>NW_025333860.1:1200000-2400000 GCF_019186645.2 Phyllostomus hastatus | reverse complement strand
ATGCTTCCTAGACAAGGTAAATCCAATGGAGTTTATCATCACCAAGCCCTTATTATATGAAATATTAAAGGGACTTATTTAAGAAGCAGATCAAAACTATAAAAATTAAAATGACAACAGCCCTGGCTGGTGCAGCTCAGTGGATTGAGTGTGGGCTGCAAACCAAAGGGCCGCCAGTTGAATTCCCAATTAGGGCACATGCCTGGGTTGCAGGTCAGGTCCCCAGTAGGGGGCTCTCAAGAGGCAACTACGCATTGATGGTTCTTTCCTTCTCTTTCTCCTTCCTTTTTACTCTCTAAAAATAAATATTAAAAATTTTTAAAGAAATAAAATTACAAAAAACTCACAACTATCAATAACTGAATTTTAAAAAACAAGAACAAATTAAGCAAACAACCAGAACAGGAACAGAATCACGGATACAGATATCATTTAGAGGGTTACCAGCAGGGGAGGGGGAGGGAGGGGGAGAATGGGGGAACAGGTACAGAGAATAAAAAGCATAATTGTTAGGTACAAAATAGAGAAGGGGAAGTTAAGTATAGTATGGGAAAAGGAGAAGCCAAAGAACTTATATGTACAACCCATAGACATGAACTAAGGGGGGGATTGCTGGAGGCAATTGGGGTACTCGGCAGAAGGATGCAATGGGAAAAACTAGGACAACTAATAGTATAATCTATAAAATATACTTAAAAAAGAAATCACCTTGTCCTTAAGATGGCCCTGGTATATACTCATAGGTAAAGTAGATAACTAAGGTATATATGGAGCAGGCATCTAACACTTACTGAGCACCTACTATATGCCAGGGACTGTCCTGAGAAGCTTCCATTCACTATCTCACTTAGATCTTATAAGAAAAAACAACGAATTAGATATTGACTCTATTTTACAAACAATTAAATGGATTCACATTTAATTATTTCCAGACAATCTGTGTGAGCCCAAAGCTTGCATTTGTCTCAGTAATTTCACACACTGGAATATCTCTGAGAGAGGAGAGACCTGATAATATTGGTGGAAGGTTAGTGATTTAGAGAGTTGGGTAGGAAGAGACCTAGGCTAGATATTAAGGCATAGGGTGCTAAATGGCTTTGGGCATTCTTACTTTAGGTTCCCATTTATAAATTTAAAAAGTAACTTCTTACTATATACAATGAGGTGTTATAAAATAACACCCAGACCATATGTAATTAATCTGCTAGAGATGTGTTTTGTGCCTTGGGAAGAGCTCAAATCAAGTTTTCCCTATGCTGCTGCCAGTTCCAAGAGACGAGTCTCTTAAGAATGCATGATTAAAGCTGAAATGAATCACTTCCTGAAGTTGCCAATAACCCCCTGATCTGTTTATATATGCACAAGTATATATTCTTCCATAATTAGTTTTATTCAAAAAGTGTACACTTACCTGGTACAGAAAGAATGATGGCAATGACGTGGGTGCAATGCTGAACAAGCTCAGTGTTTTCATACAAACCCTTCACTGCTACGAATGTTTTATTAAGTTTATAACCCTGTATCCTGAATCCATAGCTACTAAATACCTTCTCAATCTTCTATTAATTCCTCCTTAGGTCATTCATTACAACCCTTTAATGAACACATTATGTCCTTTGAACATATAAATCCCTTTAAATGTCTCTTGTCTGTCTTTTTCTGTGTAATCATGCCTTTCCTTTTTAGGACTCTGTAAATTAGATATATGACTCACAATATCCCCTCCCAAACAGTCCTTATTCTCCCCTTTAGTGCATCTCACTGTTCATTATGTCCTGTGATTTATACATTTCAGTCTAATTTCATCATTTTTGTATTTGCATGTACCATAGCACCACACACACGAGTCCTGACTTGTCTTTCCTTCATGAATGAACCTTTCCCATTCCTCCAAAGCACCAACAGATTTCCCAGCCCAGCATCTTGGCCCTTAACCTAGGCCTGCAATCTGAAGACATCAATCTAAGGCCTCAATCCTTGTCTTTCTCTTCTTCCTCCTCTATACCAAGAAGATCTGGACTTATCCTGTTCTTTCTGTGCCTGGGTCTCATCAAACTATTGTATAACAACCTTTTATCTAAACAAAATATTTATATTTTAGAGGCAATCAGCTATGTGGTAAATAATCCTTTGAGGAAGAAAAGGAGAAGAGAAGAGAAGAGAAGAGAAGAGAAGAGAAGAGAAGAGAAGAGAAGAGAAGAGAAGAGAAGAGAAAAAAGAAAAGAGATTTGAAAAACCAAGTGAAACAATAGGCCAATCAAAGTGTCATTTCTGAGTAGCTTAGATTTCCATCAGTCTTCAAATTGCACCTTTAGATGACTGCCACTTCACCTCCTTATAGGTCCAGCCTTGAGAAACTCTCACCAGTGCTCTGTTAATACCAGATGAAGGCATTTCACTGTCCATATAAATCACTTTAAATCCCTGAAGTTCCTTCTATGTCCCTGTTATCTAACTCAATAAGTCAACACTTCAGAAGTACAAGTGGCAAATACCTGATTGTGTGAATGTAACCACCAAATTCATTCTAACTTTATTTTTAATTATATTTTATTGATTATGCTATTATACTTGTCCAAACTTTATCCCCTTTGCCCCCTTCCACCCCCTACTTCCTCAGACAATCCTCACACCTTTGTTCATGTCAGGGGACATGTGTATGAGTTCTTTGGCTACTCTATTTCCTATACTGTACTTTACATCCCCATGCCTATTCTGTAACTACCTATTTGTACTTCTTAATCCCCTCACCTCTTCATCTATTCCCGCATTCACCCCTCCCATCTGGCAACCATCAAAACACTCTCCATATCCATGATTCTGTCTCCATTCTTGTTTGCTTAGTTTGTTTTTTAGATTCAAGTTGATAGATATGTATTTTAATTATGATGTGTCTTGGAGTAGTCCTGTTTGAATCCATCTTGTTTGGGATTCTCTGTGCTCCCTGGACTTGTATATCTATTTCATTTGCCAAATTAGGGAAATTTTCTATCTTTGTTTTTCAAATACATTTCCATGTCTTCTTTTCATGCTGTTGAGTACCCTTATAACCATTACTCTAAACTCTCTACCTGATAAATTTCTTACTTCTATTTCATCTAGTTCTTCTGGAAAATTCTCTTGTTCTTTCATTTGTTCTTTGTCTTCCCATTTAGGCTGCTTCTTTGTATTGTCTGCCTTAGATGTTAAACTAATCAGCTGTTAAACCAACCAGTTTGTTAATCTAATTAATCTGTAATCCCCAGTCAGGCTTAAGCACCACAGGGTGGGGCAGAGTAAGTCCTGTGGGCAGGGTTATTGCTTCCACTCAGGCTGACGTCATTCAGAGAGGAGTGCTCTGCCTGAGAGAGATGGCTCCTACAGTATGGAGGATGACTCAGCACATGGATCCCGGTGGTTATTCCCTCAGTTCTCTCCACAGAGCCACCAACCCCAGACTCTCCTCAATCACTCTGCCCTCCACTCTGCCCTCCTTTTGCCAGCACCCAGGGTAAGTGGCTACAAACAAAATGTTGCACTTTACCCCTTTAAATGGCTCTCTATGTCTCCAGCCAGCTCTCTTTGACTAACAGAATCTTTGTTGCTTTACACAGCTGGATGTTATCTGTGTTCCTTTCCAACTCTGGTGCTTAGGCTGGGGAGCCAAGCTTGGGGTTTAGACCCCACCCTTCTCAGAGGGACACACCTGGCTTCTGAAATATCCCTCCAGCACTTCAGCTGCTGTCTGTCAGGGCCCAGGCAGCCCTCTCTCATCTTCTCTGCACTCTGTACTGGTCACGTTGTGCTGAAGCATTTTCTTCTGTTTCTCTGTGGTTGTAAGTCTTCTCTCCAGCTACTGTTCAGTTGGTTATTCAGGATGATTTCTCTACAATTTAGTTATAATTCCAGATTGGTCCTGGGAGGAGGTTAGTGTAGCTTCCACTACTCCTTTGTCATTTTGAATCTCCCTCAAATAGGTTTCTAATTTCTTACCCTTTCTCTTCTCCTTTTGGCACCCCTATGATGCAAATGTTGGAACACCTGAAGTTGCCCCAAGGCTCCTTACACTACCCTCATTTTTATGAATTCTTTTCTCTTCTTGTTTTCTGACTGCTTATCTTTTGATTCTTTATATTCCAAATCATTGATTTGATTCTTGGCTTCATCACACTACTATTGTTTCCTTGTAAATTGTTCTTTATTTCAATTAGCCTATCCTTTCTTTCTAACTGGATCTTTTTTATGCCGTTGAGGTTCTCACGAAGTTCCTTGAGCATCCTTATAACCAGTGTTTTGAATTTTGCATCTGATAGACAGCTTATCTTCACTTTGTTTAGTTCTTTTTCTGGAGTTTTGATCTATTCTTTCATTTGAGCTATGTTTCTTTGTGTCCTCATTTTGGCAGCCTCCCTGTGTTTGTTTCTATTTATTAGGTAGAGCTGCTTTGACTCTGTGTCCTGGTAGTGTGGCCTCATGTAGTAGGTGTCCTGTAGGGTCCAGTGGTACAGCCTCCCCTATCACCCAAGCTGGGTATTCGAGGTGCACCCTTCGTATGTCAGAGGCTGAGTATACCCTCCTCTTGTAGTTGAGCTTTTATTTCTGTCAGCAAGTCAGTGGGAGGAATTTATACAAGCCAGTCAGCTGCAAGGACTGGTTGTGACCACTGACTACCAACCTCTGCCCTCCATGGAGGATTAGCTGTGGAGTGGCAGGGTGGTGGTGCTTGTCATGGTTTGTAGGTGTGCAGGCTCTGGGGTTTCCTAAGTGGTGCAAACCTAGGTCAGTCCCCACCTGTGTTCTGCCCAGGGTTACCCTGTGTGACCTACAGAGCAATCTGCAGATGGCTGCTACTTGTGCTGGACTTGGAGGTTCCCAGGTAAAGTCAAGCTGTGAACCTAGGCTATTGCTGCTAATTCCCGGCCTAGAGCCACTTAGCAGGAGGTATGGGGGCTGAAGTCTCACTGAGGTCAGCTGTTGCTTGTTTGAGAGAATTTAGGAAGATGTGAAACATGAGCCAAGACCAGACCCTCACAGGGAAAAGTCACTGTTAACAGCTTGTGTGGACCTATAAGTTGGGTGGGATGGAGCCTCAGGGGATCTCCAAGATGGGGCAAATAGTATTAGCCAGGTTGATGGAGTCTCAGATATGGCACCTGCCTGCCAGCTCTATGGCTGTGTTGGGGGAGGGTTCAGGAAAGAGACAATGGCCTCTGCCTGCCTTTCTGTCTGGGAGAAAGCTGTCCCCCAGTCCTTACCTTGATGCCAGACACTTCAGTTCCTCCCTGTACACCACTGGTGCCTTTCAAACTACTACCGTGATGTTGGAACTCAGAGGGAGTGGGTAAGGCCATGTGTTGGTTCTTTAAGAGGAACTTCTTAGGACTCAAGTTTCTTCCACCAACACAGTACCTGCTGCTTTTTGCAGCCAGAAGTTGTGGGGATTTATCTTCCTGGCACCGGAGCCCTGAGCTTGGGGGTCTGGTGTGGAGCTGAGACTCCTCACTTCCAAGACATCCCTCCTAAATTTTTATCCATCACATGTGGCTGTGGAGCCAGTCTGTTCTGCATCTCCACATCTCTGCCCCTCCTACCAGTCTGGATGGATGTGGTTTCTTTAATTTCGTAGTTGTTGGATTTCCATTCAACTCAATTTCTGATGGTTCTGAATGTTGGTCGTTCTATAGGTTAACTGTAATTTTGCTATGGTTGTGTGAGGAGGTGAGCTATGTTTATCTATGCCTCCATCTTGACCAGAAGTCCTCATTCTAACTTTAAACTTCTACTTACTTCTGATGGAAATGGATTAGAGTCCTAAGCTTATTATAACCCTTGACTGCCCTTCTGGACTTCTAAGAATGACCTATTCCTGGAATCTCAATTTCTGGGCTTTGCCCAATTGTTTGGACCCACATTGCCTCTTTCAGAGCCCCTAATGCAACTGTTTGCCTAATTCATTATATCCTTTGGATGTTAAGTTCTGTTTGTACCTTAGAATTGCTACTAGATAGTTTCTTACCCCAGGCATTCCAGAACTTGCCCTTCACTTAACAGGGAAGTCTGCTTGCACTTCTCAGTCACTCCAGATCTGTCCCTCTCACTGTATTAAGTAAGCTCTGCACCTGCTAGTTTCCAGACAGAACAGTCTTATCTTCCCTAGCAGGGTTCCATTACCATCTCATCAAATATTATGACATCTGAATCTATATAGCACCTTCATCCACTCTGTTCATCTTATTTCCCTCTGATTTCTCTGGAATTCTTTACTATGGATTACTTGATTGAAAAATATAAATCAGTCCTTTTCTTCTAAAACTATGAATCTGAAGATTAACCCCAGGCACATTGTTACAATGATGTTAGTCCTTATGTATAATTTATACCTAATTTAGCCAGCCTTGGTGAAAAATAGAAGATTACTAAGAAGAAATAAAGAGAGACAATATTCTATGAATATTGTGTTAGTGTCTCAAACATGTTTTTAAAGGTTTATTCAAAAATTTACTTAAGAGTATAGGGCTAGTTGAGCAAAGTTAAATTACGTACCCATCCAAAGCAAAAACATATAAATCACACATACCTCACATTCTATGTATTTTTTGTATTCTTCAAGGCTATTTCACACAAAACTCTAGGAAAATTTCAATCTGTACTCATTGATCTAGAATATATACACAATCTGACCTTGAGAAGAAATATCATGGACTAGGACCCTTTCTAATATATCTTACCTCCTAGAGCTGAGCCCAAAAAGGATGTTTTTTCCTCCAGGCTTGCTGCCTCCCAAGAAGTGCAGGTGATCACAAGCTATTCATCTTTATTTCTAAAGTACTTTGGGAGATCAGGAGAGATGAGAATTGATTAATGTTCTCTATGAAAAGTTCAATAACTGTTTAATCACAGCTTGGAAATAAAGCAATGCTTCTGATCTTTTACAAATTAATTTAACGTTGCATTAAAACTAAAATAGGCTGTAAATTGTCCTGTACAGGGATAATCAATGGCTCATTATCTTTGCTTCCAGCAAAATGCACTGGTTCTTTTAAAGCCATTAATGGGCAAAACTGGGCAGTACACAGTTGCAAATGTGTTGAAGTGCTATTGATCCTACATCTATAAAACTAATCTCATCTGGGAAGAATTTATGAGCAATAATAATGCAAAATGTTCTGCAGTCCATGCTAAAGAAATAAAGAATAAAATTCATGTACATAAGGCAAGATTATAAGATCACTAGGGAGAAACAATTTCTGAGCCCTATTTTGTTGTCAGCACATCAAGGCACTTAATCACTGGTAAGTGTACATCTAATAAAAAGAGATCATCAATGGTGACCAACGAAATGTTAACAGAATATTTCTATATAACCAAACCATTGTGACAATTCTATAATTTGAACTGATATTATGACTTTTCTTAGACATTACTGGAACATTAGGCACAAATTATCAATAAGGTTACTTCTATATTATTTCTTACTTTTTGAGTTAATGCTGATAAATATTTTGCTACTGAAACAGAAACATTGAGAGATAGTTTCTATTATCTAACTTTGTAAAATATATGTGCTATGTGTTCAACTGCCTGTTATATATCCCTCCCCTTTGATGTCCACTAAGCTTCACAAACTTAACATGCCCCCAAAAATCTTGCGCTAGCTCCTAGGAAGGTGGGGTAGGAGTAGAGTCTTGCCAATTAGTGCATCCTGAAAGCCCGAGGGTAGGAAAAGGCAGAACTGGCCTTGCAACTTCTCAAGGGCGAGAATGGAGAACTCCTCACAAATGGAAAAGAAGGCTGGAAAATGGAAATCTAACCACTCCAACATGTATCAGACTTCTGTTCTACTTTATTTTTATTAATGCAAAATAGAAGTAAGAATGAAATTATTTTCAGACAAGAGCAAGCAAGGACTACCTTACAGAGAAACTAAGAATCACAAAAATGTGTCATAACAAAGAGATCACATTTTGCTGAAAGCTGCCAAACTAGTTCACTTCCATGCTTTTACAGAACATTACCATGTTGACCCAAGTTCTGAAATGCAAATATTTAATATCCTTCCCTTCATTTACTACCTACCCTCATCTCAAATAGCAGAAATAAGAAATAACAGTAACAGAGATCATATAAATATGCAGGGATTGCCAAAATTTGTCATCTCCTTAGAAATCATGTCTCAAAATGTCCAACAGCTAGCCATATTGCATCCTCAGAGTTTAGGATAGCTGCTCTGAATGATGGAAGCCTTGTGACCAAACAGCTCATGGAGAGAAACCAGAACTTGATTTCTCCTCTCAGCATTTCAAGGCTAACTTAATGTAGGTAATGAAGGTCCCAGGCCAAGGGTTTAAGCTGGGTAACAACTTGGAGTTACAATACATTTGCAGTTTCTCAAACTTCAGTGTGAATAAAAGCTACTCACAAATCCTGTTTTTAAAATGTGGATGTGCATGAAAAATGTTCAGTATCATGCCTGACTCATTACAGAAATGCAAGTAAAAATCACAGTGAAGTACCACTTTACATCCACTAGGATAACTAAAATTAAAAAACAAAACAAAACTAGACAATATCAAATGTTGACAAGGATGTAGAGAATTGAATTGTAAAAGGTGCAACCCCTTTGGAAAATGTGGCAGTTCCTCAAAATGTCAAATGCAGAGTTACTGTATAACCAAGTAATTCTATTCCTAGCTATATGCCTGTATTATTCTGCAAAGGCTGCCACAACAAAGTACCATAGACTAGGTGGCTTAAGAACAGAAATGTATTCTCTCACAGTTCTGGCAGGTCTGGTTTCTCCTGGGATATCTCTCCTTAACCACCCTCCTGCTGCCTCTTCACATGGTTGTCCCTCTGTGCATGCACACCCCTGCTGTCTTTCTGTGCTCTAATCTACTCTTTTTATAATGACACTATTCACATTGGATTAGGCCCACCCTGATGGCTCATCTTAATGTAATCAACTTTTTAAAGGACTGGTCTACAGATACAGTTCCATTCTGAAGTACTGGATAGGGGGTAAGACTTCACCACATGAATTTAGGTAGCAGGGGAGTCACAAATCAGTCCATAACAATACTCAAGAGAATTGAAAACATATATCTACACAAAACCTGTACTGAAGGTTATAGCAGCATCATTCACAATAGCCAAAAGTGTAAGCAAACCAAATGTTCATCAGCTGGTGAGGATATAAACAGAGTATGCTGTATCCATACAATGGATCATTACTGAGCAATAAATAGGAACTGATTTATGCTACAATAGGGTTGACCCTTAAACATTGCGCTAAGTGAAAGAAGCCAGTCATAAAAGGCCACATATTATATTATTCCATACACATGAAGTATTCAGAGTAGACAAATTTATAGAAACAGAAGCTGTGAGGAAGTGGGTAAGTTTCTTTAAGGGTGATAAAAACATTCTTAAATTACTAACTGGTGATGGTTGCACAACTTTCTTATTATACTGAAAACCATTATCTTGTATACTTTAAAAAGGGTGAACTTTATGGTATGTGAGTTATATTTTAATAAATCTGTTATTTTAATTAAAAAACACAATTATATTCTGTACCCAAATTCCAGAGATTCTGATTTGGAATATTTGGAGAGGGTATAGAAATCAGCATTTTTAACAAGTGCTTCCACACCATCAACGATTCTGTTTAGTTTTGAGAAATAATAAGCTAAAAGTTTCTGGAGGCATCTTTGAATAAGAGACCAAGAAGTGTTTTAAGAAGCTGACAATAGAACCTATAGACAAATTTTTTTAGTCTTAGAGTGGTAATAGTCACCTTGGGGCGCGAAAGGAGTTCACCCTCAGTAGGGAAAGAGCTGAGGTTTGCAAACACGTACTGGAGTAGATGGAAAGGGAGAAGCTACAGCATCCAACATGGTGACACAAATGGCCTTTTGGGTCCTGGATATCCTGGAAAGATGAAGCTCTAATTCAGAGGAAGTCAACTCCAGTATTCATTCACTGAGAACTTATGTATAAAACCAAATGCATATGGGACAAATAGCATAGTGTTTTGCACTGGGGAAAAATACAGACTCTTCTTTCTCAGCTTCAACTCTTAGACAATTGGAGATAAAACAAAAATTACCACAGTCAAGAAATAGTAGGAAAAATACTTTAGGATAAAGAGATGGATCAGGGTTTTGTCAACTATTATTGGATTTTTTTAACCATTATCAGTTAAAAGAATTTTACAGGCTTGGGGATTACGGTTAAGGTTAAACATAAGGTACAGGATACAGAGCTCTGTTCTTCCCTTTCTATAAAGATTGCAAGTATGTAAGGCCTGGGTAACTCTAAAACGGTAATGATCAATTACCTTCCCAACACATGTGCTTGATGCAAAGATAAGAGAATGATCAAATTATATAATTTTTAAATGTTATCATAAAAGAAGCAGGCAAGCAGGACCAACAAAGTCAAGTCATGGAAGATTTTTCCTGATTCTCAGCCAAAATAATTAAAATTGTAGAAAGTGTGATGGTCAACCTCCAGGATGGCTCCCAGATAGCCTATTGATATCCACACTGCTACGTAGTTCATTCCCACATTGACAAACAAAATATAGCAGAAATGATAGTACATCTTTTGCAAAATCAGATTGTAAAAGAAACCACAGTTCCAGATTCGTCACTCTTTCTCCCTTGTATCACAGCCCTGGAGGAAGCCAGCTGCCATGTCATGAATAACTCTAGGGAGGATCATGTGGCAAGAAATTGGGATCTCCTGCAACCAGAAATCTTGGAAGAAGATTTTCCTGCCCTAACACGAGTCCTCAGATGTCTGCAGCCCCTGTCAACAGCTTGAGTGCAACTTCATGACATATCCTGAGGCACAATCACTGAACTAAGTTGTTCTCCATTTCCTGACTCTCTGAAACTGTGTGAGATAAGTATCATCTTCACCTGCTAAGTTTTGAGGTAATTAAGTTAAGGAATTGTTTTACACAGCAATGGGTAATAGACAGTAGTATAAAAATCAGTAATACTGTTTTTTATATTTCATTACTTTTAATCAATTGTACCTAGTACCTATTGTCTGATAAAAAAACAACAAAATATGTAAGCAAGTAACTAATAGTATTAATACCCAACTCAGAAACCATTACCCATGGAAATGGGGAATAACGTGGTGGGAGGAGGTTTGCAGTCAAACCGACCTGGATTCAATTCAGACTTCACCACTTTCCTGGTGAGCAACCTTGGCAAGTTTCTTAAATTCTCCTAAATTTCAGTTGAGAACAATGTCTTCCTCATGGGGCTTTTTGAAATTTTAAATAATAATTATATATGTGAAGTACTCAATGCATAAGAAGTATTTAGCAAATGCTATTTTCTCCCCAATCCTTTTTATTAGGTTATTGCAATTTTAGTCATAAGTGACTGCATTATAGTCATATTTTCTTCTAACTAAATTGTTTCAATTCATATAACATGAAATAAAACATTCTCAACATTTATGGAAAAAAATCTTGACTTGTAGTTATGCCATTTGAAATTGATGAGGCTAACTAGACCCTACACCTTACTTGGAATATATAATCACTTATTAATCATACACATCATACACATGTGGCAGAAATAAATAACATTATTCAAATTGCCTCCTTAAAGTATCAACTGCCTTTCCTATTTCCATCTTCAGAGATGACAAAATTGTGTGTGTGTTTTCCACTTTTTAATACTTTTATTTCAATTACAGTTTGCACTCAATATTATTTTGTATTAGTTTCAGGTGTACAGAATAGTGGGTAGATAATCATATAGATGACCAAGTTTAAAGTGACATTATATTCCATACGCTGAAGGATAGGCAGCACCTTTAGGTAGCATTCAAGGGAGTTATATCCTAATTCCATAATCAAGAAGACTTGCCCTTTCCTGTACAGAGGAGGAAAGAGTAAAATACAGTAGAAATTTAGAAAGTCATAATAAAGTCACACCTGCACCAAAGAGCAAAATCTTTCTTCTTTTGAGAAACGTTTTTGGAAAAGTTACCTTGTGGTTATAAGTTTCTTGGGTTGTAAAACTCCAGGGAGCTTCATTAGGATGAAAAAAGAAATATAGGTGGCCAACCTTCCAGTTTTCTGCCACAAGAGAAGATTCCCAGTGGAAATTCTCTGGATAGTTAGTTTCCTCCCACCCACCTACACTGTCTGCTTTTCCATATGTATTTATAACATGCTGTCTAATCCAACCATAGTGAGAGACAGGTGCCATCTGCCTCATCCAGCTTTGTGACTCACCTTGTGACACATCTAACGCTGCCTAGATGATGAAGATTCCAATGGCACAATAGGACTCAAACTTATTAACAGCCCATCTGCTCAGCCAGACATTCACCCCAACTGGATGAGTAAACAGGATGTGAAAGGCCTAGCAGAAAGGACCCATGCACTGATTTTTAAATGAGCTGATTATAGAGTATTGTTGGTAGTTTAACTTATTAAGATGATACATGCTCATCTTGAGATTAGAGTTCAGAAACTAATATAAATAATCTCAATCTTAAATTTTCCTATAAACCATGAACTTGTGATATATACAGTAGTTGCACCCTCCCTCAAATCTTTGATCATATGAACTCTTCACTGTAGCTTTCTCAGACCATCCTATTTAAAACTACAGGCCTCCACCCATTGAATATCCTACACATTTTCCTTCCTTTATTTTACTCCATGATATGTATCATCATATAATATACCATCTAATTTGTCATTGTGTCTTGTTTAATGTTTACTTCCCTCCAATAGAATATAAAATTTGTAAGGATTCAGTATCTAACACAGCAACTAATGCATAATAATAGGTACTTACCAAATATTTGTCAAATATTTATATTTTGTTCTCTAATCTTCATGTACAAATGGTGTCTTAAAGTTTGTCTTTACCTCCTAACTCCACTGCCTTCTCTCTACTCATAATAGAACTATCACAGCTCTAAAAACAGAGTTAAAGTTCAGTGAATATTAAAAATATTGAACATGTAATTAATCATTGATTTCACTAGAGAGATATGAGAGAACAGAAGGAAAAGGAGAAAAATCAATCACCTGGGTTAAAATATCATATTCGTTACTCATCTGTTCATTGGACAAACACTAAGAACCTTCTGTGCTGTCCTTGCTTTCTTTCACAAATAACTCTACCACAGTGAAAGACTGAACAGTGAAAATATCTACATTCAACATCGTTAATTTAGTATGCTATTGGATTTTGTGATTTTGTTTTAAACAGTTTTCCTAAAGCAATAAAATATAAACTTAAAGATATAATGAGCTGTCTAAGGGTCTGGCACAATTATATATCCTATTCGTTTAAATCAGTTGCCCAGCAAATGGCAGATAACCCTTCCGATTTACAGAAGGAATTTTCAGGCTTTATTTGAAATGCAGAAATAGTTTTAAAGTTTGATGGCATGGAAGAAGCTGGTTGCTTATATGAGAAAAAGAGAAATAAGGGGAAATTTTAGTTTAGTTTTAAAATTGGACCCATAAATAGCTTTGCCACAGTGAAAGGGCAGTTAGAGGATTAGATAACAAGGGGAGAAGGGTCACTGGGACCCTGTATCAATGGGGCTTAGACTCTCCATGAAACACTACAGACACGTTGCCATTCTGAGGTCTCCTGATACGTCATTTAGTGAATTTCTTTGTTAGTGCATAAATGATCTATCATTAACTCGCAAGAACTAGCCCAGAACTAGCCTAACTCGGCCAGTGAGCCATGCTTTAAGCACCAGAGGAATCTGGTTCACAGAGTTAAAGTGAAGACTTTTAAAGGGCTCTCATGATCAAACATAAGTAACATGCAGGCTCCTTGGAGTTAAAAATTTCCCAGAGCTATAAAAATTATTTTATTCTTTTATTTGACAAACATTATTTTTACAAACATTAGTTGAGCACCTGCTCCACTTTCCGCAAGGATATAGTGGTGATGAATCAGACAATGATGGTTCCTGATTTCAGACAGCCTACATCTGAGATTATGGAGAAACAGTCAGACACCACCACCAACAACAACAATAATAATAATAATAAATTAGAAATTAAAATATCTGTAGATGGTGATAAGTTCTGTGAAAGAAGCACATAGAGTGATGACAAAGAATCACTGAGAGAGGCCACTTGAGGAGGGCTCTGAAGAGCTCACATTGAAGTTGTAACTTTAAGGAGAAACCAACCATGCAAAGAAATACAGAAAATAAGATTCCAAGCAGAGGAGCATCCTGGAGTCAGGAAAGGCTCTGTAACAGAAAGGAGGCCAGTACACCTTGAACGAGGGAAGGAGCTGTATGAGATGAGATTCAAAGGTGTACCTGAGCCAGTTCACACAGAGCAATGTGGGCCAGATTTAAGGAGTTGGGATTTTATTTTAGGTGCAACAGGAAATGATCTTTTCCTACGACTTCCAATTTAAGCCATATGTTTGTAACTTTCAGCTACAAACACCTAGAAATGCTAGATAAAATAGTAATTTTTAAAAAAACTAAATGCAGATCTGAACTTATGCTATATAAATGAAGAGTCAGGGGCAGGGAGAGAGAAAGGATAGATGTTAAAGTAAACATTCTGGATGCTGGAAATGTTTTACATTTTGATCCAGTGGTAGTTAAATAAGTATACATTTATATAAAAATAAGCTCTGCACTTACTGTTTGTACACTTACTGTGTGTATTTTCTAAATCAACAAAATTATAACAATAAATAAAAGCAACCAGAAAGGAAAAACAGCAATTAGAATGACAATAAATTTCTCAAGTATAATAACAGAAGCTAGCATCCAAAGGAATAATATTTCAATGTGCTAAGAGAAAATATCTCAGTCTAGAACTCTATGTCCTATTAAACCATCATTCCAAAAACTATAGGAAAAAATATATTTTTAGACAAAGACTAGGAAAGTTACCAACCACAGATCCTCAGTGTGGATAGAGTTAACCAAAAAGGAAATTGAACTTAGTAGAAAAAAACTAAGAAGCAAGAAATAATGATCAGTTGAATATGTGTTCCAAACACGACTAATCTGCAGTCCAGTATGTGGGGACCGAAAATTAGGTGATGACTGAGGTTTCTTGGTCTGGGTTTTTAAGCATAAATTCTCTGTGCCTTTGTTTTTTATGTATAATATGAAGATGATAACAGTACTATCTGCACACAGAAGTAGTAAAGATTGTTGGCATGTGTGTGGGTGCGTGCGTGTGTCCATAAAGCAGTGTCTGGCAATGGTAGCTACTGTTATCACATCCTACACCTCTGAACTCTTGACAGAAAGCCTTGCCCTGAGGTCTCCCCCAGGGAGTTCTTTCAGAAGTGTCTTGACTCTTCTTTTCCTTACACGTATGTCGCAAATGGTTTATTTTCTATTTAAACTCTTCTAGATGTTCAGTAAACTATTTTTTCAAAAAGTATTAGGAATCTCTTTAGATTTTCAAGCAGAAAAGTAGAGGACTCTATTTTAATGTTTTTAAATGACCACTGAGGCCATTATGCAGCAAACAGGTGAGAGGCCAAGAATGAAAGTGAGGAAGAGAGTTACATGTATTTTGATAGGATGAGTAGGAACTGATACTATTCTAGTGTGAGCATAAATTATTTTAGGGAAAAATGTAGAGGGAAGTAATAAAAACAAAAAATATACATTAGATTGTAAAATCTGTAAAGAATATGAGAACATTGGACCAAAAAAGTTATTAAATTATACTAAGATTCTCAAAATCAGAAAATGCAACTCTGAAAACTCTCTCCTGTTGTATTCTAGTTTTCTCTTTGGTTTATGCAATACTTTTAATAATCTGAGATTTCCACCCCAATTCATCTCCGATTATAGAATCACACACAATACAGTTCTCACTCCCTTGCCTTTGATCATGTGACTGCATCTGCCCTAACCCTTCTGCTCTCCCTCCTCTGCGCTGAACAAAGAAGCCTTATGTGTACTTCAAAGACCCTCAGATTTCATCTTCTCCGCCCCAGATTTTCTACAGTGGAAATCCATATTTCTCTCCTTTATTTTCCAAAAGGACTACATCTCCGGTATTAATGGACCTTTCCTTATTCCAGTCTACTTTGTCTTAGTTACCTGCATTATCACTCTGCCTGGATTACAAAATCCTAAAAATTAAGGGAAATGTCATATTTAAACTATGTCCTTTACATCTTCTGGCAGAGTATTTTTTAAATGATTAAAGGAATTGAGGTTGAAGTGAAAAAAGAGTCATTGTCTTTGAACTACTTGAACGCTGAGAACCTTGATGAAAAGGATGGGGCTGAGCACCAGCAGTGACAGACTTCAGTGCCTAGGAGCTACATGAGGCTCCTGCAACTGCATTCTCCCACAAAGTTGCCTCTTTGGGTGTCCATTTGATTTCTGAAATACTGCTTATCCCCCAGAAACACAGTCCTACTTCCAAGTTCTAGAAAGGTGGGGGAGTGAAAATCTGACAGAAATAAATATTTATTTGCAAGCACTGCCTTGGGCACCTTAATTTGGAAACATTATTCTTATTTAACAGGAGCATGTCTTTGTTTGTTAGCATCTTGCTGATTTGGATCTATTCCTACACTTTTGTGATTGACAAAGTTTTGCCCTATAATGTGCTCCATGGACACCAATGCTGTAACTTGGAAAGCATTGCTGAAGTAGAGGAGGAGGTGCGGCTCTGAGACAAAATAAGAGCAAACAAAATGGAAATTGGCCTTCTTACACAGTGAAGCAGCTTTATGTGCTGTTAGAATATCTGGAATTATGTGGCAGCTTCACCCAAGGACAATAGAGATTGTAGCATCTTAAGCAGAACATGGCAAACCCTGTCGGCCAGTGGTCATGTCCTTGCACAGTGGCTGCTTCGAGACTTCTTTCTAAAACTCTGGGCATGTCCTCTTCCAAGTGGTCTGAGGTGTCATTTAAAGTGTGTCAGATGCTAGATGGGAGGGGGGTTGGAGGGCTACATGGAAAAGGTGAAGAGATCAAGAAATACAAATTGGTTGTTACAGAATAGTCATGGGGATGTAAACTACAGCATAGGACATAGTCAATAATATTCCAATAACCATGCAAGGTGTCACATGGGTCCAAGGTTTATTGGGATTATCACTTAGTAATTATGTGATGTCCGATCACTGGGATATATACCTGAAACTAATATAATATTGTATGTCAACTGTAATTGAAAAATAAAAATGATTTAAATTTTAAAAAATAAAATGGCAGCTGCTAAATTGTGAGATTTAAATTAAGATAAGCTTTTCCCAAATGGCACAAGCATAGTTTTGCAAATTCTCAAAATTGGTGGGTTTGGGAAGTCACTTTACTCACCAAAATAAAAGAACCCTATCTCTTACTCGCTGTGGGATTGTCATCCTGTAGACATGGAAAGTTTAGCTCTCCTACCCTGTAAAGGGAGCCTAAAAAAGAAGCACAAAAAGACAGAATCAAAGCAATTTTCTTTTCTTGAGGCAGAAGAACAGCAAATGGCCCTGTGGCTGTGTCCTCTGCATGCTGTGTGGTGCTGTGACAGCCACATGCCCCAGCGACCTCAGCTGCTCCATTGTGAGTTAAGGTGGTTAACTTTTCTGATCTGCACTTTCCTCATCTATAAAATGGGAATAATAATACTTAACTCACTGTGTAGTTGTGAATGAAACAATGTTAAATGAGGCACTCCCGTTGCCAGCTGTGTGGAGGGTGCTTACCAAATGTGTGTGTCCCTTTAACACTCCTCATCCCACACCCCCAGCACAGCAGTAGCCCCACCTGCTCTCCCCATTGGAAGAAGGAAGGGCTGTGGTAGAGTCAGGTTAAAGAGCAGACCATCTGTTCAGCTCTACTGGATGACAAACTCTAAAGGCTAAAATATCTCTAGGGAAAATGGGATGTAATTCCATAGTCAGCTAGCAAAATGTAAATGGCTCTCCTTCAGTGCACGTATTTTGAATTTGAACATACAGTCAAAGAGTATTTGTTGTATGTAATATCTTGTGGCCTTCTTGGGAGGATGAATTTTTGGTAGCAGGAGGATCTTTTGGGGGTTTTTTTTCCTGAGAATGATTATAAGCTTCATCCTTCTTTTAATGTCTACTGACTGCTGGAAGGCAGTGGTAAGTAGTGGCTTCAAGTAGTCAGTAGCCATTGGTGGCACGAAAACTTGAAGATAGAAGCCAGAAAGAAAAAGTGGTCTGAAAAAAAAGTGTGTCAAAGAAGGGACAGGGGAGGATTCAGGGTAAATAAATCAAGGGAGTTTTCAGAAACATGCATAAAGGACACATGGACAACACCAAAGTGGGTTAGGATTGAGGTTGGGAGGTGAGGATTGCTGGGACTGGGGGGAATGGTGGGGGGAAATGGAGACAACTGTATTTAAACAACATTTAAAAAATAAAAATAAAATAAAAGTTAGATCAGGGAGCAAAGGAGAAAGAAAGAGAAAAACATAAGTCTGTGGGGTAAGAACACAGATCAGTAAGAACTGAGATATCTGATAGGAATTTCTGGAAATGCTACATACCATCAGATGTTACATTCTCCTTATTCTGTCCTGTGCAATTTTTATTAAATTCTACATTACTTATAAATGCTTTTGGATAAGTACATATTTGTTTTAAGGGAGTCTAAAGGAAGAAAAAGAGGTCAAGTGATAAATTGTAAATACAGAGGCATACTCCATTTGTATTAACAGAAAACTTGTTCCACTCGACTCTTCACCAAATAGATGTTAAACAAATACTTACACATATGTCTGAACGGGTACCATCCTGGGGTGCCAACTTGTTTCCTTAATTCGGCTGGTATTTGGGAACAAGAGAAATCACATCAAGAAAACACAGAGATGTGTTCAGAGGTCAGACTAGTGTCACGAGAAAAGAGCCAAGGAAGTTGAGTATCCATATATCTATTGGGATTAGTGTGTGATTGCTAACCTGCACCTACAGGAGGAGACAACAAAGGAACTTTCACAAAGGCAGCACAAGAGATGGAACAACTTGATGCCAAAGGGAAGGGTGCTTCAGAAAAGCAGAGAAAGTGACTGTTCACATCTGATGCTTCAGCAAGGTCCAGTAAGATCAGAAGAAACATTTCCATTTGGTAGCAAAAAGTCATCTCGGTGAAGAAATGAGACCTTGAATGACAGCACAGATTAACCAAGAGTCCAACTTAAAAAGAGACACCTCTGAGAGAGAAGGGCTCCATTTGAGGCTTTCTTCTCCCATCCTGAATGCTTTCTAGTTAAGTTTAACATTTCTCCGGTAGCTATGACCTTCTAAATAAGGATTTACCCCAAGTCTATTGATCTCTCCTAGACAACCCCTCCTCCTCCCTCTCTCCTTCTTCCTCCACCCAAAGTCAGGCCATTGTTACAAGAACAGCCTACCAGGCATTTCCACTTGCATGTTCTATGACAACTTCCATTTCACTGCATCCAAAATAAAACCAGTCATCTTCCTCACAAACTGTTCTACTTCATGAATAATGTCTACATTAACACCTGAGAGAGCCTGGTTTTATCCCTTTTCCATGTTTTCCAAATAAACCACTAACCAAATACTAATGATACTGGCAACCCCTGGATTTCTCTTTACCCATCATCTCCTTTCATTCCCTTATCCAATTACACTTTTCAGGTCTCCATCATTTCCTGCCTGTGTTGTTGTACCAATTTCCTAACTGGCCTCCCTGCCCAGCCTGGCATTGCTCTATGTCCCTGCCAAAGTGACCTTTCTGAAACACAAACCTAATCATGCAAATGTCTTTGATTCAAATTCTTCCCTTAGCATCAATAATTAACATGGGTATATGATTCCAGAAAATCACTTCACCTCTGTGCTTTAACTTTTCTTCTGCACAAAGGGAATCGTGCTGAATTCTTTATGTACAGCAGGATTTCTGTGATGATTAATTCAACACTGCTTTCTAAAAACTAAGTTTTAGGGTCCATAAATGTCAGGGAAATAAGCCTATGATACAAAGTTAAGTTTTAAAGTTTTAACTAGCAGAATACTAAATTGTAGTTTATACTGTGATACTATTAATATAAAATGCATACTGAAATTCTAGAAGAAAATGCTCTAAAATTTTAATGGTGTCTGTTTCTTAATGATGTGATTACGGACATCTACAGTTTTTTTATAATACATTTCCTACATTTCCCACAATGAGCATCTAATTCTTCTATAATAAAGGAAAAATATTCAACTTTCTAAAGCCTAAGCTGTCTGAAAGAGACACTAATACAAAAGAGAATTCCTAATATGTAAAACTGCTGTCACAACTCTGAGGAGGTCTGCTGGACTTGATTAGTTACTGAATTGTTATAAGGAAATGGTCCTCTCTTTGAGCTTCTCCCAGGATTAATGTCTAGGAGGAGACATGACCAAAGGCAATTCTGAACCATCCCCACACTGCCCAGCTGGGGGTGGGGGGCAGTGAAACAATACAGAAGCTGATAGTTAATTAAAGGAGGCTGCTTGGTGGCTGGCAGGTCTGGACTGTGGTGGGTAGCAACTATAGCTCTTCTGGGACCTCAGAATAAATTTCCAAATACCAAAGCAGGCACTAAATAAAGTGTAATTTATATTTGAATATTAACACAATTGCTAAGTGAAAAAATCAGCCAATAATATTGTCTACAAATGTTATGCATTCCTTCCAGGGGAACTGAAGAATAACCCCAAAAGAAAACATTAATTGATTCTTTCCTGGCAGCTGAATTTTCACTAAAGAACTATTTTTTTACCTTTATGTAGGTTTATCTCTTTCAAAAAGAAACTTCTTTTTAAATGTTTCCTCCAAGCAGGAAAGTAGATCCATGTTAATTACAGGGGCACAAGCATATTTATGCAGTTGAGTTCCTCTCACTTCAACCAAAATGATCTGTATAACAATATTTTAATAAAATAGACTTTGTAAAGGTGGTCATTAGAAAAACTTAGTATAACAGCTATAAATCAGTATTTTCAACAAAGGCAATTTTATCTCCAAGGTGACATTTTCATTATCATAACTGAGGATCTCTTGTTGGCATCTAATGATTAGAGTCCAAGGATGCTGTTAAACATCACTCAGTGCACAGGACAGCCCCCTACAACAAAGAATTATGCAGCTCAAATGTCAAAATGTTATACTTAAAATGCCATTAAACAATCAAAAACAGTAAAATTCTAGTTCATAGTAGCCAGCTTTCAAGGGTGAGAAACAAACTTCTTTTTTTATGTGTTAGACCGAAAGTTACCTGTTCTCCTCTAAGGCATCTGCCCAGAACTCAGAACTTTCTCTAGAAACTAGAAGAGAGTATCAATTGTCTCATCTTTTCCAATTTCTTTCCCCAATACCTATGAAGCAAGCCTCTCTTTATCAACAGAAATCAGAAGGAGTTTGTTCTAAATTTCATGTATACCTGGTCATCACATTAACTATCATTTCATCATATTGATAATCATTTTATACATTACTCATATTTAACAACCTGAGAACAGAGAACAAGAATTAGGTACAAATTAGGTTCTAGGGTTGTGTAGAAGCCCAGAGTGAAAGTAGCCCAAAGTGGAAGAAAGCCCAGAGTAGATATAGAAGAATATAATTAAGATAAAATCCTATATACTCCAGTTCCACCTAATTCATCATGTCAAACAAAGTACATGGACTTTGGAATAATGAGACCTGGATTTGAATTCCAAATCTACTAGTTAATAGCTGTGCAATACACAACAAGTAATTACTTATTTCAGCCTCAATTTTTGCCTAACTTAAATGGAAATAATTACATCTACTTCCCACTAATCTTTTTGATTCCCAAAAAGTGATCATAAACATTAGTTTAACATTAGAAACCAGAAGAGAGTATAAGTGATCAATAAACATTAGTTTCCTCTATGGGACTTTGGGCAAAAGGAACCATTATAATCGTGAAGTTCATGATGCTTGCTATGCCATGACTAATAAAGTTCTTTGTCTCTGATCCAAGTGTCTCGTGTCTTCAGCCAGCATCTATGAAAATATAGCAGGCTAATTTCTTAGCTTGCAAATAGGACAAAATTTCAGACTCTTCACAATTCTTGACACCATGTACTTTAACAATTGACAGCTGTCAGGAGTGGGGTGGAGGCTGACATCCTCTTGTGAAAATTGGGAAGTCTACAAAGGACAATATTTCAATTGCTTGTGAATTGAAGATCCTCCTCAAAAGGTAATTTTGAGGTGACTCAAAAATTTGGAAATCTTGGTCACAGATATAATAAATATCATAAAACATATTATAAAATAGCATTAATAAAAATGTGATCCTTGGAGCACTTGCAAAAGAAATGCCTGTGTTTGAAATAAAAATACCCCTATCCCAAGCCTATTCAATTGAAACTATACTCATGAACTTATTGTTTCTAGTTGGCAAAGCAAGTTTGCCCACATCAATTAATATTTTTGCCAATACCTCCTCAAAACCAGGAGCATGCATCTTCCTTGAGACACATACACACACCCACATATATAATGTACATAATATGTATATTATGTTATATATAATATGTATATTATATGTTATATATAATGTATAACTGGCTTTGTATAGGGTTGGCCTAAATACAAAACAGATATCTGTTCAATGCCAGATCAGAACCCCTAGACTCTTAAAAAGGTTATAGCTATGGTCCCACTTTACTCCCATTCTATCTTCTCTGTTTGTAATAATTACACCCATTTCCTTCAATTCTGTATATTGCCATTTTATACATATTATAAATGATAGATAGATGATAGATAGATAGATAGACAGTATATATAAAAACAAGATAAATACAATATATTGAAATAGGACAGTATATAAGGCAGATTTAAATAAGAATTTATAAAATTTTACTTTAGCAGAAATGAATTGTGGTCTTCTGTTTAAATCTACACATGAAAAGTTAAATAAAATCTCCAGCAAATAAAAGCTCAATATTCAATAGTCTTAATTGCCACAGTAAGGTCTGCATTTTCTACTTCCCTTTAATTCTCAAATAAGCTCCCAATCTTGCAGTATCTTATATGAAAAGTGCTGCTTGCCCAAATGCCAAGAATGAAAGATCTAATTACTGATGGAAACTCACCTGTGAGCATAACCCAGCAAGAGTGGCTAGAGGGGCTCATTTAAAATCTCTTAATGGTTTTGATGCAAAGAACTCCCTGAAGACTGAGCTGATTATATCAGGATTTCTGACTGCAGTGGTCAAAGTAATATCCACAGGATATGACAGGAATTATGATGGATATCGAAAGTTCTGCAAGTTGAAGAGTAAAATCACTTTTCTGCCTGAGAGTTCTGTTCCATATAAAACTCAGAATATATCAACAGTGAAAAGTTAATCTCCTTCCAGTGGAAGTAATAAAGATATACAACACAACCAGAGAAAAGGAAAAAGATAAGAATCTTTTCTGCAAGAAGGTTTTCTCCTCATTCAATCTAATTGGAAATTTGTGTATGATCTAAATAATTCATATTATTAAGTATCCACCAGATAAAAATGGAAAAAAAATTGATCAGCCTTTACAGTATACATAAATTTATTGTTGAAAACTTTCCTTTTTCAAATCAATGTCATCCAGATATTAAGATGTGTCTTTGAAAGTGACCTAAGGTTTGGTGTTATGACAAAAATTTCAATTCAACTTCAAAACAAAGTTGTGGGAAATTATCCTTTTCCTCATTTCAAACTTATATTTACACAGTCAAACCCATAATTTTGTGGTTTTTTTATTTTATTTTTTAAAATCTTCATTGTCATTTGAAATGAAACCCAACTGAAGCCCAAATAATTTATGTAGATGTTCTTCCCTCAATGGATTGGGGCATAACTCCCCACTTTTAATGTGTGGGCTGCACATAGTGACTTCTTTCCCCAGGCTACCATACGGGAAGCAAGCTAGTAGGGAGGGAAAGAGGAGAATTTGAGTGGAGAAATCTGACAAACACCGCCTTAGCCAAGTGATCAAGGTTGACATCACCAGTGATAAGTCATGTTCTCTTGACATGATATGTTGACAATGGTGCATTCACTTCTGTGGCCCTCCTCCCCAAATCCCACAGCCCCAGTCTACTCATGAAGAAAACATCAAACAAATCTCAGCTGAGAGACAGCTACAAAATACCTGACCAGAACTTCTCAAAACTGGCAGTCATCACAGCAAGGAAAGTCTAGAGACTGTGAAAAAGTACAAACTTTCAGTTATAAGATGAATAAGGTCTGAGGTCTAATGCATAACATGGTGACTATAGTTGACAAAAATGTACTGTCTAATTGAAATTTGCTGAGAGAATAAAACCTGTGTTCTCATAAAAAAGGTAAATATTATTTTTAATTTCCCATTTTTACCCTATATATTAAAAATGAAAGTAAAATGAGTTATACAGTCTAGTGGATAGTAATTCTTATCATAGAGTATTCAGAGAATAATCATCAGAAGTGCTCTGACCTGCATGTGAATGGGGAAATTAAAGCACACTCCTGAAAGAAAAAAAAGTCTGAGAAACTCTCATAGCCAAAATGAGTCTAATGAGACATCGGAATGATTAAATGTAATAGGATACCTCGTATGGGATCCTGGAACAGAAAAACAATGCTAGATGAATACCAAGGATACCTGAATAAAATACGGACTTTAGTTAATAATAATGTAGCAATGTTAGTTCATTCATTGGGACAAACATACCATATGGTCAGATGTCAACAATGGACAAATCAGGGAGTAGGGTACATGGGAACTCTCTGTACTAATGTCACAATTGTTCTGTGAAATTAAATGTATTCTAAAATATAAAATTTATTTTAAAAACTTTTAATGAGCCAGTAAACTATTTTCTAAGAAAGTAATTAAAGCTACAAATATCTGAAGCCAGACTCAAAGCTAAGCCAGTAGTGGATGCCTGATTATGTCCATAGAGGCTAATTATAAAATAGTTATATTTCAGCAGGACTGGACAGCCTCTAAAAGCAAGACAGAAAAGTATGTATCAACCAACAAACCAAAGAGTAAGAATGCGTGTCACATCTCCCATGTCACATCTAAATAGCAGTGTCTAAATGTCCATTTTTCTAGCAAATACTTTGGAAGCCATTGTGTTTTTCTGGTTTTTGTTTTGTTTTGTTTTGTTTCGCTTGTCTTGGTAAATACAAAGCATTGATCATTGCTGACAACAAAAAATAAAGTATGTGAGACTAATAAGGTATAAATTCAGGACTAAAATTTAACTTCTTTAAAAAAAATATTCTATACATGGTAACCGAAAATCCTTTCCCAGGGTATAAAGAATCTCATAATTATAGAGATTCAATTGAAAAATTTTTCTAATTCATAATAAACCTAAATTTCTCCCCAAGTCTGAATGACTAGAAGGGTTGTTTTGCTTCCTTCATTTGGCGATGGCCTTCGTACAATAACTCAGCAATTCAGCTATATTTATATTTATATATGTTTCATATATTATGAAGTAATATCATAATTGGTATTTAGGTTCCAATATGTTTCATGAGCTAAATGAAGACTCATGTGATACATTGGAACCTAAATACCAATTATAACATCATTTTAGCACAAAAATATGTACTGTTTTTCAAACACTGAATCATAAACAACTGATTTTGGAATCCAGACCGTGTGTAGAATGTTGCCTACTGATACACATTCATGCCAGAAATTTTACAACCATAGAGTATCTGAATTATGTCATACCTACCCTCATCTTCACAAAAGCCCTATTAAAGTACCAACACTATTTGTCCTAACAAAAAAAACTAAGGAGATAAACAAATTCTAGTTGCAGAGTTGTGCCATAATAACATTTATATAGGAAAGAGCTAATTTCTAACAAAAAGGAGACTACTTAAAGAAACATGTACATCTGTCTATCAGTATATTATACAATTATTAAAATAGCTATAGGAAAGTATTTCATGTCAGGGAAAATTTTTTAAATCCCCATCCAAGGACATTTTTTCATTACTTTTAGACAGAGAAGAAGGGAGAGAGGAAGAGAGAAAGAGAAATGTGATGCAAGAGAGAAGCATGGATTGGATTGGTTGCCTTCCCATATGTAGCTGGGCTAGGGATCGAACCTGCAACCTAAGTAGGTGCCTTGACCAGGAATCAAACTCGTGACCTTTCAGTTATATGATGATGCTCCAACCAACTGAACGCATCACTCAGGGCTGTTAGGGAAAATTTTATGATATCTTGTTTCAGTCAATTGCCTGTTTGTTCTCAGATCATTTCTCATCATTCTCTGCTCTGTTTCATCTGAGGGAATTGCATTTCCTTGCCCTGAGGCATCCAGTACTTTCAGAAAATGAAAGTCCCGTAGTCAGACGTGTTATCCATTAGGGGAGAGTAGAGGGAATTTCAGGGGACATTGGGAAGGGTTCATGGGAACAAACTTAAAGGACACATGGACAAAAACTAGGGGGAGGGTGGTAATGGGAGGGAAGTGGGGAGGGTTGGGGGGGTGCTGGATTGGGAGTAAAAGGGAGAAAACTGTATTTGAACAATGATTAAAATAAAAAAATTTAAAAATTAAAAAATGTAAAAAACCTACTTTGTAAAAAAAAGTACTGTCCTAAATGTTGTGCCACATATATAAATACAGTATGTATAGGAGAAATAAAGGGCTATGTTATCCTTAAAAAAAAGAAGAAGAAAAAAGAAAGTCACCAGCAGAGTACTGAGGTGTGGGATAGCCACCAATGTCAGCAGTGCACTCAGACCCCCCTGGGTTCCCCCTTTAATGGTTTCCATGTAAACCTCACTCAACTTCCACCAAATTGCATATCATTTCATTTCAAGGGAGCAACTGCAGTTGTTTTCTGGAAAACTGTTTTTAGGCTACTGGAGCCCACTTTGCCTAAGAAAAAGTTGGAGATGCCTGAATATTCACTTGGAGAGAAGGGGTTACATTTAACCAATGACTGAGATGGATGGGAATTCAAAAAAAGCTCCTTTGCTTCAGGGTCAGAGAACTGCGCCACAGCTTACACTCCAGGTGTTCCCTGCAGGGCCAGCCACCCGCCAAGGAACCTGGTCTGGCTTTACATCTCTATTACCCTGCATCTCCTCCTCCCCTATGGGTTCCCCCAGTAACACTTCTGCAATAATTTCTCACACATAAATTCTTACCCAGGGAACTCAGTTTGACATAGTGGGTGATGGGGAAGAGCCAGGGTATTTCTTCTCCTCTCTTTGCACTCCAGCATTGTCCCCAGCAGGGCCTACCTCTCATCCATGGCTCCAGTTCCTGTCATTGACCCCTGCTGTGGTTGTTCAAACCAAGAACACTCAAGTATCTGTTAAAGGTAGGACATTATTCATAAGAGTGAGGCTGTGAGATTTGGGATGGGGATAACAATGTGTCTCAGGTACAACAAATCTTGAACCACCAAAACCTCTTGGGCCTCCCTTGCCATTTCAAAGTGAAAGGGAAAGAGGAGTTCAGCAATGAGCTTGTACCCATGTTATTCTCTCATCTTGTATAGCCCATGACCAAGAAGCAGCTGGCCTAACAGATCAGGGGAATGGTTTACTAAAGACTCACCAAGGTTCGTGTGCTATTCTCCAAGATGTACAACATGTTCTGAATGAGAGACCAGTATAAAGTGCTATTTCTCCCATTGCCAGTACACCTAGGCCTGAGATTAAAAGATGGAAGTAGAGGTAGCCACCTTAATGATTACACATAGTACTCCACCATTACAACCTTGAAATCTTGGATTCTGATGGTTTGTAGATCTTAGTTCCCAAGAGAGGAAGGTTTCACAATGGCCTACATTAAATTATAAGTTAAAAACCATCATCAGGTCATTCTGGGCTTCTCATGCAATTTATTCAGCAGACAGAGGAGGAGTTAGCATACCACCAGTGATGGCAAATCCAAATCTGCCACAGGGAAATTGCATTGCTGCCACACAACAGGGGCGGAGAGGACTATGATGGAACCCAGAAGTGCACTATGGCACATTGCCATACTACCACAGCCAACAGTAAAGCCAATGGAGGATTATAACAACCTAACCAGGACAGGGCCACTAAAGACTCATAAGCTTCAGGAAGAAAGATTCAGATTACTCCACCAAAAAAAGAACCCAAGTAAGGTGTGCTTGGGTATAAGAGAATATGGGATGGACAATACAAGAAAATAATGTGTCAATTATGGTGTCATGACCAACTAGAGAAATGAGGACTTTTAGAAAAGCCCTATTCCCCTCACAGGTGATTGGTTTAGACATGGGTATGTGAGGTACTTGTGTTTAGTGAAACATGAAGAGATGTCTGCTGTCAAGCTTCTGGAAAAGGCTTCTTCACTCTTAAGAAGGCACACATGAGAAGAGACGACGTCTTCCAGATGTGGTCATATCTGGCTGTGATCCGTAGAACTGTCCCCACCCCCTCTCAATAAAGAGTGGGGCATGCCTGAGGACAAATAAAAAATTCTTAGGTTGGCAGAGTAAAAATACAGAAAGAACATGGACTCTAAATATGAAATTTCCTCATTAAATTCACCAGAGCTGGCACTGCCCTATTGCATCTTTGGTTTGTGAGATACTAAATATTCTGTTAAAGTAGATTAGTTTTGGAATATTCTGTTACA
The DNA here is from genome assembly GCF_019186645.2 of Phyllostomus hastatus. Taxonomy (NCBI): domain Eukaryota; kingdom Metazoa; phylum Chordata; class Mammalia; order Chiroptera; family Phyllostomidae; genus Phyllostomus; species Phyllostomus hastatus. The sequence continues at coordinate 2,371,394 of NW_025333860.1, read as the reverse complement.
TGTAGCCAAAAACATTTTAATTAATATAGAAAGTATCTCAGATAGCTTCCTGATGAGTAGTGCTTTAATTGAAGTTATTAATGATAATATCTTAACAAACGACCCTAAAATGTCTACCAGTAGTTTAATGTAGTAAAAGTCCATGGCTGGTTCATGATCAGCTATTTAGCAAATGACCTTTTCTGTGTGGTTCAGGGATTCTTGCTTCTTGTGTTTTATGTTCCCAGTATCCTTCGCTGTTTCCTTCCAGTCATAGTTGGGTCTGCTACATTCAACTCCCTGGAAAGTGAACTGAGAATATGGAAAACAGCAGAAGACATTTAGAGGCCACGTCTGCCTAAATGGTTGGATCATCCACACATTTTCTAATTATGTCCAGTGTATTTTTCAGATTTAAATTTGTCTTCATATGACAGAAAAGCAAGTACCCTGGCACTAACAGATTGGGCATTTTCCATACCAAAAAAAAAAGGAAAGAAAGAAAGAAAATCCAGAGAAGACATCTTAGCACTAAAACAGCTTAGTATCTTTCTTTGTCATGCTTCCAAAATTGTGTTGCACTTATCACGATTAAAGTATTACACTAAGTTCCCGACAGGAAGGAAGAGAAAGAGCAAAATGCATGTGCCACCTGTCTGATAACTTTCCTGAAAACCTCACTCAGGAGACTTTGCTAATTTTTCATTGTCCAGAACTGTATTTTCCAGTAAGGGAGACAGGTGTAATAAATATTTAACTAAGTACATAGCCATACTGAACAAAAGTAGGCTTCTCTAACCAAAGAAGAAGGGAGGACAGGCGAAGCATAGCCAACTACGAGTGTGAGCCCCACCTAGACGTGCTGGTTCTCCAAAGCTTTAGCTGAGATCTCTAGTACAGATTCTCTGCTTGGCCTCCATTAAGGCCTTTACCTCTGGAGCTCAACCAATTAAAATAAATATTCTCATTTTCTTTTTTTTTTATGTCTATGTATTGAAGGAGTTGAAGATTTCAGGTTTGCTATCTCACACAAATTATAACTCTGTTTGAGACAGACAATCCTGTTTGACTTAGAATAATACAGGGTGTGGTCCCAAAGTCATTTATTTTTAACCAAGACACGTTCTGCTGTACTATAACTTTATTCATGTTTTTCTAAACTGGGAATGGGTTTTGACTGATTGTGTCTATAACTCTGGCTAGCAAAACAAGTTCAGCAGTTCTGATGCCCCTGAGAACTCACACGTAAAACTCAAGAGAGGCCTTGGGGGCATGCAGTTTAAGGCACTACTCGTGATACAACTCTGCCTAGGACAGTGGGGGGGCCGACAGTACCACTTTGCATTTATTAATGTATTTTAGTTCATTTACCTAACACATATTTTTAAATATTTTTAAAACACTTTATTATGTATAAAATTGATATTAAGTAATTGGGGTAATATAAGATATATTTAGTAGGCACAAGCACACCTTGAAAGATTTTACAAGTTAATACAGAGTATATGACAGGTATCAAAATAACCACAATACAAAGTAGACTGTGATAAACACAATTAGATTATAGTAAATACATTGTGTGTACTAAACAAATACAAAGGACAGAAAAAAATCACTTCTTTTGTGGGTGTTTAGGAAGGTAACTTAGGCATGCATCTGGGCCCTGAGCATGGATAGAATTTTGATAAGTAAGCATATGAAAAAATAAGAAATAAGTTTAAGTGGAGGGAATATGTAAGTACAGTATGAAAGTGTAGCAATGAAAAAAAGTGGGGAGCTCTATATTCAGAAAATCTAGGAGATACTTAGAAAGTAAAGCTGTCAACATGGGTTGAAACCAAGCTATAAGACCACGGCAGTCCACATCTTGGATGATTTAAATATAGCCAGCTGTCCTAGGTTGTAAAACTGGCAAAAAGCTTTTTTAAAAAGTTACATCTCAAAGGGGCAGAAAAAGAATTTACAGTTACAAGTTTTCCAAAGTGAATGGTCTAAGAAAAGAGAGGGTAAGACCCCAGAGTTGGGAAGGAGTCTGTTTAAAGGTCAGTCAGCTGAGGGGAATATGAAGGCTCTCTTGGCCACCTGCTGGCGGTCACTAATTACCCCGTACCTGAAACACAAACGCAGATCTACGGCCCATGCTGCTTTCAGGAAATATGGAATGGAACCATGACATTGAGCTAAAACGCAGTTACCACACTCAGTACCTTTTCAATATTCTTATCTAGAAAGTTGAACATTTTAAATTAAATGTGTAACAGTTTTTGTGACAATGGCTTTCTTTTAAAAATTGAAAAGCAAGTCTGTTCTCAAAATTTATTAAACCAATGCACATTTTTAACTGCATGCCAACTAGCCTGCAGTGCTGGGAGTACAAAAACAACACCAAAAGCAAAATTTTGCTTATTCTACCTGTTCCTAAACCAAGAATTCCCCCTTTACTTGGCATTGATGCCAGCACAGCTGTATCTTGCTGTCACTCTTCTTTAAGAAATTAATAACATTAGTATAGCAAGTGCTGCTCTCCTACCAGTAACCCTGAGTAACCGATTCTTTAATCTGAAGGTGAGTGGTTGAAGATTATTTTCATAATTGCCACCTACTTTGATGGATACAGTGAACCACTTTTTCAAGTGTCAATGAAAATATCATCTCAAACATATAATTTGATTCATAAATCACACTGAAAGTTTGCCCTTGCTCAAAGGCAAAAAAATTTTAGAGTTAATAGGTGTAGGTGGGGATAAAAATAGGTTCTCAAACAGAACGTTGGGTGGCAAAGGTGATGGTAAGAGACACTTCCCACTAAATAACTCAGGCTAATCAGGGCATCTGAAAGTGGCAGTCCAGACACCAGACAAGGGCTGACAGACCCAGGCTCCAGGACGTTTTTCAGTCTTCCACAGTTGCCCCAGATAATGTAGGAAGTAATGAATCTGAAAGGAATTTCAAGTTCAAGAAGGAATCAAAAATAAATAGTACAGAAGCTATAGCCCCTGTGTGGGTGAGGGGTGCTGTGTGACATTGGAAAATCCCCAATATTTATTACATTCTCTCCCACAAATCCTCCAATTACTCCTCATAGTTAAATACCATTTTTTAGTATTCTGAACTCAACCCATCAGAGCTAAACAAAACACTTTCTTCATTCCTCATTTTTGCTACTATTGTTTCCTCTCTCTAAAATTCCTTTTCTGCATCTCATAAGGTCAAAATCCTACTGATCACTCAAGGTACAAATTAAATGTTGCTGTATAAAACTTTATCATATTTTACCCATTAGAAGTAACCTCTGAACCTTCAAAACAGTAATAACCTTTATGATGATTTATACCACACATTCTCTCTTGTATTATAAGTTGACAAAGATCTGGGGTAGAGAGCCTGGTCTCCAAGAGAGACAAAGAGAGTTTCAGTTGTTCTATTTGCATGAACACCTGCTATGCCTTCTGGCAGGCATGGCAATCAAGACTTTATATGACAGATGCAGAAACTGATGATCCTGAGCAAAGAGGAAAAATACAGAATTGCCCTCCCTATCTCTACTTTTCGGGAAAGTGCCCAGGAGGGACAAGTGTGCACTCTGAGGCAGGGGAGTTAATGTGTGTGAGCTGCCCAAAAGTGAGACCCAATGGCTTGGCTCTCTCACACCACTTATACTTATTGCAGATATTTGCTTAATCGAATATACTACTCTAACAATTTGTTACTTTAAGGAAATATGTGGAAGCTATACAGCCTTCAGACAGCAGAGAGAAGCAGTAGAAAATGACACGGAACAACTCACAAAGGTCCAGCCACATAAATGTGGATTAAGTTTGCCAACAGACAGAAATGATGGTGCTTTTCTCAGCAAAAGCAAAATATTTCAACACCATTTTTTATTAACAGGCATCAGATATTTAGGCAAATGATGCTAATAACTGCAGGGAAGGTAGCCTTAGAGTGCAACTGTGAGTATACTAGTTACACACAAAGCTGCAAAAGAATGAAGACTGAGTGGAAGTGGCCATCATTTCATGTTTCTCCACCTCCCTTATGTACAAAATCCATTGTTTTATTATTTATGAAAACTGAACACTCTGAGCTGTCAAGAGTGAAGTGGGGTTGCCAGATTGTTTAAAAACCCCAATTCTACTTCATTAGAGCCTCTGCTCATCAGAGAGCATGTGACACCACTGAGCTGCTAATCTGTAATCTTTAGCCTGATCCCAGTCTGTCTCTACTCGGTGACCCCAAAGTTGCCTATAAGCTCAACAACCTAGCTCTCTTAATTTTACCCTGTTTGGCACATGGGAAGAGTCTTATGGGAGCAGGAGTATTAGGGGATGGACATCAACCAGCAGGGCACAGACATAAAAAAAAAAAAAGACACAAACTTGGCTTTTTGCAGTACTGGGAGCTCTCTCCAAACAATAGAAGTAGAGCATGTTTGTCTCACTCCCCGATCATAGTCATCACTCATCCCCACATTACCTCACAGAGTTATGTCATATTAAATAACAACATTACAACTGCCGGGTTACTAAGACTCATTGCCACGTTCCAGCTGACCAAAGCACTCTTGGGTGTTGGCTGCAATATGACTATTGGTTGCAATTAAATTCTCTTTGGAAGTCTCGTGCTGCAGGGATGTGTTGAAAATTCAGTGTGTGATTATATCTAATGAAACCAGTCTTTGAGTATGAAAATGCTTAAGAACTATATTCAGTTATATTACTTTCATCTGTGTCATTTACTTGCTCCAAAACCAGATCAAAAATAAATTATCAAATTCCAAATTTTTACTCATAGGTCATATGTTTCAATAGTAATTAATGGAAATCTTAAGCAAAGAGCTATTAAAGTACATGTTTGGAGACTGTAAAGAAGTAGACTATGAATTACCTTTGTTGAAAATGAAAAATAAAGGGGAATGTTATTTGTGTTTATACATTAATTGTCACATAATATAAGCAAAAGTTATATTTATTCAGTATCTTATAACAATAAAATTGACTCCACCTACATCTATTTACTAAAAGGATAAAATTAAAATATTTCCTTTAACAATTACAGGGGCTGTTGGTTTATAACTTTAAGAATATGAATGTTTGTTATCAGAAACAGTTTTTGTTAGAAGAATTCATTAACATTTTTCTGCTTAAATAATGTTTCCCATGGGAAGTTAATTTTTCTCTCCAACCTTGAGATAATTAATCCACTAGCTATGGTTTTACGGATCTAGTTCTAATTTACTTAACCAATGTAAAAGACTAGAAAGATACTGTTAAAACTGAAAACATATGTGAAGGAGATTGACTTCCAGAGTGGTGGAGTGAGGAACATGGACCGTCTCTCCAGTGACACAACCACTCAGCTGCTAAAAATATAACTCTAGAAATCATCCTCAGGGCACACCACAATGGAAAACATGTACTCAAGAAAACCTACTAAATCTCAGTAAGGACATTAAGAGCCTGAAGCATTTGAGCCCTGACTCGTTCCACCACCCCCTCCCCAGCCCAGCCCCCAGCTTAGGATGATGGAAGCTCTGTGGCGGGTGTGTGCAGCCAAGAAGACCAGGACACTTTTCTACCTAGCTGCCAATCAAGCATAGATAGAACTGATGGCTGTATGGATACAACACTCACCCAATAAAACTGGAATATGTATTCTTCCCCAGTGCATATGGAACATTCTCCAGGAGAGCTGGTGTGCTAGCCCATAAATAAGCCTCCATAAATCTAACTGAAATTATACAAAGCTCTGGCTACAGTGGAATGAGGTAAGAACTCAATAACAGAAGGAAATTCAGAAAATGTACAAATATGTAAAAATTAAACAACACACTGTGAGACAATCAGTGGGTCAAAAAAGAGATCACAAAAAAATTAGAAAATACTTTGAGGTAAATAAAAACAAAAACACAACATACCAAAAGTTATGATGCAGCCAAAGCAATAGTTAAGAAAAACTTTATAGCTCCAGATATCTATATTAAAAAGGGAGATGTTAAATTAATAACCTAACCATCCACCCTTAAAAACTGGTGAAAGAAGAGCAAACTAAACTTAAAGCAAAATGAGGGAAGGAAATAACAATAATAAATAATTAATTAATTGAATAATAAATATTAGAGTAGAAATGGAGAATAGAAAAACAATATAGAAAACCAACAAAAAGCAATGGTTGGTTCTTTAAAAAGGCCAATAGACATTTAGTTAAACTAACGAACAACAACCAAAAAAAGACAGAGAGAGAAGACTCAAATGACAAAATCAGCAATGAAAGACGGGCATTACTATCAACCTTCAAAAAAAAAGATTGTAATAGATTAATTTGAAACAATGTATGGCAATAAATTCCTTGAAAACACAAAGTACCAAATAAATTTAATCTGAATAAATGGATAAAAACTAAAAAGATTGAAATAGTAATTTTAAATTCACCTACCAGGCTCAGATGACTTCATTGGTAAATTCTACCAGATGTTTAAAGAGCTAACATGAATTCTTTCAAATATAGAAAACAAGGTGACCCTTTCCAACTCCTTCGATGAGACCAAAATGACTGTGATACCAAAACCAAGGACATCACAAGAAAAGAGACCACAGGCCAATATCTCCTATACAAAGCCCTCAACAAAATATGAGCAAACTGAATTCAGAAATATATAAAAAGGCTTATATATCATAATCAAGTGAGATTTACCCAAGGAATTCAAGTTTGTTTTATATATGAAAATTAACCAATGTAATATACCATATTAATAGGATAAAGAACAAATCCATATGGTCATCTCAGTAGGAAAAAAATAAGAAAAATCCAACACCCTTTCATGACAGAACACACAAATACACAAACAAAATATTTGTCAAACTAGGAAAAGAAATGAACTTCCTCAACCTGATAAGAAACATCAACAAAATTCTACAGCTAATGTGAGTCCTAATGGTGAAAGACTGAATGCTTTTGCCCTCAGATTAAAACCAAGACAAGGACATCTGTTCTGGCCAAAACAGGCCGTGTGTCTCCAAACTTCTGCACCATTGCTCATGCTACTCCTCCTGCACGGAAAGAATACCCTCGCTGGCCGATTATCCTCCAAGCTCTGTTCGCACTTCACAACTTCCTCTGATTTCCTGTCCCAGATGGATTTCTTTGCCCTCCAAACTCATAGCACATTGAGGAAGTACCAATTGGTTATATGCTTCCTTGTGATATCATTTGATTTGCTACCAGGTATCATAATTTAATTCACTTATTATTTTGAGTATATATGTCCTACCTGCCTATCTAGAGTATAAGTTCCTTGAGAATATGGCTTTTCTTTCTTTGTGCTTCTCAGATGTTCTAGAGCAGTATAATAGAAAAAGAAGTTTCCAAATAAGCATTTTCTAAACAAAATTATTTCTGGAGCCACCTATCCAAGAGAGAGACCAAGGATCTACAGTTGGAAGAATTCTGCTATTGTTCTGGCTCTTCTGCTATAACACAGAAGAAAATGTGTAAAGCTACTAACCTCCCCAAACTCAGGAATTTTTTCTAAATACACCAGGTTGTTGGAAACATACTCAATCCTCTCTTAGAAAGAAAGATCAAATGGTGAGAACTCCATGTAGAGGAATCACAAGATTATGTGGATTCTGATTCTCTGATGCAAGGGGAGGACAAGCCCAATGACTTAGTGTAAAATTATGCATTTATCAGTATAGCTTTGTTCTTCTATCACAAGCCTGTTGTTGTTGTCTGTGGAGCCTTGGTTCTTATGAAATCTGTTTATCTGTTTCATACAACAGAGATATCAATGAGAAGCACTGAAAACAACTGGACTTTTTGTTCAGCACCCATTTGTGCAACACTTGGAGCCTCAAAGGCAAAGGTTGTAACGTGACTCAGACACCAGCCTGCAGTGTTGGCATCATTATGGATGAGACGAGATAAATTCATACAGACTACTGGGTCCTGTGGAGGAAAAGGGATGGCACGGCTACTCTCAAGGGGAGAGCACCCCAACCCTTGCCTTGACAAGCTTTTACTGGCTTTCTAATAGCATACACCAAAGAAGGTTTTCATTCATTACATTTAGGTTTGCTTTAGGTAATTACTTTTTACAGATAGCAATGGAAGGATGTTACTGATTACTTCTTACATATTAACAAGGAAAAAATGTTGCAAATGCAAGGGAATGATAAGAATAACAGGTCTGGTTACACTTCAATCCTTGGGAGAATTAGCACAGACTTCAGGAAGTTACTTTAAAGATATGTAGCAAGGGCTTGCTGCCGAAACTCAGGGTGAGAGAGTTTTAGCAAGAGCAAGTCACAAAGCAGCCTAGGTATAATGCAGGCCTGATTTCCCATGGGAGAACTTCTTCACAGGTGCGGTCCTGTGTGCCGACTCACCCCCCACTGGTTTTCCACGTGGGTGCTGAGCTACATTTCCACGCCTCGAGAAGCGGTTCCCTACAGTAATGCCTTATTCTTTCAGCTGCTGGTGGACTCACCCATGAGCCCTTCCAAACAGCTGCTACAGAAAATCACGATCACCACATGTGTCTTTCTATGTGTGAAACTGATTTGAAAATAAGAAAATTCAAAGATGTTTGGCGAGGTTTACTCACATGGCAAATTAATCCCTCTGAAGAAAAAAAGAATATTCAAACACAGATGAAGATTTCATCATTTGAAACTAGGAGAAGAAAAGAACCAATCAACCTTAAGGGAGAAGCAGAGTGTTCCTTGGAAAAGCCCAGTAAGCCAGGACCACGAGGGCCCAGGGCTACCTGGGAGGCTGCAGTGCAGTGCCCTGAGCCAGCATGAATTGGCATGTTTTTTCAGGGCACTTCCAACTCTCTAAAAACAAAGAGTGACTGCCAGAGTCACCTGCTAATATATGGGACAAGGGCTTGAATAGACAGGAAAGGCTTTTTGGAGTGATGAACAGACAGGGTGTCTCGGATGAGTGAGCAAAAAGGAGAGTTTTTCAGTGTGAAGAGATTTGAGATCATTTCTCTGGCAGACACCACATGTTGACCAACATTATTTCTGCTATCATTTTTCAGAGCCCACCTCCCCTACAGAAGCTAAATGAACTGTTCTGGCCAGTGAAGTGTAAGGGAAATTCTTCTGGAATCTAAAAAGGGTTTTCTTTCTGAATAAAAGAATTATCCATGGCTTGTGCCACTCTCTTTATCCCTCCTTCATTGACAAGGGGTGTTACCATAAGGAAAAGTTCCAAAGAATTGTACAGAAAGCAACTCTGACATCACTGAGCCACTGAACCAACTTCAGTGACCATCTACTTCTAGACTTCCCACTATGAGACAAAAATAGCCCTGCCTGGTGTGGCTCAGTGGATTGAGTGCTGTCCTGTGAACCAAAGAGCCACTAGTCTGATTCCCAAACAGGGCCCAAGCCTGGGTTGTGGGCCAGGTCCCCAGTGGAGGGGTGTGCAAGAGACAACCACACATTGATATTTCTCTTCCTTTCTTTCTCCCTTCCTTTCCTTCTCTAAAAATAAATAAATAAAATATTTTAAAAAACAGATGTCTTTTTATTAACTCACTGTTGGTAAGGGATTTTTATGCCTTGTAGTTGAAGGCATTCATAACTAATTCTGCTACTATGCCAGGATGGGGAAAAGATGGCACTTACAAAGTTGACAAGAGACACTGAGGCTTCATACAGAAGAATGTGGAAAGTCATGGTGGAATTCATATCACAGTGTTTTATTTCCCATACCTACCATTCTGTCAGGCCTCATATTAAAAGTCCCTTGGAACTTTGTTGGTCAAAGTATCCTCCAAATATATTAAGGTTGTGGATTCAATTTCCAGTCAGGGCACATATGAGAATCAACCAATGAATATATAAATATGAGCAACAAATTGATGTTTCTCTCTTTGCCCCTTCCTATTTCTCACTAAAATCAACAAACAAAAATTTTTGTAAAGTCAAGTGGACTATGGCTATCCACAATCTTGCTAGTTACTATGCACAGCCCTGAAATACAGTAGCCCAGGTATCCATTCTAATGAATGCTCAGAGTCCTAGAGGACCCTGTTTGTATTGGAGAATCTCAACTGGTAGTTTTAAGCCTCTGATAAGGGTATAAAAATTATTTTCAATGTAGTCAACAAACCAAAATAAGTTGGAGTCTATATCAGAAAGGAGTAACTGTCCTATTCCCATCAACAGGGTAACTCTAAACCCTGGGAGCAGTGTATATCAAAGTGTGGTTCCCAGGTCAGTACCATAGTATGTGCATCTATGTGTCCTGAGAGCTTATTAGAGAAGCTACGGTGGAAAACAGAATTGAGGTTCTTCAAAAATTTTAAAAAATTGATCTGCCTTATGACCCAGCAATTCCACTTCTGGGGATTTATTTAAAGAAACCCAAAACACTAACTCAAAAACATATATGCACCCCTACTTTGATTGCAGCATTATTTATGATAGACAAGATATGGAAGCAGCCCAATTACCCATCAATTGATGAGTGGATAAAAAGCTGTGATACATATATGCAACAGATTATTATTCAACCATAAAAAAGAATAAAATCTTACCATGTGCAGCAACATGAATAGTCCTAGAGGGTATTATGCTCAGTGAAGTAAGCCAGTCAGAGAAACACAAGTACCACATGATTTCACTTACAAGTGGAATCTATACAACAAAATAAGTGAACAAACAAAATAGAAACATTCGTAGACAAAGAGAGTGAACAGGTGGATGCCAGAGGAGCCGAGAATTAAGGAATTAGGTAAAAGAGGCAAATGGATTAAGAAGCACAAATAAGTAGTTACAAAATAGTCATGGGAATGTAAGTAAAGCTTGGGGAAGATAGTCAATAATACTGTGATGACTAAATATGGTGCCAGTTGGGATAATGAAAATATTGAGAGGAGTACTGTGTGAAGTATACAATTGTATAACCACTGTGCTGTACACCTGAAGCCAATACGAAATAAAATTGAAAGAAAAAAATGCAGATGCTAAGGTACCTCCAGACAACTGGATCACACTAAAGGTTTAACAACTTCGACTCTACAGTACACAAGGGCATGTCAGGTGATGTGCTCTCTCTTCTTATATTTTTTCTTCCCACTTTCTTTTAATCTCCATGTTTTGTCTTCTGTTCTGTTGATGTTAAATCCTCCAGATAATATCCAAATTCATCATTTTGTCACATTAATTATGAAGATGATCACTGGCCTCACACCAAGACTCATGGGAGATTTTTCATTTATAGATAAAATATATATAAACCAGTACCTAGGAATAAACTTAACCAAGGAGTTAAAATCCCTGTACCTGCAAAACTATAGAACATTGAAGAAAGAAATTGAGGAAGACATAAATAAGTGGAAGCATGTAACTTGTTCATGGACTGGAAGAATTAACACCATTAAAATATCCATACTAACCAAAGTAATTTATAGATTCAATGTAGTTCCTATTAAAATACCAAGGGCATATTTCACAGATCTAGAAAAAATATTTCAAAAATTTATATAAAACCAAGAAAGGCCCTGAATAGACTCTGCAATCTTAAGAAAGAACAAAGTTGGAGTAATCACAATACCTGATATCAAATTATACTACAAAGCCACTCTAATCAAAATAGTCTGGTACTGGCATAATAACAGGCATATAAATCAATGGAACAAAATAAAGAGCCCAAAAATAAATCCAAGTCTCTAGGGCAACTAATATTTGCAAAAGGGCTGGAGCATACAATGGAGTAAAAGTATCCTCTTCAATAACTGGTGCTGGGAAAAATGGACTGGTACATGCAAAAAAAATGAAGCTAGACCACCAACTCACACCATACACCAGAATAAACTCAAAATAAATAAAAGACTTAAACATAAGCCATGACACCATAAAAGTCCTCGAGAAAAACATAGGCAGTAAAATTTCAGGTATCTTATACAGCAATATTTTCAAAACTATATCCCCTAGGGCAAGAGAAATAAAGGAAAGAATAAGCAAATGGGACTACATCAAATTAAAAAGCTTCTGCACAGCTAAAGAGAACATCAACAAAATGAAAAGGGAACTAACTGTATGGGAGAACATATTTGCCAGTTGTATATCAGACAAGGGTTTAATATCCAAAATATATGAAGAACTCATATGACTCAACACCAGGGAAACAAACAATCCAATTAAAAAATGGGCAAAGAACATGAACAGACTCTTCTCCAAGGAGGACATACAGAGGGCCCAGAGACATATGAAAAAATGCTCAACATCACTAGCCATCAGAGAGATGCAAATTAAAACCACAATGAGATACCACTTCACATGGGTCAGGATGGCCATCATAAACAAAGCAACAAACAACAAGCATTGGAGAGGATGTGGAGAAAAGGGAACCTTAGTGCAGACTGGTATAGCCACTGTGGAAAACAGTATGGAATTTTCTCAAAAAATTCAAAATGGAACAGCCTTTTGACCCAGTGATTCTATTACTGGGAATATACCCTAAGAATCCCAAAACACCAATCCAAAAGAACCTATGCACCCCTATGTTCATAGTAGTGCTATGTACAATAAATAGCCCAGTGCTGCAAACAGCCTAAGTGCCCATCAGCAAGTGAGTGGATTAAAAAACTGTGGTTCATTTACACAATGAAATACTATGAAGCAGAAAGAAAGAAGGAATTCCTACCCTTTGCAACAGCATGGCTGGAACTGAGACTATTATGTTAAGTGAAATAAGCCAGTTTGTAAAAGACAAATACCATATGATCTCACTTATAAGAGGAATCTAATGAACAAAATAAACTAATGAGCAGAACAGAACCAGAGACATGGAAACATTGAACAGACTGACAGCTGCCAGAGGGGGTGGGAGGGGGAATGGTGGAAAGAAGGGGAAGGGACTAGTCAAAGAACATGTATGAATGACCCACAGACATGGACAATAATGCGGGGATTGACTGTGGGAGTTGGTGGAGGGGGTGGAGGACGGCAAAGGGGGAAAAATTGGGACAACTGTAATAAAATAAACAAGAATAATTAAAAAAGGAAAAAATCTGTAAAATGAGGATAATAGTAATGCTAATTATATAGAGTTTTCTCTATGATTAAATGACTTAAAATAAGGAATGTGCTTATGATAGTCCCTGGCACAGAAAAAAAGCTTAATAAATGTTAGCTATTATTATAAAAAATAAAAAATATATAACCCAAAAGTTCATCCTCTAAATATTTAACAACAGATTGTTAGACCCAGGTAGGAAGCAGAATGAAAAGTCCCAGTCCATGTCTGTCCCCAGTCCCATGAAAGACATTGAACCTCCTTCTTCATTTAATCCACCGTAAATCCTGGGCCTTTCCTCTCATTTACCTTTCCTTTCCTGTCTCAGTCCACTTAGGATGATATAGCAAAAGTATAATACACTGAATAACTTAAACAACAAACATTTATTTCTCACAGTTATGGAGGCCGAGAAGTCCAAGGTCAAGATGCCAGCAGACTCAGTGTTCCGCTTCCTGGTTCATAAATGGCCATCTTCTTGCTGAGTCCTCAGATGACAGAAAGAGCAAGAGAGGTCTCTTGAGCCTCTTTTATAAGGCCACTGATCCCATTTGTGATGGTAGAGCCCTCACAACTTAATCATCTCCCAAGGGTACCATTTCCTAATACCATTACCTTGTGGCTTAGAATTTCAATGAATCTGGGGAACACATTCAGTCAGTCACACATCCCCTCTTTCTCTTCACCTAGCAGTCAATCAGCTCTCACATCATCTCCAAAGTAGTCTTTACCATCAACCTGGACACCTTTCAATCTCCAATTATTGTCTTTGCTTCTACCTGAACCTCACACTATTTTCATTTCTTTCTACTAGGAGAGTGAAGGTGGAGCTTCATTGATCTGTAAGTATATATCTTGGTGATTCCATCTAATTATCTTGTGTTAAAGACAAGGTATTAATGTTCCATCTGTTTTTAATTGGCTGTCACTGCAGTAATAGACTGTCCTGTTTGAAGACGTGAGCTCAGCATGAACCACTTTCCGCACCCCTAGTTCCCTTTTACAAACTTCTAATTTATGTAAATGTTCACAGGCTTGTGTTTATATGCTCCCCACTGTGCATTCCCTAGCAGATTTTTCAAACATATTCCTCATGTGTTTTCCTTATCTCTTCAAGGCTTTAGAAAATGTGATTTGTTATATGTTCCTTAGAATGTCATTTAACACTGTGCCTCCGCCTAGAAATACAAAAGGGCATGAAGGACAAACAAAAGCCATAAGAGCCCTCAATCTGGGTGTATTAGGGTTCGGCCCAGTTATAATCAAGTGCCCTCATTTAAGCACCTGAAAAACAATTTTTTAAAGTGCTGTAGGACAGACATCTCCACAGGTGGCAGCTGTTTGAAGGGACATCAAAGGTTATAATAGAAGTAATGCCTTCATATGTCTGTATGTACTATTTTATGAAGGCTATATTCTGCTAACCTTTATATTCTCCATTTTTCTTTGGTTCTGATATTTCTCTATATCTATTTTATTATGTCCTTTGAGGCTACCACAAATCCTTTCTGAAAAAAAGAAAAACAACATCAATGATGTATTCTTAATAATTGTTGCAATAGTATATTTATTACTTTTAAGAATAATTAAATGATAATAGCATAATTTATATAGTGATTTTAACTTTTTAAGCATTTTATTAATATTTCTGAAGGGTCCTTACAGTAAATCCAGGAGCAGGAATTTTTTTTTCTTTTCATAAAAAAGAAATTAAAATCTAGAAGCGTGACTCTCCCAAGGTTATGCACTTGGTTATTATTAACAATAATAAACAAAAACAACAGCAGCACCAGCAGCTTATTATATTTGCTCATTGCTAACCAGGACTTAAACTCAGGTCTCCTGACCCCAAAGCGAACGCTGTTTTCTCTCTAGAGAGAGAGATCCACCTCTCTAGAATCCTAGGCAGAAAGTAACTGTTACTGGATTACTAGGATGAAGAAATGACTAAAGCCTGAGCCTATGACACACATCATTAGTTGCTAATGTATGACAGAATATTCACTTAGTTGCTCAATTCTATATTAAGGAACTATGGACAAGAAAAAGATAGGACAAAATAATAAAAAATCGATGGTCTGGGATCTACTTGGTGGCAAAACAAAGATAAATCACAACTCTTATCATGTACTGGGAATGCCTAATCACTCCCATTTAAATCCATTTCTCTGTCTTCTACTAACATATGAACTTGGATGAACTCTGTGCACCTAGATTGCATTGCTTATAAAATAATGTTATTGGACTAGATAATCTCCAAGGTACCTGTATTCTAATAGTATCTGCTTCTATGAATGACACGCAGAAAGGTTGTTTTAACAGTTCTTGAAAAGCAGCAATGTGGGAAGCAATGCTCAGTGACTGTCAGGGCGGGTCCGACCAGCCTGGCTCTGGGGCTCCAACACTGCAGCATGCAGCAGAATCAGAAGCTCTGATCCACAGGCCACACTTTGAGAATCACCCCTCCTCTCCTTTAAATGCTGATTTTGACTTTGGCGATTCACCTGAACAAGACTTGCTTCTAGGGGTGTAGCTGGAGCCATTAGTCATCTTAGTTCTAAATAGTTGAATTAGTTGAATAGTTGAGTTCTAATTAGTTGAAAATAGTAATGGCTTTTTAAGGCCTTTTAAGATTTTTGTGTTCCAATGAAGTACACAAATTTTCTACTTCTAACAAGGATGTTCTTGAAAAATATACTGAATAGTAAACTATCTGAAGAGAGTAAATGAACCACTAGAAGAGTAGAAAGAGAAATTAGAAAACTACAAGCTGTAAATGCTATCCTACAGATGTCTCTTTGGGACCATTGGCCCCCAGACGTTTGTGGTTTATCATTGTCTCCAATTAGTAGAGAAATTCTTTCCCTTTTCATCTTTGCTTCTTCAAAGATTATCTCAGAATGGAGCTGTTTTGGACTCAAACAATAGTCATTTTTTCCTTCCCAGAGGTCTTAAGCACTTAACAGTTTATCTTCCATGAACACCTGGAACATTGGTGGTGGAGGGGGAGACTCTCAGAGTCTCAGTCCAGGCACTCCTTTCCACATGAGTTAATGAGCCATTGTTCACTTTATCATTACTCTGACTCAATTCCCATGTTCTTCCTTTCCCTCTTCCCACGGCTTTCTTTGGTATTTATGGGCATCTAAAGTGCCCCAAAGTATGTATCTCACAGTAATGCCCCCTATTTGATATATCAAAACTAATTCCAGTAGTTTTTGTGCAGTAGGCAAGTTTAAAACAAAACGTGCACTCTATTTCAAATATGAAGAAATAATGAGTGAAACCCCAGAGATAAGAGTTAAGACAAAAAAAAAAAAACAC
Organism: Phyllostomus hastatus; assembly: GCF_019186645.2. Lineage (NCBI taxonomy): Eukaryota > Metazoa > Chordata > Mammalia > Chiroptera > Phyllostomidae > Phyllostomus > Phyllostomus hastatus. Next base: position 2,355,056 of record NW_025333860.1, on the reverse strand, counting down.
CTTGTAAAGGCCACCATTCTCTTTCATGACATTTTTCTTAATGCTGGGTGTCCCATGCCACCAGGCAATCAGGTAATAAAACTGATTTTTATATGACTCTGGCTCAGGAATATATTTCAAAGAAGGCGGAAGTGCTAAGGAGAAAGGAAAAAAATGTAAATTTTCATGATAAATTTCTATGCCTTCTCCTCAGCAAAGCTCACAATTCTTTTGCAGGAAATAACATCCACACAGGTAGCATTAGGAAACAGCATTTTTCAGCCACTACATTTGATTGCTAGACACCCAACTCAGATATCTCATGAACCTACAGATTCCCCACTTGGCCACTAATTTTTACTCATGGGTGCCCTCACTTAACCTCTTTGTGAGTATAAAATGAAGAGATAGATACCTGCCCACCATAAGTCAGCACCATAGAAAAATATTAAAGGAGAGTTATTACCTCAAGGGAATTTGTAAAATCATTTTAAAATCCCACCCCCTCCCAAAAAGATTTTAATCCTATGCAGGGACAGGCATAGCAAAGCATTCTCCTCAGTCAAGCAGAAAGCAGGGGAGGGCAAGCTGCTCACTTTCCATCTGACAGACTGGCCCTGTGTCAATTCTGTTGATGTGAATCTAGGTTTCGCACCTCCACTGCTGGCCATGAATTTTTACAACAGGCTTCTTTTCTGGTTCCACTCAGTTTCCACCTTTGACAGGGGATTCCTTTCATCTTCAACTCCATCTCCCAGTTCACATCTTTATCAAGCTGCCCCAAACATCTGAAACTGACATCACCTGGCCTTACAACCTCTCTCTCATCAATAAGCAAAGTCCATCGTATTCTGACCTCCCTACCCCTTTGGTTGTGGTGAAAACAAGTATTTGAACAAACCCAGAAGTGCCAGAAACATTTTTAGGGAGGCAGAAATCTCTAAGAGTGAGCAGATGATGAGAGCATACCGACCAACTGAAACTAGAATAAAACCCAGTAAATATGAATAACTCATGCTCCTCAAAAAAATTTGTTGTGGAGAGTGTCTGAAAATAAGAGACAAATTTTTTATTTGTAATAAAAAAATTACAAATTTTTTCATGATAAAGTTTTCAATTTATTACATTGAAAAATAAATATTTAGGTGATTGTTCATTACCACCACTCCAGGTGGTGTCTGGATTTCAACTTCACATTCCAGTCAGATGAAAGTTTCTTGAACTGGTATCTGAGTTCTGCATTTTCTTTTTAGGAGAACTATGTAGACATTCCTCAGCTTTCAAGGAAATTGCTACTTCTTCCCCCATCTATCCTCCCTTCTCCCTGCCCCTTTAGACAGATACTGAGCCAGCAGTATCCATCACTGCAGATGCTCATTGAAACACGACCTGATATACACAGGGACAACCCAGTCCTGTGGGGAGATAGGTATGAAATGGCCACTCTCTCTAGTGGAGAGCACCCCGGGTCCCCACCTGAGTAGGCTTTTATTAAGAATACAGACACAGTTTGTGGATTACAGTCTGGCAGGGAAGATCGAAAGGAATAGGTAGCTTTTAAAGGTGCTGACAGAACTCCCACCACCGGGATTCTGGGCTGAGATTTTGGGTTTTATCACTTAAAATGACTACAGGACCTAAAAGGCTAGTTTAGTTTCCTGCCCATGCCTTCATATTCTAATTCAAGAGCATCCTCCAGCAAGCAGATCTGACAGGATCTTGCATATTCTATGTCCCAGGCCTGATTACCCCGGGGGTCCACTGACTCTGGTCTGGACCGCACCGCCCCTGTTATTTCTGCAGGCCTGAGTCAGGCAGAGGAGACAAAGGCAGCCAGGAGACTTGGAATTCTCACAACTAAGAACAAGGACTCAGGCTTTGACAAAGCCAAAGGGGCAGGGGTTGATGTTGAACACCCCTTCATTTCCACAGCCCCCCAAGTCCTTCCCTGAGTCCTCCACGTGATCAAGCCTGTGTTAGGTGATTCCCTCCATGGGAAATCTTACCTGTCATTGGCTAACTGATCAAGCATTAGTGGCCAGGCACAGAACAGGCAGCGTTCATGCCAGGGAAATAAGTTTTGTCTCGTTAGTGGCTCCTGGTCCGGAGGTCTCTCACTCAGCCTAAGTCGCGGGGGGTTACAGCTTCCTGAGACCAGGCAGGGTGGATTCCAACAGCCCCTCACTGGTGAAGCTCCTCTCAGCTAGCAGGCTTCCTGCCCTTAGTCTGACTGCAGCTGCTTGGGGAGAATGGTAAACTGTGCCATGCTCTTATTTTCAGAAGTGAGGAAAGGGATTTAAGACGTTTAACAGCTCTATATATCTATTAGAAATGTTCACATTCAATTAAGCCAAAACCTTAGTAACAAAAGATAGCTGTTGTTTTCTTCATGGGAACTCCAGAGGTTAGTGGCCTTATGGTTGAGCCAAGAACTCAGGAATTTCATCAAGGATCCAGGTTTCCTCTTTAATTTCTGCTAATACTTTGAGGTGCTGGTCTCAAAATAGTTTCTCATCACTATATCTCACAAGGGTCTTGGATCAAGTTTCTGTGCAGTTACTCTCTCCTAACAGGGTGACCTTTTCTCTAGTCCATACACAGAGGGGGCAAAAGGTGATTGTTGATTTCTGGTTCATACGGCCCTTGACACTTGGGTGTGAAGAGCAGTGAACTTCGAATCATTTCTAGTATTCCAAGAAGGTAAGTTACCCCCTAAAAGTAATGATAAAGAAGGAATAAAGTGTAAATAAGAGGCTAAATTAGGCTCAATTAGATGAATTCAAATAGCCTATCTAGCTCTAGCTGTCTATTAAATGTAACAGGTAAAAAAGTATATAGAAGGCCATTCCCATGTAATACGCTACTAGAGATAGAAGGAGCTAATGCAAGTACACAAATTACTCTAGTACAAGACATAGAGGAGAGATGCCAACAGGGGCTGCTGAGGACAGAGCGAGCAGAGCTGAGTGGGGAAATCAGGAGAGCTTCTGCAGAAGGTGGCATCTGGGATGGACTTCATGATGTGGGTACAATGAAAATGTGAGCTGAAACAGGAGGGGCATAATGGAGACCCTTGGATGTCAGGCCACAGAAGTTAGATTTAATGGAGGCAAAAAAGGAAGTAATTAAAATTTGCTGATGATAAGAGACATAATGAAATTTCTACCAAAAAGCAATTAATCTGGAATTGGCGTAAACAATGCACTAAAGGAAACTAGGGTCTGGAAATCGAGTTAGGAGGACACTGCAACAATCTAGAGAGAAGCATGAAGCCTGGAGCTGATATTGTAACCATGAGACAATGAGGAGACAGATGCTTCAGGCCATGGCAGCTGAAGGAGTGTGCAGAGAAGAAAAAGGGGGTCAGTGGCTGCGACCTCGGTGACCATGGCTGAGCCCACAGTGCCATTAGCAAGAATAAGTCAGGAGAAACATCATTTTAGGGAGCTAGAGAGAAATGTGGAGAAATTTTTCATTTTTGAATATGTTGGCCTTTAATGTGCTTCCTGACACATGAATAAATGAATCAGGCAGGTTTGAATATGTGAGCCTGGAGTTTGAGAGAAAGGTAGTCAGGGGTGGGGTAGGTACATACATGTACAGAGTGTCAGCGATGTCAAACTCATTTTCACCAGGGGCCACATCAGCCTTTTGGTTGCCTTCAAAGGGCCAAATGTAATTTGAGGACTGTATAAATGTAACTACTCCTTAACGGTTAAGCAAGAGCTCAGCACTGCCACCAGATAGAAACAAGGTGTGAGGCTGAATAAAACAGGGTGGAGAGCCAGATTTGTGTTTGCCACCTGTGGTGTAGATGAAGCCTAGTGAATGAATGAAGTAACCAGGGACAGAATACAGAAGAAAAAAGAAAACTAGGGGAGGGGAAGGGAGGGGAGGGGAGGGGAGGGGGACACTAAACACAGAAACCTAGAGAGTGCCCATATTTAGAATTGTATTCTCCATACATTTATCACACTGTATAGAAGTGCTTGAAGGCAGACTCTGTTCTGCCCACTGTTGTAATTTCCAGGGCCTCCCACAATGCACATAGACATTTAATAAATATCATTGAATAAATAGATGAAGCTAAAATGGAAAAAAAATAAACAGGAGAGATTCAGAAGAAGCTGAATAATGCAATGTTTCTGTAAGGAAGGAAAAAATAATTTGAAAGATAAAGTTGTCTACAGTATCAATTCCTACGTCACAATGAAAAAGGAGACTGACAGAAAGCTCCTGAATTCAGCCACTAGAAACTCATTCAGGATCTCTAAAACAAGTTCAGTGAACTTAATTCAATAAATGGTCAGGGCAGAGACCATGTTTCTGTGGGTTAACTGGGAACCGGTGTTTAAGAGAAGAAAGTACAGAAACGTAAAAGACAGTTTCAGCCATAGAGAGAGGGGAAGATGGGGTGTGGCAGAATCATAGAGTCAAGGGAAATTTTTGCTTAAAGCAAAATTCCCTAAAAGGTGTTTATAAACATTGCAAACAAGAACAAAAGGCAATGATGGGTTTGATGATAAAATAGTGAATTAGCAAAACTAAGCAGATTTCTTTTCAGCTTTGCAGAACTTCTCAGAACCTTTAACAAACCAAGAGCTCCAAATGGTCAAAAGGGAGGTGATAGCATAGAAGATGACTCAAACTTACTTCACAAAGGGAGTTCTTTTCCCACTAAGTACCTCCCAAAACTAGTGTTAGGTGAATGGAGTTTGGAAAAACATGGTTTAAGGATTGAGAACACAATTTCATAAACCAAGGGGAAATGGGCAGTTTGAAAACAAGGGAAGAGTAAGGAAACATTGGGGAAAGGGCTGCCCGTGGGAGAAGGTCCCTGAAAGTGTAAGCAGGGACATGAACAGGTGTGTGAACAGGTGGAGGAGGGAAGGATGCTCTCTGCTCAGCTGTCTGACAGGCTTGAGGAAAGAGGCAGAGTGACAGATGTCAGCAAAGTTTACACGCAGAAAAGAAAGTTGAGGCTATTTACAGCAGAAGGCTTTATTTTTTTCAGAAAAGAAAATGTTAAGTGCATAAAAGACAAAGGGCAGGGTTATTAAGGGGAAGAGAAACAAAGCCACTGAGGCCAGGAGGGGGCACCAGAAACTAGGGAAACACAAAGACAGGAGGTCGGGGGGTATCAGCTTCAAAATGCATTTTATTAACTGTGAAAATCATAATTACACATAAATTTTGGACTAGAATTTCACTTTAATGAAATTTACTTCATAAGATATACTTATTTAAGTCTGTAATTATATGTATAATGATGTTCATTACAGCGTTGTTTATAGGAACAGAAAAATTTTAAAAACACCTATATGTTTTGGGACATATAGTCGATAATATTGTAATGCCTATACATGGTGGCAGGTGAGTGCAAAGCTTACCAGGGGGCACAAGTCTTTGTAAGTCACATAAACGTCTAACCACTATGCCATATACCTGACACTAATACAACATTGAGTGCCAACTGTAACTTTTAAAAATTTTTAAACAACATAAAAAATACCTATATGTAAGTTAGAGAGGAGTTCATACATTAGGCCACATTCTTACATTAAAACATACGTTGGCAGACAATATGAATGTGCTGCCATGGATGGATGTCCAAGATATTTTACTAAGTGACTACCTCAACTTATAGACTACTATATATGGTAGGAACCCACGTGAAAAAAGTCTATCAATGTCGTGTGTGTGTGTGTAAAACGTATATTATGGTTGCACATCAAAGTAAATGCTTGTAGGCTAAGTGTTTATGGGAACCCCAGCTGGTAGGGAAATGGGGATTTTCACTTTTCATGTACTGTCTCTCTGTTTGGATAATTCACAGTGAACACATAGTGCATGTATAGCTTTAACAGTTTGTTTCTTCCTGGGCCTACAGACTTCCAACCCCGCTTCTGCCCTTGCAGCACAGCATCTCCCCCCAGCTCGCAAGAAGAAAGCTGGAACTCTTCTGTTGTGTGATCAGGCCCTCCAAGATATCATGAATGATAGACTTGCTGACAATTCACTTTATGGCTATGGACAACTCACCCACTCTTTCTGGATCTCTGATCTTTAGTAGATTATATCAAAAAGCTCATCCAGCTCTAAATTTGATTCCAATCCCAGAGCAAACAGACTAGAGAAGGCTATGCTGGGATGATAACAGAGTGTGAATTTCAGAGAGAAGAAAAGTTTTGGTTTCTAGCAAATAAGGTACTATGGATTCCTAGGACATTGCATTTATAAGTGAAACCTCATCATGCATGACTAAAAACCAATATAAATACACATTTGGAAATTATTTTCATGGAATACAATTTTGCCTGAATTTCCCCTTTTTTATTATTTCTGCTCTGAACTATAATTTTTCTATCATTTTTATTTTATTTATTTTCAAAAGAGAATTCATCATCTTAAATCCACTTTCCAGCAAGTCCCAACAAGTATGTGGCTACAACTAAAGTGCAGATATTTCTTATAACCACTAGGGGTCAGACTACTACATTAATACAAACCAATCTCAACTTGAAAGTGGTATTAATAGGTTGAGGGCTATGCCAACTTATTTTCCTATATGAGAACAAAAGATGGGTCATTTAAATTAAAAATTACATAGAGAAGATAATAAGGAACAATGCATTTGATGAGACTCAGAAAGTTGAGACTATCATATATAATAAATACATAATACAGAAGTTTCATCCTTCATTAGAATTTCAATTATTCACTTGCTCATTCTGGTTGGCAAGATATTACTCCAATCTAAGTGGGTTCAGATTGGAAAACTAACCATTGAAACAGGAAAATATTAAGAGAGAAGAAACAACTAAAATAATGAATCTATCAGCAAAAAAAATTATCATTTTTAAAGAATGGACTGCATCAGTTGCAGAGGATTGAGATGGATGTCAGAAACATGTTTACAACAGATTTCAGCCCTGTAATAACAGGTATGAATCATCATACAGCAATGAAAGTGGTGAGGGATGTGGGCAGAAGGGAGCCCACATGGGCAGATGTCCCAGCTCTGACACAAACTGGCTCTGTGGCCTTGAACAAAAAACTATCTTCTCTTGGCCTCACTTCATACAACTTCAGAATGAAGAAATAAGATTGTATGTTTTATAAAGAACCTTCAAACCTTATCATTAAACAGATTTATTTAAAATTATATTTATTTGTACAAAAGATAGGAATATAAGGAACAATTCTGACTAAGTTTTAAAAAGGAAGATGTTAACTGTCAAGATACATTATTATAAACTTTTATCATTAAAAAAAGCGGAAAAGCCCTGGCTGGTGAGGGTCAGTTGGTTGAGCATTGTCCTGTAAACAGAAAGGGCACTGTTTCAGTTCCTGGTCAAGACATATGCCTGGGTTGCAGGTGCAGTCCCCTGTTGCAACAGGCATGTGCAAGAGGCAACTGATCAATGTTCTTCTCTCATCTTTATGTTTCTTTCCCTCTCTTCCTTCCTCCCTTCTCCTCTCTCTAGAATCAATAAAAAAAAAGAAAAAAGTTTTAAAGTAGAAAAACTAAGATCATCGATGATATCCATTGTCAGATAGAGTTAAAGTAATAAACAAAAGTCAAACTTTAATTTACTTACATTTTTCATGACAGTATTCTAAAATAAATGCTTTAAGACTATATGCAGATCCTTCTCGGGCATAATAAGCAAAAAATTAAAAAGTGGTTACCTATTGGGGTGTGGTATCATTGGATATATATGAGTAGGTGGGTATAAGAACATAAGGTGCACTTCTTTATATATTGGTTTGATTTTTGACCCATGTGACAGTATTAACTATTTAAAAATTTAAAAAGTAACTTAGAATCTCATAGATGGAACAAAACTGTGTGTCAGTACAAAAGCAAACACAATTGAAAGTGAAAATTTCCCATGATTAAATTGGGACTAGGAATGACATAGTGATATCTGTTGCTAATATAAGTTGGTAATGAAGCAGTGGTGTTACATTTCAAAAGGGCTTCATCAAATTACCTCAAATTGACCATGTCAAAACAGCTATAACCAAAGGTTCTACCTGGTAGTTTATGTTCTGTGCCCCAAACACACACTGAGCTGCTTATCCCTCTCCATTGTTCTCAAGAGAGACACTGAGTCAGGGTATGTGTCATTATGTCTCCTCCTTTCTTCACACACACACAAAATCACAGACTAGCACAAACACACACAAACATGTTTCCAAGTGAAGTCTTAAAAAATATTAACCTGTGAAATAAACACTAGAGAGGGTCACAAGGAAATCAGATCTAGAAATAGCTAAACCCTGAATCTAAGACTTCTTAACATATACATTTAATGTAATTTCTATCAAAGTTACAGGAAGATAATGTGTAAATATAAACAAGATTATTCTAAAGCTTATATGAAAAAGCAAAAAAAAATTTGAATATAAAGAAAAGGGAGAAATCATTCTATTTTATTTTAATGTATTATATAGCTACAGTAATCAAGACTGCATGGTATTCATGGAGAAAGACACACAGCTCAATGAAATAGAATGGAAAACTCAGAAATAAGCCCACGTAAGTATGCCCCATGTATTTTTCCACAGAGGTGGAAAAGTACTTTAGTGGAGGAAAGATAACCTATTCAAAAAGCAGTACCAGAGCAACTGAATATCCATAGGCCAAAAAGATGAACCTCAACCTAAACTTTACACCTTAAACAAAAATTAGCTCAAATGTATTACAAACATAAATAGAAATGTAAAAATAACAACTTTTAGGGAAAAATAGGAGTCATACTACAAGATTTTAATGCTCCATTGCATTAATGGAGAGATCTTTCAGACAGAAAACTAACAAGGAAACAGTGACTAAAATGACATACTAGACCAGATGGATTTAATTGATATTTTCAGAGCATTTCACCTCAAAACAGCAGAATATACATTCAAGTGCACATGAAAAATTTTCCAGGACAGACCATATGTTAGGCCACAAGACAACTCTCAACAAATTAAGAAGATTGAAATCATATCAAACATCCTCTCTGACCACAATGGTATGAAACTAAAAGTCAATACAAGAAAAAAAACCTGAGAAACACACAAACACATGGAGGATAAATAACATGTTACTAAACAATAAATGGGTTAATGATGACATCAAAAAAGAAATCCAAAGATACCTTGAGGCATATGAAAATGAGAACACAACAACCCCAAATCTGTGGAAACAATGAAAGCAGTCCTAACATGGAAATTCATGGCAGTACAGGCTACCTCAAGAAACAACAACAACAAAAAAAACTCAAATAAACAATCTAACTTTATACCTAAAGGAACTAGAAAAAAACAACAAACAAAACCCAAAGTGAGTAGAAGGAAGAAAATAATAAAAAACAGAGCAAAAATAAATAAAATAGACTTTAAAAAATACAAAAGATAAATAAAACTAAGAGCTGGTTCTGTGAAAAGATAAACAAGATTGGTAAAACTTTAACCAAATGCATCAAAAAAAATAAAAATAAAAGGAGAGGACCCAAATGAACAAAATCAGAAATGAAACAGAAAAAGTAACATCTGACACCACAGAAATACAAAAGATAATAAGAAAATACTACAAATATATGCCAACAAATTAGACAATCTGAAAGAAAAGGATAAATTCCTAGTCATAACAATCAGACAAAAAGAAGAAATGAAAGGAATTCAAATCAAAAAGGAAGAAATAAAACTGTCATTATTTGCAGATGACATGGAACTGTATAGAGAAAACACTAAAGATTCCATTAAAAAACTAAAAGAACTGATAAATGAATTCAGTAAAGTAGCATTTTTATATACCAATAATGAACTATCAGAAAAGGAAACTAGGAAAACAATCCCATTTACAATTGCATCAAGGAAAATAAATAAAATACCTAAGAATAAATCGAAACCTGTCCTCAGAAAATTATAAGGCATTGAAGGAAGAAATTGAAGAAGATACAAGTAAATGGGAGCACATATCTGCTCATGGATAGAAAGAATTGACATCATTAAAATGTCCATAATACCCAACGCAATCTATAGATTCAATGCAATTCCAATAAAATACCAATGGTGTTTCTCAAAGAACTGTAACAATAATAAAAAAATCGATATGGAAACACAAAAGACCTCAAACAACCACAGCAATCTTGGGGAAAAAAGAACAAAGTTGGAGGTATCACATTATACCTCCATATAATATCAAACTATACTATGAGGCCATGGTAATCAAAACAGCATGGCACTGGCTTACAGATGCACAAATCTATAAAATGGAATAGAGAACCCAGAAATAAACCCACACCTATATGGTCAATTAACATTTGACAAAGGAAGCAAGAAAATATAATTGGGTAAACAGAGTCTATTCAATAAATAGTGTTAGAGAAAATGTACAGATACATGCAAAAAAAAATAAAGCTAGATCACTTTCTTAAATGTAAGATTAAAAACCATAAAACTCCTAGAAGAAAACATAGGCTGTAAAATCTCAGACATTTCTCTTAGCAATTTTTTTTGACATATCTCCTCAGGTAAGGGAAACAAAAGAACAAATAAATGGGACCATATCAAACTAAAATGCTTTTGCACAGCAAAAGAAACCGTCAACAAAACCATCAACAGTAGGTTGAGAGACAACCTATTGAGTGGGAGAACATTTTGGCCAATGATACATACAATAAGGGGTTAATATTCAAAATTTATAAAGAACTCATACTACTGAACATCAAAAAAATCCAATTAAAAAATGGGTAAAGAACCTGAATAGACACTTTTCAAAAGAGGACATACAGATGGCCAATTGACATATGAAAAGATGCTCAGTATCACTTATCAAAGAAATGAAAAGTAAAACCACAATGAGATATCACCTTCACCTGTTAGAATGGCTATGATCAATAAATCAATGAACAAGTGTTGGCGAGGGTGTGGAGAAAAAGGAACCCTTGTACACAATTAGTGGCAATGCTGACTGGTGCAGGCACTATGGAAACAGTATGGAGGTTCCTCAAAAAATTAAACTGGAACTGCCTTCTGACCCAGCAATTCCCTTCTGCATATGTATCCAAAGAAACCCAAAACACTAACTCAAAAGTATATGCACCCCTATGTGCACTGCAGTGTTACTTACAATACTTAAGAAATGGAAGTAGCCCAGGTGTCCATCAATAGATGTGTGAGTAAAAATTAGTGGTACATATACACAATGAAATATTACTCAGCCATAAAAAAGAATGAAATCTTAGCAGTTGCAACAGCATGGATGGAACAGGAGGCTATTATGCTAAGTAAAACAGGTGAGAGAGAAAGACAAATACCATATGATTTCACTTATATGTGGAATCTAAAAGACAAAATAAACAAACAAAATAGAAACAGACTCAAAAACAGAGAACAGGCTGATGGCTGCCAGAGAGGAATGGGATCAGGGGCTATGTTAAAACAGTGAAAGGATTAAGAAGTACCAATTGGTAAATACAAAATAGTCATGGGGATGTAATGTACAGCATAGAGAATGTAGCCAATAATATTGTATTAACTATGTATGGTGTGAGCTGGATACATGAAATATCGAGGGGATCACTTTGAAAAGTGTGTGATTTTTTAACTACTATGCTGTATACCTGAAACTAATACAAAATAATATTGGATGTAAACTGTAATTGAAAAATAAAACAAAATATAAGAAAAACTCTTCAGGTTCTAGGACTAGGCAGAGTCCTTAAAGCTGACATCAATAGCACAATCCATAACCAAAAAATGTATATATTGGACTTTATCAAAATTAAAATGTTTGCTCTGTGAAAGATGCTATTAAAAGGATAAAGAGACAAGATATGGATTGGGAAAACATTTGCAAATTTTGCATCTGACAAAGAAGTGGTGTCCAGAATAAATAATTCTCAAAACTTAACAATCAGAAACATCCAGTTAGGAAATGAAGGAAAGATATGAACAGACATATTACTGAAGAGAATATGCAGATGTCAAATAAGCACACAAAAATATGCTTAACTTTATTAGCCATTAGGGAATTGCAAATTAAAACTTCAAGATATCATTACACGCCTATCAGAAAGGCTAAAATAAAAAAATATGACAATGCCAACTTCTGACAAGGATGTAGAGAAACTGAACCACTCATACACAGCTGGTGAGAAAGCCAAATGCTATAGAGCTTTGGAGAAGAGTTTGACAATTTCTTTAAAAACTAAACCATGAAATGACCATATAGCCCAGAAATTCCACTTTCGGGCTTTAAGCCCAGGGAAAACATATTTATATAAAAACCTGTACAAGAATGTTTTCAAGTACTTTATTTGCAGTATCCTAAAACGAAGTACAGCCCAGATGTCCTTCAACGGGTGAATGGTTGTATAAACTCTGATATATCCATATCACAAAACACTCAATAATGAAAAATACTGTTGCAGTAGTAAATGCAACATCTTGTATGCATCTCCAGAGAATTAGGCTGAATCTAAAAAAGCAATCCCAAAATATTACATGCCAGATGATTCCATTTATAGAACATTCTTGAAATTAGATAGATGATAGATAGATAGATAGATAGATAGATAGATAGAAATGGATTAGTGATGGCCATGGGGTAAGAGTAAGATAGGGGGAAGGGGGGAAAGGAAGAGAGTGAAAAGTGTGTGATTTTTTGTGATTTGAGTGAAAAGAGTGTGGCTAAAAACAAGCAACGTGAACATCCTGTGGTGATGGAAATGTTCTGTATCCTGACAATATCAATGTCAGTGTCTTCATTGTGTTATATTACAGTTCTGCAATTGGGGGAACATGAATAAAGGGTAGAGGGGATTTCTCTGTATTATTTCTTTGCAGCTACATGTAAATTTATAAATTATCTCAAAATGATAAGTTCAGTTCAATAAATATATGTATATATACACATACAAAATATAACCAAGTTCAGTTACAGAAATAAGGACTGTAGCGGCTATGTACATTTTCTTTTCCTGTGCCTGTATGTGTGTGTGTGTGTGTGTGTGTGTGTGTGTGCACACAAGACGTTAGGGATTGTCTATAAATTCTAACTCTACTCTTTCTTTCTGTTTTGTTTCTTGGATAGGAACTCTACAACCACATTTCCACTTTTTTAGCTTCTTCCCCCTTAAACCACCAATAGGGGGCAACAAAGGGAAACTAAAAGGCTGGAGGAGAATGAAGAGACGTCCTTCTCCTCATTTGCTCCCTGTGAGCTTCCTCTGTTCCCTGTCCTTCAGAGCATCACACAATAACATCTTCACTTAACAGTAGCAAGGCCTTCGGTAGCAGCAGCTGAATCCAATTAGCATTTTTCCTACACTTGCAAATCCAATCCATAGAACAAGTGTCAGCAAATGTTTGCCGTGAAGGGCCAGATTGTAAACAGTGGACACTTCACCAGCTGCATGGCCTCACTAGTAACTATTCAGCTCTGTCATTGTAACATGACAACAGCCACAGAAAGTACAGTCATACCTCGGTACTCATCGGCTTCAGAACACGTCAAACCCTGTACTCATTACATTTTAATGAGACAAAAATGTTTCAGCACTCGGGACTCATCACACTTGCTAGAACTTGTATGAGTCATGATACCGACCCACAAGAGAAAATGCTTCATTGGTTTCAGCACTCGTCACAAGTTCCAGAATGAATCAATGACAAGTATCGAGGTACCACTGTATTTAAATGAATGAGCATGGAAAGTAGAACCTTATTTATGGGCACTGAAATTTGAATTTTATATAACTTTAATGTGTCAAAAAATATTATTATTGTCATGGGTTAAATTATGTCCCCTAAAAAGCTATGTTGTGTCCTAACTCCTATGTCTGTGATTCTGATCTTATTTAGAAATAAGGTCTCTGTAGATGTAATTCAGTGAAAATGAAATCATTTGGGTAAGCCCTAATCCAACATGGTTGATATTCCTATGAGAAAAGAAAAACATCAAGACACGTACACAGAGAGGAGAACATGAAGTAAAGTCAGAGGCAGAGATGGGAATGACACACCCACAAAGCAAGGAATGCCAAGGACTCACAGCCACCACCAGAAGCTAGAAAGAGGAAAGGAAGGATTTTTCCTAGAGACTCAAAGAGGAAGCAGGCACGAACCTGATGACATCTTAATTTTCTATTTCTAGCCTCCAGAGCTGTGAGAGAAGAAATTTCTGTTGTTTTAAGCCACACTGTTTGTGAAACTTTATTATGGTGGCCCTAGGAAATAATACAAAATAAGTATTTTGATTTTCTTTCCACCCTTAAAAGAATGTAGAAAATATTCTTGACTCACAGTCCATGGAGGAGGAGGAGGGGGAGGAGGGGGAGGAAGGGGAGGAGGAGGAAAAGAAAAGGAAGGAAGGAAGGAAGGAAGGAAGGAAGGAAGGAAGGAAGGGAGGGAGGAAGGGAGGGAGAGAGGGAGAGAGGAAAAGGAAAGAAAAGGAAAAGGAAAAGGAAAAGGAAAAGGAAAGGAAAGGAAAGGAAAGGAAAGGAAAGGAAAGGAAAGGAAAGGAAAGGAAAGGAAAGGAAAGGAAAGGAAAGGAGGAAAAAATAGGTAATGCACCAGTTTTGGCCTACAGGCCGTAGTTTGCAGACCCTGTCACAGAGCTTCCCCACTGTGAGATAGCAGCACCACCAAGTAATGCACCCTAAGGTCTAAGTCTTGGCTCCACAGTACTAACTGTTAGTAACTCCAACCTCTATTCCCTTTCTTCCACTCATAGGGGAAGGTGGATGCTTTTTGTAATTGCTACTCCCATTATATCTTACTGTTCAATTTTCCCTTCAGTTATCTAGTTAATAATTCATATCTAGATAATTATTTGTATTAAGTTCTCTCTGTTAAAATAACTGTGTGATTTCTGTCTCCTGACTGGACGCTGATTGGTGTAATTTTATTTTTTAAAATTCTTCAAGATTTTATATGAAGCGTGCTGACCTTCAAGCCCTTTTAGATGTCTTGGTAATTACTCAATTTCATTTAGGGTAATTAAGACAACTCTTTTCAGATTTGGAGTTTCTGACATAAAAATTGCATACTTTATTTGTCACAAACTTTAATTAATAACTGCTCTTGCTTAATAGACTTATTCCTCTGAGGGTCTATGAGTGCTTTAGAAGAACTAAGGAATTAATACCATGTCACACTGGAAGGAATAAAGCTCTCAGTGTCATAAGGTTTAACATGCTCCTACCCGTCCACACAGAAATTTTATCCTAGGTGTTTACCCAAAAGAAAAAAATCACACATATTCATGTAAAGATTTACACCAAGTGGTCACAGCAGCCAAAATCTGGCAACAACTAATGGGATTAACAAATTGAAATATATCCAAATAAAGAAATACTACTCACCAATAAAAGGGAATGGACTACGGGAATCGAAACCAATGCCTGGCTCAGGGCAGCAGCAGCACCGTGGACGCCAAGGGTTTCTCTGGACAGTGTCTCTCCCTCTGATCTACAGCATGGGAACATCTTTATGAACCTCTTTACAGGCCTTTTTTGGGAAAGAAGGAAAGAAAGGAAGGAAGGAAGGAAGGAAGGAAGGAAGGAAGGAAGGAAGGAAGGAAGGAAGGAAGGAAGGAAGGAAGGAAGGAAGGAAGGAAGGAAGGAAGGAAGGAAGGAAGGAAGGAAGGAAGGAAGGAAGGAAGGAAGGAAGGAAGGAAGGAAGGAAGGAAGGAAGGAAGAAAGAAAGAAAGAAAGAAAGAAAGAAAGAAAGAAAGAAAGAAAGAAAGAAAGAAAGAAAGAAAGAAAGAAAGAAAGAAAGAAAGAAAGTGAATTCTCATGGTGGGCCTGGACCCTGCGGAGAAAACCACCATGCTGTATAACCTAAAGCTGAGTGAGATCGTGACCGCCATCCCCTGCACAGGTTTCCATGTGGAAGCTGGGGGGTATAAGAACATCAGCTTCACCGTGTGGGATGTGGGTGGCCAGGACAAGATTTGGCCTCTGTGGCACCACTACTTCCATACCACACAAGGTCTCACCTTTGTGATTGAGAGCAATGACCGAGATTGCATGAACGAGGCCCAAGAGGAGCTCCTGCAGATGCTGGCTGCCAGCAGAGGAAGAGCTCAGGGATGCTGCCCTACTCGTGTTCACAAACAAGCAGGACCTCCCCCAAAGCCTGGAACGCGCAAGATCACGGACAAGCTGGGCCCGCATCCTCCGCCCTCAGGCCACCTTTGTCGCCAATGGGGACTGGTTCTATGAGGGACTGGACTGGATGTCCAATCAGCTTGGGAACCAGAAGTGCGCCGTGCTTCTCTGCCCGCTCACTCCTTCCTTTATCCCCTCTTTCCTTCAGGCGGCAGCCGTGCCTCTGTGGTGTGAGGCCCAGAAGCTGTCTCCAGGGTTGGTCCCAGGATGCTTCACCATGCGGTACATGTGCAGATGCAGCCTGCAATCGGGTTTTTATTTCAAGTAACTCGTTCTTGTTTCCAATGAGGCAGTTTCTGGCACTCCTATGCAATATTACTGTTTTTTTGTTGTTGTTGTAAAGTGAGAATCAACCCACTGTTTAGTACTGAGAAGGAATTTTAGGCACCTGGGGCCTCTAGGAGTCGCTATCACATCAACCCAGTACTCCTCTGGGGTTTAGATCTGTGTTGAGATCCATTTTGATGGTTTATTTTTAACCCAAATTCAGTGCATTTTTTAAAAATAGTTACAAATACAAGATAGGGACACACTTGAACACAGAGAAGGGAGAAATGTGCCTAGTGTAGGTTCTGCAGGAATGGCTTGTGTCCAGTTTATCCATGGTCTCCACCCACCTGGAGCGTGCAGTGGGCAGAACCAGTCACATAATATTCTGCATGGTCACTTATGGGCTTTGCATGGCTGTTTCACTGGGTCTTCCACATCCCATAGTGTTTGCTTGTACCCGTGCTTACACCATTGCCCTGGGGATGAGCTGGAGGCTGTGGCCACCACTCATGGACCCCTTGGAGAGACCCCAGCCTTCCCTTGGGTCACATAGGGCTTTGGTGGGACCACTCTGGCCAGAGTAGGAGCCCCCCATGGTCCTCTAACACGCTGACTCACTCCAGGTTGCCTGAGTCTTACCAGTAGGAGTGCGGACAGGTGACGGGTCACAGAGCCAGCTCCTCAGAGCCCCCATCCACTTGTGCATTCACTCCTTCAGCCTGGAAGGGTCAGATTTGAAGTCAGAATCAACAACCTGTTTTTCTTCTGTATTTTGATAAACACTGAAGAAGATGGAGCTGTTAAACTTTATCTTGGGGGAAAACCTAATAACTGGTTTATCTGGTATTGTGGAACCTCTTACTATGTTCAATATGTGATTAGTAATCAACTGTTTCATATACTTGTTTTCAGTTTTCATTTCGACAAACAAGCACTGTAATTATGGCTACTAGAATAAAATCTTTTAACTATTAAAAAATAAATGAACTACAGATACATAGAACCATATAAATAAATATCAAAACATTATGTTGAGGAAAAGATGAAAGGCACAAAAGTGTACATATGGTTTTGTTTATATTAAGTCCAAGAACAGGTGAGGGTAATCTGTGATGGTAGAAATCAGAAGAACAAAAGCCTTGGAGCAGAAGAATATGCACTAAAAAGAGTCAGGAGAGAACGATAGAAATATATCTTAATTGGTGTAATGGTTACAGAGGTTTGCATATTTGTCAAAGTTCATTGATCTGTACTCTTAATGGGTACATTCTACTTCATGTAAATTTTACTTAAATTTTTTTAGAATAAAAGAAAAAAATCAATGTCTAATTTTCAGACCTGACATCTATAACACAACCTTTGAAGTTGTAGACTCTTAGCAACAGACTGTTATCAACAGAAGGTGGCTGCCACCAATTCAATGTCCACAGGAGTCCCCAATCTGGGGTGCAATAAAAGGAGAAACTTTCTTCAGGTAAACAGTTTGCAAACTAGATAAAATGCAGGCAAGCCCAAGGTGTACTCCTGAGAGACAAAGGGGAGACCTGATTATAAAGTGCCCACCCTGATCCCTCATTGGTGCATTTTTCTACAAACAAGGAATCCAACTTTGCAGTTTGATTGGCCCAGATAGTGTATTCTTATTGGCCACAAAATCTTGTTCTAATTGGTTGTTATAGAGCTGCTCTGATTGGTCAATAAAGATGCAAATGAGGACATAGCTACACATCTCTGATTGGTCAGGGCAGGCCTCAGTTCATTGGTGGAATTAAGATTCCTGGAAGTCCTTCGTGTGGGTCAGCTCTGCCCACAGGAGCACAATGCAAAAGACTGACAGCTCAGCCTGTGGCTTTCTACTGAAATGCAGCATGAGTGAGAGTCCACTGCCAGCAATGGCTGCTGGACTCTGGTTATGAATTTGAGCCCAATTTGCTACTAGAAGGTCTTCTTGGTAATTATATTTGTTCTCAAAGCATATCCTAATATTTTAGCAGGCAAGCACCAAAACAATCTTTTTTATTTCACACATAGTTTAGCATGATGTGGCATATATCTTTACCCAGTGTTAGTTTTAGAAGATAAGCATTTTCTAAACATGGGAGGCAAGCATAGTTTTCTATTGAAATCTGTGTACCTCGAGTTTGGCCTCCCCTTCCTGCTTCCCTTCCTTCCTACCTTCTTTCCTTCCTTTTCTCCCTCTCTTGTTTTGAAAAAAATTTGAAAAGACATCAGAAGAAAATTTACTATAAAATCAATGAAACCTACACTTCAAAGGTCCTCATTGCTTGGGCTCCCACAAAGCTCAAGACAAAGCCCTAAAATATGTTTATAAAGTCATATGTCTTTGTGAAAAAAATTTTAAAGTAAAAAGTTAACTGTAATGAATTAAAACCACTGTCTTTTTCTATTTTGCCTTTTTCTTTTATTACATTTCCCTTTATATCAAGTTTGTAGGAGTGGCTGCAGACATTCTGTGGATTCAGCTAAATTGAATTGGGAAAATATTTCATTAGAATATCATGTGGAATACATGTGTCATTTGCAGTCACTTCCTTGTATAGACAATTGCTAACCATTCATGTAAGCATGACTTTCAGAAATAGTTCTGCTCACCTTACCAATTTGCCCTCCACCCAAAGATTCAGGACCAGAGGTCATATTGCAATATGAGTGTGTCCTGAGTCAACCAGCACCCAGAAGTCTATGGGTAGTGAATGAGAAGAGAGTTTGAAATATAGCAGAGTAGATCATGGTCTGTGAAAAATTCTTCCAACCACCACACATATAAATGTGGCAATAGAAGATTCAGTTGTCATCAGCAATTAGTCAAAACAGAAGCTCTTTCTTGTCAAGGATGTATTTGATAATGCAGTATATACAATTATAAATGTACTATACAATTTTTTGTTTCTGATGGAAATCACATGACCTGTTATTTATTAGAATGCCTATCTTTGAAAACTGCAAATCTATAAAGGTACTAAAAATATTGAACATATTCATGTGTGAAGTTGCATGTTTTTTGCATTCCAACTATCAATAATAAGTTCAAATGTTTAAATCAACCAGGCAAAAGAAAGTCTTCTTATTTTATAATAAGAATTATAAAATTTTTGTCCTATGAAGAGGTGACCAAAAACACACAGCCAAGAAAATGTAGAAGAAATGTTTATTTCTGTGCAATAGACTATTAACTAATAATATTAGACTTTACAATGTTTGTGGTATTTGTTGGCATTTTAAAAATTGAAATTTGTTATTTTTTTCTCATCCCAAATAAATATTCATTTTTAAACCTAACATTGTATTTTAAAGAAGGCCACCAGCCCTGGCCAGCTAGCTCAGTTAGTGAGAGCATCATTCCTATCCACCAAAGTTGCAGGTTTGATCCCCAGTCAGGGCGCATAGTAGAAGCAATCAATGAATGCATAAATAAGTGGAACAACAAATTATTGTTTCTCTTTCCCTGTCTCTGTCTCTGTCTCTGTTTCTCCCTCTCTTCCTCAATCCCTCCCTCCCTCTCTGTCTAAAATAAATAAATACATATTTTTTTAAAAGACCACCAAATTTTATAAGCTTCAGGCCCCACCTCAGTCCACCCTAGATGGGGTGACCAAAATAATATGTCAGAAACTTACAAGGACAAAAAATAAGTAAAACTAAACAAATGAGGAAGTGAAGATGTAGACTAAACAATGAATAAGCCAGAGCCCTAAGAAAGGGCAAGTTATGAACAGAGGTAATATCACACCCCTCTTCTCAGTCATCCTGCTTTTCTCTTTCTACTCTGTTACTTAGTCATGACGTCAGACTCTGGTAACAAAAAGCCTTAAAATGGTAAATACAGTATGAAGGATTTTTTTTATTTCACCACATTTTGGTTCTCAATAAGCATCACCTACATAAAATAATTCATTGAAGAAAAGTATTCTCCCTTTGAGGAAAGACTCAAACCTTCCCATTTTTCACCTACATAAAAATTATTCCAATGGCATGAACAGTGTGAATAATTTAATCTATTCATAAAATATTGCCTCTCAGAGGAAGCACTGGCCAGTATTTTAGATAGACTCAATTTAAGAATTTCTATACAGCAAAAAGTCAATTTCAAGTTGAAATGTGGTCACAACTGAAGTCTCTTTCTTTAATGTAGCCCACAGATATTAGGAGTAATTTTGGCTTTTGTCACATATGGCTAAGTAAGTTTTCCTCTTTTTATTTTTTACCTTAACACCATTAATTACACAAATAACATATTGTTGTGATTGTGTAATATTTTAAAAGAAAACTCAGAGAATAAACTGAAAATAACCTGAGTTCGATAATAAAGGAATTGATGAAATTGCTTTAGAAACATCATTTTTTTCTTGTTCAATGAGGTACATTTAAACAAAGTGGCATGGCAAATTTTACTAGATATGTCAAGTTATAAAAAAGGAGCTCACAAAAAATTAGGCATAGTATGATTTTAAAAACCTATTAATATGTGAAAAGAAATAAAATGTATAGAAATATTAGCAAATAAATAGAGAAAAGATCCAGAAGAATCCATCTAAATTGCTGAAGTGCTTACCTGGAAAGGAATGTTAAACACAGGGTGTACAGGGGACAGAAGGGTACTGGATGTGTCTTGGTGATCATTTCACAAGGTATATAGATGCTGAGTCACTATGTTGAACACCTCAAATTGATATAATATTCTATGTCAACTATACTTTAACTTGTAAAAAGAGGGTTACATAAGAGGATTGTGCTTGAATTTTATAATCAGCAAGTAACCCCCATTTCTAGAACAATGCTTGATAAAAGTAGATACTAAATAAATAGCTGTCAAAATGAATTAATGATTAATAAATGAATTAATGGATTCTATAACTTTAAGGCAAAAAATAATCAAATTTAAGAAAATACAAGTAAGTAAAAGCAAATGAAAGTTACCTAAAATCTGTCACACAAAGAACTGCTATTTACATTTTGGAGTGTATTTATAAACTAATATCTTTATTTTGTTAATATACTACATTAAAACAATATGTAATATTTAATAAATTATTTTTTTCTAATCAAAAATACTAGGGTATCTTTCCATGCCAGAAAATGTATCTCTAAATAACTTCTAATGGCTGCCATTCTATTCTAGCATTCAGAATTTTTTTATTTAATTACTCTCCTTAATTTAAATGCCAGTAATGTTCATTCTCTCCTTTAGTAAATAGTTACTGAAAATCTATAATACTTCAGGCTGGCAGGAATTCAGTTGTGGAAGGAATTCAATAATTAGTGGGGTGTGGGAAAGGCACCTCTCTATACGGCAGTTTTAGTCTATGAGGGGAAAAATCATTATATAAATAAATAGAAAGGTAAATATATAGTTTTAAAATGTAAGAACCTCTGAAAAAAGATGCTATGCATACAAACATAACAGTAGATTAAGTTAAGATTAAACAATCCAGTAACATCTCTTAGTGAGTGCGCAATTTCAGGTGAGCTTGCAGATGGGTTGAGGTTAACCAGATGAAGAGAGCAGAGAGCATTTTGGGCAGTGAGCACAGTCAGGGAAGAGGCTACCATTTGTGGAAACAAGAGGATGCCAGGACTGTGGAACACTGTAGTTAGGGGAGAAGAGGTGTTCCAGATTAGGTTTTGATGTAGAAGTTTGGATTTTTACTCTAAATACAAAGGGGAACCACCAAAAAGGGTTTTGTTTTTGTTTTGCTGCCCCTCCTTGATGTACAGCTATAGATCAAGACTTTTCTTTTCAAGTTCACAAACCACTGAAAACAGAGTGGATTAGAGGAGCAAGAGTGAAAGAACATGGATAAAGAAGAGTAAAGCCCTGGCTGGTGTAGCTCAGTGGATTGAGTGCCGGCCTGCAAACCAAAGGGTCACAGGTTTGATTCCCAGTCAGAGCACATGTCTGGGTTGTGGGCCAGGTCCCCATTAGGGGGCGTGTAAGAGGCAACCACACATTGTTGTTTCTCTCCCTCTCTTTTTCCTTCCCTTCCCCTCTCTCTAAAAATAATAAATAAAATCTTTTAAAAAATAAGAGTAAATGAAGGTTCCCCAGCTTGGAATTGTAAGGGTTTCCCATGAATAGTCCTTGTTGCAGAATGACTTGGCAAAGAAAAATGGCAGCTAAGAAAAAGACAAATACCTTTCATAGCATGTGAATGAAAACAATATTTTACATGTAATTTCAGGATCTTTGTAGAACTCTTCAGGTGGAAAACCACAGCTTTAAGACATGTTACCATAACCAGCCCATGCCTGCCCCTCCCCTTCTTTTCTACCTTCTCTCCCCACTTTACCTTTCTCTCTCCTAAGAGCCAAGGGCCCCTCTTTTGTCTGTGTAACTTTTTTCCTGAACCCACTCCTTTACAGCTCACTTTTCTACCTCTGTAACTTTCTCAATTAACTTTCTCTTATTAAAAAAAAAAAAAAGGTGTCACCATCCCCATCAATAGTAGGGAGGGGTTAGGGGCTTGTTTTAACAATTTGTCTTGGCTTCCATGGCTCTTGGCTTCCTTCCCTTCACCCTCAGAAAGCACAGAAACCTCTGGAGCCATGGTAAAGTTAACCCTAAAATATTAAAACTAATTTGCATTCTCTGTGTACCTACATACTCATGAAAGAAGGTGAGTACCCAGAAGGAATGTGCTGGGAGCAGAAAGAAACCAATACAGAGCTGTCTCCTTACAATGAGTCACTTAGAATGAACTTTTACAAACTGGCAAGTGATGAAATGCCTCCCCAAATCCTTCTCGTTGATGTTTCCTGTCTGGCTCTTTACTGTGACACTTCTA
Organism: Phyllostomus hastatus; assembly: GCF_019186645.2. Classification (NCBI taxonomy): domain Eukaryota; kingdom Metazoa; phylum Chordata; class Mammalia; order Chiroptera; family Phyllostomidae; genus Phyllostomus; species Phyllostomus hastatus. The sequence goes on along the minus strand of NW_025333860.1, from coordinate 2,331,832 downwards.
TATTACTAAAAATAATTTAGCAAACATGTCAACAATAATTGAGTCAGCTTTCCTTAATCTCCAAGGTACAGAAGCCTAACATTAAACTGAAAGCATTAATTCTGAACAGAGAGATGTTTTTGTTGTTTATTTTGTATGGATTTCTCACTGGTCTTAAATGCAAGACAAAAGATTGTCATTTTTCTGACCCTGATAAGGTCAGAACCATTTGTGTTTAGAGTGTTCCAGAAATATCAGAGAATATGGCATGCCCTTTACTTTCAGGAACAAGGAAAATACCAATCAGTTTCCAGTGCCCTAAAAAAAATTGGGTCTCTGTAACTTTCTGCCATAAAGATTAAAGGAAAGAGTCCTACCAGGAATCTGAAGGTCTCTTCTTTATTGAAATTTCCATGGAGCCTCTCTGGCTGCTACTACAATGCATACAGACCCTCCCCTCCTCTCGCCAGCATTTATATGCCCCTCACAGCATTAGGCCTCTTGTTACGTGGTATGGCTTGCCTTTGCAAGATCCTGGAGGGTAGATACTATATCTAAGCCTTACCTATGTTCCTCATAAAACTAGTGCAGAGTTTAATAAGTCATAAAAGCTCCTAAAAGTTGGGGGTGGGGGCAGTAGAATCTTTGAAAGACAAGATATTCTAGACCTTAGAAAAGTTTACATAATTAGTAGCTCATCCTCTCATACACATATTCTGAGGCAGAAAAGCTAACTGTGGCACACTCAGTAATGCTTTTTAGGTATCCGCTGACCAAATTCTGGCTCTGGGTTGGTCTCCATGATAGAAGCAGCCCGAACCCTGAGGAAGGTATAGATCCTGGAAGTAATTTGAACACTGTGCCCCACTGTGTCCTGGCTTGGGCTCAGCCTAACTGTGTCTTTAGGGATACAGACACCCAAGAGCAACTATTTTCAACGTTTTTCATCTCATGACACATGGAAAATAATTACTAAAATTCTGTAACACACGAAAAATACATTTTTGCCGATCTAACAAAAAAGTAGGTACAATTTTGATTCGTCCACGCTAGATGGCTATTATTGTGTTGGCTGTTGTCGTGTTTGTTTGTTTGTTTGTTTGTTTGTTTGTTTGTTTGACAATGTATGGGACAAGAGGTTAGTGCCCCTGACTAAGTAGTCAGATGCAGCATGTTTTAAGAATTCTTGTAGCACACTGGCTGAAAGTCACTGCCACAGAGGAACTCCAGGCCCAGCAGAGGGCCTGCTCCTCCTCAGAAGCTGACAGAGAAGACCAAACAAAATCTGCCTCACTCACTCTGATCCAATTTCCTAAGCTCATTTTAACCATCACCCAAATAGGCAGCTTCCCTTCACAGAGGAGGCCCAGCTCACGGCAGCTGAGTTCATGGGGGTATAACGACCTTAATAAAAGAAATGGGGACCTACAAGCAGAACCCTGCACTGACCACACTGGGAGGGCCACTCAAGGAGCCACGATTTAAGACAACACGACATATTAAAGTGAGGCAAGAGGAATGAGAAACAGAAACTTTATTTTGAGAAATTGTTACAGAACTGAGAGTGTTTAGCAAGAAGAAGGAAGGCTTGGAAGCAGTCTTCTGGAATTTGAAGGAAAAAGGCATATGAATGATGTTGACCATTCCAAAGCTAACCAGATGGCAGAATTAGAAGCAGTGAGTGAAGCTCATACAAGACAGATGTCCTACTTAGACTGGGTTCCACCGAAAACAGGCAAAGTTTGGGCATTGCTGCTTTATTTGAGTATGCACTCTCAAAAGAAAAAAAAAGTAAAATAAAAGAGATGTGAGGCAAGGAAGGAAGGAAAACAAATACAAGATGGTCTGTTACCAAGCTACCCACAACTTCCCTCAAAACACAGCTGGTCACACAAGACATTTCTGGAGAGGTGGCTTGGGCCAATGCACTTTGCAGCATAGTGGAGGAAGAGCTGGCAATTTATCTACTTTATCCTTCCTGTCTCTTGTCACTGCCCACAAGGCATAAATACCCTTACCCTTCTTAGTTACCATTCTCTGTCCCTTCACGGGGCACAGAGTGATCCAGAGTCCCCATGGGTCCAGTGGGTTCTGATCCGGGCACGGGAGTTTCGGGCGTTTCCACCGCAGTGAATATGACAATGGCTGTGCAGAAGCCCAGCACTCTGCCCAGTAAGGCTGAAGACAACTCTCAGGTAAGAAAATGAAGTGATCACAGTGGCAGCTGGGGCCCAGCCTTTTAAAGTACAAAACTGGCAGGAAGTAGGGCTCATGGCCAAGGGCTGGAGACAGACAAAACTGAGCAGATACCAGCTAGTCCACAGACAGCACAGCAGGTCTTTGTAAGATGTTATTTTCTAACACCCAAAATCATCCAGTAATGGAAAAGACCTGTGCCCCTCAAACATGTGTGAGTGAATACCTAGAGATCTCGTCAAATGAAGAGTCAAATTCAGCAAGTCTGGGATGAGGCCTGAGGTTCAAAATTTCTAACCAGCTCCCAGGTGATGCCCTGTTGCCGCTCCCCAGACTGCACTCTGAGAATTAAGCAGATGATCTGCTTCACCCAGGGGTGAATTCCCATCCCTGGGTGTGTCTTAACAGATCCTGCACTGCTTGATCTTCTCTCACAAAGTCAGAGATTTTGCAGGAAGTCTTGCCTGGAGTAAAAAATTGAGCTAAATAACTACTATAGAACTTTCCAAAGTATTGATTTATCTTCCAAAACTTGATACTCAACCAACAATGAATGATAAAATAGTTAACAAAGAAGAAATGCCAAGCTTGACCTTATTTATTGCTCGCTTTTCAATGACTCTTTACCCGACCCAGAACACAATTAGCTCAGATCCTTATTGAAATTTTAGAGCTTTGCCTACTGATGATTGACCAGGAGCATATGTATTTCAGTCAGTAATCAGCGTGACTGATGCTTGTCTCATCCTCTTTCCAGCATCCTTCCTTATCCACAAGAAACTCAAGGAGTAAAGGAAGAGATGATAAAAGGTATAGACAGGACATCTAGGACCATTAGAGACTTTCTTCTCCAGAGATTTATGGAACCTGAGTTAAACTGAAAGTAAAAAGGCAATCATTTCACCGCATGAATAAAAAACTCCCTGATGAATAAAAAACAAAACAAATCTCTTCAATCCAGAACCTGAAGGAGTGGAAGTTTCTGGATAGCTAGATTTTCTGGAGAGATGAAAGTTGACCCTGTGTGTGTGTGTGCACGCACGTGCACACGCACACACATACATATATACATATATATAATGATATTTAATTTTTAATTCTCATTATTCATAACCACTTAGAACTCCTCTACAAATTTGAATTACAGATCATTACTTCTCCTTACTTTTCAATTAATTTCTCAAATTCTTATATTATCAGCCCTGGCTGGCGTAGCTCAGTGGATTGAGCGCGGGCTGCGAACCAAAGTGTCGCAGGTTCGATTCCCAGTCAGGGTACATGCCTGGGTTGCAGGCCATGACCCCCAGCAACTGCACAGTGATGTTTCTCTCTCTCTCTCTCTCTCTCTCTCTCTCTCTCTCTCTCTCTCTCTCTCCCTCCCTTCCCTCTCTAAAAATAAATAAGTAAAATCTTAAAAAAAAATTCTTATATTCTCTATGATCAGGAGGCAGGACATCAGCCTCTTTAGGTTTCCGCCACATACATCCACACTGTGCCCAAGCGCAGAGGCTTCCGCTCTAGACTCAGCAGAGAACTGGAGTCAGATTGGATTATGACTGCCACTACTCCTCTCTGCCACCTGGTGGCACTGTTGAAGACGGGTTCCACCCCGTGAGCTTGCCCACTGCTGCAGTCTCCTGAACTGGACCCCCGGTAAAGATTTCCACGGTTTGCTGAGGAAGGCTGAGCCCATCCCCCAGTGCTGAGCTCAGCCACACCGTTGCAGCAGTTTGTTTCTTGTTCTTTCTCAGACACACACACCCACTTCCCCAGGCGCTAGCTAGCCCCTGTATATGCTGTTAGGGGCTTATTCCAACACTTGTCACCTTGCAGATCCAGAATCCTTTTCCCTTTCTTCCCCAAAAGGAGACGTACAGTTAGTATTTTATCCCTCAAAAATCAAAAGGTTTTACTACACCCCTCTTTCCTGTACAGTCTGCACTAACCTTTCTTAAGAAACCCGACCTCAGTGAATCCCAGGTGCTCTAATCCAGCTTCCGATTCATTTCCCTGGTTTCTTAGACAAGACACTGGACATAATTAAAGTCAGTATTCATGTCTCACGGCCAACATTATAAGCATCAGGGTTTGGTGTGTGTTGTCTGGTGTTTTTTGTTTTTTAGGTTAGTAAACAAGTGCTCTTTACATTAGAAAAAATTACAGGTTTAAAGAGGTCCTTTGACTTAACTCCTATCACAGAACTGGTATTTGGGGAGCCTTGATTTAAACCGCCTCTGAAGCCCAAGTTCTTTACTTACCATAGGGCCTCCTGCCTCCCTGCTCAGGGCTCTCTGACACAAGTCATCACCCCTCCCCTCCAACCTAACTCCCTCTTTTTTTTAATGCACATTTTTATGCTCCAGCTAAATTTAATTACCATATTTTCTCCAAAAATGAGCTTTACTTCCCAATCTTCATGCCTTTGCTCATGATGTTTGCATTTTCCTAAACTGCCCTTTATTTCTTATCTGTCTTTTGAAACCCTAATCATTTTTGAAGGCCCAGACAACACATGAGCTACTCCTTTAAGTCTTAAAATCCCTCCCCCTGAATGTGATTTCTTCCTCCTTTGAACCCCCATAACATTTAGGTATACTTTCCTTATAGTAACTTCATTCCAACATTGCAGAAATTGGAGGACATATTGACCTCAGTGAGAGTGTATCTCTTCAATTTTTTATTTCCTGCAATACTTGGAATAGTATCTTCTACTTAGTAAACATGTAGTAAACACACACTGAGTGGAGTTTCATTGCTGAAACACCCCTAAATATTTAGTAAAATTCTCCCTCCAACCTAAACTTGATCCCTGTTAAGTGTACTCTAATCCCAGGAGGATTCAATACAAAAAAGAAAATACCAAATATAAAGTAAAGGATGGTATGGAGGTCATTTTTAATAGGTTGCAAAAGTTCCAAAGGATTCTGAGGGCTGGGAACTTCTATTGACATATGCAATGACCTTACAGCTTAGAAGAAACTAATTCATCCTTGCAGCTGAGAAGGACCAGTGGGGAACTGTGAAAGGGGAAAGTGGGGATGTCATTTCATAGAGCTCATCACACTCTCTTCCCTTGGGTATCAGGACACCACGCTCAGTTTGCTCTTCTGCTGTCTCGATGGCTGTCCCCTCGCCTCAGTCTCTCAGCAGAGTGCCCCAGGTCTTGGTCCCATGTCTGCTATTATTCTGTTTACATACCTTCTCCATAGGAAGGTGACTTTTTCTACCTGAGCGATTTACAGTCCCCTGGAACTGACTAATGAGGAGCAGAGATGGGGACTGGTTTAAGTCATTTAACCATCATGACATTTTCCCAGCCTGTGACATTGGCAGTGACTTGCAGACTGTGAGTGACGGGCAGTGGTGAGTGGATAGAACTAGAACTTAGCACTTAGGTGCCTCATGGGACATGTGATGATTTGCAAGACTAGTAAATAAAATTGAATACATGCTTGCTTGAGAGGCATGAGAAACCACCCTGAACCAATGTCTCTCTTTCTGCTTTTCTTGATGGTGATTAGAAAACCCCACAGACAGCCTTAGCCCTCATAAGGCAAGTCACTGTTTGCTTACACATACTAAATGTTTTGTCCTTTGGGGCCCTTTTGAAGATGGAAGAGACTCAAAAATGCAACAGCCCTTTATACTCATTTATTGCACCACTGTTAACTTGAAGAATGCCACTCAAAACACATTGAATGCTGATTGCTATGTATTTTTCTATTGTGGAAGGAGTAGCTAGGTCTCTGATATAAAGCCAGGCATGTCCTTCTCCTGGGATACACAATTGTTGGTGTGTGTGTGCATCTGTGTGATTGTATGAGTATATGTACATGTGGGAGGATGTGTGTATGTGTGCTTATGTGTGTGTGTATGTGATGTGAAGTTCTCCTTACCCAGTTCTATTCCCTGATGCTTTGACTGCATTTGGTTACATTCTCCAAGAGTAGCTGCTGAACCACCTAGTTTTCTTCCACGTGATATACCAGAAGAACTTCCAATTAAATGGGTTGGTGAGAACCCTTGGCAGCTTTTTAGGGCTGTGCTTGATTTTTCTGTCATTGTGAGAATTTTAACAATGGCATTGAATAGAAAACAAATGTTAAAGAAAAAAGCTAATAAAAATTAACTTTTATATAGATACAGACTTAAGTCACTTTAGAAACTATCTTGAAAATCCGAAACCCAGTAAGAAAATCTTTTTATTTAAATCTTCATAGGAAAATATGAAACACACAATTCATAAACTCATTCCTCTTAGAATAAAACTTTGGTTACTTCAGAACCTCTAATTGCCTTGAAATTTTGCCTTATCATGTCCTAGATTCTAGATCTGAAGGACCTAGATTCTAGATCAGAAGTATCCAAATTTAGAAAAGAGGAACCTAAGCCACATTATCATGGCCATTGATCTCTAAACATTTTTAATTATATACCCCATCAATAAAATACATTTGAACATTAACCTGTCCTTATGTATATTTATATGTTTGTAAATTATATACATATATATACATATATATTACTGTATAGACTATCACATTAACTACATAATAAAATACAGATAAAAAATTTTAGTCCCTGGTTTCAAGCTATACTGCAAAGCTACAGTAATCATGACAGTCTGGTACTGGCATAAAAACAGACATACAGATCAATGGAATAGAATAAAGAGCCCAGAAATAAACCCACACATATATGGACAATTAATTTACAATAAAAGGGCCATGACCATATTGTAGGGAAAGCACAGTCTCACCAGTAAATGGTATGGGAAAAACTAGAAAGGCGCATACAAAAGAATGAAACTAGACTATCACATCATATACAAAAATTAACTCAAAATGGATTAAAGAATTGAACATAAAATCTGAAACTATAAAATTCCTAGAAGAAAACATACGTGGTAGGCTCCTTGACATCAGTCTAAGTAATGTTTTTTGGATATAATTCCAAAGGCAGGGGAAACAAACAAAAGCAAAAATAAGCAAATGGAACTACTCAAACTAAAAGGCTTCTGCACAGCAAAGGAAACCATCAACAAAATAAAATGCAACCTACTGAATAGAAGATAATTGCAAATTGCACATCTGAAAGGGGTTAACATCCAAAATATACAAAGAACTCACACAACACAACATAGAAAACAAACAACCTGATTAAAAAATGGGCAGATCTAAAGAGATATTTTCCAAAGAAGACATGCAGATAGGCAGACGGAAAGATGTTTACTGTCACTAATTATCAGGTAAATGCAAAGTAAAACCACAATGAGATGTCACCTCCCACCCGTTAAAAAGACTAGTATCAAAAAGGCAAGAAATAAATACTGCAGAAGATATGGAAAAAAGAAAATCCTAGTACACTGTTAAGAGGAATATAAATTGGTGAGGCCATTTTGGAAAACAATATGGAAATTACTCAAAAACTTAAGAATACAATCAAGTTGTCCCACTCCTGGTTATTTATTCAAAAAATACAAAAAAACCCCCACTAATTCAAAAAGATATATGCACCACTATATTTATTGCAGCATTATTTACAATAGTCAAGGTACTTCACATTGATAAATGAATGGATCAAGAAGATATCATACACACACAAATACACACAATGGAATACTATTCAGCCATAAAAAGAAAGAAATCTTGACATTTGCAACAACATGAATTTGAGGGTACTATGCTATGTGAAATAAGTCAGATGAAGAAAGACAAATACCATATGATTTCATTTATACAGGGAATCTAAAAACAAAGCAAAAACACACTCACAGATTGGAGGGAGGGCAATATGGGTGGAAATGATCAGCTGTGTGATGACAGATGGTAACTAGACTTCCAGTGGTGAACGTCATGTAGTGTATCCAAACATCAAATTATACTGTGGTATACCTGAAATATATATAATGTTGTATGTCAATTTTACCACAATAAAAAAACATTAGGTTAAAATAAAATAAACATCACTATTTAATTTTTTAATTTATTAGTGGTACAAAAGGGTTTTTTTCCTCCCCTAGAAATCCAATAGTAATATTTTAGTGAAAGCAGTGATGGAATAAATTTCTTTGTTTGTGAACTTTGGGGTTGTGTTGAAAGCTTACTTTCAAAGGTCTTTCTAGAATTAATGGCTCACACTATCATTAATTAATTCCTTAAGGCGTATGACAGAGGCCCATTGCTAATGAGACATGGTGGATTCTATATTAGTTTGCTAGGGCTGGTAATAGAATACCACAGACTAGGCAACTTAAACAACAAAACTTTATTTTCTCAAAATTCTCAAGGCTAACTTTCTGAGATCAAGCAAGGTGTCAGCAAGGTTGGTTTCTTTTCAAGGCTGTGAAAAAAGTATCTGTTCCAGGCTACTTTTCTTGGTTGGTAGATGGTGATCTTCTCTTTGTTTCTTCATATTATCTTCCCTCTATGCATATCTCTGTGTCCAAATTTCCTCTTTTTATAGAGACACCCATCCTATTAGATCAGTGCCCATCCTCATGGCATTAAGTTAATCATTTAAACTCAAATACCTCTAAAAATATTCTATCTCTACATAAGGTTGACACGTGAATTAGTGGTGGGAGATGGGGAGGACACAATTCAAATGTGAACAGCTAGCTCTGCCATTGACCTTGAATTATTACCTCATATTACTTCTATTATGGAAATCTTTTAGGACTCCTGCCCTCTTAACCAAGCTCACATAAACTTCAAAGCAACACAAGATGCTGGAAAAAAGCAAACAAATGATGCTTCTGCTAAGCAACCCATACCCTTCCTTCCCTCGTGGTCCCCTGACCATCTGACATATAAACCAGTTGAGGGCACTACTAATTGTTTTATTGCATAGAGTAAAACTCCAATTTATTCTTTGTTATATTTATATAAATACATAATCTTTGTATGTTAAATAAACAAAGATATATGAATTCTCTCTTTTTCCAGTGTGCCAATGTGTTATCTTCTATGTGTGATCCCTCCCCTTGACAGACCTCTGATCTGGACCATATTCTGGAGAAACTACCTGCACATTTTCCTGCACAGTTAAGACCAGGAAAGTTATTTGTAAGAGAGCCTTTGGCTGTAAAGTAGAATGTGAAGCCATGTTGCAGTCAAACCCAATCCAAAAGGCCCGCAGAATTTATGATCTCACTTTCTCTTTACATTGTCTCAATACACAGGTATTTAATTATTCCCCAAGGTTGAAGGCAGTGGACTGAGAATAATATAGGCTCCAGCAGCACTTCATTAGTTCTCTGGAAAATGCTGTTCCATTCACATAGTTAGGAGCATTTGTTGAAAATATCATTCAGAGGATATCAGTATTGTCTGAGTCATGGTTTAATTGAATTTGTAGAATAGTGTAATGGGAACTGTGTTCTCCACAAAAGTCACAGGTGATAATGGTGGCTGGGGGTGAAAGATGGCAAGTATTCTGTCCAATTCAATAAGGCAGACAATGCACTGGTGCTGCCAGCATCGACCTCAGTAGGGGGCATGGCCATTCTAAAGAACTATGGCAGTAAAATTTCCTATTGCTTATAAGGAATTTGGCCAAATATATTCTAGCTCTGGAGACCTAAGGGGGCCTGAGAAAGAGCAACAATGCAGTGGCCAAATGACATATTCAGAGGAAATCAAGGGCCTGCCAAAGGGAAAGGTGCCCTCACTAGGAGAGCGAGAGGATGCACCATGTGGCGGTGACCCTGCAGTTCTCAGAGCTGGACCTCCATCCAAATGCAAAACAGCAGGAAGGCCAATTAAACAGAAATTGTGTTTGATGTTCTTCATGCTCAAAGTTCATTCTAAATTGGCACAAAATAATTAACTGTCTACAACTCTGGGTAGAAAGGAAATAGCATGGGTGGGCAATACAACTCTAATCACGGCACAAGGGTAAAACCAGGCCACAGCCTCAGTTCTCTGGGACCTGGTGGTGCTTACCTCTTATGCTGCCCCACTCTGCTGACCTAAGGCCCAAGCACACCATGCTGCTGTATGTTGCTATGATTTTTGTTGATAACTGAAGGATAAGCTCATGTCTCTGCTCTACAAAACAAACTGTCCCAGTCAATGCACTTTGATTACTGTCTCTCTTGATTTGCACACACTTCTACAATGATGCCTATCTTATTACATCATGATTTTATTTTAATGACAGCCTCCCTTCCTAGACTATAAGGTCATGAAGATCGGGGACCAAGTCTAATCCTTGTCTTTCCAGTGCCAACACAGATCTTGACACTTAGTGGCTACTCTGTGTTTGTGGGGACCTCATCCTCTGCTGAAAATGCCTTCAAGCCTCCAGTGCTCTTATACACATGATCTCATGGACCCATCACAATAAACCTGTAAATTTTTATTGATATAGTTATTCTCATTATAAAGTTAGGGAAGGTGTGCTCAGGGGAGAGAAGTGGCTTGCCTCAGGTCACAGAGCTTTTCAGCTACAAAAATAGGACTTCCACCCATAAATTCTGATGCCCAAATTAGCACATTTTCTTACCACCCCATAGCAAATCCATGTCTCATACTTGGTGAAATAAGGAGGCTCTCGTGCCCAGTAGTAAGGGAAATGGGAACAAAATTCTTAGTCTATACATGAGGAAACCAGGACCTGTGACTTCTTTTCTTATACTGATAGAACACCTGGAAGGGTAGCCAGATATTCCATACAATGAGTTAATGAATAAATGAATGAATGAACTGCCAGCCTTTAAGGTACCAACTGCGATTCTCACACAGTTTAGCACTGGCCTAATGTGAGAATCTAAAATGTCCAGATCAGACCTAAATGGAGTGATTCTAAGAGGAATTATGTGTGAGGTACATGAGTTGTCACTCGAATTTAGAATTTTTCCCCCACAAAGTAGGCATTGCATTAATTCTGTTTATGATGGCTACCTTTGCCTTGACTATCCTGAAGAAACTAAAACGAATAGGCACAAAACCCTGTTTGTCCATTGGCCTCATCCCTGCAGTTCTCTGAGAGTTCTGGACAGAATTTCTCAGGTTGGGGTATTGAGAATTCTCCAGAAGAGAGACTTTGGAGACAGATGGACCTGGATGAAACCCTGGGTCCTCTCTCACTGCTTGTGCGGTCCTGGGCAAACTCCTTAACCTCGCCACACCCGAGCCTCATCTGAAGTTGGGTTGATGCTAGTATCTACTGCCTAGGGTTTCTGTGAAAATTAAATAGGGTAAAGTTTAGGCAATAACTAGACCAATGTTTCTTAACTTAGAATCCAAGAACATGTAAAGTTCCTTAGATTTTCCAAAATCCAGAAAGTCTATGAGAAAGTATTTCTGTGTTTTTATTTTGATGATAATCCAAACATGACTGTTGATGTACACATAGCCCATGTCATCTTGACAAATATGAGGTTCCAATGGCTGCCTATGTGTTTGTGTTCACAAGCAAGTATGGGCCTAGCCAAGGACAAGGATGTTGCAATACATTGTACAGGATTTGGTAGCAATTTACACATAGAAAAGTGATGGGGGAATTGAGTCATTATATGGCACATGACTGCTGAAAAACTAAACGTCCAAGTGCCTGTGCTATAGAAGTCAAACACTGTATTTATGTTGGCAATAAATACACAATAAGCATTCTTTTGTTAAAGAATACTCTCCTTTCCAGTGTGGGGACTGTGCATTCTAAATTGACCAACCCATTTATAGTTTAACATGGCTTGATTGTTAAAATAGCAAAATAATGATAATGAAGATGACTACAATTTAAATAATGATTGGCAATGATTAAAATAAAAAGGAAGCAGTCATGAGTAAAATAATTATGCCAATACATCTTTCTATTAATATGTCCAGTTTTAGAAATTTAAATCTAATTACAATATGCTCTTTAATGTCATTAATATAAAATTTTTGGTTATAGTTTTGTTTATATATAATTTGTAATTTTTTATGATTGTGTAACATTATCTAGTTTTATATTTTTGCCTATTTAAGGATTGTGATAAAAAGTGATATGAGATAATGCTGAAAGTCTGCAAGAAGTTATTTCCTTTCAAAGAGATCTGCGTGCAGGTCTAAAATCCTCTGAGAAGGAAATTAATGACTGCAGAGCACAGGTGGGAGGAAGGGGAACCACAGGGTGACCTCAGATCATTATAAGAGTTTTCATTATAATTATTAGTTGACTTTTCTCTCTGCTTTCTTATAAGGAGAAAGAAAAGACAGTAGAGACATTCTCGATGACCAAGAATGGAATGCTATCAAGCAAATTCAAAACTACAAAGGGAAGCATCTCACACTTGGGATGGTTGTATCTCATCATTTGGAAACAGCAAGTGGGGAAAGAACTGGTAGTTATCACTTAGTGAAATAAAGACTGATTTGTCTGTGGAGGATTCATCACAAAATTGCTCTTAATATTTGCAACCACAAAGCCCACACACCTGAGTGTATTAATTCAGCAACCCTGTTGTAGGAAACCAGCTGAGAATTATCTCAAAGTGACCAATGTCAGTTCCCATTTTCTCCAAGGCTAAACAATGACAAGAGTGTTTATTTTAAAAGATCCAGGGAGTGTAGGAAGAGGATGACTTTTTAAATGTCTAGTTATTCTTAGTTTGGCCTCTCCTTTGCCTCCATCAATGACCAGCATGTTCTCCTTTCATTTAAATTCCCTGCTTAGGTGCCCTGGCCCAGTTGGCTCAGTTGGTTGTCCTGTACACCTAAAGGTTGCAGGTTCTATTCCCGGTCAGGGCACATACCTAAATTGCAGGTTCAGTCCCCAGTCGGGAGACAACTGATTGATGTTTGTTTCTCTCTCTCTCTCTCTCCCCCACCCCTCTCCACCCCCCATACCTCATCAGTACAATATATCCTTGGGCAAAAGTTAAAAATATTTATAAAATAAGTAAATTCCCTACTTTGGTGATCTTACTGTTCCAGACAAAGGGAACAGGAGTGACAGTATCAGTGTGGCAAGGTTTTCACTTCTGTGAAAACCCAGATGCTAGGTTAAAATTTGGCCAATCCATGTAAAAATATGTTTTCAAATCCTGGAATCTGACATGAATGTCATCAGTAGATGGTTAGACTGTTTGGGCTTAGCTAAGGGGATAAGTTACCTACCTAGAAGTTCTCACTGCCTAGGACTAGCCCCAGTGTGTCCTACTGGTGGCACAGTGCCTCCCACATTTCCTTCCTCCCTCAAGAATGGATATTCTCAAGGAAGTGAAGTATCATGGACCAGAGGAAAGCATCTAATCCCCAAATAGCAAATACATAGGATGTCCACAGATGCTTAGTGGGAGAACTTGGCCCAGTAATCATGACAGTGACTCACAACAGTAATCTGTGTCTCTTCTCAAACATTTGAACTCAAGGTTTAGATTAAGAGTCAGCTGTGGTAGATGTAACTAGAAGCATAAAGACAAAAACAATAATGGCAGCTTTATTTTCTGAATAGTTACTAGGTCCCAGGAAATCCTCTAAACACATTACACCCCTGATCTCCTTTAATCCTACAACAATTCTACAATATAATTACTATTTCCATTTTCCAGGTTAAAAAAAAAAAACTGAGACTAAGAGAGATGAAATGACGTGTCCAAAGTCGTATAAATAATAAGCAAGAATTCTAACTCAAGCAGCCTTATTACAGGGCATCAGCTAAGTCACTCTGCTATACGAAGACAGAATCATTATCAGTTCTGATAAGAGTGAGGCACTAGAGGAATAAACCGTGAACTCCTGCATCTGGGCAAGCAATGAGTCAGCCTGCTCAGTCATTCCAGATCCTGAATCACACACTCCCTTCTTCCAGACCACATCTGAGCTGTGCCACAGAGGTTCATCACATGTATCCTGGCTGTGCAACTTTTCCTGGGTTCCCACGAAGACTGATCTCTCATTTCCACAGATACCCTTGTAATAAGTCCTCTCTGTTGCTTTGAATTAACAGGGTTTCTCTCCTTCTTGCCTCTCAAAAGCCTAACACTGAAGTAAACTTGAAACTATTATCTAGCAGGGGTTCTCAGATTTTGGTGCACACAAGAATCATTAGGAATGGACGTTAACCTAGACTGCTAGGCTACACATTTATTCACTGATTCACTAGGCCTAGGATTAGGCCCAAGAATTTGCATTTCTAACAAGCTCCCTGGTGATGCTGATGCTGATGCTACACATCCAGAGGCCACACTTTGAGAACTTTGGTCTCCAAAATATCAAGAGCAGCAGAAGCAGCCTCATCTGCGCTTATTAGAAATGAGACCCTCAGTGCCCTCACAGGCCTACTGAATCAGAATCTGCATTTTAACAAGACACACAGGTGATTTCTATACTCACTGAAGTCAGAAAAGCACCACTAGAGTGGTCAGTTGTTCCCAACCACCTCACATGGAAAATAAGAGGAAGCTTTTTAAAATGCCAGTGCCTGGTCCACACCCAGAGGTGCTGACTTGGGCTGGTGGTTTTGTTACCTTGGGTAGTTACTAGTTACATAGAAAGAAAGGATGCAAAAGGAATCAGACCTTGTGGCACATAATCAACCAGGTAACATAAGCCTGCTTGCTTCACCAGGAAGCTATAGCATTTAGAGACTCATTCACACACTCCAGAGGACTGCTGCTAAGGAGATGTAATCCTCAGAGCGGACAGAAAATGTCCTCAGGAGCACTGCCTGCCCTACAGTACTGGATTATCAGAGGGAGCAGGAGAAGGTAAGCACATGCACAACAGAAGTCAAAATATGCAGGGGGAGGGGTGCTGGGAACTGCCCTGCCTGATTTCAGAAAGCTGTACCTGCACCCCCAGCCCCCGTGGCTAAGGCTGAGTGGGAGACCTCTGGACCAGGAGACACTAAGAAGATAAGCTTATCTCCCTAGCAGGAGCACTGCCTGCTCCTTGCCTGGCCCCCATTGCTTGGTCGGTTAGCCAATGATGGGTAATGTTCCTCAGAGGAAGATGGGCTTAAGACAGGCATGATTATGTGGGAAGGCCCTCAGGGAAAGACTCAGGGGGCTGTGGGAAAGAGGGGGTGATCAACCCCTGCCCCTCAGCTTTGACAAAGCCTGAGTCCTCATTCTGCCTGCAAGACATCCAAATCTCCTGGCTGCCTTTGTCTCCTCTGCCCAGCTGAAGCCTGTGACAATAACAAGGGGTGGTGCAATCCACACTGGAGACAGCGGACTTCCCGGGATGATTAGACCTGAAAAAACAATATGTAAAATCCTGTGAAACCTGCTTGCTGAGGATGCTCTTAATTAGATTATGAAGGCCCAGGCAGGAAATGAATCTAGCCCCTCAAGTTCTGTAGTTTTTAAGGCAATAAGACCCCAACTCAGTGTGAGCCCTTTCTAACTCTTTGAACTTATCTACTTGTTTGATCCTCACTGCTAGACAATGGCTAATAAGCTATATACATGTTCTTACCCAAAACTATCTAATAAAAGCCTGTTCAGGCAAGGCGGTGGGGCGCTCTCCTTTGAGAGAGTGGCCAGGCCACTCTGAGGCACCCTCCCCTTGAGAGGGTAGCCACGCCATCCCTATTCCTCCACGGGACTCGGTAGTCCATGTATATTTCACTCGTATATCGACCATCCTCAGTGGCCAAGGATACTGCTGGCTGGTATCTGCCACAGCAGGGCTTGACCATACAAGCTTATCAGTGTAACCTGGGAAAGAGATCAATTGGCTAGGGGGTGGGCCATCAGAAGCCTGTGAAAGCTTGAGAAGTTGATTGGTTATTTTGAAAAAGCACCTGGTCTGTCCCAAACCCAAGACAATGTAACCCAGCTTAATAAAGAATCTCTCTCTCTCTTTCTCTCACTCAGTAATACATGCTCACCTCATTCATTCACTCATTCTCTTCATAGCAACCATGTAGGTCTAGCAGCTACACAACCAGCAGCCATGCAGACTCCAAACATGGGCTCCAGGCAGAAGCCGGGTACAGCAGTGCAGCAGGGAATAGCACTGAGATGCCTGGGTGGAGACTGAGAACACTAGCAGCTGCCAAGCTCCAGAGGACTAAGCTTTAATGTGAAATGGAAACTGTGGACACTGGCCTTTGTTTTGACCTTACTGAAGACATAGTTGGACTTTTTTGTGGTGGGATGGATGAGATGGGACACAGAGGCAGCCTCATATTTCCACCCAAATAAATCTTGCCACACCACAGTCTCCCACGTGTGGATCTGTGAAATGCTTTATTCAGGGTCCCATGAAGGAGCCCCACTTCCATTGGCAACGCTTCTGTGCCAATCTGAGCCTGTCAATAACCAATGTTGTGGCTACACCAGCCCTTGTGATTCTTATGATTGCAAGACACCTTCAGCAAAATCTTCAGGAAACTTTGAAAAGATACAGGCTTATTACTTACAAGACCTGGAGCACCTAGGGCCATACAGTAAGGTCAAGACTGCAGGTGGAGGATCAACATGTGCCCGGGGTGCTGGCATTATTGGGGTCTAGGGTGAGGGATTAGGATTTGGGGGGCTCACTCTTTATTGGTTAATTTAAAACATAAGATCAGGAATTTAAATTACAGGAAGGAAAAACAAACTAGTAGCCCTAATGGTCAGTCACTCAAATCAACCAAGGCCTTTAAAACAAAGGCCCCTCAGTAGCAGAGGAGGAGGCCAGGCTCAGTATCTAGTAGTGGCTACAAATGTGCTTATTGGAATGGATGCTGTCTCTGAAGTGGATGCCTCAGCAATCAAAACTTAAGTTTCAAAAATAAAATTCTAGGCTTACACTACACTAATCCATTGACATTTCCTTTGCCCCATACTCACTTACAAAATATGTACTTCTAGGAGGAAAATGGGTGGTCACTATAATATTTGTTAGACTGACAAAGGAAGAGAAAAAGTGAAAATAATTTTATGTCTGAATCTCCATTCTGGCCAAGACAGGCTTCAAGTTGTAAAGGATTGAAGAATAAATAAAATGAGGTCAACAAAATAAAATCATTTCTAAACCCAGCAAATATTACTGCAGCACTGATCTGCTGACCCAGCAGAGGAGTCAGATGAAAAATATACTCTTCCCAAATGAATATGCATTTGTTCTCAAAATGAAGCGTTGCGCTCCTGCCTCCTTTCCCTCTACAGCACTTTTTCTCCCTTAGCTTTTTTTGTTAAGTTTTGATTTTTAATAAGATGTGTGACTTTACACAAGTTATTCCAATTCCTTGTGCTTCAAGTTTCTCAACTGAAAAATCTAGACTGTCTTTAGCTCATAGAGTGTGGAGACTGTGAATTGGATTCATGTGAGATGCCCAGCACATGCCTAGCTATATAATGAAAGCAGCAAACAGTCAACCTGGGACAACTATTTAGGAACTTGAATGATTAGATAGCTAATGATCTGTAATACCCTCCTGAGCACGTGATAATCTCACTTTAAGAAGGAGAATGTGCCTGGCCTTCTGCAGGAAGCCACAGATATACTTTAGCCAGCAAAGTTGGAAGCAAGACTATATCTGGACCAAGCAGTTTGGTCAGCAGGTGTTCAAAAGGCAAGCACTGAGATTGTGAATCAGGAAGGTTTTCTGAAGCACCAATGGCCTATAGGAGGGCAGCAGGTAGCTCTCTAACTGTTGCTATGGTCAGAGTTCAGTATGTGAACCTACTCAGAAAGGCTAGGGTGAAGCATTCATTCCAAGGAGCTTTTTTCATCAGTGGGACAGTGGAGTAGGTTGTGAGAAGGCAAATACTTCTACTAAATTACCTGAGAGATCATTTTGACATGGGAAATGAGGAAAGGGGTTAGAGTGAAGAGTAAAACACCTCTTTCAAGATTGTTTCCTCCCAGTTTCTCCCTTATCCTTCTTCTTAAATTGGTGGTATTTAAGAAGGTGTCTCTTCTAACAGAAGTTTTCAATGGCCTCTGAAACATTTGCCAACTTGGAGTCAATATACTTTGTATACTGATGAGATTCTAGGGTAAAGCTCTCTGCATCTAGTCAATTAAAAGACACCACAGTACATTGGCCTCAAGTATTAAACAAGTCTAACTCATAAGCTGGAAATTGGCAGCTAAGAGGATTAAAAGGACACAAGGGAATTAAGTATCACTGATTTAGGAATTTGTTTTTTCAATAGCTAGATGAGCATAGACTAGAAGAGGTCATATGGATAGTCTCTTTATGAGGTTCAATTATTGTCAGGAAAGCAGGGATTTTTCAACTCAGAGTGTGAATCAGTAAACAAAGTTTTTTCTAAATTGTATTCTATTTTCTTTCTTCCTATCACCCCAATAGCTAATTTGCTAAAGTCAAGGAGGGCATCAAAACTAAGAGACCCTTGGGTGTGCCACCTGGCAGGGTCCCAACCAGCAAAGACCTACTGTAAATTTTTAAAAGTCCTCCTTCCAGCCCTAACTGGGTAGCTCAAGTGGTTAGAGCATCATCCTGATATGCCAAGTTTTTTGGTTTGATCCCAGTCAAGGAACATACAAGAAGCAACCAGTGAGTTCACAAATAAGTGGAAAAACAAATTGATGCTTCTCTCTCTCTCTCTCTCTGAAATCAATAAATAAAAATTTAAAAATTAATTAATTAAGTTCCCCTTCCTCTTGCCAGACACACCCCTTGCCCTGGCTCTAACATCCAGCTTGGTGACTGGAATCTGGACTGGATTCCAGCTATACTCATCCTTTGGGAATCCATGCTCAACCTGTACAACATTAGGAAGGACCCCCACCTCCCACCCTCAGCTCAGATCAAAGGAAGACTGGAGTTCGGAGAGAGAGACCTCGTGGAGAAGAAACTAGATTATCTCAGTACACCCTCAAAGGGAAGGAACCTTCCCAATGTCCAGGTCTTGTCTACTACTTACCACAATGTAAGTCCCATGGTGCCTTGAGTGTTATCAAAAGTCTCCTCATACCCAGAAATTTCCCACCAGAAGACACCTGCTTTTCTCCAAGGTAAGAATTACCTATTAGTGAGTGGAATGGGAAATAGAGGAAATAGTGTCAGAATCTTGGAGAGCTTTCTGCCTGCCTACCTGCAGACTTTAGTGTGCAACAGCCTCCTCCCTACCGTACTAGCATGTATTGTCCCACTCCCTTGTCCTATCATTTTCAAATTCCTATGTAATGAGGTGATGATGAAAGAGTACATACATATAGAGAGGATCAAAACAGAAAAATGTTTGGAAATTACAGATAGCCCTTTAAGTCAAAACACTGGAATGTCTGAATGGTATCTGTCCTTGTCCCGAGAGATTTCTGCTATTTAATGTCATGCTTTCCGATTGTGTGCTCCACTGACTACATAAGAATCAGTTGGAAGGATCATTTTTCAGCATGTAAAAATATATCCAAGGCCTACTTAATCAGAATTACTGAGAGCAGAGCTGGAAATCTACATTTTTAATAAGGTCTCCTGATGACTTTTATGCATTCTGAAGTTTGTCAATGACTAATCTACTAGAACAGGTAGCTTAGGTATTGAATACTTATTCATCTCATTTTTTATGACTTCTTTCACATTTAGAGAGTGGAGAGTGAGTCCCCAACATCACTTAACAGATATCTTTTAACCTAAACCTAGCATAATGGAGTTCTACTTGGCTGTAAGCACAGAATAGCACTCTAACTTCCAATGGCCATAAAAAAATCAATTATATGCTCTTTCTAAGCATTTCCCATTGAATTTACATGGAACCAAGGATCCAGTTCTGATACTTCCTTAAAAGCAGTTGTATCTCAAGTACGGGCCTGATTAACTTACATGTAGCCACAGCCATCCTGTTTCCTCTTTAGATGGTGCTATGAACAAGCTCTCTGTTGTAAAGAAGAAGAATGAAGAGGCAGATGAAGTGGAAGAGGAAACAGAGTAGGGCAACTTGCCTTATTGTACAGGACAGTCCACTGACTGACAACATTCAGAACCTCCTTTTTAATGTCCATAGGAGGCAGTGTAAAGTTAGAGGGTCCTGAGGGCATGTGTCAGACCAGGAAGGACCACTCTGCGTAAAGTATCAGAAGGTATCAGGATGTATTATTTTCCTGTAGCATATTAACAAACTTGATTTTCTCTCTATCTTCCTCTTATCCCTTACAATTTTTTCAAAAGTGAAAAAGAAATCAACTGTATGTACAATGGGAAGAAAATTAACCTCCTTGTTTATTATTTTCTGAATTTACTTTTATACGTATACTATATACAAGTGACATCTCAAGGGCATTGCTTTTTATTCATCTATAAAAATTTTCACAAAAGATTTGCATGTATTTTAGCACCTTTGATAAAGAATCTTACAGTGTCATGAACCCACTAAGCATTAAAATGTAAATTGAGGGAAAGAGAAAGTATAAAAAATTGCTCCTGAGGAAAAAAATAAGAGGTCATTCTGAAGTTCAGAGTCAAAGTAATTGCTGAGGAATATAATAAAACTGGTACACAGGAGACATCACTTTCTTGTTTTACCAGCTGCAGTTCTGCTGGACCATATTTTTTCTGTCCTGAGTGAAGCAGGTTTCAGCATATACCTGTGTCTCTGTGGTAGACACTGGTACAGGATCACCCATGAGAGTGAAACAGGTTTCAGCAGGTACCTGTGTCTCTGTGGTATACACTGGTACAGGATCACCCATGACCTCAAGACACCATCCCCTGTCTCTGGTCAGAAAGACAATTGTCTACTACTAACCATTCTTCACTTTTTATATTATGAGTTTATGTTAAATTATAACAATAATAAATGTTCATTGTATCTTCCCAAAATTCAAACCATGAAGAAATGGGTGAAAAAGGAGGGGTTGTGGGAGAGGAAGACACTGTCTTCTACCCACCCTTCTAGGTTCTTTCAGTTGGTCTAATCAAATAAACATAAGACAAATTTGCAAGAGAAAATGACCAAATGTAATTACATACATATGTATGGGAACCCCATGTACATGAGAGAGTCAGAGACAGAAAGAGAAAATGATGTATAAATGGCGTTTCAAGCTGAGAATGAGGTAAGACACTTTGGGGCTTCAGAGGGAAGGAAGGTCATTCTGAGGATGATAAAAAGAGCAGCTATTTAGTAATTAGAAGTTTTCCCAGCCCTACAGATGGGCCATAAAAAGTTGTTTCTGGTGAGAACTCATTATGGACAAGGCCCCTAATCTAAATTCTTTAAGGGAAAGATAAAAGGTTCTTGTGAGCCTGCGGGATCTAGATTGCCGTCAACTCAAATAATTCATATATCAAGGTAGCACATCTTGGGAAAGCTTCTTCTGAACCCGTTAGGTCCCCCTTTAAAACTTCCTGAGAAGTTTCACGCTCCAGAAGTTGGGTTGATAAATTCTTTCACTTCTCATGAAACCAGTCTCAGTCTTGAGAATAGGTCAGTTCAGTTAAACAGTGTGTCTCCTTTCAGGAGGCAGTGATGCAGGTGGGATCCCCAATTTAGGCCTTTGGTGCAAGCAATCAGGTATTTAATAATAGGCATATCTATAGGAAAAAAGGGAAAAGAAAAGCAATGGTTAACAATTGGAGCATACTATGATGCTGGTTTCTGAGTTCTAAAGGCAAGCAGTCATGAAGATTCCTAGCTGTGTGGCTTGAGGCACCTTCAGATAGGGGGAGGGCAGGCAGTGACAATCTGATCGATTACCTTGGTCTGCAGTTTGAATGTCTGCAAATCTTACGGAAACAGGCACAAAGACTGTCCATATATGAGCTGTTGTGGTGATTTCTCTGAAGTTTATATCAGGTTTTCTCACGTTAGCTTGCAAGACTTTCGAAAAAGGCCAATTTTAGTTCACAGTGATTCCAAGTCTAAAGATGGAAGAATAATTAGAAATGTTAGTTTGGAGAGTCATAGCCAGATATTGAAGGAAACTAGAAGAACTGAAAATCCAATCAAATTTACAGGTAGAAACAAAACCTCAAAAGACAATGGACAGTTACCCTGATGCAGACCCACCCTGATGTGGGCTTTGCTGCTGACCACCCTGGGGTTGCTTCTTGCTTCAGCCCTTGCAGAGGTCTTCCTGAAATAGCCATTCCACTTCAGTAGCTTTCTCTGTGAAAACTGTGATCTGGGGAGGACCCTGTGATGATCAAAAGCCTGACTGCACAACCAACCCCACTGCCGCTCCTGGGAGTGTGCCTGTCAGTGCCCAGCCCCAGAAGAGGATCATCCTCGATGGTCCTCGGAAGGTGGAGGTAATGTGCAGGAAGAAATGGCTGGCTTCTGGGTCAAGCCTTGTGTGTGAAACAAAGTGGTAAATGAACCTATGAAGGCATCTATGGTATACTTGACACTATTCCCCTTAGAAAGTTCTCCCCAGAGCCACTGCACAACCACGGGCTTCCCTCCAGTGTCCCTTCAAAAGAGGCATCTACTCACTGCCCACCAATGAGGCCACCCTGCCCAACCTGTAGCTGCCTGGCTGGAGTCACCACATCCAGAGCCTCCTAAGCAGTGGTGACAATTGTCTGGGATGTTTCAAGTTTGATATCTCTCTGAAGGACATATAATATGGCACTAGCTACAGCAGAATGAAGGGATGCAAGAAAGGAGTCTCTCTTCCCCTGCCTTGTATTTGCCAAGGCCAAATTCCAACTCTGTGTCAGCCTTCAGGCCACTTTCTACAATGATGATGCTACCCATGTGAAAATCACTTTGGGCCCCCTGCATTTTAGGCATAAGCAAGCAGCTCTAACCTAAGGGAGGATGAGCTTCTCTGTTCTTGATATCCCGAGACATCTACAAGGCTGACCACTTCATTTTCCTCCTCACCCTTATGGCCTTCTTTCTAAGAGCTTAACTCACTTCCTGAACATTCAAGTAATAGGACCAACATGTTTTGTGACCTCCCCCCCAAATTCAGATTGACCCAGTCTTATTTGTCTGAAGTAGTTTTATGATTTTCTCATTAAATTTTTTGTCACTGACTTAAAACAAAAAAAAAAGATAATAAATAGCACTAGAAACTAATATCCACAAAGATATATTATTAAAACAATTTTCTCTCTAAAATCACCCTCATTTTTAACAGGCAGCCATATCAGATTAATTTATTTGCAAAATAATGTATCAATAAACTCAATCTACTATTTGAATAAATACAAGAATAGCAATTGAGCCCTAGCCAGTGTGGCTCAGTTGGTTGGAGTGTCATTCCATAGACTGAAGGGTCACAGGTGTGATTTCTGGTCAGGGCACATTCCAGGTTTACAGGTTTGAGACTCAGTCTGGGTTGTGTACAAGAAGGCAACCAATCGATGTTTCTCTCTCACATTGATGTTTCTTTCTCTCTCTTTCTCTCTCCCTTCTTTCTCTGAAAGCAATGAATAAATGACCTCAGGTGAGTATACTTTTAAAAAAGAATAAAAATTGATCATATAGGCTCTTTCTTTTTAAGATTTTATTTATTTACTTTTAAAGAGGGTGAAGGAAAAGAGAGATACATCAATGTGTGGGAGAAACATCAATCGGTTGCCTCTCACACACCCCTAGCCAGGGACCTGGCCTGCAACCCAGGCATGTGCTCTGACTGGGAATCAAACCAGAGATTTTTTGGTTTGTAGGACAATACCCAACCTATATCAGTCAGGGCCATATAGGCTCTTTCAAACCTGCTTTGCTGGAATTTTTCATAAGGAATCTCCAGATTGAACTTTAAAGGGACTCTTGACACCAGAAAAGTGAAGGCAAGGACTTGCCATCAGGCTCTGTCTGCAATGTCTGTAGCTTTGGGTGAGTTCCTCTGTTCTCAAGGTACCCAAGATACCTTGAGTTCTTGCACATGACAGGAAGTGATCTTTTATACTCACCTCATAGGTCTACTGGGAACCTGGTAAGGAAGGCACCAGGCTGATATGTCCAAGGGGTTTTTAGCTTCCATAAGTCAGTCTTAATTCCTTAAAACTGTCTGTTCATATCTGAATCTATGCATGTTTCTTTCAAATACAGTATTCCAGTCAAAGCCTTGGTAATATAGCCAGTTTCCGACTGTAATCCATTACAAGGAGAGCAGATTCATATTGAATTTATACAAATAACAATACTGCTATGAAAATAAGGATACTCACTAAGAGCTTCTGGATTCTGAAGGGATCAAGTAGGTATAAAAAGATAAATTATTCCATTCTGCTCACAAAGGTGTAATTTACCAAACTGCTGTAAGTCATAGTTAAAGAGAAAAGGTTTCCTTATGTCTGGAGGGGGAAAATTAAAGAAACAGAAATGTTTCAAACAAAAACTCATAAAAAGTATAACCATCCTCATCAGTTCATTTAGTCCCATGTAATTAAGACTTGTTCTGCTCAATCTAGTTTTCCCATTAGTTCTTTCAACGTTGCCTGATAATTGAGAGTAATGGGGTCTTTGATAATTCCAAGAAGTTTGCAAGGCTTTCCACTAAAGCTTATATGCTTTGTCCAGTGAAATGGGTGTCTTGGTCACTAGAGATTGTGGAAGGTACACCCCAAGTGGGAAGCACATTTTCTAATTCCTTGGCCACTGTGCAGGCATCAGCCTTGCAGCAGGGGAAAGCTTTGACTCACCCAGAAAACATACACACAACAACAGGAACACATTGATAACCCATACTAAGTGTCAGTTAAAAGAAATCAGCTTAAATACACTACAGTGGATGAAGGATTGCAAAAGTTTTAAAAATGGGGTTTGCCAGGAAGCTGGGAAGAAACAAGTGGCTATCTTGGATTTCCTATAGGCCCAACTATTCATTTAATTTATAGCCATTGCTCACCCATCTCCATTTCTCTGATTTAGGAGCAGACAGTTGCAATGTAACAAGGGCATTAGGATGATAAAGTCTGGCAACTGTGGGATCATTTTTGCAGGAGCAAAATGAACTTCATCTACATGTGCCATAATCTTTCATTAAACTTTGTTGCTGCTGCCTTTGGATGAAATAGACATGTGACAGATTAACAAGAGAAAATGACTAAAGTTCATTATGTACATATGCATGGGAACCTCTCATGTATGTGGGGTCTCTACTTTCTCATGCATGTGTCCACTTGAACCTCAAGTGGTTCTGTAACCAAAATTCCATCATACATATATGCAACTTTTAGTTTACTTTTTCATTTAATATTTTAACAGTCATTTCTCCATGTCATTAATCAAGTTTCATGAATATCAACTTTAATGACTATATAATGGTTCTATATATGTGAATATTTCCCAAGTGAATTGAACATAAGTCCACATTAGTAAACCTACTTCAAAACAACAGACATGTAAGTTGTTTCCAATTTGGGGATTTTATAACAAGTACTGCAATTAACATCTGGCATAGTAATCTTTATTTGTTTTTCTGGTATTTCCTTGGGATCTATTCCTATTGGTAGGATTTTTTACTTAAAAGTTATACCAATAAGCCTTTTTCTCAGGAGAAAATGAGAGGATCAAATATGTGCCACTATCACTAGCAATAATTTACTCTTACTTTTTTTAATCTTTGGAAATTTGATTGATTGAAATTGAAAATTTGATTGATTTACAAAATTAACTGTAATTTTAAATTGTATGTTTAGGATTCAATAAATAAGTAATCAAATTTCAGAATTTTTTTTGACAAAAATCAGGAAGAACATATGAATTATTTTTGGATCTTAGGTGGAATATTCACTAGTGAAAATACAAACTATCTTTCTGAAGTTCCCAGGGAAAGCATACCTCTTGCTAAGCATCCCCCAACCTCTGTCATTCTTCCTGTATCTACTTAGCTTCTTTGTGAATTGAACATAAGTCCACATTAGTAAACCTACTTCAAAATTATATCCTGACCACCCTCAACTCCAGATCTTTCCATCTTGATGCAAGGGAAAATGCTCTACTTTCTCACTGTTCCATTTAACGGGCTCTACAAACTCATGAAAATGCTGTGTGTTACATTAAAGCCACATCAGCTACCGTTTTACTGGTTTGGAGATTCACTAATAAGAGAATAAGCTGTTGGCCAGACAGTCAAATTCACTCTTGTGTCCCATCGTGTTAGGACATTCTGAGCATCCATTCAGTGAGGCTCTCTATTGTGGCCAATAGCCAGCATGCCTGAAACGGAAGCCAACTTAGATGTTTCTTCAGTCAGTTCCAGATCAGGCCTGGGCCCGAGATCCTGGGAACAGATATGTAGCAGCCTGAGAATAATTAGGTGTGGAAAAACATTTACTATGATAAACCAGGCACTCATGTGGCAGGCTAACCAAAATATCTGTGGTCAGGAATATGATGACAAACTGTGCTCTCTCCACATCCTTGTGTCCTGCTGTTGTGGAGTGATTGTATCTAGTTCCATCTCTCAGCACTTTTTAAAGTTCCTCACAAACTGATGAACTAATACTTCATAACCAAGAATACCTTGGCAAGTATTCTTGGTTATTCTGGGAATCTAAAATAGTTTTTTATTTTTATTATTTTGCTTTCAGGGATGTTGATTTCCACAGTATAGGAAATGTTAGAAATCTGCATGTCTGTGAAACTAGAACTGAAACCTATCTTGTTCTGGGTAGCATTAAAACAGTCAAGAGATAAATTGGTCTCTAATAAAACCACTTTTTATTACCACATGAACTCTCTCCAGTCCACAAACACAGATGCTCAAAGAGAATAAAGTTATTAGCATTGCTGCACAGCACCCTCTAGTATATGTAAGGGTAAAGTAAAATGACATATAAATACATGAACTTCTAAAACAATGTCACAGGAAGAAATTTAAAAGTTTCCAAGGTTCTCAGTTTATAAAGCCAATTTTTTTTTAAGTTTTAGTACATCAACAGTTTTTTTCCCTCTTAATCCTCACCTGAGACTATGTTTTTTTTTATTGATTTTAGAGAGAGAGAGAAAGAGAAAAATCAATGTGAGAGAGAAACATTGATCAGTTGCTTCCTGTATGCACCCCAACTGGCAATCAAACCCACACCCTCGGTATGTGCCCTGACTGGGAATCAAACCTGTAACCTTTTGATGCACAGCACAATGCTAAAACCAACTGAGCCACTTGGGCAGGATGACAAAGGTTTTAATATGCTGGTAAGACCTAGTCTGGTAACTAATGATTCTGAAAAATGTAATCAAGAAAGAACAATCTTTTTTCACAGTATTTTAAAATACATTAACTCTCAGATATCCCCACTTTATTTTTCAGAAGAATTCAAAGAAACAGCTTTGATAGGGATGGCTCTGAATGTCAGCAGATAATCACCTCCAAGAGGAAAGTTGAAACCAGGTGCAGGTAGCGACAGCAAAGAGCAAACATAAGTCCAGAAGCCTGTAAGCAAGGTCAGGCTTTGCACATGGCAAGAGGCCTGCCTCCTAAATGCCCTGGAGAGAGAGCAAGCTGCAAATGCTAAGCAAGCTGCAGAAGCTGCTGCAAGCTTCCAAGTTATCTTGCAGGAAGGACTTCTAATACACATAGACAGTAAGACGGGTTCATCCAGAGGCAATATGAAGAGGAGATTAAATATTTTTTCTCTTGAAGAAGTAGTTTTAGAAACCCCTAGGAAAGAAAGTATACTGACCTGAATTTAATTCATGAAATTGATCTAACTGTGAGGAAACCACAGACTCAATGAGTAGGTTTTAAAGGCCATGTAATCAAAGAACCTATGTCAGTGCTTCCCAAGGGCCAGCCTGTGAAACAGCTGTACCAGATCCACCCAGGAGGACATTCCCAGGCCACCCCATGGAGGCTTCTAATTCATTTGGAGAATGATGTCCAAGTATCTCTACTTTTAACAAGCTCCATTGTTGGAAAAGCAACTTGGAAAGAGAGAGATGAATCAGACTGGTAGAGCTCAGGACCTAGGACTCTGGCCAAGCTACTGTTTGGATGCAAGGACTTGGTAGGCAATCAGGGAATTTCTAGGCAGTAAGTCAAGTCAAGGAGCTGTCACACTGGTGTCCCAGCAAGAGGCTGGAACACAGTGACTGGTAGACAGGCAGACCCACAGAGGCCAACAGTTCTATCCAGAAGACTGGAGGAAGGAGCAGTCACAGCCATATGCCAGTTCAAAGAAAGATACAAGTTCTGAAAGTTAACAGTCCCTGAGAAGGTTATCCACACAGGCATAGAAGAACCAAAGAGGTACACAGAAAGGGGCAAAGGTGGGCGTGGTCGTGAGAATGGAGCAGAAGCCCGGTCTTTATATCTGTGACAGAACAAAGGGGACTTAGCATTTGTTGAACTCCTTCTCTGTGGAAAGTACTTTTCACAGGCTGTCTCATACCCCTTCCCATGTGTCACCTTCACACACGCTCATTTAATCTTCACTTAACAAGTAAGGCCAATTTCAAAGGCGACCATGGGCTAATTTCCCTCTCTCTGAGCCACAACATCATCATCTTGAAAATGGGTAGAATAATTCTTACTCCACAGAGTTTGGGAAAGGATAAAACACGGCAGAGTGGCCCCTGGTGCATAGGGATATCTATAAGGAATTTCATAGTTTCTAAAAGGAAATCTAAATTTGTATTGTACTATTTTGCAAGCCAATGTGTTCAAAAATCTACCATAGTTTTCTCTGTCTGCTTAAGTTCCCCATCTAGCTTTTAAAGCTCTGTTAACCAAGCACACCCTGCACCAGCCACATCTCTCACCTCTCCCCTGAGCCCCGCACTCCACACAAGACGACCCAGAGGGACACCAGGCTGCTGTTCCATCCTCACGGTGTCTAGATCGCTATCCCACCTGTATATCCTTCCCTTCCTCCTTGCTTGTATCAACAGCTAAACTGCAGTAAACACATACTGTGCCAGGCACAGTACTGAGTATTTTATCAGTACTAATTCTTTCAAAGGTCACAGTAAACCTATCATGTAGGTACTATTCTTTTAACCCTTTTATCAGTGAATACACTGAGGCTTTAAAATGGAAGTAGTTTGCATAAGATCACACATTCAGTAAATGGCAGGGCTATGACTTGGGCTCTGGTTTATCTGTGGATAAAGCCCTTGTTTCCCACCTGTGCTGTGCTCTCTGCTGTTGACAAGCTGTCACTCAAGGCTGACCTTGAACCCCATTTCCTTCACAAAATGGAGCGCAGCTCTTGGCTCCACTGGGTTAAAGGCAACGCCAAAAATTTATTTAAGTACATCAAAGTCAGGAAACCAAATAGAGAATCAGTGAGAACACTTCATTATCCCTTGCAAAAGGTGCCCTCAGGGTAAACAGGGGAAAATGGGGAAATAGAGAAGCTCATGGAATACTTAACAGGAGTCTATTCCCAGAAAAGGCATTAGCTGAGCCTTGGCTTTTTTTCACAGTTAGTCAGAACCATGAAAACAAATAGTGATAAATGCTTTAGAAAAATCACTCTAAGCTTCAGTTTTATCCCCATTTGAAGTGAAGAGGGTGGTTAGAACAAATAAGTCTAAGTCTGCTGAGCTGTCCTCTCTGAATCTGTCCTGTCCTCCTATGTGAGGTCCTCCTCCTCCATCCCTGTAGCCCCAGCCCCAGCTGGGAGGACCTCGGGAGTTCTGGCCTCACACTCTCTGACTGAGGATTGGCACCATTTATGATACCCTAACCCTAACCATAAATCCAGTTTCAAAAGCTAAGAGATAGTAAATAAATGTATAGATAAGTTTTTGTAATTACATACACATGAATTGATCTATATACCTGTGTCTATATAGATCAATCTAGATATCCATCTCTATAGATATAGTTGTATGGCTGTCACCTGATAGGTAATTTGGAAGCTTAACTAACATTTTAAAAGGCCTGCTATGCACCACCCTTTATAGTAGGCACCATGAAAACTATTAGAACAAGATCTGGTTTTTGTCCCCAAAGAGTTCACATTCAATGTTATGCACCTATTTATTTATTAAACTACTATTACTATTTTAAACATAAAAAGAGAGACTGAAGACACCCAGAAAAGTTAAGCAATTTGTTCATGGCTACACAGAGAGTGAGGGGTAGATGTCTCAGCACCCAAAACAAACACATCGAGCCTCCATGTGCGACCTCAAAGTCTCTCTAAGATCTGGCCTCGCACTTTGATCCTGTTCCTATTAGTTTGATCAGCTTATTCAGCCCTTTGCCTGATTCCTCTCCCAATAACACTGGAAGTTATTCTTGAACTCCCACGCTCTGGCGGGCAAGCTTCTCCAGGGATTGAAATCTCCTGCTGCACTCCAGGTGGCACTCTGTCACTTGAGGCCATGCCTGCCAGATGCCAACTGCTGGGCCCTCAGCTCTCCTTTTCTGGTGCCCCTTGTTCGAGGATGAACAGGCCTCTGTGCTGGTTCCATTGGCCCATCAGGATCCTTATTGTTCCAGCGGTGACCTCCCGGATGTTCCCAGCCCCACCCGGTTGCCTGTCTCCTCACCCTCTGGATACCACCCTCAGCCCAGCAGCTCACACACCACCTCGGGCCTCCTGTGCCTGCCTGGTTGTGTTGTGGTTCTTTACCTCTTCGAGTATGCCCAGTTCCAAGGTGGCTAATCAATGCATGCCCCAAGATACAACAAAAAGTATCATAAATGCATTCGATCTTTCTGCAGCACAATCTGTCAGTAAGTAAAAGCAGATATAAAGTGTCAGGAAGGCAAGAGGCACTGCACCAAAGGAGAGAGGCCTGGCAGGTGGGAGGGAATGGTCTGAACCAACCTCCGTCGTACACACCCACACCCACACACACTGCACCTCTCTCTCTCAGACATACAAATAGAGTTTCACTCTCCTCTCTCTGTCTCGTTGTCTCTCTCACATGCTCTCTTGGAGCTATGGTTCTCTAAATCTAAAAAACAGAGCCACAATGAAGGGCTCAAGATGATATGGGTCTAGTGGTGCTTAAGCTTTAGGGCTCCTCGCTTGCTCTGGACTCTGAGTACCCAGGGCTGTCGCGTGTTCTGAGTGCTAAAAGGAAGCCAGGCTCCAACAGGAAGCATTTTACGTAAGCATTTCTGATAAGTTGCCTAAAGAGGTCTCTGAAAAAAGGAAGATGATTCTTTAAGGAGCCATATTGTGATTTATTTTCTCATTCTAAATAAATATTTATATTTGTACCCAAATTAATATTGATACTTTTGTATTATGTAAAGAAAGCTCCCCAACTTGGATAAGCTATGGTTCCACAAGGCCTAGATCTGCTTCTGGGGAGGAGAAGCAGATCTAGATCTCCTAGAAGCAGATCTAGAAGCAGATCTCCTAGATCTGCTTCTGGTACTGAAGAAGCAAGGAAACTCAAAGCGCTGAGCCCCAAAACGTCAGCAGGGGACTCTGAAGTGTCGGTCCATCAGGAGGAGCCATGGCAGTTAGGACAGCTGATGTATGGAGTCTGGGATGCATGAATCTGGATACCAGCAAGCAAAGCGGGAAGGAGTCAGAGAATTGCCTAAGCAATTGTAGTTTGCTGCAAGATGTCCCCAGTTAGCACAGAGAGCAATGGAAGGGCAGACTGGGGTAGAATGATCAAGGCAAGACAGGGTGTCAGGGACCCAAGTAAACAAAAACATTGCAGTTGGTGGTGAGGCTGCCTTCCAAGCAGACGAAACCAGGACACGAGGACAGGGGAGCCATGGCACAGACTGGGCAGACATGGTGCACCCTAAGACACTACACCCCAGTAGTGGAGGTGCACTCTTTATACTCTTTCAGGCTTCATCAGGGACTCCTCCGAGAGAATGTAGTGCTAAATTAGTAGGATTGGGGCAAGGCAGGCAAGGACAGGGAAGCAAGATAAGTGGGAAAATCTCACCTATCAAATAGGGATAAGAATAGTACCTACCTCTTCACATTGCTTGGATGATTCCATCAATGGTGTACATAAAATACATAGCCTGGGGCCTTCTTCAAACCTGGAGAACCGCTCAAGCTCTCTAGCCTATGATCCCACCTTGAATATAGTAAAAAGAAAAGGAGTTACGTCCTCTGGTATGAGAGTTGCAAATTCATTCAAGGACTAACACAGTAAAGAAAGAGCAGCTAATTTTACTTCAAAATTCACCAACACAATGCAAAAATGAAGTTTATGTGTTTACTTACTGATTTAATAAATTTCTCAATGAAATTTTATCTGCTCAGTTGTTTAGTGAGATCGATTAGTTTTCCTTTAGAATAATAGTTTTAGTTTTCCTCATAGTAATGACTACCATTCCTATATTTTATTTTCTAAATTGAAATTGTACTGTACTATCACTCATGTTTCCCTATGTTGTGGGAAAACTTAGAAATTTCTTTCTATTTCAACAGCTCATGAGTGTTTGCGACCCTCCCCACCACTGCCCTTCAACTCGGACTGTGGAGTGTCCCGTGAGTTGACTTGCTGATATCTGTGCATAGATAGTGTCTCCAACCTCCGGTCACTCAGACACCACACCCTCAGGAGACCACCTTAATTCCCTGTCTGCCAAGGCCTTGGAAAGTGACCTTATTCCCATCTGAAAGGTTAGATTCTAAATCTATCTGATCTTGAAAGGCCAGGTCTCAGCCTTCCAACAGAGCAGCCTAGACCGAAGCAAGAGATACCACAGTGAGCTGCCAGAAGACATCAGATGGGAGAGGATGGGATTTTTATTCAGTTCAGATGTAAACTCTTGCTTTTCTCTGAAGGGAAAAAATATTTAATATTATTAAGGAAAAATTTCTACTAACTGCAGTCATATTGAAAGCACTCGTGGAAAATACTCTGCACAGCATTGCTTTTGGGGAAGAATACTCATCATGTAAAGAGGGAAATGGGGTCAGTCATACATTCTTCCACCTCCCCTAGAATCCATGGTTAAGGGAATTAATTTGGTTTTTTTCCTTATCTTTATGACAAAATAAGTTTTGCCTGATCTCTCCAATTCCCCCCAGTCTGGAGATGATATAACCAGGAGTAGTACTAAATTCTCAAGAAAACAACACATGTGAAAATGGCCTAAAGTCTAGAATCACCAATTCCTGCCTAAATTTGTTGTCTCTGGGTGTCTTTCTAACCTGTATCCATAAGCCACACAAAGATGCTTCCGTCTCCCCATTCATTTTTTTCCCATTGATAGGTTGTATTTCTTTTGAAGGAAACATGTACCCCCGCTCTTCTTTGTTTAAACGAGAGACATCACTTAACATAAAGAAGAACCTGAAAGTGAAAATGTGGCTACCATCACTGTATATTGTTTTCTAAAGTGACTTATAATGCACTGGTAGCATAAATAATAGGATAAATGAAAAGAGAATCATAAAGTACCAAACTAACCCAACTCAGTAAAGTCAAAGTTAAATCATTCTTCTTTAGTAAATGTTTACTAGAACCTTAAAAATATACATGATGTAGAAAGCTTCAGAAATAACAGAATTTAGCTTAGTGCTTTGAATTAGTATGTGCCAAATAAATGCTTACTAAACTTTTCCTCAATAACTGTGGTGACCAATACACATTTACATGATGTTACATGAAGTCTATGCAGCCTCAACATAATTGCCTTATGCAGTACTATAAATGCTACCGCTAATTTGCCAAATGATACTGTCAACTCCTCCTCATTTATATCTAGTTCGTTATCAATCCCACATTCCATTTTACGTCTAAGCTCAGAATGACATACAGACATGATGGCAGTGAAAATTGAGGACACCTGCAGTTTGGTTCAAAATTTAAGTCCGTGTCAGTGTGAGCATGGAAAATAAAAGAACCCCTGCCCTGTGCTCTCCAGGGATCAAGACAGCAACAGGCTGCCCTGCAGCCAAGACCTCACTTCTGAAGGAGGAACCTGCTCTACAATGATTTCTCCAGGCAACTCTGCACTCTACTGTGGGGAAAACCCAATCAGGGCATTACCTGATTGGGCACATTGATTTTTGCCCTAATAGGTATGGATGGCCTGCCTCCTTCTAAGTGTACTGCAGAGAAAGGCAACAAATATTCTTCTCACACCAGGCTAGTAGCTTAATCTATTACCTTACATAGTGACCAGGGCAGCCTCTGATTAATACAGTACAGCCAGTTAGGAATCTGGTTGGACAGGTAGGGAAAACCGCTGCAGTGTTTCACGAATGATTCTGCTCTGAGATACCAGGAAACGAGCTTTAAGAAAATAAAAAAGGTACAGATAAATTGTGGGTAGAGGTGAACATTTCTAAGGGCTCATCCAACAAGCAGACTTCCCTGCCTGCTTTCTTTGACATGTTTTAGTGGTTGACTTTGAAGTTGGCATAATTTTTATCCTGGGCTTCTTAGAGCTCTGACAGTAAGACTGACTGCTTTTACAAGGAGAACTGGTCCTGCTAGCTCTGAGTGGTTTCAGCCTTAAGGTTAGGCGGCCAGGGACACATTCCAAAATGCAGTGCAAGAGGGAAAGCTCCTGACTGTGCGCCACAAGACGGGCGCTGGCCTCACCTCCACGACAACAGTCATAGAGTTACCCTCCAATTTCTCCAGCTGCAAAATGGCATTGGTAGGCTTTTCGGTGCCATATCCAAAGGGAGTATTGAGGGCAAATATTTTAAGAGTTAAAATAACTTATAATTCTCTGGATGAGAAGCAAACAATACTGTTGAGGTATCCAGGGAGTATAGATCGTGTGGCAGAGGCAGAGATTAGAGGCAATTAGTCAAACAATTCCTGCAAAACCACTCCCACCTCCCACAAAGAAGGGAAAACAATATACACACTTACTATTGCTTAGCTCATTAATTTAAGTACAGTTAAGTCCTTCCTTAATGCCACCCATAGCTTCTTGCAAATGAAGCAAAACAAATATAATAAGGCATTTTTACCAGAGGCTAATTGATATAAACAAGAGTTAACTTTCAAAGGCATCTAATCAAGGTTATAATAATATGACTTTGAAAGAAACTGCATTATTCCAAGACCCACTGTATTTTAGATGAAAACAAAACTTGGTCTGTCTGAATTACCCAAATAGTTTCTTTAGAAAGATCAATTTCACATTGTCAGGGTAACCTCAATAAGGATAACAGTCTCTTCTTCAGAGAATAGGATCCTACCCCTGAAACCACTTCTTTTCCTTCAATTTAATTGCTGAGGAAGGCAAATCATTATGCTATGTTCACCTGAGTGGAAACAAGATTTTACAAGGGGAGACCACCACAGCTCCCTGAACTTTAGCTAACCAGTTAAGATTCAGAGTCTTCCAGAAAGTGTGTCTTCAACACATCTCTCTAGGATGACAGACTGAACCTCAAAAATTTCTGGGTGACTCTCACAAAGCATAACAATTTAGGCTCACAATTTAGGAATCAGGAGATTCACATCCAGATCACACTGAACAGGAACGCCTCAGGCTTAGACAAGTTTTGGGGCATTTTACTGTGGTCATTACTCTAATTTCCAGAAAGAATTTGGGAAAGTTCTTCCCAAACCAATAGGTGGATGAGAGACTACACCAACTTTGCTCATTCCATTTGAATATTACTCAGAGGGAAAAGATGTCTTGCTCTTTGATCCCAGAATTTAAATCTACATTCATGATTTTGAAACCTGAGGGCAACCAAGTCTGGGGCTGCTGCTGCCTGTCACCCCACGGCCAAAAAGAAAATACAGCAATTGGATTATAATTGTACTTTTATTAATATCAGAGGCCAGCCATCTGAGAAGGTGGCAGGTAAAAACCTAATATCCACCTTACCTTGAGCTTTCAGAAGCAAGTTTATAAGGGGAAAAGTGGGAGTTTGGCAGGGAGCGATCCCTATGGGGAACACAGTCGTGCTGTTTGTTTCTCTCGTGAGTGAGGTGAGTGAGGGGAAAGGGAGCTGACAGGAGAGCCCCCAGCTTCTTCCCGAGCTGGCTCCCTGGGTTCCAGCGTTATCTTTCTGTTTACATTAGCATTCCTCTCTTGCCCAGACACCCGAGGCTCCAGGCTCGTGGCCTGGAAAGCTGTGTATTCTCTGTGTAGGGAGGAAAAGTATAAGCCATTTGCTCCCAAGTGTCCTTAGTTAGGGGAGATAAGGCCTTGAGATTCCCCAGCTGGTTATAAGTTGCTTACACTGTTTGGCCTTGTTCAATTTTCCCCATTGTTCAGTTTCCCCCATTGTTCGGTTTCCCCATTCCACTTGCGCAGGAATTTTCCTAGCTGCTTACTCTTCTGTCTCAACTTTTCAAAGACATTTGATACATATGCCTGGAAGCCTACACTTCTCGATCTATAAGACTGACTTACCCTCAATTGTCTTTATAACTCAGGACTGTCATTTAGCACAACAACCTCCTGATCTTTGTTCAAGTGGAAAATTTTCCTTTATCCTTCTAAGTTCTCCTGGCAGGTCTAATAATCAGACTGACTTGAGAAAGATTATCAGGAGAAAAACGTATTAAAATTTAATAACATATATGCCTCCTGTACACCTGGGAGAGACCTGGGAACACTGAGCAACCTGCCAAAATGGCAGGCACCATCGCCATAAACAGCACTTCCAGCTAAAGACACAGGAAGATGTTGGCAGTGGGAGTCAGCTATGAAAGTGAACCAAGGAAGAGCACAGTCACCAAGGGTAAGGTTGCCAGGCAGATTTCAGTTTGCCTTCTCCAGTTACAACAGTTTCATTTTCTCCTGTTAATCCATCTCATGCCAATTTGATTATTTGTTCAGCCAGAAAAAGTTAGAAAGGAGAAATAAAAATTATTTTTTATATCCCCCTACCATGGTTCAGTGAGCTAAACCAGAGAGATACCCTTCACAAATAGAGATTTCCCTTACAACCATAAGTCGAAGAGGTTAACTTATACTTGGTCTTCAGAGTTTTTCCCATGTCTGCTCTTTCTTAAAAATTAACCAGCTTAAAATAATCCTTATGCCAAAGAGAGGTATTTTGGGGTGGTAAGTTATGCTCCCCTACGTCTTCATAAATGTGTAATTTTAATAGTGCATACTGATTATTGAGAATTTTCATTCAAAACCCATTATTTATGTTACATCTTTATAGTAGCCTTGGATGAAAGTTAGGCAGCATTCTATATTTATGACTACAAGATGTTACATGTGACTTTGTGAGCATAAGCCTGTTGCCTGGAAAAAAGAAATGCTACTTCCAGAAGTACCTTCTTTTAAAGTATCTTACATTCAGGAAAAACTGACTAAACAAATGTGACAGTGTATTGCTACTAGACAAAAGGGGTCCATTTGCCTGCCTGCATCAGAGCCCAATAAGACACCAACTGGAGTTGGCAGCAAAGAAATTGAGTTTAATTTCAGGAAGTGGCTCACTCTGGAAGACCCAGGTGAGCTAATGTTACAAAAGAAACTCCCCAAAACTCGGACTTCCAGCCAAGATGGAGGCATGGGTAGATATACTTCGCCTCCTCACACAACCAAAAGAAGGACAGCAACAAATTTAAAAACAAAAAAATAATCAGAACTGCCAGGAAATCAAACTGTATGGAAGTGCCACAACCAAAGAGTTAAAGAAGAAACATTCACCCAGACTGGTAGGAAGGGTGGAGATGGGCAGCTGGGGCAAAGAGGACTGGCAAGCAATGTAGCAGCTGGTGGAGAGGGCAGTCCCACATTTGCATGCAGATAAAATGGGAGGAACAACTGGGGGGTGAGACAGACCATGCAATCCAGGGTTCCAGCACAGGGAAAGAATGCCTCAAAACCTCTGGCTGGAAAAACCTGTGGGGGTTGCGATGGTGGGAGGAACTTCCAACCTCACAGCAGAGTTCATTGGAGAGATCTTCAAGGTCCTAGAACATACACAAAGCCACCCACCTAGGAGTCAGCACCAGAAGGGCCCAATTTGCTTGTGGGTAGTAGGGGAAGTGACTAAAAGCCTGTGGAGAGCTGAGCAAGAGGTATTATTCTCTCTTGGACCCCTCCCCCACAGAGAGCACTACTACAAAGTGAAGTGTGTTGCTCCACCCTGGCAAATACCTAAGGCTCTGCCCCTTACAACATATGCTGAGACAAAGAAATATGGCCAAATGAAATA
Organism: Phyllostomus hastatus; assembly: GCF_019186645.2. Classification (NCBI taxonomy): domain Eukaryota; kingdom Metazoa; phylum Chordata; class Mammalia; order Chiroptera; family Phyllostomidae; genus Phyllostomus; species Phyllostomus hastatus. The sequence continues at coordinate 2,293,819 of NW_025333860.1, read as the reverse complement.
TGGTCAAAAAATATGAGACAAAAGAAATGAAAGAACAGATTAAAGCTCCAGAAAAAATACAACTAAGCGACAAAGAGACAGCCAACCTATCAGATTCAGAGTTCAAAACACTGGTAATCAGGATGTTCACAGAAATCGTTGAGTATGGTCACAAAATAGAGGAAGAAGTGAAGTCTATGCAATGTGAAATAAAAAATATACAGGGAACCAACAGTGAAGGGAAGGAAACCAGGACTCAAATCAATGATTTGGAACAGAAGGAAGAAATAAATATTCAACTAGAACAGAATGAAGATACAAGAATTTTAAAAAATGAAGAGAGGCTTAGGAATCTCCAGGACATCTTTAAATGTTCCAACATCCAAATCATAGGGGTGCCAGAAGGAGAAGAGGAAGAGCAAGACATTGAGAACTTATTTGAAAAAATAATGAAGGAGAATTTCCCCAATCTAGCAAAGGAAATAGACTTCCAGGAAGTCCAGGAAGCTCAGAATCCCAAAGAAGCTGAACCCCCAGGAAGCACACACCAAGGCACACTGTAATTACATTAGCCAAGATTAAAGAGAAGGAGAAAATCTTCAAAGCAGCAAGAGAGAAGGAGACAGTTACCTACAAAGGAATTCCTATAAGACTATCAGCTGAATTCTCAAAAGAAATCTTGCAGGCAAGAAGGGGCTGGAAAGAAGTATTCAAAGTCATGAAAGGCAAGGACCTACTTCCAAGATTACTCTAACCAGCAAAGCTATTGTTTAGAATGGAAGGGCAGATAAAGTACTTCCCAGATAAGGTCAAGTTCAAGGAGTTCATCATTACCAAGCCCTTATTATATGAAATGTTAAAGACACTTATCTAAGAAAAAGAAGATCATCAAAACTATGAACAGTAAAATGGCAAAAAATTCACAACTATCAACTGAACCTAAAAAAACGAAAACAAAAACAAACTAAGCAAACAACTAGAACTGGAGCAGAATCACAGAAATGGAGATCACATGGAAGGTTATCAGCAGGAGGGGGCAAGGGGAGAATGGGGGACAATGTACAGGGAATAAGAAGCATAATTATTAGAAAAAAAATAGACAGGGGGAGGTTAAGAATAGTATAAGAAATGGAGAAGCCAAAGAACTTATATGTATGGCCCATGGACATGAACTAAGGGGGGGAAATGCTGGTCAGGGGGTTGGGTACAGGGTTGAGGGGAATAAAGAAGAGAAAAAATGGGATAACTATAATAGCAAGGTCAATAAAATATGCTTAAAAAAAAAGAAACTCCCAGAAACACGGTTCTTCTCTCCAATGCAATAAAAAATTGCAGGTCAGTGAATCTATTAGTGTACAAGCAGGGTTTATTGGTGATCCATTCTCATGGAAGAGAACAGGCCTAGCTAAGGAGGGTCAGGAAGGAGAAAGCATAGGTTCAGAACAAAGCAGGCTAAGGGTAAACAAAAGCCAGGGTGGCAAGTGCAGGGGTGGTCAGGGGTGGTGAGAGCCGGGGTGGCAAGCACACATGTGACCACCTGCCAGGTAGCCAGAGAGCCAAACTGAGAGTCCTTTGTTCTGAGGATTTATATAGTTGGTGGGATGAAGTGAAGAATTTACATATTGATTGACAGGTAAAAGTGGTGCCAGTTTTCAGTGGGGGGTGGGGAGGCAGGGTGAGGGTGTGAATACCCAAAGATGTTAATGGGCTTCTTCCTTTGGGCACTGTGGGATGAAAGCACAATTTCAAGGCTTTCTTTCCCAGATAGTGGAGAAGATACACAGAATTTCAAGGACTGCCCTCCTCCAGTGTTAGCATGGTGTTTTTTGTGATGTTGGAACACCTGGCAGTATTACCAGACCAGACTGAGGACTGCTGAGTCAGCGGATGAGACATGTCTCCCTTCTTCTCCCTGCCTTGGTTTGCTATCTATCCTACCTAACACTAATGCCCAAAGACTGGTGCCCTGATGTCTTCCAGGGGATGGGTTATACAGGGGAAAAGCCATTAATCATGGTAACTAAGGGAGTTAGGGTCCTGGTCAGGGCTGTGATCTCTACTAACTGGTTGATGCTGGGGAAGGGGGTAATTAATCAATGCATCAGGTCCTGATGTCAGCCATGGTGTCGCTTTATCTAGTTTCCCTGCTTTCCTGGGCCTGGAGCCTAAACATAACTTAGGCCTAGATATTCTTGACCAAATGAGAGGCTTTGTTCCTAAGATTATTTGATGCTGACCAGAACCTGATAGTCCTGAGGGCTTAATGATTAGAAAGTGGTCATTCAAGGGAGAAGGTGGCAGGTGAATCAGGGTGCTGTGTGTGGCCAGTGTGAATCAAAAGAAAAAGGATAAAAGGTAATATTAGAGAAATGGAGTTTCTATGCCATTACAAATGCAAATTTTATACCTACTTGTGCTACTACTTTATAAAACTTGGGCTCTGAGTGTCAGTCTTCCATGGCTCCTATAACCTGTCAACTTCATCACCATGTGTCTTAAACTTAGGAATCCAAACACTGTCATAACCTACTGTATAAGTCTTACCCCAAACCTGCACAGAGGTCAATGTCCCTTGCTTTGGCCTTAATGATGTACTATTTTATCCAAGCAGTAGCTTTGCTCTTGTTTGGAGTCAGGCTCTCCTTCAGCTGCTATTTCAGCTGCTATTTCACCCCAGGTAATCAACTCCGCAACCACTACTTCCACCCTCAGGAGAACCACACTCCTGCTGGGCTCACCCTGGACCCTCAGAGTAGGAGCAACTCAATATTACACAGGAAATGGCAGCAGTGACTAGTCTTGCTCAGTAGGTTTCCTTAAAGATACTACTTGAAGCACTGTATTTGTTCATATATATTTATGCTCAGAATTCTAGACCAACAAATACTGATTTGTTTTAAATTCAAGGAAAATCGTGATTCAGGAAGATATGTCAAGATCAAAGATTATGTTCAAAATATAATGTTCTGGCTGCAGAAAGTAAGTCAAAACAATATTACTGTATATCAGGTTTCAAAGTTTAAATATTTGTCAGAAAACATCTTCTTAGACCAATACAACCCTCCAGTGAAATATGTCTATGTATATGTATATTATCTTGACCTCTTATAATTAAATATCAGGTTTAAAAGTGGTCTTAGTTCACTGAAGCTTGGTAAGGGGATGCAAAAAATCATTTTTCTCTCCCTGTTCTAAGTTTTTTTCTGGCTGAACTAATAATCAAACTAACATGAGGTAGATTAACAGGAAAAAAATGATTAAATTTATTATGTATGTACATATGGGGTATCATAAGACTGTCGGAACTGAGAACCCTTTGACCTTCCCCTCCAACTGCCTGAAAGTATTTAGATAGAGGGCCTGCTCCAGGAAGGTAGCCATCATCATAGGTGAGTATAGTTTAATATAAACTAGTATGTGATAGACAGAGAGGAATTCAGCAAGGCCCCTTTGATCTATTTCCTTCTGTGTCCCATTGTTGAAGAAGGCCCAGCAAACATTTGTTTACCAAACATTTGTTTTTCTATCTCAATGTGAATTGCCTTCCTGACCTTTGAAACCCCAAACCACAATCCCAGCCTTCTTCTACTTAGCTCAAGATGGCATTTAAACCTAAACTGCTTAATCTGTCCTCGGGTCCCATATCCTTAGCTCCCTGTGTGTACATACTGGATAAATTTGGTCATTTTCTCTAATCTTTCTCATGTATTTGATTATTAGGCCATTCAGAAGAACTTAAAAGAATAGAAGAAAAATTCTGTCCTTCCCCCTCAGACTGGAGTACACGTTGCGCAACTGAGGATTATAAACCATTCTGGACTAAGAAGACAGCAGCAGGCAGTTGGGATTTCAACGGGAAAGGCAATTCACAGGTAAATGAGAAAGAGTAAACAAAGTCTTGATTTTCATGCAAGTTGGCAGCATAGGAAAACAAACACAGCTCCCCTCCTCAAACAACCACATTAAAATTACAACTACAGAACAACCATTATTTAGAACTGCTAGAAATCAAGCTGAATGGAAGTCCTATAACTATGGAATTAAAAAAGAAATCACATCGAGACAGGTAGGAGGGGCAGAGACAGGAAAGGCTGGTCCCACTCCCATGTGTTGTGGATAAAAATTGAGAGGGATATCTCAGGAGTAAGGGGTCACAGCCCTATACCAGGACGCCCCATCTTAGAATTCCAGTGCCACAAGAAGATAAGTCCCCATAACTTCTGGCTGTAAAAACCAGTGGGAGTTGAGGTTATGGAAGACAGAGTTCCAGGCAGTTCCTCTTAAAGGGTCTGTGCACAGACTTACTCAGACTTATTCACTCTGAGCTCCAGTGCTGGGGCAAAAGCTTAAAAGGCACCAGAGGCATATGAGAAGGAATGAAAGGGTCTGGCATCAGGGCAAGTGCTGGGGGATAGCTTTCTCCAAGACAGAAAAGTTGGCAAGTGCTGGCAATGGCCATGTCAGAGGCTATCATTCTTTTTCTGAGCCCATCCCCAACAGAGCTGGCAGGCAGGCACCATATCTGAGACCCCATCAACCTGGCTCACATTGTTTGCCCCATGATGGTGGTTCCATGAGGCTCTGCCTCACCCAAGCAGTTTCCAGTGGCTTTGCCATATGAATTGTTTTTCTTGGCTCATGCTTCAGGTTTTCCTAAATTCTCTCAAACAAGTAGCATCTGGCCTCATCAAGCCCAATACCTCTTGGTAAGTGGCCCCAGGTCCAGCACTAGCAGCAGGTGGCTTTGGTCCTCAGCTTGGCCTCACTTGAGCACCTGCAACCCCAGCACAAATAACAGCCAACTGCAGATTGCTTTGTAGTTTATGTCAGGTGGCCCCAGATAGAACACAGGTGGTGGCTGACCTTGGCCTGCACCTCCCAGGAAGCCCCAGAGCCTGCTCACCCAATGGACAGCTACAGACCATGTCGGAGCACCACCACCAAACCACGTCCACATATGACATATTCAAGGGGCAGACTCAGTGGGCATCAGTGCCCTGCTGAAGTAGATCCTGCTCTGTAGAGTGGACCCCTGCACAGCTGATCCTCCATGGTGGTTGGAGGTGGTGGTCAGTGGTCACAACCAATCCTTATGGCTAATCAGTCTGGGGATAAATCCCTGCCATTGATCTGCCAACAGCAATCAAGTCTCAACTACAAAAGGAGGGTGTAGTTGAGACTCAACTACAGCTCACATTAGGGGCACACCTCAACTACTGAGCTTGGTTGGTAGGGAAGGCTGTGCCACTGGACCCCACAGGACGCCTACCACATTGGGCCACTCTTCCAAGCCAAGGAATCATAGCATCTCTACTTAATACATAGCAACAAACAGGGAGGATGTGAAAATGAGGAGACATGGAAACATGGACCAAGTGAAAGAACAAAACACAAATCCAGAAAAGAACTATACAAATTGGAGACAAACAATCTACTAGATGCAGAGTTCAAAACTTAGGGGAAAAATATATGAACTCAGGGAGAACTTCAACAGCAAGAAAAGGACATGGAACCATAAAAATACAGTCAGAAATGAAAGATACACTAGCTGAGAGGAGGAACAATTTACAAGGGGTCAACAATACAGTGGATGAAGCTGAGAATCAAAACAGCAATTTAAAATATAAAGAAGCAAAAAACACCCAACCAAAACAAGAAATAAAAAGAATCCAAAACATAAGGATGGTTTAAGGAGATCCAGGTACACCTTCAAATATATCAACATTAACATCATGTGGATGCTGGGAGAAGAAGAGACAGAGTAAGAAATTGAAAACCTATTTGAAAAAGTAATGAAAGGAAACTTCCCTAATGTAGTGACGGAAATAGACATACAAGTCCAGGAAGCACAAAGAGTTCCAAACAAGATGAACCCAAAGAGGCCCACAGCAAGACACATCATAATTAAAATGCCAATGATTAAAGACAAAGAGAGAATCTTAAAAGCAGCAAGAAAAAGGCAGATAGATACCTACAAGGGAGCTTCCTTAATACTGTCAGCTGATTTCTCAAAAGAAACTTTGCAAGCTAGATGGGATTGATAAGAAATAAAGCAATGAAAAGCAAGGACCTACAGCCAAGCTTTCTCCACACAGCAAAGCTATCATTTAGAATTGAAGGGTACAAAAAGAGCTTCCCATGCAAGAAAAAGCTAAAGGACTTCATCACCCCCAAACCAATGTCACATGAAATATTAAATGTTCTTTAAGAAGAATAAGAGCAAAACCATAAATAATAAAATGGCAATAAATATGTACCTATCAACAATTGAATCTAAAAAACAAAATAAATGAACAAGCAGAGTAGAAACAGAGCATAGATACAAAGAACATTTTGATGGTTGCCAAATGGGAAAGGGGTTGGCAGGATGGGTGAAAAGGTGAAGGGATTTAGAAGTACAAATTGGTAGTTACAGAATAGTCATGGATATGTAAACTACAGCATAGGGAATGTAGAGGCCAAAAAATGTATATGCATGACCAATGGACAAGGACAACAGTGTGGGGATTGCCTGAGAGGGCGGAGGGGGGTAAAGGAGAAAACTGGGACAACTGTAATAGCATAAATAATAAAATATAATTTTAATTAAAAATGAAAAATAAAAACATTAAAACAGCTGAATCTTGGTAAGAATAGTAAAAAAATAAAAGACTTCCTTGGTCACCCAGGACAATGAGATACAAAGGGCAACCTAATAAACAAAATTTGCTTGGGTTCTCCCTATCTGCCACACTTAATTCATATGTGCTCAGGTAAATACACTAAGTTTCCCTACATGAAACAGGTTTTTCCAAATGAACTCCTTTAGGCAGGTAAGAAGGAAGCTAATAAAAACAAATGACACAAAACAAAAAAACTTTTCTGTATTTGTTGGGCTTTAATTGTTTTCAGTTTGAAATAATTTGCATGCCATGATGGAAAATTCTGGGAAGACTCCTTCTGGACCCCTATAAACTCAAAAGCTGAGCTACAAGCCCATTAAATCAGTATTGATATTTTCAAGACCTAAGCAAAATAATGGAGAAATTTTATTTATTTTTTAATATATTTTATTGATTATGCTATTACAGTTGTCCCATTTTCCCCCTTTATTCCCCTCTGCCCTGCACACCCCCTTCCACCCGCATTCCCCTCCTTTAGTTCATGTCCATGGGTCATACATATAAGTTCTTTAGCTTCTACATTTCCTATACTATTCTTAACACCCCCCATCTATGTACTACCTACCATTTATGCTACTTATTCTCTGTACCTTTTCCCCCTCTCTCCCCACCCACTCCCCTACTGATAACCCTCCATGTGATCTCCATTTCTGTGATTCTGCTCCTGTTCTAGTTGTTTGCTTAGTTTGTTTTTGTTTTTGTTTTAGGTTCAGTTGTTAATAACTGTGAGTTTGTTTTCATTTTACTGTTCATAGTTTTTATCTTCTTTTTCCTAGATAAATCCCTTTAACATTTTATATAATAAGGGCTTGGTGATGATGAACTCCTTGAACTTGACCTTATCTGAGAAGCACTTTATCTGCCCTTCCATTCTAAATGATAGCTTTGCTGGATAGAGTCATCTTGGAAGTAGGTCCTTGCCTTTCATGACTTTGAATACTTCTTTCCAGCCCCTTCTTGCCTGCAAGGTCTCTTCTGAGAAATCAGCTGACAGTCTCATGGGAACTCCTTTGTAGGTAACTCTCTCCTTTTCTCTTGCTGCTTCTACGATCCTCTCCTTCATTTTAATCTTGAGTGATGTAACTATGATATGCCCTGGTATGTTTCTCCTTGGGTCCAACTTCTTTGGTACTCTCTGAGCTTCCTGGACTTCCTGGAATCCTATTTCCTTTGCCAGATTGGGAAAGTTCTCTTTTACTACTCGTTCAAATAACTTTTCCACCTGTTGTTCTTCCTCTTCTCCTTCTGGTACCCCTATAATTTGGATGTTGGAACATTTAAAGATGTTTTGGAGGTTCCTAAGCCTCTCCTCATTTTTTTGAATTCTTGTTTCTTCATTCTGTTCTGGTTGAATGTTTCTTTCTTTCTTCTGGTCCACTCCATTGATGTGAGTACAGGTTTCCTTCCTGTCACTATTGGTTCCCTGTACATTTTCCTTTATTTCACTTAGCATAACCTTCATTTTTTCATCTAATTTGTGACCATATTCAACCAATTCTGTGAGCATCCTGATCACCAATGTTTTGAACTGTGCATCTGATAGGTCAGCTATATCTTCGTCACTGAGTTGTATTTTTTCTGGAGCTTTGATCTCATCTTTTATTTGGGCCTTTTTTTTTTTTTTGTCTTGGTGCACCTGTTACATAGTAAGGGGCAGAGCCTTAAGTGTTCACCAGGGCAGGACAACCCATGTCGCTGCGTTGTGACACCGTCCATGGGGCGGGGGGGCGGCGTTGAGAGGGAACAATTCTACTTGCTCCACTCTCTGCTGCTTTTCAGTCACTTCCCCTGCTACCCACATTCAAATTGGGTCCTTCTGGTGCTAATTCCCACATGGGTGGGTTTGTATACATTCTAGGACCCTGTGAGTCTCTCCAATGAACTCTCCTGTGAGGCTGGGAGTTTCTCCCACTGGCGCCTCAACTCCCACAGGTGTTTTCAATCAGAGGTTTGAGGCTTTATTTCCCTGAGCTGTAGCCCTGGGTTGTACCATCTATCTCCCTCCCCAGTTGTTCTTCCCGGATTATCTGCACACAACTGTGGGACCGTCCAGCCTGCAATCTACCACCTCACCTGATCCACCTGCTGCCACCCCACCTGCCCTGGTCCTCCACCCACTACCTTGCCGAGAGTCATCTCAGACTGGCTGCCCATCCCCACCCCTCCTACCAATCTGGATGAATGTTTTTTCTTTAACTCCTTGATTGTCAGACTTCCATACAGTTTGATTTCCTGGCAGTTCTGGTTGTTTTTGTTTTTAAATTTGTTGTTGTCCTTCTTTTGGTTGTGCAAGGAGGCACAGTATGTCTACCTACACCTCCATCTTGGCAGGACTAATGGGGAAATTTTAATGTGTGTGTGTCTCATTGTAACATTACTACTGTCCTACTCCAAAATACCTATTCTTTATTATGTCTTTCTATATTTTTCTGTAACATTATTTCTTTTTTAATGAAATGATGGTCGTGATAGAAAATTGTTTTGCTTTTTTGTTGTTCCTTGGGGTTTTTTTATTCATAAAAATAAAATGTTGAAAATCTGACATTGTAAAAGGGTGAGCCAAGAGGGGGGCCCGAGTAGGGATTTGTAATGGAGTCCAGAACTCAGGGTGTCCAGGAAATATTAGAGAGAAATTTATATATCATGTCCTCACCCCCACCAGTCTGAGCTGGGGGAAGGTGCACATGGAGCAGGGCCATTGAGAGCTGTTTTGTACAGCAACAGCTTTGCACCTAACCTCTGGTATGGTCATTTAACATATCTATAAACCTTTAACTGGTTTCACAGATATGTTAAATAGCTGTGGCCATGCTTTGATCCAGAGGAATGGGAGTGACCCAGGATGTAACTAGGAAGCAACTTCCCTGGTTACAGCACCTGCGTGAGAGCTTGGAGATGATTGGCTCCACACCATGGGACCACACCTGCCCAAACTTACTATGGCAGCCCAGTAAATCTGGAAGAATACGGAAATGCTGGCAGGTTAACTGATTGTGGGAGGAATTGGAAGTGCTGAGGAAGATTGGCTCAGGGATTTAAACCCAAACACGGCAGCCATGAGAGGAATCGCCCAGCACACAGCTTTGGCAAAGGGAGAACCATATGGCTTTGGCAGAGAATCACCACGTGGCTTTGGCAGAGGTTGGGACCACGTGGCTTGGGTAAGAGTTAGGACCACGAGGCTTTGGGGTGCTCCCTTTTGCCACATGGCTTAGGAAGCAGGAGAGACTTTGCATGGAAGAAAATGGGTGAAAGGACTCATGCTGGTGGGCCATGAGAAGGTGCCCCATGGCTTTGGATTAACTGGAGATCATGGCAACGACATAGCTGATGGTACCATGAGCCTGCACAAACTTCTTTTTCCTGAGATATGGTAGCCCAGAGCGAGCAGAGGGAGGAGGGAAGGACTATGTGTGTTTGTGGGTATTCTAACGAACTTTAGTATCTTAATGAAGATATTAAGTCATTACTCTAAGTCTGTATAACTTTTAAATAAATAATTCCTTTCGTTTTCACAAGTCTCTGTCATTGAGAGACATCTTTCCCTCTGGCTGTGGGCAAAGAGAACCTAGTACAGGGGAAGAACCCCTGGAGAAAAAGGGGGGTTCTTTTGGTAATGGTATATTGTTCACCCCCTATCCCAGGTCTGTTCTGTAACAATATGAATTGCCAAAGTTAGGGGTGGCATGGTATTTTACTGACCCTTGAAATCTTTACACCAGGGATATAAGACCTAGACAACTATACCATTCTCCATCTGATGGTTGAATGCTTCTGAACAACCTTACCCTACTAGCCCTAGTTCTAGCTCCTAAAGCCACATGGACTCAATTGAGTTTCTTCCACATGAAAGCACATTTTCTAGTTGAAGACATTTTCTGTATGCTCCCCCAGATCTTTTCTTCAGCATAAAAACTCCCTTATTGTCTTGAACTATCTTTTTGAACCAGATCTCTAAAATATGAGCATGTGAAGAGGAAGAAAAAACTTAGACAAAAATAAGTATATACTATTACCATCATTATTATCATTTTGGGAGGAAATCACATCTCTTTTATGCTTTATAACGCCAACTGGCTTAATCAAGATCAAACAGCTTATAAAAGATATTCAGTATTCAGCAAATCAAAATGTCTTAGCCTTGGTAAATATATTCGTTAAAACAGAGGAGAGACACAGTAGCAGATAGATATACATTGATTCAATAAATAGTTCCATTATATAAAATATGTCATGCAATACTGTCACAGCAAAATTACGGGAACAAAGTAGACCCTCTGCTTTTGAGGAGATCACAATTATAACAGAGCATGTAAATAAAATAGTGAGAATATGAAAAAGTTACATGAGAAATAGAAACATAAACAACTAACTTCACCCAAGAGATCTGGAAAAGTGCAAGAGAGGATGTGACATTTAGCCCAGGCCATGAAGAATGGGAGGAGGTTGCCAAAAGGACCAAATCATTATCTAAGATATTTACTTCAGAAGGAAGAACCTGTTTGGAGGAGAGATATGGTGAGTTAAATTCCAGAGTTAAACTTCAGGTAACTTTGAGACATCCAAAGGAAATAGCCAGGAGGCAACTATATCACACTAAAAAAAGAAGAAAAAACAACCAGTTATGACATACAAGGTACACAAAAAATAGAACTGTGAATAACTTGTTCACTCTTCTACCAAATTGGAAAATTGTTTGTATAAATGCTTAGGATGAGCCTTGGCTGGTGTGGTTCAGTGGTTTGAGTGCCGGTCTATGAACCAAAGGGCCATTGGTTTGATTCCCAGTCAGGGCACGTGCCTGGGTTGTGGGCCAGGTCCCCAGTTGGAGGCACATGAAGGGTAACTACACACTGATGTTTCTCTCCCCCCCTTTCTCCTTTCCTTCCCCTTTCTCTAAAGATAAATAAAATCTGTAAAAGACATGCTTAGAATGAATTACTTTTAACTATAATCCCCAAAAGGAACTTCTTTTCTGAATTATGGGGCAAAAATCTATTTTTATTGATAATCATTAGATAAGAAAGAAAACACACACAAAAAATTCTCCAAAGAAATGAGTTTCAACAGTATAAGAATAAAGTTATTCAATATCAAACTGTTGTTGATGGATATCAGGCTCTTCTACAGGGTCAAAAGGAAAGCATTCCAAAAACCCACACACAGGAGATTGTGGTGTGGCAAAATGGTGTATTTGTGTGGAAGGCTGCCCCTGGATCCCCTCTGTTCCCCCATGGAAAAAGTCCAACCATGTCCTCAGCAAGACCAAAACAAAAGCCAGTGTCCAGAGTTTCTGCTTCATGTTAAAGCCTAGTCTTTTGGACCACCCAGCATATCTGGTTTGCATTCCCAGCTTCAATCCATTGCAGTGCTGAGGTATTCGAGCTCCCACCTGGGGCCTGCATGTAGAGTCCACACAGCTATCAGCCATGCAGCTGCTAAGGTCACATGGCTATGAAGAGAGGAGGCACAAGTGCAAGGGGCGAGTGTGGGTTGGTGTGTGTGTGAGTGTGTGTGTGTGTGTGTGTGAGAGAGAGAGAGAGAGCCCGCCTTTCTTTGTTTCCCTGAGATTATATTACCTGGGGTTTGGGAGAGACCAGGTGCTTTTTCAAAAGAACTATCAACTTCCCAAGCTTTTGTGGGTCTTTTGATACGTTTTCACTCACTAGTTAGGCCTCTCTCATCTAGCACCACTCCCTGCACCCCTCAACAATCCTGTGCTGGAGTGGGGAGTGTTAATCCCCTTGGTGGAGCACAATGCTGTGGTCCCCTGAGGTATGAAGCTGTAGTTTCCTGGTGAAGCAAACAGGCTTATTCCCCCCAGTTTATTAAACTCAATGTCTACTTCCCTCTGAACCCCTTTTTTAAAATTAATCATTAGTTAACTACATATGGTAACAAGACTGTCTCTCTTTAACTCACAGGTATATACAATTAATCTACAGTCAATAGGTTCTCGGCGTTCAGAGAATATTTCCCTTAGTCTGCCATTACTAGAAAAGCAGAAGTAAAGAGGTAGCCTTAGCTTTGAGATTCCTTGAGGTTGCTTGCTTAGGATTATTTTCATATAAACGTGGAAGTGACTTCTTGTTACTGATAAGGACTCTATGATTCTTTTTATCCTAACAGATATAGGTAGTTTGGTCTGAGTCTTGCCTCAAAGATACAGAGATAGAGATTTGCCATCATTAACTCTGTCTTTAAAGGCATATCACTTGTGGACTGAGAAACCTGCCGAGAATCCAGTTCTGCTGTGAGCCAAGCAGCATTGCTCTGATGACTGTTCTGTTCAAGGAAAGGAGCTTCTATCAGGCTTACTGTGTAGTGATAGCTGCAGTACACAACATGCTGCACTTGCAGGAAGCAGTTCTGGCATGATCTTTTCAACATGCGTTCACTGAGCCTACCTTGCAGGCCCACTCAAGACCACGAACTCCACTTTTGGTCTCACGGAATGTGAGGTTGGACCTCAACATCTTAGCTTTGGCTACCCATAAATGGAACACCATGCACACAGCAGTAGCTCCATAATTATTTATTGTTTGATAGGTGTAGCCCAAAACAACAATTACAAATTTTAAAAATAAATTTGAATCAACAATACCAGCAACACTGCCTGCTTGCAGACATGGCATGCATAGAAGTCTTCACAGACATTGATCCAGAAATTATCTAAAGGTATTGTTTAATCCTTCCTTTTTACTGATCTCTTGACGGTTTCAACTTGGAATTTGGAACAATAACCTGCATAATCAATTTGGTTTATTTTAACCTCAATACCACATTGAAACTTATTGAACAAGATGATCTCTGTCCTGAGGCTTCTATTTTGAGTTCTCTTGGCATCATTTTTGTAGGCACTTAAAACAGAGTTTGTTTTCAGCTTGGATGAGATGGGGAAATTTTTCTATTATGCGTGACTGAGATGCAAGAATAATATTTCAGAGACAAAGTGCTAACTCTAAGTGCTTATACAAATAATTTAGCATAGGGCAGATAGAGAATTTAATTTTAGCAGGATTAACATATGGAACAAAATACTACAATCTCCCTTTCAACTTTGTGATATATTTCTACTCATACTTAACAACCATGATTGATACTTACTTTGGTTGCATCTAAACAATTTCATCCATGTGTCTGCATTAATCTTTAAATATAAGATGAATGAGAGCATTTTAGTGTGCTGTTGTATATTATCCATAAGTGGAGCCTAGGAAAGAGTCTTTTGTAAATATACTCTAAAAATTACCTCAGAGCATTTAATTTATGCACAAAAGTTGCCATAATTCTTTCTGTTGATAGTTTGTCATACACATTTATGGCAAGAAAATTAAGAGCCTCCATTAAAAACCTAGAGCTTCAAATTAAAAATCCAAACGAAGATACAACCAGTTGAAGATGTTGTTCTCTTGGCTGTTGTTGGTCAGCCTCTTTCCAGTTTAATCCATCTCTCAGCAAAAATGCCAAGATCACTTCAGAGACTATGACACTAAAATATATCGCTTCTGTACACATTGGCAGGAAGCGTGGTCGGGGAAGGAAAATCATCTTATCCCAGAAGCCTGCAGAAATTGCCCAATGAGAAATAATGAAATAAATCCAATGTGCCAAACCAAAACAGTGAAAGTAAAGACACACTTCACAAAGGCTTTCAAAGCAAATTTGAATTTGAAGTTTTCTTTTGAAACTTTGCCAGTCCTGCATAGACCCTGCTCTTTAAGGATGGGGAAAAAAGGCTCTCTCTCATCATAAGCCCTTCAAAGGAAAATCTGAGCAATAATTTGTGGTATTGTAGGATAATACAGTTTGAAGTGAATTTTAAAAGGAAGACCATAATTTGAAAAAAATCCAGGGATAGTTCTTAGCTAGCTAATGGTGGGCTTGGTGAATTATTCCTTGATCTCTTTCTCCTTGACTTCTTTGTGCCACGAAATACAGTGGAAAACCTTTGCCCCTTTCAGCCCCTGGTCACAGCACCTGCCTTGTTCTTTCCTTCCTCTCCCACCTTGTTCTCTCATCTCTGTGCTACCTCCTGTGCTTCTCTGGTCATTAATGCACATCGAGTCCTCCCCTATGTAGAGTTATGGAAATTTGTCTCTTTGGGTCTGTGATTTTCCACATCAAATCTAATGTCTAGAATCATGACTATCATCTTGTTTCCAAAACCTAGAGTGTCTGCTGACTGTTCTAGTTCTGGCAAAGGCACACCCCTCCTTCCAATCACTCCAACCCACAGACCAGCAAAATGATCATGTCACACTCACACCTCATAACCAGTTGGACACCAACACTTCTAGATTGTTCCATTGTAATATCACCTACCAATGTTTATTTCTGGGTGATGCGATTTTTTAATAAGTGTGTATTAATCATTTAAACACACATACTGCATCTCTAATATACAGATGGACAATGCATTTCCTTATATAGTTTGCATCTGTCTCTTTCTTACCTCATTGCAAAGCTTGTATTCATCTTGACTTCATTCCTCAGCTCACCTCACTTGTCCCCCATATCCCACTTCCATCCTGTCCACTTGAAGCAGATAACCTCTGACTTGGCTGAATTTGAAGGCTTCTGCTATGCGTTCTATCCACTTCTCTTCTTCTTTTTTTTTAATTACTTTTTTAAATTGTATTTTATTGATTATGCTATTACAGTTGTCCTAATTTTTCCCCTGTTGCTCCCTTCCACCCAGCACTCCCACTCCCTCAGGCCATACGCCAACCATTGTTCATATCCACAGGTCACGTGTATAAATTCTTTAGCTACTCCATTTCCCACACTATAGTGTACATCCCCAAGGCTATTCTGTACTATCTATTTATACTTCTTAATCCCTGTATCTCTTTACCATTTCTCCCATACCCCCTCCCATTTTGCAACCATCAAAAAACACTCTCTATTTCCATGATTCTGTCTGTTATTCTTGCTTGCTTAGTTTGTTTTTTAGATTCAATTGTTAATAGATAATGTATTTTTTGCCATTTTATTGCTTCTAGTTTGATCTTCTTTTCTTAAATAAGTCTCTTTAACATTTCATATAATAATGGTTTGGCAATGATGAACTCCTTTAGTTTTTTTTGTTTGTTTCTTCTTTTTTTTGGGGGGGGGGGTTCATTGTTTTTTGGTTTTGTTTTTGTTTTGTCTGGAGAGTTCTTTATCTGCCCTTTGATTTTAAAAGATAGCTTTGCTGGGTAGAACAATCTTGGCTGTAGGTCCCTGTTTTTCATGACTTTGAATATTTCCTGTCAATCCCTTCTAGCCTGCAAAGTTTCTTTTTAGAAATCAGCTGACATCCTTATGGGAGCTCCCTGTAGATAACTTCTTTTCTCTTGCTGCTTTATAGATTCTCTCTGTATCTTTAACCTTTAGCATTTGAATTATGATGTGTCTTAGAGTGGGCCTCTTTGCATCCATCTTGTTTGGGATTCTCTGGGTTCCTGTACTTGCATGTCCATTTTCTTCACCAAATTAGGGAAGTTTTCTTTCATTATTTTTTCAAAAAGTTTTCCAATATTTTGCTCTTTCTCTTCTCCTTCTGACACCCCTATCATGCAAATGTTGGACGTCTTGAAGTTGTCCCAGAGGCTGCTTATAGTATCCTCATTTTTTAAATTCTTTTTTCTTCTTGTTGTTCTGATTGTTTGTTTTTTGCTTTCTTATATTCTAAATCAGGGGTGTCCAACCTTTTGGCATCTCTGGGCCACACTGAAATGAGAAGAGTTGTCTTGGACTACATATTAAAAATACAAACACCAAAAAAAATGATGAGCAAAAAAGAAGTTTTAAGTAAATTTGCAATTTTGTGTTGGGCCACATTCATAGACATCCTGGGCCACATGTAGGTTGGACACCCCTATAATCTAAATCATTGATTTGATTCTCAGCCTCATCCACTCTACTGTTATTTTCCTATAAATTATTCTTTAAGTAATGTATCCTTCATTTCTGACTAGGTCTTTTTTTATGCTGTTAAGGTCATTACTAAGTTCCTTGATCATTCTTATAACAGTTTTGAACTATGCATCTGATATATTGTTTATCTCCATTTCATTTAGCTCTTTTTCTGGAGGTCTGATCTGTTCTTTTATTTGGGCCAAGGTTTCTTGGTCTCCTCAATTTGGCACCCTCCCTGTGTTTGATTTTATGTATTAGGTAGAGCATCTCTGACTCTGTATCTTGGTAGTGTGGCATGAGACGTCCTTCAGGATCCAGTGGCACAGCCTCTCCTATCATCCAAGCTGGGTACTCAAGGTTCACCCTTTTACACCCTCTTCTTGTAATTGAACCTTGGTTGCTGTTGGCAGGTCAATGGGAGGAAGTTACTCAGGCCAGTCAGCTGCCAGGATTGTCTGTGATCACTTATCACCAACCTCCACCCTCTGTGGAGGATCAGCTATGCAGGAGCAGGGAGGTGGTTCTCTGATGTGGTCTATAGCTGTCCACTGTGTGCACTGGCCCTAGGGTTTCTCCAGTAATGCAGGCCAAGGTCAGCCACCACCTGTGTTTCGCCCTGAGCCACCCTTCCTGAGCTATAAAGCAATCTGAGATGGCTGCTACTTCTGCTGGGCTTGGAGATTCCCAAGAAAGCCAAGCTGTGAATCTAGGCTGGCTGCTGCTAGTGCCAGGAGCTCACTGAGGCCGGCTGTTGCTTGTTTGATAGGATTTAGGAAGTTGTGAAGCATGAGCCAAGACCAGCCATTCATACGGAAAAGCAGCTTGGGTGAGCCCATAAGTTAGGTGGAATGAAGTCCCCAAAGCAGGTAAACCCCAGGTTGATGGAGTCTCAAACATGGCACCAGCTTTCTAGCTCTGTGGGGAGAGAGGATTTAGATAAGGGACAACGACCTTTGCTTGTCTTGATACCATACACATCAGTTTCTTCCTTTATGCCACTGGAGCCTTTCAAGTTGCTACCCTGGTGCTGGAACTCAAAGGAAGTGAGTCTGAGTAGGTGAGTCCATATATGGGTTCTTTAAGAGAAACTGCTTGAGGATCCAGAAGTTTCTTCCACTGATGCAGTCCCCACCAGTTTTTTTCAGCCAGAAGTTGTGGAGACTTATCTTCCTGGCACTGGAACCCTGGGCCAGGGGGCCTGGGTGTGGCTGCGACTCCTCACTCCTGAGGTATACCTCCAGAATTTTTATCCACCACATGTGGGTAAGGGACTAGCCCATTCCACGTATGCACCCCTCATACCAGTCTGGATGGATGTGGTTTCTTTAATTCCATAGTTGTCAGATTTCCATTCAACTTGATTTCTGATGGTTCTGAGTGATGGTTGTTCTATATTTTAGGTGTAATTTTGATAATGGTTGTGTTAAGAGATGAGTCATGTCTGCCTACACTGCCATCCTGACTGAAAATCTCCACTTCTATTCTTAAGACCCTCAAATTTTCTCAGTGTCCTAAAAAATTCCTTTCCTATATTTTCCAGTCTGTCCTGATTCTTTGCCTTCATATTTGTTTTTCATTCTGGACCCATCAATAAATTAACCCCTATATCTCTCTGGCATTTTCTACCACTTTCTGAAAAAAAAAATCCCTTCTACCTAAAATATTCTTAAGTGATTCATCAAGTAAAATGGCCTACTTTGGCTCTGAAGGCCAACCTTACTTTTTTTTCATACTATTCTTTTTGAGACAGGTTAGCACTCTGCTGAAATAACTGTCTTTAGGTCATCATTTAACTCCTAAAAACAAAACCCATAGACTCATTGCAATTCTTAGCCTGCTTGATTTCTCTGATGCATTTTCCATTACCAACAGCCACTTGATTCTCAAAATTCTTTCCTCTCTTGGCCTTATCATTCTCCAGTCCTCTGAGTTCTTTCCATTGTCTTAAGGCCTACAGGGTTTCTCTTTAGAGCATGTTTTCCTCTTTTTATTCCTTAAATATAGATATCCCCCTTGTTTACCCCTTCTATTAGTTTTATATGTTTTTCTCAGGTAAATTCACTGGCTCACATTAGATTGGCTTACAAGTATGTATGTTTACTTTTCTTTTGAAATACAGACTAGATTTCTAACCACTTCCCAGATAGCTCCATTTGGTCTTTTGTATGCACCTCAAACTCAGCATGTTCAAATATAGCAAATCATCTTCCCCACAAATTTTCTTTCCTTGATTGAATTTCTTTTTTATCAATTTTCTTCCACCTAAAGCAAAGCTAGTAGGATTGTTCTATTTACTCAACCATTTGTTCCTAAATATTTTCAGTGATCTGCATTACTGGGTTATCTTTCTCCTTTCTTTTCAACAATCCAAATTCTGTGTAAGTTTTCAGATTGAGGTATTGAATCCCTACTGTTTCATGACATGACCACCTCTCTCCTCTGACTTCTATAATTTAGAGGGGGGAAGGAAGAGAGGAAATGAGGGACAGAAACATCAATGTGTGGTTGCCTCTCATGAGCCCCCTACGGGGGTCCTGGCCTACAATCCAGGCATGTGCCCTGACTGGGAATTAAGCCAGTGACCCTTTGGTTTGCAGACCAGCACTCAATCTACTGAGCCACACCAGCCAGGACATATTTTTGCAGCATATTTTTATATAACTTTTCATGTCTATGTTTTATTTATTCAATTAGACTGTAATTTATTTCAAAAAATGGCTTATAACATTTTCTCAGTTTTTCTCCCTCGTTCATGTAAAAATGTTTGTGATGTGTGTACTCATAACGAACACATTAGATACCAAAGAAGGCTCTATATGATGAGTATTGTGTTAGAGGTGTATGCACAAGGAAGAAATGCTTTAACAGATTAAAAATTGTCCCAGAAGATGCCACCTGGGTTTATTCTTAAAGAAGGAATAATAGTTAAGAAGGTGGCCAGCAGTGAAGGGGCATTCCAGGAAAAGCAAAGGTAAATAGTTGGAAAATGCATAGTTTATTTATAGGTCACAAGTAATTAGGTATAGGTAGACTGGGGTAGTAACAAAAATTTGGAATGACAAGAATCTCAAGGGCCTTGGCTGGTATAGCTCGGTGAGCTGAGTGTGGGCTGAGAACCAAAGGGTCACCAGTTCAATTCCCAGTCAGTGCACATGCCTGGGTCGCAGGCCAGGTCCCCAGTGGGGACCACATGAGAGGCAAGCACACATTGATGTTTCTCTCCTTCTCTTACTTTCTCCTTCCCCTTCTCTCTAAAAATAAATAACTTCTTAAAATCTTTTTTAAAAAGAATCTCAAAAGGTTTTAAACATCAAGTTATGGGTATTGTACTTGATCCTGGGTACAATGGAAAGCCATAAAGAGATTTTAAAATATAACTTTTCAATAAAGTCATATATACAGAAGGGTGCACAACTCATGTGCTTACAGCTCTATAGATTTCATGAAGCAAGACATACTTGTGTAGCCAACACCCAGAATGAGAAACAAAACACTATTAGAATCCATGGAAAGGTTTTAAGCAATGGTAATACATTATCAGACTTGCAATTTGAAAGATTTTTCGTGTGCATAGTAGGGAGAAAGAGTCTGTCAGAAAGGTCATTTATATTGCAAAGGTAAAAATGAAAAAAAAAAAGACCTTGAAGTAGTGGTAATGTGAATGGAGAGGAAGAAATATGTTTAATAAATATTTAAGGGAGCATTTAAGATCTTGCTCCCTAGCATGTCATCAGTTTGGCTCAAATAAACTAATAAAAATTCTCTATAGGTTTGGGCCCTGGCCCAGGTGCTCAGTTGGTTAGAGCATCATCCTGATAAGCTAGGTTTGGGGTTCATTTCCCAGTCATAGCATATACAAGAACGAACCAGTGAATGCATAAGTGAGTAGAACAACAAATTCTGTGTAATTTGTTCTCCCTCTCTAAAAAAATCAATCAATAAAAAAAATTTCTCTACAGTTCTGGAGGTTTCTTACATCAACATTTACTTGGTGTAGTCATCAGGATTCTGATGAATCTCACCCAGGATCAGTGCTTGGTGTAAGAGCCTGATATTCCACACCAGCTCCCCAGTTATGATCAAGGAAACTTGGGTGTGTCTCTCTTGGAATTATGCATCCCCTTGCCTATAGGAATAGGCCATGACTTTATTTGAGCTGTTCTTAGAAAATATTCAATGTAGGTAGGCATTGAGATACCCAGGGAAAAAAAAAATGGGTTGCTGCTTTTAATTTTAGCTGAGGCTGCTTACTGAAACTCTGAACAAATTCTTTGCTGGTTATATGAGAGACTGAACTCTCTTTAGCTCTGAAAGAGAGGGAATATTTTCTTCCCCAATCCAAATAGCCAATGGGGTGATGACAGTTCTTCAGATCCCCGAATCTGGAGTGGTGGAGAGGGGCACCAGGGGTTGTCCTCTGCTACAACATGGCCACCTCCTGAGAAGCCAGCGGGAGCCTCAGGGAGAAGGGCAGAGCACCCTGAAATGTGTTCTCACTAAACGAGAGGGACTGGGAGAGTGGCCTGTGCTATGGAAAGTGTCAGGTTCTGGCAGCATTTGGTAAACTCTCACTGCCTCTTACTTGGGTATTCCTGGGTGACTAAATATCTTTGTGTCTCTCTCCCCCTTCCTCTCTCTCTAAAATCTATAAAAACACATCCTTGGGTGAGAATTAAAAAAAGAAGACTTAGATAAATAGATCAACCTATGATGTCACTTAGGGGTCAACCCAATTCTTTGAGGTATTAAAAATGACTCTCCTTATTTTAAAAGGAGGAAGGTCATTTGTGACTTGGATCATCAAGGACAGATAAAAATTGTGTTCCCAAGTCAAAATTTGGGTTTCACTATTCTTTTATAAACTACTGAGTTTTTCTCCTGGCTAAAAGTCTCTGTGTCTCTCTGTATGTATGTCTATATATACACATATGTTATAAATGTGATAATTTTCTACCTCTGGATGGTATTGGTAAAATTAATTTAAAGGCAAGAGTTTGTAAGAATTGGGTATATGAAAATTTTCAGAAACATAGAAATTAACTGAAATGCTTTTCAAGTTCACATGTTCTGAGATTAATTCTTAGTAAATAAAAGCTAGCTTAACTTTGTTGGTTTAAGTAAAACAGACATGTCTTTGTTTTGCCTGGGTTTTACACAAATAAGTTCATGTTAATAATTGACTTTTATACCTATGAAAAATATCTCTAGAGGTTATAAAATGTGCAAGTTAAAAAGTACTAATTGATTGCTTCTTAGTTTTCTTAGACATTGAAGTTTTAAGGGTTAAAATTTCAATGTGTAGAAATAACTTTACGGCGTTCTAATAAGACACATGAAACACTTCAACTATTTGTTTCTATATTAAATTGCATGAGAAGCATTGCAAAATAGTAATGAAAAAATTCTATGGTATATTAGAGGTAACCAATGATTGTAAATTAAATAGGGGTATGGGAAACACAAGATGGCTGCTTTGTTCTTCTCAGCTTCCTGGCACCCTATTTTTTGGTCTTTATATTCCTTGATGTATAATAGTGCATTTAAGTTGTGTTTAAATTAGATGAAGGAATTTATGAGTGACATTATTAAAAGGAGACATTTTTACACTATTGCCAAGCTAAAGAAGATATGAGATAACTTTTAACATCTTTTTGTGGCATGTGTAAATATTATAGTACATGCCAAATACAGAAAGTTGAGACAGAAAGCAAAAGTCAGATCATGATAATTCACAGGACAAAAATTATCCAGACTGCTTTTGTTTTTGTTTTTCACAATGAGGGCCATAAGACCTGACTACCTTTCACTTACCTGCCCTTCCTACTTGGGGAACATCCAACCCCAACAGATCCCGTGTCTATAGTATTGCCCTATTCACAATAGTCAATAAAATAATGTTTACACTGAAATTTCCTAGGAATGAGTCTTCCTAGTGCTGTGAGGCCACACTATCTGATCAAAAGGTTAGTCATCAGTACATCCTTCAAATTGGTTTATGACCAAAGAGGGGACAATGGATTTTTTTTAAAGGTTCTATGGAAAATAACCTCACAGGGTGATCTGATCATAGATTTCTAACTGGGCAGGTTATGGTAGGTAGTCATGCTCCAGGCATATAACTTTTTAGTGAAAGGTTTATCTTTGCCTTAAGAAAGCCCTCTTTACTACTTCTGCGTATCTAGGTTAATACTTTTGAAAGAATTACTCTCACATAATCTTGTTAACTGTCCTATAATCCAATCCCTGCCTGCTTCTCTCACCTCCATGTAATCTTCCTTAGTTCCCTCCTTAATTTCAAATGCATATAAGAAGCTATAAAACTGTTATTCTCCAGAGCACTTAAGATCTTACTCCCTGGCATATGTTGTCAGTTTGGTTAAAATAAACTCTCATAAAAATTTAAAAAAATATTTAACAGGCAGAATCAGTAAGAGACAATCTTTTAATAGACCATTATGCTCCTATAGACAAATAGTGCACATATGGAGCTTACTCTCTGTATCTTTGGCAAAGACCCTATTTAGAAAGTTTCTCCTGAGAGACAGAAACAATAAAAAAGAGTGTGTGTGTGTGTGTGTGTGTGTGTACATGAAAGATGTGGAAAAATAACTTTATTGTGGTGCTGGCAGATTCAGGATAGATAGATAGATGATAGATAGATAGATAGATGTTGCGCCTGGGTCACCGGCTAGCAGTGACCACGGCACACTGTGGATGGCTCGACAATACGCGAGAAAAAACACACATGCACAGAGACAAACCAGTTTCTGTGGGGAAGTAGGGACAGAATGGCCACCCCCCTAGTGGGGAGCGCGCTGATTTACCGTCCATACCTGCTTTTATTAGGCTCATTTTGCATAATAACTCAGGTAACGTACAATACTCATTAGGGGAAGTAAGGAATATATAAAACAAAGAACTCTGCCGGTCTATTGAGTTGGGGGTCAAAGAGCTGTAAGGCTGAGGAACAAACTAGCTTCCTCCTAAGACCCTCCTCATTCAACTGAGAGCATTCTTGAACAAAGAAGGTTTCACAGTAATTTACATGTTCTTTCTTAGGCCTGATCACCCCGGGAAATCCGCACTTCCCAGTACCGAGCTGTACTTCCCCGTCATTGTTGCAGGCTTAGGTGGAGCGCGGGAACTAAGGCCACCGAGAGATAAGGAGATTTTCTTCCGGACGCTGAGAACTCAGACTTTGTCAAAGCTGAGGAGTGAGGGTCCATCACCCACTTTTGCTGCAGCCCCCCAAGTCCTTCTTTTGGGGGGCCTCCCAAAAGTGATCGTGCCTGGCTTGGGTTGTTCCCCCGTGGGGAATCTTACCCATCTTTGGCTAACCGACCAAGCTTTTTGGGGGGTTCAGTTATGAACAAAGCAGCAGAAACAGCATTCCTGCCAGGAAGATAAGCTTTTGTCTCCTTGCCGGCTCACGGTTCCAAGGGCGTTCCCTTAGCCTTAGCCTAGGCGGGGGTCTCAGCTTCTAATACCAGTCAGGGCGGTTCCCAACAGATAGATAGATAGATAGATAGATAGATATTGATTTATTATAAGGAATTATCTCACATGATTATGTGATTATGGGAGATGAAAATATACAATATATGTAATGAGCAAGCTGGAGACACAGAACTGATGATATGAGTTCTAGCCCAAGTTCAAAGGCCTGAGAAATAAAAAGCTGTATGGTATAAGTTCCAATCTGAAAACATGAAGGTTAAAGACCCAGAAGCTAAAGTTCCAGCTTGAGTACAAAACCAAGAAAAAAGGTAATGTCCAGCTCTAGGTAGTCAGGCAGGAAGAGCTGACTCCTATTAAAGGAAGGCAGTCTTTTTGTTCTATTCATGCCTTCAACTGATTGCATGAGGTCCACCCACATCAGAGAAGGCTATTTTTTTCCACCAATTTAAATGTTACACTCAGACAAGGGATCTCAGTTCTACAACAGACCTCTAGCCAGGGTTCCAGTGCCAGGAAAAAATTTCCTCACGATTTCTGGCTGTAAAAACCAGCTGGATTGTGGCTGAGTGAGACAGAGGACTACTAGATTCCAGGGCATTCTTCTTAAAGGGCCCATGCACAGACTTACTCAGACTCACTTAGTCTGAGCTCCAGTATTAGAGCAGCACCCCCAAAAGCACCAGGGACATAAAGGGAGAAGTTGACTTGTATAGCATCCAGGTGAGAGCTGGAGGGGTAGCTTTCTCCAAGACAGATATGCTAGCAGAGGCCATTGTTCCTTTTCTGAGCTCTCCCCCAACAGAACCACAGAGCTGGCAGACAGGCACCATATCGACTCCATCAACCTGGTTAACCCTGCTGATCCCATCCTAGTGATTCTGTAAGACTCTGCCCTCTTAACTTGAGCTCATGTAAGCCCATTTAAGCTATTTCCAGTAGTTTTTCCAGACAAACAGCCTGTCATGACTTATGCTTTGGACTTTTCTAAAATCTCTCAAATAAGCAGCATCTGGCCTCAGTGTGACTCATTCCTCTTGCTAAGTGGTTCCAGGCCTAGCACTGACAGCAGCTGGCCTTGGTTCAAAGCTTGGCCTTTCTTGGGCACCTCCAAGCCCAGCACAAGTAGCAACAATCTATAGATGACTTTGTAGTTCATGCTGGGTGACCCTGGGCAGGACATATATGGTAGGTGACCTTGACCTGTGCCTGCCGGAGGCCCCAGAGCCTTCTCAACAAGTGACATACTTAAGGGACAGACTCAATGGGTACCAGAGCCTTGCTGAAATAAGTCTTGTTCCATGGGGTTGGCCCCTGTATAGCTGATCCTCCACAGTGTTCACAGTCAGTCCTTGTAGCCCACTGGCCTAGAGGCAAATCTCTCCCATTGCCATGCCAACAGGTATTAAGGCTTAACTACAACAGAAGGGCATATGCAGCCCACATGTGAAATGCACCTGCAGTGCCCAGCTTAGGTAATCAGAGAGGCTGTGCCACTGGACCTACAGAATGCCTACTATATAAGGCCACTCTACCAAGCCCGGAAGATGTAGCAGCTCTACCTAATACATAGAAACCAACAAGGGAGGCTGTCAAAATGAGAAGACAAAGAAACATGGCCCTAATGAAAGAACAGAACAAAAGTCCAACAAAAGAACTAAACAAAATGGAAACAAGCAGTCTACCAGATGTAGAGTTCAAAACACTAAGCTCAGTGAACTTAGGGGAAGAGTGGATGAATTTAGTAAGAACATCAACAAAGAAATAGGAAACATAAAAACTAAACTAGAGAATATAAGAAAGAACCAGTCAAAAATGAAGAATACATTAACTGAAATGAAGCATATGTTACAAGGAATCAACAGCAGAGGATGAAATCAGAGATATGGAAGATAAGGAAGCAGAAAACACCCAATCAGAACAGCAAAATAAATAAATAAATAATGGGAAAAATGAGGATAGTATAAAGAACCTCTGGAAGAACTTTAAGTGTATAATATTCTCACCCTGGGGGTACCAGAAGGAGGAGACAGGGAGTGAGGAATTGAAAACAAATATAAAAAAAATAATGACAGAAAACTTCTCTAACATGGTGAAGGAAATAGACGTACAAGTACAGGAAGTGCAGAAATTCCCAAACAAGATGAACCCAAAGAGGCTCATACCAAGGCCCATTATAATTAAAATGCCAAAGATTAAACACAAAGAGAATCTTAAAAGCAGCAATAGAAACCAATTGGTTAACAATAAGAAGCTCCCATAAGACTGTCAGCTGATTTCTCAATAGAAAATTTACAGGCCAGAAGGGATTAGCATAAAATATTCAAAGTGATAAAAAGCAAGGACCTACAACCAAGATTACTCTACACAGCATAGCTATCATTTAGAATTGAAGGAGAAATAAAGAGTTTTCCAGACAAAACAAAGCTAAAGGAAACAGTTCATTATGGCCAAAACAGTATTATGAGAAATTTTAAGGGTCTTCTTTGAGATGGGAGAGGGGTTGGGGTGTTGGGTAAAAAAGGTGAAGGGATTAAGAAATACAGCTATGGCCAGGTAGCTCAGTTGGTTGTAGCGTTTTCCTGTGCACCAAAAAAATGTTATGGGTTCCATTTCCAGTCAGGGCACATACCTAAGTTGCAGGTTCAGTCCTCAGTTGGGGCATGTATTGGAGACAACTGATTAATGTTTCTCTCTCACGTGAATGTTTCTCTCTCTCTCTTTCCCTTCACCTCTTCTAAAATCAATAAACAAATCTTCAGGTGAGGATAAAAAAAAGACATACAAATTGATAGTTACAGAATAGTCATAGGGATGTAAAAAGTACAGCCTAGGGAATATAGCCAATATAATAATATTGTAATAACTATGTATGGTGTCAGATAGGTACTAGGTTTTATCAGGGTAGTAACTTAATAAGGTATATAATATCTAATCACTGGATTATACACCTGAAACTACTATAATATTATATGTCAACTGCAATTCAAAAATAAAAAATTATTAAAGTCAAAAGTAAAAAAATTACCTTTACCATGAAGAAACAAAAGTGAAATCCAGTTTTTGATGTATAACATTCATCACACTTGACTGTGATTGCTTAATTCTTTTTCTTCTCTGCCTGACAGTGGGCATTATGGGGACAGAAACAGTGTGTGTTTCTTGACCCACTGCCATCCCCAGCTCTTGGCACAGGGCCTGAATGAAAGGAGCCCAGGATTAAAAAAAATAAAAGTTTCTCTCATCTAGAAACTCCCAGGCTCACCTTGAATAGTGTTTGACCAAATGTCTGAGTGTGGCCTTTGCAAGCTGGCACTTAATGCTAACTATAACAGGCCTCTCTCTGCTGGTTATTTCTTAAGCACTAGAATAATTGAGCCCTGTGACTTTATACTTTTTCTACTTCTGTTGCTGATTTCATTTCTGTTGGACATATTTTTTCTTTAGGTGATCTTGCAACCCTTTTCCCTCTTTAAAGTAACTTTCAATAACTCTACTCTTGTCCATGTTGCATAGATTTTTATTTTAGTTTAACTATTTCTATATTAATTCCTATGATTAGGGCAAGCATATTATCCATCTGTCACAGGTGGGCACAGGTAACCAGGTTCTTGGTGATTGGGACAAAAAAATTGAACTGAACACCCAGAGTTTATAGCAGAGAACATGGGAGCAGGCCAACTCCAAGCAGAAACTGACCTCATGGGCTGAAGGGATTCTATTCTTATAGGGTGGATCCTTCCTAGCTAGTTTTGGTGGGCTTTTACTGAGCATGTGCAAGTAGTTGTATTACTTTAAAGCTACTGCACATGTGGTCTTTCATGATTTTCCCTGATTGGCCACTGGAGAAGGGGTCACACAATTTTACCAAATGGACCCCCACTTCTCCTGGGGTCCTCTATACTAGGTTTGCCTTGCCTGTTGCCAGGGAATTATAGCTCTCCATGTTAGAGATAGGTCAAAAAGAAGGGAATTATTTATTCAAAAGTTATACAGACTTAAGAGTAATGACTTAATGTCTTCATTAAAATCCTAAAGTCCCTTAAAACACCCACAAACACACACAGTCCTTCCTTCCCCCCTTTGCCCGGTCTGGGGTACCATATCTCAGAAAAAGAAATAGAAGTCCATGGCTCAAGTAGCCCCCAACTTTTCCCATTAATCCATGCTTGGCTGGCAGGCCTCCCTCGGTTCCCAGCACCACCAGCTGTGTCACCAGGACCTCCAGTTCTTAATCCAAAACCACATGGCACCTTCTCATGGCCCACCAGCAAGAGTCCTTTCACCCCTTTCCTTCCCGCAGCATCTCTCCTGCATTCTTCTGAACTGCTAAGAGAGAGCTCTGCATCACTGCTACATCTTGCTTTCCTGTTTCCTAAGCTTTGAGGCAAAGGAAGACCCAAAGTTATATGGTTCTCCCCTGCTAAAGCTGCATGGTGATTCTCTGCCAAAGCCATGTGGTTCTTCTTGTCATGGCTGCTGTGCCTCGGTTTAAATCCCAGCACCAATCTTCCTCTGCGGCCCCATTTCTAACTCCTCCCACAATCGGCTACACTTGCCAGCATTCCCATATTTTTCCAACTTTTCTGGGCTGCCATAGTAAGTCCAGGCAGGTGTGACCCTGTGGTGTGGAACCAATCATCTCCAAGCTCTTATGCAAGCTCTGTAACCAGGGGGAGTTGCCTCCCAGTTACATCCAGAGTGGAAGTCACTCCCTTCTCCCTGGCTCAAAGCAAGGCCATAGCTATTTAATGTATCTATGAAACCAGTTAAAGGTTATAGATATGTTAAATGACCATTCTAGACGTTATCTGCAAAACTGTTGCTATGCAAAACAGCTCTCAGTGGCCCTGCTCCATGTGTCCCATCCACCAGTTCAGACTTGTGAGGGTGAGGACATCCCATATTTTTAACAGCTCCTGGACACCCTGAGATCTGGACCCCATTACAAATCCTTCTTTTGGGGACCTCCTGGCTGCACCCTCTTACACATCCATCTGTACTCCTGTACAACTTCTATATGATATATTTGCCAAATGCTGTAATAATAACAATATAAATATTGTATGATATTCATATAATACTTACTATGTAATAAGGATAATGAGGGAAAAGGTATATGGAAAGCAGTGGAAGTAATGTAAAAACAGGGGGCCCTTCCTTAGCAGTAAATCAGTTTTTTAAAAATGTTTATTTCTATGAGTTAGAACAAGTAAAATATATTTTTTCTATTGCTTTTATTTTATTTTATTTATCACTCACAGAAAATGCATTGTCCAGGGCTCTTGCACAAGCAGTTCCCTTTACATGAACAATTTTTTCCCAAGTTGATTAAGATATAATTGACATATAACATTGGATAAGTTTAAGGTGTAAAACATAATGATTTTGTACATGTATGTATTGTGATATTACTTTTATTTTAATTAATTGTTTGTCTTGTCTTTAAGTATTGAGATTTTAAAAAGCCAATCACACTATTCCTGACCTCAGCTCTTCTCTTTTTTTCTTCTCTAGTTTCAGAAGCCTTCTTGTTTCTTCATGGCAAATTTTAAACTTCCATCATGCTTAGAAAAACTCAAGAATGAAACATACTCAGCAATGGCTCATTCTGAAACACTACTTTCCTTGGTTGTTTGCCAGCTTATCTAACCACAACTTTTAGTTTTATTCCCTGATGCTCTCAGCTCACTGCCTGCGTATTCATGCCCTGTAAGTATGTCTCATTGGCTCTTATGTCTCGTCATTCCATGACTGTCCTCCAATAATTAATCTACCCTCATGGCTTCAGTCATGTGTGAGACTGAAAAACAGAAGCCAAGATAGAAGAAAAAGTGGGAAAGGAGCAGGTAGAGGCTGAGAGAATCATCAGACTGAAATGCTGTCCTGGCCCCAAGTGAACCAGAGAGGCAAGGAAAGTTGAAAACGTCCTAAACTGCTGTGCAGTTCTCAGAACTGTTTCACGGGGTCACTGGAGAATCCTCAAACCTAGGGCCTTAATAGAGGAGTCTCGTCTCCCTTCCATACCCTTTGCTGGAAGCAGCCTCAGACTTAGACAAGATTTGGGAAATTTTATTATGGTCATTAGTGTAATGTCTGGAAAGAGTTTTTCAAGCCCTTTCCAAACCAATAGATGGATAAGAGAATAATACACCAACTTAGCACATTTAATTTAAATATTATTCAGAGGGAAATGGGGGCAGGGTAAATCCCCTTGCTCTTTGATTCCAAAATTAAATCTACATTTCTAATTTTTCAAAGAGATTTAATTCATATATCTGGAAGCATACACATCTCAATTTGTAAGACTACTTTACCCTCAATTGTTTTTATAACTCAGGTATGTCATTTAGCATGACAACTTTCTTATCTTCATAAAATGGGTCATTTTAATAATGCATAATAGTTATTGAGAATTTCATTGAAAACCCATTATTTACAGTAGCCTTGGGGGAAAGACAGGCAACACACTTTATTTATGACTACAAGTTGTTATATGTAACTTTCTGAGTTTAACCAGGTTGCTTAGAAAAAAAAAATACTACCTTCTAGAAGCATCTTCTGTTAAAGCATCTTATGTTCAAGAGAAACGGAACAAATCTGAATGTAAACTTCATACCTACTTATGCTATTCTTTATAAAATTTGGCTCTGTGTGTCAGTCTTCCATGGCTCCTGTAAACAGCAATTTTACCACCAAGTCTCATAAACTTGGGGATCCAAACATGCTTATAACCTACTGTATAAGTCTTACCCCAAACCTGCACAGAGGTCAAAGTCTCTCCCTTTGGCCTTAATGCTGTACTATTTTATCCAAGCAGTAGCTTTGCTCTTGTTAGGATTCAGGCTCTCCTTCAGCTGCTATCTCCGGCCACCCCAGGTAATCAACTCTGCACCCACCACTTACATCCTCAGGAGAACCACACTCTTGCTGGGTTCATCCTGGACCCTCAAAGCAGTAGCAACCCAATATTTCCCAGGAAACCACAGCAGTAAGAGAAAAAAAAATGGTATCCTGATCTGCAGTGCCTAATCTTGCTCAGTAAAGTTTTCTTAAAGACACAACTTGATGCACTTTTCAAGAGGATAGGTTGGCTAAGATTAACATGACAGGTGACCCAATATTCTCTCTTTGTCTTTAATACATACTTACCCTTGTGAGGGTGGGAAAATTTTCCTCTATCCTTCTAAGTTCTATCAGCTGGCCTAATAATTAAATTGACATGAGGCAGATTAACAAGTAAAATAAAATGTATTTACATACATATGTACTGGAACCCCACAAACAGAAAAAGTTCAGACAGAAAAGTAAAAATGAACAGCTAAAGAATGAGATAAGGTGTCCTGAGGCTTAAGAGGGGAGGAGGACATTTCTCAGACAAAAACAGCAGGTGTTCAGTAATTAAAAGTTTGCCCTGTCCTATACATAGGTCATAAAAAAAAAGTTATTTCTGGTAGTAATTCTTATTATGGGCATGACCCCCAATTTAAATTCTTTAAAGGAGAGGCAAAAGTTTTTCTTGAGCTCACAGATTCTTGAGTGCCTTCCACTCAAAAAAATCCACAAGCCGAAGTGGCTCATCTTGGAAGGACCTATTTTGAACTCCCTCATCCACCTTTCTCACTCTTACCTAGCATTTTTATTCTTGGGGCCATGTTTCTTATCAGGTTATTCCTTCAGTTTATACCTATACATTGATAGTTGCCACATCTCTGTCTTCCTCCACAGGTGGTTTAGAATATGGAAAAGGCCCATATGTTCCAAGGGCCTTTTTCAGACAGTATCACCCAAGGCAAGTGGCAATGTGTAGAGTATGCTAAATGTAGAATTTGGCAGACGGAAAACTGTGGCCTCAGCTTTGCAACCCAGCATTGAATGTTAGAAGATAAAAGACAGCAGAGCCCTGGCTGCTGTGGCTCTGTGAATTGAGCATTGGTCTGCCAAATGAAAGGTTGCTGGTTTGATTCCCAGTCAGGGCACATGCCTGGGTTGAGGGCCAGGTCCCTAGATGGCGGCAAGCAGGAAGCAATGAGTCAATGTTTCTCTCACATCGATGTTTCTCTCCCTCTCTTTCTCCCTCCTTTCCTCTCTCTAAAAATAAATAAATAAAATCTTAAAAAAAAAAAAAAAGACTGCAGAAGAAATTTAGGGAGCTAGAACTTCACCGTACTCTTGGAAGGGGGTGATGGTGGGTCTGTCACGTTCCTTGTCTTGGTCCTCAGGTACAGTTCAGTGTGGTGGTATCAGCCTTCTCCCTAAGTGAACTGCCCAGCAAGGCTGACCGTGCTGAGGTGGTCCAAACCTTGTGGCACAAACAAGTGATTTTCTGGTGAGTAGAAAGAAATAGCTTTTTCCCTTCAAGCTTTAAAGCAGCTTCACAGTTTTTATGCTTTTCCTTCTCTACATTGGAGCTTGTCTTCATTCTTGATCATTTTTCCTCCTACATAGAATCCTTTGTTTCTCTTTCAAAATCACCATCCCCATCTCACATAAAATGTGATTTTCTTTAGGACTGCTATTCCATCTGTGAATACTCTTACAGAGCTACTGACATTCATGCATGGGAGATAAAAATATCTAATACTTTTTCTCCAACCTTCTAGCTGGGCCAATAATCAAATTAATACAGATAGATTAACAGGAGAAAGTAAAAAATCAAAATTTTAACATATGCACATGGGGAAATCACATATGCATAATAATTCAAAAGACGATGAGGTAACACTGAGTAAATATGATATTTTGGACAAAGGAGAAAAGTGGAGAAATGGGTGTTAGACTTTAGAAGTGTGAATGGGCGATTTACAGGTCATTGAGGAAGAGCAGAGCACACATGGCAGGCATGTTGTTGCTAGACAAGTCAGAAACAATGGGACACAGGGAGTATGCAGCTAACAGATCCTTACCTGAACCCCTTTTACTTATCATACTTAATTCAAATTTTTAGGCTAAGGCAATATCCTAAGATTCCCTTCCTAAAGTAGGCCTTTCCATCTAAATCTCTTAGGCAAGAAAGGAGAGGGTCAAAGGATCTTTCTGAGTCTTTTGTTTCTTAAAAAAAATAGCTTAAAATCAATATTTCATAAAGGCAACTTTGGGGTGATAAAACTTTGGATCCCTTCATATGTTTTCATGTAATTCAGGGCTTCTGCTCACTCTCCCTTTGTGAACAGATATGGTGGAGAGTGGAACAAAAGCAGGGCACCGCCTTCTCATGGAAGCCAGGGACCTGGTCTTTAAGGTAAGTTTCTTTCTCCTTCTCGCCCTCCTGCTCCCCACCTTTCTGTTACCGTTACTGTTACTCTCTTGAAAACTGAAAAGACTGTCATTCAAAGGTAAGGGTGGTCTCAGGAAAGTAGGCACACAAAGTCATTATGATGCAGAATGGTGGCTGGCAAACTGGGGCCTATGGATCAAACCTGGCCTGCCACCTGTGTGTGTGTGTGAGCCGGGCTTATGTGAGTGTCTGTTGTGTGCAGCTGCTCTCACACTACAAATGGCAGAGTTGAGTAGTTGGGACAGAAACACATTTTGGCTACTCTCTGGGCCTTAAAAAAAAATAGTTTGCTGACCCCTGACCTAGGACATGGCTGAGCCAAAAACTTGATCTCTTTGGGAGTATATGAGCCAGTGTATAATCCTGAATTTAATTGTCCTGGAGTGGGGTTTTTTGAGAGTGGAGTTGCTGACAAGGAGAGCGCCATCCTATGTGCCAAGTTCCTGCCCTTTTCCTGCTGCAAAGAGTTCTTTGTTTTGAGTATTAGAGAAGCAGCCAGCTTAACTCAAAGAATAGAGTTAAAAATTACCAGGATTGAATGTTAAAGGAGTCCTCAGTTGACTGAATGCAGAGATTAATTTATAAGAATAGACCCCTCAGGCCCAGATTAAAGTTTTGTTTTTTAATTTCCTTTTATTTCAGGGAAGGGAGAAGTCACCTCTGGACCCTCGACCTGGTTTTGTCTTTGCCGCAGGGAGTATTACCTCTACCTTTCCCAGCATGCAAAGCTCTGAGCTCAGCTGTGTCCAGAACAAGTGAGAGGGCAAAGCTAAGCCACCCTCCACTGCTTTGTGTCCCTATCCGAGTTCTTGTTTGTGGATTCCCTGCTCTCCCTGCCCCCTGCTCCTATGCTCCCTTATCCTTAGCCCTTCCTGACCCTGCCACTCTCAGTTTTTCAGTTTTATGGTCTGTGGTTCTTTGTCTTACCTCATGTTTTTTTTATGTGTTTACAGTGTCTCCATGAACTTGCTTGTCCCCAGCTGACAGCCTCTAAGCCCCTGGCCTGTAGCTTTTCCCAGGCTTACCATCCCATCCCCTTCAGCTGGGTATGTATTCTGGGAATATTATAGCAGGGAGAAATAGCTTGGGAAAGCAGGATGAAAATGAATCACCGGTGGGAAGAGTTGGAAAATTCACTGAATAGCCTGGAGATTGTAGGTCCTGAATGTGTATGACACAGAATATGAAAAGGGCTGCAGGAATGGGGTCAAAAATTTTTTCCCATATCTTTCTCCCCCAAACAGTCTCTCTATCCTTACCTTAGAACAAGAAGCCAAAGGAGGAAAAGTTCTCGATGGTAATCCTTGCCCGTGGGTCTCCAGGGGAGGCCACTCGCTGGCCCCAGATCACTCAGCCTGTCCTTAAACGGCCACGCCATGTGCATTGTCACCTGTGCTGTCCAGATGGGCACGTGCAGCATGCTGTGATCACAGCTCGCCGGCACGGCAGGTATACAGGCTGTGACCAAAATTAGGGGGAAGTGGTAGGAACCTACAGCCCACCTTGATTTCTCTATTTCACAGGGATTTGTATCGCTGCGCCCGTGTCAGCTCCTGAGGCGATCTTTTACCTGTGACCATGCCATCTGAGCTTCCTCCGTCCCCTGCTGAAGATCCCCCTGAGAGTTGACAAGGACCTGTAACAAGAGTTTTCTTGTATCATGCCTGCCTGCCAAGACTAGAGCTACCTGGTATCCAGGATGGAAGTGCTGGTACCCCTATATGCCTGCATTTGTTTGAGGTTTTAATAATAATTAAAAGTTTTCAAAGAGTGGAAATGGATCTCATGATTCTTATTAGAGGTCAGTCATCCCAGCTGTAATGAAGCAAGTCCTCAGAGTTGCAACGCCTTTCTTCCCACACAAATTTCAAGCTCACCCTCTCCTGTAAGAACACTGCTCCTTCTACCAGAGACCGGGAAGTAATCTGGGGTCCTGGGGAAAACTGCCCCCAGCACTGAGAACTGGCTCAACGGGTCTCAAGGTTCTCAGGCCACCTGCATAGGGGACCAGCAGCTGCTTAACCTCCGGTTTTTCTCCCTCTGTCCTTTTCTTTCATCTGTCTCAGGGTTCATCAACTCCCCCAGAACTTGCCTCATGAGTTTTCCCCAAGAGTTGATCCCTCCATGTGATCTCCATTTCTGTGGACTTATGACACATGGACATGAACTAAAGGGGGGAATGTGGGCAGGAGAGGGTGTGCAGGGTAGAGAGAGTAAAGGGGGCGGATGGGACAACTGTAATAGCATAATCAATAAAATATATTAAAAAAAAAAGAGTTGATCCCTTCAGGACTGTATCTTCCATCTCCACCCCCGTATGGCCAGGCAGCTTTGCCTTCAGTTTGCTTGGTTCACTTCTGTTTTCCCCCAGGCCTTGCTGTTTCAGAGCTAGAGCAGGTCCCATTGTATTAAAACAGTCTCTCTCCCACAATACGCATCAGGAAATAGGCACAATCAGAAATGGTAACAGAATCAGTGTTGTCAAACTAGAAATCTCAATGCCTCACTAGACATTTCCATGCCTGGAGCTATTTTTCAGGGGTTACAGGAAAGGGGAGTCCCTCATGTACTAGTTCCCAGAATGGCAGCAGCACACTCTCAGCCCTACCTGCTTCCTACCCCCGGGAGGCCCCAAATCCCCTCTGAAAGGGTATGGTTCAGGTGTCAGCATAGCCACCTACAAGACCTGGGTTGGGTAGAGAGGGTATGGAAGGTTTAGATTAGATGTCCTGAGTGTCCTGAAGCAGGACCAGATTATCCCCAACACAAAATACCTGTAAAGTAGCTACCACAGACTGGATTAGACCAGCCCCAGGCATGAATTAAACAGTCCACAGCCCTTGGTTTATTCAGGGAACTGAAGAGAAGACCAAGCACAGGGCTGTGCCTGGCAGGGAGTCTGGAGTTTCTAGTTTCAAAGATCAGGAGGGCGTGAGCCAGGGGAGGGGCCTTCACACTGGCAGCAGGCAGGAGGCTGGGGCAGGGCCCCAGTCAGCTGTGCAAGGCTGCGTAAGCAGAGGCAGCATCAAACAGGACCCAATAGCCTCCTGAAACTTGGGGAGTGGACACCGCAGCTTTGACCACCCAAGGCACCACTTCTGCTCCAAAGCTTGTAACTCCATTTGTCATCTGAGGCCTCATCTTGTACCCCAAGGATGGAACTACTAATAGGAGTAAAAATTGGCTGCCTATTTGCCCTGCTGGCTCTCACTCTCGTCTGTGGCCTTATTCCCATCTGCTTCAAATGGTTCCAGATTGAGGCAGCCACAGGTATAGCCCTTCTGTGTCTTTGGCCCTGTAACCTAAGTCTGACTTCAACCCTGTCACCCTATCCTGACACCTTGCTCTGATCCTCTTGCCACCCCAAACTTGGATGTTGGGTGCTGCCTGTTGCTCTTTAGTCACCTGTGTCCATCTCATTTAGTGACTCATTGCCTGCTGCATTGTCACTCTTGCTTTTCATTAGGTCATCACCGCCGGGTCCTCAGCTTCCTGGGCTGCATTTCTGCTGGTGTTTTCCTGGGTGCGGGGCTCATGCACATGACTGCTGAGGCCCTGGAGGGAATTGAATTGGAGATCCAGAAGTTCATGATGCAGGTGAGCAGCTGAGTAGCAGGGCTGAGAGGCCAGAATGATGAGAGAACCAAGGGGAGAAGGGGAAAGTGATGGAGCCAAGGACACGGGTGGCCTGGTAGGGAAGATGACAGCTCTTGTGTTCTGCGGAATGACGAAGACAGGTCACACTGAGCTTTAAGGAAAGCAGTGGAGCTGGAGGACAGGAAGCTGAGCTGCTCCATCCCTCAACTAATTTCTGCTTTTCTCTCCCTAGAACAGGACAGAGAATGAGAGTTATTCCTCTGGTGATGCTAATTCAGCTTATGTAAGTATTTCCCACACCCAACCTGGAGGGTGAGGAGAACCAGAGACTCCTCATACCCAGGCCCTTTTGAGGCAAGGATGTGAGGAATACTGGGAGTCCCTCTGCTCCTCGCCTCAGACACTAAGGAAGGGAGGAGCCAACCCAATCTTTTTGGGTTTATGGAACCCCAGACAAACCTCTTGCTTCACTCTTTCCTTCTTTCCCTGGTCCCTTAGACGTGCTCCCCATCGCATTCCCATATTTCAGATCTGCTGACACTGTGTCCCTTGGCCCCTCTGGTATTTTTTTAATATATTTTATTGATTATGCTATTACAGTTGTCCCATTCCCCCCTTCACTCCCCTCCTTCCTGCACACCTCCTCCCAGACACATCCCCCCCCCTTTAGTTCATGTCCATGTGTCATAAGTTCTTTAGTTTCTACATTTCCCATACTATTCTTACCCTCCCCCTTTCTATTTTCTTCCTACCATCTATGCTACTTATTCTCTGTACCTTTTTCCCCTCTCTCCTCCTCCCACTCCCCTGTTGCTATCCCTCCATATGAACTCCATTTCTGTGCTTCTGTTCCTGTTCTAGTTATTTGCTTAGTTTGCTTTTGTTTTAGGTGTGGTTGTTAATAACTGTGAGTTTTCTGTATTTTTACTGTTCATATTTTTTATCTTCATTTTCTGAGATAAGTCCCTTTAACATTTCGTATAACAAGGGCTTGGTGATGATGAACTCCTTGAACTTGACCTTATCTGAGAAGCACTTTATCTGCCCTTCCATTCTAAATGAAAGCTGTGCTGGATAGAGCAATCTTGGATGTAGGTCCTTGCCTTTCATGAGTTGGAATACTTCTTTCCAGCCACTTCTTGCCTGCAAGATTTCTTTTGAGAAATCGGCTGATAGTCTTATGGGAACTCCTTTGTGGGTAACTGTCTCCTTTTCTCTTGCTGCTTCTAGGATTCTCTCCTTATCTTTGATCTTGGCTAATGTAATTATGATGTAGTTTGGCGTGTTCCTCCTTGGGTCCAACTTCTTTGGGATTCTCCGAGCTTCCTAGACTTCCTGGAAGTCTATTTCCTTTGCCAGAATGGGGAAGTTCTCCTTTATTATTTGTTCAAATAATTTTTCCCTTGTTGCTCTTTCTCTTCTCCTTCAGGTACCCCTATAATTCAGATGTTGGAATGTTTAAAGGTGTCCTGGAGGTTCCTAAGCCTCTCCTCATTTTTTTTTAATTCTTATTTCTTCATTCTTTTCTGTTTGGTTGTTTCTTTCTTCCTTCTGGTCCACTCCATTGATTTGAGACCCAGTTTTCTTTCCATCACTATTGGTTCCCTG
Source organism: Phyllostomus hastatus (assembly GCF_019186645.2). Lineage (NCBI taxonomy): Eukaryota > Metazoa > Chordata > Mammalia > Chiroptera > Phyllostomidae > Phyllostomus > Phyllostomus hastatus. The sequence goes on along the minus strand of NW_025333860.1, from coordinate 2,255,338 downwards.
TGCATTTTTTTCATTTCACTTAGTGTAGCCTTCATTTTTTCATCTAACTTGTGACCAAAATCAACCAGTTCTGTGAGCATTCTGATCACCAGTGCTTTGAACTGTGCATCTGACAGGTTGGCTATCTCTTGGGTGCTTGAAAGTATTGGCTCTGGGGCTTTGATCTGTTCTTCTGGTTGAACCATTTTTTGGGGGTGGGGGGGTCTGGTCGCACCTGTTACATATGAGGGGTGGAGCCTTAGGTATTCACCAGGGCAGGGCACCCCAGTTGCTGGGTTGTGACTCTGTATGTGGGGGCGGGGTCAGAGAGGGAACAATGGCGCTTGCTCCACTCTCTGTTGGATTTCAGTCCCCTCTGCCACTTTCCATATGCAAATCGGGCCCTTCTGGTGCTGCTTCCCAGGTGGGTGGATTTGTGCACATTCTAGGACTCTGTGGATCTCTCCAAGGAACTCTCCTGTGAGGCTGGGAGTATCTCCCGGCACCTCAACCTCCAAAAGTGTTTTCAATCAGTGCTTTTAGGCTTTATTTCCCAGCACTGGATCCCTGGGTTGCAAGGTCTATCTTTCTGCCCATTTTCACCTGGTTTATCTGCACACAAATATGTGACTGCAGGCAGCCAGCTTCCTTGCGTGCCTCACTGGGTCTGCTCGTTGCTTCCCCATGCCCACACCTGGGGTCTGCCACCAGGGTCTGCTAGCCGCTGCCTGTGCCCTGCGCACCTAGGTCAGCCATTCTCTGTTTTTTCCTGCCGCGACCCCTCTCCACCAGCCTATGACTCTGTCCCTCTTACCAGTCTGAATGAATGGTTGTTGGGACTTCCGTACAGTTCAATTTTCTATCTGTTCTGGCTTTTTTTTTGTTTCTAAATTTTTGTTGTCCTCAATTTTGGTTGTGTGAGGAGGTAGTGTGTCAACCTATGCCTCCATCTTGGCCGGAAGTTCCCCCCTCTGGTATTCTTGTTGAATGTCCATATCTCCTCGGGACTTTATCCCCCCTCCCATTTTTTAATGTTCTAGTCCCACTTTTCCATTCTCTCCAGTCTCCCATCCCACCTCCACCCACTGCACTGCACTGCACTCCTTCCCCCGACCCACAGCCCCTCTCTGTGTTCCCAGACAGACTATCCCTATGGAGAGCTCGTCATCTCCCTGGGTTTCTTCCTCATCTTCCTTTTGGAGTCGCTGGCATTGCAGGGCTGTCGTGGAGCCGATGGAGGATCAAAAGTGCAGGAGGAGGAGATGGGTGGGGCTCATGTCCTTGGACTCCACAGTCACAGACCTCTACCCTCACCCTCGAGGAGTCCCTTTCGAGCCCTCGTCCTCCTGCTCTCACTCTCCTTCCACTCAGTGTTTGAAGGCCTGGCCGTGGGGCTGCAGACAACAGTAGCAGCCACCGTGCAGCTCTGTCTTGCTGTCCTGGCTCACAAGGGACTCATAGTGTTTGGGGTAGGACTGCGGCTGGTGCAGACAGGCACTGGATCACGATGGGCCGTGTTCTCCATACTGTCATTTGCTCTCATGTCCCCTCTGGGCCTAGCCCTGGGGCTGGCTGTGGTTGGAGGAGATGCTGAAGGGGGCCGAGGCTTAGCCCAGCCTGTGTTAGAGGGTGTGGCAGCTGGCACCTTCTTATATGTCACCTTCCTAGAAATTCTGCCCCAGGAGCTAGCTGGTCCTGAGGGCCCTCTGCTCAAGTGGGGCTGTGTAGCTGCTGGCTTTGCCTTCATGGCCTTCATTGCTTTGTGGGCCTAAGAGGTTCCTGACTTTCCTGCGGATCCATCTAGAAGAGTGTTCCCACCACCAGCAGACACCCACAGATGGCTTTGGCCCTCAGACATTTCTTTGCTGAGACTAAGCAGCGTTCACTAGGCATCATCCACATGAACTGGATCCCAGGTTTTCCTCGTGAGATGCCTCTGCTCATCCAGTACTGGGAACAGGATGTGTATGTTTGGCTGAGTACTTATACTCTGGAGAATTGGTACAAAGACCACCACTCCAAATTTGACTCTTGTTCCATTTTTGCTGCTATGTGTAATAAAATGTCCATTTTCCCCTCCCCATTCAACCATGCTATGCTTCATTCCTCCAGGTTACCTAAGAGCTGCCCCGTGTAGTGGGAAGGGTGAGTCTCCTCCTCTGGAATCAGGGCCCCCAGCCACTCTGTCATTTGCAGCCATGCCCCACAGACACGGCAGAATTGCTGAAATTCCAACCACAGCTCTCACCTTGCCTACTGGTGCTGAGGTTCTGAGCCAGAGTTCCCAGCATTTAGAGAAGAGGTGTAAAAACAAAGTGTGGGCATCTAGATTTTTTCCTACACTAGCCACACCCACCCCACTCCCAGTACCTATTATCAGCCACCCACATGTCCTGCAGACTCTCAAGATCAGGCTCCATGGAGCCTCCTTCCATCTGGTTTCTGTTTTTCACACTGAGCCCTGTGACCTCAGGGACACAATTACTACTCTTTGAGCTCCTGTCTCCTTCCAGCTGCCTCATGCTTTGGAATTAAAAAGCAGTGTGTTTGGGGAGGTGAAGTACAGCATAGGGAATATCATCAATAATATCATAACTGTATATGGTGTCAGATGGGTACTAGGTTTATGGTACTAGATTTTGCAAGCTATATAAATATCTAATCACCATGTGTACACATGTTGAAATGAGTATAATGTTCTATGTCAACTGTAATTGAAAAAATTTTAAATTAAAAAAAAAGAAGAAGAAGCAGTGTGTTTGGAAAGGGAGAAAGGCACCAGAGAGATTCCAAGGGCGATTACCTGGCTCTGCCATGACTCGGTGGCTTTCCTTGGGCCTGCCCTACCTGCCACTGTGCCTCTGGCCCCTCCCCCCAGACCATTTGTCTTTCAGGTGAGTAACCCTACAATGTGTTGCTTCTCATAAAAACTGCACAAGTACAAAAACCGGATATCTGGAATTGAGGAGGAGTGGGACGACTGCTGCCCAGCCCCTGGCCCGTGGGATGGAGGAATGTCTCAGACTCGGAGGAGACACAGACAGGGAAGGTGTGTCCTGTGAGCTCAGGCACGCTCACCCATGTGCCCCTTTGTGTTCACTCAGTGTAGCAGCCCAAGTGGCCTCAACACGGGCAAGGTCTCCTGAGTTACACTCTCATCTCATTTCGTTTCTGTCTTCTGTCCATCCCATTCCCCTCCCCACAAATTAAAATGTGTAAACCTCTTCACCAGCCCAGCTTACACAGCCAGGGGTCAGTGAAAAGCCAAGCTAAAGGCAAAACCAAACTAAAACGTCTGACACAGGAAATAATTTCCCTGAAGCACCATCCTGTTCTGCTTCCCTTCACTGTTAAGCACACTCACACGTAACACACTCAGAACAGGGCCTAGGATGTTGTCGTAATAATAGAGTTTCCACACTGAGCACCCGCCATGTGCCAGGCACTCTGCTGTCGCTCCCACATGCATTGTCTCCCCTTCCCAATCCTGCCAGGTAGATGTTATGCCCATTGTGAGTCCAGGGAAATTACTCCAAAGTTAAATAACTTGATCACATAACTAACTGAGCTTCAAACACATGCTTCCGTGATGCTAAGAAAAACTCAACATATAGATTCTCTTCTCCTTCCTGTCTTAACCTTCCCCACCTTTACTTTACTGGTACCTCCTGTCTTGTATATTAGGGTCTCTGGAGAAAGCAGAGAGCACATTGGATAATTGAGGCAAGTTTCATACAGGGAGTATATAGAAGGTGTGAGCAGAGTTGGGACAGGGCAACAAATGTTGGTGCAACACCCTGGGGCTGAGTAACAGTGATGCTGGTACCCGGGCTGGAGAGGAGCCCCAGGAGCTAGCTGGTTACAGAAACTCCAGAGAGCCATCCACTGAGAGCTGTAGCCTTTGGTAGAGGAGCACAGCCAGCCTGCAGCAGCTGGGCAAGGAATGTTCTAAAGCTTCACATCCATCCCACCTGCCACAGTTTCACTGTTTGGGTACCTTCAGAGAATTGCGCTTTAACATCTCTTGATGAGTTCCACAGTTTTCAAGCTGACACCTCAAGGCTCTCATCACTGTATTCTTCTGTTTTATTCTCCTGCCCATTGACCCTCTCTTAGCCATCTTGCACTAATGCCCCTAAAGTCAGGGAAACACATTCCTTGAGAATGAAAGGAAGGGAGAAACAGGAGTCCTAAGGCTGAAGCAGAAACAAAAGGTAAAGAGTTTGTGGTTCAGCTTCTGTGAAGTCACCCCTCCTCTTCTCTGAGCCTCTGAGCTCTGATCTTGAGAATGGGCAGGAGCTGCGATTGTGGTTGTCAGGCCCTCCCTATCTCCCTGAAGTAGAATCGCTAAGAAGAATGGGAGACTGAGGAAGGGAACTGGGAACTGGGGAAAGTTAGGAAGAACCATGCCAACCACAGGGGGGCACTGCGTCCCCATGGACTCGCCTGCAATGTCTGGGACCAAGAAGTAGAGAGGTCAGTCAAGGACAGCAAACCCCTCTCCCTTGCTCCCAGCAGAGAGCATCTCTCCCTCTTCCTAACTCTTGGGTTTTGTGTACAGAGACACCTACAGCAAAGACACACACGGTCACCACCCATTTCACACTGTCCCCATGGCAGCCACATTCACACCCACCCACATAGGTTCACAGGAATGAGCTTTTTTCCTTCTTCCAAAGATTATTCTGCTAACACAACAGTGTTATCTGTGAAGTTTAATGTGCTGAGAAGACCCATCTTCCCTTCTTCCATAACGCCCAGCAGCAGCTATTGGCAGTTGTGGCTGATGCTGTTTGGAGTTCTCTGCCTTTTCTTCGTGTTCTGTTTACCTAGAAGCTAGCTGGGCCAATGATTCTAATTATGCCACATTAAGCACCTGCTACCTGCCCTGTGTGTGGTCACCCAATGCCCTCACCCCTTCTGAACCTGGCCTGCCGCATTTAAAATAGACTTGGTCCTATGAGAGTGATGAAATACTCAAGAACCAAGAGCATGTTCCATGCCCTGCTTCCACGTCAGCACATCAGCACTAGACGTCAGGCTGCATTAGTCATCAGCTCAGTTTCAAAGGAGACGTATAATTGCCTGTGGGTTTCTATAATCTGGCAAATGACCGTGTAACATTCCATCCACAGTATTCTGGCCAATGGTACTATAAACTGCCTTCTCCTTTTCCCTTCTTGTGCCTCAAGAGCCCAAGAATCAGCCTGCAACAGCCACACAATATCTGAAGTTTTCTTCATGATTATTGTTGATACTTGTTGAGAGCCTTCTCAGAGAACCATACACATAGTCTAATTAACTCCCAGATTCTTGGATTGGTATGGGAGGAGGAATTCCTGAGGGGAAGCCCTGGTTGCTGTGGCTCACCTGAAGGAGCCTTCACACTGGGATCCACTGGAGACCCAACAAGCCCTCTAGAAACTGCATGAGGCGTGGCCTGCTGATTTATTGAACCACCTAAAATGGAATCTAGGTGACCTCCCAGAGGATCCTGCACAAAGGTGGTCAAAAGATGTCCTTGGACACTTCAGTCAGCTTTCTGTCCTTCCTTCTTTAAGATCATATTGGTGACATCTCTGTAATCCTATGAATCTCTGTAATCCTCTGAAATCCTATGCTGCTTCTCAGTAACTGATATGGAAGTCTTCTAGGTAGCGCCTCTCACAAGACATGAAGATACTATCAATATCAAGGACAATACCATTCTACTGACTATGGCCAATGACTATGAAGTCACATTTTGTGAAATGTCTGTGCTATACTAGCCCTTCCCATGGTTATGTCACTAGGAGAAGAGACTGAGAGCTGGGCCCGGAGAAGGTAGGAAAGGGGCAGGATGCAGGCACACCGAGACAAAGAATAAAAACGGTGCTCAGATTCCTCTACAGTTTATTGTTACAGCAGAAGCTGTGGGAGACAGGAGAGCACCCTCCACCCATAACACACTCTGGTCAGAGCCCCAGGTAGCCCTTTCCACCCCTATGCCAAGCCCCAAGCAGCCCTGCCCCAGCTTGGCCTCCTCCACCCCCCCACTCTAGACACACACTGTCTAGACAGCTACCAAAGTTAGTGCAGCCAATGGCCCCAGCCAGGCCCCTTCCCAATGCCCCAGCTCCAATCCTTCCCTCAAACTTGTTCATTGCCTACCACCTCCCAGTTCAACTTCCATTCATACCCTGGATATTTCTATCACATCCTGAGGACTACTAACCCACCAGCAAGCCTCCCTGACACATACATTTAGGCCCATATCCTTCAGAAATCTGAAGGGTTAATGAGAAGCCACATCCACTTTGGTGAATGGAGACCCAGCACCAAGTCCCTTACCCTCGCAACGGGATGAGATGAGTAGGGAGAATCTGGGGTAGGCACCATGGACAACAACAACGACCCTTATCCCTCATCTATGGACACCTAGATTAGGGAGAGGGGATTCATCCCCTCTCCACCTTAACACCAGAATGAAAGAGGGGGACCATTTAGGGTCCTGGTTCTTAAAGAGGTATTAGGAAAGGGAGCCCGGATAGCCCAGTCGGTAGGGCATCAGACTTTTAATCAGAGGTATTAGGACAGCATTGACAGAGGCTGAGGGAAATCACAGGCTAGAGCTCAAGGTTAGGGTAGCAATCAAAGACCAGGGTCAGAAGGGGAGCCAAGATGGAGGCACAGGCAGAAACACTTCCCTTCCTTGCACAACCAAAAGAAGGAAAGCAACCAATTTAAAAACGAAGAACAACCAGGACTGCCAGAAAAGCATTTGCATGGAATTCCAACAACCAAGGAGTTGAAGAAACATTCAACCAGATGGTAGGAGGGGCAGAGTTGGACGGTGGGGTGGAGAGGATGAAGCAAGGCAGCAGCTGGTGGACCACACAGGCAATCCCACATTCATGTGCAGACAAGCCTGGCAGAAAGTGGGGGAGCGAGATGGATCTCAGACCCCGGGGTGTCAGTGCAGAAAACTAAAGACTCAGAACTACAGTTTGAAGAAAAGATCTGAGGGGATTGAGGTGGCAGGAGAAACTCCTAGCCTCACAGGAGAGTATGTTGGAGAGACCTACAGGGTCCTAAAACAAACCTACCCACCTGCAAATCAGCACCTAAAGGGCACAAACTGCTTATGGGAAGCGAGGGAAGAGACAGAAAGTGAGATGAGAACAGAGCAAGTGGCATTGTTCCCTCTCTGACCTTTCCCTCACAGACAGCACCACAACACAGCAAAGAGGGTTGCCCAGCCCTGGTGAATAGCTATGGCTCTGCCCTTTTCACATAACAGATGCACTGAGACAAAGAAATATGGCCCAAATGAAAGAACAGATAAAAACTCCAGAAAAAGAACTAAGTGACAAGGAGATAGCCAACCTATCTGATGAAGAGTTTCAAAACACTGGTAATCAGGATGCTCATAGAACTGGTTGAGCTCGGTCACAAAATGAAGGAAGAAATGAAGGCTATACGATGTGAAGTATACGGAAATACACAGGGAGCCATCAGTGAAGGGAAGGAAACTGGGACTCAGATCAACAATTTGGAACAAAAGAGGAAAATAAACATCCAACTGGAACAGAATGAAGAAACAAGAATGTAAAAAAAATTAGGAGAGGCTTAGGAATGTCCAGGATAACTTTAAACGTTCCAACATCCAAATCATGGGAGTGCCAGAAGGAGAAGAGGAAGAGCAAGAAGTTGAAAACTTATTTGAACAAATAATGAAAGAAAACTTCCCCAATCTGACGAAGGAAACAGACTTCCAGGAAGTCGAGGAAGCCCAGAAAGTCCCAAAGAAACTGGACCCAATGAAGAACATACCAAGGCACATCATAATTACATTACCCAAGATTAAAATCAAGGAGAGAATCTTAAAAGCAGCAGGAAGAAAGGAGAGCGTTGCCTACAAAGGAGTTACCGTAAAGCTATCAGCTGAATTCTCAAAAGAAACCTTACAGGCAAGAAGGGGCTGGCAAGAAGTATTGAAAGTCATGAAAGGCAAGGACCTACATCCAAGATTACTCTATCCAGCTATCATTTAGAATGGAAGGGCAGATAAAGTGCTTCCCAAATAAGGTCAAGGTAAAGGAGTTTACCATCACCAAGCCCTTATTAAATGAAATGTTAAAAGGACTTATCTAAGATATAGAAGATCAAAAACTATGAACAATAAAATGACAACAAATTCACAACTATCAACAACTGAACCTAAAAAACAAAAACAAACTAAGCAAACAACTAGAACAGAAACAGAATCACAAAAATTCAGATCACATGGAGGGTTATCAGTGGGGAGGGAGGCAGGGACAATGGGGGGAAAGGTATAGGGAAGAAGTGGAATAGGTAGGAACAAAATAGTCAGGGGGAGATTAAGAATAGTATAGGAAATGGAGAAGCCAAAGAACTTATATGTACAACCCATGGACATGGTCTGTGGGTAGGGGAGTGCTGGAGGGTGAGGGGGGTGGTGCAGGAAGGAGGATAAAGGGATAAAGGGAAAAAATGGGACAACTGTCCCATTTTTATCGATTGTGTAATAGTACAATCAATAAAATATACTAAACAAAAATCAAAGTCATCTTTCCACTTGGTCTGCCCATCTTCACTTGCTCACTCTGGCCCTATGCACCTCCTGGGTTAGTGCTAGGGGAGGTGGGGGCTGGGTTCCACACCAAGGCAACATGGATCATTCAACAAAAGTCCTCCTGTTGTGCCCGGGAGCCCTGAAGGGAGAATCCCAGACTCACAGCTCTGGGACAGGGTTCGCAGAAGTGTCTGGTTGCCATCAATAGTTGCCACACTGGTCAGGGAGGCTGTGCAAGATGGAGACAGGTGAGTTATGCAGGATGAGGCCACTATGGAGACAAGAATAAGTAGGCAGTCAGAAAGGATGTAGGAAAGAGAGGCCAGCAACTTAGTGGGGTGCAAGAGTTACAAATGGAGCCAGGGGACCTGTGAATTCTATTTGGCAGATGGTGGTTAAGTCCAGGAATTAGACTAACGTGGTCCTTCCCCTCAGAGGTTATTCCTCATCCTTGCAGCAATCCCTTCTCTTCATGCTAGCCTCTGACCTCCATACTCACTATAGCCCATGTCCTGAAGGAAGTACTTGAAGGCCTCTTCAGCTTGCCTGGCTGGAGAAGTAAGATGAGGAGGGGGAGACAGTGATGAGAGAGAGACAGTGAGGTGAAGTTAAGAGGAGCCCAAGGCCATGGCAGGTTGGGGATGGACTGTATGACAAAGGGTACAGTTCAGTGACACTAATATCCCATCCCCAGATGGCAGGGGGACCTAAGTCAGCTGGGGCTGACTTCCAGAGTCAGCCATCTACTCAGGAGAAAGCCCCCCAGAAAAATGATACACACATGAGTAAAGTGAGCCCACCAGGAGGTACAAAAGTGTAACTCCTCTCTGCTTCCCCACACAGGCCCTTAGGGTTTTTAATTATTTGTTTGTTTTATTCCATCTACCCCACTTGTTCCCAAGCAGGACCCTGGAGGCCTAGAAGCTGAATCTAGTAACAGGATCTATGGCTCTGGACAGGGGTCCAGGACTCGGGCTGAGCATGGAGTAGGGTTACTGACCTTGAGGAAGGCAGTCTGGGTGGGATGTAGTTTTGAATTATATTTCACCTGGAGCAAATAGAAACCTGAATGAATGATATCACACCCCTTGGGCCCCTTTTATCCAAGGGTCCCAAGGACCCAATCTCCAGTTCCTTTCCTATAAGCCCCTATCCCATTTCCTTCTTGTAAGGATTCAAGCTCTTATCCACCATAGTTGCTCTTCATATCCCAAGCAGAGCTTGTCTCCTGGAAGGATACCCCTCTAACTACCACAATAGGACTCCAACCCTCTTTAAACCAACCTCCAATTCCCTGCTGACCACTGTATCTTCATATGGTGCTCAGTCTCCTCCCACCAGCATCGTGGGGCACCAAGAGGCACAGTATCAAGGAGGAGGTAGTAAATCTCTGGCACTTCTTCACACACCTCTTCCCAAAAAGAAGCTGGAAAATGTTGGACTCCAAAGAGGAAAAAGCCTTCTGAACCCTATCAACCCCATGAAGGAAAAAGGGTAAAGACCTTGAGGTGATGATTTGCTGAATGGGGTGGGATAGGGCCCCTCCCAGGAGACCATGCAGGCAAGAAAAATGTCCAGAGCTTTGATTTTGGTCACCATGCAAAATTGTACTATCCTCTAGGTTCTTTCTAATTTGTTTAGACATTCCCCCCAATCCTCTTTCTCCCACACACAGTTTTATCCACCCAAGAAGCTGACTGTAGTCAGTTGGCAATGACTATCTGTTTTGTTTTTGTTTTGTTTTCAGGCAGCAAAAGTTATTCTCAGAGACTGAGTTGCTTTGCCAGTTTATTTTGCACAGATTTACTGTGGGAATTATAATAAGTTTACAAGCCAATAACATACAGGATTAATATCTCTTATAAGCCAGATAAAGAAGTGGCATACTCAAATGACAGATTATCACATTATTGTTCCAGGCCAGGGAAGGTGAAGGAATAAAGTTCAAGTTTAATATGAGGTGTACTTTTTCATATGCGTACATACTTGGGAGAGTTGGTGTCCAACCTACAGCTGGTTTTCAGCAGCCAGTACAAATGTACAATAAAAGTCCCCTGTTGCTAGAACACATTGCTAGGGAACAAAGACATCAGTGTTAGTAGGCAGGCTGATGTCTTTCACGGGGCCCCTACATGGTTTATCACCAATGTCTATAAGGAGTGTCTCCCTAAGACCAGAGCAAATGTCCCAAGGGTCCTCGGAGAGTTTGGGGGTTAGCAAGGAATCACCTGGCCCAAACCGTGACTCTCAAAGAGTCCTCACAAACTCTCTGTATTTACAGTGTAAGCATTCCCTTGCCTTAGTTGCTTCTTCACAGGGCTGCTGACTGCTGATCACTACAATTGTACAATAACATCCCGGCATGACTGACATATCAAAGCAATTTGTTTTCTTTGTCATAAACAAGTGGATTAAAACTTCATTTTAAGTCATTAAAAAAGTGGGTTTGTGGATCTGAAGTCGTATCAAACCTACACACACACTGTTCACCCAGTGGACTTGATCCTGAATCCTAGATGGAGGCCCAGAGCCTCAGCTCTCTCCATGGCAGCAGGCACCTTGAGCTCTATGTCTCACCTCCCCATCCCCACCACCCGTTTCTTGGAAGCCTTCCCCATTTATTTTACCCTGGTAGAAGTTTCTCTCTCACCAGTGGGATGAGAGAATGATACAGTAATTTTGCAGAGTCAACTTAAATATTAGTTAGAGAGGGAAAAGGAAAATTAACTTGCAGTATCTTGCTCTTTGATTCCAGGAATGAAACTACATTCCTATTTTTTCAAAGGCATTTTATATATATATAATATATTACATATTTAGCAATCACATACACACACACACACACACACACACACCCCTACACTTCTCAGCGTACAAGACTAATTTGTCCTCAATTATTTGTATAACTCAGGTATGTCATTTAGCAGGACAACTTCCTTATCTTTGTCCAGGAGGAAAAGTTTTTCTCTACCCTTCTAAGTAACTGCTGGTTAGTCTAATAATCAAATTGAAATGAAACAGATTAACAGGAGAAAAATTAAAACTTAATAACCTGTATACCTCCTATATACATGTGTCAATGTAAGAATCTCCAAACCTGTGGATAATTGTTATGGGATTGAGGAAGTAGGGTCTCTAATGACAGTTTTGCAGTCTTTTACACAGGGCGGGGGAAAAGCAGGTTTGCAGTTGTGAGTACGTAAAACACAGAGTTTATTCTCATATTTTTATTTATTAATTATTGTATTATTTTCCATCTGAACAACTGTAAACCTACTTTTCCCCCATCATGTATATTTGGAATTAAGGAGGGAACTTAAGGAAGATTACATTAAGTTGGGAGAAAGGAAGCCAGGGAAATCACTGTGATTGGCTTATAGGATAGTTTTCAAGATCATGAGCTCTCCTGAAAGGGGTGACACCTGTGAGGCACCCGAAAAAGGCCTTCAAAGGTGCGTAACTTAGATGCACAAAAAACAATGGACAGGCCTTGCTGAAGGTGAAGGTGAGCCTTTTACAGTCCTGGGGCGTGACTACCCACCATGACCTCCCCCATTCCCGCCCCCAGTTATGGATTTATGATCAGATCACCCTGTGAGGTTCCTGTCAATTAGAATCGTTATAATACCACTTCTTCATCCAAGCACAGAGAGACCCAGTAACTTACTAACACTAAATAACTTACCAAAATGGAAGAAGCCATCACCTTTAAAAGCACATTCAAATGAAGACAAAAGAAGATGTTGGGAATGGTGAGTTGGTTATGGGACATTACCAGAAGAAAAAAAAAACCACGGTAAACAAGTATGAAGATTTCAGTTCTCCATGGATAAGTTTCTAGAGATTTAGATATCCTACTCTTCCTACTAGCCAGGGAGACACCTTTACAAACAGAGATTTCCCTTGAGGACATAAGTATCCTTTACAGAGGGTAACTTCTACTTGGTTTTCAAGTTCTTCCCCTGCCTGCTATCTCTTAAAAATTAACCAGCTTAAAATAATCCTTATGCTAAAGGGAGATATTTGGGGTGGTAGGTTCTGCTCCCTTACATCTTCATAAAGTGGATCATTTTATTAATGCAAAATAGTAACTGAGAAATTTTAATTCAAAACCTTTATTTATGTTACTCTCTACAGTAGCCTTGGGTAGAAGACAGGTAGTGATACAGAGGGAGATTGATCAGATCACTTGGGGGGCAGGCAGGAGGGGTCATAGGAGAAGGTTGTGCAGGACCATGGGAAACAGCCTAGAACCAGATTGGCTGAGAAGCCGAACTCCTCCAGAGCACATGGAATTACGGGCCGGAAGATTTAAGTAAAAGGAGGGCCGAGACGGACCCTCTGGCTATTCCTCAGGGACTGCATTTCCCAAAGGACTATATTTTGCATGGATTTTGGATGGAGAAGAAACTCTGGGCACAGCCTAGGATGGGGCTGGTCTAGCAGAGGGCGACAGGGTTGTTCTTCTTTGGGTGTTCTGGAGGGGATGGGCTCTGAGGCAGAAGCCTGCATTCTTCCAAAATTGTAGCTTTTGCATATTTTGTTGTTTTAGTTTATAAACTAATCCTATAGAAATAAGATAATTAAAACTAACCAAGGGAATGATAGGGGAACTCAGGAATTAAAGAGTTTAGCCTTCACTGACGGGCTTACCTGACTAATGCGTGTAGAAAACTCCTATTCCAAAATCATGCAGCTTTTGAACAGACTCCTGTCCTTTATCACCAAACCTTTGCCTCTGGAATTTTGCCAAGAGGGTGGCAGCAGGCAGCAGGACCCCACTGGCTGCTCAGTAACGGCAACACTCTTCCTTTATGACTGTAAGATGCTACATTTAACTTCCTAATTATCATAACCTACCTCCTCATCCTCAAATTCCATCCCTGGTGTCAAAGCGTGGACTCCATTGCCTTCGATTGCCACTGTGCTCAAACACAGAGGAGTAACTCAATCAACATTTCTTTTTTGATAGATACAATTTAAAACAATAATTAAATGTTTTTCAAGTGAATATGAATCGGCAACACCTAGCCGCATAGTCTGATCACACACGTAGCACACCTGTTGGGAGGTCTTCGTCACGCCTTGATCCAGAAAACTCCCTGCAGGTATCGTTTACCCCTATGTTTTGTACTCACCTCTTGAAAGTTTTGACTTGGAATTTTGAACAATAACCTGGATAGTCAATTTGGATTGTAAGTCAAAATTATTTTTAGACTGTAGTAAAAAATGAAAGCATTTATTTGAGTAAAAAGAGCTGTAGCCTAGGAAACACAGATTCAGGTAGCAGCCTAAATTGTGTGTGATCTTCGGAGACAAAGGAGAGGCTGCCTTTCATGAAGAAACTGCCTGCCCCCAGTTCCCTTTTTGATCAGTTCCATGCAAATGTGTTTTCCAAATTATGTAGTTTTGACTGGTCCAAATTGTGCAATTCTAATTGGTCAGTATAGCTGCAAATAAAGATACCTTTTGTGCGACTTCGATTGGACCAGGCAGATGCGAGTCCATCAGCCCAAAGACCAAACCAGAAGCTTCCTCATACATGGCAGACTCACTCGGTGTAAACAGGCAGGGGCTTGGTACAGGAGGTTCAGACCTCAGCCTGTGGCTTTTCCCGAAATGCAGCGTGTGGGAGAGGCCTCTGTCAGCAGCAGCCACTGGACTCTGGGTATAAATTTGGCCTCACTTAACCATGAGTCCATTTTGACACATGTAATTCTTCCGAGGGCTCACAGGTTTATTTTAACCTCTAATGCCACACTGAAACTTACTGAACAAAACGATCTCTGTCCTGAGGCTTCTATTTTGAGTTTTCCCTTGGCACCATTTTAGTGGGCACTTAAAACCGAAATTTTTTTGAGCTTGGATGAGATGCAGAATAATTTTCTGATATGCATAACTGAGATGCAGGAATAATATTTCAGGGAAGGAAAAGTGTCTCTAAGTCGTTGTAAGAATAACTTGGGGAAGGACTGAGAGAACTTAATTTTAGCACCATCAAAATGTGGAACAAAATACAACAATCTTCTTTTCATATTTTGTGGTATATTGCTAACCACATTTAACAGCTGTGATTAATATACTTTTTATTGCATCTCAAAATTCTCATTTATGTGCCTGCATTATTCTTTAAATTCAGTCGAACCTTGAACAACGGTGGGGTAGTTAAGGACACCAATCCTTGGCAAAGAATCTGCACATGACCTTTGCATCCCCAAATGCTTAGATTAACTATAGTCCACTGATATCTGCCTGGGATGGGTTCCAAGACTCCCTTCTCCCCTGCAGATAACAATGTCCCTTATATAAAAAAATGGCATAGTCCCTTTAAAAATGACATATGATAATACATACATTAGCCCTATGCAATTAAAATGATACCAAATTGCAAATAAAAAAATACTGTTTTCTATCCATGGTTAATTAAATCTGCAGTTGTGAAACCCAGAGGTACAGAGGGCCAACTGTGTATTTATTGGGGGGAAAAAAACATGTATAAGTGGACATGGGTTGTTCAAGGGTCAACTGGGTAAGTTGAATGAGACCATTCAGTTTATTGTTCAATACCCATCTCTCAAAGCCAGGTACAGCCCAGGGAAGAATTCTTTGGAAATACACTCCAATAATGATCCCAGAACAGTTCATTTATGCACAAAAGTTGCCATAATTCTTTCTGTTGATAGCTTGTTTTACACATTTATGGCAAGAAAATTAAGAGCCTCAATTATAGACAGAGCTTTAAAATAAAAATCAATGACTTAGATGGAACTCAGTCAAGGATGTTGTTATCTTGAGCTGTCGCTGGTCAACCTCTTAACAGTTTAATCCATCTCTCAGCAAAAATGCCAAGATCACTTCAGAGACTATGACACTAAAATATATCGCTTCTGTACACATTGGCAGGAAGCGTGGTCGGGGAAGGAAAATCATCTTATCCCAGAAGCCTGCAGAAATTGCCCAATGAGAAATAATGAAATAAATCCAATATGCCAAACCAAAACAGTGAAAGTAAAGACACACTTCACAAAGGCTTTCAAAGCAAATTTGAATTTGAAGTTTTCTTTTGAAACTTTGCCAGTCCTGCATAGACCCTGCTCTTTAAGGATGGGGAAAAAAGGCTCTCTCTCATCATAAGCCCTTCAAAGGAAAATCTGAGCAATAATTTGTGGTATTGTAGGATAATACAGTTTGAAGTGAATTTTAAAAGGAAGACCATAATTTGAAAAAAATCCAGGGATAGTTCTTAGCTAGCTAATGGTGGGCTTGGTGAATTATTCCTTGATCTCTTTCTCCTTGACTTCTTTGTGCCACGAAATACAGTGGAAAACCTTTGCCCCTTTCAGCCCCTGGTCACAGCACCTGCCTTGTTCTTTCCTTCCTCTCCCACCTTGTTCTCTCATCTCTGTGCTACCTCCTGTGCTTCTCTGGTCATTAATGCACATCAAGGCCTCCCCTATGTAGAGTTATGGAAATTTGTCTCTTTGGGTCTATGATTTTCCACATCAAATCTAATGCCTAGAGTCATGCCCATCATCTTGTTTCCAAAACCTAGAGTGTCTGCTGACTGTTCTAGTTCTGGCAAAGGCACACCCCTCCTTCCAATCACTCCAACCCACAGACCAGCAAAATGATCATGTCACATTCACACCTCGTAACTAGTTGGACACCGACACCTCTAGATTGTTCCATTGTAATGTCACCTACCAATGTTTATTTCTGGGTGATGCGATTTTTTAATAAGTGTGTATTAATCATTTAAACACACATACTGCATCTCTAATATACAGATGGACAATGCATTTCCTTATATAGTTTGCATCTGTCTCTTTCTTACCTCATTGCAAAGCTTGTATTCATCTTGACTTCATTCCTCAGCTCACCTCACTTGTCCCCCATATCCCACTTCCATCCTGTCCACTTGAAGCAGATAACCTCTGACTTGGCTGAATTTGAAGGCTTCCAATGTGTGTTCTCTCCACTGCAATTCTTAAGAACCTCAAATTTTCCCAGAGTCCTCAAATATTCCTCCCATGTATATTCCAGTGGGTCCTGATTTTTTGTCTTTATATCTGTTTTTGGACCTTGGTCCATCAATCGATTATCCCCCCTCTCTCTCTCTGGTATCTTCTACCTCTTTCTAGAAAACAAAATAAGACAAAACAAAACAAAACAAAAAACTTCTCTTGTACCTACAATATTCTTAAATATGTCATCAATAAAAGAGGCCTTCTTTAGCCCTGCTAATCTCTCAAGGACAAATTTCCGTTTTCCTCGAATCATTCTTGAAGGAGGTCTGTCTTCCCTTCCTAACTTTAGAACTCTCCTGAAATACTTGTCTTACAGATCATTTAAATCCTAAAAACAAAATTAAACAGCCTCATTGCAATTACTGGCCTTCTTGGCTTTTCTGATACATTTGCCATCACCAACAGCCCCCTCATTCAAAATTCTTTCCTCCTTTAGCCCTGTGAGTCTCCAGACCTCTGAGTTTCTTCTTATTTTCTTGACACCTACAAGGTTTCCCTTTTTGACATGTCTTCCTCTTAGTATCTCTTAAATATAGATTTCCCCCAAGGGCTCTTTTTAATGCTTCCTCTTCTCTCTATTCTTTTTTCAAGTTAATTTACAGATAGGTTCACATGGGACTACCTAGAAAATTTTTATCTCTTATTTCTCTCTTTAACAAAAGCCTCTTTGATCTCTACATGTAAAATCATTGGGAAAAATGTATAGGAAACTTGAAAGCTGAGAGGGGTCAGCAAGAATGTCCTTTTGGAGCATGGAGAAAGATGTCAATGCAAATGTGACCTCCTTCCAAATATTCCTAAGTTAAAGTCTCTCCTGTGACATTCTTCAAAGAAATCAGGCTTCCCAGACAGAAAATCATTCATGCATTCATCCATTCAACCCACAATATTTTTTGAGGCCCTGCTGAGCAGCCTCATCTTAGATAGATGAATACAGAGAAGCATAGATTCTTAGGAATTGCAATCTACTCAGCAAGACTGATTTATCTGACTCTTTCTTACCCTGATGTGACAAATTATAGTTCATCTTGGCATTAGGTGGTGATCTCATTTTTTAAGAATGGCACATTACATTTAAATATTCCAGAAACTTCTTTTTTTTAAAGGAAAGGAATTATTTATTCAAGTTATACAGACTTAAGAGTAATGACTAAATGTCTTCATCAAAATCCCAAAGTCCCTTAAAACACCCACAAACACACACAGTCCTCTTTTCTCCCCTTTGCCCAGTCTGGGGTACCGTATCTCAGGAAAATAAATAGGAGTCCATGGCTCAGGCAGCCCCAGTTTCTTCCCAGTAATCCGTGCTCAGCTGGGAGGATTCCCTCAGTTCCCAGCACCATCAGCTGTGTCACCGGGATCTCTAGTTAAAGCCTCCTGGTGGTTCTCTGTTAAAGCTGTGTGGTGATTCTTTGATAAAGCCGCATGGTGATTCTTCTCATGGCTGCCGGGGGCTGGGGGTCCCCACTCTGCCAAAAGCATGTGGTTCTCCTCACTGCCACAGCCGCATGGTCCTCCCAAAAACTTCTATTCACTTAGAATAGAAAAACTTCTATTCACTATTTTCATATTATTGCAGTACTGAATAAAAACAGACTAAAGTATCACTTATCCATGATAATCATAATAACATTAATATAATGACAATGATATTTCTATGGTGAAAAATAGATATGTAAGTCTTCCATAAACATCCAGAAAGTTCAAGTTATATGGAAATCAATGATCAAATGCTCTCTTATTTTTGAAAAAGCAATATAAAAACTGATGTATCAAGAAAAATAATTCTACAACCAGAGATGGAGATATTCTCTAGGAAAAAAAGACTGCATTAAACTATTCTTATTATTTCTATGAAATAGAAATAAAAAATAGAGTCCAGCCCGAAACATAAGTGAAAGATTTGTTTAACAGTGCTGAATCTAATTTATTTCAGTCATTTCAATAGTATGGACTACATGCAGGTATTTTCACCCAACAGACCCTTTCAATCCCAGCAAGGAGAGTAAATCAGTAAATAAATTTTAATGCTTCACATATCCTTGTGAAAGTCCTTGGTAAGTTTTCTGTGACACATTTATGATAGAGTTCAAATTACATTATTAATAGAGTATTAACTCATATATACAAATAGATTTTAGCCTTACATGATTTCAATAAAAATAAGTTGCCGGCATGTCTGGAGGGACCACTTCTTATACATTTACACAGAGCGGAACTTCCAGCTCTGCAGGAGACACAGCTCCTCTTCCACATACTTCAGACTCCGCAGCAGTTGTGTCTAAAGAGAGGTGTGTACACTCCTGGGGAGTTGGAATTTGGGAAGAAAATAATAGGACATTTTTTTTACATAGATTAAGACTGCTAATATTTTTCAAACTAGAGTCCTCACTTGACCCACACGTTAGATGGTCACATGCATATGCAATGCAAGAGGTCTCCAGGAGGAAGTGGACAGTTCCTTGACACCAAAGGGTTGGTACTAGCCACCTCACCCAGTCTCTGCCTCTAGCATACTCTAGTTAAACTGTAGTTTACGTGTGTTAAGTGTAATTTAAGGTCATTTTATCTTCATTGGTAGAATTGTAGGCATCAGAGTCTAATTGTTAAAAGCAGAGTTTCTAAAGCCAAAAGAGCTAGGTTCAAATCCTGCCGACTTTGAGCAAGGTCTTTGTTAACTCGTCTCTGCCATAGTTATCTCATCTGTAACATAGGGATGAAACCTGCCTCATAATGCTGTTATGAGGTCAACTGAGTTAATATTTGCAAAGTGCTAAAAATAGTGCCAGGCAAATAATAAGCACCACATAAATCTCTGTTAAATAGGTATGGGCTCATGAGATCAGCAATATCAGTGATAATAGTTTGTACTCCAGAGAGGTTCACTGGTTATCCTGTGGCAAAACACTTCAAATACTTGTCAGACTTAAAGATGTGTTATTTTATTTTGTGAAACAAAATTTGCTGATCTTTTTTTTGTGATAGGTACCTATCAGTAATAAACCTCCTACAGATATTAAAACAAAACCAAAAAAAAAAACCTGTTATGTCCCATCAAGGTAAAAGTGATTCTTTAGCAATGGGAAAGTAAGTGTTTCTTTTTGAGTGCTATGGAAACAGCCTTCTGAAAATGGGTGTTTAGGGATGTTTATATCATTGTGTAATTTTGTGTGAAAATGAAGTGAGTCATCTATTAACAGTTTTATTCCTTCACAAACACACAAAAATATCTGGCAACTGAATTTTATAACATTTTTTTAAAATTCAGAATTGCATTGAAATTTAGAATTGTTTGAGGAATCAAAAATGGAACAAACATCCCATTTTTACTTTATATTTTTATTTATTTTTAAGTTGAGTTTATCTTTGTCACATTCTTTTAAAATTTTACTTTCTTGTATGTTTATGTGCATGCTATACCAGTCTAGAAGGAAAATATATATAATTTATAAATAAATGAATAAAGAGCTATATGGTGAAAATATTTTAATGATGTGGGTACATGATTTAAAAAGACCACTATTCCACTGTCTAGAAATGCTATTTGTCAAGTGCTTGCTATGAGACAGAAACTTATCATATATGATCTTAATTAATCCTCACAAAAACTCTAAGAGATACACACTTACATTATTTCTGTCTTACAGAATAGGTCACTGGAAGTTAAATAATTTCCCCAGATCCATAGAGCATGCAAGTGATTGAAGCACGCTGGAACGCAGTTCTATCTGGCTCTGATGGCATGATCA
Source organism: Phyllostomus hastatus (assembly GCF_019186645.2). Lineage (NCBI taxonomy): Eukaryota > Metazoa > Chordata > Mammalia > Chiroptera > Phyllostomidae > Phyllostomus > Phyllostomus hastatus. Next base: position 2,235,008 of record NW_025333860.1, on the reverse strand, counting down.
CCCCCATACTGTGCAGCTACTTTCTTATATATAGAGTAGAGGGACTTTGCTGAAATTATGCAACAAAATAACTTGAAGAGAACAATAGCATGAAATTCAGATTCGTTCACTTAAGAAACGATATTTAATCATATTTTGGTTATATAGGAATAATCAGTCTTCAACTTTCAAGTGGTTGGTGTTCTAACCTGGGAAATCACTTGTTAGGAGTACATTTTCTTCTAGAAACAGGACTTAGGATAGTGACTGAATTTCTGGACTATGCAGAATCCTATTTCTCTCATATATCAATTATTAGACATTAGCCCTGAAAAATAGTAGAAAACCAAACCTCGCAATGTCAGGATTACACACATACACGTACACATGGAATCAGAATATTGCTGCCGAAGGAAAAAACATGTTCTAAAGGACAGTGATAATGCACAGGAACACTTTGGGCATGTTTTTGAAGGAATGCCTCATTTTCATGGACTTTGGAAGTTAATGGTATTAGTTCTTCACAACCCCTAATTTAACCTCAAAGCACATAAATGTTATTCTCCTGATAGAGGTAGATGACTATGGTTCTCTTACTTTTATCAGAATTTATTAAAGATGGTTTTTGAGCAAATTGAAAAGGGGAAATGGGCAAAGAGGAAGAAAAAGAGGTTGAGAGTTTGATTTTCCTGAGGTCGTTGGAAAAAGCTAGCTGGAAAAGAGAACAATGAGGTCAGTGATGACATACATGCTTACTTTCAGTAAAGTTGGCCAGGGCATGGGATGGAGAAAAGAAACTGAAGCATAGCCAGCACTTATTCAAACCCATTCTTTGTGGCTCTGCCAGGAACCCATTGTGTCTCTATTTTATAATTTTGTTTAATGTCTTTGGATGATGTAGTACCTTCTTTTCCTGAGGTTGCCAGGAACTTGCTTGGTCTAGGGCATTTTGGTTGATGGGTGGCAGTGACTGGGATGAATGGGCACCAGGTGTCACAATGGATGGGTGTCAGGTGTTACATATGCAAGAACTGCCTCAGGCTGCTTTGAGAGCAGTCAGTGACGAATGCCCAAATTATGAGTCTGTTTTTTTTTAAATTCAGGAAGCACTTAAGATGCAGCATTGTTATTTTTGGCAATAAATTGATTGAACAACCTCCACTGAGAGAAATATTTAATTAATTATTCTTTGTAATCTCCCAGTATTCTTTAGCTTCATAAAGGAAGAACATTAGAATTGGAATAGTTTTCAGAGACCATGTCTTTATCCTCATCTTTAAGAGAAACATATACGATTTACATTCTGTCAGCTTCCCCAGATCACTGCACTTAGAAATATACTGGGTATCTCCTTTTCTTTCATACAGTACACTTTTAAAGTCATTGTAATTTAGCTTCTTGGTCACCATGCTCTCTAATCTTAAAATAGGAGCATAAATTGATATTACTTAGCTCCTTCTTTCTTGAAACTCTTATCTCACACTTAACTCTTTTTATTCTCCTACTTTTTAAAACCCTCCAAATCTGTCTTTCTCTCTATAGTTCCCACAGTTGTAAATTTCATTGTCCCCTTATAATCTTTCAGCTCTCTTTTTTCTTACATCCTCCCATGAGATGCTACCCACACATGACTGGAGTGATCAAACTATTGAATAACTTTCCATGGAATAACTTTCCAATGCTCCACAATAATCCAACTCGCTAAATCCAGTATTCTATTTCCTCAGTGATTTTCCTTTCCAAACTCTCAGTATAATCCTACCGTCACGTCAGCAATTTGGGAGCCACCATTATTTCCATCAGGGCCTGTTGTATAGCAACCCAAATACTCTCCCAAATTCCCATTTCTTCTGTGGGTTCATTTTGCACAAGCAAACTTTTGAAAGCATGTTCTCACACAAAATGTTCTTGCTCAAAAACAATTGATAGTCCTGAGAAGAACCTAGCCATGCTGTGTTGGAATCCTGATTTACAGAACCATGAACTAAATGGGTGCTGGGTTAAGCAGCTAAATTCATAGACATCGTTACAGAAAAATAGAAAACTGACACAGTCTTTATGACATGGCTACTAATATCCCCCAGAGGGAATAATCCAAGAGATGGGGAGAATGTAGCCACAATGCTTTTTTATGGAAAAACAATGTACAGATCTATTTGTTTGAAGTCACTGTGATGGCTGGATTCATAACTAGCTCAATGATCATTTCCAGAAATGACTGATTAATGACTAATTCAAAGTCTACCTGGAAGGAAAACTATAGTGATTTGTTTAATATTATATCATGTACAATTTTCTCTAAAGCATTGTATTAATGACTTGAATATCAACATCAAAGGCATGCTTACAAATTAATAAATGGCAAGAAGACAGTAGGTAGGCAATAAGCCAGACAACAGAATGAGGATCCTCACGGTTCTCATAATATATTATTATAGGTCAAGTCTAACACAATGAATTTTTTAAGTGACACATTTAAAAGTATAACACTTGAGTGCTAAATTGGGATAAATGACAATATTTTTACTTACAAAAAACCCCAACAATTGTAAGCAGGTATTAGTTGACTCTAAGTTTAATATATGTCATTGAGGTGACGTGCCTATCGGAATCTTGAATAGACCCTCTGGCTGTATTAGAAGCAGAAGAGATGCTACTCAGACCAAACCTAGGGAAATAAATGTGGTGCTGATTGCTACAACAAAATAGGGACACAGGAATTTACAGAAAACAGAATTAATGAGAATTGCAGGAGTCTTAAAAAGCATGTCAACAGAGAAACAATGAAAGGACCCAGGAATATCTAATCTAGAAAAAAAAAGATAAAAGGAGAACATATTTACTGACTCAAATACTAGCAGAGTTGATATAAAAAATCATTTATTTTGTGTGGTTTCAGAAGGCGGAACTAAAATAAATGTATAGACATAGTGGGGAGGCAGATTTTTGATGAATACAAGAACTCTAACTAATTTCCAGTCACCTAATAACAATCCAAGCTCTGAAGGTACTGACTTCAAAGCCAGAGGAACTCCAAAAGCAGCTGAATGGCAACTCGTCAGATGCTGTAAGAAAGATCCATTTTGAAGGTGTAAAGTTAGAATCAATCACTGCTAGATCACTCGCAAACTCTCAATGACTTCAGTCTCATCCTGTGAGTCACTGATACCTCCTCAGCGTATCCAACTATGCCCTTCAGCCAAGCAGGGCTCCTCTGGATTCCCCATGACTACTTCTCATTTCTCAGTTCTGTACTTTTTCTCCTCCTCTTCTCTTCACCTAGACTGGCTGTTACCATCTTATGTGATTGGCAAAATCATATCCACCTTTGAAGGTCAAGTACAAAGCTATTTTATCCTTGATGGTTTTTCTAATAATTAATCTCATTATCCTCTTCGCTTCCTTAGCATTATGTGGACCTTTATAGCATAGTTGTTTGCTTTCTGTCTTGTATTAGACCTTTTTAAATAGCTATCTTTATCCTCTATAAAACTGAAAGCTACTTGAAGGCAAGGACCATGCACTGCTCATTTCAGCATTCCTGTTCCGGTTTAAGCATGACTGCCTATGACTGCCCTAATTATACATGCTTATTGAACTAAGCTTGACACTGTCACTACATGAAATCAATAGTGATAGTGGAAAGGTATTTAAATACCTTTCTGATTAAATGTACTTCTGAAATGGAATATTTGTGCTTCTCCATTGACTCACCTAGGTATTTTTTCTGCCTGATTTTTTAAAAATTGTGATAAACACACAGCATTTACCACTTTAACCACTTTAAAGTGTACAGTGATATTTAATACATTCAACAGTGTTGTCCAGCCATCATTACTAAGTAGTTCCAAAACATTTGCATCATCCAAAAAGGAAACCCCATACCCATAAAGCAGTCACTCCCCACTTCTCTCCCCAGACCCTGGCAACCACTAATGTGCTCTTCTGTTTCTATCTTTTTAGTTCTTTTGACGCTCTGACACAAAGTTTCCTATGAGTGGTTATTCAGTAAATATTCGTTGAACTGAATTTGAATAAAAAGGCACTCCCAGGAAAAAGACACAATGCAAGAGAAACAAATAAGAGAAGTACATTTTAGAATATAAATTATTTTTAAAGAATGTTGTTTCCCATACAACGTTGTTAGTGATTTTTGTCAAGCAAGCACTTTGAAATATAAAGTTTTATGTAAATGCTAAAAACCCTAGTGAGCTATAAAAGCAAATTAAGAAATTACCTGTGCCAAAGTATTTTGGAATAAAGTCTTTTAAAATCTAACTTTGAGATTAGAACTTCCAATTTTTCTCAAAATACACATGAATCCTTAAGATGACATCTTAGGAGGTTAGTCTTGAAGTGAATTTCAATTTTCCATATATTCTTCACTGCATTTGCTTGTTTTGTAATATTCAAAAATACTATTATTTTTGTCCTGGATGGTGTCCTCAGTGGTTTGAGCACCAGCCTGTGAAGAAAAAGGTCACTGGTTGAGTCAATCAGGGCACATGCCTGGGTTGTGTGTGGGCCAGGCCCCCCTTTGGGGGCGGGGGAGGGGCAACCGATTGATGCTTCTCTGGCACGTTGACTTTTCTCTCCCTCTCTTTCTCCCACCCTTCCCCTCTCTCTGAAAAAATAAATACAAATTTTTAAAACTGCCATTATTTTTGGAGGATTTCTCTTTTTTTAATGTGTTTTCGTCATTTCTGGGAGTTGTAGGACGCTCGGGATGGGTTCCCCCACCAGTTGTCACTTCCGAGCAATAATCCCATTTAAAATTCTGGCTCTAGTTGTAATGATATCTATTAGTGGTTGCAAAAGACTGAGTTTGTCACAGGAAAATGTTCCTTGGTTTTAATTTTTACTTCTTCTATGGTAGCGTCTTTATATTTACAATTTTACTTTTTTACTCCCACTGCTAGAGAATCTACTGCTTTATGCTTGTTTCTCCACCTAATAAACTAGTCACGCAGATCTTATAGTTTAGAGGCACTGTGCATTTTTTGTTCACTGCTAAGAGCTCTCTGACTGAGGAGAGTTTTTCAAAGTATAATGATGTGCAAGTGACGATTTACTGAATTAAATTCAGTGACATTAAACTAACCATAAAACTCCCAATGTGTACAAAATGACTCATTTCCAAAAAGCCCATTTAATATCATGATTGTAAACAGTTATGATTTTGTTAGCTATTACTCCAAACAATATTGAGGACAAAATTAAGAGTTTTTTTTTCCTAAAGAAAAGATTACTTTGCTTTCATGATTATTTTTACTTATTTTAAGGCATTCAAGACATTTCTTAGGTCGGGTTTTATTTCTTTGTATATCAGGGGTAAATATTTTCTATTTTGCCTTTTTTTGGTAAATATTTTCTATTTTGCCTTTTTTGATGTTCTAAGTGGAAATAAAGTAGGTAGTAGATATATAAAAGAAAACAGGTGAGGGAAAAGGCTCTTTCAAAAGGAACGTTGTGTGTTTATTGAAGGATGTGATTAAAGTCTTACTGCTGCAGAGAATGTGAATGGCTACCTCCTTTCTGGGACTTATCTTGACAAGAGTCTTAAACATGTCCATGTCTTTTACATTAGCAATTTCACTTCTAGGAATTGATCCTAGGGAAGTAATTTGAAAAGTGAGAAAAAAAATACATGAATAGGAGTGTTCATTCAAGGGTTATTTATAACAAAAAAAAACCCACCTTAAAAACAACCTAAATATCTAAAGATGGGGGGCTAGTTAACAAATTATGGAGCATGTATTCCTTCTTTTCTTTAATCACCATTTATCCCCCCTTTACCCTCCTTCACTTCCACCCACACTCCTCTCCCCAGAGCATGTATTCTATTTCATATTAGATAGCCATTAAAAATGATTATGCAGCTCTCCCTGACTGGTGTGGCTCAGTGGGCTGGGTGTTGTCCTGCAAACCAAAAGGTTGCAGGTTTGATTCCTGGTCAGGGCACATGCCAGGTCCTGGGTGGGGGCATGTGAAAGGCAACTGATTGATGTTTCACACATCGACATTTTTCTTCTTCTATTTCTCCTTCCTTTCCCCTCTCTCTAAAAATAAATAAATAAAATCTTTAAAAAATTATTACATAGTTCTATATTATTGTCATAGAGAGAAGTTATAACATAGCACTTAATGATAAAAGCTGATTATAGAACATTATGCACAGTGGGAGTCCGTTGTAATCAAATGCATATAAAAATACATGCATGCAAGCACACACAGAAAAGAAGTTCCATGAAGATGAACAATTTGAGCAAAGTTTATCTTTAGGTGGTGCGTGTATGTAGGGTTTTTTGTTTGTGCACATGTATTCATGTATTTCCTAATTTTGCTACAATGATTGCACAAGAGATTTCATATGTAATTCAAATACAGAAAATTTAAATAATATTTTTCTAATTCTAACTTCTTATATGAATTACCTAAGACCTACCACATTATTCTTAGATGATAATATAAACTAAAAAAATTATAAATGTAGATAGATGTATGGATGGATCACTGGAGAACAGATCACAAACAATATTATTGAACTCTGCTACTCACACAGAACCACCTTATTAAGAATGTTTGTAGTGGAGAGTTCTGAGAAAAATATTTGAAAATAAAATGACTGTATTAATTTAAGTGACTTTATTTTCAACTTTGATATATTTTTACATGAGCTTAATTTTATAAAGAGATGTACAGAGATGTACAATTCATTTCAACTAAATGATGTGACTAATTTTGCTGCTATGCCCCTTATGGCTGAGACTGAGAAATTATTAAGCTAGATAAGTTGTTTTTCTGAGCTTATGTTTATGCCACCTTTCTTCTGAGTATATGCATCAGTCAGCTATTGCCACAGTAATGCTGCATAACACATTATTCTAAAACAAAAGCACACATTAAATATTCATAAATCTGCAGGTGAACATTAGTTTGCTGATCTAGATCGGTTTGGCTGGGAAGTTGTGCTTCAGAAAGCAGGATGGCTAGACATGGCTCCAGGCTTTGGATTAAATTCAGGTCTACTTGGGGCATGCTGTTCCCATGACTGGAACATAAACATCAAATAAAATTACACAAGCACATTTTGTTTATAGCCTTTCCTCACTTCCATTAGCTAAAACAAGTCACATGGCCAAACAGAGTCAACGAGTTAGGAAGTATATTCTGTCCCAAGGGGGAAGGGGAGGGATTGACTACTGATTAAACATTTTCCTAGTTATCACAGTAAACAAATCGGGGACTGGGAAGTAACTAACCCACAACTCATTACTTGGAAAACTCTGTAACAGGAGACTTTAATTTGGGAGTTGAAAGAAACTTTAAGTCAATTCTCAGATGGGCATTTTCACATTCTGTTTTGCATGAATTAAAGTCCCCCTTTTTTTCTTTCCTGTCCCACTAAATCTACCCCACTAAGTGAACCATTTGCCCAAATATGAGGCCAGGATCACACTGTCCTAACAGGCATTCTTGTTTACCAAAATAGCTTTCTGAAGGATGAAAAATATCTATTCACTCAACTAGACAACTTCACAGCGACCAAAATCAGTTGAATGGTTCTCCCAAAAAGAAGCTAGTCTATGATAAAAGAGTAGCTAGTCATAGAGAGGTGTTTTTCCTCTGTGACCTGGGAGGGTTCCTCTAATAGATAAAAAGAGACATGCAAGTGAAACATGGTGGTATTTAATTCTCTCTAGGTGAAAATTAAGAGCTAAGAATGTTATTGGAAAAAATACAATCATCCTTCCCTAAAAAGCTCTCGTCTCTTGGCACCATGACACCTGTCCTGTAAAATCTGTAAACATACCCTCACTTACTCTCCTCCACCCAGCTGCCAGAGTTCTTCAACATTCCCATTCACTCCCTTTATTCCCAGGTTATATTGTGTTATCTATAATACAAAAAAAAAACGATGACATGTTTTCTTGGGGTCTATTTGAAGATGCCCGATGATACAGAAAAGAAGAGTTGAAAAGTGAGAATACAAGTAAGTGACATGGGGATCTATCCTGTCTCATAAGGCATTCAGCGTGGAAATGACTTTGGATGGGTTCCGGTAAGCATAACAGAGCTGCAGAGGGATTCAAAAGACAATCTGCATGCATTTGAATTCTTGCCCAGAAGAATTTGTGCTTGAGCTGAGAATACTATCTAGCAGTATAATTAAAGCCTAAGGTAGAAAGTTAGGGGAAATGAAAGGAGTCCTGCCCATTTTGCTGAGGCCAGTTCTTTTGGAGTTTTCTTTCCCTTTCTTTTTTCTATTCAAGAGTACCATAGGGTGGTGACACTCTGAGTCATTATGAAGAAAATGAATAGTCAAGGTATCTAAGTACAGGATGGGGGTTCGACCTCCATCCCCTCTTACCTCTCAAAATGGGAAGATAATACTGTCCAAACTGTCACTTCCTTTCTTAAGTTCCTGAATATATTATCAGAAAGGAAAAAAGATACCATCTTGTTCAGATATTTTCAGCAGTATTTGCCTAAAGCATATCTATAGTTGTCAAATTAAGAACAGAATTTACTTGAATAAGGTAGTATTTTTAAGGAAAGGGACACTTTTTAATTAATTTTTATAAAAAAACTTAAAGAAATAGATTATTTGCTATAGATCATTCAAACACTCTTAGATGAAGCAAGTACATTATATGTGGTATCTATAAGGCAGGCACTCTGTGCATTTAGCACTTGTGCTGTTAGACTGGAGGGCTGGTCAGACTTAAAACTTTTGAAGATGTAACCCTAGACTGAAGAAAAGACAGTTAACTGTTTAATATAAAAGATGACAACAGAGGTAGATAACATACACTTTGCCTCCTCGTATAACCTAAAGAAGGACAACAAAAAATTTAAAAACAAAAAATAACCAGAACTGCCAGGAAATCGAACTGTATGGAAGCCCAACAACCAAGGAGTTTAAGAAGAAACATTCAGAAGGATTGGAGGGGCAGACAGCAGCAGATGGCATGGAGAGCACACGTGGCAAGGTGGCAGCTGGTGGGCTAGGTAGTCCCACATTCGTGTGCAGATAAACCAGGAGGAACAACTTGGGAGCAAGACAGACTGCACAACCCAAGGTTCCAGTGGGGGAAAATAAAGCCTCAAAACCTCTGACTGTAAAAACCTGTAGAGGTTGTGGCAGAGGAAGAAACTCCCACCCTCCCAGGAGAGTTCATTGGAAAGACCAACAGGGTCCTAGAATGTACACAAACCCACCCACTTGGAAATCAGCACCAGAAGGGCCCAATTTGATTGTGGACAGTGGGGGAAATGACTGAAAACCAGCCTAGAGCCGAGCAAGTGGCATTGTTCCCTCTCAAACTGCTCCCCCACATACAGCACCACAACGCAGTGATATGGGTTGCCCAGCCCTGGCGAATACCTAAGGCTCTGCTCCTCACTATGTAACAGGTATGCCAAGACAAAGAAATATGGCCCAAATGAGAGAACAGGTCAAAGCTCCAGAAAAAATACAACTAAGTGATGAAGAAATGGCCAACTTATCAGATGCAGAGTGCAAAACACTGGTAACCAGTATGCTCACAGAATTGGTTGAGAATGGTTGCAAAATAGAGGACGAAGTGAAGCCTATACAAAGTGAAATAAAGGAAAATGTACAGGAAACCAAAAGTGATGTGAAGGAAACCAGGACTCAAATCAATGATTTGGACCAGAAGGAAGAAATAAATATTCAATTAGAACAGAATGAAGATACAAGAATTCCAAAATATGAGGAGAGGCTTAGGAACCTCCAGGACAACTTTAAGTGTCTCAACATCCGAATCATGGGGGTGGGGTGTTGCAGTTGATCAAGGCTGAACAGATCCATTCTTGCCTCTGGTAGATGGAAGAAAATGTGCAGAGCCGTGGGGATGCTTGACATGCCTTTATTCATGGGTGAGAGAACCATGCATGCCACAAGCTGCGTGCCTCACTAGTGGGAAGCCCCTACCTGTTTAAGTACTAGAGGGCAACAAAGCAAAAAAACTGCCAAAACCTTATATAACATAATAGTTCTGCGTATGTGAGTCCACTTTATGTTATGAGAACAGTTTATCGGACCCAACCTCGAGGCTATGAGAACACTGGTTATCAGGCTCCTCCAAGGCTATGGGAACACTGCTCCTCTTAGTTACCCAGACACCTGGGTGAGGAAGCCAGACTGCCTCCACTTATCCTACAGGGTGCCAGAAGGAGAAGAGGAAGAGCAAGAAATTGAAAACTTATTTGAAAACATAATGAAGGAGAACTTCCCCAATCTGGCAAAGGCAATAGACTTCCAGGACATCCAGGAAGCTCAGAGAGTCCCAAAGAAGTTGGACCCAAAGAAGAACACACCAAGGCACATCATAATTATGTTGCCCAAGATTAAAGAGAAAGAGGGAATCTTAAAAGCAGCAAGAGAGAAGGAGACAGTTACCTACAAAGGAATTCCTATAAGACTACAAGCTGAATTCTTAAAAGAGACCTTGCAGGCAAGAAAGGGCTGGAAGGAAATATTCAAAGTCATGAAAGGCTAGGACCTACATCCAAGATTGCTCTATCCAGCAAAACTATTGTTTGGAGTGGAAGGGCAGATAAAGTGCTTCCTAGATAAGGTCAAGTTCAAGGAGTTCATCATCACCAAGACCTTATTATATAAAGTGTTAAAGGGACTGACTTACAAAGAAGAAGATGATCAAAAATATGAACAGTAAAATGTCATCAAACTCATGACTATCAACAACTGAATTGAAAACAAAACAAACTAAGCAAACAATTAGAACAGGAACAGAAACACAGAAATGGAGATCATGTGTTGGGTTATCAGCAGGGGAGTAGGAGGGGGAGAGAGAGGGAAAAGGTACAGAGAATAAGTAGCATAAATGGTAGGTACAAAATAGACAGGGAGAGGTTAAGAATAGTATAGGAAATGGAGAAGCCAAAGAACTTGTATGTACAACCCATGGACATGAACTAAGGTGGGGGAATGCTGGTGGGAGGAGGGTGCAGGGCAGAGGGGAATAAAGGGGAGAAAATAAATGGGACAACTATAATAGTATAATCAATAAAATATATTTTAAAAAATAAGGCGACTATAGAGATGCAAAAATAATGATTAACAAAGACTTTGGTGATCAAGATGAAGTTAACACATCAAAGGTATTAATTATCCCGTTGAAATTGAGTTACCAAAAATAATTAGATGTTAATTAGGTTTTCATTACTAAATAAAGCTTAAACATTATTAAAAATAGTATACTTCTCACCCTGGCTGGCATAGCTCAGTGGATGGAGTGCGGGCTGGGAACCAAAGTGTCCCAGGTTCGATTCCCAGCCAGGGTACAATCCTGGGTTGCAGGCCATAACCCCCAGCAACCGCACATTGATGTTTCTCTCTCTCTCTATCTCCCTCCCTTCCCTCTCTAAAATATAAATAAATAAAATATTAAAAAAATAATAGTATACTTCTAAAACCACCACTCTAATAAAATAACTATTTTTTAAATCTTTACGAACACATCACTTTGCTTGACCTCTCAGTAGTTTTCAATGCAGCTGACCACATCTTCCTACTTGAAAAACTACTTTCTTTGCTCCAGAATTATTCACCACCCATTCAGCCTGGAAGTCACCTTTGATAGCTTCTTAACGTTGCAGTTCCTTGGGAATAAAAATGAGCTTTTCCCCTCCCCCTGTTTATGCTGTATTCACTCTATACAATGGCACCAAATACCATCTAAATGCTAATGGCTCTGAACTAGCTAATTTCCAACCAGATCTGTTTTCTGAGTACCAAACCTGTGTACTATCTATTAGATTATTCTACTTGGTTCTCTGACAAATCTCAACCTCACATTCAAAATGGATTTTTAACTTGCCTTCCCAAATTTCAAACTGTATCAAATACGTGAATAACACCATCCACCCCCCCCCAGTGGTTTAAAGAAGCAATATGGAGATTGCAGTTAATGTTTCCATCCCTACTCTTAATCACATATAAATTTTGTTTTTCTCACCTCCAGAATGTAGCTCAATCTGTCCTGTTTTTCTCATCTCCCAGTTTTAAATCTTGTCTAAACACTTTCTTCTCACTAACCCTGGACACTACCATGGTCTCCAAAGTGGTTTCCCTTCTAGTCTTGATTAACTTCAAAGTATTTTCCATGTAACACAAAATGATGTTAAAATGTAAATAGGTCCCCATCACTCCTCCACTCAAGAAGTTTCAATGGCTTCCAGGATAAAAAGGATAAATCCTGAAGGCATTGATTGATCTGGTTCCTCAAGGTGTACCATTCTCCTCTCACTCATTGTGCTCCCGTCCCTTTGGTCCTTCTCCCACTTCTGTAAGACATCAAACCCTTCCCCACCTCTGGGGTTCTGTTCCTCTGTGGCTGCTGTGTCCCACCTGACATGCTGTCCACCAGTCTTCCCTTGGCTGATAACACTAATTCTCTCCTCACTGTCTCAGAGAGCTATCCTCAATGACCATCCACTTCCCCAAACCTGCTTAGCCCCCCCATTGTATACTAATACCCTCATTTCATAGCACAAGTCATAATTTATACCTATCTATCTACTTGGTTAATAGCTTTCTCCCTCATAATAAATAATCTTTTTCCAGGGCCCCTAGGCTAGACACTATAGAGGATATAAAGAAGTTTCTAGCAAGTCTCAAGCCTCAAGCAGGATGGATTAGATCCATGCAAACATACTTGTACAGTGTAAACAGACCGTAATAAGGTCCAAAGGAAAAATATAGGTAAATGAGTGGGAGACATCTCTGGCCAATACCTCAGTAGAGATTTTCAAAGAGGAGGCATTTCAGAAGCTCAAAGGAAAGCAGGATGAGATTTAGATATATGGAGATGGGGCATGGAGATTGGAGCGAGTAAGGGCATCAAGAACAAAGGAAATATATTTTACCTTTAAAATGCCTTTTGTTTTCTCCTTGTCTTTCTTGGCTGGGTGCTCTAGGACAGTGCTTCTTAACTTTAATGCACAAACAAATTACCTGGCAGTCTTGTAAAAATGCAGGTTCTGATTCACTGGGTCTGGGATAGGCAGAAGTCTGCATTTCTAACAAGTTGCCAGGACTGCTGAAGCCGCTAGTCTGAGAAGTGCACTTTGAGTAGCAAAGTCCTTGGCCACACAGCACGTTGCCAATTGGAGGCAGCAACACTGGGAAACTGTCAGCCACCTATGTGGCTGGGCAGGTATGTTTGGCCTGAAGAGCTTCTGGAGACAGAGCAACAGGAGCTTCTTTCACTGTTAGTCTTTTCGGACTGATCAGGGACCATAACAAACAGAGCAGAAAGAGCTGAGCTGCCGCATGCAATAGAGGAGACCTCTCTGTCTCAGACTGGGAGTGCATTGCATCATTCTATCCTCCAAACGAGCAGCACAGAAACTGGGGGAGAGACAGAAGCTCTGTGTAGTCACTGACTTGCTTGTGTCCTAGAAGAATAAGGGATTCTTTGTTAGCCCAGAGCCTAACAGTTTTTCTAGATCTTGGTGGAGACAGTCATTTTAAAGCAAAAAATAGGTCTTTCAAAAATATCGCTGAGATAATGGAAGGAGTAATTAGGGTGGTTCAGCCTACCAAACTCTGAACTTACTACAAGCAACCAGGGCTGAGTTAAGGTAGAGATCCCGATGCGGCAGCAGGTGATCAAAACTGTCTCCGTGTATTTCCATTTTTGTTCTGGATTTTTTTTTCAGAACTTTTAATTCAAGCAAGTCAAGAGAGAAGAGAAGAGCAAAACTTGGCCATTTGTGATAGAAATTCAGAATTAGTCACTGTTTCAACTTATTTATCTGTGTAATGTCTTAGTAAATCTTAACTGAGTCCTAACAATAAAAACATGCAGAAATCTTTAAACTATTCATCTATCCCCTTAGGCCTTTTCTTTAGAAAATAAAGCAATAGGTACAAACACTAGGACAGCTGGATAGTCAAAAGTGGAGTTTTTTAAAAAGCACTTTTTATGTATGTAAAATTGTGTAAAAAGAGGATTGCTACATTGCATCTGTGGAGATAAAATATGATTGATTGCTCATAGCAGAATCAGTGCTTCTAGAAACAGCTCTGTTAGAAACAGCTTGATTGAAAATGCAAAACACACTTTTGATTTTCCCCGCCCATTTTTTGAAGTTACCCAGATTGGCAGTCATGGGATGAAAATAGCAGTATTTATTTAGCACTTGCTGTGGGCCAGGTACCGTGCTAAATATATTACATATGTGTTCACTCCCATTAAAACCATCAACAGATAGTAATATGCACTTTTTGGGACAAGGAATCTGTTATTCAAAGAAGTTGTAGACTTTGCCTAACATAATAGAGCAAGAAGGAGTTGAAACAGAGGTGCAAAATAAAATCGGTTTAAAATAAAATCCACGTCCTACGAAGCACCAGGGCATGCTGGTTCTTAACACCAGACTACTTTGTTTCTTGCTGAGGATCGTTTGCTTTTTTATTGCAGCTGTTCTTATATAATACTGAGTTACATCTGAAGTCTATGGTGTTAGTGATTTGCTAAACTTAAGACTTTTAGGATCCCTCCCATACTATACATCCTCCCACCTCAGTGCCCCTGCACATGCTGTTTTCTCTGCCTGAATTCTCTCTCCTTTCTAGTGACGTGTTGGTTGTGACTGTCACTTGTTCATGAGCTCTTTCTGAGCTAGGCTTTGGGTGACAAAAATTGAAGGCACTCAAGACTTGTTTCCAGCACTCAAGAGACTAACAATCAGATTGGAAACACATGGCTAAAAAATATCAAACTATTACAGAGCAACCAAGTCCAGGACGACTTTGGTTCCATTTTTTCCAGGGAGTGGTTTCTCATTTTAGTCTCTTATCTGTATGCTGGTATATGAAAGCTGAAACAGCTTAGGGTAAGGCAATATACTTACAGAAGCAGAAAGAAGCTTTGAGAACATGGAAGACTGAAAAAGATGAAAGGGAGAAAATGAGAATTGCTGTTTGCAATGTGTTTCAGTAATGTGCCATCTTGCTGCTTTTAAGATTCTCTCTTTGTCTTTAACATTTTCCATGTTAATTATGATGTATCTTTGTATGGGCCTGTTTGGGTTCATCTTGTTCGAGACTCTGTGCTTCCTGGACTTGTGAGTCTTTCTCCTGCACCTGGTCAGGGGCGTTTTCAGCCATTATTTCTTCAAATAGGTTCTCGATACCTTGCTCACTCTCTTCTCCTTCTGGTACCCCTATAATGTTGTCCCAAAGATCCCTTAAACTATCTTTATCTTTTTTAACTCTTTTTTATTTTTGCTGCTCTGATTGGGAGGTTTCTTCTACTTTATCTTCAAAATTACTGATTTGATTCTCTGCTTCATGCAACCTACTCTTTGTTCTTTTTAGCGAATTCTTCATTTCAGATATTGTATTCTTCATTTTGGACTGTTTTTATGGTTTTTATATTCCTTTTTTATGCTTACTATCTTCTTCTTAAAGTTCTTACTGATTTCACCCATTCTTCCCCCAAGTTCCTTGAGCATCCTTATAATCATTGTTTTGAACCTTGTATATGGTAGATTGCTTGCCTCCATTTCACTTAGTTCTTTTTCTAGGGATTTCTCCTGTTCTTTCATTTGGGGCAGGCTTCTTTGTCTCTTCATTTTGGCTGCCTCTCTACATGTATTTCTGTGTGTTAGGAAGAGCTTTTATGTCTCCCAGTCTTGGTAGGGTAGACTTATGTAGTAGGTATCCTGTGGGCTCAATGGCACAGTCTCCCTGATCGCCTGAGTCACGCGCTCCAGGAATGTCCTCTGTGTGCGTGATGTGAGCACTCCTGTTGACAGCTGAGTCTTGATCAATGTTGGCCCATTAGTAGGTGGGGTGGCTGACTATGAGGATTGACCCAGACCCCAGTGTATGAGCTATTGTGCAGGCATTGACCCCATGAGTCAGAATCTGCCCCACTAGGGTTTGGTGCCGGCCAAGATCTCCCATTGGGTGTGCCTCTTGTGAAGTTAATTGGGTCATGCTCTGTTGTGGCCTGAAGCCCACCAGCAGGTATATTGTTTCTGGATCCTCTAGGGAGGGACTCCAGTGTAGGTCAATGTCAGATGCTGCCTGTGACTAGCCCTGGGCTACCTGTTAGGAGATATAAAGTAATTTACAGTTTATTTATTGCTGCCTCTGCTAAGCCTGAGTGCGTGTGGGAGGGGCCAAGCTACATACCAAGCCTGGCTTCTAAGGCACCCTGAGATCTGCCTTCTCCTGCTGGCTGTCCATTAGGCTCAGTGACTGAAAGAGCCTCTGGCAGTAGGTGAGTTTCATAAAGTAGGTTCTGAGTGAGTCAGCAGGTAGGGGGCAACTGGCATGCACCAGGTTAATCAAGATTCAAACTTGGTGCCAGTGCTGGGTCTAAGGCCACTCAGGACAATTCCCAGGGTACACTGAGGCCAGTCATGACCCACCTGGGGCCTGCAGACTTTTGTGGTTGGGCAGGGTCTCAGGGAGGCATCAGGGTGAGGCCAGTAGAGTTCATCTGGCTAGAACATTAATATTTGGTCTTGTGGAGGGAGGGCTCTGCAGAGGAACAGTGGCTCCAGCTGAAGCTTGGGGCGGGGGTGGTGGGGGATAGGCCTTTCGAAGAGCCTTCCAAGAAAGTTTCCCCTGTGGGCCCAGGCTGGCCACAGCCAGCAGACTCCTCCTCAGGGCAGGGCTTGGCAAGGTGGGGCCACAGGGAGTAGGAAGGGTGAGGCTTATACATCATCCCTACGCTGACTCAGCGTGGAGTGGCGTGGTCAACCCAGGAAAAACAGCATCTGCAGGTGGTGTGGGAGAGGGAGTCAGCACAGAGACAGTGGCAGCTGACCCTCTAGCCCTCTCCCTGAAGCCACACAATCCAGTCTCTCCCTGTATGGCTCCAGTCTGCTCTGAGCCACTGTCCCTCTGCTGGAACACAGGGTTAGTGGCTACAAAAGAGATTTTGTATGCTGATCATTTATGAGGGTGCCCTGCAGGGTTCCTAGCAGACTCCTGTCTCTTCCTGGCAGATGGAATGTCCATCAGATGTTATAATGCAGTCTCCTCATCCAGGCACTGGAGTTCTGGGAAGGGGAGCCCGGCATGGGGTTGAGACGTTTCATGCCTCAAGGGGAACTTTGCAGCTGAGATATACCTTCTGATTCACAACTGTTGTCTGTGGGTTTGGGGCCAGAATTTTTCATGTCTCTACCCTACCTACAAGATGTTCTTCTGTAAACCCTTGCATATAAGACTTCTGTTCAGCTAGTTTTTAGCTGGATATTCAGGCTGATTGCTCTATAATTTAGTTGTAATTCCAGGTTGGCCCTAGGAGGAGGTGAGTATAACTTCCACCCTCTCAGTTGCCATCTTGGATCTCCCATTCTAGAGGCTGGAGGTCCGAGATCAGGAGCCAGCATGGTCAGGTTCTAGAGCGTGCCGTCTTCTTCCAGGGCTCTAGGTACTTTGGCCACAGATATCTTTGCTGTAAACCCATGTTTTCCTTTTCTTTTCTAGAATAGTAATTTAAAAGTCTGTGACTTGGCATCCAGATGAACTATAAGGTATTTTTCTGTTCTATAGTTTCATGATTAGACTTTAAGGAAAAGAAACCAACTATGTGCTTAGGGTTTTTTGTTAACTATACGCAAGAAAATGGCAACAATGGTAGTTCTTGGGGAGCAAAACTTACTTTTTCCCTGTACGAAGTTTTTCTGCACTGAGCGGCTTTTTAATGTCATGTATTATTTACTGCTAATAAAAATAAATTTAAAAACAAATACATTTTAAAATTTAAGTAGAGAAAACATTTTACTTTTTAAACCGGTGTCCTCCTTTATAAATGTTTACATCCTGTTCTTGCTCTTTTTTACAACCTTACAATTAGTGATTTTTAAAAATAATAATTCTTAGGAACGGTGGGAAGTGGAACAGAGATACAAAAGTTTTTGATGGTGGAAACTGCTATTTATTCTGCAAATATTTGTAAGTACCTGTTATAGGTCCTGGGCTGGGTACTTCCTCTTTTCTCTAAATTTTAGAAGGCTTCTTGTGTAAATACCCAAGCATTTTTTTCTTTGAGAGTTCTGCATGCTTAAAATGCTTCCCATAGATAAGTGATGGTCTGTTCTCCATGAATTCAGCAATGAGCTCACCTTCAGGGAGAATCACCCAGGGTGCTGAGGTAAGTCCCAGGTATTTGGTTGAAGCAGAAACTACATTGATGACCTGGCTGCAGGTGAGATAGGAAGTCGTTTGTACTGTTTGAGGAGTGCGGGGAGGGTTGGGGGGAGTAGCAATCTTGAAATAGATCTGCAATATTGAGAAACTAAGAGGTAAAGAGGAAGAGTTTTAAAAAGGAAAGTGGTAGAAGAGAAGGTGGCTGGCAATAGAAACTGATTCAGGGACATTTTAACTTACTAAATTGTTGTATTACCCGAAAGCCGATTCTAAAGATTTGTAAACAGAATGCTGAACACACAAAAATAATGGTGTACCGCCATCGAACACCCTGCGGAGCACAGGCTAGGGCAGGTAGGCCATGAACTTATGGGAATGCCAAAGAACTCAGTAATCAAGATAAATATTTTCATAAAATATTGAAAAAATAATGTATGGTGAAAAATATCAACATTTAAAATAAAGACAAGGCTAGTATTCCTGTTTTTGTTGCTGTTGTTCTTCAGACTCCAAAAGGCCTTTGGCAGGGCACTGGCAGTGATCCTGCAGAAACTTCCTACTCAGGTACTTTTTTATTAGTGATACTTCCCAAAAGTTAGTCCTCACATTCTCGTTTCACATCAGTGAAAACTTTTCTTGAGTGTCCCAGCATTTATCTGTAGCTCTCTTCTGTCCGAAAACCCATTTCCCTTAGTAACTGGCAGCGCTCTGATGACAATCTGAATCATCTTGGATCCTTTCCAGTTCCTTCCCAAACCACAGTGGCCACTCAGCACAGAAATCACAGACTGGCTGTCCTAGGGGTTGAGCAGGGGAAGAACCCGGATATGTTTTGTTTGGCACAAAGTTGTTGTTGTTTTTTTTAATTGAATTTATTATCAACATTTTACAATCAGAATATTTCACATGAAAATAATATAAATCTCTCATTTTGGGGGGAAATTAGAAAACCTCGCAAAAGCAGGCCCAAATTCTTCCATGATAGCAATGGGCAATTTGGAGCAGAGCAGTTCTACCTTTTAAGCCCTGTCTAGTCCCCCGCCTCCTACACGGTTTACTCATTTACGCTGCCTGCCAGGCCTCATGAGCTCTTTCAGTTTGCAACCTAGGAATGAAGGTGCAATGGCTAACACCCAAATGTTGGGTTCATTCGTTCTGTCTTGGAGAGTAAATGTTTTCTTAGTTGTCCTTTCGAATACAGTCTTGCCCGGACCGGAGGCACACAGAAACAGCTCACCTTTCTAGCGGGCAAACTTCTCACAGCCCATGAAACTTGCACTGCGCCCCGCACATTTTTTCTCCCCGGCCCTTTGCTCCAGAGCCCCGTCCCCTGCACAGTGCCTTCCCTGGGTCTCCCACCGCCTTCGTTCTGGAGCGTGGACGTCGGGTCCCGGCCCCCAGGCGCAGCTCCCCGTCCCGAGCCCGGGCGCCCAGGCTCGATCACGGCGGCACTGGGCATGCTCAGAGTTGGCCGCGGGGGCAGGTTTGCTTCGCAGGCGCTCGCACTCGGCTGCCGGCGGGCGGGCGCGCGGCTGCAGCTGGAGCTCGGGCGCCTGGAGTTGGAGTTGCCGGGAGTTTCCCCCGCACCCCTCTCTCTTCCCGCGCGGCAGCCGGAGCCGGCGCGGGAGCCGCGAGAGGCGGCCGGCCAGCACCCTAGCCAGTCGAGCCTTGTCCGGAGCCCGGAGCTCCGCGCGGGGCAGCCCCCGGGGAGGAGCCTCGCCTCCGGGACGCGTGCCGCACGCAGGCAGTGCCCGGGCACGAGCCAGATCGCACGGTAGGGCCAGGGGAGGGGAGCGGGCGGGAGAGCCAGAGGCCGGCCGGGCCGGGGGCGATGCGGATGCAGCAGCCGCAGCGACTGGGGCTCCCGGCGCATGGTCCGATGCGGGAGCCAGGGCGGGGACCCCGCTGGGGACCGGAGGAATAGGAAGGCGCCCCTATAGATGCTTTCAAGTTGGCGGGCGGCAGGATAGGGCGCAGCTGCTTAGAGCGCGCCCAGAGCGATTCGGGTCCCGGGTTCCCCCTACCCTCAAACCTGGGACCCGGCGTGCGGGCAGGGTTGGGCAAGCTGCAGAACGGAGCAGTTTCCTCGGAGAAAGTTGAGAATGAAGCCCTTTTATTGTCATTGTCCCCGCGGTACTATCGGCCCGAAGCCCCCAGGGTGGAGGAGCTGAATGGGTCGCTGTGCCCCTGGGCTGAGCTTCTCTACCCCGCTGAAATCCACGAATCACCCAGAGCTTCGCTTCCCTGGCGTCTTCTAGGAAAATCATTCCTGCCAAAACTGAGGTAGGATCTCCGGGCGGGCACGGCTCCCTGCCTGTAGGGCGCTTATTAGGGCGATGCCCCGTCCCCAACCTCGGACGTGGCCAAGGGCGGCTGGGTTCCCTGTTAGCTCTTGAGGTGATGCGCGCCGGAATGTAGCCTCACACACATG
This sequence comes from Phyllostomus hastatus, assembly GCF_019186645.2. Lineage (NCBI taxonomy): Eukaryota > Metazoa > Chordata > Mammalia > Chiroptera > Phyllostomidae > Phyllostomus > Phyllostomus hastatus. The sequence continues at coordinate 2,214,432 of NW_025333860.1, read as the reverse complement.
GTGGGGCAACGTGGCTGGGGTAGGTGGCCAGCCCGATCTTTACTCCAGCCTTTCCTTAGTTTTACAGCACCCTACCCTCCTTCCCCCCACCCCCAACCTCCCGCCCCCGTTCATCTTCGCAGAGACAGGGCCTGGCGGAAGGGCCAGGTGGAGAGTTTGGGTGGACATACTGTTCCTTGGGAGACAGCGTCTGGGTCTTATCTACCTTGGGCCCCAGGACTTCCATTCATAAGGAACCCTCTCCCCTTTCTATTCTTCTTACTCTGGGGCTGAGTGGGAAGTATCACTAATAGGGCCGGTGGGTCTGCAGGAATGTCCACCTCATCCCAATGGCCTCCTTAAGACCGTGTTCCAGGGGACTCCAGGACCCTGGAAACGGCGTTGTGTGGATTGCGAGGGTGTGGAGGATGCTGATGATTTCTTTCGGCTCCACTTTTTTCACTTCTTGTTTTGAGTTTTGGGGTTTGGCCTGTGCGCGAGTCAGAACTGTGCTGTCATAACCCGAGGGGGAGGGGGGTGGAGGAGCTTCAGCCAGGCAGTGAGCTGCTGTTCGCCTCGCCTCTGAGGCTGCTAGTGGGAACTGGTCCAGAAATGATTATGCAGGCTAGAAATATGCCTCCCTTTTTTTTTTCTTTTTTGGCTGAACACCTTGGCTGTTGGGTTTGTGTGTTAAGTTCTTAAAGGGGCACCCACAAACTGCTCAAGTACCATGTTGTAGAGACTCACCATTTGCGCTGCATGCTTTTCTGTGTGCTTTTTCCTAGGGGTAATCTGCTTTGGGGCACATTTTCAGGTGTGGGAATCACCTGGTGTGGGCGCATAGGTTCTAGAGCCAGACAGACCAGGTCAAGTTGTAGCTTTGCAGGGGATGACTGTGCTGACAGGCAAATTGTTAGGCACTAGGAACTTCAGTTCTGTGTTCTGTCAGATGGGACTAATGGTGACTTTATCTCCTTTCATTGCACGATTGTTGTGAGACTTGGGTGAGATAATGGAAATACAAGATGCTGAGAAAACTTGAAGGCACTGTTAATGTCTTACTTATTGGTGCCCTTTACTCAGGTTTTTTTTTTAATTTAACCGATTTTTAAAAATTATAACAAGAAATTTAAGTCTTCTCTGCCCACTTCTTACCAAGAGATTTAGTTGCTAAGGTCTTTGGAGTAGCTATTTATCTTCTTTTGTTCTCTTTCCTTAGATCCATCTCCTTTCGTGCCCCAGTCCTCCTATTTGTTTGCGGACAGCAGCATGGTGCAGATTAGGAGACGGGGTGGGATTGACTTATCAGTGTTCAGGGTCCTTGTCCCTGGTTTCAGTCCCAAGGTTGATGAACACGGCAGCAGGCCCTGGGCTGGAGCTCTGGCTTGTTTTTAACAGTGACCTTGAACTAAGGACTCAACCCCTCATTAGGGAGATCAGTCTGTGAGGTAAATAGTTAATGCTGAGCAGAGGCCAGAGCAGGTGAGATTGTCTCCCACACACTCAGTGAAGGTTTTTATCAGGCTCCTGACCCCCCACCCTCTGCATCTTCCCCAATCCCAGGGCAGTGGTTCTCAACCACCAGCATCAGAGTCACCCAGACTATCCTATAGCATCACTGACTTACGGGGTGAGAGAGAGTAAGAGAATGACGTTTGTTTAGAAATGCCATCATTTTAATGTCCTCTATAGAGACAGAGTGTTTCAGGAACTTGCCTAAGGCATTTTGTATTTCTAATACCTGTGTCACTTACTATTGTCCAGTTTTAATCATTCTGATCACTCTTCAAATTAATCAACTTTACACACAAGAAGGATAAGATCTCTCCTCCTTTATGTACTGTAAAGCATTTAGTCTTTGGCTTCTAGGTCACTCTTGGTAGACTGAAATTGGTAACCCTGATATTGATAAAGCCACAACTACCCCATTTTCTTTCTTTGGGGATCTCAGACATTTGTAGAGAGGAGGTTGCATAAAGTTCTGGCAGCTTGAACCTTAAGACCGAAGAACTTATGAGCAAGTGTAAAAAGAATTGCAGTGTGGCGTCTTTCTGAATGGACAGCTTAGCTTACCCAGGCCTCAGGGGAGGTGAGGTACACCCATGACAGGTGTCCCACAGTGCTCAGATTTGGTGGAGGCCTCCGTTCCTTCTGGGGAATGGTGGAGTTGGCAGTAACCGAGATACTTTCTTGCTCTTCCGGGGGGAGGAAGGCCAACTTTCAGGGGCGACTGTGCTGCATCAGTGTGGCTTGGTGCAATTTAGTTTGTAATCAAGCACTTTGTGGGCACAGCTAGTCCTAAGCTATTCTCCTTGTCCCCTAAGCTATGGCCCCAGGCTGAGAGCTGACCATGACCAAAGGGCCTAGACTGTGGCATTGATGCTTTGTATCAGAGAGGCCTCTGGAACCTGCTCAAGTCAGGAGGATTCCTGAGATGGCCTCCTAACGCAGGACGAGGTTCACGTAGCCCCCAGATGGGCGAAGCATTAGAGAAGGTCAGCACTTAAACTAGCCTGGTATTCCTGTGGCCTCACGGAGTCCCAGATGACTAGCATGCTTTCTTTCAGCTTTACATTTGTGCTTTTATTTTTAAAATGAGTAGCACTAGAGAAACCTGTCAGTAAATTGGAGACCTATTGGAAAACTCAGGTGTAGCACTTAGTGTTTTAGTAGATAAACTGCAAGGCCCATGCCTGTGGCCCTGACTATAATCAGCACTCAGTGAGGAAACCATCTTTGGGTTGTAAATCTTAACCTTCACTAGCTAGTTTAAATGGTTTTGCCTACTTAACACAAGTAGGGGACATTTTTGTTTTAAACTTCTTTCCCATAACTTCATGTTTATATTTTGGGTGTTACCTCTCTTTTCACTGCTAGGATTTTTGCCAGTGTAGAGGAAGCTTTTTTCCTTATCGCTGTTGTTCACTGTGCTCAGCGCATGACCACGTGATGTCCTTGCTCGCTTGGCTAAGTCTGTAGTGAGGCATCATTAGGATACTTTATTTCTCTTTGGTCCACTGTTGTCACTGTTCTCCTCAGCCTTGCTACAGCGTGCTTTTTAACTAAAACTTGGGTTGTACTGTGCTTGCTCAGTATACATTTTTCACACTTCATCATCTTCCAATTTCAGAAGTCCAGATGGCTCTTAAAATTATGAGCACAGTTAATGTATGGTTTCTTTTTTCTTTTTCTGTCATCTGACATGTTAATAGACTGACTTCCAATGGATGGCATTCTTTGGGGATAAAACAAAGCAAGTTTGGTTCCTTACCCCCGCAGAAAACATGGTTTCCACTCAGTGCTTTCCGGCTGGCAGCACTGAGCAGTGATCGAGTGAGCTCAGCAGTTCCCACAGTGCGTCCTCGGAAGGACGGTGTCTGGGTGGGTGTTAAATAGGTGTGCTTTTGTAAAGGGCAAGTCAATTTGGAAGCGCTGCCTATTACATTTTTCCTGTCTCAGAGACTCTCCACACGTGCACCATCGTATCACAAACTCTGAGAAGTACTGCAGTTAAAAATATCGGCAACAAAAACCTTGGTTGTATTTATTCAATTAAATGTTTCCCAGGACACAGCATTTTGAGGATTTTTGTGTATCTGTTGGGGCTCCGTTACTGAATTGGCACATTCAGCAATTCTAGTAAGTTCTTTAACACCATCTCTGGATGGGGAAGTTTCACCTAGTATATCCTTAAAGTAAAGGGCATTCATTAAATATGGATATTAACTGATTAGTTGAACTCTCTAGGTGCTTACTGTTGTTTTGTTTCTGTTTTTGTTTTTTAAATTTCAGAGTAAACAGAAAACATTCTAAGCTGTGCTGGCTAAAAATATTCTCCTTTATTAGACACCTAGAGACCAATAAGACTCTGGAGAGGCTAGACTAAGAAAATGTTGTGGACGATGGGTGACACTTTGTAGAGGAAAAGGGATGTTTTAGTTTGGTGGTGTGATGGAGCGGGGCTGTGAAGACTTGTACTTGTGCCAGTTTATAAGTAAATTTCAGAACACATAAGAAAGGACCATGCCTAGCTCAGTGAGATGGAGTGAACCTGTGGTGGTGTAAGAGCCTATTGTGAAGGTCTTTTCTTGATTCCGTAATTCACCGAGGGAGCAGACGCGTGCCAGTGACCACAGGACAGCTAGTTGTGGATGAACAGGGGGGCGGGCATAGCACTCAGGCTGAAAACAGGGAGGGGTGACGCTTGAGAATGAAAGGGAGACAGAATGAATTTGTAGGCATTAGAGGGTCGTAGTTCCAGGTACAGGGAAATTCATTAAAATGTAGGTCCAGCTGAAAAATATTGGATATTTGGGGAAAGAGTGTTTTTGGAAGACCCCCACGAAGAGGGGTCTTAACTAGAGTTTAAAAAAATAACAAGAGAACTTTTACAACTTAACAATAAATAAAATAACCCACTTTAAAATTGGGATTAGGATTTAAATAGACATTGCTTCAAAGACGATGTACAGATGGCCAATAAATGTATAAATGATGCTCAACATCATTAGTCATTAGGGAAATACAAGTCAAAACTACAACAAGATAACACTTCACACCCACTGGGATGGCTATAATAAAAAATATAATAAATGTCTGAGGATATGAAGAAATCAGAATCCTTGTACATTATATTGTGGGTGGGAATATAAAATGATGTGGCTACTTTGTAAAACAGTAGCCACAGAGGCGCTTCGTGATCAGTTCCACTCCTTGGTGTATACCCAAGAGAATAGAAAACATACGTTCATGAGAACACTTGTATGCACATGTTCACGATAGCATTGTTCATAGTAGCCCAAAGGCGGAAGTGACCCCAATGTCCATCAACTGACGAATGGATAGACAAAATATGGTACATCCATACAATGCCTTGAAAACATGCTACATGAGAAAAGCCAGACACAAAAGGCACACGTCGCATAACTCCACTACGAAATGTCCAGAACAGGCAGATTCATGGCGGCAGGCAGTGCGTTGGTGGTTGCCAGGGGCTGGGGAGAGGAAGGAATGGGGAATGACTGTTGATAGGTGTGCAGTTTCTTTTTGGGGGTGATGAAATATTCTGGAGTTAAATGTGGTGATGGTTAGACAACTGTGTGAAAACTACTGAATTGTACACTTTCAAAGGGTGAATTTTAATGGTGTGCGGATATCTCAATTAAAAAAGAAAAACAGCAAGAAGGCCACAGTGGCTGGGAGAAAAGGAGGGTAATAAAAAAAAAGTGGTGAGAGAGAGAGCCAGGGTATCAATTTCAGGCCAAATTTTCTGCTCCCAGCAAAGAAATACCTAAATAATAATTCTTTTCTCCTTGTTTGTCTTTGGGTCTCCTAGGATTTTCCTGGTACTCTTCCATTGAAAGATCCTTCCCCTGAGTTAAAAGGGTTTTGTTGGAAGTTGCTCAGAGTCAGTGGCATAGTTTTCATGACAAGTGCCTTGTGATCTTCAGGTCAAAGTGTGTTTCTGGACACTGACTCCATAATTGGGCTTCCATGCAGTGATCCACCAGAGGGCAATAGGCAGTGTTGACTGGACAACTTCTGTGTAGCTTCTCCCTTAAGATTTGACTGTGGTAGACGTTTTAGTGTCATCTCCTGATTTGTTTATGGAGCTCTGTCAAGGCCTTTTAAAAACATCTCTGTATTAAACAGGGTTTACACAGTACTGGGCATTATACAAGCAATGTAGTTGGGTCCAGGGGTCGTGATATACCACAGGAGGTTTAATGCCGCTGGAGCTGAGGCCCCTGTCCACTTGGTAGAGCTATTTCTTCTGTTTTTTAGCCTTGTGTCGCATCTGTGTCTCTCTACCTCATGGACAGGAAGCACCTGGGGATCTTGTTAAAGTGCTAATTCGGTAAGGCCTGGGCTGAGGCCTGAGATTCTGCAGTGTTAACAAGCTCCCACTGAGGCGGGCACTGCTGGTGCATGGATCACTCGGAGTCTGGAGTCTGAGCTGACGCAGTGCGGAGAAGATGGCTTGTCGTGGGACAGAGCTGAATGTGAAAGGTGGCTCCACCTCTCATTGCTGTGGGAACTTGGGCAAGGTAATGAACATCCGAGCCACAGTTTTCCTGTCTGTAAGATCCAAGTAACATCTAGCTCTTGGAAAAGTGTCTGACATGATGATGCACCTGGAATGTTAAGTATTATTTGCCCTTTTTTCCCCTCCTCACAAGGACTACAAATTCCATGGCAAGGACAAAACAATATATAAAATAAAGCTACAGGTTTTTAAGAGGTTTTGATTTGTGTGGGTGGGATTGGGGTGAGGAGAGGATGTAGGGGAAGTGGGATAATGAATCCCAGTCCTCAGGGCAACATTAATTTGCTTATTGGCCCACAGATAACCATAGTTTTTAAAAAAGATTTATTTATTTATCTTTAGTCAGAGGAGAAGGGAGAAAGAAAGAGAGGGAGAGAAACATCAGTGTGGGGTTGCCTCTTGCGCACCCCACTGGGGACCTGGCCCTGCAACCCAGGCATGTGCCCTGACCAGGGATTGAACCAGCAACCCTTTGGTTTGCAGGCTGGTGCTCAATCCACTGAGCCACACCAGCCAGGGCAGATTACCATCGTTTTAATAAAGTCACTGTGCTAGTCTCTCCTACGTCTGGATAATTCTTAGTCAAGATGTTGGGTCTTCGCTTTCATGCAGTAGCTTCTGTTTGACCAGAAGAAGCTCATCTGTGAGCTGCTCCGCTGTTGCTGTGCTTCCTGGGTGGGGTGGTCCCAGCCCATCCCCGCCTCGCTGCCTTCCCCTCTCCCTGGCATTTCTCCCTTATGAAGACCAGACAAGCGAAGGAAGCTAAAATGTCAAACACTGAGCTTCATTAGCAACATGGGATATGTTTCTGAGGATGAAGTTGAAAATATTTGCTTCATTGTTGACTTCAGAAAACTGGGCATTTCTTTAGTTTACCTTCCGAGAGTCTGTTAACCTTGGATGGGTTAAATTGAATTAGGTTAATGGGGATCAGCCAGAGGAAGAACTGGGCACTAAATCCTGGCACTGTCTGTAATTCTCCCACCTGGAGCCTGTGTAGGTTGCCTCACAGAGCCTCAAGCTTCCTTCGTTGCCATTTGGAACCAATAGTAATCCCTGCTGGGCTGCCTCCTGGGGCTGGTGTGGGGCTCCAATGAACGGCTTGGGGCTTGGGCGAGGGCACTGCGAGCTCTGGAGGATGCACCTGTCTGCAGAGTTGGCTCTGTCCCCCCGCGGTGCTGGCTTGGGTACTTCTGTCCTCACAGGGTCATACCGGGTGGGTTGTGGCTTGCTAACTTTTGTTCTGTTTCCATTGCCTTTTCCTCACTTGAAGGAAGGAAATAAGAGATTGTGTTTGCATTTCAATTAAATGGACGGATCCTTTTCACTTTCTTCTGGGGGAAGAAAAGAAACATTATTTTTAAGATTTTAGCAAAGCCACAAGTGCAGTAAAGCAAACTAGTTTCCAGTCTTCACAGCCTGACATTGATTGTTTTCCTAAGGATGGTGATTTCATCCTGTCAGGCTCTGTTCACCTTCCTGTTTGACCGTTTTTGTTTTGGGGGGTTGTTTTTTTTTTTGGTAGATTGGCAGGTGTGGGTCTTTAATGACTAATGACTTTGAAGGAAACAAGATGATTCACTTTGTCACCGTGCCTGGGCTGAGCATTTAGACTGATGCTGCACCCGCCTGGAATAGTCACAGATAAGGTGTTCAAGTGGAAGCTCAGCTGGCTAGGCCTCGAGGCACTGGCTCTGCTTCCAGAAGGTGGAGGTGGGGGTGTCATGTGGAGGCGGGAATGATGTGATTTCTGAGGTGAGTGAATGCCTGTGCTGCAATGTCCTCTCCTTTTATAACCACTGTTGGTAACTAGCTGTGGTCACAGAGGGTGCATATCAGTGAGCTGTCCTTTGTTTTGAGACTGCCTAGGAGTATGTAACCTCACACAGTCTGAAGTGAAAGCCAGCGCTATCTACTAGTTAAGAAATTACTGTTATTCTTAAATATAATCTACCCTATCATTAAGGTAGCAATAAGGAAGCTGTCCTGCTGCTGAGAAGGAGCTAGGTGTTCCTGAAGTAAGTCCTTTAAAAAATGAAACCCTGCCCTGGCTGGCGTAGCTCAGTGGCTTGAGTGCAGGCTGCGAACCAAAGTGTTGCAGGTTCGATTCCCAGTCAGGGTACATGCCTGGGTTGCAGGCCATGACCCCCAGCAACCGCACATTGATGTTTCTCTCTCTCTCTATCTCCCTCCCTTCCCTCTCTAAAAATAAATAAAATCTTAAAAAAATGAAACCCTTATACAACTATAATAATAGTTAAAAAATAACTACCTTAATGGTAGAAATTTGGCATTTATATAAAGACCTCAATGCTAATAAAATGGACGTTTGTCCCAATTTCACCTTTACACAATGAGATTTTTTTCTTTTTAATCGGATTTTTTTCCTGACATTGCCAACCCTGGTCTACCTAGTGGTTGACTTTTAGAAAGGAACTGGGAATCCTGAATTCAGGTGCCTTGTGTATAAATAGCCCTTGCTCTCAAATCCTACTGGACTGTGAATTTTTCCAAAGGCAAGGCGTATCCCTAAGGCCTAGCGTGTTTGCCATATAAGAGAGAATCAATAAAAATATGTTGATCTGGATAGCTACTTTCTTCTGGGACTTTCCTCCACTGTCTAGTTTATGCATTTTTCTGTCAGTATATTATTTTTATTATTTAACATTTCCCTAGAGATCCTTATGTGCTAACCTAGCAAACAGTTCTAAGCACTTTACAAATACTGATTTCTTTCATTCACACAAGTGTCAGAGGTGGGAACTGTTACCTATTTGACAGTGGAAAAAACTGAGAGAGAAAGAAAGGTCAAGTGAAGTGTCCAAGATCCCGCAGCTGGGAGCTGAACCTGGGTGCTCCAGTCTCAGGGTCCCTGCTCTCAACAGTAGTTTGGCTTAGCCTAAGTAGACTCCCCTTCCTGCCTGTTCCTGCCTGTTCCGGCTCTCACATATTGCCCTTCTTCCCGTGACCCCCCACCCCCCCGCCCCGGCATGGCTTTCCTGAGTCACAGAGAAATAGGACCAGACGTTCCTGCCCATCTTCCCTTCTTTCCATCTCCTTTGTCCTCTGCCCCCATTCTGCCTACCTTCAAGTTCCAGAAAAAATATGACTCTTGAGTTTGGAAAAACAGAGTTAATATGTAGAGTATGGTAGCTCATTGGTATGGGCCCACGCTTGGGGTGAGGCCATTCACACAGGGGCTGTTTGGGACGAACTCTGATATCTGGACAAGGCTGTGGCCTCCAGCCCTGGCCTCTGAGTTTGCCGGGTGATGGGTGGTGTGACTTAAGTCAGCACTCCTCAAACCTTCCCGTGCACATGAGTCACCTGGGCGTTCCGTTGAGGCACTGATTCTGATTCGTCGGGTCCGAGGTGGGGCCTGGGATTCTGCATTTCTAACCGCTTCCAGGAATGACGAGGTTGCTGGTGCTTGGCCCAAAACACTGATGGAGTCCTGAGTCTGTGCAAGGTCATGCCTGCTATTCCAAATGCTGTCTTGCCCAAATAGGTCTAATCCCTAACCTAGGACCCGAAACATGTCATAAGAAACACATCTAAAGAGACAGACATGCCATTCATTGCAAGTTGCATGAAGCCAGTAAAGGAGAAGCTTCAAGTGGAATGAGAGCAAAACTGAGAGTAAAGGTAAAGGAAATATGACGCTTTCAAAATGAAGCGTGGTTATTATTACCCAATGAGAGCAGAAAAGGAAAAGTACTCTATTTATGATGGAAAGTTTATTACAAAGCAGCTCTAGAGATATAGCTGTGAAAATAAAAAGTGTCATAACTCCTGCTTGACTTGCAATTCCATAAAGAACCTATCCTACTGGCCCCTAAGATTCTTGGAAATAATTTAAAGTTCTTCAAAATCTCCTTAAGTCTCTTTAGGTCTGCTAAGAGTATGTGATAATGTCCTAAGAATCAATATTGAAATACCAATTTGTGGTCTACAAAGTATTCTCATTGTATCTCATTTGGGTGACACTATATCTCATAGTTACCCAGCTGTTTTTTATACAGAAGGTAGTGAGGCCTAGAGAGTCCCAACTCCAGGAGAATCACAGGCTCACAAAGGATGGAGTTGGGGACCGGCATGGGTGAGGCAGTGTGACCTGGTGCCCCCTGCTCTTCATATGAGGCCGGCTGCTTAAATACAGTTATGCCAATGGGCAGTTGAACTGGTTTGCCCTGTTTGGCTTTGCACAGGACAAAGCATCTAGATGGATTTGCTTTTTTAAAAAAATGAGGTTTTTTAGGTTTAATCTGCATACAGAAACACAAATTATATGTTGTGCAGCTTAGTGAATTTCCATTCCATGAACACACCCAATCTTAACACAGATCAAGAAGGAGGCCACCAGCACCCCAGAATCTCCCCCGTGCCTGCTGCTTCCGGCCTCTTCCTTCTCCCTGGTAGCCACTGGCCTGACTTCTGGCCCCACAGATAGCATGGCCTGTGTTTGAGTTTTATAAAAACACACTCATACTTCTATATTCTTTCATGTCTGCCTTGTTTCTCTCAATATTGTGAGACTCATCCATAGTGTGCTGGATTATATGCCATTGTATAAACATAGCGCAATTATTGGTTATGGCCATTTGAATTGTTTCCAGTTTGGGGCTGTTATGAATAATTCTGCCATGAACATTCATGTGTATGCGTCTTCTGGCTCACAGAAGTGTGTGTTTCTGGCGTGTGGGCATGTGGGTGTGATTGCCAGGTCCTGAGATGTGGGTGTGTTCAGTTTACTAGATACGGCCAGCCAGTTTTCCAGTGTGGCCGTTCCAATTTATATTCCCCTCTGGTGTGGATGAAGAGTGCCATTCATCACTCCACACTCTTGCCAATGTTCAGTTTAAATCATTTAAGTTTTGGCTATTCTGATGTTTGTACATAGGCCTTTCATTGTGGTTTTAATTGGTAACTCTCTCATCACCATTTGAAGCTTAACATCTTTGCATGTGTATATTGGCATTTGGATACCCTCTTTTGGGAAGTGCCTGTTCAGGTCTCCTGCCTATTTTTCAGTTGTGGTGTTTGTTTTACTTTTGAAAACTAACTGAGTTCCATAGAAACATCTATGGAAAGTCCCTGAAATCTACACCGAAGGGGGTGACCTGTCGGTAATATCCTATTGAATTCTGCAGAGCCTCTCCTCTAAGAGGCTTGCGGATGGGGGCATGCAGAGGTCTAAAACCCTCTAGGGCATGTGGTCCAGGGGAATTGTAAAGTTGTGAGATCACCTGGAAGCTCAGAAGCACTGAACCTACAAGTGAGCTTGCCTTTTATGGATGTCACTCTGGAAGACTGTAGACCAACTCCAAAAGTATTGCCAAAAACATCTTTGGAATTGCTTTGAGTATATTGTTCTGGATATTTTTAGTTGATTTCAGAATGCGCTTTGAGCATGTCTTTGGTTTTGGAGAAAAGCAAAAGACCTCTCAGAACCCAGTCCAGGGAATAAAGAGAGTGTTTCCTGGGTGATATTTAAAAGCCATGGCAGTATGTCTAAGGCTTGCCTGTAAAGGGATGGAACTTCCTTTCCTGAGTGAAGTGTGAAGACCGTAGTAGGGAGGAAGAAGGCACTGCACAAGAAGACTTCTTTTCCTGTTGCCTTTTAAACTTTATAATAACCTATGAGGCACTTACTGTTGTGAATATTCTACTTTATAGATGAAAAGTATGAGATTTGGAAAGAGAAAGAGCATGATTTAGCAGTGAAACCTAGTGCCTTTTCCCCACCCTTCCTCACCTCTGACAGGTGTTGAAGGAATTACAAACCTGTCTCAGCCAGAAAAACATGCAGATGGTGAAGGTCTGGTTTCCACCCTGTCCTGCTGTAGGCCCCCTGGGAACTGGGGTGCTCTGCCTCCTGGGGCTCTGAGAGGGGAGAGAGTCCGGACTCAGGCTTTGGGGCCCCACTATCTGGGTGCAATTTAAGGCCTTTCTGTGGCCAGCCTGGACTCATAGTCTGACCCATAGGTCTTACGCTGTCTGTTCTTTTTTCGTCCTGGCTGGCAGGCAGCTACTCAGGAAATACTTGTGTTAATACTCAGGGAAAAAGTCATGTTAATGAATATTAACACACTGCAGACTGTATTCTGTGTAGTAGTCTCTTTCCAGATGGACGCATGTATAAAGTCAGACCACTAGGGGCAGAATATTGCTGAATTCTTTCATTCATTCCTGATCTTAAAAAAATTACTCAGTAGTTTTCTCTGAAACACAGTGGGTTAATGGCTTGGGTGTCTACTAAAGACCTTCAGAAATAATCCTTGAAAAGAATGCCCCGGGCACGTTGCTTTCAGAGAGATCCTGGGGCATCCAGCTGCCCTGGAGATGTGAGGGTGCCAGGCAGAGACCCCAAAATACACTTGACCATTGCAGAGGCTTGTTCTCACCCCTCCTGGCTTGTGGGACCCAACAAGCTGGCCCTCTTCTACTCAGACTGGGAATGTTGTCTGAAAGCTGAGTACGTAGAAAGCAGAAGTTACAACCTTTTTTGGTGCACAGCCATAGCAGAGAAGTATCTGGACTTCTCTGCTATGAGCAGAATGGTTTCCTCATTTGGTGGCTTCATTCTTAGCACCTTCTCTTCTGCACGGCCTTGGCCACCAGGGCAAAGCCCTGGGTCATGGATAACCAGATAACCAAACCATTTCCCTTGCAGATTAGAATTCTATTTCATTCACATTCACAGTTCTTCCTGGATAAAATAGATGCTTGAGGTAAAATGGGAGGGATTTTAATGAAGACCTCCCCTGGCAAGGCATTTATTTTCTCACCACATTTAATTTCCTATAGAGGATCCTGGAGCAAGAGTGAGGAGCCAGGGGTTACTAAGTCTGACCCATAGGTCTTACGAGGAACACTTAGTTTCCCCAGGGACTGCGAATGCCCGATGCGCCACCACACCTGTTTCCATAGCAGACCGCGGATTCCTACACACACATGTAGTTTGTCCACTGCAGGTTTGGACTTTGCTGGTGGATGTCTGAATTTATTATTCACCTCCTGCCAAAAAACAGGCACTTACAAATAGTGCTTTGTCTTTTGAATTTTACAGGGCACTGAGTAAACACAAGATACACGTTGTGAAAAAGGAGTAAAGGACCACCCACATCCTTATTTTCTGAGTGGGTGTGACTAATGACTAGTTCCTGGGTGTGTAAGTAGGACGCAGGTCGCGATCCCACTGCTGTCTCTGGCAGAGCCACAGTAAGCACTGTCTCTTACAGGTACAAGGGTCTAAAGTTCTTTTTCTCCTGGAAAGTTTTTTTTTCTTTTTTCTCCTTTTTAAATAAGCCTCTTGGATTGGGAATAAGGAGCTTGTTTCAGTGAGCTGACTATTTGAGGCTTCCTTAACGTGGTCTTAATTACACGTGTGTGGTATGCCGGTGCTGCCACCTTTTCATGGGTCTTCCAGCTCTGTTAATGAGGCCCTGTCATTCTCCCCGTTTTACAGCCATCAAGGTGCAGACAGTTGTCCCTTGTTCTTAGGGTCCACAGCCCATGACTGTGCTTCCAGTCAGGCTCTGGACCAGACGCCTGCTCTGCTGAGACTGGAGGTTCCAGGCAGCCCCTGGGGCTACTCCTGCGACGCTACCAGAAGAGGGAGGGTCAGATATTTCTTAGTAGGAAGCACATCACTGCGGGCAGCCCCTGCATTTTAAATGTGCTCCACTTAGGTGAGTAGTGGGGAAATTCACTGTAGCAGGTTTCAGGGAGAAACGGATTTTGAGAAGACATCCAATGACATCTAGAGAAAGGAAAAGACAGTTGTCTTTGCCTAAGGAGGCCGACCTGCACCCCGAAAAGGCTTCCGCGGAGGTGACATGGTGTTTCACGCCAGGGCTGCTTCGGAGCAGCTTCGGAGCAGCTCCGGAGCAGCTCCGCCTGGAACAGCTGTGATAGGAGGCTCCTGCGCCGTCAGCAGCCCTCCTTGCCCCTTGTCTGTTAAAGGCAAACAGACAGGGCCCAGCTCCTTCCAGGTGGAGCCCCACTTCTTTCCTTGTTTGTTTTAGCACTGGGCCTGGGAGAAGGGAAAGAACAGATAAAGGTATTAAAGTTCCCCTTCCCTTCCTCATACGGGCACCGAGTCATAGTGCCGTGCTGAGGTGCAGAGACCTGGAGAAGTTCCCAGGAAAGACCCCTTGTAAAAGGTAAGAGGTCCAATTGAAAATCTTCCAGGGGCCATTTATCTGCCTCCATGTCAGGCCATCTTTTCCATTTTGCTTTGTATTGATTTTATCTCTGTCTTTTCATTTTTTCAGTGAAAGTGGCTACTACTATATGTAACCAATTACCATGGTGAGCAAAACCAGATAAGGTTTCCGCTTTTACAGAATAAAAAATCTGTACACAAAAATGATTGCGTAAAATGTAAAATGACAGCTGTTCTAAGTGCGTGTGGGAGAGGTAGCTATTTGAGGGGATTTGGCCCAGTTAAGGAAATCAGGGCAGCCTTCCTAAGGAGGTGATGGTGAGCGGCAACCTGAAGGGTGAGTAGGAGTTAAAGAGGGAGGGGATGGCATTACGGAGGTGGCAGGACGTGCAAAGTCCCTGTGGTAAAAGGGGCCGTGGTGTGAGCAAGGGACAGAAGAAGACCCTTGTGGCTGAGAATGTAGAATAAAGGGTTATGAGACAGTCTTTTCCCAAGAGTCAGGAGGGCTTCTGAGCATGGGTTTGAAGTGATCAGATTGACAATGTATCACTTGGGTTGCAGGGAAGAAAACGGATGAATGGATTGTAGGGGTGTAAGAGGAGTTGTGTGTGGACCAGTATGGAGGTTTTTGCAGTGGTTCAGGAAGAAATGATGATCAGCGGACCAGGGAGGTAGAGATGGAGAGATGAGTGGCTGCTTGGAAGAACAGAGAGGGAATAACTGGATGTGATGGCTTGGACGTACAGGGTGAGAAAGGTGGCGTGGGGCCTGCTCCTTGGTTTCCGGTTCACACGGCTGGGTGATAGCAGTGCCATTGTGTGGCTGTTGTTATGTCTTTTCAAGCAGACTATACAGGCCCTTTGAGAACAAAATACTTTTCTAATTTCATTTCAGCTCTTCACAGTGTAACCCATCTAGTAGATACTCAGCTTTTGTTTACTGTACTGTTTGAATAGGAGGGGTTTCTTTAAAATGATTCCATGTGTGCTTGATGGGAAGCAGCAGTTCACGCACCACTTAGTGTGACTGAGGCGAGAGAAAAGTCCCGCAGTTGGAGAAGAACCCGCAGGCATTTAGCCACGCAGAGACAGGCCCTCGATTCTCAGGAACATTTCTAGTTGTTTCGAACCTCTTGGCACTTGAAAAATCTGTATTTTTTCATTTACGCCAGACTCAACTATAAGATGAGTCTAGTGGCACCACACTTTTGGGGTGGCTGTGAGGGTTATATTTGATCATTTTGTGAAATATGGAGGGTTTTACACTAATTGAAGGGATCTGGTCATCTGTGCTTCTCCCCCCAAAGTCCTCCCCACCACTACTGGGCGCTGTTGCTCAGAGGGCACCAGCCGTGGGATGACAGTTGACTGTTGGAGATCAAGTATCTCTCTTGGACAGCTGCTCACACACAGGTAAGCAAATGCCTGTGTTTCTTTTTTCACCCAATCCTTCTGTAAAATGATTAGTCCGTGGGTGAGTTTTTGGTTGATGTGACTCTATTGAGTGGTCCCAAGACGGAAGGTGAGATGAGTAAAAGTCAGATCTAGGTGTCCTTTTTTTTTTTTTTTTTTAAGATTGGTTTTTACTTTACTTGCTGGGGTGCTCAAGGCAAGTCACCACCCCAGGACTGAGAGTGTGCAGAGGACAAATGATTTCTTAATCTCCGTCCTCAGTGTAGATACATGTGAGATGATGGTGGTGATCACTGCCACCCTTCCTGAGGACTGAACAGAGGGTGGTTCTGATGGGGTGGTCGTCATGGGGACCCGTGCCCCCACAGGGCTTCCCCCCTCAGAGTAGAAGTCTTTCACTGTGTTGGTGAACTTGCTCAAAATGATTTGCCTCTAGTTGGTCTATTTTCCTCTGTTGTCTTTAGGTTGTATACAAGATCTGGCACAAATAACACCCCCTTTTTATAACAAAATCTTTAATTATAAAACCATAAGCATGTAATTCTGTGACATAACAATATCATACTCAAGCATACCATATGACATTTTAGGTGAAATGTTCAAATTAAAAATATAAATTATTACACCCACATTGTTACCCTACCAGTGACACTCAAGCAGGCGTTACTTCTGCCGGGCCCCGTATTTCAAGCCTCTTCATCTTTTTTCATCCCTGCCATTTCAAACATTCTGGAACACGGGCGTATGTCTTTACCACTGAATTGTTTGTTTTCCCACTCCACTTTTTTTTTTTTGGAACTACATGGTACCATTGTTTATTTTCATTTTTAGTTGGAAAAGGCCTTAAGTAGATATTACTCCTTTTGTTTTCTCTCTATGTACTTCCTACATACTCCATTTCACAGATTAGAAAACTGAGGCTGTACCATCCCACTGTGAAACAGTAGTAAGAGCCCTGAAACCCAGGGCTCTTAATTTTGATAGTTTTCATTCCTCAGTTTATGGTGATTTTCTAGGACTTTAAAATATTTTTGAGATTTTTCATTTTAAAATTTAACCTTAAACAAAAAATTAAAGTTATTCCCTTCTGGGAGTTATTTCCTCACTTTATGGTAAGTAAAGCTTTAATTGGTTCAGCACAAGGGGAGAACCAAGCAGTGACTTTGTCTTGTTGTAAAATTAATATAAAAGTTTATAGCTCTATAAATGATGTTTACTGAATTTAGCACTATTATTTGTATGTGTGAATAAATAATTTTGAAGTGTATCAATATTTTATGTCTGGTCTGGCCAGAATTCCACTTGGAGGAGATTACATGGGTGTTGAAACACACTGTTCTTTCTCTGTCACCTTGGTCTTTTTGAGGGGCCAATCCTTGGACTCCTGAGTTTTCACTCTGCCTTTGCATAGGAAATCAGGAGTGTGCCTGCTTATCTCACAGGGGGTCAGAAAATGCTCATAAGGAAGTTCTCATAAATCCACTCAATACAAATAAAAAACATGTTATATAGCAACAGGATTTTCTTCTTCCTTTTAAAGAAGAGATGGGAGGGCACCAGTCGGATGCAAGCAGGCTGTGGCAGTTCCAGAGAGCACGGGGGTGATCACTGCTCTCAAGGCCCAGGAGAGCAGGCGAGAACCCACAACTCTGCCAGTCTCTGTTGTGCCCTGTGTTTAGGTGAATACTGAAGCTCTCTTTAACTGATGATTTGTGATCTGGCTAGTTCCCTTTAAAAGCTGTCTGCTGTCTACTTGAAATCAGTTCTCCTGTCCCCTGCCCAGCCCAGTGAGCATTTTTTTTTAATTTTCTGTGTTGCCCTCAGAGCTGTCCCTCATGATGAAGTGCCCTTGATAAGTAGTGTCTTGTCCTCAACCCAAGGTCTTAGGGCCATGAATAATTGGCTAATAGTGGCTTCAGGATGGGAAAGAGATTGATTCTTAGAATTACAGAGTCTGTGGTAAGAATAGGGGTGCTAGAAGCTTGTTGGGAAGAGGTGGCCAGCCTCTTCAGGTGCGCTGATGAGCGCTGTGGCTTTCTTGGCCCATCTGGCTGCCTCCTGTTCTCCCTTCTCCCTTTTCTGTAGGGCAGGGTGCTGCACCCTCTTACTTGAAGTACTCCGCTACCATTCTTCCTTTTCAGTCTTTTGTCCTTAAAATGCCCTTTTCCTGCTTGTCCATCTTGTATTTTTGCAACTATTCTTTAGACCCAGTCAAGGGTCAGCACCTCCCTGAAGCCTTCTGTGACCACTGAACTTCTACCCTGAGGCAGAATTGACCTGTGCTTCCTCTGAGTCATGTATACCTGTAATACTCAAGCATGACTATTCGCTTGCATGTCTAGAGTGAACATGTGAAGGATGGGACTGCGACTTGTACAGTTTGTATCTTCAGCATGATGCTTGGTATACAATAGGTGCCAAGAAAGGGATAAATGGATAGATGGATAGGTGGGTGGGGCACATTCAAGGAGAATTTCTGAGAAGCAAGGAAGCAAGGGAGTGAGGGAGGGGGATAGAGAGAGAGAGAGAGAATGAGAATGAATGAGAGAACACATTTTTAGCTGGGATACATGGGAAAGACTTTAGATGTGGACAAGAGAATTGTTTCAGCTATATGGTTACTGAAAAAATGTATTGGTGGGGATGGAATTGTGAGCTTTTGAGAATGAGCTTTACCATTTTTTCTTTTCAGAGTAGAAACCAAGTAACCAGTAAGAATTGACATCCCTGTCGTATGGCTTTCCTCCCTAAATGTTCTGGGCTCTTTATTGAAAGATTTAGTTTCTTATGTGTAAAATGGGTTGATAACCCTAAAGTCGATTCTCATTGTGAGTATAAATTGAGGCCTTCAGAGCGCACC
This sequence comes from Phyllostomus hastatus, assembly GCF_019186645.2. NCBI lineage: Eukaryota > Metazoa > Chordata > Mammalia > Chiroptera > Phyllostomidae > Phyllostomus > Phyllostomus hastatus. The sequence continues at coordinate 2,195,968 of NW_025333860.1, read as the reverse complement.
ATACGCAGTGAGGGCTCGGAAGGCCAAGTGGAGGCTGTTGCTGTTATTATTGGCCTCTGGTGTGTGACAGACGCCCGCGGTGCTGAGTTAAGTCTCATACTTGAAATAAGAGCTTGTAGATTCATGGGTAAACACACAATGATTGTCCAGGTGTTAGGATTCATTGGAAGTAGGATTATGCATTCTCCTTCCTCTTCTTAGTATAGTACTTCTTTTTAGAAAGGAAAGTACTTACCAGTTTCTTAGGGAGAGTTTTACTCCTTCTAGCACTTGGTCCTAAAAGAAGTATTTCACAGGAGGCATTGCATGGGAGTCTTTCTGGTTGTTTAAAAGAACGTATGTCTGTATCTATATATTTATTTGCAGAAAGAGTTATTCTGCTCTACCCTGAAATCCTGGAGAAGAGGTAACATGCTTTGCCATTTCTGTTTGATGTGGAAGCAAGTTAGGTTGGTCTGGGCAGCTTGATTTGGGCTTATGAATGCCCTTGTGTGAGTGCATGTCTGCCCTGCCCCCCAGCTGGTGAGTCATTTAGTAATCTATGATAGGATGTCCTAACAGTATTGATTGGTTGGTTGATTTCCACCATCATTCATGCAGTCATTTTCTGCTGTGTATCCCCGCTTTTCTCACCTGGTCCTGCGGTGCTGCATCCAGACAGTTTTTTTGTGTGTGTGTGCTAAGCGGCTGCCACAGTTGCCAGTGGTGATGACCATTTGTATGTGCCTCTGAATCCCTTCTTCTCTGAGTATTTTATAGCCCATGTGCTGCTATTTAGGTGTGTGGCCACTTTTATTTCTTGCCTAACTATTGGTCAGTCCTGCTATAGTGAATTTCTGAGCAAAAGAGAAAATGGATGTGAAAGAGCTGTGTATGCAAATCAGGGGATACAGATCTACTACCAGAATCCAGAAGGCTCTAAAAGCTCTTGTAACCTATTTGGTGGCGAGATCTGACTTGAATGAATGAGAGTCTGTTTATATTCCTCATTTATTGCATTTAGTGTGGTTATTCCTGCTGCTGCAGATGCATTACTGTGTTTGAGTATGAAGTGCTGAGCTGTACTCTACTGAGAGCATAAGGCATATATTGACTTTCTAAAATGTCAACATTTTTGAATTCCAAAACACATCTGGCCTTAGGGCATTTAGAAAAGAGATGTGAACTGTAGTATTTTTATTAGGGCCACTAAGCCGTTTTTCAGCTGACAATCTTCCCTTGAGATTCTCTCCTTGGCACCATCTTTTCATGGCATGCAAATGAGGACCTTCTTTGCCTGTCACTCAAGGAACATTTACTGAGGTGCTGTGTGTTGGACTTGGTACGAGGTATGGGGAAGAATAAGGCATCGGCCCTCCTTGCCTTGGAGATGCTCAGAGCCTCCTGATGATGTGGAAGGTGCTATAACACCAGCCTGTGGAGTCGTGGGTGTGGTATGATAATCACAGCCAGAAATTCCACAAAAATGGCAAAGGAGTGTGGAAGAGAGTATGACCGGGGGCAGTTGCACATTTGCTGTGGTCTTTGAAAAGGAAAGCTAGAGATGGGGCTGCAGGGGGTCCAGTTTTTGAAGAGCCTCATCTACCAAGCTAAACACTTGAGAATTTCTCCTTTGGCTGGAAGGAGTCAAAACCTGGGAGTGAATGATGAGGTTTGGAGTTTAGAAAAATCCCTCTTGGCTTTATCTTAAGCAACTCCCCCCTCCAAAAAAGTCATTGTAATAATCTGGCCAACAGACCTTGCTACTAGTATCTCTAATAATACTTTACATTCTATAGTGTGTTAGGGTTTGCAAAACATTTTCTCCTGCCTTAACTTCTTTTGCAGTAGCCCTGAGGAGTGACTGAGTAAGTACTAATTAAGAAAACAAGTCCAGAGAACTGACCTGCCCCAAGGTCACATACAGCAACTGGCTACACCAGCTTTCCTAATTCTATACCTGTTGCCACTTGGACATCATATTAAAGCATTTCAACATATTGCTCAGTTACTAAGCACACTTAAAGGTAGTCTGCCACCTGCAGATCTTTTGTTTGTTCCCACCGATCAGACTGTCAGCTCCTTGAGGACTTCCAGTATTAAATCTAGTAGCACAAAGAGAGATTCACAGTCAGCACCACCAAGAATTTTCTAGACTGTTTCTCCTGCAAAGCCAGCACAGGCCTTGGGAGGAGGAGTGTTTATGGAAACCAGGCCTGTTGTTTTTGTGACTGTATATCATCACGTGCACCTGTTAAGCAGTTTATATGTTTAAGACACTGCTCCAGGTGCTGAGAGGAATACAAAATGTGAAACAATTAAATGTAAATTTAAAAAAACCCTTTTGTCATGAATTAAGCCTGTTCTATCTTATTCAGAACCCACACACCACATTTCTTGGCTTTTGCAACAAAATTTCTTTTTAATGAATGTTGGGTGTTGAAATCAAAGGGCTTCCAGCGCAAACCCATTAGGGCTATGAGGCTTACCCATTTGCTTTGCATTAGTTTATGCAGTGATTAGTTTCAACATGGCCACTTTCCAAGTGGGTATTTTAGAAACAAGGACATACACAAAACTCATTAAGTGTGTATATTTTATTGTAAAAGAATGAAAGTTTTAGCTTGACTAGATGCCCAGTAATATTATTTCACAAACGAAAATTGTCTTGTAAATCATATTTAAAATTAATAGCAAACTGTAAGTTTTTGTGGGAACCTTACTGAGTTAGCAGTGAAATTAATGATGTATTCTTTTTCTTACACAATGGCATATATTGCTATTTATGCTGGCAGTATTTCTTAGGCTGTCTAGGAGTTAGAGAAAAGTAAAGTTCTAAAGTATTTTTAGCCTTTAGAACCCACATCAATTTAAAAGCATTTGTTGAATTGACTCACTTCTGATCTTTTTCCACCAGCTTTGTATGAGAGAAGCTTTTGGGGCCCCAGAAGAAACTCCAGGGATCACTCAAACCCAGGGGCTGCTGAACTGGGGGAAAATGGATCAGGAAACTGATCCCCATGGGTTCAAGTTCACTGTTCAACTTACAAGTTACTAATTAATTGCTCATTAACTGGGCAAGTCTCTGAGCCTCTGGTTCCTTATCTAAAAACTGAGCCTTATACTAATGTTTTTTAAGAATTCTAAGACATACTTTTTTGTTTATTTTACATTTTAATGTATCAGAAAACAAGATGTGTTTTACAGTGCATTCTAAGTTATATTTTAATTTGTGGTGTTTTTCCCCCTAATATAATGGTTCATAAAATAATGGTGCATCTAACAGGTAGCAATTTCTTAGATATGATGAAATATGGAAGTGTTTGCCTTAGCAGCCCCCGGGATGTTGTCTGAATCAAATCAGATAACACGGTTGCTAGAACATTATACCTGCATTAACAAACTAGTAGGCAAAAGCACCTTTGGAAGTCCATCTACAGTTTTTATCCCTTTGGTATTTGATCTGATGAAACTTTATTTCTGGGCATCTTAAAAATACATTGGAAAGAGATGGAAAATGGAAAATGCAAATTTAGATGAATTTAAGATATCAAATGCCTTTCTTGAGTATTCTAAGTAGAAAAAGAATTCCAGTGATATCTTATAGTTAACTTCCTGAGAATTTTTTTCCTTTTCAAACTATACCTCAGGCATATCGATCTTGTTTCCTCTTACTACCGCCCCCCCCCGCCCTCCCCCAAAGGAACCCCAAAGATGGCCAGCTTTGGATGGGAGCAGGTAGAAGGTGAGAAGATCATTAATTTACTTTGGACAGATTTAATTTGAGATGAGTTTGAGCCATCCAAGTGAAGATGTTGAATAAGCAGTTGCATTTGTGAGTCAGAGATAAAAATGTGGCGTTGGGGGGGTATAGATGGTAAGTGAAGGCTACCCTTGGATGAGATCGCCTAGGAAACAAATAGAGAAAGGGTTGGAACTGGAAGTTGACAAGCCCCTTCAGCCAGGAAACCTGTTTTATTTGGCCTGTGTAGTGTTTTTAAAATATTTGAACAAGTTGCTGTAGCATGTTTATAGTTTTTTGGCTGCCCAGAATATATTTTCTCTTTTTGATAGCAGCACCCTAACTTCCTTTTAAGAAATCTCCTATCCTCCAATCTCAGGCCTTGAGCTCTAGATTAAGTTCCACCCCTGACTCCAAAGGAAGTGTGTGGCCCGGGGCTGGCCAGTCATCCCCCAAGCAGCCTAGCAACCGTGGTTGTGGGTTCAAGAATTGTCTAGTAATCCGAGGTAGCCCAGATCAGAGGGAGTTCTGAGACTGTGAGGGAGCTCCAGGAAGAGAATCTTCCTTGTTTTCTGCCTAAACCTGGCAGGCCGTGGCCAGGAGGGCTAGCAGCTGCCTCACTGTCTGTCATAGGGCAGAGCCTATCTGAGGACCGGGACGGCCAAGGAGAAGTGGAGTCCAGATAGAGACACTGGCCCCGACCACAGTGATTAAACCCAGCGGCAGCTGTACCCCTAGGCTTGTCGGTTAACTGAGCCAATACATTCTCCTTTTGGTGTGCCAAGATTTCTTTTATTTGCACCAGAAAGAAATCTTAATTGATGTGGTTGCCAAGATTTAAAAATTGCAAGTTTTCATGTATAACTGAGGACTTCTGACTTGAGCTAAGTAACTGTTGACTTATTAGGAGTATCTGCTCTCTACTTAATTCTAGTCTGTACCTCTCTCCCTGTTGTCATCGTACTTGATACCTAGGGTCCGTTGCCTGTCATCCTGCTCTTCTGCTGCGTGTTGAGAGGGAAGTGGGAGTCAGCTTTGTTTCCCTTAATTGGATGTTTCACTTGCCCCTATAGGTAGTTGGGCTTTTGATTGCTGATGTACAGCGACAGGAAACGGAGGTCTAGGCTTAAAGTTTGAGGAGCTCCAACCCTAACAAACAGGTAGAGGAGGACCAGCCTGCAAAGTGAAGGGAGACACAGCAGTAGGAAGGAGAGCAGTGGTTGTAGAGGCCAAAGTAAGGAAGATTTCAGAGAGAAAGTTGATCAGCATTGCCAAATACTGTGACCAACACTGCCCCAAAGATAAAGAAAGAAGAAAGGATTCTGTTTAGAATTTAGCATGAAGAGATCGTTGTTGACCTGGACTGGAGCTGTTTCAGGGAGTGATGGAGCAGCCTGGTTGCAATGGTTTGAGAAATGAATGGGAGAGGAAAAAATGGAGATATACAAAGAGGCCAATTTTCAGTTTTCCTGTGAAGGAAGCAAAGAAAGTAGGCACTAGCTAGAGGCACATGAGGTTGAGGTGCAGGGCTTTAAAGGTAGGACTTGAGGATGTTGGAGTGTCAATGGGAAGGATCTGGTTGATAGGAAACATTGATTGAATAAACAGGAGAGAAAAGGGGTAATTGATTATGTGAGCCTAATTGTGTGATTATGAGAAGGCAGGACAGAGGGGATCTAAGCCCCAGTGGAGTGGTCGTCTTTGGATGGGAGGAGGGAGCAGGGTGCAACAGGAGGGAAGAAACTGAAAGTTGGTAGGGGTGTAAGTCAGATAACAGGTAATTGCTGTGTGATGGGTTCCATTTCTCTTTTAGGCGACAGGGTCCCCTGAGGATGGCATTGGTGTTGGTGGTGGTGGTGTCGGAAGGGGTGGAAGCGTGAAAGTGAAATAACAGTTGAGAGGAGTGAAGGAAGGACTTTGCGAGAGAAATGTGATAGGACCGCCCAGCGTTTTGAGCACTCATTTGCAGTTGATGCTCATGAAAGTAGAATGACATATCTGCCTGCATGTGACTTCCCCCAGTGCCCAGGTGCTCGGCTTGGAGCTGCAGTAGGCGTCGTCTGAGGCTGGGGTTTGGCAGGAGGACAAAGGAGTGAGCAAGTTAAATTTGGCATTTGGCAAGGGTGTTATAAAAAGTATGTTTTGGAAATGATAGCTTTTAGAAAGGAAATTGAGCAAGAAGGGATACAAAATGAAACTTCTGATGAGGCCCTAGTGGTTGATCCTAATGAAGGGGATTTTGATGAGGAAGCTGAAGCTGAGGATATTGTAGTCAGAAGGCGGGACATCTGGCTGGGCGGTGGCCAACTCAGGTGGCACGGAGGAAGGGTCATTGGATGTGAAGCAGTCAGGGAATAGAGACCAGGGTGTCCATGCGTTTGGGTATTCAGGTCACCTGTGCCGATTGCAGGATTGGGGAGGAGAAGAAGATTTTGATCAGGGTTCAAATGAAGTGAATTGTTTTTTTTTTCTTTTTATTAAAAACAGGTTATCCATTTCCCTAAACCTCCTAACCTTGAGTTTTGATGGAAATTCAGCTGGGAGACTATATTTAAATGGTTTGGGGCCCACTTCTCTGTTTTTGCAATATGTCCTGGGAGTGATATTTTATCAGGGAAAATGTGTCTCTAATCACTTTGTGTTACTACAGAAAATGTGAATCACTTAAACCACTTGAGTTCTTAGAATCTCCAGTTGCTGGAATGATTGGTGCCCTTTCTGCCTTACATGGCTGTGTTGCCTCTGAAGGTGACTGATGGTGTAATCAAAGCCTTCAGGAGGGGCCGGCTTTTGCTGAGCCCTCTGTGGCCCCCACTGTGATAGCTTTGAAGGGAGGGTGAGTAGGAAGCCTGGGTAGCGGCATCTGTTGTCATTTGTAATATGTGTCCTGCTTTGGCAGTAACTGAGGGGAGAACAAGCCCACCAGTCTGTAGCTTATAAGCAGTAACCTAAGTGCTCAAAAAGTACTTCTATGAGTGGTAAAGCATTGGAGCCAGCGTTACTTATACTTGCAAAGAAAAAGGGTTTTGAAAGGCTCACCAAGAAAAAAAAAACCCTTGGGTTTTGTAATACAATGTTAAATCTGATAATTTCAAAACATCTGAAGGTTGTGATAAAAAAATTTAAGCATGCCAGCTTTCAGATACAGCATCTGTTCGTTACTGATTCTGAGAAGATTAGATAAATGACAACGCACAGGACAAGAGTGTCCCTGTTTTCAGGCTGAGGATGATGATGACAGATAGTGGGAGAGGCCCCCAGTGCTCAAGAGACCTGCCCTGGAATGAAATGTTTCATAGCCGAGAGCAGTTCTGCTGCCAGCCAGCCACTCACTCTGCTCTCTGGAGCTGTCTCCGTATCCTTCCCCAAGGAACTTGTCTGTTCATCCTTACTTCTGCCTTTAATTTGCCCTGTCCTAATGCCTCTCTCCCCTTTCTCCACACCTCATCCATTTTCCCCTTCCCAAACCAAGTCCAAGTCCAACATGATGCTACATCGTTCCTCTCTGGCTCCTGGTATTTATTATTTGTATAATTTGGTAAATTATACAAATCCTCTTTCATGGATTTATAGATTATTAAGGTAGTGAGAAAACTTCAATTTTCCCCACCCCCGAACTATTCCCAAGGAAGAATCACTTGACCCAACTCAAGGCTTATGGGCTGCAAACTCCTTTCGAGTCCCAGGGGTGTCCAACCTTTTGGCGTCTCTGCATCACTCTGGAAGAAGAAGAGTTGTCTTGGGCCACACATTAAATACATTGCAACACATAGGCCCCCCCCAAAAATCTCATAATGTTTTAAGTGAATTTACGATTTTGTGTGGGCTGCATGCAGCCCATGGGCCACAGGTTAGACACCCCTACAAGTTAGACCCTGGGGTATTTTAGAGGTCAAGACTTGGGTTCTCCTACCTGCACCTTGAGTCTTTAAGGGTTGTTTCATTTTTCTCTAATAAAGAGAACAAAGAGTTACTGACTAGCATTGCCTGTCCTTGACATCTGCTGTTTCATACTCTTTTACCCAAGCAATAGTTTTGACCCTGCCTTGATTATTTTTTATCTTGCTCTCAAAATAAGTAAACCACTTGCTTTGTTCTTGGCATTTTTTGAAAGCCTTAGTTTACTCTAGATATGAGTCTTCTTGCGGCTTACAAACTTATCCCGTCCCTTTGTGTACATCTTTACTAGGCATTGTAAGGCTTGTAAAGTGGGAGATGAGGTGTAAATCCACCAAGTATTGCTTCTTGGGCTCCACAGAGTGGAGGGGGCTGGGTTAACTTGCAGCTAAAAGACCCAGCCTCATTAGGATCCTTCAGGAAGCCTCAGTGGAGGTTGCAAACTTCCAGGAATAGTGCCTGCCATGTACTTGGCCATTAATGGTAGCTATTCTTATTGGACCTGGCGGCTGATCAGAAAGATCCCATGTTGAAGAAATTTATAAATGAAGAGCTTGCCTTCTACATACAGTGAACCTCAGGGTTTTCACATTATGATAGTTTTCTACCCTTAGGCCACCAAAGAATAAATGGGGACCTTAGAATCATAGAGCACTGCAGCTGACAGATCTCAGCATTGAAACTGCTACACAGAAGGGCTGAGACCTGGAATAGGTTGGTGACCATCCCCAGGACATACTGCTTATACTGGTGGCTTGGGACTGGGATGTAGCTCCCTGGGCTCTGGGACCAGATTTTTATCAGGTGTGTGACCCTGAAAAGCCACTCTGGAGAGAGGAGCATGGAAAGAGATAAGGAAAGGGTTGGTGTTCAGAGGGTGCCCTAATCTTGAGTGGTGATATCAAAGGATAGCATAAAATACGGAGGTGTGGCCCTCTGCTATTTTACCACATTACTCCTCTTTGATGATTGGCTTCTACATCTGGTCCTATAAAATGAAAATCAGGGTCAATACTTCGGAAAACCATGAGAGTTTGGGGCCCTAGTGATAATCGTGGCCTCCCGTAACATTAAAGGCCACTGCTTTGAGAATGCAGCTGCCAAAAAGTGAGCGAGAAGAGCCTGGGCTCAGAGAGGCCTCTGGGCCTTGTGGGCACCATGCGGTCCAGTGCATCACTGCCGAGGCCCGGGGTCAGTGCTCAGGATTCTGCCGTGTAGGAGTCAGTTGCAGGCGAGTGGCCGAGGTCTGCGATGTATTTGGACTTTCTGGGGGTCCTGCTTACGTGCCGTGAAGGAAGAATGGGAAAATAAACCAGACAGCACATCATTGATAGAACAGAACATACAAAGTTCAGGTTAAAGAATGTGTTTTCTGAAATGGCTGAGATGGGCACAGGCTGTAACTGTGTTGTGTGCTGTAGAGAACATCTGTTTGTGACCCTAACGAAGAGCAGTTGGCCAGAGGGAAAATTCAGGGATGGATGTGTGAGCACACAGAACAGGTTCTTAATTTGAGCGTGTAGTTGGCAGGATTAGGTGCAAACCAGGCAATTTAGCTTCATAGTTGGAGGCCTCAACCACCACCGTGTTTCTCGGCCCTGCTGGGCCGCCCACTGGGGTCCAAGCCCTGGAGCAACAGCCATGTGGTGGAAGTCCTCCTGCCTCTGGTGTCGTCCCACAGGTTCCTTAGGGCCTAGCATGTCATCGGGTTACTTTATGACCCAAGACCCCCTTTAACCAAATGACTGCAATGATTTTTAGATTCCCATGGAATCTCTGATCTTTGAATGCATTTGCATCCTTTCCTTATACCATCAACCTTTTAGCTTGGTAACCGAGTGTATCAACTGGGCTTCCTTGCCCTTTGGAGATTTTTAGTTAAACTTGGCTCAACCCAATGCCTTCTGGAGATTCCATGTTCCCATGTCTGCCTTCCTCAGGCCTCCCTCTGCCTCTGTGCTTCTGAGCCCTAAAGAGCTGTCCCTGTGTCACTCACGTGCATTCTGAGGGCCGCACTTCTCTCCACACCTGTTTCCATGGGAAATCTGGTCCATTGAATAGGCTTTAGTGAAGACTTGAAGGGTCCTAGTTTGACCTTTGTGGTCTTTCACCTGTTTGACTAATTCTATCCTTACTTCTTATTCTTCCTCACTTGCATATCTAAGATCTCCCCACAATAAGGTAGCTGTGGGGAAGAGTTAGGTATACCTTAACAAGTAGCAGACATAAATACTGTTTACTTTCCAAGAATTCTGGTGAATAACAAGTTTGTCTCATAACATGTGCTTCAACTTGGGTGAAAATATGTGAAACCAGAGATACGACTTCATCCATTCCTAATAAATATTTTACTGTGTACTCAGCACTATGCACTATACTACTATCTGGACAGCACTCACTTCAAATTTCTTTTATCTTCTTTGTCTACCAACTTCTTTTCTTCAGTGCAAGCCTTATAATGTGGCTTAGCTCCCATCCCAATGCTCATGTTTTTTAGCCCAAAGCATGCGTGAATCCCATTCCATTTCTCCTTTCCCACTCCTTGTAGCCTAGAAAATACTGTTTTGGGTTTAAAAAAAAGTTTTATGTTTTGTTAGGCTTATTTTATGATCTTAGTATCCTTTTTTATGACCTGTTACTAAGTTCTCAATCCAGGAATCTTCCTAATGGTACCAGCACACTTAGAATTTTCTTTTGAGTAGAAGTGGTAAATGATGTGCAAGTATTCTTAAGACTTGTGTTCCTTTCTCTAAGAATGGATGTAAATTTCTCAAGATCATTGTCATTGGCATAGATTGTCAAATGTCCTTTTTTTCCCCTCAAAAGTCTGGAGGGGCTTAGTGTAATTAGAAATTAGATCCCCAATATAAAGGATTTTGGGTGGGATTGGGAAGTCACTCTCTCTAATTCTAAGGATTTCCTAGGGCCTCAGAGTCACTGAGATTCTTTCTAGGTTCAAGGAGTTAGGAATTTGCTACTATTTGTGATTGATACAAAATAAAGGGGAATCTAACATCATCTTCATTGTTGTTGTTGTTGTTGTTGTTGTTGTTGTTGTTTTCCTAGAGAAAAAGTTCATTTCTGCTCTTGGGAAATAGAAAAGTCAAGGTTTAAAATAGGTTACAGTATTCTCTGATGGGGCTAAAGAATAAGAAGCTTGTCAATCTTTATTTCTTGGGTGAAAACAGAAAAAAGGTGGGGAGTAGGAAAAAGGTGTGTCAGGCTCTAATAACAATAGTAGGCAGCATTTGTAGAGCACAGATTTGTTGGGCACTGTCCTGAGCATTTTCCTTGTCTCAGCCCCGTTATTACAACAACCCTCTGGCACTCCCACTCATCTTTATTGTGTAGATGACGGACTCCTGCTGCCAGAGAGGTCGAGCAGCCTGCCCAGAGTCACGCAGCTACTGAGTGGCAGACCAGTGGTTTTAACCTCCACAGGCTGGTGCAAAGCTCACAGCATCACTACAACTACAAGGCTGCACTGCCATAGATATAGTCATTTTTACTTCTTCTCTCACTTTGAGTGCAGCCTCCCACAATATATATAAAGCATAGAAGTGGCAGTTTTAGCTTTTTTTCCTTGTTGTTATTTGTTTGTTTAATAGCAGGGTTAAAAAAAAGGCACTATGCAGTCCAAATCAAGTTTAATTAGACCCATGTGGAAAACATAACAATTATCTATGCCAAATTTCCAGCATTTTTTCATGTTCAATTATTAATAGTCACTGGTGCATAAATTCTTTCATTTATTTACAAAGTGAAATAATTGAAGCCTGCATAGGATTCCAAGCTGTTGCCTACTTCTTTAAAAAAAAATATCCACTTTTGATGGTGGGACACAAATTTCCGTGGAATATGGTGTTACCAGGGGTGGAATCTTGGCATTAAACTAAACTTCTCTGTCTCTTCTTTGAGCTGATGCAAGGCAGGGGGGGTGGGGGGGTGGGGGGTTGGGGCTGGGTGGGCAGAGTATTTGGATGTACACAGAGTGGGTCAGAAGTAGGTTTACAACAGTGAGTATGCAAACCACAGACTTTATTCTTACATTATTACTTATTCATTATTGCATTATTTTTCACACAAAACAACTGTAAACCTAGTTTAGCTCCACCCTCTATATTCAGATCCGTCCTCCACCTGGACAGAAGCTCCTTCATTAGGTCCCAGACTTCCTGAAACTGAGGTTTTAGAAGGACTTAAGGAGATCTCGAGCTACTTTATCCAAATGTGATTTTATAAAATAGCAGTTCTTTCCTACTTGTAGAGGAAAAGGTAATGAAGGCTGTCCCTACTTCCCAAATATAAAAAGGGTGTTTGTTCTTGTATTGCTTTCATAATTCAACTTAAAAATTCCTCAATAATAGTTGTCAATATTTTCTTCATTATTATAATACTCTTCCCATAGAAAGGGTCATAGAAATATAACAAGGTATGATGATATAAAAATAGCTATCTCTAGAGCTTTGATAGTATAAATAATTTTAAAATAAAGTTTAAATCAATACAGTAATTTAAAACAATATAGTAATTAAAGAAAATTTAGAAAATTCACAGAAATAGAAGCAAAGAAAAGCAAACTCGCCTACTCACTATACCCAGGAGGAAGTAACTTACTATATTCTTGTGTTTTCTCTATGTGTGAAGAATTTTTTACACCTTTTTCTGTGGTGAGTTTTTGTTTCTGTTTCTTGGTTATGATCGTGCTGTAAATGTGACCTTGTTTCCTGCTGTTCTGGGAAGCTGTCTCAGGTCTGGAGAGACTCAGGACTTCCTTTGGAACCTTCTGTGTCCAGGGCAGCTTTGCAGCCCGTGTCCCGGGGTGCTCCCTGCAGGCAGAGCGGTGCTCCGCGCTCCTGAGTGCGGGGCCACAGGGCGTTTTCATGGCTCCTTTCTTTAATATTGGAAGTTTTAAAGATATGCAGAAATAGAGGGAATGTTATAATGAACTCTATGTGCCTTTCTCCCAGCTTCAACAATCATCAAATTAAGGCCAGTCTTGCTTCGTCCAAACCCCAGCATCCTCTCCCTGCCCCAGATGATTTAGAAGCAAACCTCTGACATACTAATATTGATTTGTATTTTTGTACACGTCTCTGAAAGATTAAGGACTTTTTTAATACTGCAATATTATTATCATATTTAAGACCTTCTCTAGTATATTCAATTATGGAATATCTAGTCAGTGTTCAAATTCATCTATTTTCCTCATTTTTCTTTTCAGTTGATTTGTATCAGGATCCAAGTGAGGTCCATACATTGCAATTGGTTGACATGCCTCTTGAGTCCCTTTTAATATATAGGTTCACTGTTCACTATCTCTTCCTTGTGATTTATTTTTTTGCCAAAGTGAATCATGTATTCTGCAAAGTTTCCCATAAGCTGGATTTTGCTGATTACATTCCTGTTAAATGTTCCTCTGGCTGCTGTATTTCTTTTGAACTGGTAGTTACCTCTAGAGGCTGCATCACACTTAGTTTTTGGTTTTTGTCGAGAATACTTTAAGAGTGTTGTGCACTCCTGTGAGGAGCCACTCACATTCACGTCAGTTGTGTGCACGAGTGTTTGATATGTTGTCAGTCAGTGGTGATTGTTGCTGCCTAAATCCATCAATTCATTAGGGGATTCAAAATCTTATTTCAGTCACTTCTTCATTTATGATGTAGAATGCTTCTATAAAGGGAAACTCCTATGAATCAGGCATTTGGCTATTCTGACGTATACTTTATGTGGGGAAGGCAGGAAAAACACCTGTTTTTTTCCTCTTTATTTACCAGCTTTCAAAATAATTAGTTGGCTCTGTTAGCTAGCTAATTAGTAATATTCTCCAAAGGCAACCATGGAGAGAGACAGACAGAGATGGAGGCAGGGACAGACAGGCGAGTGATCCATTAAGACTTAATGAATTTAAAATATTAGAGTTTTAATCCATTGCATTTATTCTTACTGATGCTAAAATTGTGCTGTCTCTGACCAGCGGAAACCCCTCATGTGGGCTCCTGAATCCTTTGCTATGATTCTAGTGGTCTTCGATTGTTTTCCTGCTTTCTGATGTTTAGATATATTCTAGGCTAGTGGTTCTCAAAGTATGATCTGAGGCTGCCCGCGGTTCCTGATTCCTGAGATGCTGTAAAAGGGTCTGTGAAGCCAAAACAATTTTCATAGTAGTATTAAGACATTATTTATCTCTTTCACTCTTGTTTTCTCAATACGTATAGTGAATTTTCTAAAAATCACATGTTGGCTACTGGAATGTGTGCGTATATTGGTGTTTTCTAGAATTTTCTCAGATAAGCTCCTAAGACCAAAAAACTCAAGAACTATTATTCTGTGTTCATCTTTTAAATTTCTTGCCACAGGCATGAAATCACTGGTGACCTTATAAATTCACTCCCTTATTTCTTAACTTTTTTATGTGTGAGAGATCTTTTCCAAGTCCCACAGCTAATAAAGAGCAAACATGGAATTTGAGGTAGATGTTCATGCAATGCCCTGCCTGCCCCGCCTTCATAAAAGAGAATCACTGATGTCCAGAAAATTATGATTATTAAAGCTCAGGAGCTGTAAGTGCTGCTATTATGCTAGACATGTACCTTTTAGGGGGCCACTAAGTAAAATTTGCCAGTTCTTTTTCTGAACCGAAATGATTGTGAAAAGGGACAAACAGATGTGGAGGCAGGATGAGTGGTTGCTGTAGCCCATGGTGTAATGAAAAACAGTGCACTGAATATATTGTTTTTCTGGTCACAGCAGGGAAATTCAAGATGCCACGGTAATTCATTAGAACTTTAACTTTTGAAAATCTCAGTCATGAAGAGAAAATCCTGCTTATTAGCCCATGGAGTTCCATAAGGGCTCATGCATTTCTTACTAATTTCTGAACGCAGGGTACAATTGGCTGCTTGACCACATAGCTTAGAAATCCTACCCACCCCACACACCCTATCTTGTGGTTAGTTGAACCAAATCCTACAAGAAAGCATCTGCAGTTTTCAAAGCTGAATAATGGCACCTTAAGCCTGGATCTCTCATTTTTTCATCAATGAATAGTATACAAATATGTATGGGACAGGTATTTAAAACTGCTGAATTTTGCAGTTCTGGCTCCTCAGGGGAATCTATTTTGTCTCATTCTGTTGATGCAAACCCAGTAACTCATCTTTTGTCCACAATTCCTAATAACTGTAGCTTCTCTTGGGTAATGAGTAACACTAACTCTTGTTTCCCAGCCAGTGAAAAAGTTTCCATCATAAGAAAAGGAAGTGTGGCCTTGGCTGATGTGGCTCAGTGAATTGAGCCTGCAAATCAAAGTACTGCTGGTTCAATTCCCAGTCAGAGCACACGCTTGGGTTGCAAGTGAAGTTGTGTCCCCCACAGGGAGTGAATGAGAGACAACCACACGTTGATGTTTCTCTCCCTCTCTTTCTCCTTCCCTTCCCCTCTCTCTAAAAATAAATAAATAAAATACTTTTAAAAAAGAAAAGGAAATGTGTTTTTAAAACAGCTAGCTGTGGCTTTCTGAACTTAGAGTATGTATGGGGGAGGAGTAGGCTTACGTAATGTCCTTGACTATTTACCAACTAAGAAGCACCTGACCACCTCAGGCGCCATCTGGCAAAGTGTCATCTCATACAAGAAGCTTGGACCAGAGCCCACATTGCTGTTCAGGTGCTTCATGATTACTTCGTGGTTCAGGTGGGGAGTGAGGCAAAGACTGTATATATGTCAAGGGTTCCTCAGAGCTCTTAGTAAAATACAGATTTCTTTTTTGGCAAGTATATATTAAACACTAAATAAGTTTTTACATTTATGAACAATTTCTTTTTCACTGGAACCTTGTTTATTTTTCTAAACATTAAATCTGCCACAGTGACATGGTTTACATGTCTGCTCTATGTGACCTGTTGCATTTAGATTTACATATTCAGAAAGTCAGAAGCCTGGGCTTTTCTAGCATGTTGTCTCATGGACTTTGCTGAAGGTAGCCGTAGACTACGTGCAAGTCTGAGTACGAAGTGGAGGTAGTCTTTCATGGGGGTGGGTACGGCCGTCAGCCATGTCAGAATTTAACTTTCTTTCCTATTTGTCACTTTGATTAAATGGCAAAAGAGAAGCAATTTAAGTTTCACGTTTGACACTGAACAGACCCAGCTCCACGTGAAAAGCACATGGTGTATGATGATGTGAGCCTTGGATTTATGGCTCGGGAATGCCAGGAATTTGGGGTTCTGGTGTCACTGAGGAAAATGGCCCCGCCTTTCTGCCCTTTGGTTTCCTGTTTAGAAAGTTCTGCTCCTTCATAAAGACCTTGAAGACCTTACCAGGAGGAAAGGTGCTCTGTGTGTGGGGTTTTCCACAACATGCAGTGCAGTCTCAACTAAAAGGCTGGGATAAAGGTAGGTGAATGCTTTATAAAAACATATTTTACATATATATGAAGTATTTGTCAGTTTATGCCACACTAATTTATTTACTCAGGTGTGAATAGCCCCAGGCGATTTGAATTTAGATTTAAAATTCAGGTTTTTTTAAAAATGGCATTTATTGGGGTGACATTGGTTAGTAAAATTACATAGGTTCAGGTATACAATTCTACCATATGAAATTCAGGTTTTGTTTACCTAATTTCTTTCTTTCTCTTAAGAGCAAAGAATATAAAGGTGTAGGAAGTGGAAATTGGAATTGATTTTAATTGCCTGAATAGGTTTACAGCAGAAAAGGCTTTACTGAAGTGAAAATGAGGGCCAGATTATTTTTGTTCTTGCTCTGTGTCTAATTATAGGAGTAGTCCATTGATCTCTTTCCCAAGTCTAAGTGAGGTTATCCATCACTAAGTGAGCCATAACTTAACTCTTTGTGATGGCTGCCTTGACTAAAAATCTCTGTGGTGTGAATTCAGAATTCCTGGAATACATTTGGAGGTGAAATCGATTATATGGATGATGCCCAAGAGGAAACAAGGCCATTTCAGGATAGTCCAGAAACTGGGAAGAGCTCTTCCACACACCGCACCCCCCAACTCTCAGGGAGCCACTGTGGGGAGCAGTTGTGTTTTGTATCCTTCCAGTGTTGTGGAGTTATGATACCATTGGGATCAGGCTGATGTGGGGAGTGGGCATCGCCTATTACAACAGCATTTCTCTCTGGAAAGCACCACTCTTTAGAAAAGATAAATAATGGCATTGCGTGATTTGTAGCTCATACGCAGAGGCCATCACTGCTGCTAAAATTTAGGACCATGTCGTGTTCAAATTTGTGGTATTTTGGTTTGGTTCTAAGTGCAAGTTTTTTTGTGTGTAATGTCATTTTGCCTGAAGAGGCTCCATGTGGGTGTTTTGGAGCCCGTTATCAGAAACCAATGGGACTAGAAAACTGGAACTGCTTAGTTGAGGGTCAAAGCCAAGTTGGAGTGAGTTCAGGACAGAGTATATGACGTTGTAGCCATGACTTTGTTCCTCAGGTGGTAGGGTTGGACTGGTAGTGTTTGTTTTACTGAGGGAGGAGAGCTTTTCTCTGCATTTGACTATGCTACATGTTACTTTGCAGCCTGACATTTGGGGCTTGGGTCTGGGAAAGAAATATGCTTTACTTAGTATTGTGTAGGTTTATATAATTTGTATGATTTTTCTGTCTCTTTTACTTTGAGAGGCAATTTGGAAAGTGGAAAAGCAGAAAACCCAGATGATCTGCAAATAAGATTAAGAGGGAAATGTCTTGAGACTGGCACGACTACCAGTACCTCCTGAAGTAAAATTGGAATCCCACTACCGAGAGAGAAATGAGGGTTAGTATCAGTTAGCCTTTGCTGTGTAACATACCATCATCAAACTTAGCAGCTAAAAGCAAGTCATTTATTTGCTCACAATTCTGTGAGTTGGTAGTTTGGACTGGGTTCATCTGGATGGTTCTGATGCCACCCAGGGTCACTCCTGGGACTGCACACGGTCAGTCAGCTGTCACCTCAGATGGGTCTAGGATGGTCTAACTCGCTGGTCTGGCTATCGGCAGGCTGTTGGCAGAGTGACTGGCTCTCCTCCATGTGGCCCTACCACTAGGTGAGCTTAGGCTTAATCATATGATGGCATCAGGATTCCAAGAGAATGAGGAGAAGCTGTGAGGCTTCTTGAGCTCTAGGCCCACGATTGGTACAACATCACTTCTCCTAAGTTCTTTTGGTCAGACCAAATCATAAAGCTGGCCCAGATTCAGGGGGTGGGGAAACAGACTATTCCTCTAAGAGAAACTAAGAGAAAATAATTTGAAGTATTTTTCATCTATGACAAATGATTTGCATAGATGAATAGCAGTGTTTCTCTCCCTCTTGCATGGGGCCTGCACAGACTGATGTCACTATGACACTGTCCTGGCCCTCAAATCGAGGGCAAGAGGTGATAGGGCAGGGGGTGGATTTCCCCCAGGGCTGGGCCCACTCCAGTAAGGGCATCTCCTTATCTGCACTGGGATGAGGTAGGTCACATGGGACATTCCCAAGGGGTCTCTAAAAGCCAAGAGTCCTGGGGGGAAGGGAAGACATAGAGGAAGGGTGTGGAGCGATATGGGCCTTGCCTTCCCTGCCCTGCTGAGGGGTCTTGGTCACCTGGCATTTTCAAGCTTCAGTTTCCCCAGCGTAGTAATGACGACAGCAGCTGTCCCACCCACTCTGTGTCCCAGGGAAAGATGTCTGAGGTGACCAATAGAATCTAGAAGGAATGTAGTCCGAAATGCACTGTGATACCCTGGATTGGATCTTGGAACAACAGCAGCCAAATAAATAAATAAACAACTAAATAAGAAAAAAAAGACATTAGTGGAAAAACTAGAACTCTGAATAAAACCTGCATTTTAGTTTATAATAATAGACTGTAAGATGTTGACATTGGGGTAGGCTGGGAACTCTGCACTGTCTTGGCAACTTTTCTGTAAATGGAAATCAATCATTTCAAGATAAAATTTTATTTAGTTAGAAAAGAGAGAAATGTCTCTAGAAAAATTAATAAGCTCTAAAGATATATAAGTGTTAGAACATCGAGTATTAAAACCAGGGATCAAAAATTCTCTACCTAATTGAACGTCTGTGAAGCTTCATTTTTGTTGTTACTGCGTGCCTTAACTTGATGCCGGTGAAGTTTTACATTTATGTGAAGTTGTTCTCAAGTCAAACCAAAGCAGATTAACTAGAAATAGTCTCAGCCATCATCCGGTCTGTCCTTTGTAATTGCGTGGTGAATCCAGTTATAATGAATTCCCCATGCTTAGCCATGGGTTTAACACATAATACACACTTACTGGCTAACTGGCGCAGTATTTACTTAAAAAAACTGAAGCAAACCTTTTGGCCAGAGTGTATCTGAAGAACGTCTCAGTGGAACATTTGAGAAGTATGGTGGAAGGTGTTAAAATAGCTCTTCTTTTGGAATTTAAAAACTTTACCATTCTAAAAAGTTCTAATGTGTAAAATGTCCAGTATGTTAAACTGTTTGATGTGTAAAATATCTTTTGTGTTACATACTCTCAAGATGGTTGTCTCTTACCATTACTTTGGGAATATGTTTTAATTACTGTTTTAGAGTCAACAGAGGAATGAATGAACAGGGATCATTGTTGCCAATAAATACTGTTCTCCATGTGCCAAAATTTAATAAAATATGGATCTTAAAGTTCCATCAAGTAAACAATAGCTTTGCAAGTTAAAAATAACACTTCAGTGATTTTTTCTTTAGTTTTTCATATATTTATATTTATGTCTCAGTAGAATTTTTAAAATTTATTTTTTATTGAGGAATAATTGACATATAACACTATTGGTTTTATATGTACAACATAGTGATTGGATATTTATATATTTTACATGCTTACTACAAGTCTAGTTAACATCCATCACCATAGTTACAATTTATTTTTTTTGTGATGAGATCTATTCTCTTATCAACTTTCAAATATGCAATGCAGTGTTATTAACTATAGTCATCATACTACAGGTTACACCCTTATTACTCATTTATTTCATAACTGGAAGTTTGTACCTTTGACTTCCTTCACTTCTTTTCATCCACCCTCCCTTCTCCATCCACATGCCTCTGGCAACCAGCAATCTGCTGTCTGTATCTATGAGCTTGGTGTTTTTTTGGTGTGTGTTTTGTTTCGTTTTTGTTTTTGTTTTTAGTTTCCATATGTGAGTGAAATCATACAGTACTTGTCTTTCTTGTCTGACTTATTTCCCTTAGCACAATGCTCCATCCATGGTGTTGCAAGTGGCAAGATTTTCTTTTTATGGTTGAATCATAGTCCATTGTATGTATGTGCTACATTTTCTTCATCCATTGCTAGACACTTAGGCTGTTTCCATGTCTTGACTATTGTAAATAATGCTGCAGTGAACATAAAGGGGCATGTATCTTTTCAAGTCAGTGCTTTCATTTTCTTCAGATAAGTGTCCAGAGGTGGAATTGTTGGATCATATGGTAGTTCTGTTTTCAATTTTTTGAGGAACCCTCACACTGTTTTCCATAACATTCAGTAATTTTTTTTCAACAGCCTAAAGTAATTTATCAGGTACATCGCCACTTTTGGAAAGCTGAGAATTTTAGCTTGAACCATTATTGTTTCTTTAAATGAATGTTGGCTACTTCTCATGAGTAGAGCTGAGTCTAGCGTCTGATCATTTTAGGCATGTGGGACTCAGGCAGATTCGTTTCTGAAGCTGTTTGAAGGAATTTCCCACCCTCCTGTCTGGCTCTGTGCCTTGGCTGCAGGTGCCTGTGCTGCGCCAAGGGCGGGACCACCGCAGAAGGGAGAGGGAGCTGGCCGTGGGTGGGAGTCAGGCTGGCACATGTGCTTCATGTCTGGTGAAAGGCGGCCAGAGTGGCAATCCTGAAGATTCTGTCCCTTCTCGGTTTATTTGGGCATTTTAAGATGGCATGACAATTACCTGAGTTTCTGGAAACCATGTTTTATGACAAAAAGTGGCTTGCCTATGAGATCTTTTTTTTTTTTTTTGAAATGTTCTGAGTATGTCAAAAGAATGAAAATATACTGGAGCATTGCGGGGGTAATTTCTTTTGTGACTAAAATTTTCAGATATAGAGGAAGGCATTCACATGTCTTCTTCATTTCACCCATTCCTTCTGCAGATGTCTGTGGAGCACTTCTAGCACCCAGGCACTTTGGTGGTGCTGGTGACACGGACGCAGGTTCTTGCCTCACAGAACTCCTAGAGTGGGGAAGACAGGCACCTGTAAGTTGGATGCATCAGGTGGTGACACGCGCTGCAGAGAAAATTAAAATGGGTGGGAGACAGGAACCGTGCCTGGGGCAAGGGAGCCGTATTAGGACCTAGGGTCTTGCACAACTTATGGTGAGTGATTGGACCCACAGGCACGAAATAGCACAGACCTTTACGTGTTGTGACCGATTGTGCTGTCATACTCATCACTGGTATTGTCATTGTCACGGTCAGAAAGCATTTATCCCACACCTAGGATGTGTGGGATAACAAGGACGTGTGTGGAATGAGCCATACAGCTGAGTGTCCTCTGGACTGACAGCCCTTATGTGGAAGGCTTAATTAGTGACAAATAAAAATAAATAAATGTACTATATTTACTCAGCAAATGTCTATTGATGATGGTATATACAAGACATTGTGGAGGCCGGCAAAGTAAGTCAAGATATACTTATGTATCTTGAACTTATAATAACATGTATTTGTGATTAGTAGATCATTTGCATGGCAGGGGTTCACCATTGGAAATAGACTATGAAGGGTCCATGACACATGCTGACTTATCCTTTTGCTGTGGCTGGTTTTCAGTCACCTGCTTTGGGGAGGCGGTGAGGGTAAATAACCTAGGACTATGTCAGCCAATTGCCCGGTGTCCACGTTCCAGCACAGTGTTGTTTCTGCCCATTGTTTAATGTATAAAATGCATCTGGAGTGAAATGTGCTTTCCTTGTGAAGGATTGCTCTGAGAAGGAAGTCAGCTGCTAGTGCTGGTGATGACAGTGCCGAGTCTAAGACGTGGTGGCCCTTACCCCAAAGGTGGAGTCGCTGAGTATCTCAAGGACATATTTAGCATGTTGCTCCCTTTGTGAGGGAAACCATATGCTCTACTAATATTTGCCAATTCAGAGATGAACCCCTCGTGAGTGTATTGTTTGGGCGAATCCTGATAAGGGCCCTAAGGGAAGTGTAGACATAGCAGCATCTATCTATTATAGCTTACTGAAGGGGACTCTTGGAGGAAGCTAAGCAAAGCTTCTCCATCAGCTGCTTCATCTGGGCCCTAATATCAGGTTATTCCCTTTCCTTCAGAAAAAAAGGGTGAGCCACCTTTGAGTGAGGATCCTGGAATACATTTTCCAGCCCCCCTTGCACTTAGGTGTGGCCATGTGACTGAGCTCTAGCCATTAGAGTGACCGACCGTGGTGAGGACGGCAGAGCCTGTCAGCCTGAGTCTGTTTCAGCATGAAGAAGAGGAGCACCTCTTTCACCCAGTCCCCATCCTGAGAGCAAGACACAATGTTCTAAGGTGTTTGAGCCATTATATACTTTTGGCCCTATTTCAGCAGAGGGCTTCCCTAACTAATACTGATACCGTGAGGTAAATGGGAGGCAAATACTATAGTCCCAGTACCTTACTTAGTCTTACTTCCCTGGGAGACTGGACCCAGTTGTTCCCACCTGAAGGGCAAATCAGCGCTCTTGGATGAAGGTGGTGGTTGTGCCTGTAGGCTAAGGGCGTGTGTTTATCCCTGCACTCACCATTCGTGGCTTACAGATGTCTGTGCCCCTTGCTGTATCCTTAGCGGCTGAGGGTAGAGCCCAGGGAGTGTTAACCCCTGATTTTTCTCCTTCTCCGCGTATATTTTAGTACCTACCTTGTGCTAGGTGCTACTGGGGATACCTAGGAATGAAAGAAACATGATCTGTAACTTCAGAGAGCTAACAGTCCTGGTTGATCAACCACCTCAAATGGACCTCTCAGCTAGACGTAAAAAAAAAAAAAAACTCCACAAAAGTTAAATTTCTTAAATAATAAATGATTTTTTTTAGTTAAGAGCTGAGAGGTATGTAGACTTCAGGTGCTGCTTCTCTGTGATTTTTAAACCTACCCCTGAAATTTGTAGTCAACCACCAAGTCAAGTACATAACCCTTAGTGTTGCCTTACCCTCTTCTTGTGTCTATAATTCTAATATGGATTATTTAACTGGTGTTCCACATAGTCCAGTGCAAGTTGACTGGGTGCCTTTTTCCCCTTGAATTCCATTGAGCTGGGCCCACAGTGGAAGAATTAGAGCTGTTGCTTTACTGAATGCTGCAAATGGTGGTTAGCGATATGCGGAGATTAGTGTGTGTAACCTGAGAAAATCCTATTCAGCTGTGTTTTAGTTGCTAGTTTCTGCAGATTCAATGGCTTCCTTCATTTGTCCTTATCACTATATGCCAAGTTAGAATTTGAAATTTGTTTTTTTCTTCTTTAGCCCATTATCAAACCCCCTCTTCAGTTTGCTCTATTTTGTAGTTGTTACTGTCAGCTACTGTCTGTCTTCCTTCTGAGGTGGTCTACTCCTCAGAGGGAGGCACCGGACCTCAGCTGTCTCTGTATCCTTTCCTCTGGTCCTTTACCCCAGAGCATAGTACCGTGCTCTGTGTGTATGATGTGTGTCCCCGTAAATGTTTGATGAGTCAATTGACTACTTAAATTTCTTACACTGAAAAAACTTCTTGAGCTAGCCTTATGCTAGTGAATGATTTTTTCCTATGGTGAACATGACTTCCTGCTGCCATTGAGTGCTGTCCATTCTTGTGATGTTTCCTTCATCATGTTTAACTTTATGACACTAGCCTCACCTTAGCCAGTAACGGCAGGTACCCAGCATGCACATAAGAAGGGGAGGTGCTGACATGCCGAATGGTTGCTGTAGGATGTGCCTAACCTGGTTCAAAAGGTATTTGTAAGGCTGATTGATGTCTGGTGGGTGATAGTGATCCGCAGTTGTGTGATTTGTTGGCAGAACTACGTTACATGGAGTACTGTATCGCTCAGTTTAATAAAAGAACTACAGATTAGTCTTCTTCTGCTTGGTAGCTAGGTTTGTATCTTAGGTCTTGCTCGCCTCACTGAAGGTTCTGGAGAATTCCCTGGACACAATCGTGCACATCCATACCTGCTTCTCCTAATAAAATTGCAGCTAAAATCCTCCCCTCAGGGGTTTGCTGAGTTCCTTCCTAAGAGCACATTTTAATAATGGTGACAGCACAGAATGTTGACTTAGTGTCCTCCTAAAGCGACACTAAAGGCTGGGAAAGGAGGCATTTTCCAGGAAGCCCATTCTACTCTCTTTTGTAATTAGGGGCTTCAACAGTGTATTCCTGTGAGCCACAGTGGGGTCACTGTCAATGTCTTCCTCCACTTTAGACTTAGCAGCTGGCCTCCCCTCCCCCTGCAGCTGAGTAGTGTCTTTAAGAGAAGCTGGGCAGAGCTTTTTCTCTGCTCTTGCTCTACGCACTTCTTTCTGCTAAAAGTCAGTGAAGCAGAAGCTCATCTTCACGTCTTTGATAGTCTGACCTTTACATTTAAGAATCTGCGATATGCACATTTCAGTTGCTCTTTCACTCATTGTCTAATTTCGACTGGCTTTGGGAAGACTGGGAAACCACTATTTCATTAGCAGGACTTGGAAAACTGTGAACACACCTGTATAGAATTCCCTGTCATAAATTAACTTGAAGCATTTGTAAGCATTTGTGTTGGAAATATGGACCTCATTATCTTCTTCCAAAGTAGCCCGTGATGATTAATAGTGAAGGAGTTAATTTTCTTCCTGCATCTCAGTCCACTGGACTAAATGACATTATAGTGGCCTGAAAATACTGCTCTGTCTTATCTTCCTACAGGAAACGCCCTTAGTAGGACATTTTGGAGAACACCCTACTAAGTATCTGTATGTTAGGTTATAAGAAAAGCAGCCTCTCATCTCCATCTTATGCACAAGAAGATATCATTTTGATATTATTAAAAAAACAGTTTTTGCTTGTAAGAATACTCCCTTTCTTGACTACCATATGCAATGATTATCAACTTCATTACCTAAGAACAGCAAATTTAATAACATGCCATTTTTTACATATCAGATTGCCAAAACCTAGTAAGATTGATAATACCCCGAATTAGTATTCTCACATACTAGGCATGTGAGGTAATCACATACCTAGTTATGTAATTATTTAAGGTAATCTCACATACTAGGGATGGAGTATTAATCAAAATTAGTGCAAAATTTTAGAAGGATATTGGACATATTTATCAACATTTTAAATATATATCCATTTCTAGCAATTCCTACATAATATTTGTGCCAGTATACAGCAAATGTCTATTGTACTTTTTATTGAAAAGTTGGAAAGAGTGTGAATATCCACTAATAGGAAAATGATCGAATAAAATATTTGTATAAAGAAATGACATTATGTTTTAAAATGTTAGGCAAAAAGTTGTATTTATAATATCCCATTGGAATTAATGTTTGTGTGTGTGAATTATATACAGAGTGGGGCAATTTACAGTTGTAAGTTGGCAAAACAGTTTATTCTTGTATTGTTATTTATTAATGTGTTATTTTTCATACAGAGAATTGTAAACCTACTTTTTCCCCTTTGATAAGTTTTTTTTTTAAAATGCACACTGATATGTGAGCTATCACAGTACAATCTAACAAAATTGTTTCAAATGAAGTTAAAGACAACTAAGCACTACTAGAGCTATCTTTGGAAAGAAACCAAATGAACTTCTTGGCCAACCCAATAGATACATCTGGGTTTATAGGAGCCTTTTACTTTTTACTCTGTGCATTTTATGTTGCTTTGGTAATGAAAAGAATTAAAACTATTTAAAAATATAGATGTAGTACTTCTTAGGCATGGGGCATTCAGTTCTGGACTTTGGAAATAATGCATGATAATGAGAGTTGATACAAATCTCAAGGAGTTTGTCTTAGTCAGTGAACACAGGAAAGCAGACAAATCTAGTTATATCTTATGGGTTGTAAAGTATTCAGTAGGCTAAGGGTTAGTTGGAGTGGGTGGGGAAGGAGGAATTGGGTATGAAGGAAAGTAGAAAAGCAGCCATAGAAGAGATCTGAGCTGAATTTTGAGAGCTTTGGGGTTTGTGTTGGTGTCCTAGGTGAGTGGTAGAGGGAACACGGGGGAGTACAGGTACGGATCGTGGTGTCAAGTCTGAGTTTGGGAAGTCAAGGAGGTAGACGTGGCTACAGCACACGAGCACCCAGTGTAGGTGAGTGTCACTGTGGGGAAGAAGGTGAGGACCACACCTGTGGAGAAGTGTGAGGCAGGAAGTTACTCCGTCCTACTTCTGCCACGTAGATGTGTGAGCTCAGATAAAATCGCTTCCCCCCTCTGCGCCGCAGTTTCTCAGTCTGTTCAGTAAGAGTGTTGGACTTGATTAGTGACCTCCTGTACTTCTACTTTTCCTTTTTTTTTTTCTTTAGAAATAGAACCGTTTAATCAAAGGAAAGTATACTTTAAATTGGGAGTAAATGAAGCAGATAAAACTGGAGCCACTGTACCTGAGCTGTTGTAGTTGATGGCTGGGAGGCACTGACGAGGATTCCCCACCCCCTTCTCAAAGAGGCTCCTTGTGGGGGGCTCTGTGGAACCCCAGGGCTTTGGGGGGGAGCACAAGCAGGAAACCCTGGCCTAGCAGAACAGGGCAGCCCTTTCAGACTGAAGACTCTGGCTGTGCCATGGGACTATTTTGATGTCAGTGTTTCCTTTGTCTTTAGGTTTCTTTCCATTTTGGCCTGATTTCTTCCCTTCCCAAGGGTCTGCTGCTCCCCATGTTCAGTGTCGTTCCTCGTGATACCTATTAGGTGCTCCTCTGCTTATGCCCATCTTGCCATTTTCCTTCCCTTGTATCTCTAGTTTCTTACTGATTTTGCCCACTTTTCTTTAATTTGTATGAACAGACTGGCCTTTTCAGGCTGCAGAGAAAATTACTGTAGTGGGTAACACGACTGAGTGCCCACTGTGGGTGCGGTTCTAAACGTGTTGCATAAGGGATTTCATTTCATCCTCATGACAGTCTCAGGAGGCAGGTGATAATGTCATTGTTTTGCAGACGAAACAAAGTCAGGCACAGAGAGGCAAACACTGTGATGTCAAAGAGAAACCCTTGTCAGCATGGTGACTCAGGCACAGGCAACCTGGCTCCTTCCACCCAACAGTTGCCTCAACTTTTTTGCTTTCACTTTTTAGCTGTCAGTTCTCAGAAGGGTGTATTCTCATTCATTCCTGGGTCTTTGGGTGCTCTGGGGCTGTTTCTCCTCACTTTTCTTCTTCCTTCCCTTCCCTTCTCTTCTTTGAAAAGAGAGTTGCAGTGACCTAGTTAAGATTTCACTGAAACTCACAAGAGAAGTGATTTGGAGATTATTGTCTTCAGCGGATTTCTCAGAGGGAAATGAGGCTGAGAGACTCAGGTGTAGCAAACCCATTTAGGTCAAAAGCTGCAAGTTTACTAAGGATTTTGGGGGTGAGGAAGAAGTTGAAGAGAAAAAGGGGCAGAGCCAGGGGTTTGATTTATTGTCAAAGTAAAGAAATAGAACATTGTTTCTCCTGTCTATTGTTATTTTACTATTTTGAATAGCTAAATAACTTTGGAGAATGATTTCTCCTTTTATTCTGCTGTGCTATTTTAACATCGTGCCAAGAATAGTCTTAATATAATTACCTGGAAATAAATAAGGAGGAAGATGTGTCATCATTGATTTGTGCTAAGTATATTGTTGCTACCAAGAGATCTAGGAAAAAAGTAAATGATTAACCAAATTTCTAACGACTAAAACCTTTGAATTGCAAAGTGTTACAATGTTACTAAGCAGGTCTGCCTAAGACCAGTTGTGGTTCCTGGGTTCTTGACTTCATGTAGAAAGATTTCACAGCCCAAGTCCAGGTGACTCTGAGGGCACAATGATCAAAGCTGGACACAGTGAAACAAGGGAGGGCCTAGCACAGAGGAAGCAACAGGAGAGCCTGGGCTGGGCTGCCTGAGCTCACTGGGAAGTCAGAGAAAAGGGCCTTGGGGACAGGTTTGGGGGTTATCCTGGGACAAGCTGCCTCTGCCCATTGTTCGCCTAGTTGCAAGTCTCCTGTGGTCCCTTAGAGTTTAGGAGATGTGTGCCTGTGGGGGAGGAAGAGAGAAGTGGGCAAAGGGAAGGCATGGGCTGCTCCCCAGGGGAAGAGCCTGAGCCTGAGCCTGAGCCTGAGCCTGAGCTTGCTGGGTCCTTTGTCTTGAGGCTTTTATCTCCCTCTGAGGCAGCTGGTTCGGTGGCGGCTGTGTGGGATCGGGGATCTCAGGGGAGGGTTTCAGCAGAGTATTCGTCAGTTCTCCAGCTGTGCTGTTTCAGGATCCTGGTCTCAGTGCCAAGGCAGGGGGTCCTGCATCTTTGCAGCAGGGCCTGGCTTCGCCCACCTGGTTTTACTGCTTTTCCGGGCCTGGACTTGAAGTACAACGGAGCCTAGATGTCATCTCTAGGGAGGCAAACTTCTGTGTCTGGCTGAGATTGCTTAGCCAGTTTGTTCAGCTGTCTGTCTGGGTTTCCCTGTTCCACTTGTCCTGGCTTAACTGGCCTGTCTCAATAATGTTTAGTCAGCAGAAATAAACCTATTGTACCCAAATAGCCAAAAAGCATTAAAAAAATTAACCTTCTTTGCTTTAAGAACTTATTTTTAAATAAAAGTTATTCTGAAGAAAAAAATGAACCTGGAAGCTTTTGGCCACTGTCTGACCTATTTCATCATAACTAAATTTAAGGTATGAAAGGTAAGTTTTAAGAAGTAAAGCTATATTAAAACAGCCATTTCTCTTATTATTTCAACTCTTTGGGGTGGAGTGGGGGAGACTGAGTTACAAATATGGAAACACATCTCTAATTTATATAGTAAATCTATATATAGAGGTCAATATAAAGATTTTTTACTACATTGAAGTGCTTTTCTTTCCATCTACTGAGTTCTGGAAGGAGTGTTCAGATTTATAACATTACTTGGTTTAAAGCAGTTTCTGAAATCGGTGTGTGTGAGTTTTTTAAAGGAAAGCAATAAAGCAAGCTTATTGGGATGTCAGTACACATTTTACATTAGAGCCACTGCTGGAACCCAGCGAGGCCTTCTGAAAGCAGGCAGGTCCGGTGCCACCCCAGGGAGTTTGCTTACTGTGTCTTCAAAGGAGTTTTACCTGTGTGGCTGCCTCTGGATAAATCCCAAAGGTACAAGTTTTATTCCCAAGAAGTTTATTTTTCAAGAGCTCTTGATAATTTGGATACCCCTAAGAGAAAAATAAATCTCTTTATTTATATTATGAGGGAGTCCGTGGAAGCTAAGGATGAAATTTTCTGTAAAATTTCTACAGTGCTGGAGATTGGATCTAGCAGCCCAGTATAAAACCCTACCTTCTTTAAAAGGAATCCTTAAATCTCTCCTAGTAGGAATTAATCTGTACCTCTCATTCGTGGATTGATTGATTCATTCATTCAACATATAGGTTATTGAAAACCTGTATGGGATTAAAACCGTGATCAAGATAAACATAGTACCTGCCTCTCCGGAACTGTGGGGTGTGCAGTGTATGTACACAGAGTCAATAGGCAGCAGCATTACTGCTGTAATGGGTGAAGCTGGGCTGCACATCTGCCTGGGAAGACTTCTTGGAGAAAGTGCTGTCTAAGCAAGTAGGAGTTAACTGGGTGAACAGTGGGGATCAGTGGCCCTGTGTACAATGTTGGGGGAACAGCTCTGTGAAGGGAGTGAACGGGGCACAGTGGTTTTGAAGTGGAAAGCAGTTCAGAGTGGTTGTTTGGAGCAGGAGGGAGGAGGGAGCAGTGGCAAGGAGAGAGGCTAGAGAGAGAAACGGTGGCTCTGGAGCCCTGTGAGCCTTGGTACCCACTCTCCTGATGGCAGTGATGACCGCTAACTTGATGGCAAGGTGTTCTGTAGAAACCTTAGTAGCTTCTGTGTAGTGACTGTATTGGAGAGAGGCCTGGGGTCAGCACTGTTCAAGATCCAAGAAGTAAGCGACCTCACCCCAGAACCTCATTTTTAGGGTTCATTTCCTGGGAACCACTGCTGGTATCAAAGTACTACTACATTGATCAGGGACCAGTCAGGTAATAGATGCCATGCTAATATTCCAAATAGAGGTGATTTAATATAGGCGACTGGGGCAGGGAATGGCAGAAGGGAATAAGTGTGGTCACTAAACCTGGACACTCAGAGTTGGTACTACCACAGAGCTGTGCTAGCTGCTAAGGAGGTGCTTGGACTTCTGGGGAGGGAAGGCTTGTGCACGGGGAACTGGAGCTAGCTGCTGCTATGGAGTCTGACAGGGACTGGAAGACAGCAAGAGAGCTGCTTCTCTCCTCTGCCTTACAGTCTCTTGCCAGTGCTCCAACTGTCAGAATTTAACAGGAAGGCAGTTGCAAAGGAGTCTGGGAAATGCAGTTTGCAGACTTTTAGCTCTAGCACCGTAGAGCAGACTATTGAAGGGTGGGTGTGGCCTAAGAGACAGCTGGTAAATAATCTGCCCCAGGCATTAGAAGAAAAGTAATTCTAGCTATGCTGTGGGAACTGGATTGGAGGGAGGCAAACCGGGATACCTGCTGATCAGTTCAGAGGTTGTTGTTTAGGCAGCAGATAATGGCTGTTTGATTTAGGGCAAGGACAGAGAGAAAGAGGAGTGGGTAGATGTGGAGAGATTTAGAATGTGGGATGGCACATATAGTGTGAGGGATAAGGGTATAGATCAGAGGGAATAAAGGAAGGGGAGGGGTTAAGGAGGAAGTTTGCAATTGTGAGTTAGGGGGATGGTGGTTCCGTTTACTGAGACAGGAACAAGAGGCTAGAAACTGGTTAGGGGAAGATGATTCATTCGGTTTTGGACTTTGGCATTTGAGGTTCCTGTGGCTCATCCAGCTGGAAATGCACTGTGAATATCTAGTCCTAAGGTATCGGTGTGATTCATTTTCAGCCCATAGTTTGTACATGTAGCCTTAGGATGAATGAGGTTATCAAGGGAGGTTATAGAGTGTGGAGAGAAGCAATCAACGGGCATAACCCGAAGGAGTAACAGTGTTTTAGGAAAGACCACAGCAGTGGGGGAAAGTCTGTGAAGGAGGCTGTGAGAGAGTGGTCAGAGCGGTTGGAAGAAAGCCAGAGAACATGATGTCCCAGAAGGCAGGGAAGAGCATCGGAAGAGGAGCTGATGATCAACAGTTTAGGTGCTCAGAAGTTTACTACACGATATTGTTTGTGCTTCTTTGATTATACTCATCAAGTCTGTTTTCCAGAGTTACTTACAGGTGATTCTCCTCTAATACAAAGGCCAGGGATGCTGTGCTGCACATGCGTCAGCCCTGGCCGTGTTGTGTTCCACAGAAGTACACGCTTCATATGTGCTTTTGCATTGGATTAATTAGTTGTTGGCAAACTCCAGATTGTGGAATGGCCATTTGCTTTTGTAAATCAAGTTTTATTGGAACACAGGTCTGCCCATTCATTTTTGTCTATGGTTGCTTTCACACTGTAACCGCAGAGCTGAGTAGCTGCGAACACGACTATAAAACCTAAAATATTTACTGTGTGTCCCTTTATGTTTGCTGATCCCTTGGTTATGGTCCTGAAGCTGATTTCTGTAAGCTGGAAAGATTGTGTCTTTGACTTTTCCTTGAAAAGAAAATCTGTTTAATATATTTAGGGAAGATGTGGAACATAGACTCTGCCTTCTTGGGGCTGGTAATGGTCTTATTTTTGGAAAGAAGGCAGTAGAGCCAAGGGAAACCAAAGTTAGCAGATGGCAGTAGCAGCCTCTTTCAACATGACTGGGCTAAGTGGTGCCCTTGTATAGAGAACTGCTAGGAAAAGGCAGGTGGAGCGGGAGGGAATGTAGGTCTGTGCACGTAAAAGAGGCCATTTCAGCTCTGCGATGTGCCAGGTTCTGTGCTAGGTGCGGGGGTTTCTCTAGAAGCTCATAATCTGGTTGGAGACGTAGTCCGATAAACAGAAACCATTCCCCATCGTGTGCGAGGCACGGTGACAAAGCTGTGCACACACGGTGCAAGAGAGGGGCTCCTGACGCCGCCTGGGGAGAAACAGTGGGAGGAAGAATAATGATACTGGGAGGAGGCCACCAGCTGACCTGGGCGCCGCATTTGCCACTTTAGAGCTGGAGGGGATCGTTTGTCTACCAGCTCTGTAGTCAGAAGTCCTGTCTGAGAAGTAAGGCTCTTGGGGCTGTGCAGTCATGGAGAAAAGGCAGTTCTGAGAGAGAAACTTGTCCATTACCAAAGTTTGTCTTCTAGGCAATCTTTTTTTTTTCTTCTCCAGATGACACATTTAGTGTGGTTTGGTTTTATGGGATCGTAACCTTGAATGGGTTGATTTTTTCCCCTTACATAAAATACAGAAGTCATCTTGTATTAATATGTGCTTTGACTGGGTTTGTCTTGCCTGTAGGGATGATAAAAGCTCAGTGAGCTGAGCATCTAAGATAGGCAGTGGAAGTTCGTATATTTAAGTCAGAACTTGCTCTCATTTTACTGGTCTTGCCTCTCAGTAATGACAGATTACACAGTCATTTGACTGTGCTCTCCTAGTGACCTCTGTGAGCTGAGTTGGGCAGGTGTTGGGCCTAATATATGAGAAAAGAAAGTGAGACGCATACTTGCAGATTTTCAGTAATTTGCCAATGTTCATTGCTTTCAGTAAGTTCTTTTGTTTACAAGTAACAGCAACTATACCAATTATTTAACACTTCGGAAAATAAGAGTTTATCAAAACCTTGCATTTGAACTGTGAAGCTGGGTGAACACAGACAGCTCTGGGTGCTTTGTTCTCTCTCTCTCTTTCCTTCTCTCTGCACAGCTGCACCATCCCTTCCTCGACCTACAGATTGGTTTTCTCTTTAGCTTTCACTTGCATGTTGTCTTCTCTCAGCTTCTTTCTGCATCATAAATGACACTTACAGCTTAGTTCCCCCTGCTGTTTGAGTCAGTAGCTCTGTTTTCTTTCTTTGTGTGAATGGCCCAGCTTATCTCTTCAAGCAAGGCCATATTGTACTGGATTGATGCTTCCTGGATCAAGCATCCTCCCCACCACCACCCTGTTCCACTCAGCTTGGACAGGGTGGGAGGTGGAGTGGGGCAACTTAGTATAACCATTTGATAAATAATGTGATTCATAAAGGCAGAAGATTGGGTAGCTCCCATAAAGTGAGAAGCAAGGCACGCTGAGGTAACCTGTCCAGTACATCCCTTCCCTGCCTGACACAAAACTCACTTCCTACACACAATTCTAAACATACCCTCTTCTGATATAGCCCAGTCCTCAGAGATAAAACCATGCATTCACCAACATGAAGCACCCCAAAGTCTTAGCTGCTACGAGAAGCAGTCATCGGCCACTTGGGAGTCCACAATTCTCAATGGTGTCCATTTCAACTCGAATTTTCACTGGTCCAGTCTAGCTATTCTGCAGCCCACTGACCAAATGTGACATGTAGCATTGACACACCCTGTGGTCAGTGGTGGAGACTATCTTAATGCTCAGTTAAGGAGGAGAAGAAATTCCCACCTCCCAATCTAGCTGTGAGAAAGACACGTAATGCATAGGTCACTGGCTTAGCATGTACTCTGTTTAGTAGAGCAGAGCCCATGGCTGGTGAGGGGTGGCCGTCTGCTGGCATTCTGTGACCCCAATGCTTGCAAACAGTACGGTATACTGGAGGAGCTTGGATTCCTAAGCCCTTGACTTGTTGCCTCTCCTCTTTGACCCTGAGCTGACTTTTCTGATCTGTAAACAACTACTCTAATGTTGTCTCCAGGCTGTTGATTGACCTGGATTTTTGAAAATACCATGGAATTTTGTTTTCTTCCTGGGCCCACCTTCTATTTTTCTTCTTTGTGCCTTTCCTTGTTAAAATTTGGTTCCAGGGTTGTTGTTTTTATTTATTTTTTAAAAGGAGTTCTTCAGTAGTGAATGATGTGGCATAGAATAGAACCTCAGTTCAGTGGATATATCTCAGACCAGAATGGTTTTTCCCTCAACCCTTGTGAAGGATCTAGAGCACTCTAATTTTGTAAGAGATAGAGTAGGTATCTTTGGTGCTTAGATTCTGTAATCAAGCTTGTTTATTTCTGAGCATTCCTTCCCGGCTAATTTCCATGTAGTTTCTAAGTTAATTGCATAGAAACAAGTGAAAAATTTAGTTTTCTGCATTGTATTGACATGACTTTTGCATTTGCATTAATCATTCATGCTTCTTTGATCTCAGTAAATACAGTGAGCTGTCTTTATGTTTACATACCATTGAGAACTATATGATATATGAGGGGTAGAGTTCAATAGAGGACATTAGTATAGTCATTTTATAAGTAAACTAAGCATCAGGAACACCACAGCCATCAACTGACACCAAGTAACTTCAAACTAATTAAGGCATTGCAGTGTGTGTGTTTATTCCCCATCCCTCCTCCCCCATCCCCTTTGGCAACTGTAGCCTTGTTCTCTTTATCTGTAGGTCTGTTTCTATTTTATTTTGCTTATTCACTTATTTTTTTAGGGTCCACATATAAGTAAAATCATATGGAATTTGTCTTTATCTAACTTATGTCACTTAGTATAATACCCTCTAGGCCCATCCATGTTGTTGCAATGGCAAGATTTTATTCCTTTTTTGCTGAATAATATCCCATTGTGCATGAGTATCACATCTTTATCCATCCACATGTTGACGGACATCTAGGTTGCTTCCGTATCTTGGCTATCACTAGTAATACTGCAGTGAATATAGGGGTGTATATATATATATATTTCAAATTAGTGTTTTTTATTTTCTTTGAATAAAAACCCAGAATTGGGATGGTTGGGTCATATGGTAGTTCCATTTTTAATTCTTCAAGGAAACTCCACACATTTCTATTTTCCACAGTGGCTGCCCAAGTTGCATTCCCACCAACAGTGCATGATTGTTCCCTTTTTCCCCATACCTTGTCAACACTCATGGGATTTATTGATGATAGTTCTTCTGATGGGTGTGAGGTGATATCTCATTGTGGCTTTGGTTTGCATCTCTGTGATGATTACTAATGTTAAGCACCTTTTCATATGTCCGTGGGCCATCTGTATGTCCTCTTTAGAGAAGTGTCTGTTCAGGTTGTATGTCCATTTTTTAATTGTGTTGTTTTTGGGGGGTTTTTTTTGGTGTTGAGTTGTATGAGTTCCTTATGTATTTTGAATATTAACCCCTCATCAGATGTATCATTTGCAAAGATTGTCTCCTATTCATTAGGTTGTTTTTGGTTTTGTCTATTGTTTTCTTTGTTGTGGAAAGAAATTTTAGTTTGATACAGTACTATTTGTTTGTTGTTGTTGTTGCCCAAAAAGAGATACACATACAAAAAAAATATTGCTAAGAGTGATGTCAGAGAGTTTACTACCTATGTTTTCTTCTAAGGTTTTTGTGGTTTTAGGTCTTACATGTAAGCTTTTAATCCATTCTGAGTTTATTTTTGTACATGGTATAAGAAAGTGGTCCAATTTCATTTTTTTTTGCATGTACCTGTCTAATTTTCCCAACACCATTTATTGAAGAGACTATCTTTACCTTCACTGTATATTTGCTTCCTTTGTTGTAGATTAATTGGCCATAAAAATGAGAACTTATCTGTGGGCTCTCAATTCTGTTCCATTGATCTATATATCTATTTTTGTGCCAGTACCATACTGTTTTGATTTTTGTAGCTTTGTAGTATAATTTCATATCAGGGACCACGCTACCTCCCATTTTGTTTTTTTCTCAAGACTTTTTTTGAGGCACTCAGGGCCATTTTGTGGTTCCATATAAATTTCAGGATTATTCTAATTCTGAGAGAATGCCATTAGTATCTCAATAGGGATGGCACTGAATCTCTATATTGCTTTTGGTAGTAAAGACATTTTAATGACTTTCTAATCCATGAATCAAATATATCCTTCTATTTATTTATATGTTCTTATGATCTAATGTCTTATGGTTTTTTATTTCTTGGTGTTTTCTGTGTTTTAATGAAATTACAAATGGGATTGTTTTCTTAATTTTTCCTTCTTATCATTCATTATTGTGTTTAGAAACAACAGATTTCTGTATGTTGATTCTGTATCCTGCAGTTTTACTGAATTCATTTATTCTAATAGTTTTTTTTGTTGTTGTTGAAGCCTTTAAAGTTTTCTCTATATGGGATCATATCATCTGTGAAAATGAGAGTTTTACTTCTTTCTGATTTGGATGATTTTTTTTCTTTTTCTTGTCTGATTCTTGTGGCTAAGACTTCTGATACTACATTGGACAGAAATGTGACAGTGGGCATCCTTGTCTTGCTCCTAATCTTATAGGAAAAGCTTTCAGCTTTTTATCGATGAATATGATATTACATGTGGATTTGTCATAGACAGCCTTTATTATGTTTAGATATGTTCCTTCTAATACCCACTTGATTGAGAGTTTTTATCATAAAAGGTTGTTAAATTTTGTCATTCTTTTTCTTCATCGATTGAGAGGATCATACGGTTTTTACCCTTTATTAATGTGATGTATCACATTGATTGATTTATGGATGTTGAACCATCCTTGTATTCCTGGGATGAATCCCACTTGATTATGGTGTATAGTACTTTTAATGTATTGTTGAATCCAGTTTGCTAATTTTTTTGAGAATTTTTGTGTCTGTGTACACCAAATATATTGGCCTATACATTGCTTTTGTGTAATGTCTTTGCCTGTTTTTTGGTGCCAGGATAATGCTGGCAATCATAGAATGCGTTGGGAAGCATTCCTTTCTCTTCAGTTTTTTGAAATAGTTTTAGAAGGGTAAATATTAATTCTTTGAATGTTTACTAGGATTTCACCCATGACCATGTGGTCCTAAACTTTTGTTTGTTGGAAGTTTTTTGATTACTGCTTAAATTTCATTGCTAGTAATTGGTCTGTTTAGGTTTTCTATTTCTTCATGGTTCAGTCTTGGAAGGTTATAAACTTAAAGAAATGTATTTATCTCTTTTAGATTGTTGAATTTGCTGGCATATAATTGTTTCTAGTACTCTTTAATGATCCTTTGTGTTTTGCGTTATCAGTTGTAACTTCTCTTTCATTTATGATTTTGTTTACTTGGGCTCTCTTCTTGATGAATTTAGATAAAGGTTTGTCAATTTTGTTTATCTTTTCAAAGAACAAGCTCTGATTTTTATTGTTTTTTTTTCTATTTTTAAAAACTGTCTGCGTTGTTAATGTTCTGTTCTTAACTATTTCCTACCTCCTGTTTACTTTTTTTTTTCTTTTTTCAATTCTTTAGGCATAGAGTTAGAGTGTTTCTTTGGGACTCCCTCTTGTTTCTTGAGGTCAGCCTATACAGCTGTGATCTTCCCTCTTAGAACTGTTTTTGCTGCTTCCCGTAAGTTTTGAAAAGTTATGTTTTCATTTGTTTCAAGAGAGTTTTTGATTTGCTGTTTGACTTTCTCTTTGATCCATTGGTTGTTTAGTAGCATGTTGCTCAGCCTCTGCATATTTGCCTTTTTTCCTACTTTCTTCCTGTACTTGACTTCTAGTTTCATGCTATCATGGTCAGAAAAGATGTTTCATATGATTTCAATCTTCTTGAATTA
Source organism: Phyllostomus hastatus (assembly GCF_019186645.2). Lineage (NCBI taxonomy): Eukaryota > Metazoa > Chordata > Mammalia > Chiroptera > Phyllostomidae > Phyllostomus > Phyllostomus hastatus. The sequence goes on along the minus strand of NW_025333860.1, from coordinate 2,158,645 downwards.
ATTGAGGCTTATTTTATTTTGTGGCCTAATATGTGATCTATCTTGGAGAATGTTCCATGTTCATTTGAAAAAAAATGTATATTCTGCAGTTTTGAGGTGAAATGTACTACAAATGTCTATTAAGTTGATTTAGTCGAATGTGACATTTAAGGCCATTACCTCCTTACCAATTTTGTCTGGATGATCTATCCACTATGTGAGTGGGGTATTAAAGTCCCCTGTTATTGTATTACTATGGATTTTTCTTTTTATGTCCATTAATAAATAATGTACATATTTAATCACTCCTGTGTTCGGTGCACAGATGTATGTTTGTTATATCCTCTTGTTGGATTGACCCCTTTGTAATCAGGTAATGTCTTTCTTTGTCTTTTGGTTTACTTTTTGTTTTGTTTTAAAGTCTATTTTGTTTGATATGAATACTGCCACCCCAGCTTTCTTTTTGTTTCTATTTGCATGCAGTATCTTTTTCTATCCCTTCACTTTCAATCTGTGTGTATCTTTCCTTTTCTTTTTTCTTAATAGTTTATTTTTTATTACATTTTTCCATTTGTTTGTGTCTTCCAATTTAAATTGAGTCTCCTTAAGCAGTGTATAGATGGCTCATACTTTTTAATGCATTCAACCACCCTATGTTTTTTTATTGGAGCACTTAATCCATTTCCGTTTAAAGTAATTATTGATAAGTATGTACTTTTGCCATTTTGTTAATTGGTTTTTTATTGTTTTATAGGTCTCCTTTGTTCCTATCCTCCCCCCTTGATCTGTTCATTTGTGGTTTGCTAGTATTCTTTTATGTTTTGTTTCCTCTTTCTTTTTTATTTGTATATCTTTTATAGGCTTTTGGTTTGTGGTTACCATGAGATTTATGTATATCATTCTATATCTATAGCAGTCTTTTTAAGCTGATAGGTGTCTAAGTTTGAATATGTTCTGTAAGGACTACATTTTTACTACTGCCTCCACACTGTTATTTGGGATTTTAGAATTTTTTTGTTTTGTGTATTTCCTAACTTATTGTAGTTAGAGCTGAATTTGATACTTTTTTCTTTTATGTTTGTAGTAGCTTTTTAAATCTGATTCACTATGTTTGTTAAACATTTAGCTTTACCTATAACAATTTTTCCTTTCTCATATTTTTTAAAATTCTGGTTATGGAATTTCCCTTTATGTTTCAATAATATCCTTTAAAATTTCTTATAAAGCTGATTTAATTGTGATGAACCCCTTTAATTTTTGCTTGCCAAGGAAATTCTTTATCTTTCCTAACATTCTGAATGATAACCTTACTAGGTAAATTATTTCAGGTTGTAATTTCCTTTCTTGCAGCATTTCAAAGATATCCTTCCACTCCCTTCTGGCCTGTAAAATTGTTGCTTGAGAAATTAGCTGATAGCCTATGGGGGTTACTTTGTGTATAAGTCATTGTTTTACTCTTGCTTCCTTCAGGATTGTCTCTTTATCTTTAACTTTTGTGCTTTTAATTACAGCATGTCTGAGTGTGGGTCTCTCTGGTTTCATCTTGTTTGGAACTCTCTGTGCTCCCTGAACCTGATGTCTGTTTCCTTTCCCTGGTTAGGAAAGTTTTCTGCCATTATTTCTTTGGATAATGCTTCTGTTTATTTCTCCCTTTCTTCTCCTTCTGAGACTCCTATAATGCAAATATTTGAGCACTTGGTGTCATCCTGGAGGTCCCTTAGGCTGTCAGTGTGGTGTTTAAAAATATTTTTTGCTGTTCTGATTGGTTTATTTCCACTAGTCTGCCTTCCAGGTCATTGATCCATTCTGTATTAGCTAATCTGCTGTTGATTTCTTCTAGTGTACTTTTCATTTTAGTTACTGTATTATTTAGGTTTGCTTAAACCTAAATAATCTTTATGATGTTTTCTAATTCTTTGTTGAAGTTCTCCCTGAGTTCCTGTGTTCCTTTCTTGAATTTGGTGAGCATCCTGATGACTGCTTCTTTTCATCCTTTATCAGGCAGATTACATACCTCCATTTCCTTGGAGGTTTTTTCTGGGGATTTCTCTTATTTATTTGAGAGATTTTTTCTATATTTCATTTGTTTTGACTATGTTTTTATATGAATTCAACAAAATAGCTATCTTTTTCAGTCTTGGAAAAGTGTCCTTAAGCAGAAGCAGCCTATGTGTAGGCTGTGTGTATCAGGCGGTTTGTGCATACCTGTAGGAATCAGGCAGGAGCCTGTGGCCTACTGAGCCAGAATGGCTTCAGGTAAGGAGGCCAGGTGCATAGGTTACTTGATCCTATTTGATCCCTTTGTTTGGGGCCAAAATGAGCTCAGTGTGTGTGTCTAGGAACACGCTGCCACAACCTTGGAGGGAGGCCAGAGTGCCTGGATAGAGCCCTCGTCCACCCTGTGGAGGTGGAGAGGGGATGTAAACAGTAGTGCTCACCAGCGCCCTGACCCTGGAGAATTCGTACAGTCTCTGGAGAGCTCCTGTGCTCCACAGCATTCTCTGTACAGTCCCCCTTGTTTACTGTAGAGAAAGTGGACTTGTGTAGAAGCAACCTCCATGTAGACTTTATGTGCTGAGTAGTTTTGGGAAGCTGGATGCAGTCAACAGTCACCTGCGGTGCCTGGGGCACTGGCCCAGCTGGCTGGAGTGGCCAAGCAGGGAGGCCAGGCTGGAAGGCCAGGTGCCCATGATGATGTCTTGTTTGCTGTTCCTTTTGCTCCCTCTGTTTAGAGGCAAAAGGCCACAGGCAACATATCTGGGAATGAGCTGTGGTGACCTTGCAGGTAAGCCAAAGCACCGAGTAGAGCTCCTGCCTACCTTGTGTAAGTAGAAGAGTATATAAACAATGGTGCTCACTGGCTTCTCCCACCTGGAGAGATGCTGCAGCTTCCAGAGGGGAGTTTCCCAGCCTTCCCCGTAGGGTCTCTTTCTCTTGTTTGTTGTTCAGAAGCTGTTCATTCATCCCTCAGTTGTCTCTCAGGAGTAATTGCTCTCTATATACATGTATATTTGAGTTCGCTCATGAGAAGGGGTGAGTTTGGTGTCCTCCCATGTCACTGCCATCTTGGGCTTCCTTTTTTATTTTTAATTTTATTAAACCTAAAGATTAATTTTAAATTTATCTAGTTTAATTTAGCTAGTAAAAGTTCCTGAAGTTCCTGACTCCCAGCCCTGCACTCTTTCTCATTAGAATTTTTCCAACTTTTTCTGGATTAATCTGGACTTACCCAATGAGTAACCATTTAATCACTTTGATACAGCTATACAAAATCAGGGGGTTTCTGTATTACAGGAACACACACGCAGAATCAACAGACCAGTTATGTAGTGATGTGTAGTGTTAGGTACACACAGGAGTAAAATAGATGATGATTGTACTGGGGATGATCCTGTGACATTGTGTAGTTTATTTCTTTCCAGGAATTCTTTAGATGAATGCAGCAATCTAAGAAGTTTACTACATGAACAAGAGAGACAAGCTAGACATAAATGTCCTTTATAAAAAATTCAGATGTTAAATAGGGGTGGACAAAGTTTACAGTTATGAGTACAAAGTTTATTCTTGAATTATTACTCATTCTTGTATTATGTTTTTCCATACAAACAACTACAAACCTACTTGTGCCCCCCCCTATATATTTAAGCTCTTTGTACAAAACCAGTGGTCATTAAGAGAGGAGTGGTTATTGAGAGCCCCCTTGCAAGTTCAAAGCTCCTTTCAGCATAGTCTCCTGACCATGCCCTCCCTGCTTACCTCTCCCTGTGCAGCCACTCTTTAGAGGTCTAGCTCAGACTTGGAACATCGTAGATAGTCAATGAAATGCCTGGTTGAAAGGATGAAAACATGAATACGTAAGGTTTCAACCTTCATATTTCTGCAGAACACTGGCTCTTTAAGGTTATATTGGGTTGGTCAAAAAGTTCCTTTGTTTTTTTTCTGTATGATGGCTCTAGTAGCACTTAGTTGTCTTTAACTTCATTTGAAACAATTTTGTTAAATTGTATTGTGATAGCTCTCATATCAGTGTGCATTTAAGAATAACATCAAAATTGGTGAATTTTTGTATAGACATTTTAATATTGAAGGGGGAAGAAAATGTGCAACATTTTTGGCATATTACGCTTTATTATTTCAAGAAAGGTAAAAATGCAGCTGAACCACACACACACACACAAAAAGATTTGTGCAGTGGATGGAGAAGGTGTTTTGACTACTTGAATGTGTCAAAAGTGGTTTGTGAAGTTTTATACTGGAGATTTCTCGCCAGATGATGCTCCATGGTCAGGTCGACCAGTTGACGTTGACAGTGATCAAATTGAGACATTAGTTGAGAATAATCGACGTTCTGTCACATGGGGGATAGCAGACATACTCAAAATATCCAAATCATAAAGTTATTGATGAAAATGAAAAATGTGTTTTTTATTTTACAGAAAAAATGAAATGGACTTTTCAGCTAACCTAATATAGAGAGATTAAATTGGATGTCAATGAAAGAAAACTATCAGGCTGGTGTTTTAAGATTACCAGTTGCATAGATTATTACTTTTGAATGTGTCTTTGCCCACTTGTGTGATTTCCTTAGGATAAATTCTTAGGAGCAGAATTGCTGTGATGCCTATTTCCAGAACTTTTAATAAATATAACTGAAGTATTCTCTAAAAGGTTGTTTCCACCATCCACATTTCACCTTATTTGCGTCTCCAGAGCCTGTTTGGTAGCACTTTCTCAAAGCAGTTGGCCTGTAGGAATTGAGAACACAAAATGTTTATAAACTTCTAAAATGACTATGTGATACGAACATTTGGCACTTTCTGTTTCATGCCTTCAGTTTAATTTCCCAAAATTCACGTGATGATTTCTTGATCTCTGCTTACTTTCCCATTAGACTATACCTTTTTTTTTTTTTCAAACTGTTCTCCTTTTTCCCTATATATTCTTACAACTTTTCTAGTCAGGCTAATTCATTTAGTATCTACACCAGGTTCCTCGTACTCAGTAACCAGACAGGACTAAATTAACAGGCCCCATAAAAGAAGAACAGGGCAACTTGAATGATGGTCAGTTTTCATTAAGCCTTGGTTGGTGCAATAAAATGAGGAGTGGTGGGCACTGGTGAATTTGTGGACTGCTTGAGGAGATGGTGATGATGGGGCAGAGGTAGGCACACAGGCCTTATATTGTCAGATCCTCCCAACTTTCAAGAGAAACTGGAACTCTTTTTTACATAAAGTATATGTTTCTAAAAGTGCATGAGTCAAGAAAAGTTATCCTTCAAACTATCTGTTTACAACCTCAGATCGAGCCACTCCCACTTCGGTGCAGAGGTGGGGATGAACACTTTAAAAGCGTTTTCTTTTCATCTCCCCTCCCCATCCCCCAGTAGTAGTTGGTACCAAATAGACATTTGAGGAATTTATGTTTTTGTCTCAGATACCTTTTTCCTGTAGTAGCTTCTCCATGACCATTTCTTTTTTCCATACACATACCCAGAGTTCCCTCTTGCTTTTCTGAAAGTGTGTAGGTTGTGTGCGTAAATGTATCCCCGCAGGGTGTCTGTTGTGTTTCCTAGATTAGGGAGCTAGAGCGGTCCCCACCCCTTGTGCAGATCCCAGGTGGAGTACTGGTCACTCACTCAGTGCCAACAGTGTCCATGGCTTTTCAGGGCCGCGGATCTCCCTGCGTCATTTGTGCAGGCAGACCTAACTACAGTCTGTAATTACATTTCAAGGATAGGCTGAACAGAGCAAGTGTCTCCTGATCACCAGCCTCTGGCAGGGGTGTCCAACCTTTCAATGTCTCTGGACCACCCTGGAAGAAGATGAGTTGTCTTGGGCCACACATTAAATACACAAACACTAACAAAAACTAATGAGTAAAAAATAGGTTTTAAGTAAATTTACAATTTTGTGGTGGGCCACATTCATAGCCATCTTGAGGCTCATGCAGCCCATGGGCCACAGGCTGGGCACCCCTGTTAAGGATTCAGGTATCTGCATCTTCTACTGCTGTCGGGCAGCAGCTTTGACTTCCTTCTTTTGTCTGCTAGTTGCCTGTTCTCCTTGTCTTTCTCTCCAACTAGACTGCTTTCCTTTAATATGTCTACTTTGCCTATAATCTCCACCCCTTGCACAAAGCCCAGCTCATAGTAATTACTCTGTAGTGTGTGTTGAATGAAGGTTCTGTCCCTTCCGGTGAAATTCCTTGTTACCGCTGACAATAAAAAACATTATATTGTTAGGACAGAAATATTCATCAAAACTAGATGAATTTCTACTTAGGAGGTTTGGAGAGCTTTGGCTCCACATTATTTGATTTTCCTGCCTGACAGTTAGTGGTCAATGATAGTGACTATACTCTTTATCACTTTACTTAATTGCTAAACCCACAGGATGTGTCTAAACTGATTTATTTTCAACTGCTGCCCTGATTTGCTCGCTTGTTGATTGCTTCCCCTCCCACCCCACCCAGACTGTAAGGTCCATGAGGGAAAGGACTGTGTCTAGGACCCATCGCACCTTGAATGGGTGAAGCTGTGTCTCACCCAGCTCTGCTCTGCTCCTTGTGCACTCCTTTTACCTTTTCTTGCCCTTGCCCTTGCCTTTTTTAAATTTCTACACTGCATCTCCCATGGTAACAGTGCTCCATCCACAGTGGAGCAGACTTAAATTGGCTCTGTCATTATTTTCCTGCTTAAGCTGGCAGTTCCATATGGTAAGGCAAAGGGGTGCTTTGGGAACAGGACAGGATTGCAGGAGGAAAATCCATCTCTTTTTCTGACTAAGTCTAGTGGAGTCATCAAGGTGGGTCCCTCCTCTGAGCCTCATCCTCTTCACCTGTCAAGGAGAGATGACAGTACCCCCTTCCTTCCCTCACAAGTTGAAGATGAAATAGTATGACCCTTGAGGAAAGCTTTGGAAAATACACTGTGATGTGCATATGCATTTTTCAGCTATAAGCTGACACGCTTACGTACCTGTCTGCCTTTTGAGGACCAGGGCATCCCAGGTGCAAGGTGATTTCTATAACCTCCTTCCTCATCCTTTACAAGTCTTATGAAGTGGGTGGCACTCTCCCATTTTAAAGATGGAGATACGGCTCTCAGAGATGTAGACTTTTACCCAAAATTATTCATCAAGTAAATGCAGAGTCAGAGCTCAGACCCAGATCATCTGATGAGAAGCTTAGCCTTCTTTTCACCATCCAACATCTGTAGGATTGGGACAGGGGAGAAGTGACTGCTGTGCCTTGGTCCCAGAATCTGGACAGAGAGCCAGATCAGATGTGCTTGAACATCTCTGTAATTTGTTAATGCATAATACCATAAACTTGTACTAGTGTTAACCTGAGTTGTTATTAGAGTAGTTTTCAATAGATAGATTTTTCTTCCCTATCGAACACTGCACAGCTAGTTAGGTCAGAAGCTAGTTATTTTCTGGAACATGCTGATTAAAAAAGGGTTTGACGTTGAATGACAGAAGAGCTGATTAAATGGGGCAGAGTTTTCATTTGCTTATGGACCTTGAGTCTGACCTGGATTTGTAGGCTGGTCTGTGGCATCCCAGCACTTACAACAGGGACGGCTGCCTACCCACCCATCCCTTGCTCATGGAGATTTCAGAGTGGATTGGATGCTGGGTCCTAACCAAGGCATTCTAGTTTGTTGCTTCTGGGGAGTCTCACGTGAACCTATAAAGACTCTTCAGTTACCCAACAGGACCTTGTACAGCTGTGTGTGGAACTCAGGATAATTCTGGCATTTCGAAGAGCATTTTAATAGAGCGCTGATTACAGATTGCAGGCACCTGGTGGTGTTTTTGTATTGAGGCTGAAGGGTACAGTTCCAAAGAACTCAGGCTCGACAAGTTCCTGTGTTTCCCATGGCCTAGACTAGGTACTGAGAAACCCTTACAACAGCTGGTCCAGGCTCCTGGCATGGTTATCATGTCCTTTCAGGAGACCACAGAGGCCAGAGCATTAATTCCCAGACTGATAATGGACATGCGACTTTGCCCAGGGTGCATCTCTTTACAATAGTTCAGAGTACTGAGACTGCAGGAGGGCTCCTGTTAGTTGGGGTCAGCACGGAGCCCTGTGGCTTGGAACTTGGCCAAAGCTGTTCTGTGCTTCTTGGACTGGTTCAGGTTGTTCCAACTTGGGTAGGCCACCACTGCTATCAGCTGCAGCAGCCACATGAGGAAATATAAACTGTGAAAATTCAAGAGAATAAAAGTTGATAGCCAAAAATTGAGGAATCTGTGGACTTAGAGGTATTCTAGCCCAGTGCTTAATTTTGTGCCAAATCATAAGAAAAACAATAAAACTATGATAAGCCATGTTTTCTCTCTCTTTCCTTCTTCCTCCTGACATATTGCCTGTTCTCACCTTCCACACACTGGAGGCTGCTGTCATAACTGATACTTCAAAGGGCATTCAGCAGAGTGGAGAGCAACGGTAGTGCTAATCTTGACTTTGGCACTCTTTACTGATATGATTTGGGAATTAGCATTTGGATGTGTTTTCTTATGATTTAAGGGAGAAAGTTGGATGAGATAGACATCCACCAAGATCACTCACTGCTATGAATACTAAATTTTTAAGGGTACGAATGCCAGCATTCTAACTTGCCCATGCCTTTGCACTGAAGTATAAGCTGCTGGCAGATAGGGCCCGAGAAGCTATCAACGAACAGTGGTTGGCTGGCTCATTTGGAAGGTCTTGCTGAGATCCTTCACAATAAAATCAAGTGGATGGAATTCCCCTTGCTGAGTGTTTTAAAATCGCAAAGCCTGGGGCACTGCTGCTGGGCAAGCCACTTAGGCTGCTTGAAGCACTGGCAGCAGAGATAGAGGGCACGGAAGGAATGTGAGGGAGGGGGTCACAGGAGGCTTCACGTGTGTTTTTTAGATGCCGGAGGGGGGCAATACAGCAAAGGAAGTGGAAAGAGGAGTTTCCCTTGAGAACCAGCAGAAACCTTTGAAATATGTGCCTTTTATAGTTAAGCCTTTTCCGGTTTGGATAATAGCCTACAAGGTTCATAAAACTGCCTGGTGGCAGCCATCCAAGATCCTCCCAGGAGTTGACTCCTGTTGCAAACTGCCATCCCGAAAGGAGGGTGGCGAACAGCTGTGATGAGGCTTCTGCAGGTATTGCCCTGTTTATGGAGACCGAGGTCTATTGTAGACTCACTGCTAACGTATTCTCATCTCCCCAGTTTTTTATTTGTGGAAGTAAAACAAGATATATTTTAACTAGACTGCGTGATCCTCGGTGCCAGCTACACAGCACGACATGCACACCCAAGATGAACAGATACCACAAAGAATGACTTCAGACTACAGCCTGACTCCTTATCTTCATAGCTGCTGGTCAGGGATAACAGTTTCTTGTGCATGAGAAGGCGTGGCTGATTAGAGGTGGAACTGTGGAGCAGATTTATCTCCGTTTGCCTAGAGTGCATTCCTACCTCACCTTTTCCTACCACTCTCATTTCTTTTAATGAAATAGGAAGAGCAAAGACTCCTGGAATCACACTTTCTAGGTTCAAATACCTACTCTGCCCTTTAAAATCTGTGTGATCTAGAACCATAGTTTCCTTATTTGTAGAATGGAATCTGGCCCTTTTCCCCCAGGTATGTACATATCAATGGGGATTTTCAAATGCCAAAGCCTCAGATCTAAGTAAATGCACCTCCTGTTGGAATTTGAGGCAACATTAGGGAAAGCTTCTGGCGGCTGCACAGGAATCTTGCCAGCACTGTTCAGATTATACAGCCCAGGAACAGAATCATGAAGTTGACCATGACTGGGGAGACCAAGTAAAGTTGAAGTTACAGTACTTGGCAGATCCATATCAGATAGAAGAGTTTAATGAACTTACCGAAAATCTCTTTTGTGAAATTGGGACATCGGAGGACAGAGAGCCTTGCCTTTTAAATTGACATGGTATGAATCAGTATGTGAACATGGGTCACATTTCTTCTCTAACCCTCATTACTGTGTATAACACTGATAAGATATCAATTACAGGAAACTTTTTTAAGCGCTCTCAAAAAAATTATAAACTGATGATATTCTCCAAATAGGAATCCAAGTAGGAAATATCATTTTAAAATTGATGTTAGATTTAGAGAATATTTTTAGAAATTTTGTTCCAGTTTTTAGGTTTTTAGAAAATATATAAACTTGTTTCAACTATATTTTAGGTTTTATCTTTTATACTGTCTATATGTTTCATATACTTAAAAAATGGAGGGTCATTTTAAAGGCTTATTTTTTTTAGTGTTAAATTCCAGGTCTGTTCTAAAATAGAAATAGCTGAATTAATTTACCTAATGTTTGCATCAACAAATATATGGTATTAAAATTAAAAGATAAAGGCTTGTATCATGCTTGCTAAAGAATTACCTAATTAATTAATTAATTATTTGTAGTGGTTGATGTGTTTGGTCTTCTTTAAAGTTTATAATTTCTGTTATAAACTTCCACTTCCTTTCACATATGGGTTCCGTGTCCCCACCCCGCCCCTTCTATTTTCAGTGTAAGTAGAAGAAACAAGCAGTACAGACCGCAGCACATGATTAAACGTTTATTTCCATGTTGTCGATTTTCATGTGGCTTTCGTCCTGTTCGGTTGGAGTACGTTTGTCTGCTGCCAGTGCTGTCCGCTGTCAGCAGTGCTCCCAGGCCAGCAGCTTGTGTCTTAGTTTGCCAGCCAGCTGCGGGGCGTTCCAGTGACACAAGCACTCAGGAACTGGGAGATGCCAACAATTCCAGCTCCTTTGGGTTCATGTTCTCTAACAACCCTTGCTTTTTATTTGCTATAGTTAAGTTCAGCTTTTAAGGCCTGCCTCACATTTGGGGTTAACGATCCTGTCATAATTCAATGAAAGGCATCCCAGCCTGCCCTTCCCTTTGATACTCTGCTTCTACCTGCTACTGTAGGATTGGTATATGGCTTCTCTGGAGCCGACCTAACTGGTCCTTGGAATTTAAACCTGTGAATGTGAAGCTTCTCTTATAGAATGAATCCCCCAGAGTGAGTGATGCTTGTGAAATCTCCATCTCACCTTAACAAATCCTCCAGATGGCATATTCCCAGCAGCTGTCTTTTATTGTTGGTGATGGTATTTTTTGGCTCTGTTGTAGCATTTGTTAAAGTTAGGATGTAGTGATTGATTGACAAGAAGGTTAAAGAGTCCCCTGACAATGCCAGGAAACTTGTGTAAACACAGGTCTTGTGGTCTAGGTGGAGAGCAGGGTTTGTCCTTTGGATATTAAGCTTACAAGAAGAATATGCTTACTACACATATACACAAGGAAAGAGGAGATCAAAATAGTCAAGATTTATGGTTGAGGCAGATGTGAGTCACTGGCCTGGAGGATCCTGTGAACATAGTGTCTCCTACACAAGGAGGGTTAGTATATACCAGGAGAGGAAGCCAAGTCTTACAGCACTTGGTAACCTGGTGGTGGAAAGAGCTCCCTCTTTTCCTTCCTTAAAGAGTTAAACTATATTTAAGTTTTTACATGTTGCATGCACTTAAAAAATGTCAGTGAGCGCTGACCCAGGCTGCTGTGTGTGGCTGTGCTGTTTTCATGCTGATCCAAAGGTGTGTGTCCAAGGGAGAAAGCGCAAACTGACATCTTGTTGGTGTTCCGTTCACCAGGCCGTAGGCCCTAGCATGGAGCTGGCAGCGTTTGCTCAGAGGAGTGGTCCCATTTTCTTCTCACAGAAATGCCATCCAGGCCTTGTTATAAATAGTTAGCATTGTTTGCTCTTCTTTCTCATGATTCTTTGAGGATGGGAATTTATCCAGTTTCACCTTTTGGATTCCCAACATCATGCCTGGACTGGCGTTGAAAAGAGAGGAGGGCAGGTTGGTAACTGGATCTCCATAAAATATCTTTTGATATGTTGATATGTCTTCCAGTTTGGGGAGAAAGTGTTTTTGGTTGAATAAGAATACTGCCCCGCAGAATCTCTGATCTGTTTCTTGCGTCACAATTCAGGGATAATCATGAACGTTCTGGCAAACTTTTTCTAGACGTCTTGTTATACATATAAATATGCACATGTGATTTTACATCCATGAGCTCATTTTCTGTTTTGTAACCTCCTTGTTTTCACTCTATAGTGTGTCATGGTCACTTTTCCAAGTCAATATCTATAGACCTATGTCATGATTTTCGAAGGCTATGTAATATTCCATTGACTGGATAGGCCATACTGTATTTAACCAATGAAGACTGGATATTGATGGGAATTTAGGTTGTTTATAATGTTTTGCTTTTAAAAATGAATCCGAAGTAAGCACACATTTTTAACATAGTCATGCATGTTCACACTATTTCTCCAGGAGCAGAGTTGCCAGTTCAAAGGCTTCCAGCTCAAATGTTAATCTCTGTGAGAGAGAAATTATAATTTCCTAATAATCCTTAGACCAGTACAAGTGGGTTAAGAATAGCATAGTTTGCCATTCGTAAAAACACATGCCTAATGATTCTGATTTACAATCTCAAAGCAAACTTTGGAAGATGCACTTAGTGGCAATCTCGATTGCACACTTAGAATTACATGTGGGAGTACTTTGTAATTCACGCAGTGGCATTCAAACCTCAGTGTCCTATTATCAGGGCTTTACAGAGTATCTGCTGTATTCTCTCAAAAATGTTTATGGAGTCTATTTATTTACTTTATACATAATTCGTTAAATGTGGAGGATGGACCTCCAACAATAATGGTTGTGAAATTATTTGTATAGCAGAATGGACCAAACAGATCTTCGAATAAACAAACACAGGCCCTGCCCCGCCCTCCCCCGAATCTCTCTGAGCAGGCCCTGGCCTCCCCCATCGATGTCGATCTTTATGTGTAAGTCTTTATTTGGAATTCCCCCTTTAAGGTATTTCTTTGTGTCCAAGTATTTTTCTAGCAGACTAGAGACTATTTTTAGCCTTTATTCATATACTTATAAATTTTATTTTCCTGTTCAAAAGTTTCTGACTACTTTCAGAATTCTTTTAGAGGATTTTTTTTTTGGTGGGGAGGGTATTGATTTAGTACCAATCTTTGTAAATTTTGTGAAGTCTTAAATAGGGATTGTTGATCTGCCAGTCCCTCTGGTTTCACACCCTGGCAAGCCCATTCCAGAGTCCGTGTTGTTCCTACCACCAAGAATGCCGAATTGGTAGTGACTGACCTTTTTAACTTCATATGTATGTTGTTACCACATTCAAGTTGTGTGCCTATTATAGTGGCAAATCAGACTACATTTTTAGATTTTTCTAATGAGAATTTTTAGTTATGAGTAGTAATTGAACTGCATGGAAAAATTGGCTGGTGGACTTAAATTTTTGTCTAATTTACTTAATTATTCCTCATGCTTACATGCTGTGGAGCAACTAAAGTTTTCATCTGGAGAACTATTTTATTAAAAAGTAATATTGCACCCTGGCTGGCTGGTGGATTGAGTGCGGGCTGCGAACCAGGCATTGCAGGTTCGATTCCCAGTCAGGGCACATGCCTAGGTTGCAGCCCATGGCCCCAGCAACCGCACATTGATGTCTCTCTCTGCCTCTCTCTGTCTCTCTTTGTCTCTCTGTCTCTCTCTCTCTCTTTCTCCTTTCCCTCTCTAAAAATAAATAAATAAAATCTTTTTTAAAAAAAGTAATATTGCCTAACTAGGAATTTTGCATATTCAGAATCAGTAACTTGAGCAAATTTTTGTAAGGAAGCTAAACTGACTTCACATTATCTCATTGACCTTAATATATGGAGCCAGAAAAAAAAGAGACTTTCATTGAAAAACAAATTTCAAGTTTTCTGTTTACCATGTGAAGTTTTGGGATTTGGGAGCAAAATTAAAATTTATGTTTCTTTGTCAAGACCTCAGGCATGGGGAACAAACAAATACAGTTAAGATTGCATCTTATTTCTCCTTTAGAATATTACAGTGGCTGGCACAGAGGGAGGGTTGTGAGCAAGATGGGAGCCGTGCTGGAGCATCCGGATCGTTCAAGCCAGGGCTGATGAGGATCCCAACCAAGGCAGGGGATGTGAGACTGGAGAGGAACTGGTGGGGTCCAGAAATATTAAATTGAATCCACAGGACTTGATGATTGGTTAGTTTTTATGCGAGGTTGGAGGGTTGAGGGAAAACATGGAGTCTAGGTTAACTCTTAGTGAAAAGGCTCAGCAGTCAGCCCAATAAGTGGATTTAAAGCCAATAAAGCCGTGGGAGCTGGGTGCATAATTAGTGCCATCAGATTAAAAGCTGCATCTGTAGAATTTCAGAAACAAAGTGGCAATGCAGACAAGTCCTGTGTTAGAACATAACCTTATTTCTCTCATTTTTAAGTTGTTTGAAGTCACCTCACTAGAGTTCCCATGCACTACAGAAGACCAGTTGATTCTCCCCAAAAGTCTTCTAGGGTGACATGTTTGCTGTTAACCCTGGAGAATTCTGAAGCTTGATATCAGCTGATTTTGAGGGCATCTACCTCATGGTTGAGAAACATCAGTCTAGGAGGGTAATGTCTAAAACCAGGGATTCTGTTTACAAACTGACACTGGGAGCATGATTGTCATACAATCCAGATTACTTTTGTTGGTGCAGCCAGGGCTAAAGTCTGACCAGAAGACAGGGTGTTAACCATGGGACCCGAACAGGGAGGTTAATGAGGCAGGATGATCAATTCTTTAATAACAGTAAGCTAAGTAGATGGCACCGCAATCTCGCCAGAGTAGGCTCTGGCCTCTCAGGGGAGAAAATTTAAGCCTGCTGGCCATACTGGCTTAGAACTACTATCTGCAAGACAATGAGTGCCCAAGGCAAAGGGCATCTTCAGTTTTGATTGGCTGGAGTCCTTTCCACTCCTCCTTGTCTTCTGACCACAGAGGACAAGTGTCAGTTCAACTCTTAGAAATAAAAAGTGTTAGTGTTGGATTATAGAAATATCTTTATTTGTACACATTTACTATGCCTGATTCATCTGCCTATTTCCTGACGTTGTAGGAGCTAACAACCCCTACTCTGAAGGATACTTTTATTTCGTGGTCACTTGTGGGGGCAGAGGGCTATCTTGCTGTGGTAGCCACGTACTAACAAAAGTGAACGTGCATTAGATGGCTCAAAGTGAAAAGCAGCTAGATGAATATGCTTGAGAAAGATTAAAACTAACTGCAATTAGTTCCCACAACTACCACTTAAGGCTGCTTTGACTTGCAAATCATATTGTAGGTTGGTTTCTTGGATGGGAAAGCTTCATAATTATAGCCTGTAGAAGCTGTAGACGAGTTTAAGAAAGAACTTTCATTGGGTTGTAGGGGAGGAAAAATAATCTTCCTCTACTCTTCCAAGTTCTTAGCTGAGACCCCTGCAATATAAAACAGATGAATAAGGAAAAACAAACAGAAGTTCATTAACAGGTACATCTCATGTATACATGGGAGATAACCCACGAGGTAGCTTGATTTTAGGATTAAATACCATCATACTAGGGAAAGGGGATATAGATCCCTTTGGGGAAAGGAAATAATTTATAGGAAACATGAATGGGTGGGCCCTTAGAGTAATAGATGGGAGGTAGAATAATTTGGGACAAAGTTTCTCTGGGGTGTGATATTGACTTCTAGTCTCTCCTGTGACAAGAGTCACTCTTCTCTGGTTGATGAAACTCCTGGGGAGGGATCTGTAACAACCAGATTCCTTTTGGAGACTCTTCTTCAGGCAGGTAAATGGAGTTCATAGAAAGCTTCCCCCTGCACTTGCTATCTTTCAGATGCCTTCAGCTCCAAGTGGCATATTTTGGGGTTGCATGACTTGCTACCCTTCAGGGTGATATAGGTTGAAGTAACTATGGTCATTAGTTCACCATTGCTGTTGAATTCATCTTGTTTCCCTGCAGTGGGATCTCAGTTTTGGACTAGATGTTGATTTACCAACAGAAAGATGTAAGACTTGAGAATGATAGTTGGTTGAATATAAAGAAAAAAATCCTTTACATTTTCTTCCTATATTCTTTCCTGTGAATACATTCCTTTCTATTCCACATTTCCTCTCTAAGCTATCAGCTTTCAAGTTAGGTGTCAGGATGGCTGCAGAAGAACCAGGTAGAGTCCTTAGAGACACAGATCCCAAGATTCTGCTTTGGTGGGTGTGAAGAAGGGGCACAGGAGTCTGCATTTTTGAAAAGCTCTCTGTGATGTATTCAGATGTGAAATCAGGTTTGGGAGACATTCATAGACTGTTGCCACAAAGCTACAATAGCAGCCCTTTTACTTTCTGAGTCTTTCCTTTCTAAGCCACTGTACATCCCCATTGCCAGGGTGGCATTAAAAACAGGCGTACGAGTGTGGTTTTGCCTAGGCCTGTTAGTATCGCCAACAAAAGAGCATCTAAACCCACAGTAAAGTTTTATAAGAGTTTGTTAGAGTTTATGTGAGCCAAACACAGTACATGCCCTGAAGCAAGATCTCAGTGGATTGAGAAAATGTTCTGGAGAATGGCACCTCGGCAGGTCTTTTTATAGATGTAGAACTGAAGGAGAAGACACAAGGAAGGGTACATGAAATACACTGGTGGTGGATTAAGGAATGGAGAGAAAGCAAAGCGGGGAAATTTGGGGGATTGGATAAGACGCAAAATGCGTAGATACATACTGTATTTTGCCGTGTATAACACGCTCCCATGTATAATGCGCGCCCACGTTTTTAGTCCAGACTTTCAGGAAAAAAATCTTTCATTTTAATTTTTTAATTCAGTTATTTATTTACTTATATTTAGAAACAAAACTGATTATCATATTCAAGGGTATTATTTTCAGTATGGATATTGTTACTGCTTTCTAGAGTTATACTCTTAATGCATAAGTAAAAGAATAAAAAACATTTATATAGAAACAGAATTAGTACTACCAATGTACAATGTGCATCTTCACTTTTCCCTCAAAAATTTGGGCAAAAACATGCACATTACACTCGGCGAAATACAGTATTTCTTTACATTGGTGGGTGTGGGTTAGTTACCGTTTAGCACTTACAGTAGATGGAGGTGGTAGGAGGGCAGGTGGTAACCATGAGGAGTTTGCTGCATGTGCTCCTGTGAGAGGGTCTGAAAAGATACTCTGGTGGTTCAAAGGTGTGCCAGCCTCAATGCAGAAGGACAATGGACAGGCCTTGCTTAAGGTAAAGATGAACCTTTTACTAAGGAAGCTATAGTTCTGGAGCGTTATTACCCACCATGACCTGCCCAGTTAGGAATTTATGACAGTTCATCCTGTGAGGTCACCCTAGGCCACTGAGCTTGTCAGGCCTGCCATGTAGCTGCTTCATCGTTCACAGTATTGTTGTCCTGAGCAACAATTTTGACAATTTCCCATAAAAATGACTTGGATAGTATCCTACCAGAGAGTTTCCTAAGAGTGACTCCTAGGACTTCTTATCCTTGTAACACAGTACAGAGCCTTTCATATGTTAGACCACTTACCCACGTTTCAAGGGTTTCATATTCATGGATGAGAAAAGTTAGGCTTTGGTAAATTAAAAGTAGGATTTCTCTTTTACAAATACTTAGATGGCTATAGATGGCTATATTTACTCACTTCATGCAAATTCAAAGGGGCTTTTATTTTTCACATTATAGTAGGAGAGTTAATACCAATTTTCTTTTTTAGCCATTTATTATCATTTAGGCACTAGAAAGAAGTGATTTCCTTGCATTGTTCCATTTAATTCTTTCAATGGTTCCATGAAGATATATCCGTGTAGCAGACAGTAAGCTGAGGGTCTAGAATTTTAAGAGGTTTACCTAGTCACGTATAGATCTTACAGTGTGGGGCTGAAATTTGAACCCAAGTTCAATGAAGTAACTGGTTTTCTTTTTTCTTTTTTTGTTCTTGACACTGAATGTCAGTGTGTGTGTATCTCCAACAAAAGGTCACTTTCATTTCTTAATGGTTTTTCAAAATAAGAATAAAATTTCCTAAGAGTTTAGTAAAACATGCCTGTCACTCTTTTCCTGACATATTTTACATAATAAAACAATAGCTTTCCACTTTTTGACCACAATTTTAGGAAAGTATGAATCCAAGATGGAAACTCGAAAGCCATGCCACAGTTGGGAAGGTATGGCTCAGAGAATGCCTGATGAGTTCAGGAATACGACTTTCTTTCTGCATTGCTCACAGAATGTTTGCAGTCACTCTGCTGTCACTGGCTTTCTTTTTTACATGTCCATCAGTGGTGACACATGAGAGGCCTTGGAGCTAGAAAAGAACTAGCTGTCGTCTGTAAAAAAGGAAAATGCCCCTGTCAATGATAACACCCACCTAGGAAAATCATAGGTGAAATTCTGTTTGATAATTTCTCGGGAATCACAGGGAATCAGTTTGTGGTCAGTACATTGAAAAACAGGCCCCCTACACTGTTGGTATTTGTTCTTGGACCGTATGAAGGGCCAGGTGGCAATGATAAAATGTCATGATCAGAACACAAATAGATCTGAGTACAGGTTTATAATATGTAGCAGAGATATAGGTAAATAATAAAAAGTGACATTTTTATTCTTTATTCTTGGAGCCACTAAGAATATCTGTTTTATTACAGAATTGAAACTAGAAAAAATTTCTTTAACCAGAGGATACTCTCTTTTTTGTAGCATATTTCTTTTCTACCGTGAGATTATAGGTGTGGTCTGGTTACAGGCGGACAGGCGTGTTGGTAGGATTTGTGAGTCTCGCATTGGGAAGCATGTTCCCATGGTCTTCACTGTAAATCATCTGGATCTAAGTGAAAACTTGGATGTAGTCAACAGTCAGCTCCTGGAGGACAGGGACCATGTCTTCATGATTTCTCATATCTCTAACATTGAACACAGAGGTAGCACCTAGTGGGGCCAGTTGGCTCAGTTTTACAGCAGTTTTTCTTGTAACTGGATACTCTGTATAATCTGCATGACCAACCCATAAGCCCTCTCTGTACCATTAGTTTTGATTTATTAATTGCTTGAACCAATGTTATTTATTGATTAAGGTGTAGACTATGACTAGGATGACAGAAAATATGTATTCAAGTTCCTGTTGAGCATTTTGGAAGATAGGGTTAAAATTTAGATTGACCTTGAATATAATAGGTACAAATAAGTAGAATTAAAACCACTAGGGAAGAACAACTTCTGGAAAACTAAATATTACGTGGGGCCTGTGTATGTGCAAGTTATTTTTTGGGGGGTGGGAATTAAGGTGGCTCATTGTGAGTCAGCAAAATACTGCTTTGTTTCTTAATTATTGGGCACGCACTTCCAGTTAACCACAAGAGCATAACATATAGGAACTGCTGGGTAGCATTTCCAAAATAATTAGTGTTGGTCAGACACTTGTATAATTCTGTGTCCATTTTGGCTAAAGGAAAATGTGGAGAATTTTTCAAGAGTCCAGATTATGGCAATTAGATGCAGAGGAGCATTGGAAAACAGGACCTATTGAAAGGAGCTAAGAAATATACTGGGATTAAATACTTAGCCTGAGCCAAAGCAGCTGAAGGGTGATTATATTAATGGCCTTCTGTTGCAAGGATAGTATTATGTAGAAGATGATGTAATCATTTCCACTATGAATAGAATTACAGAAATAGGTTTATATTACAGTTAATGGAGATTTTGAAGGAGCATAAAGAACTTCTTGACTTTAAGGATCGTTGGGCAGCGGAAAGACTTCTTAGCTGGACATGTGAAACCATGTTCCTTACAGGACAGGAACAGAGTGGGCACTGCATGCCAGTTAGACCTGGATGCAGTTGGATGTGGTCGGGGGACAGACAGACAGGCTTCCCTGATCCTGTTTCATGCTGCTCATCTCACATTGAGTTTAACATTTCCAGCGAGTAAATCAGTATTTTCTTTTTATTTGTATTTTTTCATAGTTATTTCAAATGCTAATAGCTTGCTTTTAATGATTCTATAATGCATTTCACACAAGAGAGAGGTTAAACCACAAATTGAAATCTACTTCACCTGCGAATGAACTTGCTGCTCATTCTTACAATATGTGGGCCCTTACAATATTCTCAACTCCAACTTACCTTTCCTTTGTCTTCTTTAGAAAACTCACTGCAAGCTCTCCTCTCCTGTTCTACAATGAGCGCCAAGTCTGCCATCAGCAAGGAAATTTTTGCACCTCTTGATGAAAGGATGCTGGGAGCTGTCCAGGTCAAGAGGAGAACGAAGAAAAAGATTCCTTTCTTGGCGACTGGGGGTCAAGGCGAATACTTAACTTACATCTGCCTGTCAGGTAATGAAAGCCAGATATTGATATTATTAAAACAACTTCTCTTTTATAACAGTTCATTCTAAGGTATCCAGAAGGGTTCTATACCCAGGTTTTGTACATGTCTGCTCTTCCACTTTGCTTTTATTTTTCTGTTGACTTCCCTGATCCCCACTTACTTGTGGCACCTCTACATTTGAAGTTGCCTTATCTGGGAGAGGTGATGAAGTTCATTTTTAATGTATTTTCTGATTCATTAAGAACTTCTGTAAAGGGTTTGGCAAACACAGTTGCTTGTCCATACTTCCTTCACTAGGACATTGACAGAATGGGGGTATCCTCCAGGACTTTTGTTTTAGAACAATTGCTGATATTTTAATAAACCAGCAGCCTGAGTTTCATTGAATTTCTTTTTCTAAACAGTTACCAATAATCAGTAATAGTTTGTCTCAAGATAAATATCGACACATTATGGAATGTGAGGAAGTAGTCTGAGCTCTTAGATCACTGCTTTGCCTGACAGCTGTTTCTTGTCAGGAAGAAACATCTGTGTCTATTCAACTCAGGATTTGTTGGATTGGTTTTCTTTTTTCTCTTTCTGTTTGTGATTGTAGATCTGTAGAATTTACTGTGGATTCATACCAAGTTTTTTGAGGTTAGATTTGGACAAGTTTTTCATGGAGTTATGGTTGATGCTAATTTGAACACCTGGGGGCATTTGTAGTATTTCTGATATTTCTTGTAACTGAGCAATGAAAGATTAAGCTTGTAGCCCTGGCTGGTGTAGATCAGTGGATTGAGCTCAGGCTGTGAGCCAAAGTGTCGCAGGTTCAACTCCCAGTCAGGGTACATGCCTGGGTTGCAGGCCATGACCCCCAGCAACCCCACATTGATGTTTCTCTCTCTCTTTCTCCCTCCCTTCCCTCTCTAAAAATAAATAAAATAAAATCTTAAAAAAAAAGAACTTCCTTAAAAAAAAGATTAAGCTTGCCTCAATTCATCTTTTTTTTTTAATTTCCTTCAACTGTGGCTTGGGAATAAAACTTTATTTTTGGACCCATTTTTTAGCTTTTAAGAAAAAATTTAAGCCTGTGATCATTTAAGTTTATCAAAATTTATTTCAAGGTAGAAATAGCTTTTTTTCCTAAAAAAAAAATGTAAAGATAATAATAAGGTCATATCTTGTACAACGAAATGAGACCATAGCCCTTTGGTAAAAATGCCTTTTCGATGATTAAAAGAAAGCTTTCATTTCAATGCATTTGAGAGAACTGAGCTTGAAATATTGGTCTCTCTTTCTTAATCTCAAATAAAGATTAGGTTAATAAAATCTGGTTATTGTTGGCAGACATTTGCATACCTTTAATACGCTAGACAGTGCCTGGCATGTAATAGGGTGCTATTTATATCTAATGACTAAGTGAAAGGAGGAAGTAGCCTTTCCTAATGCCTTCCTAGTATCTTATTAATGAGATTCAAGTCTTCAAAATATTTTCATATTCTTAAATTTAGATTCTAGAGTTTTTGCTCACACCAGTAACAATAGAAACGTATTACGGTAAATACGTTTTGTGTTTGGGCTGAGTTGTGTTTGTTTTGTGTTTGGGCTGAGTTGAACATGGACACACAATGATTCTAATTTTATTTAGCTCTCTGCTCTCAATGTTTCACTGAGATTTCTTGAAGAGGGTAGTTGAAGAAAAGATGGACAGTCTAGAATCCCACAGAGGTTTTCCTACTATACACGCTGCAGAAGAGGGAGGTTTCGTGTGCGGCAGAGTCACGGGCTGTTGCTGTCCAGTGTGGGACCATACAATCTGCACGAGTGATGTAGGGGTTCTGACAGCCTCGTCTCAGCGAGCGGCATAAAAATCTCCTCTGCCACAGGAGTTAAATACTGGGTAACTGCATTTCCTTTACAAATTCCCGAGACCTTCAGGTGTAAAGTCTGAAACTACGAGAATTGCTTTTTTTGTTTCATTCTAATGGAGGAAAGTCTTTTGTTCTGAAAGGCTTCATCCTCATCATGGATTTGAATTTTGAGAGGAAAGGTTGATAAATATATCTGACATGTAAGCAGATGAGTTCATAGAAATTAGGTCAGGAGAATGCTAGGCAACTTTGATGCCCAAAAGTTTCTTGTACTTTGATTTTTCTTGTAACTGAGAAAAAAGCAGCTACCTTTGTTTTCTAACTTATGTGAATCTTAGAGGAATAGCGGTCACATCTCTGATAAGGGAATGTTTGTATTAACAAGTAATTCATTAATTACTCAAATGTTTATTAAGTGCTTTTTAGGTATTGACCATGCTAGGAGGTGTGGGCTCAGTTATGAGAAAAACTCGTGAAGCGTACCTTGTTTCATGGGGAAGGAACAGTGAACATTAATAAGTTACTCGTTACAATAAACATAATCATAACTGTAAAAAGGCTAACTAGGAAAACTATAGGGAGATGAAGTCGTGTGTAAGGAGAATTTGGCCGGGCTGGGAAAACCCAGAGCTGCTTCACTGGCTCTGAAAAGATAAGGATGTTGGTGCAGAGAACATTCCAGGCAGAGGGAATGGCAGCCTCATTAAAAGACTCAGCTGGATTTTTGTGTTTCTCCTTTTCTCCTATTCAGTCTTAGGATGACCTCTTTATAGCTGAACTCACGTAGGTGGCTGAGAAGTGAAAGCAGAGCCCTTCAATGACAGTCTCCTTCCTGCTGTTAGTGTGAACCACCTAGGCTTTCCAGGCAGGCCAAGCCTTTCAACTCTTGTGGTTTGGTGATGAAAACCAGCTATCTATTCTGAACAGGCAAAATCTGTCCAAATTAGGGCGATGTCTACAAATAATACTTTAACCGCTTATAAAACAGCATAAATAGTTCCTTTAAAGAAGGGAAGATTATCATAGTTTTAAATGCTTGCCAACATATGCATGTAAGACATTGATATGCAATGTCTTTTATTTCTTGTGTGACTCCCTCCACCCTTCCAGTGTCTGGCAGAATTTATCATCTGAGAGTTAGAAGCCTGTGAACATAAGACATTATTTTCAGAGTGGGTTGTATAACCTTTCTAGGAATGCAAAAAGGTTCTGGGGTATGGGAAGTAAGAATATCTTTCTTGAGTTATTTATTTGTAATTGTGTAAGGAGAGAAGTAAACCTCTAGTTCATTCATAGAATTGAATGTTTCTCATGGAATTTCCCAAATAGCTTCTGGAATGGTGTGAAATGCTTACATACTAACATGCTTCTGTTGATTAGCATTCTTAAAGCACTGGTTTCTACTTTTCCTCCTTGGCAATGGCTAAGATTAAAAAGACTGACAATACCAAGTGTTGACAAGCATGCGGAACAATTTAACCTCTGATACTTTGCTTGCAGGGGATATAAAAATGATATGAGTGCTTTGGTAGACAATTTGGCATTTTTAAATGAAGTCAAACATATACTTATGTGACTGAGCAACTGTGTTCCTAGGCATTTACCAAGGAGAAATAAAAGCATATGTCCACATAACGACATGTACATAGAGATTTATAAGTGTTATTTATAGTAACAAAAATCATAACTCAAATTAGACATGTGAATGTATAAGCAAATTCTTTTCTATTTATGCAGTGCAATATTACCCTAAGAAATGAACTACCAGTACATGGAGCAACACAGATGAATCTCAAAAGCCTTATGTTGGTGAAAAAAGAAACAAACCAGACAGAAAAGACTACATGCTGTGTGATTCTATTTATATGAAATTCTAGAATGGACAAAACTTAAGCTATATTGACAGAAATCTCATGTTGTTTGCCATGAACTGGGATTGGGGATTGACTGCAAAGGGGCGTGAGGGAATTGTTTAAATAGAGTAAGTATTCTATATGTCAATTGTTACTTAACAGTGATAGTTACTTAAGTGTACTGCACATTTTCACAGCTCCTCAAACTGCACACTTAAAATGGGTGCATTTTTTATATGTAAGTATATCCTAATAAATTAACTTTTTAAAAATGTCTTACAGAGACACTAGTGAGTACGCTCTTTACAGGTACAAGAAGTTACCCTGTTTGGCCTTTTTGAATGCTCAGACAGAAGCAGCTGTGTATCCTACCAACCTGTGCACGCATCCACATGATTTGTGTGCCAATGTGTTCTGTGTTCCTTATAGCACCTGACTCATTGCCAACTACAGACACAATAAATGCTATGGGGAACAGGCTGTTTAAATTTAGGCCTTACTGCATACCTGGTTATTGTGTAGACTTCATGATAACAAAACTGTTCACTCATTTAAAACGTAAAGCAAGCCCTGCTCACAGCCATTTCACAGTTAGTTGCCCCTTCCATAATATTTAGGTCTATAAAACTAAATTGGAAACAGGCTAAAACGTTAAAATCAGTTTATTATTAGAGGCTAGTTACCTACTGAACTTCTCTTATTTTCATTTTTAAAATCTGTCCCCTGATTCAGCTTTAATTCAGTTTGTGTAGTATGTAATGCTAGCCTTCGTGTCCATAAATGGATAAAGTAAGGTTTTCATTGGTGGCTACTTTCTCTCCTGTAGAAGGAGCTTAAGGAAACTTTATTTTTTGTGATTAATACATCCTTTTACATATTTTATTGAAACAAAAAATTCTTAATCTTTCCAAAATGATTTTGAATTTGTAGAGAACAAATTTTTCTTATTTGAAAAAAGGTTTAGAATGTTCTCTGATGAAATAATTTATGTAAATTGATCCCCATGGAAGGTAAGGGTGTGGATTAGGAGCCCAGAACCTAGCAATACTCTCTTCAATCCCAGTGGTTGATAGTCCTGGGTGTTCCTTAGAATAACCTCTAGAGCGTTTCAACATATAGACGGCCTGGCTCCACCTCCATCCTACTAATGCAGCACTGCGCAGTGGGGAATTTTGAAAGTGTTCTGCTGTGTCTAAGGTTGAGAAGTTTCATTATCTTGGGGGAGTTATGCTCTGGGTTTGTCTTATTGGTGTATTTGACAGAACGGCATATTTTTGGTGCTTAATTCTATCAAAAAGAATACTTTTTAGTCTCTTTCTTTTTGATTGACTGTGGTCAAACTTTGGAATTTTTCTGGGCTTCAGTTTATTCAGTTGCTAAGTTCAAATGTTCCACTGGACTCCGTGTTTCTAGGACTCTGAACTCCCTTGGAAGTTTTATACCAATTTCATTCTTATTCCATACATATCCTGTAGGGAGAAAGTCAGGTTATTAATAATCCAAATGGGTGCTTAAAACATTTATGAGGGTTTGACAACATTCTTTATAGGTTGTTATTTGAATTAAGGTACCGTATTTTTTGAACTATACGACGCATGTTCCCCACCCCCAAATTTGGGAGGAATAATGGTTATTAATGCTGCTGTTGAGTTCTATTTACACTTACATTGGTGAAATATTATGTTATATTATTAAATATTTTACATCTTTTACTTCAAATTTTTTTTCTGATTTTCCTCCTCTAAAACCTAGGCATGTCTTATGGTCTGAAAAATATGGTAACCAAAGTTAGTCGTCAGCTATCTGGCATAAGGAAGGAATTCTTTTTATCCACTTTCTAATTCAGACTGGATCTCATCTCAAGGTTTATAAATATTAGAAGGGAGAGACATGAAGAATACAAGACAGGTGAAATTTGTCCTTGATAGAAATGGTTTATTGAGGATGGTGAGTTGACATTCCAAGAGTTTTTATCCAAGAAAAATGAAGAAATCCACCTTGAACTGAGAAGTGTATAATAGTGTAAACAGTAGAAGAGGCAGTATAAAACAACTGCAATAATGACATAAGTTAACTATTTTTATTGTATTATAGAAGCAGTGTATCTTGCTGAAAATATGAATTAGAAAATTATATAGAAGAAGATAAAAATAATTCCTCTTGTATATGTTACATTGTTTTGATTCCAGTAATCCTCACAACATTAGGCATGTTCTTTTTGCTGACAAAGGGACCGGTATTCATCACAGAGGCTGTGACACCCCAGAGTCACCATTTTGGAAGTGACAGACTCAGAAACCCACCCAGACCCCGTGACCCAACACCGCTGCTCGCACTGCCTGCCGCCCCTCGCACTGCCGTGGCACCTGGGCTCTCTGACGTGGGTCAGGAGCTGGTGTGCTGTAGGGAGGGCCATGTTTTAAGGAGCACGTTTTTCCCTAACTTTTCAAGATTGGCAAAGACATTGAACAGTCTTGACCTGCGCTGTGTCTTCCTATCTCTCATGAAATTACTGATTTATATAGATTGCATTTGGGATACAGTAAAAGTCAGGGCAGACCTTTTATCTCTCAGTATGGAGATTAGATACATAAGTCCATCCATAAAATGTTCAGTTGCTCTAGAAGACAATGCAATAAAAAAACGTATTTTCAGTGCCCTGATTATATGATCTTTTCTACACTGTTTTTTATTTTATAAAAATATAACATCCTTCTACTATACTCAGTGTTGAGAATTTGACATTTCTGTGACATGTGCATAGATGCATTTGATCAAAAATTTGTAACAACAACAGTCATTGGTTACAAGAAGGAAAAATAAAGAGGGGGTTTTCTTCTGTGATGTTTTCTGGCTCAGTAGATTTTACCACCAGGTGCCAGTTATAAAAGACCTTTGGTGTAGCACTGCCATGCTCCCATCACATGCTTTAGTGCTCAGGGTGGTTAGGGTGGGACCAGCCCACCTTTGAATGAGTAATAATAGCAGTAATGGTATTTATTGAGTTTCTATGTTGGGCATGGTTTTATGCCCTTTACATACATCAACTCAATGCTTACAGCAATGTTATGAGTTAGATAACAGTACCGTCCTCATTTTGCAGATGAGAATACTGAGCATAGAAAAAGTAAATTAGCTTGCCCAAGATCATCAACTTGTGTGTTATGGAATAGGGAACCCAGGTAGCCCATTCTAGGCCTCTCTCCTTAGCCTCTATGGTCTTGTCTCTCTCCCCTCTCCCCCTCTCTCCCCACAGCCTCCCTTCATGTAAAAGAAGACTTCCCAAACCAAGTGTTTTTTCTTGCCTTCCCTCAGACAACTTTAGTGATAGTCTTGTCTTGCTATTACTCTGCTTTCCTACCCGTTTAGGTCTTGGTTGCTTTTGGCTGGGTGGTGATAGTCTTCTACACCAATAACTGGGCTGCTAAGAAAGCCACGTGTTACAATGATAGTGTCAGTGATGTCCTTGAGTCTTAAAGAAAATTAATTCCTCAGGGAAACTCTGGGAGGCTCCTGAGAGGGACACTGCTGTGTATGGACTTCTTTTGTTCAGTTGTGTAACAGAAAGAAAGTAAATGCTTTACTTTTTTTTAGAATTTCCTTGGTGGTTCTAGATCTCTTTCTGTTAAAATTGGAATAGTACTTGTCTTTTCTAAAGCCTTGTAAATAGTCGAGTCCAAAAATGAATAACTAAGTACATAACAGGTATTATCTCATTTCATCCTCACAACAGCCTTGTGATGAGCTTCTGTTATTTCTGCTTTACAGATGAAGTAGCCAAGGTTTACAGTGGGTCAGTACACTGCCCAGGGTCAGGCAGGTAGATGGCGACAGAGCCGAGACTCACGTCTGGGTTTGTCTCACACCCAAGTCTGCGTACTTCTTAATTCCTTTTCCAGGACAGGGCTGGGTCCCCAGAACAGACCTCTCCCCTTCCTTAACAACAATGACAACATTCCTTGAGCAAAGCATTCTAATCTCTGAGGATTTAGAGGATGTGCTGTCAACTGCTTCAGCTTTTCTAGTGGTTTAGCACATCAACAGAGTTTTATTTTTCCACTCTCTCATGTGTGCGTTCCAATTCGAAAACCAGATGGAAACATGGGAAAACTCTTAGCTGAGGCTGGTGCCAAAACATTTCATTTAAAAAGGAAACTCCATCTGTGTGCTCTCCCACCACAGCCCACTGTTAAGGACAGGAATTTCACAGCTGACTCACTTATGTTCGTTTTATTTAGTTTTGACTGACTGCAGAGGTAGAGCAAGTGGTGGTTCAGGAGATTGCAAACGAAGGCAGCTGGCCTTCTGGACTGCGGTTGGTGAGCCACTCTGTACCTGGCAGACATCCTCAACAGCAGGCAGCCCACCACACAGGCAGGGTTTTAATCCACACAGGTGCATTCTTTGGTGGTGGTAATTTTCTGAGTTTCCACTTGCAGAAGTTCATGCTGTTGGCTGTTGTATTGCAAGCTGAATATCATCAGCATTTCATTTGCAGTCACAGGCACTTGAGGACACCACAAGTCCCTGTGTTTACGTGTATATGTGTGTGTATACAACCCAATACTAGAAGGTCCTCAGCTTTATAAGCACCATTATCTAGCCGTTAAATGGGACATTTTCTGATTCTTGTCATACAAAGATAATTCAACTGCAATTTTAAAAAACATAACTAATGTATGTCTGTGACAGGATTTGTCTTGGGGGTTTCTCTTTCATGCTTCTTTCTGTTTCCATCTCAAGTTTGCTTCCCCCTCACCTTTGTTTCCCACCCCTGCCAGCAATCTCAAGGGCATTCTGACTCCCAATTTCTAAATCTAGCTTCTCTTAATTCTCTGTGTTCCAAAATTATTTCTACCCCCCTCCCCCAAACTAGAATACCGGGTGGCATCACACTGCTGTTCTGTTTCTGAGAATTTGAAGACCTCTACTCTGATACTGAGTATTTTTGCCTTTGCCTCAGTATTGGACACTGAGGTCCTTGTGTTCAGGCCTCTTTATCCAGCTTCGTGGGGAGTTAGAACTGGCTTAGTCAGTCGAGTTCCTGTCCCTGAAATGGGAGATGTTGTTTTCCTACACCTATCTTCACTGGATCAAAAGAAAAACTGAAACAAAATAAAACATAATGTTCTCTGGGGTCAGTCAAGTGCACTGTTCAGCAAATAGCAGAAGTGGGAGAGGCTGGTGCACACGCCTGGGGACCTGGCTTTTCAGCCCAGATCAGGTTCTTGTTTGCCCAGCTCTTTCCTGTTACCCTTCATTCAGAGAGAAAGAATGATTACGGGGATATTTCCATGCCAGTTACAGCCATGCTAAACCATATGCAGAAGAAACTATAAATAGCCACAAGAACAGTAAGGTTGCCAGGCCATCCAGTCCCACATTGAACAGGTGACCAGTTAGTTACTGTGCCCTGAACACGGTCACATTTCTCCTTTGTCTCCCATGTCATCTCCTACCACCACTTAGCAATGCCTGCTGGTCTTTTCAGTTGCTTTCTGCTTGTCTCCCCAGACTGCCAGCCCCTAGAGGTAAGGAAGGGATGCGCAGAAGACACCTCTGTCCCCATGTGGAGCACATAAAGTGCTTAGGGGGAATTGGGCACACTCTGGGCCTGCTCAGCCTGCAGCTTCGTCTTATGTTCTGGGTTGGAGCTCCAGGCTGTGAGCTCTCATGACTCTGGGTTATACCAGCTAGAGCTTGGTGTGGCACTTTTTTTTTTTTACTTGCTATTATTCACACTAAATTGCTGCTGGGTGGTCTTTCAATTTCCTTGGAATTTATCTGGTTGCTGAGGAGAGTCTTTTATTCTACTGAATGGCCTGGTTACCAAGAAGAAAACACAAATTTCTCTGACTTATTTAAAATTTTTAGAAGCATCCAAAATGAGCAATTTATAAATGCTTTGATTATAACCTACAATGGGAAGCTGTTATCTCAAATTTTTGAAGTGCCTGGGTGTTTCTCCTGAAGAAAGGGTTCATTCTATAGAGGAATACATGACCATTTAATGGGCACTGTATATATCAAAACTTTTGCTGTGTGTTTTTTTTTCTCACGGTAATTGTTCATCACTTAATACTCATAGATTTTTTATTGGGGGGACGCATAGTCAAAAATGATTGGAGAGCCCCAGGTAGGGTCCTGGGGGCGTGGAAGCCTTTGTTGCGGTAATAATAGCCTCTGGCCGGTGGCCTGCAGTCTGCGGTTGGAAATCTCTGGCCTTCAGAGGTAGTTGCCCAAAGTAGTGAGCGTATAGCAGCCCTGTGAAACCAGCCTTGGCCCGCACTCCCTGCCTCCCAGTTGGCTCCCACGATTCCATGGCTTTCTAGAAGGTAGAGAGCTAGCTGCAGTGTGAACTAAGTGCCTTTACACAGGCAAAGGGCCTGTCACAGTGCTTAGCACTTGGTAGCTAGCAATGATGGCTCTCTTTTGGGGACCTGAAATTTAGCTGAGAAGGCCATTTGTTTCACTTTGAATGTTAGGTTTGATCTGGACTAGATGTAAACATCTATGACTTTGCTTTTAGTACACTATCTCAGGTCGGGCCTGGTTCATTTAGTTCTGAAGCTTCTTGGCCTTTTGTACTGTTTAGAAAAGGGAAATCTACATTTCCTCTCTGGACTTGACATTTATTGATTCACCCCAGGGAGCCTCATTCTTTACTGATATAGCAAAGTCCTCGGTTCCCATATGAGCAATTCTGTTTGAGCAAGTGCATATCCTTTTTGTACGTAATTATTTTTTCTTTATTTGTCAGTTGTTATACTTCATGGGTAGGCATTGTATAGACCATTTACTTACAGCATGGCTATGCCAACCATTTTGTGAAACAAATTTTTCAAACCTGAGTTAAAATACCAGGTCTTCAAAAGACATTCAAATGTCCCACATCTTACATAAACATAAGTCACAAAACTCCCTTTTTCATGGAATTTGGAACTATTAAACATACTGCTTTTTTTTTTTTCAGAATTAACGTATTTCTAATATTGGATTTGATTTTCTTGAGTATGTATCTCAGAAATTGCCTTTGCCTTCCAACCCCCTGTAGATACTGGTCCTTATTTCAGCTGTCCTGTTCAACTACTATTACATGCTGAAACCCTTTGCCTCCTGAAGCCAATCAATCTTTGCAACCCATCATGGTTGGCTCCTGTTTGTTCCCTCACTCTGAAATCACTTTCTCTCTTCCCTTGTCAATACTATAAAAGTTCTTCCTGAGCAACTGGTCTGCGACGTTAGGACAGAAATACTATAGTTTGCAAAAACCTTAAAGACTGATATGTAATTTGAATGCCTTTGCCTGTGGGCAATTGAATTTGCAAAAAGTGGTAACACCTGCCCTGGTCAGGTAGCTCAGTTGGTTAGAGCATAGTCCCCAAAACACCAAGGTTGTGGGTTTGATTCCTGGTCAGGGCACATACAAGGAGCAGCCAATGAATGCACAAATAAGTGGAACAATAAATCGATGTTCCCCTTTGTCTCTCTCTCTCTCCCTCTCTCCCTCTCCCTCCCTCCCTCCCCACTCCTTTCTGTCTCCCTTCCACTCTCTTTCTAAGATCAATACATTAAAAACGTGGCTACCTCTCTAGAGTTACTGATGATGGTGGTAGTAGTAGTAGTAATAGTGAGAGCATTAAATGCTGTCACTATAGTGAGAGCAACTATTATCTCGTTTTACACCTTCGTAGATAATATAACTGGGGTTGATGAGACACACTGTAATAAACACATGGGCTTCCTGTTTTGATCACTATTCCATAGCACTTATTTCCTTATGTATCTGTTGGAAGTGTTCAGTAGTGACACCTAAAGACTCTTACTTGGAACCTTCTTGTATGGTTATGGTTTCTACCTGGAATTTTAGGGGATAGCCACTTAAATGGACTTGGATTTCATTTAATTTGGCTGCTATTGGTTTTTGCATTTTAACGAAGACTATTACAGAAAAAAATGTAGCTTGAAACTAAGGAGCCTGACATCACTCATTTTCATAAATCGACTTATTTACCAAGCGCATTTAGGATTATAAATGCCTCCTTCAATTTCAAAAAAATGTGTTTGTGGGGTTTTTTTATTTTTTAAGCCCTCTTAGTGAGCCTTCCAGATAAAACTCCCTGGCTTTGAGACTGTGATATGATAGGGATCTTGTTGCCAAGCTTTTTCTACATAATATTTCAAACTTGATTCCTTCCAAAATCTAATTTTATTTTGAGCTACAGTACAGCTCTGTGAATGTTGAGGTCAGAGGAAGAAAAGAATCTTCTTTTCCGTAAAATGAGCTCTTTCAGTCTGCACTGGAAATACCTTGCAGGTCACAGGCAAGGGGAGAGTTTTACAGAAATGAGTTTAAATTTCCCTGTGGCCAGTTTAATTTTTGCCTAGGAGTAAGAATTGGATGATGGTTTTTAAAGACTTTTGAGAATACTGCACTTGGCATTATGCAGTGTAGTTAGTATCATAAATACTTTGGTTTACATAGTATTAAAAATGAGATTTGGATGAGAATGATTTACTTAGATTTATGGGTTGGATTACTCTAATTTTAGCCTAACCACATTGAGTCCAATTAGAACTTTCAGATTTTGCTTTTATAAGAGATGCTCTACAGAACATAATTTTCCTAAGTTTTTAATGGGTTTTGAAAAGGTAAGAGTTGTCTGTGTACACTGTCAGGTATATTGTATTGGTGGGAAATTGCAGAATCCTGCCTTATATGAACATTTTGTCATACAAAGAGTAACAAGTGGTGATAGAACTGTGGCCCAGAAATTGCTTACTGAGTGATAGTTCTGTTTGGATAATGTGTTTATTTTGTTTCAAGGATCAAAGTACTCCGAAGTTACTCTGCATGAAGGCAAATTTTGGAGACAGAAAAAATGTGGACTTGCATCTTGGTTCCACTAACTACTTGTGTAACCTAGAGAGAATCACTCAGCCGCTCTAAGCCTCAGTTTCTATGTATATAAAAGGGTGATTAAAAATACCTATCTTGGAGGACTGTTGTTAGGACTAAAAAATTATAAGAGAAGATATGCATAAACCACTCTGCTTGGCCCCAGAACATAAGGAATGCTGACAAAATGTTAGTTCCTTCATTATCCTCATGTAACATTAGAGCATTCTTTTATTGGTGACAAGGAGTAAGAGTCATCAGTCATCTGTCAGCAACTACACTAGAAAAGTCAAGAAAGCAGCTGGCAACTTTGCACATTCCTCAAACCGGAATCAAAATTTTGTGGAGAAGCCAAACAAGGTTTCCAGTCCAATGAGTTTGACCCACATTAGAAGCCTAATCATAAGTTTTGTCGCTGCCATACTGGATCATAGGAAATTATCCACTCTGAAGATGGAAATTATCCGTCTTTTTTGAAGAGCGAATGAGTGATAAGCCAGTGGAGTTTCAGCACAAAGCAAGGAGGCTGGATACTTCCTGATGTCATTGCCTATGCTGAGAGTTTTGGGTGAGGTGAAAGGGCACAACTAAACTCAGACACAGCTCTGTTCAAATCATAGCCATGTCCCTTTCATAGAATGTCCCTAACTTCTGTGAACCACTTTTTTGCCTAGACAGCGGGGACTTGGTGTGGAAACTAATTAAGGACCACCTGTAACAGGCCCGACACACCATAGACCTCTGACAAATGCTGGTTGACAGCATGCTAAGCACAGTGTTTGTGTGTTGGGGGGAGGGGTTCAAAAGCATACAAAATGCAACTCCACCCTTGGGGAGCTTAAGAGCCCTGAGAATATACCAAATGCTTAAAAAGTGGTACACTCAAGGGAAGAACACACTGGGAACAACACCTGACTACTGTATGGCAGTATTACCTGTTGTATTTGAAATGCAACTGCCCTGGCCTCAACATGAGTACTGGACCTGTTAAGAACTAAGTTCCAGTATTTTATTTTTAAGGCATGGTGGATTAGTGTGTTAAAAAACAAAGCTTGCCTGGTTCAGTGTGAAGCTTGTTTGTTGTTTGTTTTTCTTAGTTTTATTGAGGTTTAATTGACATACAATAAGCTGCACACATTTTAGGTGTGAATTTTATGAGGTTTTACAAAGGGTGTATGCCCCTGTGAAATCATTACCAAAATTAAGATAATGAACATTATCATTTTCTTGTAATTCTTTGTAATCCATCCAGTGATGTGCTACAGCTGATCTGATCAGATTTTTAGTTTCTCTTTTTTAAAATTATTTAACAGTTTTATTGAGACTTCATTGACATACAATAAACTGTACATATGATGTATACTGTGATACTATCATCACAATCAAGAAACTAACACGTAGCATGAGCATATCCATCATCCTCAAAAGTTTCCTCTGATACTCTTTTATTTTATTTTGTTTAATCATTTTTATTTTTTAATTACAGTTGACATATATTATTAAAATAGTTTCAAGTATACATCCCGGTGATTGGATAATACGTAACTTGCAGAGTGACCATCCTGATAAATCTTGCACCCATCTGGTACCATACATAGTTATTAGAATATTATTGACTATATTTTCCGTGTTGTACTTTACACCCCCATAACTATTCTGTAACAACCAATCTGTATTTATTAATCCCTTCACCTTTTGCACCCATCCCCCAGACCTTCTCCCATTTGGCAACTGTCAAAATGTTCTCTGTATTTGAGTCTGTTTCTGTTCTGCTTGTTCATTTATTTTGTTTTTATATTCAGTTGTTGATAGATATGTATTTATTGCCATTTTATTATTTAATTTTTTTATCTTTTTTCTTCTTCTTAAAGGAGATCCTATAACATTTCACGTGATACTGGTTTGGTGGTGATGAACTCCTTTAGCTTTTCCTTGTCTGGGAAGCACTTTTCTTTGCCCTTCAGTTCTAAATAATAGCTGCTGGGTAATCTTGGTTGGAGGTCCTTGCTTTTTATCACTTTGTATATTTCTTGCCACTCCCTTGTGGCTGCAAATTTTCTGTTGAGAAATCAGCTGATAGTCTTATGGGAGCTCCTATGTAAGTAACTAACTGCTTTTCTCTTGCACCTTTTTAAGATTCTCTCTTTGTCTTCAACCTTTTGCATTTTAATTATGATGTGTCTTGATGTGGGCCTCTTTGGATTCATTTTGTTTGGGACTCTCTGCGCTTCCTGAATGGTATGTCTATTTCCTTCACCAGGTTAGGGAAGTTTTCTGTCATTATTTTTTCAAATAGGCTTTTAATTTTTTGTTCTCTCTTCTTCTTCTGGCACCCCTATGACATACGTTATTAGTAGTCTTGAAGCTGTCTAAGAGGCTCATTATACTAACCTCATTTTTTGGATTATTTTTTCTTTTTCATGTTCTGATTGGGTGTTTTTTGCTTTTTTATATTCAGATTGCTGATTTGATTCTTGACTTCATCTGCTCTGTAAATTATTCTTCATTTTAGTTAGTGTAAACTTTATTTCTGACTGGTTCTCTTTTATGTTGTTGATGTTCTTACTAAGTTCATTGAACATCCTATAACCAGCATCTTGAACTTTGTATCTAGTTGATTGCTGGTCTCCATTTTGTTGAGTTCTTTTTCTGAATTTTTGATCCGATGTTTCATTGGGGCCATATTTCTTTATCTCCTCATTTTGACAGCCTCCCTGTGGTTGTATCTAAGTATTAAGTAGAGCTGCTACATCTCTCAGACATGGTAGAGTGGCCTAATGTAGTAGGTATTCTGTACGCTCCAGTGGCACAGCCTGCCTGTTCACTCAAGATGGAAGCTTGAAGTGTGCCCCCTGTGTGGGCTGTGTACACCCTCCCCTTGTAATTGAGCCTTGATTGCTGTTGGCATGTTAATAGAAAGGATTTACCCCCTGACTGATCAGCTGCAAGGACTGATTGCAATCATGGAATACCAGCCTCTGACCACTGTGGAAGATCAGCTGTATAGAGACCCACCTCACAGAGCAGCACTTACTTCAGTGGGGCTCTAGTGCCCACTTAGTCCATTCCTTGTATATGTCACTTGTAGAGGTGGTTGGTTGGCGATGTTCCCACATGGTCTGAAGCTGTCTACTGGGTGCACTAGCTCTGAGGCCTCTTGGGAGGTGCAGGCCAAGGTAGTTTTCTGTTTGTTTGTTTGTTTGTTTGTTTGTTTGTTTTTAAGCTGATGCACTGTCAGTTTTTATTGTCTTCTTAAAATCTCTTTGTTTAGGTGTATAGTCTGAAAACCCAGAAGGCAGCAGACAGCTTTCAGAAGTCTCTATGCAGGGATGGCTTTACGCTATGCTCTCAGTCCCCAAAGAGCTTGAATGTCCTATAGTTTGATAACATATTTAAGGAAATTAAAGAAACTTCTGAAAACCAATTTCTGGTTTATCACTTTATTTTATTCATGTTCATTTTTATGCAAAATAATGCTATTCATTTGTGTTTTCTTCTACCATTTAAAACTTGAAAAGCCAAAGCCTACATCTGAAGTCAGTTGGTAGCAGTTCAGCTGCGCCCCTGACTAGCTATCTTTTCCTTATTCCTTCTGGGCAGTGGCAAAGTTCTCTGCTGTCAGGTGCCAGCCTCTGTAACTTGGTTCTGAACCTTACTGAGGTTATATTTTTACTGTGTAACTCCAGTCTATTGAAAGGTGCAATGATTTTTTTTCTTAATTCCACTGATCCACATGACCAAATACCTAGTGGGCAATGTTTTCTTCATGCTCAATTACCCAGTTGTTTGCCTGTTGAAAATTAAGCTTTCTCTAGCTGGTAGCTGCAT
Organism: Phyllostomus hastatus; assembly: GCF_019186645.2. Classification (NCBI taxonomy): domain Eukaryota; kingdom Metazoa; phylum Chordata; class Mammalia; order Chiroptera; family Phyllostomidae; genus Phyllostomus; species Phyllostomus hastatus. The sequence goes on along the minus strand of NW_025333860.1, from coordinate 2,121,946 downwards.
GATGGAGCAGAAAAAAAGAGCTTGGTCTTTGCAGTCAAACAGACTTGGGTTTGAATTTTGCACTGATGCCAGCTGTGTGATCTTGGGCAGGTTACTTCCCTTCTCAGTGGCTTGGTTTCCTCAGCAATCAAGCTGAGTGTTTGGTTTGGTCTTAAAAATGAGAGATAATATGTGTGAAGCATGTGGCATATTTTTTACAACAGGGTAGGTATTACTTTATTGCTATTTTGTGATGTGACTACAAGTTAAGGAGTGTTGGCAACCATCAGAAGCTAGAAGAGGCAAGGAACAGGCTTTCCCCTAGAGCCTCTAGCAAGAAGATGGCCACTGACCCCTTGATTTAGGACTTCTGGTCTCCAGAACTATGGGAGAGTAAACTTATGTTCTTTCAAGCCACCCAGTTTGGACTGATTTGTTATGGTAGCCACAGACCACTCCCTCTAACATGCTACATTGTCGACACTGAGGATTTTAGACATTTAGACATCTAGATAAGACGCCTTGCTTTAGATATAGAGGAGGGGTCTAAGAGGTACAGAAGACATTATTCTTATCTTCATGCTGTCTACCAGAAATTTACTAGGAATTTAAGCAAGAATGTGGTCTATATAGTGAGCATTTTGCATATGCTCACAAATATATGAAGATATAAGGAAGTTTGGAGATATCTTATTAGAAACCATGAAGTGGTTTACACTCAGCTGGAATGCCCTTTGGTCACATTTTTCCTCCTTTTTCCTCCTCTGCTTAGTGAGACGAAGTACTTATCTGGTTCCTAGTATATTATTTTTTCCTTGAATAACAATACTTTAAAATCTTTCAACCCAAAATTTTGTTCTAATGATAAAGAGGGGGATTGTGGTTAAATTTGTGAACATTAAATGCTGCTTGCAGAGCATGAATATAGTCCTTCCTGCACTTCAGAAGTTCACTTTTGTCCAGAATAACTCAAAAGGAGAAATAAAAAGTATTTTGGATTAACACCCTTCAGATTTGCTTTTAGTTGTACAAAACTTAGGAAGGAGCCTTATGGAAGTTTAGAAGGATTTCAGGGCAGACGTCTAAACTATTAATAGATGAATATAGTATATGGGAACTATATTTATGCTCACATATATTAATTGTGTGCTGCACCTAAGTTGGCTGTTTGGTCTACAAGCTTGAAATAAGATTATTATTTGGCTTAGTGGGATTCCTAAATATTATTTTAAAAAATCTTTTAATGGGAAATTGCAATGTGAACCCCCCTGTACCCACTGTCCAATTTCAATAATTAACTCTACTGGCTAGTCATATCACCATCCACTTCCCTTCACTGCACTTTATTTTTATGTAAATCATTTCATTTCATTCTTAATATTTCCACATTCATATATTTAAAAGACTTTTAAAAAGCACAAACTATCACAACAAAAAATTTCCTAGTATCATCAAAGATCAAGTCAGTGTTCAGCTTTCCCAGTTGCCTCATATAAAATTTATCTCTCATATAAATATATATAAATTTAAGTAAAGTGTTGTAATTTAAATGAACTATAAAAATATATATAAAGTATGTTCTTATAACACCTATATACATATATGTTTATATGCAATTCTAATTAGAATCCAAATAAGGCCTGCACAGGATAATTGATTGCTGATCTTTTAATTTCTTTAATTTATATTTACATACAGAAGAGTATACAAATTATAATGGTACTGCTTAATGAATTTTCACAAAAGGAACACTTTTATGTAACCAGCACCCAGCTCAAGAAGTCGAACATTACCAGCTCCTCAGACACTCTGTATGCCCCTTCCATCAATACTCCCTTCCCCCAGGATAACTATTATTTTTATTTCCAGCACAGAGTTTAGATTTACATATCTAGGAAATTCATATAAATGCTGTCCTAGAATATGTAGTATTTAGTGTTTGGCTCCTTCTCAATATTGTGAGAGACTGATTCACACATGTTGTTGCATGTGGCTGCAGGCTGCCATTCTCATCACTGGATTGTAAAATCTGCACCACCTTTTTTCATTCTGTGTTTGATCGACATTTGGACTTCTGCCAGGTTTTGGTTATTATAAATAGTGCTGCTATGCCCATTCTTATACATGTCTTTTGATGACTGGACCACATATTTCTGTACCACATAAACCTGTACATAGGTACATGCCAGGAACATAATTGCTAAGTCAGAGAGCATGCGCTCTTTAGCCTCAGTCCATACTGCCAAACAGATATGCAAAGGGTGATGACAGTTACACCCTCATGTGTATAGAGTGCCACTTGATCTACACAGGTGGTCACTATTGGTTGTAAATTATTTAGTTGGGCAGGGAAGGTTACTGAATGAATTTTTGCAGTTGAAAATTGACCAATGTAAGGGAAACCTATTCTATATCTTAGATATAGAGCTTAGAAAATACATCATTATTTTTCTTAATCTACAATTGTAAGGAAATGGAATTTGGCCAGATTAAAGGAAATTTTCTCATTCTATCTGAGAAATATTTCCTGTTTATACAATAAAGTATCCAGCTCTTTGTTCATAACCGACTTCTGCATGTGTCTCCATCTCACTGTGATGAAAACGTGCTTCCTTTGGGAATAACTCTTAGAAATCAGGAACGATATTGTTAAGTGACTCTCAGGCATGTCTTTTCAAAGCCAGCTCGTGCTTAACCCAAGTACTCACTTTCCATCTCTGAGTTGTCTGTGCCACTCTCCTGTGGAATCCTCTTTAGTTTCTACATTTCTCTGAAACTATGGGGATTAAAGAAAACTTTTAATTTGGGAAAAGATAATCACTATTCAGTTTAGGGAAAAAAACCTACCTTCTGGCCCTGGCATTTTATGCTTCTAGTAATGTTTTTAAATAAAAGATGGTAGATGTCAAAATAATGGCATGTGTGGTGAGGTATCCAGCTGTAATCAGCTTTTGCCTGTAGCTAAAATATGTTCTCAGTAATGCTTACTCTGTGCTCTTTCCTTCTGAATTGAGCTCTAATTCAAATGGATCCATACCTTTTCCCCTATAATTACTTTTTGTTCTTTCCTCATCTTTCAGTTGCTCTGTGTGCATTCTTTCTCCACTGATGTCCTCAGCTCTGGACACTGGCTATCTAAATATACACCATGGTGTTAGGAAGAAGTTCAGATCAGTTTTAGGATGACTCCTACACCTTGCTGTCCCTTTATGCTTTTGAATAGGTTTCTGGAACATGGGAAAGACCCATCTCCTTCAGTACCTAGGAATCTGTATGATGTTTTTGAATAATCAATAACTAGTCACATTCACTCTGTCTTGTTCTGTGACAAAACCAACAGCATTGTTCTTTATTGCACTCAGGGTGTTCTCTTTCCCTCTGTCACCTTCTATTAATTTTTGAAAGTCGTGTTAAGGTCAAAGCCTATACTTTATGGGTCTTTGGTCAATCTAGGGGAGCCCCTGCCAAGGTGTCAACGAAAGAGGAGAAGCTGATAGTTAAAAATCATTGAAGATGCTGTCTAGGTGCGCGTGGTCAGAAGACAGTTCTCACTTGGTTTTTCTATTTCAGGAAAGTTCCCTCAGGTCAGAAAATCAACCACATGAATGGAGAAATGTAAGTGGGTCCCTTTCTGGGCCAGTAACAGGCTGTTTATAAACATGAGACCCTTCAATGCCACAGAGCTTCCAAGTGCCTGCACCACAGCCTGAGCTCCCAGAACCTCCCAGAGATTCTTTGTGTAAAGCATACAATCCCCAGACTTTGAGAGGTAGGTGCAAAGTTTCATTACAGGACATAAAATCCAGGCTTTTCATAATCATGATAGTTTGCCTCAGAGATGCTTTGGGCCCAAGGGCAGGGCTCTGCCATTGCCTGGGAGTCTCAACAGAGCCCTGCCTTTTCATCTGGCCCCACAGTGGGTTCAAAAATGGATCTTTTCAAATTTGGGCTTTTTCAACATGTGAGTCCGTTTCAAGCATTTTTGCTTCCTTCAGAGTAAGTGGGATCTGGCACCTTTTCTCACATCCCTCCCCTTTTAGGAATATAGAATTGTATGCATTCTGCATAAGACTAGGGCAGAGGATACTGCATATGAAGACTTATTTATTTTTTTATTGATTGGTCTTTAGAGGAAGGAAGGAAGGGAGAGAACATTGAATTGTTCTACTTATTTATGCATTCAGTGGTTGATTCTTGTATGTGTCTTAGCTGGGAATTGAACACATAACCTTGGCATGTCAGGATGATGCTCTAACTAACTGAGCTACCTGGCCAGAGCAGGAGACTTATTTTTCATATTAAATTAATATTTGTTTTCAGACTGAAAACTGATCTGACCTAAGAAGTTGTTGGTTGTTATTGAAAATCCGAGTGATCTTCTGGAAGGCAAAAATCAATCTGTAGAAATAGGAGGTTATATAGCATGATGGTAGTTCTGAGCGTGAATCCTTATAAATCAAAAGTACACCTTGAGGAGTGACATGTAGGGAAAAAGTGTTTCTTTTCAAGAAGCCTGTTCAGAGGTGGTGATATGGGCAATGTGTGGATTTGGACTTCTTTTTGGTCATTAAACTTTAGCTATAATATCACACATTCTTACACAGTCATTACCTATTTACTATTATGTTGAACAGCCTGTTCCTCAGTCTTCATGTTTCATCAGTTTCTCCCCAAGAGTAAAGAGTGCTCAGTGTCTGGGAATGGCAGTTTTGTCTGTGGAAACATCTCTGTTTTGTGTAGCTGAGGCAAGAAGATATTCTTCCTCTCATTCCTGTCTTTTCACTGTAGTTGGCAGTGACTTTTTTGCTGGTAATTGGTCTTTGTGTGTCATTCTTGGGCATGTGTGCATAATGCCTCTTTGTCATGTGATTGGAATTGTCCTGGATTTTCTCATTTACTTCTCCAGCACTGTCTCTGTCACCACATCATGCTCCTCCTTATCTATTTTCTTCAAAGACCCATCTGTGTCCCCTTCAGTGAGCTGTCCCCACCGTGACTATTCTTCCTGCTGAGCATAGCCACAGCTGCTTTTTCAAACCATTTCATCCAGAGAGTCAGAAAACTGTATTGTTTTGCTTTCTATATCAGAAAACCTGTCTCACCTTGTTAATCAAGATTAGATTATTTGGAGGGAATTTTACTGATAGATGAGCCTTTTCCAATTTGTTAGTAAGTACTTGACTTTGAGAGTAGTCTGCTATGACTTTTGTACTTTCTTAGGTTGTTACTTCTGGGCAATATCTCAGTTACTCTTATTATATAACTCAGTATCTTAAGTTAAAAGGCTTTAGTGTCCTGATCTGACTGCTAACAATACTGTCTTATTCCTTTCATTTATTTGTTTGATTTACTTTTTTCTTTTTTTATTGTTGTTCAATTACAGTTGTCCCCATTTACCTCCACTACTCTCCCCTGCCCAACCCACACCCTACCCCCCCCACCCAGTTGTCTTTGTCCATGAGTCCTTTATACATGTTCCTTGACCCTTTCATTCTGATCATCTTGCCTCCTTTGAATGGCTCATCCCTTCACATGTCCTCTGTATCCCAAACCCTCCTACTTCCTCAAGGACTATGCTCTTTCAGTTACCATCCCTCCAACCAGCTGTAGGAAACTCTTACCATAGGTACACCTACGTTCTTTCATATCTTCCATTTCAAAAATAATCCTGTCAAGACTCCAAACTTTCTTCCAACCTGTCCTCTTAACCTGCTTTCCCTGGAGAGATGTCTGCATTTGTTTTGGGCACTTGGTAATCCCTCAGATTTGAGAATTATTTTTGTACCCAATAAATTGTGAGCCCTTGCAGGTACAGTATCTTTCAAGACATTATCCATGAAGTAGTCACTTAATAAGTTGTTTGTAGAACTGTGACCTCAGAGAGCATTGGGTCCATTGCCGTCGTGTTGCCAGTAGGAAACAGAATCTCCTCCAAGATTAGATTGTTTGCTAGAGATAGAATCAGTGCCGAGACTAAAGGCTTCCTGGCTCTCATTACTTGTTCTCTTTCCACACTCACATGTAATGCCTGCATAGTGGCCCAATATGCCTTCCATAAAGCAGTGGAGGATACTGTCCTAGGGAAAAACAAATAGAGGAGAAGAAGGAGGTAAAGGAGACAAAGTGATCTAGAGAAAAGCAAAAAGATAACCCAAGAAGTTGACTGAGATTTTGTGAGAAGAGAACCACAGGTTTTGAGGACAGTTGGGTTTGGGGAAATGAGAAAAGAGGTTATATTTAAAAACAGAAAGGAGAGTAAATGTAGGAAGAGCTAGGTTAGGACTGTCCTGGGTATGTGTTTATGTTTCATACACTAAGTCATAGTCTGATGTAACGATGAGAGCCCTGGATTGAAGACCCTGGTTCAAAACTCATCAATAACTTAATGAAGTAAAACCCAGAGTCCTGGACGAGATCCCAAAGCTCCTTCCAGTTCCAGCAACTCCATCTTTGATCTGAATGTGACAAAGTACCCAATTTGTTGTGGTCCATTCAGTGCACCCTTGGGTTTTCACTGGAGAAAACTCCCCCATGTTCCCTATGTGCTCCCCCCACGTGTGTGCATGGCTGATGGTCTGAGGGCTATGCCACTATGATATGTTTAAAAATAACTTTAATTGCAACTTTTTCCATGGAGGTTTTAAAGCAAGAAGAATATAGCTGTGTTTATCAGCCTCTGCCTGAGGCCAGAGCCTGCCCCGCCCCACTGGGAGGCAGTTAGACTGTTGGCTGTTCCCAGTGGTGGTCAGCAGGCTGAGGCTGAGGAGGTGATGAGACCTCTGTGACAGCAGAACTCTGTCTAGTTCCCCCAGGTCATATTGTTACTCGTCTTCAAATACAAAAAAAAAATGAATTTTTTTCCACGCAGCTTTCACTTGTTACTTAAATTGACAGCTTTTTGTTGCATACACTGGGCCTCTTCTTGGGGAGGAAGCTACATTTTGACTGACTAAAGAAAGATGGAGAAAATAGGGACCAAAAAAAGCCCTAATTTCTGTTCAAAATTTGGTTGGGAGGGAAAATGAAGCATTTAATAAATTCATGTTGCTTAATAAAAACAAAGCAGCAAATGAATTTCAGTGACTGCATAAATAAGTAACTATTCTGAATCACCAAATTACAAGATTCTTTAAAAATAAGAAATTATGTATTCATTCCAGTTCTTAGGTACTTCAAAGTCAAAGCTAGATCACGAACTGTTCAAACTTTTTAATGATTTATTTAAAGGTCAAGATGTAGACATTATACTAACCAGTGAAACCAATTTTTATTCCTTTCTGAACATTATAATTCTATTATATAGCAGTACATTTTATTAAATATATTCAGCTCAGTACTGATGAAAAAAATTTTTTTTCATCCATAGCAATTAAGTTTTCAAATGTCCAGAACTAAACCTGGCATTTTTCATTAAGTTTCCCTTTTTAACAAAGAATTCAGAATTTAATTACTGAATGTCATAAGGAATGTAAAACTAAGTTGTAAAAATGTAAAATTTTTATTCTGATGGAACATTTGGAATAAATCATTTATTAGTTAGGATTCTGTTCAGCTGCATGTAATGAAAAGCCTGAGTAAACAGTGGCTTCAATAAACCAGGAATGTTTCTTCCACATTGGAGTCAGGACAGGTATTGCTGCTCTTCTGCCCTTCAGCTTTGTCTGCCTTGCCTGGCTGGAATTGCCTTGCAGCTGCAGGGGAAATGGGCCACCTGCAGGGTGGAAGGAGCAGACCAGCTTTCAGTGAGTTCTCCCAGAAAGCCTGGTGACTTCCAATGCATTTCATTGGCCAGGACTAAGTCACGTGACACCCTCAGCTGTGAGTGAAGTTGAAAGCGCTGTGCCGCCCTCCCATCACCCAAATCAGGGTTCTGGTAAGAAGAGAATGGATATTGGGCAAGTGGCTAACCCTGTTAGCCTGTGGAGAGTAAACATACACATCTTCTGCAAGGGTTTTCACCTTCAAGAACTGATTTTAATTAACTTAAGATTTTTCTCTGACCCCTCTTTCACTTGTTTTCTTCTCTGGTTGTCATTTCCTATTTACTGGTAAGTGTTTCTATCTTGATTTTTCTGCTTCAGAGCAATCAATTTGAGAACTATTAAATATGCACTCAGGAACTGGTCTGTGAAAATGGGAATAGGCCAAAGGGCATGTGTTGCCCCATGACCTTTTGTGGAGACGCATGCCCTTTGTGAGACATTGACTTGCTCTTTTCATGGTCTCCACAGCATGACTGCCCTCAGACCAGCCGTGGTTGTGTTCAGTACCTGCTGAGTGAAAGATCAAACTAGGTGTGAGAGGCATGAAGACAAGATAACTGGCCATTTGATTCTGGCCATTTCATTATTCTTGGGAGCAATGTGAGAGAATGCCACTTGTATGCTGTGGTGACAGGTGTCTGCAGGACACACTGTCTCCCACCCAGCATGGCCTCTGAGGTTCCTTAAAGAGATAGGAGTGTGTGTGGTGAAAATCACTGTCAACACAGGGGAGTATTTCACACATTCAACTCCTCCTTCCCACCTTAACTCACTGAGTGTGAACTATTTCCAGGTAGTCTGCCAATCTCACCTTCCTGCCTCCTCTGGATGGAATTGTTGGCAGTGTGCATTTAGTTACCCAGTCTGCTTTGAAACACGGTTCTAATTTTCCCCTAGAAAAGATAAGGTTCAGATGGCACCACCTGAACCTTATCTGGTTTCATTTTTACTAACAAGACCTCTACCGGTGGAATCCAAAATGGTTCAAGACCTATTAGAAAAGAGTAGGTTTCTAGTTTTCTTCTGTTTGTTCTCTTCCCCTTTATTTTCTTTCAGGAATTCTGTTAAACACCAACCCACAATCTCACTGAATCTTGAACTACTCTTCACAAGTTGACTCTGTTCCCAACACCAGATTTTCTGCCTCTCCTCTCTCAGCAGTTAATTTCTTCACAATCTCAAGTTTCTCAAACACAGGATGAGTTGAAGTAAACCCGTCACCCAGCCAGACCTGCTGTGGAGGGACTTGTGCAGATGTGCAAACATCATGCAGCCTGCCGGCATTCAGCAGGCAGCCCCTGCACCTGCATTCGCTGGCTCTTGGGAACTGGAGGAGCATTACCTGACTCATTCATGTGTACTAGTCTGTGGGATGCTCTCACACTGGTGGTCCCTGAGTTAAGTACACCTGATCAAATAGGAAGGAGCTTAGAAAGAGGAAGGACTGAGGCAGAAAAGAACAGACACCTTGGAGTAGGTATGTAGATGTGCCAGGCGGAGGGTTCCTGACTCAACCCTGAGAGGAAGAACAAATTGCTGGGCTAAATATTTAAGGCAGTGAACCTGATGCAGCTATGGATATAGGGTCTACTCTCTATCAGCTCCAGGACAAAAGGTGCAACTCTACTTAGAATTATGAGCCTTTAATGGTCTGGGTTTTGTGTATTTATTACTCACCCCCACTACACACATATACACATACACAAACACACTCGCATATAGCCATTCTTTTCCCTATATCCCCATACAACTTTCTTGTCCATGTTAGCCAAATTGATTAATCTGATGAATTTTCACATTTTACCATCTTTCTTTAATGGCATTTCCTGTTTCTTCAGCTGGATTCGATGTGTCCGTCCAGCACCCCCACATGTTGTTTCTCCCAGATGCCTGCTTGAGTCCCCCAGTCTGAGTGTTTGCTCTTCCTCTGTACTCCCTAAGGGTCCTTGTGCATCCTTGTCATGGCCCTTACCACACTGCCCTGCAGTTATGTTTGCTTGTCTTCTCTCCTACAAGACGGCAGGACTTTGAGGTTAGCAACCATGAGTTACTCAACTTCGTAAACACAGTATCTAGCGTGGTGTCAAACAGAATGTAGCTGCTCAGCCACTATTATAGGTGAATTAATGGATACAATCAGAGGAAACTAGCTCTGTTTTTCAAACTTGATAGCTGCATTTTTCAATCTCTCCAACTGACGTAGTAGACCCTACTTTTCAAGTTTCTGTATGATTACTTAGTGTGAATGTCTGTTTGGTGTTTGGGGTGGAGTGGGGGAAGTTACTGTGACAAAAGAGAGGGAAAAACTGATTTTGGAAAAGGTCTGTATGAAGGTCAACAGGTCTCTGACATGCAGCAACATAAAAATGGACCTGCAGTTCTTACCAGTCCGCAGTCAGTCTACTTACTGAAAGTTCAAAAAAGAGGCTCCCAGCATCAAGCTAGTGGAGCAATAAAGAAAAGCAGCTGATGACAGATTCAGGATAAAGGGAAGATGAACATCATTGTAACCACAGACTGTTAATATACTTCATGGATTTTTCACCCATAGAACCATGGTCAGGCCAGATGCCTTCAGTATGAATGTTGATTTTGCGTAATCACAGTTCTGAGCTATAGTTTTGTTTTCACCTTGTCCCTTTCAGTGGTTATATTTCTCACTCAAGTCTCCTGTGCCTACAAGGAGGTAAGAGTTTGGGAACCAAAACCATTCTTCTTCATTTCTTTTAAACACCAGATCCTATAATTGTATCTTATAATGGGAACCATCCCAGTAAAAGTCATTCTTTTTACCCAGTTGGTTGTTCTGCTGTAGCTACCATTTGGATGGACAGCCAGGTCACTTTTTGGAATTAATCTGTATGGTTTACATCACTCTCTCAGCTTTATAAAAACATGGATATATCAGAAAACTCAAAAAGAGAGCAAAATTTGGGGATTAGAGGGCAGGAGGTGAATAATGGCATAGGTTTTTAAGATACTGTGAAAACAGGCAACAGAAACTCTTTCTAAATGATGTGAACGGGGCCTCAGTTTGCTCTGTTCTGTGAAGTTCTAGAGATGTGCTGTCCAGCACAGCAGCCGCTAGCTACATGCAGCTATTGAACACTTGTAATTAAAATCAGTCTCAATTAAGTTGTGCTGAAAGTCAAAAACAGACACCAGAGTTTGAAGATTTAGTACAAAGAAAGAATATAAAATAAATCAGCAATCTTTTTATATTTATTACCTGTTGCATTAAGTAAAATATTAATGTCATTTGTTTCCTTTTACTTTTTAAAAAAATCTTCACCTGAGGATATATTTATTGATTTCAAAGAGAGAAAGAACCACAGAAACATCAATGTGAGAGAGACATTCATTGATCGGCTGCCTCCTGTAAGCACCCCAGCCAGAGACTGAACCTGAAACCCAGGCGTGTGCCCTGACTGGGGATTGAACTTGTAACCTTCTGGTGTACAGGACAATGCTCCAACCAAGATACTGGTCAGGGTACTTTTACTTTTAATATAGATGTTAGAAAATGAGTGTTGCCCACGTTTTATTTCTATTGGATAGTGCTAGTCTAGTGTTGCAACAACATGATACAGCACGAATGCAACGTACATAGTAGGAATTTAAGAAACATCTTGATAGCCTTGACTTACAGATAATATTCATCCCCAAAAACAGAACAATGGAAAATCATCAATTTTCTCTTTTCAGGTTAGCCCAACAGAACTATAACTCCAAGGATAAGTATACTTGCATTATGTAACCCCATTTAATCAAACCTTTTGCTAAAATCTTTCATTTATTTCTGTTGTTTCCAGAGGAACCCATTGCCTTTCCATTGCCTACCCAAGCATCTAGGGTTGGAATTAAGGCTTCTGAAACTAGAATAGAAGTCAGGAAAATACTCCAACACCAAGAGCCAGAATTACACTTGTCCATATGGCCTGCTGCTGCAGTATTTCTGTTGCCTTGGCCACCAGATCACCACGAGGGGATCTAAATGTTATTAGGTAAATGTAGCAACACATCTTGGTATTTAGCTTGATCTAAACCCATCATACCTCTTTAGACACAGGCAAATGCCCGCAACATGGTTAATTTCTTTTTATGCACTGTTGAGATGTAATTAATTTTCTGCTTTTAAGATCATTGTACTGACATAATTTGTTCAATTTTGGGTTTACAGCCTTTTTCTGGCCGTCTAGAGTTGACCACGTAAGTGCTAATTTCCCCCAGATAGTGTCACTCCCCCTTTGTTATTCCACCAGCATGGCCTACTTGAGCACGTTAAACAAGTGCTTGGTGCAGAAGCTGAGCTAGACAGTGTCTTCAGCCAGCAAAGTGACTTTTCTAATAGGAACGTCTGGCACTGGGAACAGGACTTGACGCTTAGGGCCTGTGTGGAAGCTTTTGGGTGTGGGTCGCCATGGAGATGCTCTCTGCTCTGTTTGCACGAAGGCCAAGCCTGACTTGCCCCCATTAGAAGCAACTAAACAACACTAAAAAATTTAAATGCCACTTCTTTTATAATACTTTTTAAATTTGTTTTAATTTTATTTTTCAATTATAGTATACATTCAATATTATTTTGTATTCATTTCAAATGTACAGCATAATGGTTAGGCAATCACATACTTTACAAAGTATTCCCCCAGATATCTGTAGCACCCACCAGGCAGCATACACAGTTATTACAATATTGTTGACTACATTCTCTATCCTGTGTTTTAGATTTCTTTATCTATACAAGGTCTGCCCAGAAAAAGCCCAGCCATTGTTAATATAATGAGAATGGTATGCATGACATCAATGTAGTCTGGCAGCAAAGGAGAGTGGACTGGAATGCACATGTGTGAACAGTGATGACTTCACTGTACTATTCAGTGGGGGTGGTAGATGCCATTGAGCAAGCATGTGTATTGTGTGGCCGTCACGTTCAAAATGAGTGAGTTAGTACAGCAAAGAATCTGCATCAGTTTTGTGTTAAGCTTGAATATTTCTCTGTAGAAACTATTTGGATGATTCAAAAGGCCACAGCTATGGGCAACTGGTGATTGGCAGCTTCATCACAATAATGTGCCCGCTCATGCTTCACATCTCTTGCAGAGTTTTCTGGTAACACACAAATCAACCAGGTAACTCAGCCCCTCTACAGCCCATAGTTGGCGCCCTGTGACTTCTAGCTTTTCCTCAAACTAAAATCATCTTCGAAAGGGAAGAGATTTCAAACCATCAGTGACATTCAAGAAAATACTATGGGGCAGCTGATAGTGATTAGAAGAACTGTGTGAGGTCCCAAAGTGCCTACTTTGAATGGGGACTGAGACATTATTGTCCTCTGTGCAATGTTTCTTCTATCTTGTATCTTCTTCAATTAATGTCTTTTTAAAAAGGTGTGCGGCTGGATACTTTCTGGACAGACCTCATATATCCAGAAGTGGAATTGCTTGGTCATCAGGCAGTTCCATTTTTAACTTTTTGAGGACCCTCCATATTTGTTTTCCCCGGTGGCTGCACCAAGCTGCATTCTACCATCAGTGCACGAGGGTTCCCTCTTCTCCACGTCTCAGCAACACTTATTATTTGTTGATTTATTGATAATAGCCATTCTGTAACAGGTGTGAGGTAATGTCTCATTGTAGCTCTAACTTGCAGTTTCTCTGATTAGTGCTGTTGAGCATCTTTTCCTGTCTGTTCATCATTTGTATGTCCTCTTGGAGACATGTCTGTTCAGGTCTTCTGCCCATTTTTAGTTGGATTGTTTAGAGATTTTTTTGATGTTGAGTTGTTTAAGTTCTTCTTTATAGATTTTGGCTATTAACCCCATGTTGGATATATCATTTAAACACTGTTTCTTATAGCACAGTTGAGTAGTAGCATAATGAGCTTTGTGTTTTGTTTGTTTTTCTTTTTTTAATATATTTTATTGATCATGTTATTACAGTTGTCCCATTTCCCCTTCAATTTGGGGAAATGGGCCTTTGAATCTGAAAAGGAATTTGGTATAGATAGGGATTTTCATGCGCCTAAAGATCTAATATAAAACAAACAGGGATCTTGAGATGGGGTAGTTTTTTTGGCAGGAATGAAGTATGAAGCATAGTTCAGTATCATAATCATAATCATAAAATCATCAAAGAATAAAGAAGCAGAATGTTTTGAAAAATAAATCTTTGCATGACTGAGCTACTGCAGGGATATTAGGAGATACGTGATCCTTAGCTTTGGAAGGTGAGCATAGCATCTGCTGAAGTAGCTGTGCCACAGTTTACTTGTTTACACAATGGGTTACTCTTACTTTTGTATTAAAAAAAAAGTAGTGAGATTGCCATGGTCCCAGTACATTGTGTGTTCTCAGTTCAAATGACCAAATATGAGGGTCTTTCCCAGACTTTTTCTTACGTAAAGTTTTATGTGACTTACAGTGCCTTACACACTGTGTGCATCAAAGATAAATGAATTGTTTTTGACCCAGTGATTTCACTTCTGGGAATATACCTTAAGAAACCAGAAACACTAATTCAAAGAAATATATGCACTGCTATGCTCATTACAGAGTTATTTACAATAGCTAAGATTTGGAAGCAGCCTAAGAGCCAATTAGTAGATGAATAGATAAAAAAAAACTGTGGTACATTTACACAATGGACTACTGATTGACCATAAAAAAGATGGGAATCTTTCCTTGTATGACAGTATGGATGGACCTGGAGTATTGTGCTAAGTGAAATAAGCCAGTCACAGAAAGACAAGTACCATATGATTTCACTTATATGTGTAATCTAATGAACAAAACAAACAAAATAGAAATAGACTCGTAGATGCAGAGAACAGACTGATAGCTGTCAGAAGGGGGCATTTGGAGCGCTGGGTAAAAAAAGGTGAAGGGATTAAGCCAAAAAACAAAAAAACTCATAGACACAAACAATGATTAGCAGAAGGAAAGAGGGGGTGGAAGAAGGTAGGAGAGAGTAAGCTGGGGATAAGTGGTGATGGAAGGAGACTTGACTTGGGGTGGTGAACATACAATACAATGTACAGGTGCTGTATTGTGGAATTGTACGCCTGAAATTTTTATTAACCAATGTCACCCCACTAAATTCAATCCAAATATTTTTTAAAGGATGAATTGTTTTCTTCCCCACACAAAGTGAGCCAGAATTTTTGTGTATAATTTTGCACCTAATTAACATGTTACTGCATTTGTAAAGTGGTAAAATACTAAGTGATTTTTGATTGGCAGTTCTAAAATGCCATCTATCCACAAAGCCCGGAATACTGGGAGCAAAGTGATTACCAACGTCTCTGAAAATATGAATGCACGCAGGCAGCTTTCTTTTATCTCAGCCAAATGGCCAAGCATGCACACCCACACACAGACAATAGAGCTTAATGTCAAACAGTGATGTATAAAGACAAAACTGAGTCAGGAAAGTAACTGTTTAAGGTTCTTTACTCAAGTTTCTGGGTGTGCACATGATTAAAACTTATCACCTATGATCAGAAATGGTAATATAAATTACTATATTTCACATTTTTCTAAGATATATATCTTTTCACATTTTACTACCTACGAAATTGGGATGTATCTTAGAATCTGGGGCATGTTTAAGTTGTTATCAGCCAGGCGGCAGTCATGACACGATCAGATCGCTGTGCAGACGGGCGTGACTGCTCGTGTTGTCATCACTTCAATTGAAATAGACTGAGTCCAGCTTCCCTGCAAGCTGCCTTCCAAACGGTCATGCTGTTCAGTGTATATGTGACAGCACGGGGACAGAGCAACCTGGTCTATGGTAAGTCTAAGTCTAAAAGACTCTTTCAGTAAGTGTAAAATAAAAGTATGTGAACAAAAAGCATTGTGTCACGGTTTAATTGGTGGCTTCTTGACTTAGTGTTACATTAACAATGGTGCATACTGATAATCAGTAGTGACTTGGATATGATGGAAACCAGTATATAAGATCAGGACCTTTGCAAAGTGAATGTGTATTATTTCCCTTTACATTCTTCCTTTGGGTATATTTTCCACTTCTCCATAGTACTACAAACTAGTGATCTCTTCTATGCTGACTCAGAATCCAAAGTGCATACCATCAGGGTACATCAGTGTATCCCCTCAGAAATGATCCACGCATGTGCTTTTGTCCATGATCTGTGTCTGTGTGTGAACAATGGTGTTGCAGTCACAAGTGGCCTGTGTTCATGCAGAGACCAGGACTCATAGGACAGTGTAAGTAAGGCACTAGACTCCAAAATGGCCCTAAATTTTCTCTATGAGTTAACACAGATTTTTGCCAACAGACCTAATCAGTTACAGACCCCAAAACTAAGCTAGTTCATAGATATCTGGTCTCAGCCAACCTAACATTACCCTTTTAAACCAAAGGAAGTCTCACACACTGCACTTGGTGATTCTACACACATTCTCCTACTCCTCTTGTTTGTTTTGGACCCTTGGGCCAGATCTCCCCTGTGAAAGTAGATATGAATGAGAGTTGCCAAATGATTTCTGTCACGTTTCTGCATAGATGCTAAATTGTGTTGTGGTATGTGTCCATTAGGAAAAGATTATTATTTCCAAGGACAATAGAACTTCTGAGAAGAAAGACTTTCTCGGTGGAGATTATGTTCCCTAATCTCAGGCTTCAAGAAAAGACACCACAGAAAATAGCAATCTGGTATAATTCTATTCTAGTCTATAATAATTCTATAATTCTAAGTTTATTTTGATTCTATAATTGTGCACTCTGAAAATAGAAGTTTTATACTCCTTGTGTACATATTTTTAGAAAGTACTATTTTTTTTTTTATATGCAAAGCCCATCCAACTCCATCTTGGATTCTCTCAAACTTGACTTCCTCTCGCAATTCTTTCACACACATACCTCCACAACTTTCTCTTTCCTGATAAAATTATGCTCATTCTTTCTTAGTTTAGTTTGGCTTTTATTTGTTGGTGAACTCTTTTTCATATGAATCGTATAGCTGGATTTTTGTTTCTGAATTTTGCTTTTTATCTGTTTTTGGTTTTGTTTTGTGTTTTGACATTTCATCTTTACTCTCAAATTTATGTCCTACTTTTTCTACATTTCTTCTACCTTTTCCTCTATTGCCTTAAATTTACTTACTGCCTTAATTTGGAGATTACTATATTATAAATATTGTCCAGCTAAATCTATCTTCATCAAAGAGGCTCTGCAGGATACATTATGGAAAAAAGGTTTATCGTTATGAGAAATTGAATATATATATTTACTAAATGACTATAATTCAGTTCTATATAGGAATATTGATTTTTATGGAATACAGCTCTAGATGGTTCAGAATTTCTCTCCAGGAGGATGAGTCTCCTAGACAGTGTTTTCTCTCCTTCCTTCTGTGTGCCCTCTTTACCTGCCCCACTGCCCTGCTCGACACACCCCAGCACCCGGAACAGTAGGTGCTCCATAATACAGATGAATGAGTGAATGAGTCAGTCTTTAAAATGCATTGTTTCTCTTTCCAAAAAAGAAATAAGCCTAACACTACCAGGAAGTTTTGTGGAAGCTCTGAGGAATGAGGGATAAAAGGGGTAATAACTGTTAACATTTAACTTTTTATATCTTGGGAGGGTTAAATAGTAGTTTACTGAGGATGCATAATATGCTTAAACAAAAAGGTATTAATTTTTACATATCCAGGTAATTTCTTTTAATTACTTTCATTAAAATAGCAGTGTAATAATCATTTAAAATTGTTCTTATGAACAAATCAAAATCTTTAATTCTGTTAACTATATACATACTTTTCAGCCCTTGTCCACATTCTTTATAGTTGTCATTTTAGTAAACCGACCACTTTTTATATCTGAATAGACTGTCTCAAGACATTTTCTCTTTAGTATTATTGGTTAATTGTGATGGAAGTCACCCTGGGTATGACCTCCAGAATAATGAGGTGATTTATTTAGTTCATAGAGCATTTCCCCCCCCCCCTCAACAGATCATCATGAAAACACTTATTTTCCAGAATACTTTGTGCAAATAAGTTTTGTTTATAAAATCTATGTTATGGCCAACACAAGACCACAGTCTCAAAAATGTGTGGTAAAGATTTCATCTTAAAAGATGTGATTTATTTTTCTAAGGAAATATGGCTATATTTCAAAAAATAAAAACTTCAACAGACAAATGAAAGGTAGGTTAAATTACTTTCCACATTTTGGGAAAACACGGATGTGGTGAGATGCGATGGGGGCAGGCTGTGTTATCTCTGTGTGGCTTGTCATGGGCCTGCTCGACCGGAATGGCGCGATTAGCCAGCTGAGAAATATGTCACAGCTTAAAGTAGATTTGGGTCCCAAAGTGGATTAGTTCTGTGCCAACAGAAGCATATTAGGTCTTGAAGAATTCTAACAAAATATTTTTGTACCTATGGCTTGGGAAATATTTGTAAGTTAAAGTGCCTTTGCGAATTTCTGCCTCACAGTTAGAAGACACAGCCAGGTTCTTCCTGTAGCAGTGACGTGCTGCTCTGTGAGTAGAGGCCCAGATTCACTGGAAGCTGGTCTGAGACGAGGCTGCTACCATTCCTGCCAGACTGCATCTTAACACAGGGCTGGGCTAGGACAGGAGGAAGGGAAGACAAGTGAAATGGAACATGTTTTCTTGAGAGTAGTCATTCCCATTCACTGAATGCTGCCCAGGATGAAATGGAGAGCATTTGCCCATCCTCTGCAGAACATTATTTCTCTACTTAAGCCTCTTAAAGCTGATACAGTCTATAAAACTTTGTTGCTGACATGAATCTCTAATTGGAGGAAATTTTCCCTGTGCTCTGCATTCTTCTAGTACTGGAACTCTAAAAGGGATACCAGACATACAAAGTCTGTCCGAAATAAGTCCAGCCCTTGTTAACATAATGAGAATGGTTTGTGTAACATCAAGGTAACCTGGCAGCCAAGGAGAGTGGACTGGAATCCACATGTGTGAACAGTGACGACTTCACTGTACTAGTCAGTAGGAGCTGTAGACGCCATTGAGTGAGCATGTGTACTGTGTGGTGTCACATTCAAAATGACTGAGTGAGTAGAGCAACAAATCTGCATCAAATTTTGTGTTAAGCTTTAACATTCCTCTGTGGAAACTATTCAGAGGATCCAGAAGGCTTTCAGGGATGATGCAATGAGTGCAGCCCAAATAAAAGTGTGGCATAAACACTGCAAAGATGGTGGAGAATCTGTTGAAAGTGATCCACATTCTGAAAGACCTGCAACAAGCAGGACACCTGAAAATGTTAAACATGTACAGGCTGCTATCGACAAAGATCAGTAACTGACAGTGTGGGAACTAGAAGCTGATCTGAGGATTCCAAAACTACTGTGTCTGAGATTTTGACACAGATCTTGACATGAAACGTGTCATGGCAAAATTTGTTCCATGGCTTCTGCTACTAGAGCAAAAGGGACATTGTGCTGCATTGGGAGAACTGTGTGAGGTCCCAAGGTACCTACTTTGAAGGTGACTGAGACATCATTGTTCTATGTACAATGTTTCTTGTGTCTTCTTCGATAAATGCCTCTATTTTTCCACATTACTTGGCTGGATACTTTTTGGACAGACCTCGTGTGTTTATCAGCTTCCTTGGAAGTTCAACAATAAAATTTCGTGAAACTGTCAATGTGGCATAGTGCTTTTTAGAACTACCTGCTGCTGCTTTAACTCTCTGCAGGGTCTAGTAAAAGACAAAACAGTTTGCTGTATCAGAAAGGGCACAGCTTGGACTATATGTGGTCATTAGCATACAGAGACATTCAGAAATCCAGCCTTTGGGTTTAGCATTTTACACCATAAAGTAACTCGGGGCGGGAAGGGACAGCTCCAGCTCTGTGTAGGCAGGTGGGAGAAGGGTGGGATGGAAGGTGTTTGCCACTGCGGTGTTGACTGTGTCTGTGAAATTGGATGGTTGAAAGGCTTCTGAGAACTCTTTGATTTTGGAATATCTTTTCCTGAAATACCTATGACTTTCCAAAGACAATAATTTCCTGTATACTTAGAGCTGTTATTCAGATAACCAGTCTGTGCTTGGGATTGGTTGAAGAGCAAGTTTGTGAACAGCAGAAATTGGTGGAGGCCTGGGACCACTCTCTCTCTGAGCATACTCTCCTTTTCAGCTGTGTTTCAGTGTGAGGTTTGAAAACCTGCCAGCTGTGTTTTCCTTAGTCTTTCTGTTGAACTTTTACCTGATATCTTCTGTTGTCTGTTGTCCTGGGGGAATGTCACACTATTTCTTTTAATCTACTGTCTGTGTTTGGTTTTAATGGAAATTTCCAGCTGAAGGGTATGACTTGGATTGATATTTGGAGTGCTTTTATTTTTCAGTATAAAGAATTCACTAAAAACTGTATTTTCTTCTTGAAACCCATGTCCCAGATTACCAGAAATGTTTCAGTACCTGGGAGTGCATGGTCTCAAGTGCCTTTGAATGAATAAATCAGTATAATGATCAGATATGACAACTGCAAGGCTGACTTGGCAGCTCCGAGGGTGATGGCATGCTTTTGCTTTAATCACCAAGATACTAAATTATTTCAGCTATGTGTTTCTTATTTCTATCTATAGTTTATCAGCATCTGAAGTGATTGCTAAAGAGCTGGAAAGTGGTGTTGAAAGCTGGGTAGCTAATTCAATTCTAATTTGTTTTCACAGTATGAAGTTGTTAATAGACTAATAAGCTAGTAGGCAAAGCAGCAATGAGCTTATGAGCTAGAGAGTATTAAAAGTGTAAATGAACAACTTAGCATATGTCTGTGCTAAGAATAAAAACAAAAATTGGAAGAAAAAACACAAAACAAATCCTAAGGATGCCTGGTTTGTTTAGAAACATTGACAGGACGAGGTTAATGATGGGGTAGATTGGAATCTCTTTATAATTCCAGAATATTCTCTCCCCACTTTCCAGTTCTTTCCATTGTAGTTCTGGAGGCTAAACTCTCTTGCTCCCCAATGTAATGGTGCACATTTTGGAATTTTCCAGTTGTTAGTGATCTGCATTTGTATGGATTAGGTATCGTTTCCTAAGGAAAGTCAGTAGGGTGCTGACAAATCAGTCCATTTAGGGATTGATTATTCTGAATTCCGAGGACTATTTTACAAGAATCAGGTCATTTTCGGGCACCTCTGTGGTTCAGTGTTCTATTCTCTCCTCCCTCCTCCCTCCACTCAACTGTCCATGTGCCGAGGTGTAACAACATTGGATAGTAATCCAAAGGCTATGAGTGCAATAAACTAAGATAAATGAGAATTAAATCCCTGACTGGTCATATGCTCTCCAGAACTAGAGAAAAGGACTTTTTGTTTAAGTTGCAAAAATAAAGATTTGGAAATATTTCATTTTAAATGTTAACACAACCCACTGAAGAGAGGAAAACTATAATAAGGAAAAATAAGCCCCAAACATATCTTGTTGACATTTCTGCTAATGTCGCCCAAAGAAAGGCTACTGCAATCCGTCCCTTGGACGAAAGATGAAGAGGAAGTATGGGTCTATCGCGACACAAAAGCAGGGGAAAGGACAACGTCAGACGTGATTTAGAAAATAACCTGTTCTTTGAAGATGTCTTTATAGAAAAGGTTAAAGCAAAGTATGATAGATATAAAAACTTTCTCAGCCAATCAGGATTTGAGTAATATCACTCCCAGGGTCATGAAAGGATTTTGAGCATAATACATTCTGCCTTTGGCAATTACAGATAACATGAAAAATATTCTTGCTTGTTCCACTCTATTCAAAAGGATGTCAACACAGCCCAGAGACCAAGGAGGAAACAACCTCAAGCGCTGAGAAGCAAAGACTAACATTTGAGGGAAGGTGAGTTGTTCAGCCAGGAAGGTGGGTGCGGAACCACCCACCAGGGAACGAGGCCGGGTATGGAAGGGAGGCCTCCATCACTCACAGCACGCACACCAGACCTGCATGCATAAACATCCTCCTTGGACAATGAGTCACAAGGGCCTAATTCTTCCTGCAGTGCTGGAATATCATACAGCAAGAGAACACTAGGAAATCATCCACTGTGGTTTTCTTATAGCTCTATCTTTCAATTTTAGCCCTTTACACTCAAGCTTTTACTTATTTTTGCCCACTAAAAAGTTTGGATTTTATACCATTATTTTTAAATTAGGGAGCCCGCCTTGGACAGTAGCAACCAGAAACTTTATTTAAAAAAAAAAAAAAGCAGAGCCTGACTGGTGTGGCTCAGTGGGTTGGGTGGTGTTCAGTTCCTGGTCAGGGCACACACCTGGGTTTCAGGTCAGTCCTGGTCCTGGAGCAGAGGAAAGGCAAGCAATAGATGTTTCTTTTTCACAGTGATATTTCTCTCCCTGTCTTTCTCACTTCTTTACCTGTTTCTAAAAATAAAATCTTTTAAAAAATAGCAGAGGGGCTAACATAGAGTAAGTACTCGCTCAGCTCCTGGTAATAGTCTAAGTGTTGCATGCGTGTTAATTCATTTGGTCCTCACAACATCCCTACGCCACCCCTATGGCATAGTTCAGATCATTAGTCACTGTTTCCCAGGTGAGGAACCAGCACAGAAAGGTGTGGTAACTTGCCCACATTTGTGCAGCTCGTTAGTGCAGAACTGCAGCGTGAACTGGGCAGCCTGGCTTCACAGTCTGTGTTCCCAGACAGCACGCATCCTTTCCTGGTTGACAAATGACTAGCCTCTGCATTGGAAATATTTTTTTTAATAATAATTTATTATTTATTTACAAAATTACTCTCCAGCTATGGATACAAATCTTCTTAACTGGCATGACAAAGTGTTGGCGGTGTACTTGATAGAGTTCCTTAGCCTAGATGTTTTTCTTAGTAATCACAGGGAGTGAAATACGTGTCATCTCAGCTCTTTCACTGCCTAGCTGCAGTTGTTACTTGCCCAACACAAAGGCTCTGAGATAGACGAAATCCATGGTGTTCCTACCTGGTGGGAAAAGTATCCATATGACTAGATGGAGCAATGTTGCAAATCCAAGGACATCCAGAGAAGCAGTTTTAGAAAGTGTGTTCAATCTTCCCCAATTAGTCCCACACTTCTTGTCCTAATTTTCACCACCTACTCACGATTCCCATTGTGCTCTCCCTTTAGTGAGAATCTTTTTCTCCTTTTTCTCGTGAGGACTTTGCGAGACTGATGGGAAGTCACATAAATGCTTGCTTGTTTATTTATCCAAAGAAGAAAAGTAGAAAGAAGCAATCATAACATCTCCTTGCCAAAAATTAAATCAGACCAGGCAGGCAGCAGAGCAGAAATAGCTGAGACAGTGTCAGAGCCCTCTCTGCGTGAACATTTCCATTGTAGCAGGACGGTCATCTTTTTTTCACACCTAGGCCCCTGGGAAACACTCCTCCCATAGCAGTTTCCTAGGTGGTGCCGCTGGGGGCCTCTGGCAGGGTAGCGCTGGAATGCTGCCACCTTTCTGTTGTGATGTAACTTCCAAATAAATCACAGTGTTGTTTTTCAGTCAGATTCCTCTCCCTTTCCCTTTCAAATGTAGGGGAGGGACAGAAATTATAAAATTTATTCCTGGGGGGCATTTAAAAATGATAACAAACTATAAAAACCTGTGTGCAAGCTCATTCAGGATTTCTAAAATCACTTATGCAATTCCTACTGTTTTTGCTTGGTCCATGTATATCCTCTTACTAACCTTTGAAAGTAGAGTTGCTGGTTCCAAAAAATGACTCAGAAACCTTCTGAAGATGAGAAGCGTCCAGCTGTGGAGAAGTGCAGAGGCCCCCTTCACTGGTGTCCCCTCCGGGACAGGGTCACTGCTGGGACCGGGACAGACCAGAGGCTGCCTTCTCCCACAACCATTGTAGTTTCACACTGTGGAGACAGATGCCTGAGTAGCTGTGACATTAGCTTCCAGTGTGTTTCCTGGCCATTGTTGCTTGAGATGTTTTGCCTCTATAATTGCCTGTGCCTGGGCTGGAACTAGTCTTGTTTAACCTCACTAGTGATGGCAAGGAATGTTCTGCCTAGGGCCTCTGTGTTCAGCGGGTCACAGAGTGCTTCGTGTGATGCTGACGCCCGAGCAGGGCTGTCTTCATCATGTTGGTGTGTCTTGTGGTGAGCAGAAGGACTCCAGAGACTGATGTCTAAACCACATTCTGTGAATAACCACGTGAAAATGCATGTAGGAGAATTCACTATTCAATCAAATTCTATTATAAACTATTCAATCAAGTTCTATCGTAAACTCACCTGTAAAGGAATTACATAGGTCAAGGCTCAACCCTATGTAATTCCATGTTTTTCATGTCACGTGTTATGAAGGTGGGGTACATTTGTAACTGCGAATAGTTCATCAAATTGAGCACAATGCCCTAAATGATGAACTATACTGAAACCTTCCAATTTCATGTGTGGAAAAGCATGTTAGTATTATGGTATCTTATTCTTTTTTCTTTTTTGTGGTAGCTGATTCTCAGCTATAACTTTTCTGGAGAAATTTGTAGAAGAAAAGGGAGTTCAGTAGGTACCACTTGATGATAATCCCCTGAACTCCCCCCTTCAAAGAATCAAGTGTTCCCTCCTGTACGTGTATACTTCCAGCTTGTCACTTGTTGTAATCTGACATTATACTCAGCCACGACCCTGTCTGTGTCCCCACTAGGTGTGAGTACCCCCAGGGCCCTAGGATTGTGGCTTAATCCTCTGGGTGACCCTTAACATCAGCACAGCAGTGGATATAACAGGAGGTAAACACATGTTTGCCTTACTGAATTCTCTGAGAAAATAGGCAGGTAAAGAGATGGCTAATAGAATGCAGGAACACCAAACAGGGCACAGAATTAATGAATAAGAAATACAAGTAGATTATGACTGTGGCCACACTTATTTTTTTTCTAACTACTCCCTTGGAGTTTGAGACTTTATCTATTTCTGATGAACTCACAGGTCTGAATAGTAATGTGCAGTTTTTCAAGGGATAATTACATTGCTGAGCTAGAAATGAGTCGCAGAGCTCATTGTGAGTGTGCCCGTCAGCCATCAGCATCTCCATTTCAGTACAGCTTTGGTCTCTGTTTATCCTAGAACAAGAAGAATTTTTCTAGGTCATGTCCACAAAAACACAAACTGCTAATGCAGCAAAGTGAAGAGATAAATCGATGGTCCACGCATAGGTGGAAACTTGATATGTGACAGGTAGCGCTGCAGGTCAGTGGGGCAAGCATGGGCTGACCCTTCAGTGATTGGTGTCATGATATTCAATTATTCATAATGAAAAGAAGGCAGACCTCTAGCTCACACCAACTACAAAAAAAAAAAATCAATGCTAGGTGGATTAAAGATCTCCGTGTCAAAAGCAGAGCCTGCACACTTTTAGTGGAGAATATGTAGGAGTCTTGTGCTTACTTTCTCTGGGTAAAGAAGGATTTCTTAAACAACTGAAGAAAGGATGAATCAGAAAAGAAAAAGATTGTTAACTATGTTAACATGAAAAATCTTTTGTACTAAAGCATCATCAACAAAATGAAATGGTACCCACATTCAAAGAAAAAATATTTTCAACTTCATATAACTAACAAAGGATTCGAATATAAGAATTCCTATAAGTCCGTAAGAACAACCCAGTGGAAAATGGACACAGGCTAGGGGCAGGTGCTTCAAAGAAGAGGACATGCAGAAGGCTGATAAACATGGGAGACACTCAGCCTCACTAGCAATCAGGAAAATGTAAAAGTGAAATGCCATTTCACACTCATAAGATTGGAACAAGGTCTTGACGTTGGTAATCTGAGCATTGGTGAGCATGTGGAGCAAGGCAGCTCTTGTACCTTGTGAGTGGAAATGTAAGTGTCGCCACTTTGGGGAACCATTTAGCAGCAGCTCCTAAAGTATAAAACATATTTAGAGGGCTCAGCTACTAGTGACCCTAAAGAAACTGACGTGTTCATAAGGAGTCATGGAAAAGAACTGTCAGGACAGAATTGCTTATAACACTGAGAAATTGAACATAACTATCTATTAATAGGGAAAAGGATGAATGAACTGTGCTATTTTAATAAAATGGAATACTACTTTCCATTTAATAGAATGGAATAGTACAGCAGCAACAACTGAAGGCACAACAATCAACATGAATCAGTTTCACACACTTAAAAATGTTGAGCACAAGCAGCTAGTTGTGGGAGGAAGTATTTCCTCTGCTACCATTTATAAAGTTTACAAACATAAAGTTACATGTTGTGTAGGGTTAGTCATGTATGTAAGTGTAATGATATGAATGGACATTATGAATGTCAAATTCAGATGTTTGGCGACCCTTGTTGGAGGCAGGGGAGATGTGATCAGGAGTGGGTACGTGAAGACATTGATGGTGCTTGCTGTGGGCTATTGCTTATGTTGGGATTGTGAATCCTTGAATATTTGTTATTTGTTCTCTGTCCTTTTTTGAATGTCAGAAATATTTCATGTTAAAATGTAAGCAAAAAGAAGGAATACTTCTTAACTAAGAGATACAAGTTCGATTAAAGATTAGAATACTGAACCCAAAGTGGCTAAAATCTGGCATAAACAACTCCATCACTGAATGAAGTATATCTGTCATGGATCTAGACATGCCTTTTTTTTTTTCATTTTAATTAATTTGCGACCAGAATCACATTTCCAGCTAAAGTCCATATTTATTAGTCAGATGTGATCTCAACACTGCTATTGCTTCTCTTCTATCAGAGCTATCAGGGCCATTATTTTCCTTTTTTTTTTTTTTCAAATACCCAAGGATATGTTTATTGATTTTTAGAGAGAGGAAGAGGGAGAGAGAAAGAGAAGCACTGATGTAATTGAAACATTGATTGGTTGCCTCTTGTACATGCTCTGACTGGGGATGGAACCCACAGCCATTTGGTGTACGGGACACTGCTCCCACCGAGTCAGTGGGCCAGGACTACTTTTCCTTTCCTTAAAATACGTAGCCAAGGGCCTGTCTTCCTCCTCCCCCAGCCAGGCAATCATTTCTGTAAAGATAATCTGTTTTCCCTTCTTATCTCTCTGAGTACATTGACCTTCCCCTTACTTAATCTTAGTGCCTGGAATTCTGTTTTCAAAATTTTTATGAGACTGCTTCTTTTTCTAGAGCCTTCCAATTCCTATAAGTATAGAAATGCTGACCTTTCCAAGAGCAGCTTGGACACCAGATAAATGCCTTTGCTACCCGGCACGTTCTTTATTTTACAACCATCTGCCCTGAGAACAAATTTGACAAAATGTAGCAGTGCCTGCTCCTGGCCTCCACACATAACTGTGTGGCTTGGGAGAGGTTGCTTAGTCCCTCTGAGCCTCACCAAGGGTTTCCTGGAGAGAGGGAAGAGTGAGGAAGAGGAGTTAATGGGAGGAGACATAAAGAGATGCATAAGGGACAGAGGACCTAATAGAAGGGTTGCGGGGTGGCTTACTCCGGTGAGATGGCTGCTGACAGGATACAGGAAGAAACTTGAGCAGCCCAGTTGAAAAAGGGAAGACCCTGGTACGTTACTGAAGGATGAAAGGTGTCTCGGCAAGGTCGTGATTACGGTGCAGTGTTCTGAAATGAACAGGATGATGGAGGAATGTGGGAATCCACTGGATGTCTTACCAAGTAAGGGTGACAGAGGGGCGGCGGAAAGGTGCACAGGGACCGCTGATAGAAAGGGTGGGAAGTCGGGTGCCAACTTTAAAACAATAAATAGCTGGGATGTGAAAGGAAGAGTTTGGGCCTTTGATTCATGTTCTTATTTTAAAATATAGTAGGAAGGGCAGTAGTCCATAACATAGGCTAAAATAGGCAGATGGAGGCGACTTCCTTCCTATGAGAAAATGACTATAATTTGCTGCCTGACATGCCCGAGCTTCTGGGGTTCTGCGTGTGCCTGTGCAGTGCGGGTCTGCGCTCCGGAGGGACAGGGACGCCTTCCGCTGGTGTCAGAAAGGAGTAAGGAGCTCCTGCTATTTTAATGCCAGTTGATTTTAAACCTTGAATTTCTTTAGACTCCTATCCTTTTACAATAAAATTGTATTTAAACAAAAAGAAAGAACTTACTATTAAACAAGACACCACTTGATGTCCACAAAGAGAGGATATTATATAGGTAGAATTAAGCTAATGCTTTTAGTGAGTTTTTTGCAAATATTGGAAAATTCTAGTGAAATAACACTTCCATGGAAAGCACATCTGCTCTAAGAACCCTGTTAAGCTGTTAGAATCCCATCAACAGATTCCTGGTGGAAGCTGGGATTAGATAGCTCATCCCAGCTTGGCTTTGTTCAATGGAATGAGAACAACAGTGATTATTACCTTTCCCTGAGATTGTGTACGTTCAGCGATGTTGTTTAAGTACTTCACAAATATATCTTTAAATCCTGGCAACATCCCTGTGAGGTAAGTGGTGTTCTTTCCATGTTACAGATAGGAAAAATGAGACTTAAAAAGATTGTTACAACTTGCCTACTGAGTGGCAGTGACTAAAAGGCCCAGCCTGTTTGAAATTGGGTCTCTCTGCCTTCAAAGCCAGGGTTTATTAAGTACTACAGCCTCACCTCTGGTGCCTTATGTCTGTTCTGCCATCAGCAATGCATCTCACGTGTCAGGTTTCTAGGCCCCACGTTGGCCTCACCTCTCTCTGGTGGTCATGGCGTGTGCTGTTCCGCCTGTAACTGAGCTCCTTCCCCCACTTCCCAGTAACAAGTGAAACAGACCACATGTGTAGAAACAGACAGTCTCCAGTTATAAAAATTGCTTGGCAAACCCTTCATAATATAAAAACTTATGTGTCTTAGGACAGTTGATACTGAAGTTGGGAGACTGTGAGGTAGTTGGGGCTTGAAGGATTTGATGTCAGGTGAGGTGTTGGGGATCGGCAGGTGAAGAAGACAGAGACTACTGGGACAGAGGAAATTGTACTTAACAGAGTTTCTGCAATTCAGATAAGGTATGATTATTTCTCAGGTATTCTCAGGGTTCTCCAGAGAAACAAAACCAGTAAGGTATATGTAAGTAGATTACTATGAGCAATTGGCTCACATGATTATGGAGGTAAGAAGCCCACAGTCCACTGTCTGCAAGCTGGGGGCCCAGGAAAGCAGTGGTATATCTCCAGTCCAGCTCCAAAGGCCCGAGAACCAGGGGAGCAAGTGGCATAAGGCCTTGCCAGTCAGAAGGTCTAAGAACGAGCAGCACTGATGTCCAAGGTCAGGAGAAGATGGATGTTGCAGCCCAGCAGAGCTTGAGCCTGACCATCCGCCCCCTTTTTGGTCTTTCTATTCAGACCCTCAATGGATTGGACGATGACCACTGTCACTTGTGAGGGCTGAGCTTCTTTTCAGTTGACTGATTCAAATGCTAATCTCTTCCAAGGACACCCTCACAGACACACCTAAAACGATGTTTTACCAGCTCCCAGAGCTTCCCTTAGCCCAATCAAGTTGACATAAAATTAACTGAGTATGTCAGGCATTTTATTAATAATGAAAAGATGGAGAATAATTAGAAATGTGCACCTAGGAGCGTTGAGTTCATTCTCATCAAACTAGAAAAGGGTAGTTAAACCATTACCAACAAGGAAGCATAGAGCACAGCTCCAAAGGAATCAGCTCATCTTTTTGGAAAAAATAAAGGAAACATGTTAAATATATTGATCAAACATAAAAATAGTCAAGGATTTTTATCAGAAAGTGTTTTCAGACTATTAAAATTGAACCATTAAAAATGAATTGTAGTGCTGCCTGGCGTAGCTTAGTGGATTGAGCGTGGTCTGCGAACCAAAGTGTTGCAGGTTCCCAGTCAGGGTACATGCATGGGTTGCAGGCCATGACCCCCAACAACTGCACATTGATGTTTCTCTCCTCTCTTTCTCCTTCCCTTCCCTCTCTAAAAATAAATAAATAAAATCTTTTTAAAAAATGAATTGTAAGTAGTAGTTGTGTTTTTTAAAATGACAATGTTTAACATACTTCCTTTAAAAAATAGTTTAGGCCCTGGCTGGTGTAGTTCAGTGGGTCAAGTGCAGGCCCGAGAACCAAAGGGTTGCTGGTTCAGTTCCCAGTCAGGGCATATACTGGGTTGTGGGCTACACATAAGAATCACAGTGAAATTTTAAAGTCTCTGGAATACTAAACTTTTGTGAGGGTTTCTTTCTGACCTTCAATTTCTAAGTAGGAAACAAATAAATGAAACTTCTGTAATGTTCAATTTGACCTAACTTGTCCCTCGTATGTCCTGTCATATGAGTAGATATTTTCTCCTTATTATAAGCACACTTTCAAAATTTTGGCTCTTGGGTACTAGGAGCAAGTAAATATAAGAAATTAACCTCACTATTACCTACCCACCCCATTCCTAACTGTGTACTCAGGAATGGATGTACACCACTCACCTTCTCCCACTACCATTTCCACTAACAAGTATACATTTACTTAATTAAACAAATCACTATTTTATACAAAGAGTGTTAAGGGTGTGAGGCAGACTCATGGGCATGAAGTATATTGACAGATTTGTTGAAATCATTGTAAATTGGACAAAATCACTCCTAGTTCTCAAGTAGGAATAGAATTTAATCTGAAGTACTAAGTGGCTTGAAAGCAATTTGGTTAAAAAAAAATCCTGTTGAATTTTGAAGAGAAATAATTCTTCTCTAAAAGTCAGATGAACCCTACAGTAACTTAACAATTTCTTTGTTTTGTCTTGTTTTTCATGTATTCATTGGTTTTTAGAACATCCAAAATGTTTTTGCAAAGAGTTAGACAATGAAACATTACATTTTTGCCAGCGTATTTGTCAAGGGGTAATTTTTCTAGAAAAGAAACCAAGCTTTTTCCTCTTTAATATGAGCCACTAATCATGTGCCCATGTCAGGATGAGATTTGAAAATGAAGTTATTTTAAGCACCTGAGGCAGAAATGGCCGTGAAGGTTCTTGACATCTGAGTGTTGAATTCCATGTGTGCCTGTTGGCTACACAAAGGCAGACAACCTGGGCTGCTCTGACACACCTCCCCTGGGTGTGGGCGCCTTGGGCAGGAGGGAGTGTGGCAAGGGTGCTGACGGAGCCCCGCCGCCAGGGGTGACCACAGCAGGACTCAAATCTGAAGCGCAAGCTGACTGACAGCGCCCGCTCTCCTTGTTCTCCTTCCCAGTGTGCGAGCTGGAGCCTGCAGCCCTGACGTCGGGAAGCACGCGTTATCTCACAGTGCAGCCGCGGAAAAGTTGACTTATACCATACACTATTTTGAGTGTATAATTCAATTTTTTTATATTCACAGACTTGTACAAACATTACCACTATCGTTTTCATTCAAAAACTATATGTATTAGTACCTACTCCTCACCACTACTAACCACCCCTGCTCTCTGCCCTCCCATCCCCTGGCAACCAGGAATTTTACTTTCTGGCTCTGTGTACTTAACCTATTCTGGACGTTTCCTGTAAAAAGAATCACACAGTCTCTGTGACTGGCTTCTTTCACTTAGTATAACGTTTTAAAAGTTCATTCAGTTTGTTGAATAATATTCCACTGTATGACTATACCATATCTTGTTGATCCACTCACGAGAGTGGACAACAGGACATTTAAGTGGGTGATACGCAGAATAACATTACCCCAGGATGTCTGTGTCTTAATCCTCTGACTGAACACTTTGTTACTTGCGTGGCAAAGGGGACTTGACAGATGTGGTTAAGGTTAAGGGCCTTTTGAGATGAGGAGATTATACTGGGTTATCTGATGGGCCTGTCTAATTGCCCCTAAAAGTGGACTCATGTCTTCTGCCAAAGGGAGGTGTGACTCTGGAAGAAGAATCAGAGAGATGCAACATTGCTGGCTTTCAGGATTGAGAAGTCAGGGAATGTGGGTGGATGCTAGAAGCTGGAAAAAGCAAGGAAACGTATTCTCCCCATGTGCCTCCAAAAATGAGTGAGGCCTATAGACTATAATATACATTTGTGTAGTTTGAACATTAAGTCTGTGGTAACTTGTTACAATGGCAAGGTGAAGCTAATACAGAATTGTGTCTACGTTTTGGCTTTTATGACTAATTCTACTATGAACATTTATGTACAAGCATTTGTTTGAACATATGCCTGCAGTTTTCCTGGGTACATACCTATGAGTGGAATTGTGGGTCATGTGGTAACTGAATGGGTAACATTTCAAGTAACTGTCAGAGAGTTGACCAAAGTGATGATGCCATTTTTTTTTCCTATCAGCAAATGTTTTCATTTCTCCACATCCTCACCAACACTTGTTATTACCTGTCCTTTTGATTTTAGTCATCCTAGCGGGTGTCAGACGGTTATTTCATTGTGGTTTGATTTGTATCTTTCTAATGACTAATAAACATTGAGCACCTTTTCATGTGTGTATTGTGTATCATTTCTGTATCTTCTTTGTCTAAACATCTATTCAAATCTTTGTCCATTTCTAGAACTGGGTTATCTTTTTACTGTTCAGCTGTTCTTTATGTATTCTGCATGCAAGGCCCTTGTTAGAAATATGGTTAGCAAATATTTTCTTTCATTCTGCGTGTTGTCTTCTGAGTTTATTGGTGGTGTTCTTTCAGCACAAAAGTTTCTAATTTTGATGAAGTCCTTTATTTTTCCCTTTATATCATACTTTTAATATCAAATCTAAGAAATCAATGCCTGAGCCAAGGCCACAAAGATTTATACCTAGATTTTTTAAAGTTTTACCTTGGACATTTAATTCCACGATCCATTTTGAGTTAATTTTTGTATGTAGTAGGAGGTAGATATTCAACTTCATTCTTTTGCATGTGGATACCCAGTTTTTTAAGGACTTAGATGCAATTGATTTTTAGTTGAACAGGTGCATCCCTGTAGATTACCTTCGGATGTTTATGGTGCAGCTGGTGCTTGGAGGAGGCTTGCTGTGCTGGTGACCGCCTTTTCTCACAGCCTTCATCAGTGAGGAACATGTAATAATGCTCCTCCATCCCCTTATGGGTTGCCACTACCTTGCAAAAAGTGTGAAAAATACAGGAAACCCAACACTTTTGACTGCCACATCCTTTCACCTTTCCCTCTAGTTCTTTGCTTCATTCCCTGCAGTATTGCACTGTTTCTACAGAAGCATTACATGAGTTGCCATGGTCAGGAATATCATTGAAAAACTATTTTAGTCTCACCTTTACCTACTAATTTAGAGTCGCTCAACTCCTTAACCCCCTGAAAACTACCAAGTTCACCAGGTGGGGGTATATTTTCCTCCTCTGGTTTCCTTATGTGACGCCTCCTGAGCAGGGGTGGATTCTTCTCAGCCATTCCTACATCATAGACCACTCTGTGTCATCCCTTGGTTATCTGTGACAGAATGATCCTGGGAAGTGAGGATGGTCTAGGAATGGTAATATTTGTGTCCAGGAGTGAACTACCCTAATTCCTCAACTGGAGAGAGCTTTACTGTGGAAAGGACTGCTTCCCTAAAGCAGTGCTTCTCACACTTGAATGTGTGTACATATCTCCTGGGGATCTTTTTAAAATGCAGATTATAATTCATTGTGTCTAGTGGAGCAGAAGAATCTGTATTTCTAACCATCTCCAGGCGTGCTGATGCTCATGGTGCATCGATCACATTTTGAGTAGTAAGGTCCCCAGGGATCACAGATTCTAGGGGGAATTCACAAGGTGGTAAGCTCTGGAAGTATTCTCATCCTGACCCTGAATTTTCCCTAAAATTTTTTGGAAATTAAAAACAAAAGTTTAATAAAAGGAAATATTCCCCCATACCTGACAAAACAAACCTACTTCAGATATACTTCAGCAACTGCAATTAGGGAGAGATTAAACTTCTCAAATAAATGAAAATTGGCCTTTAGAAAAATCTGCAAAAATTTTGCTGCAGCTAGTTATACAGTTGCAAAGCTTGGATTTATATGCCCTCGAAGATGACAGGGTGACGTCTGTGGGCTTTTAGTATATTATCCGTGTCATGCTTCAGAAAGGTGTTAGCATGTGATTTATGTTTGGAGGACAGTGTCCAACTGGCTGTTTTAGTTATAGATGTCCCTAGGTGATTTAAGAATGAAATGCAGTAAGAGTTGGATTCCTCTCCTTGATCAGTCTGACTTTTCTCTAAGCTCAGTTAAGCTTTCATAGCAGGTGTCACCCAATCCCCTTATCATGAAACTCCTAATCCAAATTCAGCGGCTGAGGACCTTGTAGGTTATATTTCTTGGGAGTGATTTTACCCTAAGTCATACAGTGGAAGGCTAGTCACTCCTGACCAGGGCATATAGCTAAATATTAGAGACTTTTTGTTTTCCCTGGTAGTTCATTAAAAATCAGAGTTATTTATCAAATTATCCGTGATTATATGATCATTTCCATTTTCTTTTAGGTTCATATTTTATCTATTTTTGTTCTGTAAAACTTAGCCCAGGGAGGGAAAGGAGGGGAGACTGATCGATTGACTCACTGGTTTATTTGTTTACTTATTTATTCACCTTCACCTGGTAAAGATTATTTATTGGGGCTGGATTGGAACTAGTTGAATTGGGCAGGTGTGCATACTGATTGTAAAGAGCAAGAAAAAAGGGGAAGACTGTACAAATATACCATGATGTCATAGTTTATGCTAATTTCTATAACTTTTTATAAAGTGTTGATAGCTTCCTCACTGGAAGAAATAAGAGAAGTAAAAATTTGTGTTTACCCTTACTGGACCATATTCAAAAGTCCACATGACTTACCTACTGTGTTCTTCTTGTTAAGTAAGAAACAGAGCCTTATGGCAGCTGGCTTAGGATGAAATATAACTGTAATAGAATAATAATAGTATTCATTATAATAATAGCAACACCAAAGGTAGTAGTAGTTGTTGCTGCACTGTTTCAGTACGAAGGAGCCTGAGCCCCAGGGCATGTGTGTTATTCTGGGTAACTCAGTAGACCTTCTGCTTGGCTGTTTGGCTCTTGAAAGCCTCACTTCTGTCACTGCCTAAAGGAATCGTATCAGAGTGTGTGGTCCTGAACCATAGTGGAAATGAAAGAATTTGCAAAGCCATCTTCCTTGTGCTTTTAACTCAGTCCAGTCATTTCTGTCCTATCTATGCTCAAGTTGTTTCAGGAATGCAGGGAGCGCCAAGCCTGACCTCTCTAGATAGTAATGACGTGAAACGCACCTGTGTACTTTTGTTAGCTCTGAGAATCATGACACGTTTTTCTCACCCA
The DNA here is from genome assembly GCF_019186645.2 of Phyllostomus hastatus. NCBI lineage: Eukaryota > Metazoa > Chordata > Mammalia > Chiroptera > Phyllostomidae > Phyllostomus > Phyllostomus hastatus. The sequence continues at coordinate 2,086,996 of NW_025333860.1, read as the reverse complement.
CAATTCCCATTCTCCTCCTTGAAAAACACGGTGTTGACTCAAGCACTGTGATAAGTAACTTCAGGTGATAGTGGGGAAGCCGAGGGAGACTCGTGTTCTGCTTTGCAGCTATCCTCCTGCCTGGTCCTTGTGTTTGAAACAGTTGAGGAAATAATTTTCTGAAAATGAGCAAAAACTGTTAAGCTAAGAGCTATAACCCTTGGAAATGTCTGAGTAAAATACTAAAATGCAAAAGCAAATACTGAAATTTGCAAAAGCAAGCTCATAAATCTTGATTTATCATTGCAAATCTTCATCAGAGAACTATGTGTAGGCCACTCTTCTAATGTGCATTCTCAGTGCAAAATTTAAGGAAAGAGTCTTCCTGACAACTGATACATGATTATGAAAAAGAAAAACATCTGCAGGGTCAGCAAAATCCATACCAGGACCCCAGATGGTAAGGCTCAGTTGGTTTGAACATCATCCCATAGACCGAAAGGTGGTAGGTTCGATTCCCAGTCAGGGTGCATACCTAGGTTGTGGGTCTGATTCCCAGTCTGGGCATGTATAATCCCTTGTTCTGGTGCAAATGGGAGGTAACTGATCAATGCTTCTCTCTTGTATCAATGTTTCTTTATTTCCCTTACTCTCTCTATTTTCCTTTCTCTCTTTTCCTTTCTCTCTAAAAGAAAATGAAAATATGTCCTAGCTGACATCTTATAAAAAATTATTTAATAAAAAAACAAACACCAGAGCTGTTAAGGAGCTGGTACCCTGGTGCACAGCAATCAGTTGCCTCTCCGGAGACTGAACTCACAACCCAGGCATGTGCCCTGACCAGGAGTGGAATCGGTGACCTTTTGCTTTGTGGGACGATGCCCAACCAACTGAGCCACACTGGAAAGGACTAGATACATTCTTTAGGAAGGGAGAAGATACTAGTCATCCTATCTTGAAAGATGTATGATTGTCATAAGTTCACAGATTTCTCTTCAATTAACTTAATGAGGGCAGTACAAGAAATCATTGCTGTGGCTAGTATTTTGAAGTTCAGTTAAAAAAAACAAAACAGAAAGCTGGACATTTAACTATCCAGCTAAGCTGCAAACTCCACACCCCAGTCTCACAATTGAGAGTATATATGAGTAAAATGGTGCCGTACCCATGAATAATGAAGTGGTACCAAACAATTGCACTGAAAGATAAGGGAGCAATCCAGCAGAACTTTAAAATCTATCTTGTGACTAAAACTTGGGAGACAGTCTTGGAATGATTAATTAGAAAAACATTGACTCAACCACTAGAAACTAAAGGGTGCCTGTACAATAAAATCCGTGAGAAAAATAACTTTTTTTGCATCTTATTGACATATTTTCTGATACCAGTTTTCGTGTCTGTTGCCAAGGCAACAAAAGATGATGCATAATTTGTTTAAGGCTCAGTGAACCCCAGTAACCCTGAGCAGCTACAGAATGACACGTCGACACCACAAACAATGCACAGCAGAGGACATGCAAGGGTCACGCGCCTGTCGGCTGGAGTGCTTCTTGCCCTGCATCCTCAAACCCCTTCCCTGCAGAAGAAACATTATTTTTCCATATTCTGGAGGCCTCTTTATCCCATTTCCACTTCTTGTTGGTGCTTTTTTGAGATTGGTAAAATGTGAACCATGTAGTGGAGTTTTTTCAAGGACTGAAAATATTTCATCACTTGTTGTTTTTAATTGATGCCTTTAAAATACAAGGTTAAACATGGAAATTATAGACAACAGCAAAGCAGTTCACTTTTCAAATTGTTTTTCAAAATTTCCATGAAGAGTAATCACCTTCTAGACTTCCCCTCCTCTCAGCATACTCAGGACCTGGGATTCTAAATAGGATTATAGTCATTTTATATTCAAAGGAGCCTGGGACAGTCACAAAGATGACCTTCCTTCAGTAAGTGGTCTGTGGCTCCTCAACAAGGAAGGAGTAATTCTCCTTCAGCCAGTGAGGGAGTGAGTGACCATAATAGTTGAGCTACTACTTTTTGTTGGAATTCCCTCAGTGGAAGTTCTGCTGCTCAGCAGCTTTTAAGATATTTTGAGTTTTGTATCCTTTCAAGATTCTGTGAATTACTCCCTAATTGCATGTATCAGCGTAGGTGTTTGCAGCATTAAGATTTGGCATATAACTCAGGATTGCAGAGAAGAAATTATGTAAATAAGAAAAAGGACTCAAATTCCAATTAACCTAGTGGTGGCTTCCCAAAATAGCTGTGTGGTCAAGAATCCATTTTTAAATTTCCAGTCTGCTTGGACCAGTGCTTTAATAAAATAGACTAAAAATGAACTGGTAGAAAAGTCAATTGAAAAAGACAAGTCTACATTTTTTAAGAAGGTATTAGATTCAACAGCCATCAGATTACTCGAAGTTCTAAGACATTTCTAAATGCACTGGGTCAATTTCTGCTGTTACTGAAGAACAGGACCAGGTGTGTGTGCGGTTTCTGGTCCCCACTTTGAGTAGCACTCACACTTACTCACTTGCACCTGTTGCGGTTCCAAGTTTTATTTTTTTAATAAATTATTGTTTAACAGTTTAGATTAAGTACAAGAAGGGACCCCAAAAATGGGATTTATTTATAAAAATTGTGTACTTACCATATTTTTCAGACTATTAAGATGCACTTTCCCCCCCAAATTTGGGAGGAAAATGGGGGTGCAAATGTAGCTTACCTGACTTGCTGTGGGGTAAGCTACAGTCCAAATGTAGCTTACCTGGTTTGCTGGGGGGTGGGGACGGTGGTGGAGTGGGGTCACAGGTTATTAAATATTTTACCACATTTTTTGCTTCAAAAATTTTTTTCCTATTTTCCTCTTCTAAAACCTAGGTGTGTCTTATGGTCTGGAGCATCTTATAGTCCTGGAAATAAGATATTAAGTTTAAATATTAGATATTTAAACTTAATTATAACTCTAATATTTAAATATTAGATATTTAAACTTAAGTCACCTTCAAAGTACTATCCATGTGATGCAAGACACCTGTCAAAACATTTTTTCCACTGCTCAAAACAGTTCTTGAACTTGTCAATTTAGATGCCTTTTAGTGCCTCTGCTGCTTTTTGTTTCACTTCTTCCACACTGGCAAAACGTTTCCTTTTGAGGACTTTTTTTCATCCCAGGAAACCAAAACAAAGTTGCTTGGAGTGAGATCTGGTGAATAGGGAGGGTGGGCACGGGGATCATGCCATTGTTTGGTCAAAAACTCCTGAGCACTCAGTGCAGTGTGGGCAGGTTCACTCATAAATCAGCCATCGTGAAATGGGCAAACACTTTGAAAGAGTCTTAAAAAAAAATTCACTGAAGCCAAACGCAGCCTCTCACAACAGTGCCAGTTGGTACACTGATGCAGGTGGGTTCTTAGAACACTCAGCTACTGGGGGAAGCTGTACCACCAGGGGCCTGCCCTTAGAAAGATAATTCTAGTTTGTTCTGGGTCCCCACTTGAAATAAGACTGATTTTTAAGTAGATGGAAGTACACCTAAATGCAAACTCCAATACATTGTTAAAGAGCCACAGAAGACTTTAACAATGATTTGGCAAACACTAGTTGCTGCATTTCATATTTCTTTGGCTTCTTTTCCTATCAACCCATAAGAGATCTCACCCAGCCGCTTCTCCCTATCACAATACCTAATGATGCTACCAGGTGATTTTCAATGACATCCATCCAGTTTCCTCTCCAGTCTTAACTTAATTTTTAAAATCCTGAATTATTTAGTTGAAAACAGTTATCTGGGACCTTAGTCTTATTTAAAATTACCTCTAAAACTATAGGAAAATACATAATTACATTAAATTCTAATCTTACTCAGATCTCAAGTGGTTACAAAAATGTTTGAATTCTGTGAATTCCATGTTATAATTGGGCTCATAGAAATGCAGCATTACTTATGCTGAATACCACCTGGATGGATCTCCCCTGTCAGATACTGTCAGCCACTGGTGGTTAGCCAAGCCTCTCTCCTCCCACTGCAAAAGTTGAACAAGGTGGCAATGTTTAACATGGACAATGCTCAAGGGGGCACAGTTGCTGTTTTACAGTATTTGGAGGGCTGCCATGTGACTGGAGAGCGCTCAGTAGAAGTCAACAGAGAGGCTGATTTTAATTAAATGAAGCATTTCCAAACATGCACACACAAACGTTTGGAAGAAGAGAAGGAACCAAGGAACTCATCTGGTCTTTTTCAGCTGTGTGAGATCCTGTGCTTCAGATAAGGCTGCTGGGGTGAGGATGATAATAAAATAAAAGTTTAGAACGCTCCAAGGAATGGAAGAAAACCTTGCCAGTGGGAGGGATGGGTCGTGATGGAGCACTGCTGAGAAATGACTGGCTGTGGGGCCGTGGGAGAAGGGCACTTACGCCTTGGATGCACATTAGGCTGGATGACTACCAAGGTGCTGTCCGTCTTTAGTTAGCTGAGATTAGCAACTTCTGGTATCTGTAATGGAGACATTTGTACTGCTTGGTTTCTTTTCCTTTTTATTTTAAATTTAAAATAGTTTAAACCTATGGAAAAGTACACTCAAATTTACTGTTCTGCTATTTTTGTTCCATCTCTCTCTCTCTCTCTCTTATCTTATGGATATAGCTAAAGCCTTACCACCGCTTTTCCATCCCTTTCCTTTCTTTCCTTCCCAGAAATGCCCACTGAATTGTTCAGAAATTCTTTGTTGTCAGATTCCTCTGATGTGAGGAATTTCATTTTTACTTTCTGACTTCTTTCACAGCCATGGCAATTCTGGCTCATGATTTTTTTTTAACATCTCTGATACTAGCAGTAGAAATAGAAGGTTTGAGGGCCTTGTAGGATTTATGTTGTTAAATGTAAGCTTTAGTAACTTATTATCATATAGATGTGTTTTCCAGGCCTGTGATCTGCTAACTCATTTAAAATTGGGAGTTGAAAAGTTTACTCTGATTAAAGATACAGGGTTTAATACCAAGAATGCTATACATAACCTTTCTTATGGTAGATAGACCCAGAAGAGACTAAGTATTATGATCATCATACATTCAGTCATACAAGTGGTTTATTCAACTCTTTCATCCATTGAGTAGATGAGCATTCAAAGGGCATACTCTGGACCAGCCACTGCCCCAGGCTTCAGGATTACCAACATAGATAAAAATCCCTGTTTTCATGAACTTGACAATCTAGTGGTGAGAAGACAAACAAATAAATATGTCAGATGGAAAAGAAATATATTCTATGAAGAACTATAAAGCAGAGTAGGTGAGAAAGGAGTGTGGGTTGGGACCAGGAGTTACATCTTATTTTGGGTAGTCAGTGAAGGCCTCTCGAACACAGGGACACGTGCACAGTAGCCTCCAGGACATGAGAGACAAGCTGTGCATATCAGGGGAAGCACATTCTAGGGATTAGGTGAAAGGATCTTCAAATGGGAGTGTGCTTCTCATGGGGACAGTTGCAAGGTTGTGTGGATGAGTGGTGTGAGCTGGGAACAAGCAATAGAAGATGTGATCAGAAGTCTCAACTGCTTCTCAAAACAGTCCTGTCGTAGAGCTAAGGCAGATGCTATTATGCCCATCTTTACACATTAGGAAACGAAAGCCTAGATAGCATGACTTGCTCAAGGTCACACTTAGTAGCTGATGATAGAACCAGGACTAGCATGTCTCCTGAAATCTAGAACATGGTGGTCTTTTCCGGGTACCACAACATTATTTTCTGGTGTACTAGGACTTAGAAAAACATGGTCTGGACATCAGTGTCTGCATCTGTAGAGTGAGGGAAATAAAATTCTGGGTTATGATGAGATCCAAGCAGGATGATGTAGGTCGGGCCCTGTGAACTGCAAAGCTCTCTGCACAGGATGCGCTGCTACAGCTGAGGGCACCTGGGCCCAGGGCTACGGGCAAGCTCGAAGTTTGTAAGCCAGCCCTTGTCAAAGCCAAGCCTATGTAATTAATGTGTAGCACTTTGGATTGTATAGATGCCCCATATTCTGATTTTTCAAGATTCATAAAAGTTAAATTATATGCAAATTCTAACAAAATTTTGAAATACTTCAGTGACTGCATCTCCTTTCCTGCTTGTCCCTACAGATAACACAGAAATGTAAATATGGTTGCGAGTATTTACCTGGCACCATTCTACAACTGTGTCTTTTACCTGTTTCTATTTTAAGTGCACTTTCCTTTGTAATTTCTTGTTTCCTTTCATGTCCTGCCAAATCCCATTAACTTTTCCCTGAGCCATGTAACGTAGAGTTAGGCTACTGTGGGTGATGGGGTTTGCCTGGGGCGAAGCCTGAGTGCAGGGAGTAACCAGCCCCTTTCCGAAAAAGCTGCGGCTCAGCCCAACCTCTGACTTTTGGAGGGCTGTTAGATCTCCTAAAAGTGGCTGTTGGCCTGGCGGTCCTGGCACAACCTGAACCTTAGAGGAAATTAAGAGTTTGTTCACTTCAGATCTGTTTTGGTCTGAGTAATAGGGGAAGGACCATTTGTGGAGACAGACCTGGCGGAAGGGACAACAAGATTGATGCAATTAAGGGACCAAAGAAGGGTCAGTGTGGCTGGCCCCCAGTGGGAATGGAGAAAAAATGAGATTGAGGGGGTAGGTGGTTCCTTTTCAACCATGATATGGAGCTTAGATTTTATCATGTGGATAGTGGGACGTGGGGACAGTTTTTAAGCACACATGACATGGCATGCTTCCCATTCTTGCTCTCAGGAAACAAATGGGGTTGGGATGTACACCACTCAGGCAGCGCATGCACAGGTCCAGTTGAGACATGATTGACTGTGGTCAAGTAGAAGCCATACAAGTGGAGCTGGACTCAGGATACCTGTTGTGGTGACACTAACAAATCTTGACAATGGATTGAGTTGGTAGCATGGTTAGGAAAAGAATTAAATCAAGTATAATTTCTAGATTTTTGGTGTAAGCATGTGAGTGAATTAGTGATTCCATTTACTGTAAAGGTGAAAGACAAGGAGGGGTGGATCAGGAATGCCTGGGAAAGGGAGGAGGTAGCAAATCTGTGATGCTGTTTGGCCATGTTACATTTGAGAGACCAATAAGAGACACCAAGGGGATTGTTGGTAGAGGGCTGCAGCTTGGAGCTCAGGGAGATGTGGGCTGGATATACAGACTTAGGATGCCTTAGCATGGAAGTGATGTTAAAAGTAATACAATGGATGGTTGCAGTCACAAAAGAAGAAAGTGTAGCCTAGTCGGAGACCTGAGATGCTCCAACAGTTAGAGATCTAACAGAAGACAACAAAGACTCAAAAGGAGGAGAAAAACACACACTCCAAAAGAAATGAGGAAAAAAAAATGAGGAAAAAAGGATTTGGTAAAATTTTAATAAGAGGGAAAAAGTCACTATCTTTTTTCATGGAAAGAATGTTATCAGTATTATTTCTTCAACAACAGTAACTATTCAGGGTGCCTACCTTGTTTTAGTTTTTTAAAAAATAGTTATTAAAAGGCAATGAATTTTCATTCTTAAAAAATTAAAAATACCAAGTACAGAGAAGGAATCACTTAAAATTTCAAGAGTTTTCATGGCAATTTCAATTTCAAAATGCTAACATTTGGTGTGTTTTTCTAATCATCTCTAAAGCTTCCAAGAAATTTTCATGTAAATGAGGTGATATTGCATAGACATAGACAAATGTGTATAATATTCTGTATACTCTACATTATAATGGAAACAGTGCCTCATGTTACGAATTTTTAATCAAGTGTTAATGCCTGCATGTATTGTTAAACATACTTCTTAAATGCTTCCACATCTGTATGTTTGCTGTTCTTGAGCAGTTCCTGCTTGCTTTGTTTTTCCTCTTGGTGGAACACGGTGAGGTAGACAACTCATCTCCTTGACCCAATATTTCCTACTGTGTCAATTTGCTGCACAGAAACATGGAAAAGCCAGTCAAACTGCCTGCTTAGAACCTTGGCTTACCAACACTCCCACTAATGGTGGTGCCACTTGATTAGAAACCTTGTCATTCAACACTTTCTTTCATTTGCCTATGGCCCTCGAATTTTAAAATGTCATGAAAATAAAAAGCATTCATGACAAAGTTTAATGGGAGGGTTGTAGGAAAATGAAGCGTAGTGCTGAATCCCAAGGTTCCATATCAGGTGACACCTTCACTAGAGGGAATCTTGAAAAAGATTCATATGAAAAAGATTTCATAATAAAACAGGTCTTTAAAATATCTATAAGTCCAATGACTGCAAAAAATAAGATGGCAGTTAAGAAAAGAAAACATTGCTGAAATATACGGTATTGGAATTCTCCAAGCATATAAAACTTAGTATTTTCTGCACTCAAAAGATTATAATCGATGTCAGTTGAAACAATGGCTGTTTTTGACCTGTTGATTAGACTGCTGTATATAAAAACCTTGAAAATGGCCTCATAAGAAAGACTAAGAAAAATGTACACCATACACATACAAGATTTTGAAACTTTTTATTTATATGGAATATCATTAATATATCTTTAACCCTGCATATTTTTTATTATAAGGAATCAGTATATATGCAAATTGAAAAATAACATATATATTATTCATGCCATAGAAGTAAGCTTTGGATTGAGAAAAATAGAGACCATTTTCAGACCCTCTAAATAAAGGGGTAGAATTGTCATTTATTGCTTTTTTTTTTAAGATTTTATTTATTTATTTTTAGAGAGGGAAGGGAGGGAGAAAGAGAGAGAAACATCAATGCGTGGTTGCTGGGGGTCATGGCCTGTGACCCAGGCATGTGCCCTGACTGGGAATCTAACCTGCAACACTTTGGTTCACAGCCCGCGCTCAATCCACTGAGCTACGCCAGCCAGGGCTCATTTATTGCTTTTTAAAGAAAAGCTAATTATTTGGGACAATGGAAATACCTCTTTAATCCACACGCATTTACCTTCAAGAGAAATTCTATGGTTAAGAAATGATCATTAGAAATAGTTGGTGAGTAATCTGTGTGTATGTGTGCATTTTTTTTCTATTCAAAGTCAGGTTTTCATAACTACTTCTTATTACAGTGGATAAGAGGGTTTCTGTGGCTCACCAGTAATCTCCCATTGTACCTTGGCACCACATGACACAAAGGTTGTGTATGCATGTGCACAGGTATGGGAGCGAAAAGCTACGTAAGCTTCAATTGCAAGCAGACCCTGTGTCGGTCCTACGCGTGTGTCCTCTGAAGTTTTGTGTAGAACCTGACACATACAAAGTCTTAAGTGCTTGCTTGTTGGAGTAAGTGAAAAACAATGATACAGAAGCACAGGTAGTTCCAGCTGGGAGAGGGTTGTCCAGCATATGGGACTGGATGACTCATGGGTTCTCCTCTTGCGACAGTTTTGCTCCACAGGTTCCGTGTTGTTTAGAGATAAAAACAGCCAGCGCCTGCAGGTTCTCAAGGTTGTGTTCACTAGGCAGACTGGGACAAAAATATCAAACAGAGGACCAGAATCTCTGGGCAGGAATGCCCAGCAGGATTCAGATTCAACAATCACGTCTTGAATGTCTGCTGCATTCCAGGTGCCTTGTGATCAATTCTCAGGTTCCTCATGTAAGACGGCACTCCTATAAATGGATGTTAATGGGCCATTTCACTGATGAGCAAGCTGAAACTTAGAAAATGTTTGCACAAGGCTACCTTGTGCAAAGGCAGGCCTGAAATTTGAATTCAAGTCTCTTGATGTTTCATAAGCCACCACTGGACTTTCAAATAACCATTTAAGTCTTAAATCTGTTTGAGATGGTTTCTCACCTGTTCCTTTTGATCTCTAGTAAAAAAAATTCACACAGATCATAACAGATTCGAATAAATCACAGAATTTCCTATTTGGGAAAGATAACTTAATATGAGGGGAACTGAGACCTGGAGAGGTTGCATGCTTTCCCTGTGGCTGCATTGCTGCTAGTGGCAAAGCCAAGGCTCCAACCCTTGGGCTGGAGCCTTCTAGCATCATCTTTAATAACCAATATTCGACAGGGATGGCAACTTTCCAGTGGCTCACTCTGGCCAAACAGATCTTCTGTGGATGCGTAAGGGAGTATCAGAGCAGTGGGTTCCTTTCAGCTTTGACAGGATGCCAGACCTACCCGTGTGGGTGTGAGGTTGTAGCGGGATGTAGTCACCTATCTTATTCACATAAAACCAGTACAGTGAATTTGGGTCTGTGCTTATATTGGAGGTGTGGGATTTGGGGAACGTGTGTGTTTTATTTGAATTCCTTAATTCTGTTGGTTCTAAGAATAGTACTCCTAGTGCTCAGCCTCTGGCATCCTTCGCCTGTGCCCTGAAGCCAGCCCTTGAGCTGTGTGACTGAACGTTATTATTCTTGCTCCAAGGGACTGTATCAAAACCTATTTCAGTTTGGTCAGCCACACTGTCCTAGTGCAGCAGAGAGATCAGAGCCTTGGCTGGGATGGAAGGGGCAAGGAGATTCAGAAAGATGAAATAAGTATGCATATGTGTTGTGTAGGCCTTTTCACAAAAATCCTCATTTAAGCCTAGCAAATATTTTGCAAAATAATATTCCCATATTTATATGTGAGAACACTGAAAGTCAATATAGTTTGTCCAAGTTTTTAAGTGGAGTGAATGATGCTTTGCTTTAAACTTGGGTTTTTGGATTCAGCGTGGGCTGTGAACCAAAGTGTCACAGGTTTGATTCCCAGTCAGGGTACATCCCTGGGTTGCAGGCCATGACCCCCAGCAACCACACATTGATGTTTCTCTCTCTCTCTCTCTATTTCCTCCCCTCCCTCTCTAAAAATAAATAAATAAAATCTTTAGCAAAAAAAAAAAACGGGTTTTTAACTTTAAAGTTCATGTTCTTTTTACTATTCTTATATGCCTAAGGTTATATTCCTAAGATACAGCTTTTTAAAAAAAGGCATTCTTATTTTGTAGTGTTGTGTGTTTTCTTTGTTTTTTTTTTTCTTTGTTTTTAACAATAGAGAGACCTCACATTGGATGTTCTGAGTGAACTTTCAGGTGTATTAAATTTTGGAGTTTCATTTATGTACCAGTTGTAACACATCCCTGAAACATTTATAGAGAACAGTTTTTGTTTAATGGACTGTGTACTAGGTACTACAGGAGAGAAGACAATTCTCTCTGTCCTTATGCTGTACAGTATGGGAGAGAGAAAATATGCAGTTTAAATAAGCATAATGTGAAACAATTTAAGGAACAAGGATCATTGGAGGGACACCAGCCCAGCACTTTGGCCGTCGCAGAGCTTTTAGGCAGGAGCCCAGACACGCAGTGTGCTGCCTTGATTCTCAGAGCAGGTCATCTGATCTACACTGAACAGCTTCAACCAGGCAACAGAGCAACAGAGAACCAAATCAAATGCAGGGACCAGAAATGAGAGCTGTAACCGATCAAGAAATTGTACAGGAAGACCACAGGCATGTGTGATCATTCAGAGGAATTCAATAAATGACACTTGGTTACTGTAATATTTATTTAAATCTCTGATAAAATGGTTTGTTGTGAGCCACTTTTTAATGTGGTATTAGCCATCTTTTCATAGATACCTCAAGGTTTCAAATTAAATGCAAAATCATATTCAAGGCTAAATATGTTGCAAAATATTTTGTATAACTCAGTGTGATACTTGGTAAAATTCTGTGATGATAACCTGGTTGAATTTAGACCCATTGCAATCCTGGTATCTATTCAAATATCCATGGAATTACCTACAAATAGAAAAAGGTCTAAATAGAGCAGTAATCCCCAGAAACTGCTATATTCACTCATCGACCTTCCTCGCCTTAGAAAATATTATCACATCTTATGTCTTAATTAACTTTCTCATATTTTTCTCTCCTGTTTGGGAAAAGGCCTAATTGAATTCAACCAAGGTTCCCACAAAACTAATGGGAGAGATAAAATAGGTATATGTAACTCAGCTCCTCACCAGACTCACCAGACTATGAATTTACTTAAAGGAGAAGGAAGTTGTCCTCAGCCCTGGGACACTTCGAGAAGCATCTGTGGTAGTCAAAATAATGTCCCCACCAAAGATATTCAAACCCAGTCCCCAGAACCTACGACTGTGTTGCCTTACGTGGCAAAAGGGACACGACAGACTCGATTAAATTTAAGGACCTAGAGACGGGGGGAGGGGAGGGTTAGTCCATGTAATCCAGGTGGACCCAACCTAAATTCCCTAAAAGTGGCTTTGAACATAGTGATAAGGGCCATTGGAGAGACACTGCCCAAGCAATGTGGGTTGTCTCTCAAGGATGCAAAAGGCAAGGAAGCATCCTCCAGAAGGAATGGGAGACCATGTGGGACTTTTAACTGACAACTCTAAGGTGTTTTCACAAATTGTGGTAATTTATTACAGCAGCTAACTAACTGATAGAAAATCTTTAAAAGTTCATTAGTCAAGTAAACAACACAGAGAAGTATTTCTGGGAGAGGAAGTTTTCAAAGTTTGGTGTTACTTGGAAAGACATACCAGGGGATGTGGAGATTGAAGGGTGAGCAGTAACACAGTCAAGAGAAAGCATCGGAACATTCCAGCATGAAGGGAGAAGCAGGGACATACAGGCATCTTAGGGGGCAGTAAGTAGGCCATTCTGGAAAAAAATTATATAAGACAGTATTCATAGGTAAGGGAGGAAAGATGCCAAGATGCCTTCAAGTTATATTTAGGATGTGGAACACTTAACACTTGAAGTTTGAAATTTGCCTCATAGACTGCTGGTTTTCAAACCGTGTCCTTTGGGACTTGGAGACGTGTCAGGGGATAGCGAAACAATTCCAGATGCTCCAGCATCCTTCCCGTCCTCCCATTAGAGCAACTCTCGTCTTACCTGTTTTCTGTATAGGGGATCTGCTTGAGATTTCGTTCAAAAAGCATTCCACTAGTTTAAAACAACGAGTGAGGAAAAGCCTCAGTGGTGGTCTTTCTCTGGCCAGTGTCCCTGCTGGGTGTTTGTTTGTTTGCTTGCTTTTTGCTTTCCTCAAGGCTATTTGTATTTAGCTCTTTATGCTTCTTATAATAAATAAAATAAATGTCTAATTTTACAACTAAGTTACTTTTACAATCACTCATGCAAACTAGACCTTGATATTCTGATTTGAGCAGAAAGTCCTCTCGGTTATGCACACATTCCCATTTGTGCTGCCCTCACCTCTGCCTTGGATTTTGCTGGCCATCACTTACTTCTGATGTTGAGTCAGAGCCAAGCCATAGCTGGGAGTCCTGGCTCCTGCAGAGAAGACAGTGGACTTGCCTTTTAGGCCAGACTAATAATGCTTCAGTGCTGGGTGGGGGGTAATTCATTTTCGTGACTTTTATGGCAACATCATTGAGTCCTGTCATGTTTACGGTCTGAGAGGGACCTCATTTTCTTCTCTTTCCCTCCCATGAAGACTTGTGTCCAGAAGCCTCTAAGAAGCTCACTGAAACATTAGGCATGACGAAGCCACAGTCACTTAGTCGCTTAGCCCAGTTGTTTGGCGAAGAGCTCTCCCAGTTTGCTCTCCCACCAGAGAAGTCTGACTCTCCTAATCTATATCAGATGTGAGGAGGAAGCTGGAGTTTATCTTGGACTTCATGATGGGTTAGAAAATAAACACACACAGAGCTGTCTTCTTGCTGTTGGCAAGTGGTTGTATTTTGTTTTGACTCTTCTCCTGCTCTCCTGTAGCTCAGAGAGTTCTCCCCGAGTCTGATGCTGTAGAAAGTCTGGGAGAGTGCCACACCCAGGAGGTCGTTGACAAGAAGGCACTTCAGCGATGAAGCCATCCCCCCAGGTTGAAATATTGCTCCCACAGAAGTGAGAGGGAAGAACTTGAGCTGTGCCAGCTTGAGGGCGTCAGGGACATAAATCCTCCTTACAGACCTCAGAAATGTGTCATTCCCTTAATATAGGTTCTAAAAAGATGGAAAAAGAAAAAGTCTATATTCAGAACAAAACTGAGCAGGTGAGCTAATAATGTTCACATTCATTTTAAGCTTTCTTGGTCTCTAAATTACAATCTGTGAAACAGTGCTACCTGGTTTTTCTATTAGGTGATTTGCTTCGTGTCATTTAGCAAGTCACAGCCTCTCTGTATTTCTCTTTCTTTTATTTTTTTTAAATTATAAGATCAGAATTTTATTTATGTTTTCATTTTTAAATCATTTTTACTTTTCAGTTACAGTTGCCGTGCATTATGATGTACGTTTCAGGTGCATGCCCCAGTGGTTAAACATTCTCTCTCTCTGTGAGAGTTGGCATTCATGGTGCCCAAGGACTCTCTCCCGCCAGAGGTCCACCGCAGCTGCACAGCATGGGGTCTCAGAGCACCACCGGGAGCCAAGCAGCAAGGGTTTGATTGCTTGGAAGATGCATGACATCCTTAGCAAGTTACTCACTTTCTTGGTGTCTTGTGTAAAATGGTAATACTTACAGCACCCACCTGGCAGGGTTGTTATCCTGATTCAGTGAGGCAGAAAAGCACTTTGAACTTCCTTTAGCACAGAATAGTTCCTCTGATGGGGAAAGTGAAATAGCCCCATAATATCTGTGCTAATTTGAACTTTTCTATCATTTCCTGAGAAGCAACTTTTGACATTCTTCCTCCTGGGTAAGGAGGAAGACAAATTAGTATTGACTTTTTATTTAATGCTTTGATTTCATTGAAATAAATTTCCAAATCAATTATATGCAATATCCAAAGATATTTTAGAAAATATAAACAAGTATGAAGAAGAAAATAACTTATATGCTCACCACCCAGATATAATCATTTTGCTTGATTTCTAGTCAGGCTTTGGGGTATTTTTTCACAGATTAATTTCATTTATTTACCAAGTAATAATTATTCTGTATAAACCACTTTAATTCCTAATCTTTTCATTACTATTCAGTTGTAAACTCTTTCCTGTGATTACCTAGGATTAATTGTCACCTCACTGGTTGTGTAATATCATTTTGAATAGATATTTTGGATTTATTTCTCCTTTGCCAGATTGTTGAATATGGTGGTTGTTTGTGATTTTCAGCACTATAAATAATAGTGTAATAAATATTCATGTTCAAGCTTAAGTTCACAGGGTTCATTATTCCTTTAGGATAGATTTCCAAAGGTAGATTTTACTAGATCAAGGGATATGAACATTTTTAAAAATTTGAATTTGCCAAGTAACTTTCCAACATTGTTGCTACTAGTAATATATCAGGATGTACATTTTATCATATTCCACCAGCATCAGTATCATTTTTCTAATCCGTGCCAATTTGTAAGCAGCTATGGTACTACCGTGTTTGTGTCTCGCTGGGTGACGTGGAGTTGCTTATTACTAAAGGTATTTGTTCTTTTAGCAAATATCTGTTCATGCCCTTCACCTAATTATTTAGGAGTCCTGGTATTTTTCTCACTGATTTGTGTGAGTTCTTTGTAGAGAAAAGAATATAGTGTCTATGTGAAATATTTGCTAAGAATATTTTCCCTGGTAATTTTTTGCCTCTTATTTCAGTTATGATCTTTAGAAATCATACAGAAAAATAAACGAGTGTTCAGTTAAAGCTATAGATTCTTTCCATTGTCATTTCTCCCATAGTTTCTAAGTGTAGAAGTTCTTCTCTTGCAGAGGTTTGGTAAATATTCTGCTCTGTGTTCCTCTGGTTTTTCTAGGAGTTTGTGTGTACATGTATACATACCTCTATATAACTTAGTGCCTGTATATAAACTTGAATGCTCTTAAAACCCGCTTTTGATTATTTCTTTAATTTTTCCCCATATGACTAATTGATGACTATATCTCAAACCTAAATCCCTTGCCCTTTCAATTCTTGCTTAGAAAATGTGTGGTTCCAGTTAATATTCCCCAGCGGTGCAATTATACCTAATGGGAACCACTATCAAGGAGTATTTATTCAACGTGCCCTGTACAAGTCAATGTCTAGTCACGGTAGATGGACTCCTTGCTCTAGAAGAGAATTGTGGTCAGAGATGGAATCTCGGGGTTGCCCAGTAAATGTTAACCATGCCAGGAGCCTCTAATGGGAGACATCTCCAACCAATAACTTTCCTTGTCTGCCCTCGGTTTCCACATCTGTGAAAAGAATGAGTTGAACTAACTCGTTTCTGAAGAGCTCTGCAGCTTTGATGGTGGCTGGATTTGGTGTACAGAGACACACGCACATGTGGACATGCAAAAATGAAACAGCCTTTGTCTATGTCCATGCACCATCCATTTTCCAATTTGTAGCATCATAGCCTTTGCTGATTTACAGGTGTGGAGACAGGGAGACAAGGACTGGTAATAATAGTAAAGAGGAATTCTAAGAGCCAAACCACTTAGATAGTCCAAAGGCACCTTTCATTTTAGACAAAATTCATAGTAATTAAGTGCTCCTCAGTAACTGGCCACCAGAAAAAACGGTTTTGATTACCCACACTTTTATATCACCTCTTAAAAGGTTTTCTCGGTCTCTTAAAGCATTAAGGCTGCTAAGCCTCCCCCTTTGTTTGTTAAAGTCTGCGATTCCTTACCAAACCTTAGTCCCAGAAGTGTTTCAGAATTTAGACGTTTTCTGAGTTCAGAAGTATGTTATACATGAACAAAATTTTGTAACATCCCCAAATGGGGCTTGAGACAGCACCCCCAATCAAACACATTAATATTTTTGCAGTGAATGCATGACAGTTCACAGTCAGTTGGATAAATAATCATTATTAGTAATGTACTTCATTTGTGGCAGGTTTTGCCACTAAATTAAATATTAAAAAACTTTTTCGACCCTGGCTGGTGTGGCTCAGTTTGTTGGAGTATCCTTTTGATTCTCGGTCAGGGCACATGCCTAGGTTGCAGGTTCAGTCCCCAGGTGGGGCACATACAAGAGGCAACTCTCACATAAGTGTTTCTCTCCCTCTCTTTTTCTCTCCCTCGCCCTCTCTCAAGTCAGTAAGCATGTCCTGGAATAAGGATTTTTTAAAAATCCTTTTATTTTTGTAGCTTTTTGGATTTTGGAAAGTAGACAAGGGATTGTGAGACTGAGGAACCCTTTCCAATTCACCTTACCAGACTCAACTTCTCAAAAGCTCGGGTCTGATTATGACCCCCTGAACAATGTCCCAAACAGCTCATGGGAAAGGGACCCTAGAACCCGGACTCCACCTGGCATTACAGGCCTTCCGTCCTGTAATTCATTTGGCTGTACTGCTTTGTCTCCTTTTCCCAGCGCAGCAGCCCCCTCCCCGCAAGCCTCCTACTTGGGCTCCAGCCATAGGAAACTGCCCCAGTATATCGGTTCCTCTACCAGCAACGCTCTTGTGTCCGGTTGCTCCTGGTTCCTAGCCCAGCCATTTTCCTGCTCTCAATCCTACCTGCCTTCCAGGTTCCTCCTCCAGGAGACTCTCCTAGATTTTACCTGTTTGGATTGACTCTCCTTTTTTTGTTCAGCCTCTGTACTCTATATCTTTGTTATGGCCCTATCAAGGACTGCTTGGTGTTAGAATAGTTTGTATGTGTGGATCCTCTACTGAATGTGAACCCATAGAGCAGTGGTTCTCAAAGCTTAATAAGCATGAAATGCTGCTGTTCCAACCAGATTCCTCAGTTCCATCTGGGTTCCCCCAGAAGATTCTTTTTCAGTAGATTTGAGTGGGACCAGGTAACTGCCTATTAACAAGCTTCTAATTGTTCAAACTCTTCTCTTTCATTTCCTTGACTATGTGAAGGTCTTGAGAACCAATTCTGTCCTCGAACCAAAAAACTGCCATAGGACTTCAGAATCGGAACCTAAAACTGAATTGTGGCATTACTATCAATCCACATAAAAGTGCTGCCTAGCAGATGATGGTGATTTGGGACAGTCTCCAGTAACACAATATAAAAGGTTTCTCAGGAAAGCAAAACTTGAGTCAGTTATGCCTTGCATAATATGAAAGTGTGGGAAATGGCCATGGCCAGTGCACAGTCGGCCCAGTGCCAGCAGGCTGACAGGTTAGTGAGTGTCCTGAGAATACCAGGTTGTGGACTTGAAGGGCCAAAGACCTTATCTGTGAAATCCTGTGCCCAAGGCATTCATTTCAGAAGTGTTGCTGCTTATTCTGCATTTAGATTTCTGAGGTTGGAGAGAGCCTAGCTATAGCCCATGCCTCAGTCCTACCAAAGATAGCCCACACCCTTCTCTTGGTTTCTAACAAGAATGGTGTTGATGAACATAATAATTAATGTAGTTAATGTTTAGTGAGCTCTGTGCGCTCATTTAATCCTCACAACAGCCGTAAGAGGAAGTGTAATTATTGCCTCATTTACTAGTGAGGACCCAGGTGCCCAGAGAGGTTTGGAAGCCTGTCCACAGTAACACAACTAGAGAGGATGGGCCAGCAACGTCAGCCCAAGTAAGCTAACTCGAGCCCAGCTCTGTAACTGCCCCCTGCCATGTTTGAAGTTCTCAGTGTCCTCCCTTACTATTATAATCGAAACTTGGGAGAAATCATTTTTTCAATTGTATCTTTGAAAGTGTCGCCTGTGAATGAGTATAACCTCAATTGCATGTGTATCTGGACCTCTGCTAGGTATCTATCATTTGTCATAGGGGCAGCTTACCCAACACAAGAACATTTCACAAGGGGTGCCTGGGTGCTACTGCAGCTGTTAAGAGAAATGAAGTGCAATTCCTAGACCCTGCTCCTTTCACTGGGCATGGATGCCAGTAAGCCTAGGCCCACAGTTGAAGTCAGAATGGACGAAGGGGACCTCTAGCTGAAATGCGGGCACAGGATCTGTTACATTTAAATCACGTCCATAATGGGGCAAATGGAAAGGGGTAAATAGCATAATGTGGAAATTCCCTGAGATTTGTAACCAGTTTCATGACTGCAGTCAATCAAATGGTCATTTCACAATGAAAGAACCTGGACACTCATGCTCTGTACCTTGCTCTTGTGTTGATAGTGGCAAATGCCACTGTTTTGATCAACTATTATTTAGATTGATTTCAGTGAGGAAAGCATTTCTTGGAAACCTTTAGATGGTTATCACATTGACCATAGTTGGTGAGTGAGATGAAAATACATATTGACTTGGCATTATTTATTTGGAATCTTATCTTAAAGGTCAGATGAATACATGAAAGGTAGAGAAAAATAGCCAGGCAGGTTCAAGGCACATATCATAAAGCTACTGGGGTATGGCGTGGAAGGAGTTGGAGAAATTTTTCTGACATAAAAAAGGAGGAGAAATAAAGAAAAGAAAAGAGTTCAAACGGAAAACTTTAAAGTTGCAAGTAACTTGTGCCAGCAGGAAGCCACATTCAACACTAGCCTTTCATCTGCTTGCGGCTACCGCTCTGCAGTGCATGCAATGCAAGGTGCCTTAAGCCCGGAGAGGGGGGCATGTGTCCCTGCCTCGCTTGCCTGAAGGGAAGTTATTGAAGCATGAGCAGAGCTGTGAGATATAAGTTCCCATAAAGCACACATGTGTCAGCAAAGCCAACTTTCAGACTATGAATATGCAGAATATTCTCTATAAGAGAATGCAGTGGTCCTGTGATTTCGGTGATAATGGCATCTGTTTAGCGTTCTTCTAACCAGCGTTACCTTTCCTGTCCCTGGGAATTGCGCCTGCCCTGGCAGTCCTTCAGCTGACTGGACTGTCTCTGGTGCTCTGCCCTCTCCACCCTGCCTGGCCGTCTGTCAAGTATTTCCACCTGACCTGAATCCAGGCACCACACAGCGCTTCCCGCCTCCCTCCCGCCCTGGAATCACTGACTGTATCACCCTCTCTGTGTCGCTTTCCCTGAGCAAGAAACTTTAAAATTGAACTTGGTCTTCTAATTTTTGCACCTTTTATGTTTAAGTCAGTTACCAAAGCCTGGTCATTTTGCATTGGTTTGTTTCAGAACTGAATCTACTCTCTTATAAAGCACTGAGATACATTCCAAATTAATTTTTGTCTTTTCTGTCCTTTTCCATTTAGGAAATCCTCAACTCTGCTAGAATGTTTTATTTATCAAATGCAAACTCAATTATAATAGTCTCAGTTTCTGAAACAAGGATCAAATTCTCTGACATGACTTAATCTGGTCCGGCGCTGCTTTTACTGTTGCATATTTTTATGGTCCTTGCCTGTGATTTTTATTCTTATTTATATTCTATGACTAGTTTATGTTTTACAGTATTTTTGTAAAATGTCCTTGCCCAAAAGAAAAATCACTGGACTGAAGTTGGAACCCAGGTTTTACTATAAAGCTAGCTCTCCCTTAAATGTTCTGAGATGTATGGTCTTAAAATTGAATGTTACTAAGGAATTCTATTCTCTAGCTTTGGAATTCCTTGGAAATGTTCATGGCAGAGGGTGTCTATTTTATTCCCATTTGAACACAGCAGAATGAAGTAACTGACAGCAAGTATCTCTCCTCACCCCCGAGTGCTAATCTCAGTCCTGCGACCTTCTAACTATGTGACCTTGGGCACCTCCCTTAACCTCTGTGTACCTTCGTTTCTCCACTTGTAAAGTGAGTTTAAGGTGGTAAATGCTTTAGGTTTGTGTTGAAGATTGCATATTAATACAGGCAGAACACTTAGAATAGGACCTCATACATACTGTGGTCTCTCAGTGTTAGCTGTTTGTTTTTTTAAATTGTTAGAGTTGTAATCACATTACTATTACTTACGGCCAGATGCCGTTTGTTTTCTGTTAACATTTCTGTCATTGGATAAAAATTAAAAATCTTGGAACAGTGACCTTCTCTGGACATCCAAGTAGCAGGCTGCACCTCACTGTAACCAGAAGGGCTGAGAGCACAGCGCCCCTCGCAGCCTGGCTGCTGAGAGTGCCATTCTTGGACTCTCCTCACTGAACGGCTCCCTGAAGAGCTCTTCAGAGCGGCCTAATGAGGAAAATGAGGCTCATTTTCTTCCCTGTTCAGGACTGTGGGAGTTCTATTTACAGTAATTGATCGTTGAGAATGTGCAGGGTCCACTCGGCTCTCTCCCAGCTCTCTCCGAGCCCCTGCTTGGTGACTCCTTGGCAGCGTGCCTCACATTTTGATATTCTCCTTGGTGGCCCGCCATGGCTCAGCGGTCCTGCAGCCCATGGGCCAGATGGAGCCAGTGTGGGAGCCCAGAGGATTTTGACTCAAGCGCTATCAGTGTGACACCTGGGCACAAGTACCAGGGTCAGACACCTGGTCAGGCGGTCTGCTCTGAATGCTCACAGAAGACAACATAGAGAGGGCAGGGGCCCTGGCTTACATGATTCTTCTGAAGAGAGAGACCCAATGCAAGGGGATTCTGGGTTGACCCAGAGTCACGAGGTCCTTCTGCAAATGCAGCTCTAGGTTTTCTTTCCTTTCAGAATTCTCTTGTTAGAAGAGTATAGAAACATCTGGCTCATTTTCTAAGTCCTCTCACTACCTCTGAAATTTCTAAAACATGATCCATAGACAGATGGAAGGAAGGAAGTGAGGGAGGAAGGGAGGGAGGGAGGGAGGGAGGGAGGAAGGAAGGAAGGAAGGAAGGAAGGAAGGAAGGAAGGAAGGAAGGAAGGAAATTAAAAATAAATACTACTACTTAAATTCTGGAATTATACCTAGAAGTTTTCTTTCATTCTTCCTTCTATTGTCCTGTTTCCCCTCCCTCCTTCACTCCTTGTTTTCTTTGCTTTTGTATCTACATACCACTTTCCTTCTTTTTAATTAACTCATTTATGCATGAAGTAGTCATTGGCTACCTGCATTGTGTTAGACACTGTGAATACATGGGTGAGCAAAGTAGACACCAGTCCATAGAACAGGAAGACGCTGTGTGCACGCACGTGTGTGTGTGTGTGTGTGTGTGTGTGTGTGTGTGGTGCAGGGGAATATAGTCAAATAATCTAACTTCATAGAGTTTTTAAGTTTGGTATCAATATTTTCCATTTACATTGAACAAGTCAAAGTTTTACCTAAATGTTTTTTCACATAACTTTTCTAAGCTATCAAGGAGATATGGGTGCCCTCGAGGTCGTGCTGGGTGGAAAGTTTCAGGTTTCATCTATTTAGTTAAATGACCTACATTATAGTTTTCAAAAGGATTCAAAGTAAACTTCCTAGTGGGTCTCCTGACATTTTCCTTTCTTTACAGTGGGGAAGAGGAATAAATTAATGATGATATTTTAGTGTGAAATGAGATTATAATCATTTGCTAACATCAGTAGCATTTTCTTTGTGTTTGACACATTGGCTAACATCAGGGTAGCAACAGGATATTCAAGTGTGATTAGCCCCACTTATGCTTCAGAGGGGGCAGCACTGTGAGGGATGAACTTGGTTTCCCAATTGATTACCTTATTCTTTGTTTTTGAATTGAGAACATTTTGTCTGAAAATAAAAAGTTCCATAAAGCCATAGAAGGACTCTATAATTGGTGGAGGCAGCCTCTTCTCTTGACTTGTTTTAAAGCCTTATTTGGACCTCCAACATACTGCCCAAAGGTGTCCGTGCACAGACCATGAGCCCTTCCTGAGGAAACTCCTTGAGAAAGAGGGTATAATGGACTGAGCAGGAAGAAAACACGAGATACTAGAAACAGGGATTCATCACAGGAGAGAGGTATGGTGAAGTCCCAGGAGGAGGCCAAAATAGAGTGTGGTATGACAACAGAACACAAGGCATGAACAACTCACCTGCCTGCAAATGTAATTCTACCCTGGTGATTGATAGTTTGGCTAGGTACAGAATTCCACATTGGAGTGATTTTCCTTTAAAATTCTGGAAGTGTAGCCTCATTGCATTCTGGCTTCCAGTATTGCTGTTGAGAAGTCCAAAAGAATTTTAATCCCTGATCTTTTCTGTATGATGTTCATTTTATGCCAGTGTTCTGAAATTTCATAGTAATCTATCTGTGTGTGATATGTTCTCATCTATTGTGTACTAGGACTCAGTGTTGAAATTTCTTTCAAATTTTCTTGAATTACTTCTTGCATGGCCTCTCCTCTACCCAACCCCATGGTTTTTATCTTCCTTTCTGAAACTTTGTTATTCAGATGTTGAGAACCTTATGAAAAGTAAGGTAATTATCTCACATTCCAGCTTCCTTCTAGGTTGCTTTTGGATACTACAGAGGCTGAAATGTTCAATACTGTATTTCTCAGACTCTTTGGAAGCCAGTGTTCTTGATGTGATGTTGATTCGGCTTTACGTCTTCCTCTGTTGGCAAGCACGGGCACTGAGGCATTTCACTTTGTGGCAACATTAGCAGACACTCTGGTGTTTGGTCACTGGCCCTGTGAGGGTCAAGAAGCAGGCTGCTCGCCACCCATTTTGCTCCTATGGATGATGGCAGGTACAGCTGGCTTCAGGCCTATAGCAATAGCTGTGACTCCATGGTCTTGGCAATAATAACATGCTTCCGGATTTGGCAGCTGTGTATGGCAGTTCAGCACTCCAGGAGGAGGTCTCCCAATGTTAGGAGTGGTAGAAGCTCCCTTTGTGGCTTAGTTGTCTGGCACAGTTTGGCAGTCGTAGTGGAGATTCAACCCCGAATCTGTTTCTTCAGTCCTTCCAGTGACTGTGTCCTGTAACATGTCATAAGAAATAATTTCCGCTAAAACTAACTAGCATGGATTTTGTTCCCTGCAAAGGACCCTGATCAGAATGATGTTCTTAGATTTGTTCCTCTAATTTCTTTGTATTTTTTTTGGAAGGTGGGGGAGTAGATTTTCTCAACTTTAGTTTTTAACTCTGTAATTGAGATTTTTAAATTCATATATACGGACACATGTAATATCTAAGTATATTTTTCCTTCCCTGAATGTGCTTGCTTATCTTATAATACCCTGTTCTTATTTTATCAATAGATCCAATTGTTAGTTTTCTGAGGGTAATAATGATAGATTTTTTTTTAAGCTTTCTTCTTCTGGCCCAGTCCCATAGCTTCCTTCCTCTAAGCTGCTTTTGACTGTTTGTCTGAGTCTCTGATTTCATACTAGAGACATGGCTCTGTGGCCCTGGGTTGACCACTCATCTGAGAGTGGGGTCTTACGAGCCGATTAGAAACCCTGAGTATGTGATCGGGAAGCCCGGGGCTTCCTTGTAAGGTTGTCCGGCTATGCTGTTTCATTAGGGGAACCCCAGGTGTCAGCATCTCTATGGCTTTCTTCTTGTCCAGGTTAGGTTCCCCAAAGAAGGATTTTCTGACCTTCTATCAGTGAAATAAGGGCTGGCTGCCAGCGTCCTGGGAATTGAGTATGAAAACAGAAGCGGGGGTCACATACCAAATGTGAATGAATGTTCTCTCTGAAGACAAAAAAGCAACAGCAGCTGTTTTTAGTATATTCCACCACCCCGAACCGTGCCTGGTACTGAGAGGGCTGGGCAAGTCAGGCACCCCGTATGAGAGCAGAGAAGGGGTGGGGCATCTGAATCTTCTGGAACAGACTTCCAGCCATTCCTCCATTTTGGCTCTACTTCACCCCTGTTTCAAAGGTAGCTGATGCCTTAAAATCCTTAGGTTTTGAGAGGTTCTCTACTGTAAATTGAGTTGTTTTTTGGCATTTCCCCACTGCCAGGGTAGGTTTCAGCTTGGGGGGTGGGGTCTCTCTGGGTCATTAAGGAGCTTTCCATTTACTCTCTAGTTTGCAAAGTTTTGTCAATGTGTGTTCTCTCCTATTTTCTCTGTCTTTGTGGGTTTATGCCTTTAAAACAAGGTCGCCTTGTCATTTTAGTCAGGTTAAAGAGAGACTGCAAGTGAAGATGTATGTTCCGATTCATGAGTTTGACCTGGGAGCTGGTTAACTTTTCTATGACTAGTGAGAAATAGAAGGGTATTGATTTTGTGTCCCATATTCTATGCTTAATGTAAAATGGAGAATAGCTAAAATAAAGAAATGCTGTGTGCCCTAAAATATACAGATTTCTTTCTTTACTGTGAGTAGGACTTGCTTCAAGCTGTACTTTGTACCAAAGATTTGTCCTTTGCAGTGATTTGAAAATAACTTAATGGGAAGCATCTGCAATCAGCATCTCTGCCTTAAACCCCTGGAGGAGAGGAGTGGGTTTTTTGGTTTTCTTTTATAGTGTTTTATGTGATGGGAATTTATATTTTCCATCCAGACAGCGTGCTTTTTTGGCATTTACTGCCGGGGAGTTGTGGCAAATCAGAAAAGATTTGCTGGAGTTCAGTGAAACCCTTCACATCAGCACATTCTCACTGTTCTTCATCCCTGGTGCCTACAGCAAAGATTTAATAAGCCCTGTTTGCAAAATAAAAAAGAGAAAAAGGGTAATGGCTCAGTGGAAAGCCCATTAATGTTTCAGACCACTGACTGTTGAATCCAAATATAGATTTTAGGAGGGAGGGCTAATTCAGATGAGGACACTGATTTCCTCTAAAGCATAAACCTTTTCATTTTTGCTGTGAAAAGAGAGATTAAAATTGAACCATGGACAGTAAATTTAATAGTAGCAAGGTGTCCTAAATATAATGTTTGGTCTTTGTTTCAAATTTCTTAGTTTCTGTTGATAATAAATAACAGGTTACACATTTTTCTGATTTTGAGGGGAAAAAATCAGGATGGATACATGACTTATCCTTTAACAAAAGGTACACTTAAAAAAAACAACAAACCCTATAATGAAACAAACAACAAAGAGTAGAGAAAGGATATACTTAGCATAATAGTACACAGGGTTTTTCACTGAAGCCTTGACTGTCAAGAGCTCATAAATTTATGGAAGCAAAAACGATTTCTGCCAGTGCATGTTCTTATTTATGCTTTGAGCCCTAACATCACTTAGGCTGGGACAGAAACTAGATGAAATTCTTTAGTTCCATCCACATAAGTTGTTTGGGAACATGGCTTAAGGTTGTTTCGTATTTTCACTGTATGTATTTGGCCACCTCTGTGGGAGGGTTCAGGAACTAGACGGTACAGCTTCAGAACTCATTTGGATTCAAGAAACGTCAACGTGTTTTTGACTAGGAGTTGGGACACTTGAATTTTAATAAGATTTATCTGCTAACTAGTTGTATGACTCAAAAGAAGTCCTTCTCAGTTGTTTTGCTGGTAATTTTTTGAAACTCTGAGTTAGCTAAGATGCATGCGGCACAAGAATGATGTGGTATAGATCTGTGGTAGTCTTACTCAGCAAATCCGATGTGAGTGCAGTCTGCTTGAAATGCTAGACAAAGCTTAAATATTTAAAGTTAAATACCAAATTGTAGGTGAACTGAATTGTTGATATTTGACAAGGCAATTAATACATGCAAGATTGCAGAATAAATTATCGAGAACATCTAATCTGAATTGTTGATGAGATCCAGACATCAAAACCCATAAGTGATTATTATGGTAAGCAACACTTATTTAGTATTTAATATATGTCAGGCCTTGTACTAAAGGTCATTAAAATGCATTATCTTTTTTATGATTCTTATAACAACTTGAATTTATAGTTATTATTATTATTCCTATTTCTTAAATTAAGTATCTTAACCAAAATCATACAGGTAAGAAATGGAAAGTCAGGGACTTGAAGCTGGGTCAGTTCGACTCCAAAGCAAAGTGTTTTTTAACTACTCTGCTATCTTTCAAACACTTGTACCAACCAAAGATTGTATCAAAGAGTAAACTATCAAAACGACTAATGCTTCCCTTCTGTTATGAAGTCTAATCCATTGGCACAAGTAGAAGATTTAGCAAGTTATATACAAAAAGTGTGTCAGACTGTCCTAGTTTTTAGGCTGAGGAGGTCAAAGTTCAGAGCTAATGAGTAGTGAGACAAGGCAATGTGTGATCACAGAGGAAGCACCTGGGCATATTTACTCTGCGGAAGAGCAAATTCAGGAAGACTGAGTTCAAATATCTAAGGATGGTAAATGAAAGGCAAGCCAGATTTATTTTCTGCTTGAGAACTGTGTTCATATATTTCTGTACATGGAATGAATGGACATCCATCCACAAGAGGCAGTAAATTTCCTGTCACTAAATTCAAGTGCCATGGGTATCAGAGAGGGGATTCACATAGTCAGTGCTTTTTAAGGGTCTGCACCCCCACGATTAGACATAATATAACTTACTACGTGTAGTGATCATCCCTATAAATCTTGCACCTGTCTGACACTGCACACAGTTAGTAGAACAGTACTGATGATATTTCCTGTGATCTGCTTTACACCCCCATGACTGTTCTGTAACTACCAATTTGTACTTCTGAGTCCCCTCACCTTTTTTGCCATCCCCTTAGCCCCTCTGCCATCAGGGTCTTCTTTAAGAAGAAGAAAGAAGATTAAATATATGAACAATAAAATGGCAGTAAATACATATCTATCCACAATTAAATCTAAAAAACAAAATAAATGAAAAAGCTGAACAGAAACAGACTCATAGGTACAAGACCCTTTCAACCTAAAAATACCTAGAGGTCAAAGATAGGCAGAGAAGATCATTTTGGACTAAACTGAATGAAGAGGAAGGATTTCAGGACAAGGGCAAACCTTGAGCTAATATCTGAAAATAAACTGCTCTTTTCTAGTAGAGAAACTAGGAGAATCAAGTAGGCAAGTCCTGTGTCCTCTGGTCCCTGGTTTTTAGCCACTACCCCTGTGAAGGTGGGGGCCTGGGCATGATGGTCTCGGAGGCCTGTCCATTCAAGGCATTCTCAGGGTCCTGAGGCGCCTCTCCTGTAGCAAACCTGCCCAGCCTTAGCAGTTTGCCCTATGGCCTTCGGATATGCCACATCTCCAGTATAGAAAGCCAGCTCTCTGCTCAGGCCACTTATTTTGGAGATGGAACGCCTCAGCAGAGTATGAAGATGTGCTTTTTTCAGCAGCATCTGGGAGAGGTGGCAAACAGCTCAGAAAACCTCTCAATTCAAAGATATGTCGTGGTTTTTTTAAGCAATACTTTTGCATCAAAGTAAAAAACAAACATCACAGAAACCCATCCTCTAGATTTTCAGGGACACTATATTAAGTTTTATTGTACCATGAGCAAGCAATATAAAAACTTGAGACTTTTTCCTTCCAAGTGGATACATTGTTCCAACTTCTTGATTTTTCAACAACTGAACCAAAACATGTCACTGACAGGGAAAGCAGTGAAGTCAGTGTTGGAAAATCTAGGATGGCTGTTTCTTGAATTGTGTTTTCTGACACTTTGAAAAGCATGATTCCTTATGTCTTTTCCTGCAGAACTTTAAAAATGTTTGTTTCTCATGTGACTTTTGGCACAAAGGCAAAACCACACCGAGGCACAGCAAGGAGCTTTCAAATTCAACATTTCATTTTGAGTGTACCTCTCATGGGACAAAAATATGAAAATGGAGGGTTTGTAGAGAGTATTAGAGGTAAACATTGTGGTCTGCATGCTTTACTGGATACATGCATGTCTTCAGACAGGGCGTTGAACATTGATTTGCTGGGAGGACGGCTGTGATTCCAGGGCATCTCTGTGCTGCTAGGGGGAAGGCACGGCGATGCAGGCTTTGAGATGCCACGTCAGCAGGTGCTGACAGGTAGGCAGACCTTGGCTCTGGTGGGCAAAACTTGTTTTTTATTGCTTTTTGGAAAGGGGAGCTGCATCAAAATCACCGTTCTTAGGGAAACAAGTCAAAACAGAATTCCTTCAGTGTGTCACTGAAAGTCAAAATGAAGATCTGTTGATTCAGAAATGGAGATATTGGTACCTTCTGTCCCTGAATGTCTATGATGAATAGAAATCAGGAGCTGTTTGCAGCTGTTCTTCCAGATCACTTTTGAGAATTATGTTTAAAGATCTAAATATGTTTTGATTTGAAAAAATTTCTTGAGTTTTTCTAGTATACCTTTTAAGGAATACATTAGTCTGCAACTAGCCTTTCTCCACAGAATATAAGTGGCTGATGGACCTTTCGTATCTCAGTATCTCAGTGGCTTACTGAAGCCTTCTCTCTTTTTCTTCTCTATAAGATACACCCTTCTGCAAAGATTGCTAGACAGTTACATGCTAGAAGTGACAGTGACTATTTATTTTTATTGAAATACTGGATTTATTGCAGTATTTCTTTTTTAAAAATTTTTCCCATGGGGGCAAGAACCTTTAATAAAACAAGATGTTTGGTTTTGTTTTAGTTGTTTCCTCCCTTTTGAACACAACCTGTTGTTTTGTTCTTTCATCTCCCAGTTATTTAAGAACTTGTGTTGTGGGAAAGTTCCAATCCAAAATATTTTTAAAAGGCATTCATCTTGAGGAGGATAGGCTGAGATTTCCATTAGCTTTTGCAGAAGGATCCCAGGGGTGTTGAGACACTAAGGAAGAACAAGTAAGCAGTCAGTGAGTCAACTTTCCAAACCAGAACAACACGATGGAGATTTCCCTGGTTCCAGGCCAGCAGTTGCAGTTGGGTCCTTTTTCTGCAATAAACTGAATGTTTTGTTGGAAGTTTTAAAAAATGTTACATAACGGCCTGTAAAAGTAGTCCCCATGGGGGCATTAGGGAATAAAGAGTTCTTAGGTCTCCATAGTTCACCTAAAGCAGGAGCCGCAGCAGCCACAGGCGGCTGAGTTTCCATCCCTCGCGCGCACTGTCTCTGGTCCACAGCAGACTGTTGTGGCGTCCTTGATAGAGCCTGGAAGAGAAAAGGGACGTTAGGTAAAAACGAAGGAAATACGAGTGACGTATACACTTAATAATATTGTGTCAATATGGATTTGTTTGTTTTGAAAAAGTGTGCCCCATACTGTAAAGTGATAGCAGGAGGGACACTGGATACGGGGACAGAGGGACTCCATGTGCCGTCTTCACAGCTTTCCCATAAATCTGAACCTGCTCTAAAGTTTGTTCAAAAATAATAGATACTTGTAGAAAATTTGGGAAGTACAGAGAACTTTTTAAATTATCTTCTAACACACAGAGGAAAATGTATTTTATATACTTTCATGTATAGTTAAATATGTATGATTTTGTAATTGAGACACATATACATATAGTTTTTTCCAAATGAATCTTTCCATGCCATTAAATATGTTATAGATTTATAATTGTTGCATAATATTCTATTATATGAAAATATGCCAGAATGTATTTAACCAGTCCCTTCTTATTGAAAATTCATGTTATTACCCATGTTTCATTATTGTAAACAGTGCCATGTCTCTTTAATCACTATATAATTAAAACTTTGTTCACTATTGTTTCCTCAGGAGCATTTTTTAGAAATGTTCCTCAAATGCACACTCAAAAAATGTTCCTCAAATGCACACTCAAAAAATACTCTAAGTTTCAAAAATGTTGATAGTTTTTTGGAACATAAATTTGAATTCATATCAAGTGGAGCTGATTTTGAATGAGAGATTATATGAAAAATTGAATGTATAGTGGAGAGGTTGTAGGCTAGAACTAGCTAGGGGGGAAATTGAGGAAAACCTAATGTAAGTTTTTCATTTATCTATTTATTTTTGAGGTTTTACTGAGAATGACTGGTGAGGTAGGGAAGTGGGAAAGAATGACCCAACAAGGAAAGCCCCATGGCCATGGGGAGGTCAAGCTGGGCAGGTGCAGGTCAGTCCGGGCTTGGCAAGCAGAGCTCTACAGACAGATGGGGTAGGTTTGGGAATGGGGGTGCTCCTTTCCTTCTGCTGGGTCTGAGGAGGAGGCAAAGGCAAAAAGCTTAGGCATCTCAAGGTTAGTTAGGTTGAGTGCAGGCCCACTTAATGTGGAAACTCTACTCCTACCCCTCCCTCCATCACCCACAAGAGGGAAGAAAGAACCATAGGCAATAATGGGCAGTGACCACTTTCAATAGGAATCTGTCTTGAGACAGGTTAAGCTGTGACAGACAGTGATGGCAGGAGAAAACTAATGCCTTGATTTGTGCCTTTTAGTCTCTAGGCCACTAGCAGCCAATTTGGGACAAATTGTAATGAATCTTCTCATGAAAGGAGATACTGTCCTATCTACGTTGTACATGAGGGTCCCTCCAGCCTACCGCTCACCCCCAGAGGCACTGTTCCTCTTGTCCCCAGCGATTTGGTGGCTGCATTCCAGGGTGCAAGCCGAAACTGTGCCCACTCCCAACACTGCAGTTACACTGCCTGAAAGCACCAGCCCAGATTATCAGCTTTTGGAAATGTATCCGTGTCAGTGCTGGGAACAGCCCTCAACTGATTTCCTAGTTTGCCCCCTGCCTTCCAGGAGCTGAGGAAGTTCCAGTCCAGCCCAATGCCTCCATGTCATGAATGGCTATAAATAGGCAGCGGTAGTAAGTTGTGTTTCTGTGTTCAGATGTGCTAAATTTGTGAATTTCATCTCTGTTGTTTTACTTAGACTTGCCATTCTTAACATTTGTTTTTCAAGCATTTTCCTGCTACAAACTTCAGATACCTTTTCGTGATGTTTTGATTGGAGGCTCAAATGTTGACCTGAGTTTTTTTCTGAAGTCTGCTTGATGGGGATTTGTTTTCCTGCCATGACTCGAGAACTATTCCAGTGTCAGCTGTGTCTGTGGCTGGAGCTCTGGCCACCCAGCACGGCCTTCGGAAAATGAGGAGTTTCAGGAAGTCGTAGAGTTCCTAGGGGAAGGTATAATGAGTGCTTCCTCTGAGTTTTACTGTTGAGTTAATAATCAACCTGAACCTTTCCTCTAGAGCTCCCACTCTTTTGTTCTGTTCTGGTCAGGTTTTCAGAAAATTCAGAAGGAAAACAAATCTCTGGACAGCTCTCTGCTGGTAACTCATATGCCAAATCAGGTGTGTGAGGTAGCAAGTAGGTATTTGGTAGGGAAGGGAAAAGAGTATGAGAACAAGGGTCTCGGAGCCATAGTATCCGAACAGTATCCTTGGTGTTTGGATTCTCAAAGCAATGAGAAAACACCCTTTCAGTGGCTGAAACGTGACTCATCCACCCTTTCAGAAACTGGAACTGCCCACATGCTACTCTGCTAAGTCTTTTTCTCTGCCTGCCTGCTGGCCCTGCTCCCCCTTCTTTTCTTTTTGGGACTGAGTGTACAGAATTAGATTCATTATAATTGTTAGTTCATGACACATTGTCATCCTGACCATACATGACCCACTTTTATGTATTTGATCATTTTTAATAACTGTTTCATTAGCAGGAACTGGCCTGTTTCCAGATTTTTTTGCTCGTGTGTCTGCCTTTACCTCTCATTATCATATCCAGAGCCCAAATTCCCAGAACCAGATGGCAGGGAGCAGTGAATCATACACTTAAACTCCAGGTCCCACCACTAGGGACATGGTCCTATTACTTCTTGCACGTCCCCAGCTATGCCCTTCAAAGGTTCTCCTTCTCTGTGCACATTGAACACAGAGACTTTGACGGGAAAAGTGGCAGTCCTACCTGTGACAGAATAACTGTGTGGACGTGAACCAAGCATTATTGTACCCCCGAGGGGTTAGTAATAGAATTTACATTCTCTGGGAAATTTTCAAAACTTTTGTTTGATTGTGTTCCTAGATACTGTATTGTTTGCTTGGGGGTTTTTTTCCCCCCTATGTCATAAGCAAATTCATAGTGGGAGCCCAGCACAGGAGACTTTCTACTAGTTTCCCTAGGGAATATTCTAAACAATATAGTGAATTAGTATTAGTTGGTTTATGTTAGACTATTCTCTCAATACCCTTTAGCACTAGATATCTTGGAACATAATGAGAGAAGACAAATGTCAGGTCAGTAACATCATTTCTTCGTCTTTCCCTCATAAATGCAGCCAGACCCTTCTCAGAGGATAGGGGCTGTCAAGCCTAGTGGTAGGAACAGTCACCATTTAACAGGTGACGTGACAGAGGCCCCACCAAGACGATAAAAGGGAACAGGAAACAAATCATACAAGTGTTGCCTACCCGCTATTAGCTAGCTGGGAGCAGGGCAGCCAGACACCCCCGGTGGGAGTTTGCCGTCCTCCACAGCCTCCCAGGGGCTGCCCTGCAATTGTTTGGGAATCATTATCTCTGCTGGGCTTTTTATTGTTCACAGGGGGCAGCTCCTGCCAACCGGGATCCTGTTGCTATTTTATAAAAACAGTGCCTGGAGTTTAGGGGAAGAAATGCTATGTGGAGAGGCAAACATTAAAAACAGAGGAAGAACATGGATTCTGTCAAGTTTTTGTACAGTTCCTCTCCTTGTTTCCTCATCTCTTCTTAAAATAATGGGCTTAGGACTGTAATAGAATTGCCATCAAACCCTAAGAGTCAGTTATCTTGGACAGAGGCAAGTAAGTAAGAGTGACCAAATGAGATCGTGGAGGGAGAGGGGAAAGAAGTACTGGCCCAGGACCAAGAGCCAGCCCAGAACAGGAAGAGGCAGTTTTGGATTTTTTGTTTGTTTGTTTTTGGTTTTTTGATCAATAATATCTTGATACTAAGTATTTATTCCCATATCAAAATGGATTGCAGGGAAAGCATTAGGGTATATTTACTCTATTTGTTTTTTTAAGAAGGAAGACTTTTATTCATGTTATGTAAAAGGCTATAGAGAAGATACAAATGGCCATAACAAAACCAATTACACATACTTTTCTTCACAATTGTTACTTAGCTAATTATTTCATAGGGATGATGACTTGAGTAGATAGAAATTTCTTTCTTTTTGTTAAAAGGAAACTGTTTTCTAACCTATTTCAGCAGCATGGTGCTTGTGGTATAAATTTACCTGCCTATTAGCTTTTTCTTATTTGTTTTCTTTTTGGGGGTTCACATACTTTTACCCTTTCATACACTCTCAATGTCCTTTCTCATGTTTATAATTTTAAACATTAAAGCCAGTGATTGAGCTGGTCAAGCAGCATAATGAGAACTTTAGGTACTTTGTACTTGTATAGTCATTCTATTTGATCACAGTTCATTTCAGTAGAAATGGACATAGGCATAATGGCTCCTTTACTGCCTTGTATTGCTCACATAAATCTACTCAAGCAGCTATCACACGGCCTCCTAACAAGAAAGCAGTTAGTGAATTTGAGTCAGACAAGAGGAGGGAATGGGCGGAGTAGATGGACACAGGAGGGAGTGAGATATTTCAATATATCACTTTTGAATCAACATGAATGTTGTTACCTATATTAAAATAAGGAAAATAAAGTTTAGAAAAGAGTGAGGAGTCAACAGGCACTGGTAGTCATTATAAATGGCCTTGAGGTGTCTGGTTATAGATTATTATAAAAAGCTTTTCATTCGATTGACAGCCAGCTTGCTGACTGTCCCTGGGTGTCCCAGGGAGTGGCCGGGCTCTCATGCTCTCTGCTGTTCAACCACGTCATGTTCGTAGAGCTCGGACTTGGCATTTCCCACAGGCTTAAGCCATACCGATTGCCTAGTAGGCCAAATTGACTTGGACATTTTTAAGCTGGAGTTTCATGAGAGGGGAAGCCAAGCTTAAAAAGTTGAAATATTTTGATAACCCCTGGCATAGAAGAAAAATTAAGAAAACCAACAGAGCCAACATTTTCAGCTCAGACACTACTGAGCTGTGTGTTAAATTATACTGCCAAAATTCATTCACTTTCCATTTGCATCTGATTCATCATTGCTCACATTTTGAATGTTTTTAAACATTACCTGTTGAAGCTGTTAAAATCCAGTAAGTGCCTTTGTGCATACCCAATTAAATGCCCAATTACCAATTTCAGGCTCTTGACTTACATTTTAAGTGAGACGAACCTAACCCTGCAGCTGAATTGTTAATGGGTGACAGATCGCAAAGGAAGTAAGATTTTAAGTGTTCTCACTCAGGAACATTGTTCCCACAGTTGCAGCAGGGACCCAGCACATTGTTGCTGCCTCTGCATCAAACCCTGTGAACTCTCCCGAACTAGTGTTGAGTTATAACTGTGGGTGTCCTTTCAAGAAGAGGAAGAAAATCGAGGGCAAACTGGAGTCATTGGAGCCTGGGCAGGGGCACTGGAATAATTTCCCTTTCAAGAAAATAATAGTGCCTTTGTGCTGAGGCCAGGAAACAAGACCAGGAAGCTTGGAGTTCTATTTTTTAATATAAATATGTATTTAACAAGATTACTTCCTAAACATTGAGTTTGAGCATAGAGGAGTATCCAGGATTCTTGGCCAGGAAACGGGTTGTCTTAAAATTCATCCCAGGTCAAGGTAATTTAAAAGAAATTAGCTGCTCCCTGGGTGGTCTTATTTCTGTTCTTGCAAAGTGGCCCTTCCCAGCCAGTAGGCCCATCTTTTTAGCTATGGAGGCAGAGTTGGTTGGAGGGGTAAATCAGACCTGCTTTGCTTCTCTTGATCTTTCTGAGCCCTATGCATCCTCTGGCTGCAGCTCAGAGGACACTTCTTTCATAAAGGAGCTGTCCTGAATCCACCTGAAACCAACCCTCACTCCCCCTCTTCACTTAGGATGTGTTTTTTCTCTCCTTCAGATGCCTGATTATATGCTTGCTGGTGGTGAGAAATACACGTTGTGGGATTTATCACATCCTGCCTTGTATTTTAGCACTTAGTGACTTGTGCTTTCCCTTCCCAGAGGCAGACTGGCTGAGTAGGGCTGCATTTGGATGACTTGGTCCTTATTTCCACCTCCCATCTCATCTCCCTTCCCTCCACCCTCGGGCATCACTTTTTCTTCAGTAAGCACTTAGTAGGTTTTCGTTGACCAAACGTTATTTGTACCTTCAGATTTTTCCAGAAAAATGGACTAGCCAGACTGCTTTATGACCCAAGTGTTAGGGGTTGAAATTCTTCTTAAGCGAAGAAGAAAATTTACATAAATATCTCATATTCAGTTACGATTCCCTCCGGGAGAATTTAGGAAAGTGATAAACATAACATTTTGCCACTCCCAACAGAATAGTTTCCTCGTGCCATGAAACTTTCTTCCTGCCAGGAGACCTCCCCTCCTGGTCACCCCCCACCCCAGCAGTTCATCAGCCCTGCAGGGGGAAACAGCAGCCTGGCACTCTCTTTGATTAACAATCTCAGATGAGTCTAGAAAAATGACTGGGTAGAAGGAATTGAAGATATCCTTTGCGTGTTGGACGTTTTTAAATGAAAACATATTTTACATTTTCTGGGACTTTTTTTTTAAGATTTTGTTTATTTACTTTTAGAGAGGGAGGAAGAGAATGAGAAAGAGAGGGAGAGAAATACACGAGAGATACATCAGTAGGTGGCCTCTCGCATGCCCCCAACTGGGGACCTGGCCCGAAACCCTGGCGTGTACCTGACTGGGAATCGAACCGGTGATCTTTCCATTCACAAGCTGGCTCTCAGTCCACTGAGCCACACCAGCCAGGGCCATTTTCTATTTTTATTTGAAAAGATCAACTTTACTTTCTTATCTACATAATGGCTTTCTGTGTTTGTTTCTCACTATATTAGTTGGAGTCATCATAACATGCCACATGTATTTCTGTGACCCATAGAGCCACATGATGTTAAAATTAGAAGGGGCTCATAGTGTCCTGCCAGTCTAGCTTCATCCTAGGAATGATGAAATTAAGACCTAAACAGCAAAAGACACGTGTCTAAAATGCCCATAGACAAGCAGGGTGGTCATAGGAAGTAGAGCTCTCTACTGCCCACCCCATCCCTGTCTCTATCTCTCTGTCTCTGTATGGACACAGCTTCCTTCACAGAGGGCATCAGTCTCTAGGTCAGATCCCAGGTCTGTAATGCTGTTTTGGTCCATGATGGCACAGGTGAGGAACTACAAGGTGATTCAATACCAGAAACCTTGGCCTCCATGGAGAACCATTTTAATGACCATTTCCTTCTGTCTAGCTGTCAGGAGGGAGCATTTCTCCCTCTCAGGACATGACAGGTTGAGCTGTGGGGTTTTTTTGAAAGGAACCTTGTCATGTATTCTTACATAAATTTCCTTTTACTATGTTGTCTCAGCCAACAACTCTTTACTCATACATGAAAAAAAATAGCCTTTTAATTTACTTCATTCTTTCAATTAAGATAACCTTCTACCCATGACAATGCATGAAGCACACTAGCTTTCTGCTTGGCTTATATTTTGGTAAACAGAGCGTTTTACATTAGGAGCTGATTTTGGTTTCAGCTGTGTTTCTCCAAAACCTTCCAAGCATGGTGGCCAAGATGATGTAGATGGGGTGAAGATGGTGCCTTAATGTGGTGTGTGCCTGTGGGTGGGACCAGGGCAAAGAGTGTCTGACAATCACCTTTTGAACATGCCTGAACAACTCTCTGTGGAGAACCGGAAATGGAGGCCAGTAGTGTCATGAATTCCATTATAACACAAATGTGGCATCAGGGCTCAGACAGAGTGACTTTCCCTCTGGTCAACTCCGACTCTGATACACAGCCCGTAGCCTGCCCCCTCAATTCAGACCATGGCCAACGTATCTTCCTTGCACCCTCAAAAAGAGAGAGCATTTTCCCGTGGATAAAGTATGTTCTCTTCCTCTCCCTCGCTCTTTCTCTCCCTTTTTCTCCCCCTCTCCCTCTCTTAAGAATTACCATTACTTAAGATTTGAAGTACTGTTTGGAGTGCTCAGTAAATCCTTAATTTAGTTTGCAATCCTACAAATGTTTCCTTATTTACAGGGTAGCAGAATTGACAGTGGAGGTCTTCAGCACCTGCACATCAGCAATATTAGGTACCCCAGCTCTTTGTGGTCGGTGGAGTGCACCACTACGGATTGTTAGACACACTGTCTTGGGAACAGAGTGCACAAAGGAGTTCAGGCAGATATCCTTGTGCCTGTTATATTTGGACACTATCCTTATGAGTTCTTCCCCCACACTCTCATTGCTCCTGTCAGTCAAGGAAGAATGAGGTGGACGTGCATCTGCAGGATGAACCTCTTTCCAGAGAAGCCCTCAGAAGAAGGCAGAAACTTAATGGCTGTGGCTCAGCACAAAGAAGGAAAAACAAACGTGGCATGCAGAAAGCAGTGACCTCTCCTGTACTTCCTTCTGCAGGACACCACGATGGCTCAAGTCCAGGCACAGAAGTCCCTATTCTCAATTTTCCATGTCATCAGATACCTGAATCTGTCACACTGTGGCTGTTCCCACCTTTATTCTCTTCCCTCTGAAAGTGGGGCTTTTTGCCATTTGTTTTGCACTTGAGAGAGTGACTCTAAGTGTGTTTCGCTCCTTCTCTCTGGGGGATTCTGTTTTTTTTCTTTCCTTGAGTCTCCTTTTAGAACTTGCCTCCTGTGAAAGCTGTCCTGGCTCTTCTGGCCTGTTGAACCCCTCTTTGGCATTGAAAGGTAATTGACATTTTTGCTTGATTTTTTTTCTAATCTAAATGTAACCTGAAAACCCTTGAGAAGCAAGAACTGTATCTTATTTTGCCTAGAGTGCCAAAAAACTAATTAATAAACAACAACAAGATCCTACTGCAGTATTATCAGGGAATACATTTTCATTTGAGGGAGCCTCAAGTGTTATGAACTGAGAATATTTAATGATTCCTCACAAACTTAGCTGAAGCTTCCCTTTGCACTATTTATGGGGCGGGGAAGCTTCCTGAGTATATGAAGAGAGTGATACAATGTGCACAAAAAAGTTTAACTTGTTAAACTTAAAAAAAATTGGCGGGTTAGGGCAAATGATTTGCTTATAAACAGCGTATTTCCTTTGTGTCCCTAAATTAGATTCAGCACAGCAAAGCTCTAAAATGAGTGTTACAGCAAAATATAGATGTTTTGAGACAGGGAGGGAGTATGGGCTGGACTTCCAACAAGTCTTGTGGCACAGAGAGAATCTGAACTTGGCCTGTGAAGACTAGGCACAATTTAGATGTGTAGGAGGTGGCCCTAAGCGTGTCCCGGGCTGAGAAGTCCCATGGAGTAGACAGGGTGGCCTGTGATGTGTGCAGGGCTCTGGGAGGAACCTGGCTTTTTGGTGGTGCCAAGGTCCTGGTGGAGGAGAGCATGAGGCTGGATAGGCAGGGACCAGCTGAGCACTCAACACCCAAGGTGACTTAGGATCCATTATTTTGATTATTTAAAGAATTGAACATTTGCTTTTCTAAAAAATAAGTTATGTGGATTACACTTGAACGAATTATCAGAGTTTCTAAATGGTTTTATCCATCAAGATAGCATCTTCTGCATGTGATGAGATGATTGACATCAATGGGAAGAACTTGCACCCAGAGCAATTTGCACGGACTTCTTTCTAAATGTGAGGACATGGAGATGATGACCTGGTATCTCGAGGGCAGCTTTTGTAATACATCTGGGGTGGACACTGGCTTTACCGCACAGAACTCTCAATGACGATGTCCTTAGCAGAGGAAGCACATAGGAGAGAAGCATTGATTCTATTCTTGTCGATTACAACAGACCCTAAAGTGTCCTTTATGTGTGTTTGTCCTGTCCTCAAGGTCTACTTAGAATTGGCACAGTTTTGCTGGTGTTTATGGTTTTGTGATGGCTGTGTGATGTTTGCTACAGAGTCACAGGTGCCTTAGTCCAAAATGCACGTGCCTAGCATCATGAGTGATCAGCGACTGCAGATATGAAATCACAACAGCCGAGAAAAGATTCATTTAAAAAACACTTGGAGCCCTGGCTGGCGTAGCTCAGGGGATTGAGCGCGGGCGGCGAACCAAAGCATCGCAGGTTCGATTCCCAGCCAGGGCACATGCCTGTGTTGCAGGCCATGGCCCCCAGCAACCACACATTGATGTTTCTCTCTCTCTCACTCTTTCTCCCTCCCTTCCCTCTCTAAAAATAAATAAATAAATCTTTAAAAAAAAAAAAAAAAAACACTTGGGTAACCGTGACCTGTCCCTTTACTTGTAATTCTTAACCTGCCAGAATTCATTTGTCTTTTATACTTTTTTATACTTTATTTTTTGTTTTACTCATAAATGAATATCTTCTGAGGCCCACTGGGACTTCCAGTTCATATTGGAGAGTCTAGGAGTCTGCAGATTTGTTGATAGACTAAA
Organism: Phyllostomus hastatus; assembly: GCF_019186645.2. Classification (NCBI taxonomy): domain Eukaryota; kingdom Metazoa; phylum Chordata; class Mammalia; order Chiroptera; family Phyllostomidae; genus Phyllostomus; species Phyllostomus hastatus. Next base: position 2,047,153 of record NW_025333860.1, on the reverse strand, counting down.
ATCTATCTTGGAGAAGTGAACCTTTGTGAGAATTTTGTCATAGTTTGGTTTCTCTGTTTGTCTGTTTAATATTGATAGTTCCTAGAGAGTTTTCCATCTTCACAAAAGTGCCAGCACTTCTTGGTGCAGTTATGCTGAAGGCTCAGCAAAGGTTAGGCAGGGGATGGCTCTGTTGGCACTGGAGACTTTGGCCTATGGAGTTAAATGGAGAAAAGTTGGTACAAATTTGCATCTGGTCACAAAACATAAAAAAGATACCTGATTATGAATCAAGACCCTCAGGTAGGTGCAAAGCCTGGAAACTCCCTTGCCCCAGACACGCAGATGAGCAGAGCGAGGTGAGTATTTTGAGTTCATTGCCCTAGGCAGTGATATTTGAATGGACTAGAAGTTAGATTATGAGAGTTTCTGAGTTAGTGATCCTAACATTTGGAAAATGTAACCCGATCTTACCATAAGCCCCTCAGGCACCATGCAGTGGTGAGCCTTAGCTAAGAAGCAGCAGCATGGACAGCCCACATGCTGAAGATGAGGTCTTTTATCATTTGCTTCTGCAGGTAGTAAATATCCAGCCAGTTACTGCGTTATGAGAGGTCTGAGGACTTGGGACCCCTCACGTTGTCGTCTGGCACATTCCTGACAAACGATTTGACAGAACAAGACCTACAACACATACTCGTCCCCTCTGTGGCAATTGTTCAAACCATGCAAACTACCAATTACACCTACACAGATAGACTTTGTACGGAGTCTTTCATTTTGTACCTTTACTTACAATGCCACCCTTCCATTTTCAACAACCGCATCCCCTGGTATTCATCACTTTCATTTGACAGACATGCAGTATCAATGCTTACTGTATGCAAGGAACTCTGCCAGACACTTTACTGTTCTTTGAGTGCCAGTCGGTGCTGGAGAGGGATAGAGGCAGAAAGCTTGCCTGTACAGTATTAAATTCTTTAGTGAGGACAGCATATAGCTTCTCTCCCCCTAGGAACTCAAAATGGGCTTATTCCTGCCATACAGAAATAATGGCAGAAAGGACATAATAGGCTGCAAAATATTGGTTGATGTGGCCTGTAGGTGGAAAAAAAATAAGTTTAGAATGTCAATTAAAATTTTTGTCTAATCTCTTTGAGAATGTGGCAAAACATTGGATCTGTAAATACAGTAAATAATAAGATGACTACAAGCATGCAGCATCATGGTTTTAAAAATACTAACGTACTCAAGTAGGAATCCAAATCAATCCAACGCTCAGTGTGAACTTGTTGTGTTGTGTTGGCCATTTTTAAACTTCCCTACTTGGGTCTGGCTCCGTGTCTAACAGGGAGCACGGAGAACCAAGCAGTGTCTGTACAGGTCCATCCACAAGAGGTGGTGGTGGGAAGAAAGAAAGAAAAAAAAGATCTATCTGAGAAGGCCAGAGGAACTAGAAAGGTTTTAATGAGGAGAAAACTGGTGACCAAATGAATGGTGAATTTCAAGAATGTGAAGTGCAGATGGCTTTAATTACAACCTAAAAAGAGAGCTCCTCATCATGAAACTTTTTAACTATTAGGGTGAGTTGTAAATTATTATTATGGAGGAAAATAAATTAAGGGAAAAATCTATATACAGTAGCTGAGAAGGTAACGTGCCCAAAAGCAAGATATGGGTAGGAGAATAAACATCTTGAGACACCTTCCAACCCTATAATTCTGTATTACATTGACTATATAGACAAGTGCAAACCATTACGTGTAAAATCAGTAAGTGAGCTTTAGTTATGTCAAACTGGTGTAAGAAACTGAACAGAACCTTAGATTATACATTAAAAGAATGCAAAATGTTGGTTTTTAGGAGCCAATAGAAGTTACATTTTTTAGTATTTTATTCTGAAAAACTCATATGTTTGGCCCCTGGTTGTAAGTGCTAAGTTTAGTCTTAAAACTAGTATAGATTACCTTGTAGTGCAAAATTGGTGATATCAAAATTGGTGATATCAAATTAATTTCATGGAAAGAGTTTGAGAATTCAATGTTAGTAGATCCACTTACTGGCATGCATGCTCCTTCAACAAATGTAATCTTGGCCTCACATAAACCATATATCCATAGTGCTTGCTCCTGCCATTTATTTGTTTATTTTTTCAGATAGTGAGTAAAGTGGCTTTACTTTCATAGTGGAAGAGGTACAGTGGCATATGGTAAAACTGAGGAATTACATTCCATGGTCTATACCCCCCAAGGTTGGGTAAGCACTTAGCTCCATCCCTGAGACCCAGAGAAACAGAGGTTAATGGCCACATTCAGCATTTCCTGGGAGCAGCAGCTTCTCTTTTTGGCATGGAGTAGTGGCCCAGTATGGTGACTGCTGTCTGATTCAGATCGGCCTTAGCAGAGTAGCCTCTGATCTAGACTGGGAGGCTGAGAGAGGACGGGTAACCTGGGACTAGCAAGTGGAGGCCTGCAGAGTTCATGACCAGCTGAGTTTTGAGAAGAGCTAACGTATCAGTGGTTGTGCCTCATCTCCTTAGGACAGTTTGTCCTCCAATTATGGTCTGATTTATGTGAGAACTGTCACTGGGGAATTAGATGGAGAAAGCTGAGCATATCACCACTCATTCAGCACCAGAGGGCTGGTTGTTTACTCCTTTTGTTCTGAATGTTCATCAAGGCTGTGCTGTTGAAAGATCCCCAGGGATTTTTCTTAGGAAGGAATCATTTAACACAAGTGGCATCGTTTATTTCGGAAATGATCCCTAGGCTGTTACAGAAATACTAATGAAGTGCATAACGATGTGTTCCACCTTGGAATTGGCAGCAGAAGTCACAGAGGTGCTGACCTTCTCTGCAAGGGGAGCAGCTCTTCACCACATGTCAGGATTGGGAGTCAGGTGTGTCTGGTTATTCTTTTTGTTCTCTTTTTCTTCCCCCATATTGCCTTAAATGACCCAGAAAGAAAAATAGACATGGCCAAAATGAGTGGAGGGGGGTGATATAACTAATCACAGCCATCAGTATGCACAGCAGATTTTTTCTGATGGGAATGGAGATTTCTTGTGATACATATCTGAGCTAGGACTCTGAGTAGGGCACAACCAGGTGCTCTGACGAACACACAGACACGTCCTTCACAAAGTGTGATGTTCTGTAAACAAGGGCCTACAGTATACTAGGCTTTGGGGTATGAAGATGACTAGGACTTGGTGATGACTGACCTTGAGGATTTCCTTGGGGTGGGGAGGGGCATCAACAGCTAGGGAGAGTGGGACAGACTGTCCCCTTTTCTCACTGTCTCCACTGTTGCCATCAATCTAAGCCACTGTCACCTCTCTCCTGGGCTGCTGTGGTTCAAGTTCCTACGTTGTTTCCCTGCTTTCATGCACACTCCTGCCATGGCCTGTTTGCCCTACATGCAGTTGACCAATATGTTTTTAAATGTAAATGAGCTCTAGTTACACTGCTGTTTCATTTTTGCAGCCTTGTGCAGTAGGGCCTTCATAATCTGGTACTTGCCTGCATCCAGGAATTCATTTACTTTTTCCTCTTCTCTGTATTTGCTGCTTTGGTCTTCTTTCTCTTCTAGGAACATATCAAATTCTTCCCACCTTCAAGTTTTGGCCCTAACTGTTGTGCCCAAAAACCTTGTTGTGCCCAAAGAATGCCTGAAGACTGGTCCCAGGGTATGTCTAGGTTATAGGGAGGGGTGCAATCAAACAAAGAAGATGAGGACAGACGAAAAAGCCATTGGTGTGGGGCGGGCTCTGCCAGCAGGCCCCCCGCACCCCTTGGATGAGAATAAGTCTACCAAGACATGAACTGCTTGGGGAGAAAAGGTGGCCCATCTCTCAGAGGAGAATGGCCAAGAGCCTTTTCCTCAATGGCTTTTATTGGGTTCGTTTGCACAAGAATTCAGGTAAAGCTCATTAATCATTGCCAGGAAGTAAGGATCAAACAATAGATAACAAAGAACTCTGAGGGCCTATTTTGAGTCAGGGTCAGATAGCTAAAGAGCTGTAAAACTTTGAGGAACAAACTTACTTCTTGCTTGGACCCTTATCAGTTAATTGAGAGCATTCTAAACAAAGCAGGTTTCACAGGATTTTACGTATTCTTTCTTAGGCCTAATCACCCGGGGAACCTGCCCTTTCCAGCACAGAGCTGCACCACCCTCTGTCATTGTTTCAGGCTTAGGTGGAGCAAGGGAAATAAGGCAGCCAAGAGATTAGGAGATTTTCTCAAAGACAATGAGGACTCAGACTATGTCAAAGCTGAGGGGCGAGTGTCCATCACCCCTTTTGCTGCAGCCTCCAAAGTCCTTCCTTGGGGGCCTCCCACGTGATTGTGCCTATCTTCGGTCGTTCCCCTTGGGGAATCTTACCCGTCATTGGCTAACCGACCAAGCATTGGGGGCCAGTTATGGATGAAGTAAAAGGAGCAGAAGTGGTGCTCCTGCCGGGGAGATAAGCTTTTGTCTCCTTGGTGGCTTATGGTCCAAGGTCGCTTCCTCAGCCTTAGCCTTGCTGGGGGTTACAGCTTCTGAAACCATGCAGGGTGGTTCCCAACACATTGGGTTTTATAGTTGGAGGCATTTTAATTTCCATAGGGCAGTTTTTGGAGAGGTGATAAGGGGGCAGGGAGGTGGTGGGTTAGGCGGTGAGTGGGTAGTGAGGCAGGAGAGGCACTAAGCACACGTAACTCTTGCCTCTCACCACCATGTTTCTCAAAAGAACGGATAGCACTTGAGGCCTGGCCTTATCAATTGAGGATTCTCATAGAAAAAGAAAACCTTACCCATGTTCACAGGCAGAGTGGAAAAAGTCTGAAGAGAGTGAGCAATGGAAGTGTTGAAGAAGAGGGATAATTGGAGGAAGGTTCCAGAAGAGATGGGCAGGAAGAGGACCATAAACCAAACTGGAGAATTTTACAAATAGGATATAATTTCAAGACCTACAGGCATATTTTTTATAAAAATAAGTGCCAAAATTGTATTGAATAAATTCCCTTGTGTTATGGACTAAATGTTTGTGCCCCTACCCCCAAATCCCTGTGTTGAAATCCTGAATCCCAATGTGATGGTATTAGGAGGTGGGATCTATGAGGGATGATTAGGTCATGAATGTGAAGCTGTCATGAATAAGATTAGTTTCCTTATATAAAAAAACAGACCCTAGAGAACTCCCTCTCCCCTTCTGCCCCATGAGAACACAGTGGAGCAGACAACTGTGAACCAGGATGCGGGATGTCACCAAACGCTGTTTCTGCTGGCGCCATGGGCTTGGACTTCCCAGCCCCTCCAGAACTGTGGGAAATAAACTTAGGTTGGTTATAAGCATCCCAGACTGTGTTGCTTTGTTACAGCAACCCAAATGGCCTCAGACAACTTCCAGGTTAGCACCCTGTTTCTCTGGGTGTGGGCAGTGTGCTTTTTATTACTCAAAGTAATCTTGGAATGCCCTAGATGGGACAAATGTTGAGATATATCTAGCCCAGTTGGGGACTTCAATTTGGTAGCAGTTCTCAAACCTTGCCATAATTATCATTATTGTTATTGGTTTCCTTTTTATTAAGGTATGACATGTGTTTTAAGACATACAACTCTTAAATATACGATTCAGTGAGTTTTTACATGAGCTGTAAACCCATGTCAGCATCACTTGTATCAATTACCCTTATAGAACCTTGCCTGTACCCCAGGAGGCTCCCTTCCACCTCCATCAAAGGTATTCTCTCTTTTGATTACAGTTGCCATAGACTAGTTTTATGAGTTTTTTAAACAGCTTTATTGAAATATAATGGACATGCAGGAAACTTCACATATTCAAACTGTACAGTTCGGTTATTTTTTACATGTATATACCCATGAAATCATTGCCACAACCAAAATGAGCCTATCCATTATCCGCAAAGGTTTTCTCATTCAGCTTTGTAATGCCGCCCTGGCCCCCAGTGCTCCCACATCCCAGCCCATAGCTGCAGGCAACCACTAATTTGTTCTGTCCTATATATGAGTTTGCATTTCCTAAACTTTCACTCAGCATAATTATTTCGAGATGGAAGTTCAGATTGTTTCCAGTTTGGGGCTGTTACAAATAAAGCTGTTCTGAATTTTTGTGCACAAGCTAACACTTGGTCCATTTTCTGAATTTTAGCCATCCTGATGGGTGTGCAGTGTCGCTTCACAGAGGTTCGTTTCCATTTCCCCAGTGACTGATGATGCTGAGAATCTTCTCACGTGTGGTTTTTTTTCCATTTGCATCTTCTTTCGTGAAGTGTCTGTTCAGAACTTTTGCTTATGTTTAAACTGGGTTGTTTTCTTTTTATTGAGTTCAAGAGTGTTTACAAATATATTCTGGATATAAGTTCTCTATCAGATGTAGTTTGCAAATATTTTCTCCCAGTTTGTGGCTTGTCTTTTCATTCTCTTGAAGAGCAAAAGTTTTCATTTTCACTCTACTTATTTTATTCTTTCATAACTTGTGCTTTTAGTGCCATATCTAAGAAGCCTTACCTAGCCCAAGGTCACAAGGATTTAATTCTTTGTTTTCTCCTAAAAGTCATATAGTTTTAGGCTCTTACATTTAAGTTTCTGATCCATTTAACTTAATTTTTGTATATAGTATGAAGTATGAGCTGAAGTTCCTTTTTTGCCTTTGGATATCCCATTGTTCTGGTATCACTTGTTAAAGAAAACTATGTTTTCTACAAAAACTGTCTTTTGCACTTTTATCGAAAACCAGTTTTCAAAAAATGCACAAGTCTTTTCTCTGGACTCTATTCTGTTCTGTGTCTTGATGCCAATACCACAATGTCCCGATTTGTTTAGTCTTATAAGTAACAAGTATCTTAATCAGATAGTGTACATCTTTCAACTTTGTTCCTGTTTTCCTTCAGTTATTTTTGCTCTTGTAGATCATTTGCATTTCCATATGAATTTTTATAATTAATTTGTCATATTCTACCCAAAAACCTGCTAGAATTTGATTGAATCTAGATTATACTGAGGAGAACTGACATATTAATAATAATACTGAGTCTTCCTACCCATGACCACTGTATGTCTCTATCTGAATCTGTGGATCGGATTAGGAGTTACTGCCATTCTTAACAATATTAAATCTTCCGATCCTTGAACACAAAATGTGTTTACATTTATTTAACTCTTTTTTAATTTCTTTCAATAATGTCTTACAGGTTACAGTATACAAGTCTTGTACATCTTTGGTTAAATATATTCCTAAGTATTTTATTCTTTTTGATGTTATTGTCAGTGGAATTATTTTCTTTAATCAGGATTCCCCAGAGAAACAGAACTAATAGGATGTGTGTGTATGTAGAGAGAAAAGAATATAGTTATGGAATTCATTCCTGTGATTATGGAGGCTGTCAAGTCCAAAATCTGCAGGGCGGACTGGCAGACTGCAGACCCAGGAGAGAGCCAGTGCGGCAGCCCACGTCTGAAGATCATCGCTGCCAGAGCTTCTTCTTGCTCTGGGGAAGTCAGTCTGTTCTCCCGTCCCTGCCTTCAGCTGATTGGATGAGATTCACTCACATTATGGAGTGTAATCTGCATACTCAGAGCCCCCCAATTTAAATGTTAATCTTGTCCAAGTTTTTATCTTCACAGAAACATCCAAAATAATGTTTGACCAAATATCTAGGTACCATGGCCTTGCCAAGTGGGCACATAAAATTAAACATCATAGTTACACTCTATTTTACTGTGCTGATTGCTTAGAGTTTATGTATACATCTTTAACTTCGCCTGCTTTACCTTCAAGTGATGTAATACTACTTCATGTATAGCAGAGCAGCCTTCTAATACTTCACCTTCCTTTCTCCCATCCTGACTTTATGCTGTTGTCGGCATACATTTTACCTTTTTATATATGTTATACACTCCATACTACATTGTCATTTGGAAACGAGACTAGAGCATGTTCACTCTAGCACTAATTATGCCTCACTAATAGGGCAAGATCATCTGTGTCTCCTACCCAGTGCCCCCTGAATCTTGAGGTTTTCTGGTCTGGCTGGCAGGCACAGGCACTATGCTCAGCCCTGTGTGAGCATGGAGTACCATTTTCTTGATTCACTTTGAGGGGTTCTTCCTCTGGCCTCAGGTAATGTCCTTATATGCTGGTGGTAAGAACTACTCAGCTAAATACTCAAGGCCAAACCTCTGCATGTCTCTGGAGTTTGCTCTTCTTCATCACTCTGTTCTGAGAACTTTAATCACCTTGGTCTCCCTGGGCTCTGAGCTCTGACTCTTCAACTCAGGCAGTCTGCCAGTCTCTGCCTGGGTTCCTCCTCCTGGGTTCCTCCACAGCCCCGGCAGCTCTCTCAGAGAAGTATACTGGGGCTCCCTTCATTCATTCCCGTCTTGCAGGGGTCACTACCTTTCATTATTCCATATATTGTGGCCATTTCTGGTTGTTTCTGGCAGAAGGGTGGACACAATGCTCATTTCTGTTGTATAGACACGATTAGAATTGCTGGGTCGTACAGTATATGCATGTTTTGCTTTAGTAGATATTGGCTAGAGCTTACCAAAATCAATTAAGCTAATTTTAATTGTAGATAATTTTCACTGATATAATTGACATTCATTTTATGCAGAACATGTTGCAAGATTTTGTTCCCCAGTTTAACACAGTAAAGAGGGAAGGTGACAAGTTCTTAGAGACATCATTCACTTTTTTAGAATTTCAGTGATATACACCCTCATTTAAAATGTACTATTAAAAGTATTAAGTGGTGGTGGTGGTGACGAGGGAGGAAAGCAGAGAGGGCAGACACATCTGTCTTTGCTTGACTGACAGTTGTAGTTGTATTTGACAGCATATGTTTGCTAAGTAATAACAGCTTTGGTGTTTTGTTTGTTTTTGTTTTTGTTTTCAAAAACCTAGTGATATTATATGTTTAGTACCTGGCCCATTAGAAAATTCCCTTGTGCTCTGCCTCCTTGATGAATACTCTTCTCACATTGAAGGAGATCCATATCCACAGAGCATCTTTCTGTGGCTCTTTTAGACAAAAATATTCAGACTGAAAGATTATGCTCAGCAGTGGGATGCAGGGTGTCAGGGAGCATACATAGCACCAGGCCCTTCCCTCACATAGTGGTGAGTGAGGGGCCCTCTTCGGAGCTGCTGAGGGACAAGGAGGTAGAGACTGCAGAAGTGAGTCAGTCTTCTCTGGCTCAAAGAGGTATTTGAGCTGTAAGAATGCTTTTTACCAGCTTTCCCAGGTGAAATATGTATTAAATTTCTACCAAGTATGACATTTCCCTAAGAGAGTTGCTGCTTGGCCTGTAATTTTCAGTATTTAATGGACAATGTTAAAAGAGCATAACATTAAAGGAATCTGTTTTTCAACTTTTTATTCCCAGCCTTTGAGCTTCTTGTGGAGTAATTTAATTCATTCTTAAGTCAGGTAGCTATCTCTTTGATGCCTTTGTCTTTAGATGCTCTGTTTGTAAGTCTCTCCTAAGAATAGATCAAAAATGATGTTTACATCTGTTCCCCTGTTGAGGAAGCAAGAACAGAATGAGACTTTATGGCCGTAGTTAACCCTTTCTGTACTCTACATCCTGTACCATAGCACTTGATGTTGGGGTTCAGCTCTCTCAGAGGCCAACACAGCTGTCTCAGCTCTAGGTGTCGTTGGTCTGGACCTGATTGCTTGTTTCACAGTTACACTACATAAATCAGACATGTTGTACCCTTTCCATGTATGACATGAATTTATAACAACTAATGCTAACCAGGTTTTATAATTCATTGTATGTTTACCCTTCACCCAAAATGCATGCAAATTGATTTTCTCCTCAGGTCTATGGGGAAAAATCTACAGAAGTTAAAAAATTTGAACACAGTGGGAAGCCTTGGCTTGCTGAACCTGAAGCCCAAAGTCATGTTTTCAGGGAGGCTGAAACAGTCACTTGAGAGACATGTTGCAAGAATAAGGATTGCAGGAAAGAGGTCTTAAAAGAGATTAAACCCCAAATTTGTCTCCTTTTAGTCTCCTGATATTTCTGTAATTTCTTGATTTTTTACTATTTTCTCTATTCTTCCTAGTTCTCATGATAACCACTCTTATCTAAGAGAAAATAGTTCAAATCCTTTGAACTGGTTGTTAACTTGAAAAGTAGAAAACTGTTTCAAAATCTATATATTTTTACAATTTTAAAAAAATAAATAACAGCCCTGGCCGGTGTAACTCAGTGGATTGAGCATGGGCTGCGAACCAAAGTGTCGCAGGTTCGATTCCCAGCCAGGTTACATGCCTGGGTTGCAGGCTATAACCCCCAGCAACCGCACATTGATGTTTCTCTCTCTCTCTCTCTCTCTCTCCCCCTCCCTTCCCTCTCTAAAAATAAATAAATAAAACCTTTTTAAAAAAGTAAATAACAGGGTGAAAAGTAAATTACAAACAGGGTAAAGAAGATTAAAATGAGAAGGGACTAGGTCTTACAAGTAGCAACTCAATCTCATGTCAGCATGTGACATAAAAGTTGTGTATTTCAAAATAATAGTCTCCTTGTTGGTAATTTAGAAATACTATAACCAGATAGTACTTCCTACAAAGTTGGTATAGGGAGGTTGATTGCTCTACTAATGTGTAGTTGGTAACTGCCCTCCATATGGTGGTGGTATACCTTGATGTTAAAAGCATTAACTTCAAGGAATGCTTGATGAAAGATGTTTCTTATTTTTCTCCATCTACTGAAGGACTTACCCAGACTTCTGTACAAAAAAGCAGGTCCCCATACAAATGTTTCCTTTCCCAGTATCCCTTTGGAGAAATTCCTTAGACTTTCGATCTCCTCTCCTTCCTCATCTTCTTCATGCAGTTTGGAGATGAGAATGTGATGAAGGTACAGGCCTAGAAACTAGTGGTACCAAATAAGGAATATTTTGTGTAGAAAATTTTCTTTGTGATTATCCCTTCTACAGACTGTGGAAGTCTGTCTTATACCTCATAACTGTCTCCCTCCTGGTTCTCCCTGCCCCTCCCCTGTTAGTGGAGCAGGGACTGTTGAAGGTCATCCTTATTTTTCCCCACCTGGTTGTGCTCATGACTGATGCCACCTTTTCTGTTGTTGTGTCTGGTATCTGTTTGAATTAAACACTTCTTCCTAAAAACGTGAAGATTCAGAAATGTCCTTTCAGGCTCATTTGGGTCCTGTCATGAATCTGGCCAGTACCTAACATGGGGAAGAGAAAGACAGGGCCACAAAGGCAAACTTGGCCATTTCATGAATTGGTCTAGTTGTAGCCTGTGTAGTCCAAACATTTACTATATCCTAAATGATAGCATACCTTGAGAGAGATTATGAGAAGCAACCAGTCAACCTTGTGTATAGTGCAAATGCTCTATTTCTCAATAATTCTAGCAGTGATGGTATTTCCCTATTCTGAATGTGTTTGAGGTAACAATCTAGGTATTTTTGCTTCTAAGTTTGTAATCATTCAGCCATCTCACCAGATAAAATTGCTGATGCAGCCTCAGGCATGATACTTATTTCTCCATACATACTATTAATCGACCTGGACTTACACATTAGAGTTTTGGAAGAGCATTAAGGAATCCAGTTCTAAATCATTGTTTCTCACCTTCGCCTGTTAGCCCATTTCTTCACCACATTAGCACCCAGAAGGCATGTTCAGTCTTTCTTTTATTTCCTGAAACACATTTCAGAGGATTTTTTGTTTAGTCACCTCTGACATAGCCAAAGAGCAGCCCTAATAATATTCTACATGGACATAATTTTTCCCCTGCTCCAAATTATTTCTCACTCACAGTCTTGTTGAAATCAAAGTACCTAGCTATTAGACTCCAGCAGAGCAGAGAGCTAAGGCTTACCACAAAACACTGATGTTCATTTACCTATAAGATTGTGCTAGGACTAAGCATAGTGAGATTTTAAGGTATCTTAAGTACATAGCCGCACTCACCCTCAACATAAACTAATAGAAACAATTTGTTCTTAAGTACCTTTTTGAGAGAGAGAAATGACCACATAAACTTACAAACTGATTCAGTCTGAGATTAATATAAAAAAATGTTTGTGCAAATGTTAGTAAGTATGTGAAAATACCTATGTAAAATGAGATAGAGAATATAAAGTAGAATCTGGTCAAAAAGGAGGCATTAGGTAAACACAGGTCTCCTCCTCACATAACCACATCAAAATTACAACTAAACTATAGAATAACCATCACTCAGAACTGTCAAAAATTGAGGTGAAAGGAACTCTAAGGACTATGAAATTAAAGAAATCACATCCATCCAGATTGGTAGGAGGGGTGGCGATGCGGAAATACAGAATGGGCTAGTCCCATACCTATATGTGGTAGATAAAAATTTAGGAGAGATATCTTGTGAGCGAGGGGTCCCAGCCCCATACCAGATCCCCCAGCCCAGGGTTCCAGTGCCAGGAAGATAAGTCCCCATAACTTCTTGCTGCAAAAAACAGCAGGGGTTGAGTCAGTGGGAGAAACAGAGTCCCAAGCAGTTCCTCTTAAAGAACCCACACATGGACTTACTCAGCCTCACTCCCTTTGAGTTCTAGGACCAAGGTAGCAGCTTGAAAGGCACCAGTGGCATTCAAGGAGAAAGTGAAGTGTCTGGCATCAAGGCAGAGCTGGGGGACAGATTTCCCCCAGAAGAAAGATAGGGAGATACCACTGTCCCTTTTCAGAAGCCTCCCAACATAGAGCCACAGAGCTGGCAGGGTGGTGCCATATCTAAGACTTCATCAACCTGGCTAAATCTGTGTGCCCCTCCCTAGAGATCCCCAGAGACTCTGCCCCACTCAACTTATGGGCCCACCCAAGTGCATTTCCTTATGAATCGATAGTCTTGGCTCGTGCTCCACAACTTCCTAAATCCTCTCAAATAAGTAACAGTCAGCCTCAGTGAGCCCCTAGCACCCATACCTCTTGCTAAGTGGCGCCAGACTCAGCACTAGCAGCAACCAGCCTAGATTCACAGCTTGACTTCACCTGGGAATCTCCAAGCCCAACACAAGTAGCAGCCATCTCAGATTGCTGTATAGCTCAGGCTGGCTGGCCCCAGAAAGAACACAGGGGGGCTGACCTTGGCCTGTACCACCGGGGAAACCCCAGAGACTGCACACCCGGTGAACAGCTACAGACCAAATGAGAGCACCACCACACTGTCCCTGCACAGCTGATTCTCCACAGAGGGAGGAGGTTGGTGGTCAGTGGTCACAGCCAATCCTTGCAGCTGACTGGCCTGGGTAAATCCTTTCCATTGACCTGCCAACAGCAATCAAGACTCAACTACAAGAGTAGGGTGTACTCAGTCCACAAAAGGGGCACACTTCGAGTACACAGCTTGGGTGATAGGGGAGGCTATGCCACTGGACACTACAAAACACCTACTATAGCCCTGGCTGGTGTAGCTCAGTGGATTGAGCGCGGGCTGGGAACCAAAGTGTTCCAGGTTCGATTCCCAGCCAGGGTACATGCCTGGGTTGCAGGCCATAACCCCCAGCAACCGCACATTGATGTTTCTCTCTGCCTCTCTATCTTCCTCTCTTCCCTCTCTAAAAATAAATAAATAAAATCTAAAAAAAAATTACTTTATTAAAAAAAAAAAACAAAAAAAACACCTACTATATTAGGCCAAGACACCAAGACAGGGAGACATAGCAGCTCTACCTAATACATAGAAATAAACACAGGCATAATTCCAAAATGAGAAGGCAAAGAAACATGGTCCAAGTGAAAGAACAGATCAGAACTCCAGAAAAAGCTAAATGAAATGGAGGTAAGCAATCTATAACATGCAGAGGTCAAAACACTGGTTGTAAGAATGCTCAAGGAACTTAGTGAGAACTTCAGTAACATAAGAAAGATCCAGTCAAATGAAGGAAACACTAGTTAAAATAAAGAATAGTTTATAGGGAAACGACAGTACAGTGGATGAAGCTGAGAAGCATTTCAATGATTTAGAACATAAGGAAGCAAAAAACCAATCAGAACAATGAAAAGAAAAAGAATCCAAAAAAAGAGGATAATGTAAGCAGTCTCTGGGAGAACTTCAAGTGTTCCAGCATTCACATTATGGGAGTACCAAAAGGAGAAGAGGAAAAGCAAGAAATTGGAAAGCTATTTGAAAAAGTAATAAAACAAAACTTCCCTAATCTGGTAAAGGAAACAGAAATGCAAGTCCAGGAAGCACAGAGAACCCCACACAAGGTGGATACAAAGATGACCACTCCAAGACACATCATCATTAAAATGCCAAAGGTTAATGATAAAGAGAGAATCTTAAAAGCAGCAAGAGAAAAGCAGCAAGAGAAAAGCAGTTAGTTGCCTACAAGAGAGTTCCCATAAGATTGTCAACTGATTTCTCTAAAGAAACTTGCAGGCTAGAAGGGATTGGCAAGGAATATTCAAAGTCATGAAAAGCAGGGACCTACAGCCAAGTTTGCTCTACCCAGCAAAGATATCATTTAGAATCGAAGGGCTGATAAAGAGCTTCCCAGAGAAGAAAAAGCCAAGGAGTTCATCATCACCAAATCATTATTATATGAAATGGGTTTTTTCTTTTTTTTATTTTAATCATTGTTCAAGTACAGTTTTCTCCCACTTGCTCCCATTCCAGCCCACCCACCCAACCCTCCCCTCTTCCTATATGAAATGTTAAAAGGACTTATTTAAGAAAAAGAAGATCAAAACTATGAACAATAAAATGGCAATAAAGACATATCTATCAACAATTGAATCTAACAAAAAAACTAAGCAAACAAGAAAAACAGAGACTGAAGCCAAGATACGAAGAGCATTTTGATGATCACCAGATGGGAGGAGGGTGTGGGGGAATGGGTGAGAGGTGAGGGGATTAGGAAGTACAAGTAGGTAGTTACAGAATAGCCATGGGGGTGTAAAATGCAGCATAGGAAATGGAATAGCCAAAGAACTCACACTCATGACCCACGGACATGGACAACGGTGTGGGGATGCCTGAGGGAGTGAGGAGTGCCAAGTGGAGCAGGACAAAGAGGGAACAATTGGGACAATTGTAATAGCATAATCAATAAAGTATAATTCAGAATTTTAGAAAAGAATATAAAGGTAGAGCAGTCATTTTTATAGGCTATTTCCTTTAAAGTAACACTTTAAAACCGAGACCAGATATTTTGTATATTAAACAAAATTGATCTTCTTGTTCGGAATGATTCAGGAATGATGCTGTGAATAATGAGATGTAGGGGACAGAGGGTGATGTTTATATTTTTATTTTATTTATCTATTTTTATCCTCACCTAAGGACATTTTTTTAATTGCTTCAAGAGAAACAGGAAAGGAGAAGGAAACATTGGTGTGAAGGAGAAACATTGATTGTTTGCCTCCCATACATACCCAACCAGGGATCGAACCTGCAATCCAGCCATGTGCCCTGACCGGGAATTGAACCCATAACACTTTGGTTAGAGCATGATGCTCCAACAAACTGAGCCACACTGGCCAGGGCAAGGTGTGACTTTTTTCTAAGCAATCTCTCCACCACTGGACCTAGAAATGAAAGACTGGCCACTTAATCACTAGCAGTGTGCATCCCTGTGCTGTTCTGCATAATATGCAGATCACTTGCATTTCTGTCTTTCTTTTCCTCATCAGTCTTTGTTTACTCCTTCACCAATTCCTGACCAGTGCAAGACCACTTTTGATCTGACATGGTGCTTTATTATAGTCCAGCATATTTGTTTTAAATTAAAGAGGATTTTCTGATTGGGCAAAAATAAGGCTAATGGTCTCCACTCCTTAACTAAATGCCTTATTATATTTCTGAACAATGTTTCCCAGAGGGGCCATTTTTTAAAAGACCTCACTAGGCCATTAGTTCATGTCATAGAGATGTTTATACAACCTGAGTAACGACACTCCAGACCTAATAGATCCTACCACGCTTAACTTCAGCCAAGATGTAGATCAAGTCTACATGAAGGCTGAAGAGGAGGCGTGCAGCCATGGAAACCACATTCCTTTTGTCAGAACTAGTAGCAGAAGGGCCTGGATTTGGTTGGCCCACATGCTTCTGCCTTCCTCAGAGCCCACTGTGGAGAGCAGTGGGTTCCACGAGTGGGAGTGAGTGAAAAAACAGCATGAGGAACAACAAAACTTGACTCAATTGAGTGAGTTCCAACGCTTATCAATCAGTAGTCTTAGAGAAGCCATTTCCCGTTAAGCTTTGTAATTATGTCTAGGGGCACATCTGTCCTGTGATAGTTTGTAACACCTGTCTACACTAGCCAGTCGCCGTTTCACCCTCGAGCCGACGTCAGGTGCCAAACCCTCCACTGGCAGCCCTCTAATTTGAAATTAATAGCATTTATGTTTTGGTTATATTTTTAATTTTTTAATTTTTCAATTATATTTTTATATTTTTTATTTAGTGTAGGCAGAGCTGCATCTATTTAAGACCTTTAAGCATGTTTTTTTTTTTTTCATTGAACTTGTTTAAGTGAAAAAGCAAGTTTACTTAAAAGGAAATGTTAAGGAAATAACAGTTCAGGATATTGTCAGAATCACAACAGTAGTATCATTTTTAGAACAAAATGATTCAATTAACCCTTATTTGATGAGCATCCCACACCTAATAAAATACGGCATCTGATAATGCAGCAAAAAAGCTATAATGGGAAGAGCAGTAGACTTTTAAGTTCATTGTGTAAGTTACAGTTTTCCATTCATTACCATTATTACTTTGGCAAGTCGGTGCTTCTTGTGCCAGAAACTGTGTGAAAGAGATGTTTTCAAGCTTCAAATGCCGTGAAGACTGAAATTTGTTCTGTCAATTTACTCTGTCCTACATTACAAGCTGGTAGGCGTAGTGTAGATCATTGTGGGGATTTAGCTACCTGTAACATGTCTGGACTAAGTGGACATGATAGAAGTCTGGTTTTTGTTCTTCACAACATGTCAGAGAAGCAAATGTTGATTATTTCTTCCAGACTTGAAATAAATCAGTTTTGAAATGAAGAGAGTTCAGTGAAAGAAATAACATTGAGGGGGACCTACTTAAATAAAATGATCACAGAATTTTTTTTCCCATGGAGTTGACGTGTGAGCTGAAAGCTGAACACTGAACAAGACACAACCATAAGGGGGGTGGGACGGGAAAGGAGCAGTTCTATGAAGGGACCAGCCTTTGCAAAAGGTGGAAAGAGGTTGCTGCTTCCCAGCAGCAGGGCCAGATCACCTAGGCCTTCGCAGGTCATGGAGAGCGGCTTGGACTTTATTCTGAATGCTTTGAAGTGCCACTGAGGAGTTTTTAAAAGATGGTTCAGTCTTCCTTGTTTCAGTTTGAGTAGCCAAGCTGGTCATGGAAGTCCAGGTGAGGAGTAATGGTGTATTTTCTGGAATGTGGCCGTTTCATGAAACCTCCCTAACTTTTCCCAACTCATCCTTGGTCCTTAAAGGCCCTTCCTGTCCCAGCAACTCAGGTGACTCCTATGTCATTTATGCTATTATGCTTTAATACTGTTTTGCATTATTCTCCAACGCCTCAGAACCACATCTTATTTAATCTTTACCCACAAAACTTACTTCTGTGTCTTCCATCTAGTAGATGTTCCATATATATTTGCTAAATGAGTCAATACACAAGTCTGGTGGTCTCATCAGTCAGTGTGCCTCAGAACCAGCTGGGAGATTCAAAATATGGATGCCAGGGCCACACTCCCAGACATTCTGATTCACGCGGTTCGGTGTATTTGTTATAAAATTCCCAGGTGATTCCAAGGTGCAGTTGGAATGGAGAACCAGGAGACCAGGCTGATTTGGGTGGTATTACCTGGGAGTGTCGTGCCCATCCCACCCCTTTAAATGCCTTATATTGGCCTTTTCCTCGTGAATGTTGAAGGCATGACAGAAATGCCCTGGCTTTCTGGCCATGGGAGTTATTGAAAATAATGAATATGGATTCTCTTGTCGGGGGGTCGTTGGGCATTCAGCGTTATTATACTCCTGATCCAGGTCTTCAGGTTTCACTTTCTAGGCCTGCTGTCCATTAGTTTTCCTTGGGAAGAAGACAATAAATTACTGTTTTTCACTAGATATCTGGAGTTTGACTTTTTTTTTTATTAACCATGGACTCCGAAAACCTCTACACAAGGAAGGAATTAAAACATGACTTCATCAAGCAGAGAACTCAGAAAGGCTGGCAGTTGTGGGTTTGTGCAAGTGTTTTGACTTCAGGAGGGGGAAGTCTTTATTTAACTGTATATAATGTGTATATAATGCTATAATTTTAAGGCACCTGCTTCAAAATAGAAACTGGGGTAGTGGAAATAATAACAATAAACAAAAATTAAACTAAACCAGGCTCAGTGCCCAGGAAAACTACCCAGATTCCAAGAACTGGGCAAGGAGTAAATCAGTAGGAGGGAAAAGGCGGGAATGGATGGATTTGGAACTGCCCCCATTAAAAATGACTGCTCTGCAGTGTGATCGCTGTTGAGCAGTTCTGCGGAGTATTCACATGTGGGTGGGGTACCTGGGCTTCTCATTTCAGTGACAAGCTTCTGATGGAATTTGCCTTTGTAAGATGTCAGTGCTGGCCACACCAATAACCACAGTGATCTTGCATTGTGTTTGAGCTTTTATAATGCTGTGCACTACTTGGAAATAAATGGACCAGAAGTAAAAATAGGAGCTCAGGCAACTTTAGCTAAAGTTACAAGAAAATGTTCATGTTTCCCAGGATGCCAAAATGTCAGGTGATTTACATAAACAATGGAGGAAATCCTCTTTGTGTTTCTGGGGGTGTGTCTAATACAGGAACCCATGTTTTCCTGTTATTGAAAAGCATTCTTTAATCTTTTAAGCACATTTTAAGACCTGCATATATTCCAGGTGTGTTTAACACTAAAACACAAGAGCAGGACATGACTATCAGAGAAACCTACTAGATTTCCCTTTGCGTCATAGCAGACACAAGAAATAAATGAATTGAATTAAATGTATGGCCAGAGCCCTGAGCAGACTGGTGGTAATAGTTATTGCTAATGGGACCTAACAGGCCTACACTTGGAGTGCAGGTCAGGGAAGCCATTTGTGAATACAAGACAATAAATTTCCTCTGATTGTGGGCGTTAAGGGGATGATGACTTTTTAACCATGAAAGTAAATGTAATTGGTGTGAAATGTTCAGAAGCTTTTAGCTGAATATAATGGAAATAATGGGTAATAAACCTAAGCATTATTTGAAATTTTTTTAAAAAATTGCTAAATTCTGGTAAGATTGTACTGAAGTCATAAAAACAGTCTTCATTCCTGGAACCGCAGGGACTCTCAGCAGACCTAAAGGCAGGGTACCCCCCTTTCGTCCTCCTCTTGGTCCTGCTTTCATGAACCAGACCATTTAATGTAGTAGACTCTGGCACACATGAAAGGACAGTCTTCTTACCACCAACCGGGACGGGAGTTGGCACGTTCTGTCCATCCCTCAAGGCTTCTCTTTGCCATCTGTTGAGTATCTGCATAGTTATTCGAAAACGTGGAATCTGTGGGGTTATTTGAAACAAATAGTCATGGACATAAAGAACAAACTGACAGTGACCAGAGGGGAGTAGGGAGGGACTTAACAGGGGAGAGGGAGGGAAGGGTCAAGTCAAGGCACATGTAGAAAGGCCCCATGGGCAAAGCCAATGGGGAGAAGGATTGAATGTGGGAGGTAGGGGGTGGGTAGGGCAGGGGAGAGTAATGTGGGGGTGGGGGGATGGGGACAACTGTAATTGAACAACACTAAAAAATAAAATAAAAATATATGTTCAAAACTTTAAAAAAGAGGAGAAACAAAGAAAATACGTGGCACTGAAGCACAGCCTTATTAGGACAGCATTCACTATGACAAGTAGTACTTCCACTCCTCCTAGTTCCTGTCGTAGCATCATTCCTGTTCACTCTTATGATGCCTACAGCCAAGGCTCATAGGAGCTTCTGGGAAAGCTCTTTCAAAGCACTTGATTACCTCCCTACCCTTGAATCTCTAAGTCATGAAGTAAGTAGATGTAGAACTATGCCAAGTGACTCCCTCCTGGCGGCTGGTGCTTGACTTCTGTCTGAGAGGCGACACTGCATCGTCAGTCAGCATGACTAAGTCTAAGAGGAGGAACTGTCCCAGTGCCTCCTGTGCGGTGACCTCAGGAATCCATATTGATGGGGGGAGGCATCCAGAATGCCAGGTACAGTCGTAACAGATGCCAACTCGACACAAACTGGACTATGTTTTAAAGCCAAACTGTTCCCTTTTTTTAATGAGGTATTATTACTCCTTGTCACTGCAGCATGAAATATTTACATTGGACTATAAAATTAGAAATATGCATTACTGTTCCTTAGGGGAGCCAATAACCTTCACTTCCTCTAAAATTCAGCCTTTCCCAATGACCCCTACCTGGTGCCTGTCAACCCTGTATGCTTCTTTCTCTGCAGGTGGTTATTGTACATTTGCAGCCTCTGTTAAAGTTGCTCGGTGTTACATGGTTAAGTTGTATTCAGTGGGAATGAATGAAGACATAAAGGATGCAGCAGCCCTTACAATTATAATTGTATTGTAACTGCTTGAGAGTAGAGACTATAACCTCTATCTCTTTTGAGTTTACCCCTCACCAAAAATGCACATATTCACTCTCTTGAGGTACATGTTTGTGTGTGTGTTTTTTCTTCCCTCCCTCTCATTTAGCATATGCAAGTAGGTGTGAGCTAGAAGCACTACTAGCAGAGGAAACAAACCAACCTGCAC
Source organism: Phyllostomus hastatus (assembly GCF_019186645.2). Taxonomy (NCBI): domain Eukaryota; kingdom Metazoa; phylum Chordata; class Mammalia; order Chiroptera; family Phyllostomidae; genus Phyllostomus; species Phyllostomus hastatus. The sequence continues at coordinate 2,026,385 of NW_025333860.1, read as the reverse complement.
ACCCACTAACCCAAGTGGTCTTTTCTTGGCAGTGACGAACAAGAAACCCACACAGGCGTCCATTACAAAGGTCAAACAGTTTGAAGGCTCCACGTCGTTTGTGCGGAGATCACAGTGGATGCTTGAGCAGCTCCGCCAGGTGAATGGCATCGATCCTAATCGGGTGAGTGACCTGTCGAGTGCTGAGCGATGGCACTCTCTTCACACAGTGACTCTTTCATTGACCTTGGCAGTGGTGGCAGCTGTCTGAGCTGCTTTTTCACAAAGCTGTTTCTCTATTTCAGTTATGTGACTAAGACTTTCTGATTTCTGTGCCCTTCTTACAGGGAATTATAAATATTTTCATCATGTTTGATGTAGGAACGTAAGGGGATACAGATTGAAGAAATGCTACCTCCAGTAATATGTTTATCAGCAAAGTGCAGAGACCAGAGCTCAGATACCACGTTTGTGGTTGTCAATATGAAAAACCATGCTTATCCAAGCTTTATTTATCTCCTCATGCCACCAATGATGAGGTTTATTTACTTAGATAAATAAATAGTACTTTAAAGTTTAGGAGTCTATTGGATTTAATATGAGAAATATTTTGTGGTAAACTTATTTATTCAAAATACATTCCCCTCTTTTGCATGTAAATTGTAACTGTATACTAAAATAATGAGGGGGGTCTTTACCTGTCAAAGATTAGGGGCAAGATTAATATGGTTTAGTGCTGAAGGAATTATGTTCCAAGTAATTGGGAGGGTGATGTGTAGTCTGAATTCTGAAACAAGTCAGTGTGTGGTAGACTATAGGGACTTCTGTGATACTAGCTTCCTAGGGACATCTATTAATACTGCAAGACCTGGGGTTTGCTCGATAAACAGAAAGGTGGATTCTCCATGCACCTGGATGCTACTAAAGATGAGCCTTATGTTTAGGATCAAAGTTTAGAACGATGTGTTTGCCTTTAAGAGTCTTTTGTTGGGCATAAGGTAGAAGCAGCAGTTTTTATACATTGAGATCAGTAGTTGTTTCACTGTTTTTTCCAGGATTCTGCAGAGTTTGATTTGTTGTTTGAAAATGCTTTTGACCAGTGGGTAGCCAGCACAGCCTCAGAAAAATGCACCTTCTTCCAGATCCTCCACCACACCTGCCAGAGGTACCTCACCGACAGGAAGCCGGAGTTTATTAACTGCCAATCCAAAATCATGGGAGGTAAGTAGGCATTTGTATGATTTCAGTCATCCTGTTTCCTTAGACTCACTTTTACATAAAAAGTTAGGTGTTCTGCAGCATAGAGGCAAAAAAAGAAAAGAAGCAAGGTACTAGACTTCATGAGAACCACATTGAGTGGGTTCATAGTATGCCCAGTCTGCACACAGTGGTGTGTTTTCACACAGTGGTGTGTTTTCACATTTACCCACAATCTGGTCTCATGAGAAGAATGAGCCACTTAGCTGAAACTATTTGTACTATAAGAATAAACCTGTTCCTCTATCAGAAAAACCTTTCAGTTTGGTTTCTTTACTACCGTTTCTGTAATTTTGTTGCAGAATGCTGTTTTCTGGGTTGCTTTTTCCTGTTACTTCTCAAGATATTTTACAAATATTAATATGAAAATTCTTACAGATGCCATCCCTGTCTTTCAGATAGCTTTTGTTTCTTGCATGGCATGCAGAGCCGAGTCGGGATGCGCGCTGTAAGCCAGCCCGAAGGGCCAGGTGCCAGAATCGGCGACTTAATGAGAAACATTTAAGTGGGTGCTTAACACATTTCTTTTAGGTGCTATTTCTTTTTAGGGAACTGAAACCATGCCAAAAATAAACAAGCCTTGCCCGTCACTCTGTGCGTTGGAGGACAGTGTTTACATTGTTGGTCTTTTCACTGACCTGATCTCCTGATTTTGAAAGAATTATTTTTTAATTCACCAAATGTATCTTCATCAAGGGTCAAATGAGAGTCACATTAGAGACATTACATATGTTCTTTGGCCCGTGTATATCTTCATATGAACGTGGGACAGAACTCCATCATTCTGTCCCAGTAACTGATACACTCATTGTCATTTTGTCATTAGTCTGCTAGATGTTGTCTGGAGAAGACACTGTTCACTTCTTATTATTCACTGATGTGTTAGTGTTTCTCTTAAACAGGAACTTGCTTATATCATAGGATCCTTGATCAGTCTTTCTTGGGCATTGATATACAGTTGTCTTACAGTTTCTCTGTTCAGCCCTAGAAAAATATATCAGAGGTGATGGATGGTGCCTCTTGACTGCAAAGTGGCCAGAAGTTAGACACAGATGTTAACAGGAAAGGGACTAGCCAACACTAACTCCTTCCTATTTAGAAAACATCTGTGGCATCAGTGCTCATCCAATGAATCCTGTGTTGAAAGTCCAGCCTTGGCAGACTCGGCAGAAGGTCAGAGCACACCAGGCTTAGGCCCACAGAAGGCTGCATGAGAATGGACAGTGCCTACTAGGAAGCACCCTCCCCACCCGTGTCAGTATGCTCGATAGCTTGCTTGGCTAGAACTTAAGCATAGGGTCTCCTCTAAAACAAATGCGATAGTTAGGGATAGGAATAGGGTTTGAGAAGGTTTATGTTTTAAATCAGTTGAAATCTCACTACCTTGAGATAGCCAACAGCGACATTTTGATTACCTCTTTGATGACATACAGTCCTCTGTGCACATGCATTGAATATGTATGTACATAAATATATGCATACATATATATAGATACACATATAATAGTGCACAGACACAAAGAACATTGTTGATAAGATTGTTATGTACTAAAAAAGTGAATTATATCTTTATACTTGAACCACCCTTTAAGTTAATCAGAAATGCAAACATACACATAAAAGGAAGTATAGCCTCTTTTCTAAATCAAATCCCAAGACCTTTAAGTGATGTACACTACCCTGTGACAAAACAAATCTTACTCTGAGAAACATAATAATAATAATAATAATAATAATAATAATAATAATAAATAAAACTACTGTGACAATATGAATTTGAAATTTCTGTGTTGTCCTTGGAGACAAACTCCCCGTGAACATTTCACTTCTCAGCATTCTATCCTGAGCGCAGAGGGGCTGTGGAACCTTCCTCATTTCCCCACGATGGAAACCTGAGGTGGAAGCCAGAGGACAACTGGCTCACTCCACTGCCCTTGCGAAGGAAACGAGCCACCCGCTTCCTGCTAAGGTTAGGGACCATTTTGATGGCTCTTCTCTTCCTCCTCCCCTAAAGGACGACACTAGGCAGTCCTCTTCTCTGTTGTCCGAAGTTCACATTTCTCCTCTCACAATAGGTTCTTTCATTATTTTATTCTTTCTTGGCTCATCATCCAGTTGTACAACAAATAAGTACTTAGTACCTACTCTGTGCTAGTCACTGTGCTACCTCCTGCCTATGGAGAATAGTTCTATATCTGGTCTCTTTGTGGACCCTACTTGCCCCCTCCCCACCCAAATCCCAGGCTGCAGATCCACACAGCCTTTCTGTGTGCTCTTCATTTACCTTCTTGAGTGTCCTCAGGCCTTCCCACACAGTCCCACCGGCCGCTTCTGTCACCTTTTCCCAGCCCTTCAAATGTCTTCCATTGCCCTGTGAGCCCCAAATTACACAGAGTTCAGACAAGAATCTGTATGTCCAATGTTCAGATGTTGTTATGTGTATTTAATAAATCTCAAGATTGATTTCCTGCATTAAGATAGTAAGTTAATGAGACCAAGCACCAGAATCTGCTCTGCTTTTTGTGACTACAGGTGTAATTACCAACTTCATCAGACCTCAGTTTTCCCAAGTGTAGCATGTGGAAGTCAGGCTAGACAGTATCTAAAATCCCTTCCAGTTCTATCATCTTCAGAATCTGTAATTCCTAACATGTAGCTTTGCTATGTATGTTAATCACTTTTGAATTTAAGTATCAAAAGCTTTAGTGCAGTTAGATGTTGACTGCATTTGGCCCTGGATTCCAAAGGAAGGCAAGAATTTTGAACTAGGTATGTTGTAATTTGTTGGCAGCATGCACATCCTTAATGAGTGCAGCCTGTCTTGTTTAAACAGTTGCTTATCCTTTGATAACACTTGTACCAGCACACCCTGATAAATTAGCGTTCTAATTAGTCTTCCTTTCTCCCAGTTACCACAATTACTAAAAGATTGGGTGTTTCTCAGGTCACTACATTCTGACTCCTTTAAATTTTGGAGTACCTACCCCATCTTCAGATCTTTGTTTTAGATGGGATTCCTGTTCCCAGTTTCACAGTGTCTTTTGGGCTCTTCTCATAGTCCTAGACACAGTGTTTTGTGTACTGTGCAGTGTGGTAGTTTTCGTGATTTTAGAGAACTAATATTGGTGTTGGTTTGCTGCCCTCCACCAGGTTCTTTACAAGTTATCGCATTTAGCTTTTACAGCAGCCTTTGGAAATACAATTTATTATCTCCATTTTACAGAGAAGGAAATAGGATCAGAGAGATTATTAAATAGCTCACCAAGGGTCACATACCTGGCAGAGATGAGATTCAAACATAGGTGCACTCTTCCATAGGAAGGACCTTCCTCAGGGCCACTGAGTGCCATGCTCCAGGGAACACCAATGGCGTTGTCTTTGGTATGAAGAGTGCCCCCTGGAGTTGTGCAAGAACTTTTGAAAATATTTTAGCCAGCCTATTCCTAGGTATAAAAATACCTAGGTAAGAAAACAGGACCAGAGATTATGGGTGGTTTTAATTTTTTCCCTAGTTTTAGCACAAGTATATAATGAAGATAACTCTTAAGTTTTTTTGACCTAAGAAGGATGGAGTCACCAGAGACCTTTAAAATCATTTCACTTTTGGGGTTTTGGTTTTGTTTGTTTTTGTTTATCAGAACTTCACCATGTTAAAGAGTTAAAAGTGAGGCTATTTTAGTGAATGAGGAAGATGATGGCACCAGGCTGGGCATCTCTCTTAGGTGTTTTGCATCTGGTCCCATCCTGTCACTGGGAACACTGAGGTCCACTGAGTCCGAACGACTTTCCCAAGATCAGAGGACTGGGAGTGAGTCTGCATGACTCCTGCTGAACCACACTTCTTTTAAAATACCAGTTCAAGTAGGGTTATCACTTAAGTATCTACAGTTCCATGCAGTTCTCTCATCTGTATTGTGTGTACATGCCACATGACAGATTTTTCTTTTTCCCTTGGGGAGAGTCAGTTACACAGAAATAGATTGTGTGGAATGTTTGAAATTCTCCTTCCGAACATATTTTCTTATCTCCAGAGGACAGACTGGGAAGCTTTGATCCTCTGATGCCAGTTACAGGCTCCAGAAGGCCTGTGTAAAGTCTACAAGGCTACGTGAGGGCCCGCATCCACTGGAAGGGGGCAGGATGCTCTAGCCAGTGTGAGGGGCAAGCAGTGGCTTCTTCTCATGCCTCTGTCAGCATCCCTTCTTCCCTGGATGGCTGGAGGACCAGTAAGCTAGGACAGAGTCCTCAAGCCGTGGTCATTCCTAACTTTCACTGTGTCCCTCTTTTAATTCATTAAAGGCCAGTCACCTTCAAAAATGCAAAGCCATTCATTTGGTGCTGGGTCCCTAAGTTACCAAGCAACCTACAGACATCAAAGGCAGAGGGGTGGAACCAGTCCAACTGCTACAAGTGAAGTCTTAGGTTCATGTAGGTCGTACTTCTGAGATGGTGGCTTTGTTCTCTCTGTTTATTGTAAACAGAGATGATTTTATATTGTTATATATACGTGATAATATGTTTGTACTTCAGAGACGCCTCAGAATTAATCATGTGTTGAACTTTAGACTCCAGAAGGGAGACTTGTATTCAACTAAATCATTTCAAAGAAACACGTTCTGCCTCAAATAGTAGTACCCATTTAGATAGTGGGTGTGTCACCTTAAGTGAGGGTCCCAAGGGGGACTTTATTCTTTTGCTTTCTTCGTTCTTCTCAGTGAAATGTGAGGAAATCCTATGTGGCTCCCCATTGCTATATTATTTACACTGAACCTTTGTAGTTACTACTGTTGATCTGTTATTTTTCTTTTTTTAATTAATACTGTGAACTCTGGAAATCTTTTTTTCAATATATTTTTTTAAGAGGGAAAGGGAGGGAAAAAGAGAGGGTCAGAAACATGAGTGTGTGGTTGCCTCTTGTGCGCCCCCTACTGGGGACCAGGCCCACAACCCAGGCATGTGCCCTCACTGGGAATCAAACCAACAACCCTTTGGTTCACAGGCTGGCACCCAATCCACTGAGCCACACCAACCAGAGCTGAATGTGGAAATCTTTAGCAGCATTTGCAACTTCTGTGTTAGAACCACAAAGTAGATTCTTTACAAACCTGTTTTCTTTTTCAATAAGTATTACAAATTACTTGCAAGAAATAAATGATATATTCTTCAAGGCAAGGTTCTGTGCAAAATAAAGCATGTCCTAGTATTTTCTTGAACTCTAAGCCCCAAAACCCTTGGCTAATTCATTCAGTTACCTCTTACTCTTTCACCTGTTTTAATACAGGTCACCCTTCCACAAGCCCTACCTATATTGTCTGAGGCCCAGTTGTGCACATTTCCTCATGACTCCATAAGCATTTCCTCAGCACGCTGTGCCTGTGGATACCCAACAGCAAAGTAGTCACCTTTGTCAACTTCACTTACCTTTCTGGGGGACATCAGATGTAAACGTGTATAAAACACAGTGCAGTAACGCCAAGCTGATCACTGAGCTGCATTTTAAAGGATGGTTAGCAGTTGCCAAATAGACAAGGGCAGGATGAAAAGAGCTCTTTCTTAGTGCGACAGGTAATCCTCACAATTTTATTTAATGTTAGCTATATTCAGAATTTGGAATGTGGCAGAATACATTTCCATGAAACAGGCTATTTTGAAGTTCTGTCCTCATCAAAAGGTATTTCTTAAGCACTGTGCATTCGGGTACAGCCCTTCAGATGGCACAGGCTTCTGAGCTCTATTAGAATTCCTGGGACACATGTCTCTGATGTCTCCTTCATAGCCGCCTGGCCCTCCGATTGGTGTGCTAAAGGGAAACTAAATGGCTTTAATCTGGATTCCCTTCAGATGGAATAGAATCTTAAGATTCAAAGTGTGACTTTGTATTATTGTACTTTTCTTCCAAACAATGCAAGGTCATCCCTGGGTGAGATGTGCAAATATTTCACCTATGAAATATTGCCCTTTGGGTATGTGTAAGGTGAGATAGCGCATAAATTATAAAATGATCATGTGTTCATAACGGGGTTCTTATAAAGGAAGAAGTGATCAATATGGCCATTATTACTTCCAGTACGTTAGTATAGTACAGTCAGATGCTGCACAGTGACGTTTCGGTCAACAACAGACTGCATGTGCAGTGGTAGTCCCATAAGATTATAATGGAGCCAAAAAAAAATTCCTATTGCCTAATGACATCACAGCCATCCTAATGTTGTAGCACAATGTATTATTTACAGGTTTGTGGGGATTCTGGTCTAAAGAAACCTACAGCCACTAACAGTTAATGGAAAGTATAGCACATAATACTACGCATACTGTATAATATTTGATAATGATATATAAACATCTATGTTTTTGGTTTATGTATTTACTACACTTTTTTAAAAATCCTCACCTGAGGATATATTTATTAATTTTAGAGTAAAAGGAAGGGGGATGGAGGGAGGAGAGCGAGAGAGAGACAGAGAGAGACAGAGAGAGAGAAATATCAATCCATTGCCCTATGCACACCCCAACCAGGTATCAAACATGCAACCTAGGTATGTGCCCTGACCAGGGATCAAACCTGCAATCTTTGGTGCACAGGATGATGCTCCAACTAACTGAGCCACCCAGTCAGGGCTATACTATAATTTTTATTGTGATTATAAAGTGTACTCTTTCTACTTATAAAAAAGTTTGCTGTAGAAGAGTATGCCATGTCACACGAACAGCCTTGTGTGCTCCATGTTTACTGTATCTCTTAATTGCATCATTTTCTCTTGTGCTTGATTTACTCTTTTTTCTTCTGTAAAATGAGTATAGCCTAAGTGTGCAGCATTTATAAAGTGTACAGCAGTGTATGGTAATGTCCCAGGTCTTTACACTCACTCACCACTCACTCACCGACTTGCCCAAAGCAACTTCCAGTCCTGCGGGCTCCATTCATTGCAGTGCCGTATACAGGTGTACCATATTTTATCTTTTCTACCATATTTTTGTTGTACCTTTTCTGTGTTAAGGTGTGTTTAGACACACAGATATTTACCATTGTGTTACAATTGCCTACAGTATTCAGTACAGTAATGTGCTTTACAGATTTGTGGCCTAGGAGCAGTAGGCTCTACCTATAGCCTTGCTGTGTAGTAGGCAGAATGTCTAGGCTTGTGTCACTGCACTTCACGGTGTTTGCGCAATGATGAAATCACCTAACACTGCATTTCTCGAAACATATTCCATTGTTAAGTGGTGTTATGACTGACTGTAGTTTAGTTTTTATATTTTTTCCTTCTATTTTAATGTTTTCTGTCAATGGATAATGTCTTTGTGGAGTGTGAACCTCACACTCCTACACATGCTCCCTCCAGGGCTTATTTCTTAAAAATAAATTCATCTGTAATTTTGCCCTGATTTGGGATCAGAGATCATAATTCACATAAGAGTTCAGTTGTAGTAAAACTGCCAGATTGCTGCCTCTTGATGCCTACATGTAGATGCAGCTCAGACGGGGCCACCCTGCCTTGCTGGCTCACTGACGTGAGAGGTTCCTCATAGTTCTTTAAATCAAGGAGTACATGTCATAGGACCTCTAGTGACAGTTTTTGTTGTCTTTGAAGAAGTAACTCAATAGCACACTTCAGCTGTCTTTCACCATGGTACAAACCAGGAAAATGATTCATGAGGATCTTGCCTAAGACCCCACAGCTAATATGGGATAGAGCTAGTGCTTCCATCAAGGCTGGTCCCTTATTCCCCATCCATGACTTCCAGGTTCCCTTAACAAGCACAAGCCTCTTATATTGATTCAACTAAGCAAAGGGGAGATAATACCATTTGACAATATAAAGGGATGGGCAAAAGTAGGTTATAATAACAAATAAAACAATAATAAATAATACAAAAGTAAACTGTTTCATGTACTCACAACTGTAAACCTTCTTTTGCCTACCTCTGTATCTATGAGGATCAAATTAGAAATTCTGTTTGAAAGTTCTCCATAAATGACTTTTAATTGTACTAACCATATATGTGTATACACACAGACTTGTTGTCATCCACTCTTCTATTACTTCATCCTCATCATTGCAGCTGACACCATCTTTTCCTAGACAGCATGATATTTCATTAAAGACTTGCCTTTGGAGAAAGTAAGAAATTAAGAAACAAAAGATACATCAATAAAAATAAGTATTTAAATTATACAGTTGGAAATTTGGCTTGGGAGGTATTTTTTGTTCTAGTTTTTGGAAATCCAGTAGCATAACTACTGCATCAAGCAGTTTTGGTATTTACAGTGCTGCATGAACTACTGACACCACCATCCGACATCAGCTGAGCACTATTGGGAGCAGGACATTTTAGCAGAAGCTACAAGATGTCTCTGGATCTGAATCTTTTATGTATTTATTGTTTAAATTTAGGACAGCATTACCATATTTTCTGAGTCAGCCATCCAGCTTCATCCTGTTCCCACGAGGTAAATCAAAAGCAGATGCTTTTATTCTAAGTGGGAAAATTGAAGTAACCAAGGACTATTTCCTTAGGTTCCATCCAGCTCTGTGTATGATATAAATGACTAGTAACTGAAGAAAAATTGGGTCACAGATGTGATGTTTGTCTTTTTCATTGCTCACTGGCTGTAAGATACACTGAAATGCATGCTGTGAAACAGCTGCTGGGTTATGGTTAGTCATCCTAAGCCAGGAGTGACTTGTATATTAAGCACTTTTGAATCATCTCTCTCTAAGTCTTGAACCAAACCAAGGCTATGTAAGGACCCTTCTATGGTATCATTTATTGGCTTGACAAGAATCATGAATGTATTCTGTCTACCCCATGGTTAAGTAATCTGCAATAGATGAGAGCCATGCCAACTTTCAGAACCACCTGGAAGATGTAATTGCACGACCTGATATAGTGAAAAGAGCAGACTGGGTTCACTCGCCCCTGCCTTTGATGGTGTCACTCCATAGCTCTGTAACATTATTGCACTAGCCTGTCTATGCTTTTCTGCATTTGTGGGTAGTAATGTATACCTTGAAGGGATGGATGGTTGGGGATTAAAGGGAATTTTTAAATATTCAGTCAGATGATATTTTTTGCAAAGTGCCAGTAGATGTCCAAATATTCTATTAAATACTTGAAAGTTGCAGTATGTGTATTCATATTACATGATTTATTCCAGGACATTTTCAAAAGCTGCTTTTCTTATGAAAAAAGTGACAAATGTTCTTGAACTTTCCTAATCCACGTTGGTCATAAACATTGCAAAATTTTAAAAAAGTAATTTCTTTGTTCCAAGTGGAAATGAACTGAGCTGTATGATAGACATTTCCAATGTCCGGAATGCTGAGTTGTTTGCTGTGGTTTATAGAAGGCTGAATGTGTTGTAGTTCATGTTTGACATTTCCTGAGTGTATATGTTACTGCTGCCTTACCAAGACAATGATGTTTAAATTATAGACTACTATGCTAAGTGAAATAGGCCAGCCAGTGAAAGACAAATACCATATGATCTCACTTATAAGAGGAATCTAATGAACAAAATAAACCAATGAGCAAAATAGAACCAGAGGCATGGAATCATGGAAAAGGCTGACAGCTATAACAGGGGAGGAGGGACGTGTGGTCTGTTTGAAAGAAGGGGATGGGACTAGTCAAAGAACATGTATGAAGGACCCATGGACATGGTCAACAGTGTGGGGAATGATTATGGAAGTGGGAGGGTGGGCTGGTTGGAGATGGGCATAGAAGGAAAAAAGTGGGACAACTGTTATAGCATAAACAATAAAATAAAAAAAAATTAAATTACATCAAGAAACACTGTGCAAGAGATCAGGACACATCATTCAACTCTCCTTCTAGGAAAGAAAAAAATCTAAAGCATGTTTCATGAATTTTATAATAGAAATATTCTTTTTCCACCTACATATCTTCAGCCAAGAATGTTTCTTTGAGTCTGGTTTTCTTTCCACAGCCAAGATGGAGCTACAGGGATCAAAGGTAAAATTGTTCAGTATTGTTAGGTATGAAGTGGTACTTCTGAAACAGACAGAAAAGCCATGCTGCATGGTGTCTATAATTTTAGATTTACAAACAAGTACAATTTTTTTTATTTGGGAAACAGTAAGTTTGCCAACCAGTTTTCTATGTAAGAACATTTTTAAAAATCTTCATAACAAGTGTTACCATAATTTTGGAAAAGGAGGTTTCATACTAATGGCAAAAAAAAAAAAAGACACAATTTCTGAGAATAAAAGGCCATTCCTTAAATTGAAAACATGTACCTTTATTTACAAAAAGAAATTACTACATTGTTCTTATTTTTCTTAGTTCACATAGACTGAGAAAAACAAAAATTATCAGCTGGTATTTAAAGGTTGCTGTTCTGCCGTAACATAGAAACATCAAGAACTAAAAATTACATGGAATTTTAGTGAAGAGAAGCTTAAATTCTCAAGAACAGTAACTGGTTCTAAAAATGGTCATTTAGTGTTTTGCCAAAATCATCCCTACCTCTGGGGAAACCATTCAGAGCACAAAGCTTTTGGACAGCAGATCAGAATATAATTTTCAGACTCCAAGGCCTATTCCTTACCTGAAATAGAGTTAAGGAACTCGTGCAAAGAATCTGAGAGACGGCACAGGAATATGAGATTTCGAAAACCTTTAGTGGAGTGCTAACTAAAATGGGGTGCTTTTTTTCCCACATTATATCCTAAGCTTCTAGAAACTTCTATTATTAGAGTAAGATTAAGTCACTAGATTTAGCATTGGTAGTTATTTGAAATTTGGACACTGATTTATAAGACCAAATGTTGCTCACCTTTCTACTTGCAATATGCCTACCCAGGATTGGGCTTATTAGGCGTCCTGCAAGAAGCAAGAGCATTAGAGGTTGACAGACTTAAGAAACAAAAATAGAAGACAGTAAAATTTGCATTTCAGATAAACAATGAGCAGTAGTTTTTTTTTTAAGTATATGTCCCATATCACCAATATTGCACGGAACATACTTATACTAAAAAATTATCCATTGTTATCTGAAATGCAAATCTTACTGTGTTCTGTGTTTTATCTGGCAACCTTCAGGGGCACCAACCCGCCCAGTTTTTAGCCACCATAACAAACATGGAAAACAAAAGAAGTTTATTGTTGTGTAGGCACGTAAATTGTATGATGGCCAAACAGTTACGAGGACTTTAAGATAATTTGAGATGGGAGCTCTCAAAGGCATAATGTTAGGTTAGCCATTCAAAGATGCACACAGAAAAAATGTATGAGACAAACTGCTAGGAAGGGCAGGGACTCTCAGGGATACTAAGCAAAGCAGAGGCTCCCATTTATGGAGGAGGAGTCAAATGCTTAAGGATCTCAAGAACTAGGAGAGAAACAACAAAGTCTAACAGGAAGCTGTTTAAAACCCATCCTCCTGTCTAACCAGCTTAATGGTTTTCTTAATAATGGAAGTGACTGGTCTACCAAGGATCCCCTTACAAATCTGTGGCTTATCCACAAGCTCTGGTTCACCTTTATCCATTACACTGCCCATCTGTAGCCCTCTCTCACTGTCAAGTAAACAGGCATAACAAGTAACACTGGCTTAGCTGTTGGATGGTTTGGTTTGGTTTGGCTTTTTCTTCTGGCTCTATACAAGCATAGTATCCAAAGGCAATGCTGCATTAGGTTCCATGAACCATTCACTAGGTTATACCTGGGAAATGGGAAGGGGCTGTTTCAACATTTTCAAATTGTGAGTGCATATTAATCATAAATGTTTCAGGAGTGGCAGGAAAGCAAGAAAATAAGAATATCATTATATTGAGATAAAATACATGTTTTAGGAAAAAGAAAAATGAGAACAAGTCTTTGTTAGCATAAGGACTTGTTTAGTGTGCCCAACTGTTGAGTGGTTAAATTGTGAGATGGCAAGTGTGTGTGTGCGCACCTGTGCACTTTCAAACTCTGGATACAATTCATGGAAAAGTATATATTTGATTTTCTTTTGTTTAAATTAACAGTCTATGCCAAAAGGACAATGTAACAGTAAGGAATACCCAGACTATTTTTGAGTTTAGATGTCTAAGCAGAAACTGATTATTGACACTTTGAGAAAATCTATTGTAAATGTAACTGACATAATTACCCATAATGCTATGCCCAGAAGAAAAGAACTTTCAAGTGGAATTAATATCTGTCTCCTTCACTGAACCTGACTGAGAACATTTTGGTCACAGTCAGCCATATGTCCCTTGTAGCAAGGAGAATTAAACAGGATGGAATACGTTGGGCAAAAGTCAGGGGCATTCCATGATTTACATACAAATATTGCACAAGAGCTAATCTCCCTGTGATTATTTATACAATTATATATCATTCCCTCTATCAGTGTTTCAGTCTTCCCTATGGACCTTATTTTTACAGTTGGTTGATTTTATTGATCTTCTTCCCAGCTCCCATTATAAGAGGTGGAGACATGAAAAAAAATGTTTTTTACAAGGTCAGAGTAGATTCAAACATCTGTGATAAAAGCCAAAAGCTTGTCCTGATGGTTGATTTCCAGGAATATTAGGGGGTTTTAGACACTACATAAAGTGGGGGATAACGCTTTTGTAATTCTAAGAAAGTTTTTATAGTGTCAGTACATTATCCTTGTGAATTTTCTTTAAGCTTTTGACTTTTAAACTTGAATAAGATAGCATATATTATATTTTTAAAGGCTTACATCATTTAGAAGCAGGTGTTTGTCTTAAACTTAATGGGTGTCAACTTTTCTAGCTTCAATGGAGTTTACCATCTCAGCCACTTATATTCATTTCCTGCTGATGCTGTAGCAAATTACCGCAAATTTAGTGGCTAAAACAACACAAAATTGTTATTCCCTAGTTCTGGAAGTCAGAAGTTTAGAACAGGTCATAGGGCCATGTTCCTTCTGAATGCTCTGGGGAAGAATTTATTTCCTTGCCTTTTCCACCTTCAAGAGGCCGCTTATATTCCGTGATTTGTGGTCTTTTTTCCCATCTTCAAACTCCCCAGTGTAGCATCTTCTCATCTCTTTCTCTGGCTCTTACACTCCTACGGCCCTCTTATAAGGACCCTGCGGTTATATTGGGTCCATCAGATGATCCGGAATAATCTTCTCTTCTGAAGATCCTTAACTCAATCACATTTGCAAGTCCCTTTTACCACATAAGGTAACACATTTCCTAGGTTCCAGGAATTAGAGCCATCATTGTCCTTGCCATAGCATTTTCCTAAACAGTTCCAAAAGCTGTAATATCACACTATTGTGTGATATTGCCCTACATTTAATTTTTCTCTTTCATAAAACATACATTCAAATACTTCCTGTAGACTATGTTACTTGGACAAATCTACTACAATTTAAGACATTTAAATTTAGAAACACACAAACTTTTTAGGGACACCCAGGGCTTGTCGTGTGCAACATGAGCTAGAAGTTCCTCACTTTACCAGCTGGGATATTTGTACATTGGCCCTTTCTCTTTACTTAAGGGATTGTTTTTTCTTAATAATTACAAAGGTTCTTCATCAGTGTCCAGGAAGTCTTATTTAAAATTTAAAGCTCTTGATGATGAAGGTATTGTAGTTTGCGTTTATTTAAAAAGTCATCATTCCTTTGATATTTTCCTTCCCAACACCTCAGAAAATAATTTTAGTGCCCTACTTGTAAATAACTTGGTGATATTCCTCCTGAGAGACTGGCAGTTCCCTTTTCAGCTTTGATATAACGTGTCTTGGTTTTATTTGACACATACTCATTACAGACAAGTTCAGAGTAGCTGGTTGGACTTATCTCTTTAATTCAACGTACATTTAGAGGTGATTCAACATGACCACCTGAAATGCAGTTACCATGTTAATTCAACAATTTTCTATATTTCTAAGTGTGTGTGCTTTTCCCCCTGTTGTTTGTTTATTTATTTGTTATCTCCCTGCAAGTACAGTCAGCCCCTCTGAGAAGGGTTGTTTGTGTTTTGTTTTGGGGGTTTTTTAGGAGAGGGGTTGCAGCACTGGGATTAAGAAATAAACCTCACAAGCCCTGGCTGGCATAGCTCAGTGGATTGAGCTCGGGCTGCAAACCAAAGCATCACAGGTTCAATTCCCAGTCGGGGCACATGCCTGGGCTGCAAACCACGGCCCCCAGCAGCCACACATTGATGTTTCTCTCTCTCTTTCTCCCTCCCTTCCCTCTCTAAAAATAAATAAATAATTTTTTTAAAAAAAAGGAAAGTACTTTAAAAAAAATCTTAAAAAAAAAAAAGAAAGAAAGAAACCTCACAGACACAGACAGCAGTATGGTGACTACCAGAGGGAAAGAGGTGGGGGAGGTGGAAGAGGATAAAAGGGGATAAATGGTCATGGAAGGAGATTTGATTTGGCATGATGAACACAGTGCAATATACAGATGATATGCTATAGAACTGTACATCTGAAACCTATATAACTTTATTAACCAATGCCACCCCATAAATTCAATTAAAAATTAAAATTTAAAAAAATTTAACTTTATTAAACTTTTTTCATTTTTCAATTACAGTTGACAATCAACATTATATTAGTTTCAGGTGTGCAACATAATGGTCTACTACCCACCTGACACCATACATAGTTATTACAGTATTATTGACTTTATTCCTTATGCTGTACTCTACATCCTCATGACTGTTTTATAACTGCCAATTTGTACTATTTAATTCCTTTGCCTTTTCACCCAGTCCCCCAACTCCCTTCCATATGGCAACTGTTAGTGTGTCTTCTGTATCAATGTGAAAGCTTTATTTCATAAGCCTTCTCTCCCTGGTATGGTATGGTACACATTAAAAATAAAAAACTTTGCACAGATCTGGGTTTGAGTTTCTGGTATATGGACAAGTTATTTAAATCTCCTTTTGAGAAATAAAAAGCTTGGAAGAATGTAGTAAAGCTTTCTTCAGTGATGTTTAAGAAAATAATTCCAGGACTTCCCGCCAAGATGGAGGCATAAGTACACACACTGTGCCTCCTGGCACAACCAAAATAAGGACAACAACAATTTAGAAACAAAATAACAACCAGAACTGAAAGAAAATTAAATTGTATGGAAGTCTGACAACCAAGGAGTTAAAATAGATACATTCATCCAGACTGGTAGGAAGGGCGGAGTCAGGCGGCAGGGCAGAGAGGGGTCATGGCACAAAAAGTGGTGGCACCGGGCTTGCAAGGCACCCCGGGTGCACAAGAGGGCAGTGGGTGGCAGACCCCGGGTGCGGGGTGGCAATGGGCAGACCCAGCGAGACAGTGATTGTGAAGTGAGGCACTGCACGCAAGGTGGCTGGCTGGCTGGGTGGTCCCACATTCACTCACAGGTAAACCAGGCGAAACCGGGGTTCAAGACAGACCGCACAACCCAGGGTCCCAACACCAGGAAATAAATCCTCAAACACCAACTAAAAACACCTGTGGGGGTTGAGGTGCAGGGAGAGACTCCCAGCCTCACAGGAGAGTTCATTGGAGAGACCCACAGGGTCCTAGAATGTACACAGGCCCACCCACATGGGAATCAGCACCACAAAGACCTGGTTTGCTTGGGGGAAGTGGCAGAAGGGACTGAAATCTGACAGAAAGTGGAACAAGTGTCATTGTTCCCTCTTGGACCTTGCCCCCACATACAGCGTCACAACCCAGTGACCTCGCCCTGGTGAATACCTAAGGCTCTACCCCTCCTATGTAACAGGCAAGACAAGGCCAAAAAACAATGGCCCAACCGGAAGAACAGATCACAGCTCCAGAATAAATACAACTAAGCGACCAAGAGATAGCCAACCTATGGACAGAAGGAAGAAACAATCAACCCGAAAAGAATGAAGAAACAAGAATTCAAAAAAATGAGGAGAGGCTTAGGAACCTCTAGGACATCTTGAAACGTTCCAACATCCAAATTATAGGGGTACCAGAAGGGGAGGAGCAACAACTGGAAAAGTTATTTGAACAAATAATAAGGGAGAACTTCCCCAATCTGGCAAAGGAAATAGACTTCCAGGAAGTCCAGGAAGCTCAGAGAGTCCCAAAGGAGTTGGACCCAAGGAGGAACACACCAAGGCACATCAGAATTACATTAGCCAAGATTAAAATGAAGGAGAGAATCCTAGAAACAGCAAGAGAAAAGGAGAGAGTTACCTACAAAGGTGTTCCCATCAGACTGTCAGCTGATTTCTTAGAAGACACCTTGCCAGCAAGAAGGGGCTGGAAAGAAGTATCCAAGTCATGAAAGGCAAGGACCTACATCCAAGATTGCTCTATTCAGCAAAGTTTTCATTTAGAATGGAAGGGCAGATAAAGTGCTTCTCAGATAAAGTCAAGTAAAAGGAGTTCATCTTCACCACGCCCTTATTATATGAAATGTTAAAGGGACTTATCTAAGAAAAAGAAGATAAAAAGCATGTATAGTAAAATGACAGTATACTCACAACTATTAACCACACCCAATACAAAAGCAAACCAAGCAAACAACAGAACCACAGAAATGGAGATCACATGGAGGATTAGCAACAAGGGAGTAGGAGGGGGAGAGAGGGAGGAAAGGCACAGAGAATAAGTAGCATAGATGGTAGGTAGAAAATAGACAGGTGGAGGGCAAGAATAGTATGGGAAATGTAGAAGCTAGAGAACTTATGACACATGAACATGAACTAAAGGGGGGAATGTGGGTGGGAGAGGGTTTGCAGGGTGGAGGGGAATGAAGGGGCAGAATGGGACAACTGTAATGGCATAATCAATAAAATAGTTTAAAAATAATAATTCCAAAGTTATAACTCCCCTCTTTTGGACCTATTATACATCTCAACTTCATCCTGTAAAAAGTATATATCTACACAAATAGCTTGATTTCTCTCTAATTAAGATTAGGTAAAAACTGCAGGAGTTTTAAGTTCTAAAACAGATGATAATAGGCAGGATCATGGCATTGCTGCTGCTTTCAACCCTTTCTCCCCCTCCCCTGTTTTAAAATAAGAAATTGAAATTTTTCATTTAGGGCCATTTACTTTCAATTAGCCAGGCTTAGGTAAATAAGAGAATCTGTCAGTAAGACATAATCAGTTGGTGAAAACAAAGGGAAAAATAAGTATTAACACTGCTGAACATTGTAAAATTTTTGGCTTACTGCACTGATAAAAGTGAATGTTTTGAAAATTGAATATTGGAGCAATTTGACCTTGTAAACTTACATTTTGAGACTCCCTCTGCACCATCACATGCAAAATAGAGTAAATTTAAAAGATATAACCACTTTCAGAAAAAAAAAATGAGAAGTGTATGCATAAAATGGAAACATAACAGAGTTACAAATTAATAGGAATGAAACTGCTTGCCTACTGAGTTATAGATCTGGAAATAAGTAGCTTGAATTCTAGCAGTGACTAGAAGTGCCCCGTGCAAAGCAGAAGACCAGAGACACATTCGCTGTTTGGAACCAAGGCTTCCCTGCCTAAGCAAGGAGTCTGCAAACAAGCTACATTGTGGGGCAGTTGCTTATAAGTATCTGCATTCCTGGGGAGGTGAGAAAAAAAAACAGATGCAGCCTTCCACACAAGATCTGGAGCCAGCAGCCCACCAGCTTCAGACTGGCTCTGCGACACAGCACAGAGAATGGCACCCCAGACCGGAACCCCAGACCATCATCACTTCAAGTCCTGATTGCCTCGGGGACCAATACAGGACACAATAAAATTATACAAAGGGAGAATTGTACATAGTGAGAAAAACAAGGAAGAAATTAAAGTGTCCCACTTAAAAAGAATGCACATGTAAATATCCTATAGTATATGGGAAAAAATGTTCAGAGTTGAATTCATTCCAAGTGAAATGAAAATAATAAAGCAATTTGAAAATGACTTTTAAATAAGTATGTTTATGATAGTCAAAAAAGGAATTAGAAAAAAGAGCAAAATGTTCTAAAACAAAACCAAAATGAAATGGAAAGATGAGGTAGTAGGGCAAAAAAAGATTTCTGTAAATTAAAAGATACAGTCTTTGAAATAAACTCAATTGATAGAAAAAAACTCTAGGCTGAGCATAATCAAAGACAGAATTAATGAATTGGAAGATAATGAGAAATTCACTCATAATATATTGTAGTGCAGAAACATGAAGAACATAAAGGAGCCGTTGTACATGGAAGATAGAATGATAGGCTCTACCACTTATTTGCTAGGAGTTTTGAAGAAGACATGAGAATGAAGGCAGTTTCCTACAGTGGAAAGACAAACCGATGACTTATCATCAACAACAAAAGATGACAGGAGTCAATAAATGCATTTCTAGAAATAACTGTCAATCTAGAATTTCATACCCAGAAGAATTATAATATAGAAGTACAACAGATATTTTCAAGCAAACAAAGATTATTTGGTACTTTCCAACCCCTTCTGAACTACTAAATAAGGTACTTCAACGTGAAGCAAAGTGAACCCAAAGGCGAGGAGTAGAATGTAAGAGATAACAGTGATCACAAATACAGTAAACACTACATTGTCAAATTTAATTGCCGAATGATACTTTAAATTTATTTTGACTGTTACCTTAGAAAAGCTGAAACTAAAATTCTGGGCATAATGAACAAGGGGTATATGTGTGATCAGTGGATAGTTAATCCAGGCTGAAGTCTGTTCTGCAAATGAAAAAATGACTGATTAATTTGGCTTTAATAGGGAAAAATCATAGTTGCATCTATTAGATCTCTGTTTTTAAAATGATAGAGTACAAGAAGAGTTTTCCTCTCTTCTCTTGAATATTATCCAAGATCAAATAGGAAAATGTAGGAGGGCAAACTCTCTGATGAGAAGAGTAGACATCTGTAATTACAATCCCCTGTATGTGGGGAAGGGCTGACAGACACAGTAAAAGGCAAGGTAGATTCCAAGAGGGAGTTTTCATAGCTGTAATCTAAGACAGATCAGAACAGTGAAATGATCCAAAGTGTGTGCCAATAGCCCCTTCTTTGGAACAATGCCCAGATGCCAGGGAAGCTCAGGGAGCTTGATGAACTCAGTTTTGCATGATACCTGGACAAGCGAGGAAAGAGGAGCTGAACAAAGAACTGCACAGTCAAAACTGTATTCGAGCAACTGAATTCTATGCAATCCTGTGATGCAGCTCTCATCTGGGGGTGGGGTGTGGAGTTTCAAGAGGCCTCTGTCACATACATGGCCCTGCATCATAAAGAGAGTGCCCACTGCCTGCTAGTCTGGAATGTGGCCCTGTTTCCTCCTCAGGAATGCGAGCCTCCTGCAAATCCTGTTCAGAAAGTGATCCCTCGTTTTCAAAATGGCAGTCCCAACAGAACCAGCATAGACGGTTCTGTCACTTACTAGGTGTGTGCTCTTGCACAGTTCTTAACCTTCCTATGCCATGGTTTTTGTTTTTGTAAAATAAGATAATAGTTCTCCTCATATGGCACCATGGGGAGGATTGATTAACATGTCATAGGTAAAACACTAGGCATGCTACCCTACACATGGTAAGCAGCACAGCAGGCCAAGCATGTTTCCATGAGGTGGAATTCCCAGGGCTGAGCATTGACTTGCCTTCCTTTTCCTCTTCCCTGCTGATGGGTAGTGATTAAAATCACAGATTCAGGTGCAAGAATGACTGGGTTTGAATCCAACCTCTTTCACCTACTCGCTTCATGATCTCTGCCAGATTGTTTGCAGATGGCCCTCCATTTCCCATCTGTAAGTAGGGATAATAGTCCCTGCCTCACAAAGTTGGTGTGCAGATTAAATTAGTCAGTTCTTGTAGAGCATGTTGAATAGTGTCTGGCACAGAGTAAGTATTCAGTGTAAATTAACTTAGTACTTTCGCTTTTTAAGAATTATAAGTCATGCCATAGATATGGTTATTATACCTTTTAGGTTTTTAAGAATAGTCACCTCAGGAAATGTGATTCATTAAACATAGAAGCAAACATTAACTGATTTTTTTTTCTTTGTGGGGTATAATACCCTATTGCTAAATTGTGTATTCCAAATTTTGGGTTATTTAGATGAGTAAAATTCTCTTTTGCTCATTGTTAGTTTTTTTCTAATGTAGAGGAACAGTATATGTTAAAAAATTAGTTGTGTGCTGGTACTAGCCAGTTATGATAACTTATTCATTATGACCCTAAAGCAGAAGTACTCAAACTGCAGGCCTCAGGCCAAATCCAGTTCATTTATATAAAGTTTTATTGAAACACAGCCACTCCCATTCATTTACATATTGCTTATGGCTGCTTTCATACTACAACAGCAGAGTTGAATAGTTATACCAGAGAGTTTTATGGCTCAAAAGACCTAACATATTTACTGTTTGCCATTTTACAGAAAAAATTTGCTTATTCCTGCCCAGAGTACTAGTTTTCAGTAAGTCTTTAGCTAGTCAGAAACCACATTTTTAGATCATTTAATAATAGGCTTTGGCATGCTTTGAAAATTGAAGTGTGATAAAATTATAAAGAAATTAGTAGTGATATGGTTCCAATCCCCCATAATGTTTTTTGTGTTTACATAAAAGCTACTAACCTACAAGATGGTGGTAGGGAATCTCACTTCTTCTCTTAGTGTGGGAAATGTCAAATTTAGGACTTGAGCGCTTGCTCTGCTGGTCCTTTTGTTAAGGGATGCTGTCCAGGACAATATGTCTAAAATTAGAGAACAGAACAGAAAGAGGGCAAACAGGGGCAGACAATGCAACTTTCACTCATAATCACGGAGCTCAAGTCCCTGTGGGGTGGCTTGGCCAGGTTCCCAGCTGAGAAGGGAAATCTCTCCAGTGTTTCCAGCCTTCATTTTTAAGACCTGTTGGACCTGGATGATCTGGGCTATCTTTTGCTTTTCTTCTTTTTTCTGTTCTTTTTTTTTAATGGCTTTTGTAGTTTTTGTTTTACATTATTTAGACCAGTTGACTTCTTAATCTTAACCTATAGGAAACATTGCTATTTAAATCTATTAAAAATGGGAAGAAAGTGGTAGGAATTAAATAAAACAGGGCATTTGAGTTGTTCTTGCATGTAGGTGTTTATGTTCAAACTTGCTCCATCCTCCTCAGTACACTTGAAAAAAAATTAGATACTATGTACTTAATAATATGTCCTAGAAGGGCCCTCCTATATACTAGCCTTTTAAAAAATTATCCTACAAATGTCTGTTTCTACATTTTCACTTCTTTTTAAATGAATAGAAACAAAGACAAAAGATTACCTAGGGTACAGGTTTAGCCAGCCAAGCTCAGATTTTAGAGTTAAGGTCAACCAAGAGCAGTTCTGCACCTGGCCCGGCCAAGTACTAACCCCCAGCAGCATTACATGATCTTCTCAAGTCTTCCCACAGGGAGGAAGCCAGTGAAGACAGCTTCTGAGAGAAATGGACAAAGATTATAGGCCACTACAGAGTCAAGTTCCTGCCAATGCTCCTCTGAGTAAGGCACCTCCTTAGTAGTCATTTGCCAGAAGGTGGTAGGAAAAGAAGAGGTCACCTTAGAGCGTTCTGGTCTCTCCTTTCAGGAGCTATGGGGCTTGGTGGGTGTATGTGCCTCTAGGTGGTAAGGAGGAATCTGGAAGCACAGGAGATCTTCCAGCTTCTGGGAGCAACCAAAGTCACTAATTCTGCAGACATACTGCTTAGTTCTACAACTGCAGACTGCAGCAAGTATGTCTGATTCTCCTTTAAAAGCCAGTGAAGCTCTTAGTTGGGAAACTGAATTCAGATCTTCCATGAGAATTTAACAAGAAGGAAAAGATTCATTTTTGTTGCCAAATTCAAGTGCTCATTAGCTGTTGCTCTTCCTTTCTGGTTTCTATTTCCAGCCACCTTCAACACACCAGTGCATCTCTAACACTTTTCCTCCCTAGAAATGACCCAGTCTTTCTGGCAGACCTCCCTTCTGCTGGGAAAGTCCAAGATGAAGATGCTCATCTATAGCTAATCATTTTAGAGCAATAGACTGGGCTTCTTTGATTAATAGCAGTATCATGTACCCTACTCATGTGTTACCTTTTTATTTAATTTTATAGATAAGGTCTGTTGTAGCCCTTCATTGAAATGAAAATAAGTTCCCACATAGCAGAGCTCTGGGTGACTATACCCAGCTGTTCTAATGGATTTAGCCCCAGAGTCCTGAGGACCGACAGTTCCAACCTGCTCACATGGTTCCTCGTGCCCACCACCCCCAAACAACCTTTGCTGGCTTTTTTCCCCCTTGCTTTCAACTGAAGTGTATATATGGAAGAATTTAATGTGCAATTATAGCCCTGAGAGTATATTTAGGTGGTAATAAAATGTCAGATTTCGAATACTGGATATGCTTCTATTCCTGAACTTAAACCAAGGAAGATAGTGGTCTAACTTCTTACAAGGATATAAATTCAAATATTTCTGTGAAAGTAACAATTGTGCGGTGGCCACTCAAGTTTGCAAAGCTCATCTTTAAGAATAGTAAATTGTTCTATGTTCTATAGAGCTTAAGAATTTGTCCTATTTTCTTCCATCTCCCCTGCTGTTTTAAGTCCTTGTTTTAGCTCATTTGTGTCAAGTTACACTTATTCAAAATAAGCAAGCATTCAATTACCTAAAAGGGGGGAATAGAAAAAAATTGCAATGCCATACATTCCCTGTAACCTCTAATAATTATGTCTGTATCAGCTAACATATGAATTAAAATATGCATGGTCTTGATGTCTCAGTACACAAAAGGAAATGATTACTACATTTTGTCAATCTAATGCCAATATGATGATATGTTAAAACATTCAGCTTGCAGCTGCAAGTTAGGAAGCCATATAAGGTAAAGCTTTAATTATAGCTTCATCCTGCAGTAAAAGTGCTTAATTAGACTCCTGTAAGATTTTACTTGAAGCTAGATTTTTTTCTGAAAATTCAAAGAATTATGAAAAAGATATTTTCCATTCATCTCACTTTTTTACTTGTTGACCTTTAACCATACTTCCACCCTACTTGTTCACTACTATAAGAACTAACATAAGGAAAATTTAGTCTGTCGATGAATAGATATCCTTTTGACTGGTTATTGATTTTCAGTTCTCAGTTGTGACTTTTCAAATGTCACTTATCCATAGGTTTTTGACCAGGTCTTTAGTGAAAAATATTTTACACTTGCAGGGTCCCTTTCCATACTGAATGGAGTAGCACCAGCTTGCATGTTGCAAATAGTCTTATTAAAAACCACCAAAGTACTGAAGTTTGAGTATAATTTCTTACACACCTTCAAGAGTGTTGCTCACTTAAGGGTGAGCAAGAGTATTTCTGGTGGCTGGCTTGATTGTCAGTGAGAAGAGTACAGTGACAGCTAGCACCCCAATTCTCTCTGCTACTATTTGTAGTCCCTCTAATTAGTAGCCATGGTGACTGAAATATATAGTTACACTTGTACAGTACAAGATTTTTTTACCTTACTGCCATTTTTTCTTTTAGTTTATCCATGGATACATATTTAATGAGAAAGCAGGTGGAAAATGAGTATTTGCATTCCCACTGCACAAGACAGAAATGACACCATGATTATTATTATTAAGAGTAGCTTTATGCCCTGGCTGGTGTGGCTCGGTGGATTGAGTGCCCGCCTGCAAACTGAAAGGTCGCCTGTTGATTACCAGCCAGTGCACATGCCTAGCTTGCGAACCATGTCCCCAGCTAGGGGCGTGCGAGAGGCAACTGACTGATGTGTCTCTCACACATTGATGTTTTTCTCCCACTCTTTCTCCCTCCCTTCCCCTCTCTTTGTAAGTACATAAGTAAAATCTTTTAAAAGAAAAAAGAATAGCTTTGGCCCTGACCCATGTGGCTCAGTTGGTTGAAGCATCATCCCATAAACCAAAAGGCTGTGGGTTTGATCCCCAGTCAGGGCATATGCCTGGGTTTCAGGTTTGATCCTTGCCTGGGGCGCATAGGGAGGCAACCAGTCGATGTTTCTCTCTCACATCAATGTTTCTCTCTCCCCCTCTCCCTTTCTCTCTCTCTAAAAGCAATGAATAAATGTCCTCAGGTGACAATTAAAAAAAAAAAAAGAATAGCTTTGGTCATGCATTCAAAGCAGAAAATGGGATATTTAATGACCATACTTATATTAGCATATAAAGTCTATGTCTTTATATTTCAGATCATAAAATTTGAAATTTATTAATGCTTATTTTTCAATAGCATCTACTTTTTTGTTCTTATAGTATGGCAATGAGGAAAAAACTTTCTAAAAAATGAAGGTTTTTTTTAGTAGATAATGTCACAGACTGCATGTTTGTGTCCCCCCTCATAATGCACTTGTTGAAATCCTAACCTCCAGTGAGAAAATGTTGGGAGATGGGGCCTTTTGGAGGTGGTTAGGTCAGGAGAGCAGAGCCTTTCTGATGGGATTAGAGAGCAGGTTGACAGCTATAGTGGGGGTAGGGGGTAAGAGGGTGGAGGGATCAAGAAAAAAGGAAAAAAGGCTCATGGACATGGACAACAGTGTGGTGATTGCAGGTGGGAGAGGGGTATAAGGGGGATAAATGGTAATGGGAAAAATACAATAAAAATAAAATAAAATAAATAAAATGAAAATAAAATTCAAGTATCAGAAAATAAAAAGGCACTGGAGAGAGCTTGCTTCCTCTCTCTGCTGTCTGCCATGTGAGGACATAGCCAAAAGGTGTCCATCCATCTGCAACCCAAGGAGAGAATTCTCACAAGAACCAAACCATGCCGGTGCTTTGATGTCAGACATCCCCACCTGTAGAGCTATGAGAAACAAATTTCTATTGTGTAAGCCACCCAGTTTATGGTATTTTTGTTAAAGCAGCCAGAGCTGACTGAGAGAGATAATCTGTATATTTTTTCTTCTAAAATAATATTTTTAAAATCTTTAAGGAGCTAATTTCACTCATTACCTGCTTATAAAATATATCTGTGAATTTCACTCTTCCCACTAGCAAACACAAAAATAATACCATAGACTTGATTTGTTTTAGTTAAAACATTTTCAGGTGTTCTAAAGCTAGGTACTCTCCTCAGAATGTTTTTGAAAATGTAAATATCACCTCTTTTATTGTTCAGAACACTTGGTTGTGCTGCAATAACAAACGCACCTGAGAGTCTTGGTGGCTTAACAAATAAGGCGTTATTTCTCATTCAGACAGGTCCCCTGGGAGTCCAGTGCGTCTCTAGCACAACGTCTAAGTAAGTGGTGACTTAGGTGGTGATCCACCATCCCAACAAGCACCTTCCCAAGTCAGATTCCACAGGAGAAGAGAGGAAGGCCACCGAGGGCTTCCTGTCACCTCAGCCCAGAAGCAACACCCATTGCTTCTCCTTACAGCCCGCTCGCTGCCTTATTAACAACCCAGCTTCAAGGAAGGCTGAAAAATAGATACTTTCTGTGTATCCCAGAAGAAGAAACTAAAACACAGTTTTGTGAACACATATCATTACCTTCTACCAAACCCTTTATGTGTATCATGGAGGAAAAGTTTTGAGAAGTACTTTTTCAGATTTGTAATTCCAAATCGGGTAACTTGAACTTGATCTTACAGTAAATTATCAACCCAGAGACTCTGCTTTTTCCCTTTAAAAATCCACGAGTCATTATCTGTAAACCGGTCGCTTTAACAAGCCCTTCTGCCTTACCCTCCTGAGTGCTCCCTCAGGGTCCCTTAAAATGACCTTTTTATTCCCATCTTTACCATTTTAGCTCAGGCCCTTGTCATCTCTTCCTGGAACATTCTCATTAGTCTAATCACTGGTCACCTCACTTTCTCTCATTAGTCCCTCCCCACCTAGATCACTATTTCTTCAGCACTAGGTGCTCTCTCCACCTTACAAATTCCAAGAAACATTAGCATCTGTAATACTCATGTAAGAGTCACATACCTTACAAGTATAAGGACTATCCATTCCTCAATGTATAAGGATCCCTTTCACAACAAGGATGGGAAATGGCTTATAAAATGACACTTGGAAAACTTCATGAGTGAAATAAAAAATATTTTTAAATTGATGAAAATCTCTATCTTTTAAACTTGATTCTGTTAACATTTTAGCCCATAGGTTGGCTAGGGATGAAATACACTAAAAGTCTATTCTTCGAAATTGCGTTTTCAGTGCTTAATCCTTTTAAAAGTGTGTTATTTAAACAGAGGAGGTGTGAAAAACATGCCTGCCTTCATATTCTCAATAGAGTAAACACAGGAAGAAGCAAAATCTGTTTGGGTTTCACTCACTTTGTGTGTTATTTTTTTTTTCCTATCAGAACCATAACAACAATTTTGGAAATACTGCTGTTTCTATTGAGAGTAACTTTTTCCATATTAATCAAATATCCTGAATTTGTATTTTGTACAGAATTATATATCCAATAGAATATAAAATCTGCAACAATTTAGAAAAATACTGTGTAACTGGAAATTTGTTTCAGTATGTCCAGAAGTTGATCCTTTCAGTATGCCAATTAGAATAGCATAATGCAAGATGAATGCCAGTGAAAATAAGGATTTAGGTGCACATGGCAATCTCATCACATCTTTATAGAACCAAAACGTCTTTCATTCTTTATCAATTCACTATTCAGTTGACAAGCATTGCTGAGCAGCTACTAAATGATAAACGTCATGCCTGGATGAGCTGAGAAGTAAAAGGGCTGCCCCTGTGGTCCAGAGCTCCTAGTGTAATGAGGTGTGCGTATAAGCAAACTAACAGTTAGGGTGCACTGTAGTAAAGGCTTCATCAGAGCAATGCAAAGGGTGCTGTGGGAAGCAGAAACAGAATCTCTCATGCAGCCTCAGGAGTCAAAGTTGGATCCCTGGAGGGGGATGTGGCTCAGTAACCAAGCTGTTGGAAAGGGGAGGAGACATCAGGTAGAGCAAAGCAGCATGTGAATGCTTTTCTCACATCCCAGGCATAAGTTAACATCATGAGGATGGAACAAATAAATCTACTCCCAGTACTTTAAAATTTCACCTCTCAAGGGTTACCCTTAAACTTTAGAAACTCTCATGATACAAACAAGACTGGAATTCAAATCAAGATCCTATCACTGACTAGCAGTATAATATTAGGTGAGTTTCTGAGTTTCATCAGTTTTAAGAGGGACATAATAGTATGTCTTAAAGGGTAGCCATTAAGGTTTATAGAATAATTGCCATAAAGTACTCAGCACAGTTGCTGGCACATAGCAGGCACTTGACAAATCATAGTCCCTAATAATAATAGTACAAAAGGAAATGGGTTTGCATTTGTAACTTTGATAATATAGATCTTCAGTTGATTGACCAGTTTTTCTTCAATTTGAACTGAAAGTGTTTCTGTTTAAAATGATGCAGTGTGGATGAATTCCTCTGTGTAATTGATAGTAATTTTATCTGATTGATAATAATTATAGTGAATTTTAATGACCAATTGGCAGGAGTTTACAGAACATCCTTCTTAGGAAATAAAGTATATAACAGGAATTTATTAGTAACCAGACAAAATACATTAAGACCACAGAATGACTGATGAATAGTAATGAAATCCATTGGAATCTCATGTCAATTTCAAAATTGTTAAGTGTCATATCAGAGAGACAGTAAAAAAATCATCACTATATTTATCACCATATTTTTTAATCTATGAGATAAAGAGACTCGGTTTTGCCACATTAAACCAACAAATTCAATGACTCTTGGGTGCCAGCATTGGACAGAGTCAGAAAAAGAAGCTGAGGTTTTCATGACTGTGCCCTGAATTCTGTTACCCTTCATTGACAGTGTCAGAAGCATAGTTGACCCAAACTTTGAAATTTCCAGATGCCAATATCATCAAAGGAACTAGGTCAAGGCTGCAGACTGACTTAATTCTCTTTATTATCTCCTAAATAATAGGATTTAACTACAAAAGTAATGACCTACTCCAATAGCAAAATGACCTTGGTGACTATAATAGAAAGTTTTTGTTATACTCAGCATATCTCACCTTCAGTGTAGCAAATGATCTTTGTGGAAGCTCATCTGTCTCATTTCTCCTGCTCAAGATAAGAGGTTTTCTGTGCATGCTTTGATTACCGTTATAGGGACTGGACTGTCAGACAGAAAAGTATTGAGTAATTGAAAATGTTTTTCACTAGGGCTCCCTTTTCTCCACATCCCCTCCAACACTTGTTTGTTGATTTGTTTATGATGTCCATTCTGACTGGTGTGAGGTGGTATCTCATTGTGGTTTTAATTTGCATCTCTCTGACGGCTAGTGTTACTGAGCATCTTTTCATATGTCTCTGGGCCCTCTGTATGTCCTCCTTGGAGAAGTGTCTGTTCAAGTCATTTGCTCACCTTTAACTGGAACATAATCAACAAAAGAAAAAAGCAAACAAAATATAACCAGAGACATTGAAATTAAGAACAATCTAACAATAGCCAGAGGGGAGGGGGAAGGGGACAGTGGGGAGAAGGGTTTTCAGGAACTACTATAAAGGACACATGGACAAAACCAGGAGGGAGGGTGGAAGCAAGGGAAGGAGGTGGGTTTGGCTGGGGTGGGGGGAGGGGTGGGGAGAAAATGCAGACAACTGTAATTGAACAACAATAAAGTAATTTAAAAAAAGAAAAGAAAGTGTTCTTCACAATTCTACAGTGCCTTGGACATGTAAGCTGACCATGTGAGATACCCCTGGTGGTGTGTATACATTTCTCTTTGAAGTATGTGATTTTTTCCCTTGGATTTTAAGGTTATGGTATCATAGTCATACTGGTGTATGTGCACATGCTCGCTGGGGGAAGTTCTCCGAAAGGTAAGGGTAACGCTTTCCAAAGGATCACAAACATGAATTGTTTTAAGGAACTCTATTGCCAGATTCTCAGCTTCCCTGCTCAGCTATCGTGTGTGTTTTGCTTAAATCTGGAAGACGGTGGGTGAGTAGAGAGCCTCATTGAGCTCCAGGACAGCAAACATGGCTTCTGCGGCCAGCTCTGCTATTACCTGGGATGTGACCTTGCGGAAATCCTTCCCTTACCACACTGACCACTTCTCTCTTCTGGGACCTAGATGATCCCTAAGTCATTTTCCAGTGTAAAGCAACAGCATGTTTCACAGGAGGAAGTCATGCTAAAATCCCCAAGAGCCTAATTACTCAATACCTTTGAAGCACAACTTAAATTAGTTTGAAGTAAAACATCTCTAAGAACCAGTTGGGGCTGGACACACACTAAATGGGGCATACATATTTTCTCAAGTCAAAGAGCAAGTAAGTTTATTTTTGTTTATGGTAAAGGATATTTAATCTCACACCTTGTTCTTGATTCATAGAGCCTCAAACCACATAACCTCTTATTGTACTACTCCAAGACCATTTAATTTCCCATCTCATGTTAATAAATCAGTTTTGGTGAGCTTTGTTCTTGATGACCTTTCTCTGTATTTTCTGCCGTTTATATTCTTATTTCCTATTTGTGTCTAAGATTGTGTTTATTTTCATGCAGTAGTGCCAGCCTCGCGGTGCAGGTGAGGTACGGATCTGAGGCCGTTAGGCACCAAGTACACCAATGGAGAGGAGACAGTCGAGGAAATTTAAGAAATTCACACTCTGATTGGCTAAAAAAAAAATACTTAGACAATAATTGTGATGTGTTAAATATAGTAACAGAGGTGTGAATGAAGTGCCTAAGGAAGCGTGCAGGAAGGAGCACAGCCTTCTTTTTAACTCTGCCGAGCTCCAAGTTACCCTCTTTCCTTTTGCTGCTGATGTTTTCAGTGTCGTCTGTAAGAAGCCACTGCCTCATCTAAGATCATGAAGATCTATTCCCATGTCTTCTCCAAGAGTTTTACATTTTAGCTCTCGTGTTTAGTCTTTGATCCATTTTGAGTTAAACTGTATATAGTGTGAGATAGGGTCCAACCTCATTCTTTTGCGTGGAATCTCCGGTTGTCCCCACACCGTTTGTTGGAAAGACTGTTCTTCCCGCCATGGAATTGTCTTAGCACTCCTGTGGCCACCTTTTCATTAGGCGGTCCTGCCTTCCACCATGCCAGATTCATCTCGGTTTTTCTCCTGCCTCTCAGGCTGTTTACTCTTAGCATTCTTTGCAGGCGCTTTTACCTTAACCATCCTCTAAATCAGGGGCGTCAAAGTCATCTTCACCAGACGCCCCATCAGCCTCGAGGTTTTCTTCAAAGGGCCAGATGTAATTTTAGGACTGTGTAAAGGTAACTACTCCTTAACTAGGAGCAAGGAGCTCAGCGCTGCCGCAGGATAAAACTAGGTGGAGGGCTGGATTCGGCCTGCCAGCCTTGTGTTTGCCACCTGTGCTCTCAGTGCTACAATTCTTTTTTTTTTTAAATTATTTTATTGTTGCTAAAGTACAGTTGTCTGTCTTTATCCCCCACCACTCCCCCCACCCTAGTCATCCCCACCTCCCTCCCCTACCTCCACCCCCTTTGGTTTTGTCCATGTGTCCTTTACAGTTGTTTCTGAAAACCCTTCCCCACTTGCCCCCCATTATCCCCTCCCACCTCGCCTCTGGTTTCTGTCAGATTGTCCTTAATTTCAATGTCTCTAGTTCTATTTTGCCTGCTTGTTTGTTTTGTTGATTAGCCATCAGCTTCACTGGCCATCAGAGAGATACAAATTCAATGTTAAAATTCTTAAAGGAAGGGTTTGCTAACCCCCTCCCTTCTCACTTTAGTATTGCTCACTAGGTGAGCATATCTGTTCCCATACAATTTTTACACCATCCCAGACTTCTCTGCAGAGCTTCATGCAGGAATAGCTGTATTTGCCTTATTGACTTCACGTGGATGTCTCACAGGCAACCTAAGCATAACATTATCCAAAATGAAATACTTGATACTCATACCTGCTCACCCTTCAAGGCAATTTGTTTTCCTGACAGCCGTTTCTCTCTTATAAATTGCACCGCTCTAAACTCCCTTGCTAGATCAGAAAGTTGGGATTCACTTGCTATTCTTCTTTTTCCCTCATCTCCCATATTCAGCCCATCATTATGTATCTTAAATATTGCCGCTTCTGTCATCCACACTGACATCATTCTAGTGCCATTAGCTCTTATTTGAACTATTGTAATAGCTTTTTAACTGTTTGTTCTGGTTTCTTCTCCCAAAGTGATTCAAACCTGGATATTTCACTGGGTGCATTTTTGTAATTGAACTTTATGCTTCACATCAGTAACACTGTTTACTCCCATGGTTTTTACATAAGTCCAGTGTTTTCAACATCATGGGTTTTCTCCCAGGACAGTGTATCATTTGCTCTGCTCGGCCAGCATTACATCATTCTCAACCATGCTGTTATTATACAGTGATCTGCTATGTTAGCACTGTTGGAAAAATACAGATCCCTTATTAATATTGTAATTTGTTAAGTTATCTAGAAGTTTCTTCCCTAGCAGATGTGATCTAGGCTGAACAGATAGCCAATTTCTAAAGAAGAGAAAGCACTTCTCCCTTGGGAATGCATCACTGCAACTCTTTCTACTCACTCCTTTCTGGAATGATTGTTTTACCCATCGCTTCTCACACAATATAAACTGGTCACACTTTTAAATATAGGTAAATACTTAGAAGAAGAAAGAAATGCTTAAATATTTTAATACTCTTTCTTAAAATCAATAAAACATTCTTTACTTTTTTAAAATCAATATAATAAACCAGTAAAACAAAATAAAACAATTATCCATTTTGTTTTATATTTCAAGTTCATTTTTGTACTCAGTATTTTATATTAAATCATCATTAATAGACATCATGGTTCCACAAAGTTATATAAAATTATTATAATTGCATAATTATATATCATGCATTATATTATAATGTATTATTATATAATTATATATTATAATAGTTATAATACTCATCATTGTTATAATCATTTTATTACTCTTGATGTTCTAAATGTCACAACTTACCTAGTAGGACCTGCTTTAACCTGGCTTCTTTTGCTTTTGGCACTATCCCGATCATCTTTAAAAGTGTCTTTATTATTGTCTGGCAATAACAAGGTGTTCCAGGCCTATCTGAGTCTTTCTTGCCTCAAGACATGCAAGCCACTACTCCCTAAAGAACTTTGCTTTCTCTAGCAGACAACAGTGTTAGGCACCACATCCTAAGTGCCAGGTTTGCATTTGAGTACTAACATTGCAAAAAAAAAAAAAAATTAAGCGGCATTGCTAATGTCTAGACACCCTTAGGGACAGAGCTGGACATAGCATTCCTTGTCAAGCTTTTTATTTACATTGAATTTATTTATTATATGTTATTCTCTACCTAGAGTAAGAAATTGATAAAACTTGAACAATTTTCTAAAATTTGTCAAGAAACAATGAGGCAGGAGTTAGAGACTGGAGCCTGTAAGGGGTGGCAGGTCAGTAGCTTGGCAAGAGGATCAAGAATGATCTCCCTTAACTGGTTTTGCTGTATAGTGGGTGAGCCAACAAGGGGTTTAGACCAGGAAGGGGCAGGATCAAGTCAGTAGCAGAGAAAGAAGATGGTGTATTAGAGAACTGAGACCAGAGCAGGAAAACCACCAGGCTGCAGTGGTGGTCCAGTAAGACCTGGCAGGGACTAGAAATAGAGTTGGAGGCTGATGGACGAGCCCTCACTGAGGTAAACGCCCTAGGCTATGCGAACCCCTGGCTGTGGAGTATGGCAGAGAGGTTACAATTAAAGGTGAATTGAGCATAGAACACTGGGTGGACAGAGGGCCATTAACACAGGGAATTCAGGAGGAGGAGGTCGAATGGAGGGTGGGAAGGAAACAATTCTTTGGTATTAAGGTAAAATTTGAGAAGCAGACAAGTATGGATAGTGTCTGGCCCATGTTTATTCTGCAATAAACAGATAGTCCTGGCAATAACAAGGTATTTCAGGCCTAAACAATGAATCAGATAGTACTAAAAATACAGCATGTGCTGAGCTCAAACTGTGTCACTAACCCTATGCTAAGTATGCATTTTATTCAATTCTTACCATAAAGTTTTTGAAAAATAGGCACTATTGCTATCCCCATTGTGCCCATGAGAAAACAAAGGCTTGCAGAAAGTAAGTAATTTGCCCACAGCCACAGCTAGTATTTGGCAGAGACAGACCCAAACCGAGACCTTTCTGATCTCATAGCCCTAACCAAAAAAAGAATGAAACTGATCAGGAGTATCAAAGTGATGGTAGGAATCAAAAAATAGTGTTAGAAGCCCAGAGAAAGAGCAATTTTTAGAAGGAGTGGTCAGTCCATGGGTGGTCCGGTGGCCGAAACTTGAAGTAGGCAATGCACTCAAGAGGTCATTGGTGAGGCTGAGAGACAGCGTTAGTAGGGTGGTGTGGGAGCCGCTTCGCCAAAAGGTCAAAGTGGCCTGGAAGTACGAGAGGTCTCAGTGAGAGCAGGCTCTTCCTTCAACAATGTCGTAGCGAATGAAAGTAGGGAAAGAAAAATGAGCTAAAATGGAAAGCTTAACAGAAAGACTCTTCAGTGCCAGGAAACTAAGCCCATCTCTTTAGTACTGGCTAAAGCTGAGTGACTCCTGTGTGTCAGACACTGTTCTATGGACCCACTTACACATGTGCTCACTTACTCCTCACAACAACCTTCTGAGGTAGGTACTACACCACCCCCCATCTTGTGTGAGGGCCAGGGAGGCAGGTGAGGAAACAGACTGAAGCACAGAGAGGTGGGAGGTAAGTCATTGATTCAAAGTCACTCGGCTAGGAAGCAGCAGGCTCCACATCTTGAAGACAATTAGTTTTGCCCAGTA
This sequence comes from Phyllostomus hastatus, assembly GCF_019186645.2. Lineage (NCBI taxonomy): Eukaryota > Metazoa > Chordata > Mammalia > Chiroptera > Phyllostomidae > Phyllostomus > Phyllostomus hastatus. The sequence continues at coordinate 1,991,419 of NW_025333860.1, read as the reverse complement.
GCAGTGTGGAGGGTTTTCAAATTGTATATATCAGGACTTGAAAGCATAGTTCTTAAAGCAGAAGTCACTAGTTTCCAACCTTAATGAAAGCAGAGAGCCAGAGATCCGAGGCAATTTGTGGCCGTACATCCAAAGACAGGGAACAAAATCCATTTTACCAAATTTAGAGGCACTCGAGGTTTTTAACCTCAGAACAACGGCTCACTCTTTCAAGTTGCATTTTAACTACCCTCCTGAGAGCCTGTATTCTCTGAACAAAACAGAACAAAAAGAAGTTTCCTTGAATTCATTCTGCTGATGCTCGAAAACTCTTACAAGAACATGTTCATAGGACCGAGTTTAAGTGAATATTAAAGGGCTTCAGAATTTCTCCACATGTCCTGAGTTCAAGTTTTTCAAGGATATGAATAGAATCCTAAATGTTTGACCCTTGCCACTGGGAATATCGGGACTGTGAATTTGAGAGGAGTATGGAACTCACAGGCTTCCATAGCACAGGAAGGGAGCATCGGGCTTTCTACTGTGTCTCTAGCTATGGGTATGCCTGTGACTTGAAAACAGGCTCAATTACCTTAACATCGCCACTGGAATGTAGAATGGTCCATTCTTCTTCCTTTGGTAATGCCAGCCATAGGTACCTCCAAGGTCTCTTTCAAACAGGCTTTTGAGTTTGTGGGTTTACAAAGTACTCCTGAGCTCTGAGTCCATTTTCCTTTGCCATCCAGCTGCAGGCAACAAACAAGCTTCATGGTCCCTGAAATTAGCCACCAACTTAAGACAAAAGATAATTCTGGGACTGCCATTCAACATGCTATATCTGTTCTGCTGCTTCTATAAAGCAAGCCTCTTTAATGTAATTACATGACTTGTCCATCTATTACTAAATTGATGAGGACAGGCTGGATTTATTTATTTTTCTTCCTTTAACTTAGAAGTCAGTATTGCTTATTGTAGCATTTCCCGAAGTAGATTCTGTGCACAAGGACCTTGTAAATAAATATGTTTGGGAAAGTCTGCTAACAGATCTCTTCTGCTACTACCCCTACTTCATTTTGATTGACAATTTGCATTAGCATACATTCCAAAGTTCTGCAATAAAGGAGCCAGGTAAATTGGTATTTCACAAAGTCATTTTACGATAGAATTGTGTTTTTTTATGTAGGACTTTTTAAAGCCACACAACCACTTTGGGAAATGCTGATATAGTCGTTAAGAGCTTTGGGGTCAACTCTGAGCTTCTGTGTATTTGACTTTTTTACACTCCACATATAAGTGAGATCATGTAGTATTTCCTTTGTGTGTGTGGCTCCCATGGGCAGGGATGTGGGGAAATAGATGCTGGCCCAAGGGTATGTAGCTGGAGTACATAGGATGAACAAGTCTAGACATCTAGTGCACAGCATGAAGACTATAGTTAATGATACTGTATTGAACACTGGAAATTTGCTAAAAGAGTAGATTTCAGGATATGTTAATTAGTCTGAGTGTAGTAATCGTTTTACTAGGTAGTGTATGTACATCAAATCATCACATAGTAAACCTTAAATATGTACAACTTATTTTTAAAATAATAAAAAGTGCTTTAGGGTCAAGATCTGGGTGACCTTGGATAAGCTACTTCAGCTCCCTGGGTAAGAATATATTCCTTTGAGGAATCTGACAATTTACCATAGCACCTGCAGAAGGCAGACAGTCAGTGAATGGTAGCTGCTTCTATGAGTGACAGGCTAATATTCACGCTGCATCTGTGCCCACCATGGGGTAACAACTAACCCTTCCTTCTAGAAAGACTTACTGTAACATAACCTGGATGTGTATCAGAGTCTACTGATTAGTCAGTACCATGAAAGCACAAATGAAATTTTACCTTTTGAAAGAATGTCTTACAAGGGGATCCTAGAGGTTGTCCAACATTGAAGTGCAGAAGTGTGGTCAGCATTGGTCAGTGTAATGTTGAAAGAACTTGGACATTTACCCTCGCTCACAGGCAATTAATGGAGTGCAAGCTAAGAGCCAGTGTGTTTCACTGGATAGGCCTTTGCATTTAATCACTCTGTTTATAGAAGTGAAAGTTAGCATCATCATTATTATTTAAGTTACTATTCATTTGTAAAATGTTTGGTGCAGGCCACAGTACTAAGCCGAAACTCCTTGGAAGCATCGATTCCCATGCACCTGAATCACCACCACCAGGGGTGGAATCGGAGCTCACCTCATGAGCTGACTAGTGTGCAAGTGGTTCCGAGTGGCTTTAGAAGTAAGAAGGGATCCTGCGGTCAGGGGTCAAGTTACCATGGGACTTTCCTTTTGCGCACACGTCCTCTAGCGGTAGAGACACCGAGCAAGATGGAGATTGGAAGCGGAAAATGTTGGTCGAACCCCATAGATTTGCATCCAGTAAAATTAATTTAAATATTACTAACACTGGCCCAGACTTAAGTGTACCTTATGTCGAACCACAAAATGGTTTTGTTAAGAAAATTAATACATAGGTGAGAATAGAATAGGACTATTTAATCTACTCAAAAGTAGATTATCATCCAATGCTTTGGATGTACGGTATGGGAGTTACTAATGTTTCTGACCTATTAACAGATTTAATGTGGTAGATCTCCCTGCCAGTTTTTGAGAGTTTATTGTATTAGAACCCAAATCCACTTTATATATGTACTTTTTTTACATAATTGGTTTTCCTCTTAAGTTAGTTTGGGATATTGGGACTTATTAAACAGGTACTCCTAAGTGGTTAATTAATTATGAAATAGAAGCAGTCCAAGCAAAACTATTCACAGATTTCACTTTAAAAGAGTGCTCTGAGGGTGCATGCCTACTCAGCACTGAGTATAGATCATTTATTTTATATGATTTTCCCACTATCTTTTCTCTAACAGGATGAGTATTTTACATTTCAAATATCTATGCATATATATTCAATACAGAAAGTAGCTGCTGTAATTCTACTTAAATTTCCTCTTTACTAGCTATAGAATTAGTACTTTCGATTATCAACATACAACCTGAAGTCTAGGACAATAAGAAGAAATTATGTTGATATTTGAGCTATTGGAGTATTTTGTGTACTTTTTAAAATCTGTCCCCCTCTTTTCTCCTATTCTGTTGTTACCTGTCAATGTATTCTACATTTTTCACTCATCTTTGTATACCCTTAATTTTTTAATTGTGATTTTAGACAATGGTACAATGTTAAAAGCTTTATCTCAAGTTGCTCTCTCAGTCTTCTAAATCATATCACAGAAAAGATGTCAGCGCATGTACCTTTAAAAGCACATATTTAAAAGCACATATTGAGTGGAACTAATGTGAATGCAGCATCAGTGAAGTAAGAGTGGTCTCTCCTTTGCTCTCCAGATACTGTAATTCCAAAGGTAGGTGACTTTGTTTGTTGGGGTTGACAGCCACTTTTCAGACTGCATGAATAAATTTGGGTATTAATATGCTTCTGTCTATTTAGAGGTACTTACTATTCTATCTGCTATTCTGTTCTATCTGGGAGACTGTTTTATTTCCAGATTTAACTCAACACATTATGGTAGGCCCCAACTTTTGAGTCAGGCATCCTCTGTGCAAATCATACTCACAGATTTAATGAGTAGGTCTTCAGCTCCCTTGTCTGAGCAACGCTCTGAGCTGCACACAGCAGGTGTAAAAGACATCTTAGAAATGTCTCCTGTGAGCCTCATGACATTTAGTCCTGAGATGGGGGGAAGAAAGGGAGACATTCCATGGAATTAGGTGGTATTCTGCCATTTTTCTATAGTTTTTAGAGAGCAGATGTGGTCTTAGGGAGGCGGGGGGACAGGTGTCCTTTGAACACTGCAGGCACTTCGTGTGCATCCTCGTCTTAAAGTCCACAACAGCCACATGAGGTAGACGGCATGATGCTCATTTTACAGATGAGGTAATTAAAGATCCGAGAAGGTAAATCACTCCCTCAAAAGCCATTCTGTCAGTTGTGTAAACATAACAGTGTCTGGCACATCGTATGCCCGCAAATAAATAGTCCCGAATATTGAACGACACTTTCAAGGCAGCCATTTTCAGCATCCACCAGGACACTCAAAAGTGTGTATGTCCTTTGAACCAGCAGTTTTGTTTTTAGAAATTAGCAGAGATGTGGGCAAAGATTGTGTGTGTGTGTGTGTGTGTGTGTGTTTATAAGTGCAAGAAGATAACTGCAGCCTCATTGTAAAAAGGAAAGCTTTTGGAAACACACCAAATGTCTAAAGGTGTAATAGTTTTGGATAAATTGCAGTAATTTAATGCAACCATTATAAACAGCATTTTCAAACAATTTTTCGTGACATGGGAAAGTACCCACAGTAGGATATATAACTAAATATATGAGGAGGGACCCAAAAAAATAGAATTTATTTTTTAAAAGTATCTATTCCTACATGTTTAAACTTCAGTCACCTTCAAAGTACTCTCCATTTGCTGCAATACACCTATCGAGATGTTTTTTCCACTGCTCAAAAAAATTTCTGAGCTCATCGATTTTGATGCCTTTTAGTGCTTTGGCCATTTTTTGCTTAACTCCTTCAACAATAGCAAAACGTTGCCCTTTGAGGACTTTTTTCATCCAGGGAGACAAAACAAAAAGAAAAAACATCACTCAGGGCAAGATCAGATGAATAGGGATGGTAGGGCACAGGGGTCATGCCATTTTTGGTTTGCACTTGTTAATCACCTATCATGAAATGGGCAAACATGTTGGAAAAGTCTTTTAAAAATGCACTGAAGCTGAGCACAGCTGGTACACTGATACAGAAGGGTTCCTAGAACACTCCCCTTTCAGGGGGAGCCTGTAGTACAAGGAGCCCGCCCTACAGAAGATAATTCTGGTTTTCAGGGTGTCCCTCCCCACATGCAGTATGGTTTCAACCATGTTTCAGAAAAGCATAAACAGAAAAATTACTACAATAAAATATACCACAAATACAAATTATGGTTATCTCTAAGTAATTAAATATTACATGATTTTATTGCCTTTTTAGAATGTGCACTCTAAACTTTCTACAGTAAGTTTTTTTAACTTATAATAAGGACAGGATGATTTGTTTTATATTGTGATTTTAAGAAATGCATTAAGAACTACTACACTAAAGTCTTACTGCATACAGTTAATGCAGACTATGTCGTTAATCTCAGTACAAGAAAATACCCATGGAGAGCCAGTTAATACAATGAGTGAGAGAACTGACTCTGGAGCTGGGCTTTCTGGGTTCAAAATCTAACTCTGCCATTCACTTACTGTGCAATTCCTGGCATGTTGTTAGACCTCTCTCTTTACATTGCTGCTCCCATCTGTAAAAATGGGATTTTAAAAATAATGATATGCCCATCACATAACATTGTCATGAAGAGCAGATTTTATTAAATGCCTAGAAATGTAAGTGTTGAGGCAGCTGTCACTTCTTTCATTGGTTTATTAAGCTATTTAACATCTGTTACTTTTATACTTTACAGTTGTTTATTTTCAGACTAGTAACAACAAAATTTTTATAAACTTCCTCTTGACTTTTGCTATAGTCAATACATTTCCTTTTTTGCATTTTGTTGTTTACTTAATTCATTAAATTCCTGGCACAGTCTCTAAAGGAGATAGTTAACTTCCCCAGACAGATGAAGCCCTTAGTCATTTGGCAAATTTAGAATTTCAGGACCTAGTGAGGTCCTGTGATAGCATCAGTTATGCTGTCTGCTCTGTGCTAGACATAAAGAAATCATAGGAGGGATGATATATACTTGCTGCCTCTCAGTCAGCCAATGTTTATTAAGTGTCTACTGTATGCCATGGATTGGGAATCAGAAGTGAGAAAGACACAGTCTCTGCCCTCACCGAGCTCACACTAGATATCTAATGATTATATGCAGGAAAATAAATACACCATTTGAAATAGACACAGATAATGTGTGTGTTGGGGGCAAAAGGGGGTAGGATGGGCTAGGCATGGCGAGATTTTCTAGGAAAGACGTCTGAAGTATATTGAAGCATTGAGGAGTAAGTGGGAGGGCCAAGATAAGAAGCAGAGTTGCAGACAGAAGTAGCAGTAACTACAAAGGCATACAGTAGAAGAAATATGACACATTTGTGAAAGTTTTGGCAAGACATAGAATTAGAAAATACTAGGTAGGAAGGAAAATGGATGGGGTTCCAAGAGATGAGCCGAGAGAAGGAAGCAGAGCACAGTCTCAGTTTTGTCTTGAAGTAGTGGGGAGGTGGTAACAGATTTGCCCTTTAAAACCTTACTGTAAAAGTGTGGAAGATGGACCAGGAAGGGTGTGTGATACTCAGTAATACAGAAGGCTGTCACTGTAACTTATATTGACCCTGGGTCAATATGAAGATAATGAGAATGGTAGAGAGCAGCGGGCTGTGTAGGAGGTGACCTTTAGCCATCTGGGGTAAAAATGAGAGAGGAATCTAGACTGGACTCTCGACTTCTGCATTGAAGACCTGAACAGATAGTGTGATTAGCCCCTGAGCAAAAGGTCCCAAAGGAAAAGCAGGTGTGAAGGGAAAGGCAATAGGGTCAGGTTTAGACATACTGATTTCAAGATGACTTTGGGCCACTCACCTGGAGTTGGTAGTAAGAAAACACAAGGATCTGGAGCTCAGCAGCACAATCTAGCTAAAGAGATAAATGTGACCATTGAAGCCATGAGCTGAGTAACTCTGTCCCAGGGCGAGCCTGTAGAGTGCATCAGACCAGATGGCCAAGGACAGAACCCTGGAATTACAGCATTAGCAAAAGGATCCCAGAGAGAGAAGAAAGCTAGCAAGCAGGAGACCCAAGTCAAGGGGAGAAAATTCAAGATTTAGGGAATGGTCAGTAGAGTTCAATGGTGTCCTCAGGGAATTTATAATTCAGCTGGGAAGTCACTGCACCTACAAGTGAAGAAATGAGGTGGAAGAGTTGCTCATGACTGCCATTGATTAAGCACACATGATGGATATAGACAGTTCCCCAGAGCTTAGGGTAAGAATAGAATTGTCCTTACGCTTGATAAAGGTGATAGGACTTCACTGGGCCTGAAAAATGGATAGAATTGAAACCAGGAGACGTCATTTCAACTGAGGCAACCAGATTTGTTCAAATCCATCTTCATGCCTGAAAATAACTAAAGGTGGACTTTCTGTTGGTAGTGGTCAGCAGTGTCATCTTTGAACAGTGAAGACAGCATTGGTTCCCTCTTTTAGTTATAATACTTGGTTCTTTTTTAGTTATAATGACTATTGGTTAAATCGTATCCTATAAAACAGGGTGCAGTGTTACCTGACATCATGTACAGAATTAACTTTATGGGATCCATGACGAGAAAGCTGTATGGCTTATGCATAGCAGGATCATTTCAGAAACACAGGTATGTCTGAACTTTGAAAATATCATGAGACTCAATTCCAATGGGAAAAGATAAGACCTGGTTATAGCCCCTCTTAATGTTATGAAAGATAATTCTAAAATCCCTTTGCTTTAATGCAGCTGTTTCTAGCTGTGCAGATTCTTGACCCTGTGTTTCCCCTGGCCTCTGGTAGCTAAGCTGTGGGTATGTGGAAGGAAGCAGGAATGGGAGGAGATTTTCTTGTATGCTCCTCCACTCCTCTTCACCTTCCAGTCCCTTCTCCATCTTCCCATTCCACCCCATTGCCCTCTTCCTTCTTGGGAACTTGACTTGCAATGCATCATGGACCATAATTCTTCATTTGCTAAGAGACATGCCTTAAGGGCAGAAACATTACCTTGGGAAATAACCTGTCAAAGCCCATCTCTGCTTGTCTGTTCTGGCATTGTGATTGTTCCCCAGGACTAACACCATATTCTTCACCAAAGAGAAAGATGAAGAATAAGGAAAAGTTTTGGAAACCCAGGTTCCAGTGCTAGCCATGTCCCATCCCTGGGGACATGATCTTCTGAAAGCCACTTAACCTCAACTAGTCTCAGCCTTCTCAGTAGAATCTTTGTGACAGTCAACTGAGATAATATTTGTGAAGGAGATTTATGATCACAAAATGCTATTGAAATGTTAGGCAGTAATGACAGCATCACAGTATGAGTACGATGTAAATGTAGAAGGGGACCAAGATTTCTCCTCCTAAATCTGTTCTAAAAACCTAGACCTTCCATCCCAGCTCTTGCATTCAGCCAGGTGTCTCCAGAGCCTCATCTCATCTCATCCCTGTTAATCTGGGCCAATTTATCTTAATTCATTGTAGTTCTTGATGCAGCTGAGTAATACTAAGTTAACCCCATTCTCCTTCCTTTAGCATGTAGTGGAAGCCCTTGAAACCCACCCCAAAAGAAGAAAAATGGTAAACAATTTATGAAGTGCTTCCTCTGGGCCAGGCACTTCCTTTGTCTGAGATCCTTTTCCGCAAACCGCAGACTGTTCCCACAGAGGAGAAGTTAGTAAGCCTTTGCAGATGAGACCAGAGGAAATTACATTTCTATTATAAAAGCTGTCTGTGGCTAGATGTATCCATCCCAGGTACAAAGTTAAATGATGTAATAAACTTACTCAAAGACATAAAGCTATTGCATTAAATGCCATTAAATATCTTCCACTCAGTGTTAACATAATACAGCTGTAAATTTCCTTAGGTTGTCATTTTTCAAGATGCTTGTTCTCAGTGGGTCATGCCTCTGCCGGTTTTCACTGTTGGATTCTGTCTCCCAGTCCTGGAGAGTGGGATGTCAGGGATGCCTGATCCTTTGAAACATGATGGCTTCCAGCTTCCTTGTTGTCATCACTCATGAGTCTGGGAATGCTAAGTTTCTTCTCAGTCTGGTTCACTGTCTTCCTCCCATTGGCTAAGTGTGGCACTGAGACTCCATATTTCAAATACTAAAGATTAGAGACAACCAACCAACAAAGACACAGCTCAGGATTCAAGGTTGGGTGGTACACATCTACTCCGGACTTTGAGATTGATTCAGAGCTTCTTACATGGAGTCATACATCTAGGGATGAAGGGGTTAATGGAAGGGAAGAGCTGAGCAGAATATAGAGCATGATATCTAGAAAAGTTGTGTGCCCCCCGTTTCCTGAGGTTGTTCACTTAAACCTCAGGAGAACGGGCACAGAGGCAAAGCACATAAGATTCAGATATATCTCATTAAACTCGCCTAGTTCTCTGAACTTGTCAGGATTTCCATTTGCAAGCCAAGTCCTACATCCAAACAGTGGACCCCGTCCTTTGAGCTCCCCCAAACAGAATGGCAGCAGAGTGGAAATCAGTGGTCTGTTGATGATGGGGATGCGAGAGAAGCTTTCAGCTTTTTCCCAGGTCCTGCAGTCAACAGGCGTTTTTCCTGCAAGTGAGTCGGTCAACCCGTCAGAAGAAGTGTTGACTTGTTTCCTAGACCCGGAGGCCTTTCTATAGTGTGATCCACCTTGCTCTCACAAGATGCTCACCCCTGGCAGCGGTCTGTCACTGTAGGTCATCCAAGCCAGCTTCTGATGCCCTTGCTGTCTTTCTTCAGGAAACAGCATCCTCCATTCAGCAGCTGACAGCGTGACCAGTGCCGTACAGAAAGCAAGCCAGGCCTTGAACGAGCGTGGGGAGCGGTTAGGCCGAGCAGAGGAGAAGACGGAGGACATGAAGAACAGCGCCCAGCAGTTTGCAGAGACTGCACACAAGGTGAGTCCTGCAGACAGCGGGGGGCTTCAGTGCCCAGAAACTATTTCAGTGGGTCTCCCCTGACAGCAGATCCAGAGGCAGGCCTTCCTCCCTATGCATGTTGCACCTGCTACGTACTAAGTACCCAAATCTCGAAGGATTCTTTCCCGTCCCTATTTCCTTGGATATCGCCCTTCTAACGTCTTCATTCCTATGTCTGACCTTGGGCCTTTGAAAAATGTGGACCACCTTTCATTCCTGCCCAGAAGTTGAGGGCTCAAGTGTCAGGGAACGGTGTCAGAGAGGGGGGAAGAGGTCAGAATATCCCTCTTCCCTTGGCCAGTACTTAAAAGAGGCCTTTGGGCTGCTTGTGCTTACTTTTCCTTGCTGCCTCTTTCCGGTCATGAGCATCCTGTGTTCTTATCTTTTCATCGTATGAAAATCGAGCTCCTGTCCCAGGGCACAGTGTCTCTCAGGGCTGGTCTCCCTCTGCCAGGGGTGTGGACCTCTCAGACTGACCCAACTCGTGCAGAGCTGACCCCAAAATTCCCTCCTGCCTCTGGGTCCAGAAAAAAAGTATTTCCCACATGACTGGAATGGTGGGTACACACACCCACATCCACACACTCACTCAGAGTGTACCTTTTAGAGGGGGCCAGGGGAGTTTTTATTGGCAGCCAGTTATCTAAGGCAGTCACAAACCAAAGGACAGAGAGTCCCTGTTGGTCAGGTGATAAAGAGGATTTACTGCTGTTCCTGTGCTTTAGATCAAAGGGCACTTCTTCTCTGGCTAGTGATTCGAATTTAGGTTTCCAGAAACAGCTTCCGCTGATAACTGCTAGCATCTCAGACTCATGATCTGGCCCTACAGATACGCCTTTCAGGTGACCTTTGGGGGGAAAATTTTGCTTCAACAGAAAACCCCATTTTTGCTGAGGAAACAAGATTGGACAACCTGAAAAATAACAAGAAAAATCTCTGCAGCTGAGCTCAGGCTTAGAGCTCAGGCTTTGGCCAGACTGCCGATCGATTCCAAGTGGATGCTTCCTGCCTTCCCTTCCTGCATGCCCTTCACACAGATCTGTCGTTGTGTTCTCAGTTCTCTGTCGTGACAGGGTCTTACTGCACTGCTGCCTTGGGAGCCCCGTTGGTGTTCCCTGGAGAAGAGTTGGCTGGATCTGTTTGAAAAGGCAGGCCATCCTGCTGGAGGCCAGAGCCTCGGCTTACTGTAACTGTCACAGAGGGAACGAGCTCAGATTTATGGTTATCTTGTCCCTGGTCCCTTCTCCAGCCTTCATACTACAGAAATAATGACGAGATGAACATGCTAGGATCCTAGCACCCGCTTCATTTATAACAATGGCAACTTTAGTCATTTAAATGGGGAGTGGACAGAGGAAGTCTGGGGAAGCATTTAAAATGTTGATTTGGGGAAGAGAAGGCTAAAGGGAGTAACTGGTGATTGTCTTCAAGTCTGGGAAGGGTGATGATACAGGCAGCTCTGTTTTAGACCTGACCACACAAAACAGAGCAATCAGTAGTGCACAGATAAAATTCTGCTAAAAAGCAAAAGCTTCAGTTGATGATTAAACCATGAACCAGGTTACCAAGGATGTCTGTAAAATCGCTCTTTGTAAGGTGGAGTACACAATACCTGGAGGTCATCCATGTGGGCGTCCCCCTTAGGGGAACTTACACAAACACTGGACTGGACAGCCTAACCAGATGGCCAGAATTCTTGGCCCTGGCCACCCTGTTTCCCTGATACTGTGGCCAAGTTTGCTAAGCAGTTGGGAAGGCAGCATCCTACAGTAGTTATGGGCACTTGTGTTTGATTTACCATCTCAGTGATTTACTCATCAGTGACCTTGGGCAAGTGCTTAATTTCTCTAAACTCCAGTTTCCTCATCAGTAAAATATGGCTAATTGATACTAGTAGCTATCTTCCAGGGTATTGAGAGAATTGAATGAATTCAAACCTATAAATCTATTAGCACAATACCTGGCACATGTAAATTTAAACTTATGTGGGTTATAGTTATGTCCATAAGAATTGTTTCTACTGAACCTACCCTATTTGGTCACATAATGAGCACAGTGCGGGGATTGGGCGGGGGGGGCATGGAGGGAGAGGATGAGTTAGAAATGGGCTTGAAGATTCTAACACAGGGACGGGAGGGCTGGAGGGGAAGGTGTTGTGCCCTCCAAAGGCGAGGGGAAGACCCCCAGGCAAATGCTGATGCTTTCTAAACACGGAGCAGCCCTTGAAACAGGATGCATCAGAACAGAAACAGATTAGCCCACCAAAGGCCAAAGGGCTTCAGATTTGACCACTAGGAAGATGTTGGAGCCAGTGACCTCCCTTCTTGTGGGTGCCCTGAGGAGGAGGGGAGGGGCTGCTAGTGTCTGTTGAAGGATTGTGAGGGAGACACTGTCAGGGCCAGACTTGATGTTTTTTAGAGTGGAATGTGTACATGGGAATCACCAGCATTAGCAGTATTCCAAATGGGGAGATCAATCTCTTTAGATAAGTGTGGCTATTTTCTCAGAGACTAGGACTTCCTGATTTGAACCCACCAGTGCAGGCTGACCATGAAGATGTCATTTCACAGGCTGCTGGTAAGAGAGAGTTCATAGATGGAGGCCAGACTCTCCAACCCCCCAGACAAAGGTGGCTGTGTTGACTCAGTGGATTGCACTTACAAGTAGAGACTCAGTGCACATATGACATCCCTGAGCAGAGAATGGCAGTTCCAGGTAACAGCTCTTTGTGTTTCCTGGTTGAACAAAGTCATGCAAGTCTAGCAGAAGTGTATGACCCACCTTTCTAGATTGCAGTGGAAAAGGACCTCACGCTTTCCAGTTTTACCCAGTTCTCCTGCAATGACTCACATGTGTCAGAGTAGATTTACACAACCCTGCCATCAAGATATGTGTGTGCTTGTCTTCTGTAGAGCTTGTCTCCTGCAGCCCCTCTCCCCAGCTTGGTTCAGCCTGGCTTGAGGAAGCGTGGTTCCTTCTTGAGCTTTGGGTTTGGCACAGTCTCAGCCCTTAGGAAAGTGTGCTCAGCCACAGAGCAGCCCTGCTCACTTTCCCCTGCCCCCAAGGCACAGCGTAGCGGTGTGGGCAGCACTCTGAGACCTGCCATGGGCAGTGAGTCAGCAGGCGAGAGAGAGTAGGACCCACACCTAGGCATCCTCAGATGACATTTCTCGACAACAGGAATGGTGATCTGCCCTGTTTCGCATAAGCCCACGTTTGTGGGGGAGAGAGTGGTAAGTGGCATCTCACTGGCAGGGACCGGCCACCTCTCTCCTTACTCTGTGTGTTTCCTTTGGGTCTCTGAGCCAGAAGGGACCTCAGAGGTCCAGGCTTCTTAAAGAGTATCCCAGTATGGGCCCTGGCTGGCGTAGCTCAATGGATTGAGCGCAGGCTGCAAACCAAAGTGTTGCAGGTTCAATTCCCAGTCAGGGTACATGCCTGGGTTGCAGGCCATGACCCCCAGCAACCACACATTGATGTTTCTCTCTCTCACTCTCTTTCCCCCTCCCTTCCCTCTCTAAAAATAAATTTAAAAAATAAAATATTAAAAAAAGAGTATCCCAGTATGAGTAATAATAACTATTATCATTATTGTTAGAAAGCTTTCTATGACATATTAATAAAACAAAATATGTCAAAAGGAAATTCTAAACTCCTCCTTAATAGGAACTCTGATTTCTAAATGGATCCATAGTATTTGAGTTGGAGATGACATTTATAGACATGAGGCACAGAGTAGTTGTGACTTTAGAGCTCAAAGTCATATAACAGACTTGTAGCAGGGAAGTGACTGTACCCTGCCTTCCATATTCTGAGCTCCTAGCTCCTAGGGAATTAAAATCCTAGGTAGCATGGAAATGATGCTGCTTTCTGACTTTCTACAAAAAATACCTCAAATAGCAGAAAGCCCAGTCCAGTTGTACTTCTGCAGAGCTGGGCTGGGCACACCCTACCTGGCTGGGACTCCCTTCTGTGGGTCCAGACTCACCAGAGTGGTACCCAGGGCCTGGTGTGCACAGCAGCACCATCGCTGCTGAAGATTAACGGCTGGGTGAACTGACACAAGCCCACTAGTGGAAGGTTAACAGCTGAGTGAGTAAGAGGACAGCAGCACTGATCAAATATTTATGAATGTTACTCATTATGTACAACACTTAACAGCTCTGTGTCGATTTGAATATTCCATGTTGCTAAATATTGTATAAAAAAACTAGAAGACAGAGCAAGAAGTGGGACCATTCAGTAGAGGGGCTCAGAGTGTGGCCGGGGACTGGGATAGATCTGAGGGAGAGCCCTGTCTCTGCCATTCCCATCCACCTTGTTTCCCATAAACTGTTTGAGGTCAGGAGTTATCAGCCACCCCCAAGCTTTGTGGCAAAAACCCACAGCACTGAGTGCACAGCCTGGGCATGCTCAGGACTTCGCAAACACTGTCTAACTGGCGGTTGACTGGCTCTAGGGGTCAGCACTGCAGAAGGCATATGGAGGTCTTTGTTTAGACCGTCCTCACCAGACAGAGGCCCTGGAGCTCTCTCAGCTGAGGTTTCCCGAGCAGAGATTAGTGGAGCAACAGAAGGGCTCGGTCCCCAATCCCCTCTCCTTCCCATGCTGACTTGGCCTGGATGCACCAGCTGCAAGGAAAATGTTGGTGCTGCTCTTGCAGGTGACCTAGCTGAGGTGGTAGCCCCAGGTTATAACTTCCTTGTCGGAGACCCCAAGAAGGGGAAGGGAGCCTAGAGTGGCCCTGGGTTACACAGGGGAAATGAATCTTCGATGGTGTCTTCAGTGTGATGCAGAGCACCTCCTGGTGGAAGCAGGGGGATTCCTCTTGCTATTTCTTCAAGGGCCAAGAACCTGGCCATGGCCAGCTGACAGGTTCTACAAAGCTATTGCCTACATGGGATCTCCTGCCCTTTGCTCAAAAACATTCTCAATTCCAGAATCCTGTCACCTATCTATGTCACTCTGGCCCCAGACTCAGGGATTAACCCCTAATGTCAGACTCTGGACACATGAAAAATTACCATTCAACCTCAACTCTGCCTTCTGGGCTACTTGAAAAGAATCTGGCTAAGGAAGCAATGTCAGATTTAATTTTATGTTCTGTGCCTGCATTCATTTCCTTAAATATATCATTAAGGGCTCCAGGTGGGCCAGGGAAGATATTGAATGATACAGTTGTACTTGGTGTTCCCATTTATAAAGACCTAATACCGCAATAAACTGCATTTCTCAAATACCAGTGGGATTGTTTCAGATGGGGGAGAGAGTGAGAGAGAGACCTGAGTCAGGCGGCCTTTCTCCCCAACCCTGATTCTTGTCTCGCTGCAAGAGATGAATTCAAGTGAGAGACCAACACGTATAGTGGAAATGAGAGAATTTATTTATGCACTTGAGCAAGAGTTACAAGTGGGCACTAGGATTACCGAGTACCCCGACTTTTGGGGTTTGGGGTTTATAGCTGGCTTCTAGAGGTACCCGAGACATACACACAGCTACAGAGGCTTTCTTTCTCAGTTAGTAAAAGCTCTTTGTCTTAGTGACATTGTTACAGGGGTCCCCTTTCCCAGTACAGAATCTCAAGGATTAGCCCCGCCACCTCCCCACGCCCCCACTCCCCCACCCCCGCTTCCTCCTGCTTGTGATGTTAGAACACCTGACAATCTTAGTGAGGCTGTTATAGAAGCCTCCCTTCTTAGTACAGTCTCAAGGATGCCCCTTCCTTCTGCGCTATTGTGCTTTCAATGCTCGGGACATCTGGCAATCTTATCAAACTGAGCTCGGGACTGCCGAGTTAATTGATGAGACAGGTCTTCCTTTTCTTCCAGCCTCCTTCTTTGTTATGCTGTAATGGTGAGGGCCTTGCCTTTATTTCCCCTCTGGCCCCTCCTTCCTAGCTGCTACCTAACAGGATGAGTAGTAAATCAAGGTCTGGACTTGATCTATTGTTCAGCCCTAACATGGTTTAATCCAGTGCTTTGGACTTGATTGACTGTCCAGATTGGATATTGAATGGATCATTGAAAATTGTTTCCCTACCATTGTTGATTTTTCATACTGTAGGAGATGCCAGTAAATGCTTACACTTGAAGACTAGTGGGTTTCTGGACACCTAGTAACCCGGGAGCCCAGAGGTCTTCGTTCTCCTATCCCCCACCTGTTCCACAGGCAGGTCCCTCATCCTGCCTGTGCATTGGCTTTTTCCACTTGCTTCTCTGGTGGAACAAGGGAGCTCCACATAGCACTCTCCCCAACCTGGACACGCACATTAACAAAATTACTGTGAGGAGGAGTAGCAAATGCAGGGCTCCATGGATGACTTGGGGAAATGTTGCACATTTACTGGATGCCACTGTGCATAGTAATGGTGACTGCCCCAGGAAGCAGAACCTCAGTGCTGCTTCTCATTGCGGACACAGGACGGAGCATACCTCAAATTCTCCCGCTGCCTAGTAACACCCTCCTTTTCTCCTGCCTCTCTCTCTCCTTAGCTTGCCATGAAGCACAAATGCTGAGAAACTGCCTCTCCTGGTGACCCTCTTAAGGAAATGGAAGAGTCTGTTCAGCAGTTTTTACGAAAATTCCGGACCTCCACTTGCTTCTTTTTCCCAATGATATATGGACATTTAAGGTTATTGTTTTCTTTTGATATGTTACTCTGTTTTTCTGTTAATATGACAAAGGTGTGGTGTTTATACATTGTGCTAAGAATGCTGCAGTAACAACAGCTTCAGTTTGTTTGTGGGGGTTTTTTCCACTGTGTGTACGTGTGTGTATGTTTTCCCTGTTTTTGCAGGGGGAGGTGGGGTTTGTGATGGTTTGAATATGAAATTTGGACCAAATGATGTACTGAGTTGGGCCTGAACTGACATCATGTATTTTTTTCTGACATGAAGCAGAAAGACATTTTAATATGGTAACATCAGATGTTATTTTTCCTGGTTGGAAATAAAAGGCATAAGCAGTGATTGGTTTCACTCAGTATCCAAGCTACTCTTAATTTGAAGGTTAAGATTCTGTATCCTGAGAAATAAATCTGTATTATGGAAAACAATTGGGTTTCTCAGGGGAAAGAGCAGTCTCAGATTTCGAGTTTTATGTGGTAATCTTTGGCACAAGCCATCACTAGCATTCAGAACAACAAATCAGAATCATAGATAGAAATCTCCTGTTTGAGCTGTAGTCTGAATACTTATTTTCTAGGCTGATTATTTGAAATTATCATAGAAAGGATAAAAATTTGAGATTAAAGACCTAAGAAAAAGCCCATTTAAAAACCTTTGTGCACTTATGGCTGCTTCTTTCGTCATTGTCCCAAATTCCAGTAGCTGGTATTGAAAAGAACTTGGATTTTTATCAAGAATTAAATAAAGGTCTGTGTAACTGATAATGTGAAAACATACTACATCTAAAATCTTTTTTCTTTTCATTTTACAAAGTCATGCCTATTTTAGAAACACCCTGACAATGTTCTTGGGAAATGGCTTTCAGTTTCCTGGTATCTGATTTTTGGAAGTTTTGGTGTTGTTATTGCTGCCTATTTATCTAATGTGATTTCAAGTGTGGGTTTCTTGACCAATCGCATTTCTCCACAACTGCAGCTTGCCCGGTCTGACGGAAAACTGCAGTCGTGAAGCCTTTCTGTCGCAGTCAGACTGAAAAAAGTTGGTTCACACGTGTGATTTTGTATTACTCAAGATAGTACTGGGTTTAGAGTCTGGGAGTTGGCTTCTTGGAGGGATAAAGCGCTAAACATAAAAGCCACGCTTTGTCGTCTTGAACACAAGGCAAGCTGTACATTCAGATACCTTGCCAGCCTCCCGCTGCAGCACACCGATTTTTAAGCTGCCTGAATCTCCAGGGCCCTTTGGGCTCTTCCTGTCCCTGCAGCCAGTTGAGTCCATGTGTATAGTAGCCCCTTACCAGCAGTGTAATATGAATTTCATATTATTTATGCTGATTTAAATACCTTGCACTCTCCTGATAGAGCATTCCTGGGGAGGATGAAAGTTGGGCAGGTGCGGGGAAATGGTCTGAGCAGTACCTATCCGAAGGGAGAGGGGATTTCCCAGAGACAAATGTCTGAATCCTCTTAGGGAGATGATCCAGTTCTAGAAAACTCTGTAAAATGTGTAGGGCAAACTCTGTAAGTTGACTGTAATATTTTGTGCTTTTCTTTGGGTGTCTAAAAAGTTTAAAGAAACAAGAAACTTTCTATCTGATGAGCACCATTAGAAGCATTTACAGTTCCTAAGGCAAGCCCAAAACATCACTCCAAAGAGGTGTTGTTTGCAGATCTCATTTCATGATGCACACACACACACACACACACACCCCCCACAATCCTCCCAAACTGAATTCTAGCTTCAGAGGTAGATAGTTGAAATAAATAATTGAGAGGGTGACTCTAAAAACCCCGACAATAGGCCAAACTCAAAGTGCAATTTCTTGCCAACTACCTAACAACAGCTTTGCAGAGCTGCTTCTAAAGTAGCAGAGGATGAGGTCATAAGCATACTGTGAAATTTGAGATTCTTCCTCCCTGGTTGAATTGTGATAGTTACTCTTCATAAATATAAGTATCCCACATCTTTCCCCACTCTCTGTTTATCCTTTTAGACATAAGTCTTATTGGAAATAGCCTGGATTAGATGCAGACCTATCTGAATTAGCTTCTTGTATTGATTCCCTTCCAGGCGGTGGTCATACCTTGACCTCCCAGGGTCAAAGTCAGGCATAGGGCTCCACCCCACAGAGAGGCCAGAGCAGCAACCCTGGTCCCTCCTCAGCCTCCTGGACTGCTGCACAGGAGCCCTGTGATGACACACGTGAAGTTCTCTGCCATCCTTTTGTAGAAGGTGCTGCAATACAAAATATTAATAAAATCTGACCTAGAGGAAATTGCTGAAATGACTCACATTATTTGGGACCAATTCATTTGGTTGAGCTTGCGAGAAGACATTTAATTTCTGTTTGTTTCATTTCTGCACTTCACTCTGAGTTTTCGGGATAATGTGTAAATGTGAAGAACATCTTAAATTGTATTGACAGTGCATAAAGAAAAGAAATTTCCCAGTGTTATTACTTCCTGGAATGTAGCTGTAGTCTTCTTCACTAGTATTATTAGATATCTGTGTACAGGAAGTATGCAGTTATTCAGGTTAATGTTTCATATTAAAGAATGTATTTGTAAAATGTAACAGGATCAGTAGTTAACATTTTTTAAGCTCTGAAAAAATAATGATTACATGTTAGACTTCAAATTACAGTGAAATCTGTCTTGATACTAACTTTTGTGGCTAGCAAAGGTTGTGCATTTATGTAAAAAATATTTACAGAATGCCCTTACTGAGACATTAAAGATAGATTTCTCTCTTAATTTTTAGAATTGTGACACCGCTGATATCTGTTGTACAGTTAATTCTGCAGAAATTCTCTAAGATGTTATATAATTTTTGTTTTTTTCAGAGACAAGTAACACCTGCTCATGATTCACTATTACAGCAAACTCTAATTTGGTCATTAAATATTTTAACTCTGTGATGAAAGTTTGTTTCTCTCAGTTATTTGTAATACCTATGAAAACACTACCAGGTAGGTGGGCATCGTTGCACTTTGGATGCTAATGGGCAGATCTCCTGTGCCTGCAGGAGACCAAGGAACTAGGATTACTGTTATGATAAGGTTTCATAGCATTATGATAATGAGATTCTATCCAATAAGAAGTATTTTTTTATTCTCCTGAGCCGAGCAATTAGGCCAATTAGTAGTTACCTCTGTGCTGATGATGGTAGTGGTGTGCTCAACTTAAGTATTTATAGCATCCACCCTTATTCAGCAGACTGGTTTCATGCCCTGTTAAATTGGAAAGAAGATTTGATCAAATTACATCAATTTGTTTTTACGGAAAAGTAAATGCAGCTTGTTTCATCACCCCATTTGCTTAGGTGGTTACTATAGCACAATAGCCATCTCTGGGTGGTCATGGCCACTCCGTAACACAGTTGGGACTCAAAATATTTCCTGGGAGGACTGCAAGTGGAAGAGAAAACTGCAGTCTCCACTTTTCAGAGAAAAAAAATGGATGGTTGATCTAGATGAGGACCCAGGCTTAAGTTAATTATGTATTTAAGGGCAGCAGTTCTTGTGAACTAATTATAAACCAAATGCCTTGCAAAGGTGATCTTTTTTCTTAATATAATTTTTATTTGTTAGTAATTACACCACAACCAAATCTCAAATTTTATGGGAGGATTACCGTGATTAGTGTTTTCCGAAAAACCAGTGGTGACTTTTCCCCTTGCTGTCAAGGAGAAAACTGTTGACATCATAATCACCCTCTACTTAAACAAGCAGATTAGGGGTTAGGGTGGGATAGAAGAAAAATAGGAAGAAAAATACCAGAAATACATTTCAAACAAAAATGGAAATGTTTGAGTTTTATTATTGTCGAACCCCAATATTGGAGTCTGGCCACCTTCATGCACCAGCTGAAGGAAATACACAAGCAGGTGTCTGCAATGAAGGAAGGAAGTGGTTTATGGTAGAAGTGGCCAACTCAGAGTATGGGCAAACTCCTGCACTGAAAGACTGGGCTCTCTGATGCTGTGTAGCTCTCAAAGTGCATAGGACAAAATCACAAAACACCATGGGTTAAGGGTTCCAGGTGGTGTTAGGAGCTAGTTGGTCCAAGGTGACATAGGGTAATAAATCATTTATTCAGGTCTTGAAGACAGCTCTGAGGTCAGCTCCAAAGTTCCTCTGTCTGATTTCACCGAAAAGTTGCCAGGGAGGCCCACCTTAGGGCTCAGGAGCTGAAGCATAACAGAGGTCATGATGTTACCTTTAACCTACCAGAGGTCCTTGTGACCAAAAGTCAGGTCCAGGCTATTGTCTTCTGCTGCCCCTGGGGTTAAGGATTATCAAGGGGAAAGGCTAGGTCTGTGAGATGTGGTGAAGAGGGTTTGGGGCAGGGGGGATTTCTAAAGCTATCGTCGCAAATCAGAACCACGAGGACCCTCAGTTTCATTATTTCCCATTGATACTGCTCTGTGTGCCTCTTCACCGGCCGTGGGTGAGCCTGGGTGGTAACAGGGCATGTGTTGCGTGTTCACAGGAGTGTGCAAGCAGCTGTCATCAAGAAAAGGGCTGTGACATCTTTTTGCCCATCTGGACATGGCTAGGCCGATGACAGTATTTGCAGAGGTCAGTAAAACTGGAAAGTGCCACAGGAGGCCATTATCAAGCAAGAGAAATGTAAAGACTTGAGACAGGAAAAAACTCCTGGCTCACAGCTCCTGGAACTCTTACAATTTCCCAAGTGTTGAAAGTGGGGAAAGGTGTCTTTTGTTATGTTAATGAGCTGGCGTTTGGAAAGTACAACCAACCACAGGATTAGAGGGTTAGAACTTCCAGCCCCAGCACCCCCACACCTCCCTGGAAGGGAGAGGGCGCAGAGGTTGTCGATTGCTGGTGGCTAATGATTAATCAGTCATGCCCGTGTAACAAAGCCTCCATCAAAACGGAAGAGGATGAGGTTTGGAGAACTTCTGAGTTGGTGACCATGTAGAGATGCAGGGAGAGCCGTGTGCCTGGGGAGGGCATGGAAACACCTTGACCTTTTTTTCATAACTTGCCCTATGCACCTCTTCCATCTGACTATTCCTGAGTTATATCCTTTTACAATAGACTAGTGATCTAGTAACATATTTCTCTCAGTTCTGTGAGCCTTTCTAGCAAATTAATTGAACCCAAGGATGGCATTGTAGTATTGCTGGTGGAAATAAGATTCTTCCACAGGGTTGTGAGAAAGCATTTTGGGGCCTCATGTATAAGAAGATGTGAGCAATTGTGCCAAAATTTATTGGAGCAAAAACAAAAGACTACCCCAGCTGCCCGATGTCTCACAACCAGGTGGCTCAGCTCTGTCTCACTATGGAAGAAGTCCAGCCCCTGAGTCCTCAGACCTGCACACAAGCCAAGACCCAAAGATACAGAACAACTCTGCATCTCATTTCCCCATCTATACATCCACCACCAAGGCCCAATGGCATTTGGATCAAGACCAGTGCTGCACTTGGGTCTCGGTGTCAACATACACTTGGGCCCATGCTGCTACCAGGGGTGTACAGCAGCTACAGAGGGAGAGACCACATAAACGCATGCGCCTTGGCCCTTTGTTAAGCTTTGATTATATTACTTTGGGCTTGGGAAGGAGTAAGCTTTCTTTCAAACTAACCAATCTTCTTAATTTTTCATGGGTTTTTCTCTGGCCCTCCTCCTATCCAATCACTTTCTTGGGTCTTCTGGGGTTTCATGCCCTTGTCCTATCCAGTTCTTTTCCCAGATTTTCCCAGGCTGGACTCCTCCACTTTATGTCACCATTTTGGTTCCAACTGTACCTGCCCCATACTTTTGTGTTGTCACCTGTCTTCTACTGTGCATGCACCCAACAAAGGAATGTCCCCTGCTGCTGTATCTCTTCCCCCAGTAATCCCAGCTAACAGTCCTCCAGGGAAATTGGAAAGCAGTTCCTTCTGCCCACTTTTGGATGAAGTCCCTTCGGTGGACAACACAACTGTGCCTTGGGGATTCTGTGAAGCTGCAGCTTCCTAGTTAGTCCATCTTAATGTCTGATTCCATTTTCTCCCTTCCTTTATTAATAACTAACTAGCTACCTACATGAACAGTAGGAACTTCTGATTCATAGCCATTTGGTC
Source organism: Phyllostomus hastatus (assembly GCF_019186645.2). NCBI lineage: Eukaryota > Metazoa > Chordata > Mammalia > Chiroptera > Phyllostomidae > Phyllostomus > Phyllostomus hastatus. The sequence continues at coordinate 1,969,018 of NW_025333860.1, read as the reverse complement.
AGAAGTTCAGATGACAGCCTTGGCATTCTGAGTTGGAAGGTTTGTTGGAACCTCCAATTTCTGGCCACTTGATCAGAAGCACAAGTAACCTAGGCTTGAGTTTGCCATCTGAAATGTGTATTGGGGGTGGGGCAATTTTGAAGGGCTAATCCCTTCGCCTGTGGAATTTGAGGCCGTATGTCCAATAGATAGTGTCAGAATTGAGTTGAATTCTCTGACACTTTGCTGGTGTCTGAGAATTGTTTGTTGGTGTGTGGAAACCTCTCCCCGTAGTGGATTTGGGTCTGGGAACCCAATTCACCCACCCACAAGGCAAGTCTCACTTTATTTCTCTAAATGTGAATGCGCCAGCAGTCCTTTTTTAACAAGATGGTGCAAAAGATGAATTTTCCTTCAGTTTACATTTTGAAAATCCAGAAATTACATATGAAAAGATTTTGTATGGCCAGAGCCAGCCTGACACAAAATTCATCTTCATTTATATCCCCCACCCAACCTTTCAGCAGTCACCTTTCTCCTCTCTATGCCCTTCTTGCTTTCTGACACTTTTCTTTTAAAGATTTTATTTATTTATTTTGAGAGAGGGAAGGAAGGGAGAGAGAGAGAGAGAGAAAGAGAGAGAGGTCAATGTGCGGTTGCTGGGGGTTATGGCCTGCAACCCAGGCATGTACCCTGGCTGGGAATTGAACCTGTGATACTTTGGTTCGCAGCCTGCACTCAATCCACTGAGCTACACCAGCCAGGGCACTTTCTGACACTTCTTAAATTCTGCTTTAGCTACTCTTCGAAGGTGTTACCTACATGACTGATTTACAGCTGCTTAGGGCAGTTCCTCAGTCCTGGCTTGTCAGTCACTTTTGGAGTTTTTAGAAATGCACACATTTTACTCCCAAATTTGCCTTCTTGGTGTCCCTGGTCATCTTGACGAAAAAAAACTTCACCTCAGCAGTCCCTGGAGCGGGGCACATGGCTTTCCTAGATGCTTACTAGATTTCAATCATCAAATTAAAGCTGTCAAGGAAATTAAATATAATTTTCATTTATGCTCAATGACTGCTATAATGTAACCTTCCGCCATGACCCCCATTACATTCTCTCCCTTGAGCCTCATCTGGAGCCTCAGGATTTCCTGAGTCATTATTTCACATTCCACCCCTTTCCTCCCCTGAAGTCTCCTGCCGCATTTTCTTATTTCGATTGATGTGTCATGTCCTGGACATCAAAGGCCTTCAGAGGTGGGTCTACTTCAATGGCCAGTCCCTCTGGGCACTGCTGGACACGGGCTGGTGTGAGGAAAGCTGCCTGGCCTCCCGCAGTCCCACAGGAACCAGTGGACAGAACTGAGGGATGGTGAGTCCACTGCTGAGGTGTGTTGTCACTGCTCTCACATTGGGTCTGTTAGACATTTTAAGTACTGTTCCTCCTCTCCAATGGAGTGAAGATTGTTTTAGAGTATATATATAGTTTTTCTTGTCTTCTCATGCTCAACCAGCTCAAGTCAAAACTGCCTATTTAAATGGGAGCTGGCCCCATCAGACATCCACACTTGGATGTGTCAGAAGCTGGACAGGAATTGCCAGTCCTGCAAGTCCCAGATGTCACTGGAAAACACTAGATGAGAGCCTTTGTCCTATGACATTGCATCCCAATTGCTTTGCCACTCTGAGGTGACATGGAAAGAAGAAAAATGAGCCCATGAATTCTCATCTTTACCTTGAGATCTCAAACACAGCTAGGATGATTCACAGTTTCTGAAGAAAATTCCTCTTGCATGCTCTGACCCTATGGACCGGATGCTCTGTTTAATTATAATGCCCCAACCTTGGCAACTGAAGCCTGAAACTTTCTGTAAGTTGTCCTTAAAACCAATCTTCTCTTTTACTGCCCCGGGAAGGAAAATCCAGTTCCTACTATTGAACATGCTTTTTTACTCATAGTGCAATGGCTTCCTTTGGGGACTTTTATTCTTTTAGACCTGGAATTACAGTGATTGGTCCTGGTGGACCATTTATATTGGTCCGAAATTTCCCAATACTGAAGAGGCCTTGGCATTTGGACAGAAACCATGGGGGAGAAAAAAAGAATGTGTGAACTTTATTCCACGCTCATCCCCAGGAGGAAAAATAAAACACAACACCTTCATCTGGAGTGGATGTGAGCAGGGTGCGCTCTGGTATGGTTCACTAGACACAGCATTGCACTGTGGGAAATACATGGTCCCAGGACAGTCTGCCCCACTTTAAATTCCAGCTCCAGTCTTACTAGGTGGGTGGCCTCGGTCAAGTTACTGACTCCCTGTGCCTGTTTTCTTAGTTTTAAAATGGGAGTGGTTATTTACTACACAGGTTATAAGGATTAAATGGAATAACAAATGTGAAGCCTTTAGCTCTGTCCCTGGCACAACAGGCCTGCATGTATGTCAACTCAGCAGCAGCTGCTTCTCTGTGAAGGATCCAAAATGAAGTAGTGAACTTTACAGGCCGTGGTGCTGCCAGCCTGTGCTGCTGGCCAGAAGAATGGATGTGTTATCCTTAAATCAATGCCGGTACATGTTACATGATTAGACATAATCCAGGCCTCTTTGACCATTTTTGTGGCCCAGGGACATAGATCCTTGGACATCTCATATAGCCCATCTCTGGGATAAGGAGAGGCTCCTGGCCTAAAGGCACCTAGTGGGGCCATTGCTAGAGGAAATTTCCAAAAAGACAAATTTCAAAAGAGAGAGGAGTGAGAGAAATTGGCCTTGGCATCTGTGTCATCAACTGTGGGAATGGAAGTGAGTATTTCTCTGGCCTGGGATATTACTTGATGTGTTTTTTGGGGCAGTAATTCATGCCCCTCTTTTTAAAAGGAGCTCAAGGTTGACCTACAGATGTATGAGTGTGATTCCAAGGATGCTGCTACTCAAACAATTCTTAAATGACTTCAATAGAGAGTAACTTAAAGAGGACCATTTACTCCACAAATTGAACCTGGGCCCAGAGTGAAAATAGCCCTAAGAGAAAAAAGGAAATAACTAATATCTCACTAAAGAGTGAGTTGTTGATAGGACACCTTTCTTAGAAGCATCTTTAGGCACTCAGCTAAAAGAAGGAAAGAAGACCTCAGAAAAACGATGCTGTCAGCCAGCCTACTGTTTTCCCTCAGTTGTCATGGTGCTACTATTTATGATGTCCAAGTAAACCCAACATTCTTTGGAAAATAGATAATTTGTCCAGACAAAAAAGATATGGCTAGTTGCAATAGTGGCCCTGCCCCAACCAAAATCCCAAACTCTACTCCTCTAAAAATTTCACTATGCATTATTTTTTTAACAAGTTTTAAGCTAAGTAAATTAATTTTTTAAAAGTAAATTAACTAGAAGGCTTCCTAGCTGAGAGCCTCCTGGCTTTGTCATTAGCTTTTGGTCCTCAGGCTAATTACGTAATTTTTCTGTAAATTGTTCTTCATGTTTCAAAGGAAAATAATCCCCACCCTGCCCGCCTCAGAGGCTTGGTGAGTGGAGTAATATGTGGAACGTGAAAGAGCTCTGGGAAGTACAAGGCGCTGAAGAGGAGTGGGTTGCTCACTGTAACCTTGGTCTTCAACTGTCTACACCCAACACCCAGGGATTCCTTTATCTGCCACTCCCTCTTCCCCTACAGGTCTGGCCCTGTAGTGCTAGCTGGGGTCATCTCCTGTCTCCTCCTCTCCCAAGAAAAAGAATCTTCCACAGAGTCTGATGCCACTTGCCACTACAGGAAGTGGAACAAGGACAGTAGCAGTAAGAGACAGCCCCAAACTGCTCAGGGCAGGGGATACCTGGGCTTGGAGACAACCCCCAGGGGAACAGGTACAGAGTGTTCTAGGGCGAAGGAAGGACGCTGTGCTGGGCAGGTCGGCCTGGAAGCAGCTCACCCCAAGACTGCAGGTTACTCTTGAGAGTTCTGACATCCTGATGGAGAAGCTGGTCTCCATCCACCTGGGGAAGACTCCATGAAAACGAACAAAATAGGGGAGTCAGACATTCTCTTCCCATGTACAGGGGCTGGAAGCACATCCAGGTCTTCATGGTGTCTGGTTGCTCTAACATAAGATTGACATAGAGAGGGTCACAGAAATGGCCAAAGTCTTGGGAATTCACTGAGTAAAAAGGAATGCTAATTACCTGTAGTTCTTCCAGAGAGACAGGATACTGATGAAAGGATGCAATCCAGACATTTGTTGAGACACAGGAAAGACGTGACACTCCTCAGCTCCACTCACTGGGAGTGGCATTATCACCCCGATGAGGGGAGAGCTGGGCAGCCAGGTCAGCACTCCTTTTGGGGGGTGCCTCACCTGGCCTCACTTTCCCTGTGGCAAAAGCAAGAGAGAGGACTGGAAGGAGGCACAGCTGTCTTCCATCTAGCCTGATGCTGAGTTGGCCTAAGCTACCTCCCTCATGCCCCCATTCCTCTGAGCCCCACCAGGTTCTCCATGGTGGGTGAAGCTCACACACACGTGCACACGTACACACTGGCTCTCACACACACATTCTACTCGCCAGCTCTTAGAGCTCGAGGACACTACAGAGAGGAAGGGAATGGGAGCCTCAGTCCTCCACACTGGGCTTCCTTTGAGTTCTTATTCTGTTTTTCCCCTTATCCAGTTCCTCTTCCCTACGGAATGAAAGTGGAAGAAAGACCTAAGGAGGCTGATGTTGCCACATGAGGGACAACGGTTACCTCCAACAGACATCATCCCTACAGAGTATGAGTGACAGGAAGGGGTCATTAGGGGAAAGGACTGAATCCACTTTCAGAAGCCATCCAAACCTGTCCTCCTTTGTGAGGAATGACACAATAGCTGTCTTGCCTAGAGAAGATGTCAGCTTCTAAGCCTTCACTCCACATGCAAACCCACAAAAGCCCTTGACCTAAATTCCCATGTAGAGTTTTCCTCTAAGAAAAGAAAGCCCTGACTATAGTGCCCAGGTCTCCTTAGGCCTGTAGAGATCTCCCCCACTGAATTCACTGAAGACTGTGAATGAACCCCCATTCGCCCCTCACGGTGTTTAACTGGCCAGGCCATCTTTCACTTCTCCAAGCGTACCAGATTCTCTTGCACCTGGAAAGCTTCGCATGTGCTCTCTGTAATGCCAAGGGTACTTCTTACCCAAGCTCTTCACATGTCTGACATTTCTCGTGTATCAAGTCTCCACTTCAGCGTCTCCTCAGGAAGATCTTCTGTGACCACTGCACCTAAAGGAGAGAACCCCATTTTTGTGTCTCCACTTGCTGTTCCCTCTCACAGCACCCCTTCTTTCCTTTAATAGAAATTATCAAACATGTATTTATACATTTGTTTTCTAAATCATTGTCTCACCCACAACACATTCAGCTCTGAGAGGTCAGGAGCATGTCTATGTTGTTCACCAGGTTGCATCGAGACTTAGGATTTACTCAATACTTAAAACACTCTCAATACAGAAGAGGACCTGTCCTCCACTTAAAGCCACCATGCAGGAATTCACAGGAAAAAAAAATCTGAATAGCTAAACATGAAAATATATTTAGTCTCATTCATAGTTAGAGAAATGCAAAAATTTTTAAAGGTAGCCTTCAGAAGCTTGATGATTCTTGTTAGTCAAATACTATTGAATTAGAGCATAAATTGAGACCACATTTTTGAAGGCAAATTGTCAATATCTATCAACGTTCAAATTGCTTGTACTTGCCTCCCTAACTCAGTGCCCACCCCAGACTCATGTGCTGCTGGTCTTCAGCCACCACCCCTGGTGACCACTCCCCAGTGTTTCACACACCGATCCTGCTTCTTAGTTTCTTCAGCCTCTGGAAGGCAGAAAGCAGTTTTCCAGAGTCACTTAGTTTTCCAAAGTAAATGAATAAAATAAATAAACTCTGCTTTTTACTTTCCTGTTTCATATTCGATACTGGCAGGTCCTTCCACGGATCCCATCCAACTAGAATAACGATGCCTTTCCCTCAACTCTTCAGTACTTCCTTTTCTTTGGGAAACTTAACCTGGAAAAGAAAGAAATAACGGTTTTCTAAGCTATAAAATTCCTTATCTTTAAAGGACACATGGACAAAAACTAGGGGGAGGGTGTAATGGGAGGGAAGTGGGGAGGGTTGGGAGGGTGGGCTGGATTAGGAGTAAAAGGGAGAAAACAACGATTAAAATAAAACTTAAAAAAAAAGTCCTTATCTCCTGAATTGGTAACCCTTTCATTTATCTATGCCAGTTATCAATTCATTGTTTCTGTTTGAAAACCCACCCTTTTTTGCCCGGCTTTGTGATACTGAAGCTAGACTGTGAACATTGTACCTGCTGCTTCTGAACCCCTTAGTGGTTAATTACTTCTCACTAATTAACAATGATTTATGTGAAATTTTTCTTGTTCCAATGACCGGCATGGTTTCTCTCCCCTTCCTGGACCAGCCCTGGCATGTCACCACTGATAGTTTGGCCCAGCGTCGGCTCCAGACCTTCACCATTCTCCCCAGGTCTCTTTTGGCAAATCCCTTACTTCGGGCAAATGACCTACTTTCCAGCTTCCCTAAGATCAGTACTATCCTGCTTGAAACTGTTTTACTTCCCCCAGCTCCTTCTTTAAGCTCTTTGGCCTCTCTTATACCCCAACCTTAATACCTTCCCCCCTGTTAACAGAGGATCCCCTCTTCTATAGCCCACCTCCTCTGCTTTTTCGAGAACATTTCTTCATCAATAATAACCTCAATTTCTTCTGTCTTTAGTCTCTTCACCTCCACTTTTCCTCCAGCCAGGGGATACATCTCTTCCTCCTCTGCTATGAAGTCTGTTAAGAACTTTTCCTTGCTCTCACTACCCATTAAGATACAACCTTCTCGCCATCCCTGCACAACAAACTCCATGAGAGAGTGGTCTTGACTCACTGGCCCTTACCAGCCTGGTTTCCTCCCCATCACCCTACATGATAGCTCCCTCAGGGATGTCCCAACCAAAATTCCCATTTCTCTGCAGTAGCCCTGGAGTTTCTCACTTTCTCATTTGCCTCCTTCCCAAACTCTAAGAGCATATTTTTCCAAAACTTCTGTCCTTCCCCTCTTCTCTGTCTATACTTTTTCAAAGCCAATGGATTCCTTCCACAAACTGATTTTTTTTTTACTTTTGTGCAATAGTACTACTCTAACCTTGACCTTTTTCCTAAACTCCAGAAGTGAACTTCTGACTTCCTGCTGGAAATTTTCACATAGCTCAAGAAGCTCAAATCTGAATTCATCTTCTGTCCTCATAAGACTGTTTTCCTTCTCTTAAGATTCTTTGCAAGCTTAAAATCCAGGTCTCTTCAATTTGTTCTTCCTTTTTACAATTATAAAGTAGAAATAATAATAGTTCATACCATAGAATGGTGCAGGGATAGAATGTGATTGGAAAAGCACATTAGGATAGTTAATAATCTGTATTAATATGATCCATTCAAGTACTGGAAGTCTGTCAACTACATTTTTATATACAGGTATTGCTGCATGTGTTTTCCCCTCACTACCACTGACCAAGTTCAGCCTTCACCCATATCTGCCTGAACTACTCAAATCGGTCAACATTTATCAATAGTCTGTATGCAATGTGTTTTACCCACATTGTTGCAGGGATATTCCTAGGCAAGATAGACAATAAGATAATTCATAGCTAGTCTCAAATAGTTCTACTTTCTACTCTGTTGGGAAAGGCAAACATGTAAATCAAATACAACCAAAAATGAATTGAGATCTGCAGCACAGATTGGAGATTACAGTAGCCTTTTCCTGACTCACCTAGCCAAACTCACCTGTAAGTCCTGTCAGATTCATCTTTAGAAAGGCAGATTTGATCATTTATGTCAGAGCTCACAAATTCTCATGCCAGCAGAAGCCAAGCAGGAATAACATAGAAAGAAATAGATTTATAAAAGGCAATAAGGAGGGCCGTGGACTGTGGCTAACTGAAATTGCTATGCAGTTTCAATCATCAGTCATTGTGTCCATATAAAAAGCAGGCCAATGTTTCCATGTTCTTCAGCTTTTTAAAAGAGAAACAAGGAATAGATTTTTTTTGTAAAAAAAAAATGTAAAACATACCATTGAACCAAACAAAACACACCAATAGGTAACATCTGTCCATTGACTACCAATTTCTGAGCCCTCATTTATGTCACTTTTCTGCTCAAAACTTTCTAGGGCATACTCATTATCTGCAAAATAAAATCTGAATTCCACAATCTGTCAAGCAAGGTCCTATGGGATCTAACTCCAGCCATTTTTCCAACCTGCTCCTCAAGTTCACATGTGATAGCTCAGTCATGAGGCCACGACATGAAGCCACTGCGTTGCTAACCTCTATGCCTTGGTCACACTGGATGCTGGGCCTGAACTGCCATCCCCCACAGATCCCTTTAAATCCCATCTGTTTTGCAGGGCTGCATTCAATATCTTTTTCCCAAAAATTTCCCCTGGTTTTTCACCAGGCTAAAGTAACTAACCATTTCTTTCTATGCATGCCCATTGCCTTTTTTTTTCCTACTCTGACACATTCTGCTGTACATTATAGATATGATGTGCCTTTCTTGCTAGACAAGGAGCTCCCAGAACACCGAGATTGAATTTCAATTATGTCTGCATATCTGAGAGCACACATTAGTACACACACAACATCGAATGAATACGTTCTCTCAGACAGCTTGGGCTGCCATAACAAGTGCTGGTTCAGGTTTGTTTCTTGGTGAGGGCCCTCTTCCTGGCTTGTGGAAGGCTACCTTCTTGCTGTGTCCTCACAGGGCAGGAGAAAGAGCTCGCCTATCTCTTCCTCTTTTTATAAGGCTGTTAATTCCATCCTGAGGGCCTGACCCTCAGGACCTAACCTAATCTTAATTACCTCCTGAAGGCCCCACCCCCAAATACCATCACACTGGGGATTAGGTTTCAACACAAAGATTCAGTAAAGGCGGAGGCACACAAATGTTCAATTCAGAGCATACATAAATACAGTATGTTACTGTAATGTTTTATCATGTCCTCCCCCATTCGGGAAAAGACCAACCTAAAGTACTTTTCTTTAAAGAAAAAGAACAATTCTTTTTAGTTCATTTATTTAATCCTTGAATACTTTTTTCTGTGACTGACACTCCACCAAGAAGTGCGTATACGCCTTTATGCACATATGCATGTGTATGCATATTTTCTAATATAATATTCCTCTCATGGGGCTGTCTTAAAGATTAAGTGAAATCATACATATAAAGTACTTTGCATGGTGATTTGCATACTGTGGGTATATAATAGCATGTTAGCTTTATTGTGGTGGCTGTGGTATGCATGTTTAGCCTTGAGAAAGCTGACGTCTTTCCACAATACAGCATAGCTGAAAGATTATTGAAACTGTAGGCACCTGTGAGCTCCGCCAGTGCACGTTGTACAAAGGCTATGATAAGCCCCTAACTGGTCATGAAGAACAAAGAAAGTGAGCACATGACACCCCTAGAAGAGCAGGCAAGAATGAGAGCCCAAGACAGAGATGACATCAACAGTCTTGACCAGTGAAACTCTGTGGCAGTGGTTGCAGGGAATGCGATAACTCTTTTTACTCTGAAATACAGATGCCAGCAGCACAGCTGGTACTTCTTGTCAAGTCAGGTGGAGCTGGGTGCCAGGGTAGGACAGAGAGAAGGAGGAGCAGATCTGCTCTGTCCTAAGGAGGCTCAGGCCTCGGGAGAGCATGCTGGTGATGAACTCTTACATTCCAGGGATCCCTACCATTTTCTGAAGGTTTCCTCCTAGATCCTTCTCAGGAGAAGTATGTATGTTAACCATGCATGTAGATGTACCCAGGTGTGCCAACCAAGAGCCAGAAGAGACCTTGAGTGTATGTACTCAGCCCCAGCAGGTGAATGTCTAAGTCCCCTGGGAGAGAATTTCTCTTCACTTCTTTGACCAAGTCAAAGGCACTTCTGTAGCCCACCCCATATGCTGGAGTTCACTCCCTGCGGCTACCCAACAAGTAATGTATTTCTTCTGTTCAGGAGGACTGAAGACAGACCTATGAGGAACATTAATGATGGCTGTGACATTTGGATAACAAAGTACCTAATGAAACAACCTCAGAGTCTGGCTTGAGAGGGTCTTTGTGGTAGGCTGAATAACGCCCCCCAGTGGTGAGCATGTCCCAGTCCTTAGAACCTGGGAATATGTTACCTTGCATAGCAAGAGGGATTTACAGATGTGATTGAGTATACTGAGATAAGGAGAATGTACTGGGTAATTTGGGTGAGCCCAAGGTAATCAAAGAGACAACTGGGTTAGAGTCTGAAAAAAGCAATATGATGATGAATGCAGAGACAGAAATTAAAAAATGCTCAACTACTGGCTTTGAAGATGGAAAAAGGGGCCCAGACCAGGGAAAGCAGGCAGCCTCTAGAAGCTAGAAAAGATAAGGAAACAGATTCTGCTCTAGAGCTTCCAGAAGGAACACAGCCTTACCAAAACCTTGATTAGAGGGCTTCTAATTTTCAGAACTACAAAATAACAAATCTGTGTTGGCTTATGCCACTAAATCTGTGGTAATATGATACAGAAGCAATAGGACACTAATCCAGTTCTTAACCCCCAAGGTGATGTATAAACCACAATGGGGTAGGGATGGGCATGTCCCTCTGAAACCAGAGAGAACCCCTCAGGTCAAACTTGGTTGTCATTAACAAGCATATTGAGATTTCTGGATCTCTCCTGGAGGTTAGAAATAGCATTTCAGACCCCAACCTCCAGGACAAATACAAAGAGAAATAAAATTTTAAAGTAGAATATACTAAGTTCCAAGTGGATCACCAGTTCAGCTAGGGCTTTGGGCGCTCAGAGGAGATAATTACCTTTGCTAACAATAAAATACTCCTCCTCTTGTTCAGCCTTCCCATGAGGAGGAGGGGCGCTGTGCACCCAGGCTTGTCCAGGACAGTCCAGGTTTCTGTCTGTTGTCCTGGTATAATCATGAATAGGAACTTTCATCCTTTCATTCTCCAAGGTGGCTGGCTTCATGATAAACCTCATGGTCATTCAAATGGTGGGACATTAGACAGGAAGCCACTGCACATGCCATTCCTTGTTAGAAATAGCTTTGAGCTCGAATCTCAATGCAGAATAAAAAATGATCCCCAAGTTTTTATGCCACCAAAATCTTAGTAGAAAACACTTTCAGTTGATTGACCGTGAGTAAAACAGACATTTCAACAATACCTGACATACAGTACTCAGATTCTCTTCTTGGCAAAGTTGAAGTGAGGAAACTTAAATTACATTGTCTAATGAGATATGGTGATTTTAATGTATGGCATCTGCTTCAGAAGCAACTGAAGGAGAGGATTCTCTATTTTATTTTGTCTTAAGCATTTCTTCAGAGCAGGATGGTGGGAGGGGTGGAGACATGGGGAAGGGAAGAGGAGGAGGAGTTTAAGAGGAAGAATATAAGAACATAAGCAAAGTCAGGGTGGAGGGAGACAGCGTGTTCTAGTTTTCTTGCCATATTTACCAGGCTCCAAGAACAATCGTTTGATCCCACATTTGAACTTGATTCTCAAGGCACTATCCTTTCAAAACCATTTCCTGCTGCAAATGGGAGGTGAGATAGTGAGGCTGTCCCTACTGGCTCTGAGTCTGTGCCAGGAGGTGCTTTGCAGTGCGGAGGTGAGAGCTATGTGTGGAGCTTCAAATCCATCCGTCACGTCAAACCAGGTGTGGGCCGAATTGTGTCACTCAAATTGGTCCATAAAAGGATGAAAGGTAAAATGCTGACAAATGAGCACATTTATCAAACTAAAGGAAGCTATTTTGTGGGCTCAAGTTCACACCTACTTCCCGGGGATGTTGATGAGATTCCACATCTTCTAGCTGGTTTTTCTTATCTTCTGGCCAATCTGTTAGCCAGAATTCACACAGTATTGAATGGTGTGTGTCTTTTTTGGGGGGCGGGGGGGGAGCATCTCTTCTCTGCATTCTTAACTCCCCTTTGTATCTCTCCTTCCCTGGGAGAATCCACCAGGATTCCAGAGCTGACCTTCTGTTGAGTGGCAGTGGTTTTACTTTTGTCTCCTTGCACGTTCTACCTCAACACACCAGCCCTCCTGAGGCAACAAATTTTCTCCCAAGATATTTGTGTAGTTTTGTGAGAAGAAGTGGAAAAAGTAAAAGGAGGAGAAAGGGATGAGGAGAAGAAGCCTGGAATGAGGGGTGTGACAAGGAGGAAAATACGGAGAGAGGGGTGGAGTGGCCAAGGTGAGGGGAAAGGACATTAAAAGTCTGGGTCAGTCACAGGCCCTGTGTCCCCTCCACATTTTAATGACTCAGACAAGCTGAAAACGGGCCTGTGGGAAGTCATAACATTCACCAAACCCTTGACAGCCCCTATTCTTTACAGAGGCTGTGAACAATTGCCTGCCTGCCAGTGTCTGACTGAAGTAATAGCTGTACCTACAGGATCATTTGGAAGACAGATGGCGGAGGCAATCCCCATTCATTTGCCAGCGGCCATTTCGTAATTCTCACTGCGCCTCAGGCCGGATGCAAAGGCAGTGCAGCCTTGCTAATTATCCAAGTTCATTAGGTGGCTGTTGTTTTAGAGACAGTTCCCCATCCCACCCCTGTCCTGCTCCTCCACCCCAGACCCACTGTGCCAACCCTACTCCAGGGTGCTTTTGAGAAAACCTTTGGCACCCTTGGAGATAGCAGGCCTCCAAAACTTAAAAGCCTCAATATTTGCTCAGTAGAGATTCTTTTTTATTTTTATTTTTTTCTTCCTTTTCTTTCCCTCTCTACTCTTTCCCAAGATGATATTGCAGGTCCAAAAAGCAGTCTCTCTCCTTCTATACTATTTGCTGCTTCCACGATCTTGCTTATCAGTATTCTATATTTCAATGTCTGGGTGATTTTTCCTTTATCAAGTTGCCATTTTCTATGTAAAATACTAGACATGTTTGTTATTATTTCCATAGCACGCATTATGTCAAAGACTTCCTCTCAATCCAGTGTTTCTGGATTTAGAGAACTTTCAAGAGCTTCATATATTATAATTTCAGTACCTATCTGAGATCCTTGCTTGTCATTCAAAAGCAGTTTTGGAGGACTTCCCACATGGACAGAAACAGGAGTAAGGGTGTGAAGAACGGGGAGGCCCTACAACTGAAGGCAGCTCATCAAGCATTGAGCTGTGCAGTGACACAGTACTCACTTCAGTACTCCGCAATCACCATCTTGAAATTCTTTATTATTTTTTAACAAGAGCCCTCACTTTTGTTTTATACTGAGCCCTACTAACTAGTAGCTGGTCTGCTACAGTTGTTGGAAAAGGGGAGCATTCATAGGGGCCCAGGAAGGAGTGCCTCCTACGCTAAAGTTGAGGCTCTGGAAACTCCAGGCATAATAAGAGGTTAGCCAGTGGAGGAGAGGCTAAGGTCAGCAAGGGAAACATAGGCAGCAAATATTATTAGTGTCTATCTGAGCACTAGCCTGGCTGTGGCCTGCATTTGAAGTGCTGGCAAAATCAAGTTTGTAAGCCAAAGACTGGGGGTAGACCCCAGATCACTGTAAATTCACCAGGGTAACAGCACCACCGGTGGTTCTTTAGAGAAACATTGGCTGCCTTCAGGCCAGTTCTGTACCAGTTCCACTAAAACTCCAGCAGAAAATGTGTTAGAAGAATTTATAAGAAACACAGCTGGGATATAAGTGGGAGCCTGTAAAGGGAAGGATTTGAAGGCCAGACTGCAGAGTATGGGGATGCTCTTGAATATTTGGACTAGAAAGGTAACTGCTGGAGCTCTGGTTGCCCCAAGAAAGGAAGTATTCTTTGTAGACCCATTGGACTGTCTATTCAAAGCACCTGCATGTAACAGATAACTCCCCACCTCCTTCTCCTTGTGGCATCTCCCCCCTCCCACTACTTTCGTTGCTCACACTGCCTCTCCCACCCACAAACACGCCACAGAAAAAGTCCAGTTGTTGTCTCCAAGTTTGGCCCCACCACTGCCTTGACTTTTCTTGGGCTCAGGTCACTGACCATGCTTCAGTCCATTACATGGGACACGTCTAAAGTCACACCTCTTACCTCTTCCAAGTTGCTTAGGTGAGCAATCCCACCAATGACCTGCCTGTGGGAGGCAAAATTCTAAGAATGACCCCAGTGACCCTTGGCCTTGTATAAGCTCCCACCGTCTGTGACTATGATGAGATACCATGCATGCAGTTACACTCCGTTATATAGCAAACGGATCCTGCAGATGTGATTAAGATTACTAATCAGAAAGGGTGGGTCCAATCCAGCCACCTGAACCCTTTAAAAGCAGAGTTTTCTCCAGCTGGTAGCAGAAAGACACGTCAAAGAGAATGAAGCACGAGTACTCAATGACCCAATGCTGCTTTGAAGAGGGAGGGTACTTGTGAGAAGCAGAGAATGACAGCAATGAGGAAATGGAGACCTCAGGCCTACAGCTGTTAGGCACCAAATCCCGCCAACAACATGAATGATTAGCAGCCTCTTCCCAGAACCTCCAGGTTGGAATCTAGTTCTGCCAACATCTTCATTGTGCTGTCATTAATGTTTAATGTGTCACTGCTAGTCCTCAAGGGGCAAGTGCTTCCCCTGGACCACACTTCCTAAGTTTTTTGGGAAGAGAGGCTTCCTCTGCTTTCTTTTAAGACTTGCATTTTGGCCTGGTTGCTCCTGAGCAGGCAATTGCACACAAACTTTATGACCAAGAAGGGGTCACACATGGTGGTTTCTGTGCTGAGTGTGAGGACATTGCCCCATGCTATTGCCAGCCCCACTCTTACCACCCCCACTCACTTACTTTAAGCAAAGTAAGAAAGAGCAAAGCACAGGCAACTCACAGTTAGAACTTATTTACTGTGCAAAAAGCAGATATGATCTCTATCCTCAAAGAATTCACCATTTGAAACCAAAGATGGAAATAACATACAAAGCAAAGGACTGTAAAATGCATGCAAAATGAATGTGCAAGACTATTAAATATTGCCTTGGGATTGCTATATCATCTTAGCCAGAAGAGAGTCTAGTGTCATTAAAAATGGAATTATATATTAAAGGTCACTTTCTCAATATCAAACTCCATGTCCATACCAGATTCTAGCAGGGCATTAGGCCCATTCTATTATCTTCTTAGAAGGTTGATTCTTGTCTTACTCCTGTCTTGGAAATGTAATGCCTTGCTGAGGTTTCTCTGAGTTTATGTTGTGTTCACTTCTAATGTGTACTAAATGATTGGAAATGGGAAGCAGATGGACGCTTGGCCCAGAGATTAAACTCCATCACCTTAATTAGATGGTGTTGATTAAGGCTTCCATGAGGTCCTTCTTCTCACTGCCAAGTGAAGAGCTCTCCAGCGGGGTTCCTCAAAGCATTTGAGAACTAATGGTTTATTCAGTTCCTCCTTTGTTTGCACTTATTCACGGATACTGAACAAACAGGAGCCGAGTTATCTCTGTCTCTTTGGTTTTTCTCTAATAGTTTGGTTATTTGACTTTCCTTCCTGGCAGGAGTTGAAACAGAATAAAGAGAATTTGGGATAGCCCCTGGCTGAACTTCCCTTCCTATTTTGAGTTAGCAGAATTTAGTTAGGGAAGGGGACATCTTCTAGAAAAAGAGCATCAGAGCTTTAGGAGAGCACTGGATACTGACCTCAGCTGGTGACTTTTTCTTTTTAAGATTTTATTTATTTCTTTTTAGAGAGAGGGGAAGAGAAGGAGAAAGAGAGGGAAAGAAACATTAATTAGCTGTCTCTAATATGCTCCCCAGCCAGGGACCTGGCCCACAACCCAAGCATGTGCCCTGACTGGGAATTGAACTAGCGACCTTTCATTTTGCAGGATGGTGCCCAGTCCACTGAGTCACACCAGTCAGGGCTCAGCTGGTGACTTCTAATACTGGGAGATAGAGCAAGAATTTGGAGGCCGACAAGTCAGAGTTTGAATCATGGCTCAGCTGGTTATTAGCTATAAACTGTGGTGTACTGGTAAATTGTTAATAACAAGCCTTTTACAATAAATAAATAAGGCCTTGATTTGTCACATATGCCAATTTTTGTGGTGTAAATACTCCCACCATGGCTGATTTTAAGCTACCAATGTGACATCAATGAATGCAAGATTAGAAAGATATTTATATGACTGGCTCTCATAGCCCATATAAGCTGACTCCAACACACCACTGGCTTAAGTACCAGTTTCATCATCTGTATGAAAGGGATAAGGTATTTGGTAGGGTCATTATAGAATTAAAGTAATAACTGCAAAAGGGCCACAATAGAGCCTGACCCACACTAGGAGCTCAATAAATTGTCGCTACATACTGTCATCTTAAGCTAGGCTTTAAGAAGTGATTTCACATTGCTGAGCACTCTAAAAAGTCAGAACATCAGACTTAAAAAGTTAGCAACTAAATTTCTTTGTACAGGTATCCAGGGAATTGATTCACACTAATCAAGCACATAAAAAGCAGTTATATAAATCACAATACCAATTTACATTATACTTTGATTTACTGTATAAACAGAATAATTATTTTCCAAACCAACATTAGGCCCCATGGCCTAAGAAAGAATTTCTCTTTGTTGTTTAGGAATTTGTTCATATGCTACAAAAGCATGAGTATTAATTGTATTAAATAGCTTAATTAATCATCTGGATTAAAAAATTAAATTGGGGCTTCCCCAGAAAATTCCTGGCCCATGCTGACATTCATATATTCCCTGGCCTGGGGTGCAAGACTGGCAACCAGCACCGGTCTCTGAGCAGGTAGCTAGTACTCATGTCGGCCCTGCAGAAGGTGGAAGGGTGGACACTGGAATGAGAATCAGGTAGGAAGATGATAGTGCATTCTTAGACATCTTAAATTTGAGTTGAAAATGCCCATAAGACGTTTGGGTTTATGATGATAAAGGTGGGAGGAGCAGCCAAACCAGAGACGGTGGTTGACTCCATGAGAGCAGATGAGATCACCTGGGCACAGTGAGAAGGCCAAGGGTGGCAGCAGGGAGCAGCAACACTGAAGGGTCAGCAAAGGAAGAGGACCCTCCTAAAGGAGACCTAGCCATGATTTTAGGTATCAAGAAAAGTGGTTTGAGAATACCAAGACAGGAAGAGTTTAAATGAGTATTGTCAAATTCTGCTGAGACGTTCAAAAATAAAGCTGTGTTTTTATGTATTTGGTAAAAGTTAGGGTCATGATGATCTTAAAAGAGTTTAGTGTATCTTAACATTGTTTAGTGATGGATCTGGGGAAGATAAGTCAGATTGCAGTGGAGTGAGGAATTTGTGGGAGTGAGAATTTATAGGAAGTCAACACAAAAAATCACCTCAGTCATTTTAACTTTTAACTTTACCATTGCAATATCACAGAGGAAAAAATATTACTGAAGTTCCCTGGTCTCGCTCCCAATAGAATCAATCAATGGGAAACAGCACATTATTGCTTCTGAATGAGAGAGTATCTCTTTTCATAATGGGGACACTTAGATGTTCTGCTAATTCAACTCCTTAAACTGGTTGAACATCTGTGGGTGCTTTATCTTAATTAATGGGGATATTTTGAAGAGCCCAGCTTAAAGGAATTTTATGACTAGGCAAGTTTTAGTCATTGCTGGGTTTCCTAACTCCTACTCTACCAGAGTTCCTTGTTTCCTCCCCAACCCCTCTCCCCAGGCCACCCACCTCTGCTCTTGGAAAGTACTTCAGTTTGTGCAGATACAAAACTATATGTAGTTATATTTTTGTCTCTTTTGATATTTGTTTTATTTGTATAGTATTTTTGTTTGTGTAAGTTATATTTATTTATTGGTAATTAATTTTTTCCACAACCAACTTATTATTTAATTAGGATATTGGAAAGGAAGGTTGGCAATATCTGTTAAACGGGAAAAGAGAAATGCAGACATAGCTGTTAGTTGTGAGTTTGTGGTCCGTGTCAAGTAGAACCACGAAAGGACTCTCCGAGCTTCCAGAAGTAGACTGCAGTGTCAGTCACGTTTCCTCTCTGCAGTCTGCAGCAGGACAATTCAGTGTATGAACTTCCAGTCCATTTGCCCAGTGGTGGTGCTGCTGCCACCAAGACCACTGGTGAGGCTGATGACATTGCAGAAGGAGGATGCATTGATGCTCTTCCTTACACCTTTTTTTTAACTTCTTGCCAGCATTACATCCCTGTTTTTCTTAATGATCATGGTTCTATGTCCATCTGTTTTCAGGTATCAGGAATC
The DNA here is from genome assembly GCF_019186645.2 of Phyllostomus hastatus. Lineage (NCBI taxonomy): Eukaryota > Metazoa > Chordata > Mammalia > Chiroptera > Phyllostomidae > Phyllostomus > Phyllostomus hastatus. The sequence goes on along the minus strand of NW_025333860.1, from coordinate 1,950,762 downwards.
TGAAAGAACTTCACTGGTCTTTAGGAGCCAGTAGATACATATCCATCCAAATGGCTTATGAAAGCTGTTTATCTTTAAAGATCCCACTTGGGTGGAGACGTTACACCTAGCAGGGACTCCCCATAAACTTCTCTGTAACAGACTTTCCTACAGCTCTTCTCCTTTCCTCAGCCACCCACTCACCCATTTATTCATTTGATCAACAACCATTGAGCACCCACTACTCTTAAGACACTGGAAAATAAGGTCCTGGAGATACAGCAATGAACAAAATAGATACTGTCTCTGGCCTCATGAAGACTATACTCTATCCACTTTGCTTAATCTCTTGCTGCCCTTACAAGTACACCTTTCTTAGGAGAGAGAACATAGAAAGTTTCAATGTGAAAGGGCTGTCCTTAAAAATTTTGTGACAGTAACTACCATTGGTTGAACACCAGTGGAAGTGAAGGTCATGGAGTTAAGAAAGAGAATGGATGGTAGCATTGGGATGGGAGGGGATACATGCTGTCAGAGCCTGAGGGAAACTAAGAAGACTACACCTACCCACCAATCAAGTGGATTGTAAAAGAATATAAAATGATAAAAGAAATAGAGTTACACATAACTTAAAAGTACATAATGGTACTCATAATCTTTCTTTGTATTTATTTTCTATCTCATGAAGGCCTGGTTTACTGATGCTGTCCTATAATAAGTAGAATTATGATTTTTTTTCACACATCATCTGATCTTAGGTACTTCTGACTGTTGCATCGAGTTTTCACTAGGACATTCTTCTGGGAAATTTATTTTCCCTCTCTCCCCAACCCCACACACCTGGCTCAAGTATTTGGTAATGCACACGTGCAAGAGTGCATTCACTGGGGATACTCAGTCCCTGATTTGAACCCCATTACTCCAATTAGCAAACATAGGTCCAGAGCAGCCCTTTATCTGCCTGTCTCCTTTGATCTTCTAACTGTTTCACCACGTCCTTCTTTTTCGTGCCTGATACAGGCAGAAAAGATGCACAAAAAAATTTATTGAGTAAGTAAATTTTGTTTCTACTTCCATACTCTTTCTCAGATAAAACATGCTTATTACTTTCATAGAAGAAGCATCTGAATAAATTTAAAGAAAAATTCAAGCTCTCATTTCAATGTGTCCAGCTATGAATGAAAAAAAAAGTTTATTTTCTGATCCTGTTTCTTTAGCACTGACTGGTTATTAACCGAAAAATGTACATTGGCTTGTGGGCTTGGATTATCTTCTGTGCACCCGGAAAGAAGAGCAGATGGTTTGCTAGATCCAGGAATTCCCAGGAGCTTATCTCTATTACTCCACAGATCATTAATTTGAAGCTTCAGAACCACAAATGAGCACTAAGACATCTAAACCAAGAGCTAGTTGGTCCTCTGCCTTCAAAGAAATCCGTAATGATTAGGATTCTCACTATCAATAAAGTCAAAGGATGAAAGCTCAAGAACAAAAGCTATCTTTCACTATTTCAAAAAACCCTGACAGTTGAATGCATGTAAGATAATAGGATGAGGCCACTCCTCTCCCCACACTCCAAGCGGAGAACACAGGAGGAATCCTCTCTTGCCCAGAGGTGTTCATCCCAGCTCTGGATAGGACTTAGAATTCCAGGAGGACAGTGCTGCTGCAGTGTGTAATGGCACAATGTTGGCTGGAAGAAATTTCAGTGATCATCTTGGCAACTTCATTCTCTAGAAATCTGGAATTCTAAAACCACCAAATGATTCATGAAAGCCCCCAGAAATACAGCTTAAAGTATAGCAGGTAGTTTTTGAATGTGTGGCTGAATTTCGAAGAAAGCAGGGAAATTCCAAGAGGGCACTGCAAGCAGAGATGTGAACCGAAATAGGAATGAGTGCCCTGCTTCAGGAACTAAGATACCTGGGTTTTAATGGCAGTGCTGGGAAAGGAGGCAAAGCCATAGGCCCAGGCAAAGAAGGGAGTGGGAGGCACCACATAAATCCAGGCCCCTCAAAGGCCTACACCCTGGAGAAAAGACACAATAAAGAAAAGAAATCATCTCACCAGCAAAAGGAGTCAAGGAAGCTGGACTATCTAGACATGGATTCTGGTTAGAAATGTTGCAAAATATTTCCTGTGAGCATTTGTAATCAATTGTAAGCCTGCCCTCATGTGGGTCAATCATTCTAATCTACTATCTGCAGGGTCCAGGCAACCCCTACAAAAATGTTTTCTTATCCTTTCCTGGGCAAGTGTATATTCATACTTAAGTTATTATAATAACCTGAGTTAGTAGCTAATGCTTGGATTAGAAAGAATAGTAGCTGATGAGCACATAGTTTTATTCATAGAGTGCTTATTTTATGTATTTACAAGTTTTTACCTACTTACCAACTTCTATAAAATTAATTCATAGTGTAATTGAGCCCCTTGCAAGCACCTCCTTATATTGTCCTTCTAAAACTTGAGGTAGAGAAAATGTCTCTGTCATTGAGAGATACTTGAATTTGGGTGGCTCCAGCCAACCTGTTGTGTTTGCCCTGTCCTGGTACTTTGGCAGAGAGTAGTCCTGGTTACATGGGCCAGCTTACAATATGTTCTAACAAGTGAGAAACCTTTTAATATCTAGGAACCAGGCCCTCCTTCAAGTCAACACAACTGAGTGCTTAAAATGAACATTGCTTCAGACCTATAGTAAAATAAAGCCAGTTTTATCTTCCCAGAAATATACTTGTTCAGATCACCCCACTTTTCCATGGCATGCCTCTCCAGTATCTTGATCCCCATTTCCTTCCCTTAACTTCACCCACCCTGCATGCTAGCCTGAAATCTCAGCTCGAACTGGTTCATTCTAATCATCACTATTCACCCTGGGGTGTATTTTGTCCTGCACCAATTCCATTAGGTTGTCTGCTAAAACCCTTCCTTACATGGTTCTGGCTGAGAGTTGGCCAAAAAAGGAACTTGCATGGGATTTGGAGAGCAGAAGTGAAGCAGCATCCGTTACTTGCTGAAGGTCAAGATTAGATGCGGTGACTGAAAATCGCAAAGGTGCCAGTGAATTCCAGCTCATTCCCCTCTGTGCCCAGCTCTTCTTCTTCCTGTTGATCCTGTTGACAAGGACAACTCCGGGTCTCTCCCAGAGAGTATCTGGGAGACACACAGAGGCAGAGCTGCCCACAGACCTCCCATGGCCTTCTCCTTTGCTAAGTCCTGCTTTGGAGGCCAGATGCACTTGATGTTTCATACAGACTGGATATTGACTCTTTTTCTGATTCTCCAACTTCCTCCTGGACCTTCACCTCTCTGTACTCTCCCACAGTTAAGTTATGTGTACTTCCTATAATAAACCCTTTATCCCATAATGAATAGTGGTTTTGTTTCTCTGATTAAACCCTTACTGATTTGCTCTGCTACCTGGTATCCAAGAGTCCCATAATATAAAACTGGGTGCTAAATAGTTGAAATATTAGGATTTAACCTGAGCATCTTTTTCCTGGACAATGGACGTAATGAAATTGGACAGAAAAGATAGGATGGGACTTCTCCAAAAGGAAGAATACTGACTGCTACAGTCTATAAAGTTTCTTATCAGTTGATTAGATGATTTTACTGGTTCAAAACATCACTTTTATGTTCTGCTGCCTCTGTCCTACCCCTCATACCATTTAATGCTCAGATTCACAGGCTCCAGGCCAAGACAGAATGCCAAGCAGTCTTGCTCTCACTGCTGCCTTCCACGCCCCACCACACCCCCATTCCTGTGCTTTGCATTCCTTTCTCTCCCATGCCTGGGGCCTGTAGAAATCACACTGCTCTACTCACTCAAAAAGAGCTGTTTTTAAGTTGTATTTTTTCTTTTTCATTTTTTTAATCCTCATCCGGAATATGTTTATTGATTTTAGGGAGAAAGAAGGAGGTGGGGAGAGTGAAAGAGAGCTTTATCAGTTGCCTCCCATACTTACCCTGACCAGTAATCAAACCCACAACATTTTGGTGTATGCGATGATGCTCCAACCAACTGAGCCACCAGGGCTGAGTCGTCATTTTTTTTAAAGGTACTTCATTGGTGTTGCAAAGGGGCACACCAGCCAAAAAACAAAACAAAACAAAACAAAAAACAGTAATCTTCATCTTCATCTTGGCACACATTTCTCACTCAGCTAGGCCACTCAGGCAATTCCCATCTAGACTTTTTTACAGAACAATTTTGTAGCATTTCCATTTATTACACACTTAATTGCCTTTTAATTGGTGCAGCTGTTTTCAGCATGTTGAGGCATACTGGAAAGATCTTCCTTAGAACCCATTTCAGGCTCACTTCCTGCCCTGGATTACACTACTATCGCCCAAACTTTGTGCTTGAGCCTTCAAGTTTAATCAAAATTTTACATCTGGATTGTTAAGAATACATCCGCTCCTCCCTCCTTCCCCTTCTTCCCCCTTTCTTTCTACTATTCTCCAGTGCTTATTCAGACAGAATTTAAATTTAGTTTTATTTTCTCACTCTTACATCCACCACCTTTGGTTTTCATTTCTCTTCCTGCTGAAATTATTCTTCTAATGATTTCCATGCAGTTTTAAAAAATATTTTATTTATTTATTTATTTTTAGAGAGGGGAAGGGAGGGAGAAAGAGAGGAAGAGAAACATCGAAGTGTGGTTGCCTCTTGCTCACCCCTTATGGGAGACCTGACCAGCAACCCAGGTGCATGCCCTGACTGGGAATTGAACCAGTGACCCTTTGGTTTGCAGCCGGCATGCAATCCACTAAGCCACACCAGCCAGGGCTCACATGGTTTTATATGTTAAATCTTTTGGGGTCTAGTATGACTGAGAATATCTTTAGTTTACCCTCATATTTAAATAATTATATAGGAAATTCTGGATTGAAGTTCTCTTTTTTCATACTTTAAGAATATTATCAATTTTGTTATACCCAAAATTTTTGACAATTCTGATGTCAATCTGCTTCATTTTCCTTTGAAGGTGATGTGCTTTTTTTTCCTCAAAACGATTTCAGAATTTTACCTTTATGTTCTTGTTTCAGGTATGTGTGCGTGTGTGTTTAAACTTCTCCTGTCTAACTCACTATGAGCATTTTCTGTCTAAGTTATTAACATACTCTATATCGGCTTTCTATTGCTGTATAACAAACACACCAAAACATAATTGCTTAAAGCACAAACTTTTATCAAGTTTTATTTTATAGGTTGGTCATTTGGGCTGGGTTCTGCAAGTGGTTCCTCTGTAGTCAGCTGTTAATCAGCTAAATGGTTCTGCCGGATGTCAGCTGGAAAAATGGATCACCTGGGCCACATGTTTTCCATCATCCACCTGGCTAGCTTGGGTTTGTTCTCATGGTAGCTCTTCTAAAGGCAACAAAAGATGACCACTCCCCATGTGAAGCACTTTTAAAGTCTCTGTCTGCATGGATTTTCTCTTGTCTCATTGGCTAAAACAAGCCAGTTGGCCAAGCTTAGAATCAGTGTGGAGGGGGCCACCAAAGGCCTGTGGCTATCAGGAGATGGAACAATTTGGGGACATTACTGTCAGCTCCACCACATCCTCCTTTAATTCTGGAAACATTTTTGATTGCTATTTTCCAGTATTTTCTTCACTACACTTATTTTTATCCTCTTCTTCTGAGATTCCTAACTTAACAAATGTTAACTCCTATTTTTATCCTCCATCTCTCTTAACTTTTATGTTTATATGTTCAATTATTTTAATAGTCTTAGAATCTTCTGGGAGGGTTCTTGGCCTAATCATTTATTTTATTTGTTCACTTCATGGCTATATCCATTCTATTATCAAAATGAACCTCTGAGTTCCTTATTTCAACAATCATATTTTTCATTTCTATCATCTTCAGTCAGGTTTTCTTTGACTGTTCCTTCCTCATGATTCTAAAATCCTCCCTTATCCTATTGAGGATATTTCCTATGTTTATTTTCAGTCTGATTTTGTCTGGTTTATTAAATCTGCATCCCCTAGTATACAACTTCCCTTTGTTGCTCTTCTCTGAGAGTATAGGTACAGGGTCGCCTTCCCTCCATGACTCTCACAACCCTGGAGGTATCAATAGCCTTGGCTGACAGTGGGTATCTGGAAGAAAGAGGAAAAGCCTGTGTTCTTGTTTTTGCTTCTCCTGCTGGTTTAGGGGACAGATAGTGTGTTAAAACCATACCTTGGGGCTGCGCCATTCCCTATTTACTCCCAAACTCCCCCAAAAGCAGCACTGCCCTTCGAGGCAGCTTCTTCCAGTTTCCAAAATAACAGCTAACATTTCTTGAGCACTTAGTATATCCCAGTTCAGTTTTAAGTACTTTTATATGGATTGCATCTTTTAAACCATCCTAAGAGTTGTGTAGTATTATTATGTCCATTTTAGAGATGAGAAAACAAAGATAGACGTAACCAAAAGCACAAGTAAGTAACTTTCCCAAAGTCACAAAGCAGTATGTGTGGTGGAGACAGGATTAAAATCTGGGTCATTGGCTTTAGAACCCGTGCTCTTAACTCTTACACTGTGGACCAAGGAGCCTGAGAAAGAGGGAGCCTCCGGATCCAGGCCTTTGGCTGCCCTGATTTATTATCTGCACTCCACCCAGGGTTCTTCTCTGTTGTTACCCTGAAGGTTCTAGCTGGTACTGGGCCAGCAAAACTGTTTTTCTGCATGGCAAGCAATTTTCTGCCCCTAGCAATGTAAAACTGAGCAGGATACAACTAGAAAAGTTTTCTGTAATCTGCTTCCAAAGTTGACACTAGATCCTCTATCCCCCTTCACACTTACTTCCCCCACCCCTCCTATCCACCCCCCTACCACACACACACACACATACTGAGACTCAATCACACTCTGCCTCCCCGGGATCTTTTCACCTTTTTTTCCCATGTTATTAAATATATCATACTTGTTTATGTGACATCTTTGGAATGGTTCAGGGGAGGCAGCCAGCATCTCATATTAGGTCATGTGAGGCAGGAAACATCTGTATATGTAACTTCCCAAGTAATGTATTCACTAACCCGAGCCCTGAAGAACATCTAACTCCATGAGTGCCAGCCTTTGCTCTTCATCAGATATTTCCTTCTGGCTCATATTCAGTCACCAAAATCAACACAGAAATTCAATTATTATTATATCAGTCTTCAAAATGTTTTCATCTCCTCCATATACACTCACATCCATATAAACACCCAGATTCAGGGCAAAACTTAACTTTGTAATAGGCAACATTTTTTAGTCCTTCCTACCACAGCCTCAGATAACTGACTTTCTCATTCTTGGTACTGATGATTGACCCCGGATGCTTTGAGCACTTTTCATGTATTTCTTGAATAATGCAGGCATTAAGCTCTTTCTCTAGCCACATTTAAAAGGGTGCCAAGCTTCATACTAACTATAGTCCTTCTACATACATACAGAACTGCATCTCTTGGCCCAGCCTAGGCCTGCTGGTCCTACTGTTGCTCCTCACTTGAATTATAACCATCTTTCAAAGTTTAGTTCAAATGCTTCTGCCTCCAGGAAGCCTTCCCTCATTGCTCAACCCAAAGCCATCTCCCTGAATATGCACAGATTCAACTAGGTTGTAAAGGCCACACACAAAGGGTTTGTTCTCCTTCTCTGTGAGTGTCTGCATTCTCATTCTCCAGACCATCTGCCGGGCCGTCTGCAGTCCCTCATATGACTAACCCAGAGATCGGAGACGAGGACATTGGAGTTCTTACCCTCCCCCCACTCTCACATCCCTCTTCCTTCTCCAGTTTATTCCAGCTACACACGTAGTTTAGATTTGCACTGGGAATATAATTATTCATGAGTTGTATTTTAGATGCCAAACCTGACTGTTATACACTCAGCTTCATGACTTTCAACCAGCCACTTTATTTCTGTGATCTATATTTTCTTCATCTACACAGAGAGGAGGCCTAGGTGATTTTTGAGGCTCAGCCTATGATTCAGGTTGTGGCTACCTTTAGGTCAGGGACCTCAGGCCTTGATTGTGTTTGTTTGTTTGTTGGTTTGTTTGTTTGTTTGGTTGGTTTTTGGCCCCTGCAGCAAATACTGGTGCTTAATATTGTTATATTCATCAAGAAATCAGTGATTATCTTAAGTGCCTTTGCAGTCCTAATTCTTCAGTAGGTGGGCCCTGATCTAGTAGGTTGCTGTCACAGGCCTACTTTCAGAAATGAGCTCTGAAACACAGTGGTTACATTCATCAGCTGGCCCTATTTTTTCAGAGGAGTCCAAGTTTCTCATGACTGGCCTGTGCTGAGAAGCTTCCCTGAGAAACTGTCCTCTAGGTAGCAATAGATAAACCGAGATGTGATCCAAGTAACATAGTCTTACACCTAAGTTACACAATTCCCATTTTTCCAAAAATTGTAGTCAAGACCCTAAGGACAACCAGTTCCATCCAGGGCATTTTATATTTTTTGGCAGAGGCCTTCCTGAGAGTCACTATGTGCTTAGGATATGGTGGCAGAAGGAGAAACTGGCTCCTTCCTAAGGTTGAAGCCCTGGTGCCAGAAGCTTGCCTCCCACGGACGAAGGCAGAGAAGGGAGGGAGCTGGCTTCAAATGCAGGAGCCCAAACTCCCTTGGGGATCTCTGATGATATAAGGAACAAACAATCATCTACGGTCAACCCAGCAAGGGGAGACAGGAGCCCCTAGGACACCCCCACCAGTAACTGTGTGACCCCTCCCCAAACCTGGTGTTTCTAAAAGAACTTAACTAGCCAAAATGCCCAAAGTTCGTTCCCTATGCAGGCACATCATGGATAAGCTGGCTCTTTGCTGTCACATCAGTTAAAACCCAGCCAAGCAGTGGGAATTCTCTGTATTTTGTTCTATTATTAGAATCCAATTACCATCTGGTGGTATGCTATAGGATAGTGCTATTCTTCTGCATCAGCAAACACAAATGTAGCAGTTTGGTGAGCAAGCTGGAAGTTTTCAGAGCTTAGAGTAAAAGGTAGAGAAATGATTTTATTTCTTCCCAAAGAATCTCACGCCCCTTGGATTGCCCTGGCTTCAGGATATAGTTAGTTGAATTTGGCCTTATAAAGGCAAAGACCTTATTCTGGTGTCATGCTGACCTTCAAGATGGGAAACCCACTGCCCAGGCCCAAGCCCATGCATTCTGGTCTGTCTTCTTCACTGTGCCTACCTGTTTCCATCCCCCTTGCATGAAACCCCAACAACCACTAGATATCTTTCTTCATGAGGTATGAAGTTCTTCGAGAACTGCTAACTTGAGGCAAGAATGAACAGTTGCTGGCCCTGACGCTCAACCCTCTTCTCCCTTGACCTTGGTCCCCTGGGTAAGGGAAGCCACAGGCTGCTTCATGGTATATGGTTTGATGGAAATAGTTGTATGCATTTTAGATGAATATAAACAATCTGCTGGATGTTCAACCCAAAGATTCTCTCGGCAAACTCCTGAGATGATTTGTTCTACTGAGGTTAGAAAAGAGATTATGCCTAGAGTCTTAGACAACCTGAAACTTCCTTGAATGCTTAAAGGAAGCAGAATAAGGGGAAGCATTGTTGGAGTGGTGGCAGAGGTGGAGCTAGAAGAGAAAGCTAAGGGACAGCACACATTTATCTCAGATCTTCTAGAGGCCTCTGAATTTAAAAATGTTGTTTCTATTGCTTTCAGCTATTGAAATTCCTAACTTGACTCTTTGATTCACTACATTCTGTCTTTTTCTTCATGCAAATACACCAGATGTCACAGGTGGAGAAGCATTGAAGAAGGTCAGGAAACAGGCCCCATAGTCCTTAAGTCGTACACTCAGTGGGCTGCCTCCAAGCCCATGTTGTCCCTGTGTTCCTAGGGAATTCCTTTGTCTAGATTAGAGATGGATATATGGCCTGAAACAGAGAAGACCAAGAAGTTATCCTGTTTCTTTCCCCATAAACCTATACCCAAAGCTCAGTGCACTAATCCTACCACTCCTGCACAGGAACAAGAAGAAGCAAATAAATGCAGGAGGGAGAGAGCTCAGAGCTTTCATCCCAGTGTCTGGAGCAGAGGCGGTAAGAGCCACCCACACAGGTGTTCTAGACCAGTGCAGCAGTATTAGGCCACTGGATTTCACCTTGGACTTTGTGAGTAATCCTTAAAAGCTCTTGAGTTTTTTCTTTTACTTCTAGTTAAAATAGTCCTATGTAATATGGCCAGAAATCATGGGAAACCACGACATTGTTCAAAAGAATTATAAATTTTAGGCTATCTTCTATCTGAAGGTTTGGGCTAGGCCAAGCATAACTCAGTAAAGTTTTTCCTTGGAACCTTCTGTCCTCTTGTTGTTGTTATCCACTTTTCCAAATCACCAGCTTTCTTTAGATGCACAGGACCTTCTGGTACATGTTTTTTTTCTAATGTTAAATCTTGTTCCCCCAAATTATTATATAGTGGTGTTTTTTATAATCAATGGTGCCATAACCAATGAAATATAGTACTAAGCATGGACTATGGATGCATTAGGGATATCACAGAGTATCTTACCTAATCATCACAAAATTCTACAAGGTTGGTAATATTCCTATTTTAGAGATTTTAGAAGTGAGAACCATAAACATTAATGGAATTGTTCAAAGTCATATATATCTGGTGGAAAACAAACCTGAAATTTGAACTCAGGTCTTTCACTTCCCAACTTCATGCTGTTTCAAAACAGCACACTACAGTCTCAAAAACATAGCACTTGCCCCATGCAGAGAGCTCAAAATTAATGATAGGATTACAGACACTGTTGTGCTGCAAACACACACAAAGACAGTTGGAAGGGGTCAGGGAAGCAGCACAACCCAGAAAGCAAGAAAGCAGTGCCATTCACAGGTTCAAGGCTGATAGTGAAAGTGAGAGGAACACAGCATGATTATCCCAACATGCAGTGGGCAAAATGCCCTTCTTAGAATTTGTAACAAGCAGAGCAAATCTCTCTTACCTAAGGAGTTGTGCATAGAATACCTCAAGGAGGGAATATTCTGAGTTCTCTGCAAATTAAATTTTAAAAGCACAAATATTGATACTAATCAATACACAAAGATAGAGAAGTGGGACTTGGAGAGTTAACCAGGACACTCCTGAGAAAGAGGCCCTGCCAGCTCTATGGTAGGAGGAACTGGTAGTCACAAAGAAGCTCAAAATGCTGACTTGAGGAATCATGTAAATCCGTTTAAGAGTATCCACTTTGATATTGTGTTTATAAAATAACCCTCTTGATTATAATTACATTTTAAGAAGTCCAATACAATCCTATTTGTGTAGTGTACACTGCCCCTGGTGGGGTTGGCCAATCGGTCACTCCCTGTGCTGATGCTCACATGAGGACAGTTATCCCTGCCTGTCTGCACTTCCACATCATGGAGAGAAGACCATTAGGAGTTGGGACAGGGGGAGAACATTTGCATGATGGTAGCCCCAATTTGTCTATGTTAAAAGAATAATGACGACCACTTCTCATGTTCTTGACAGGGATAATGGGAAGACAAAAGAAATAATGCATTTTCCTTCCCAGCTGTGGACTAGTACTCTTTATAACAAGGGAGTTAATCAAGACCATTCTTATATAGTCAACCCACAAGTCGTATTTTAGAAAAAAAGTTGGTATAAATATCACATAGATCACCCAAGTTAAATGAATTGGGCAATAAAGGATTTGGTAAATACCTTTGTCTGCTGGGCTTTGTACTAGGTAATGTTTTTATTAAAGACTAATTGGGCATTTCGTTGGCTGGGGAATAGTAATTGCTCTGAAATGTAAGCCGTTTTGAATAATAGCTATCAGTTTAATAAGGATTTGCTCTGCAGACTTAATGGGCATGCAGGGAAAGGGTTTGAGAAAGAGACAGGAGCTTATAAGGGCTCATGCAATTCCATTAGGCAATGTTTTCCCAGGAGTCCCTGAAAATGGATACTGCTTTTCCCTGCAGAGTAACAGGACCTGGGCTTGTTATTAACCAGGAAAAAATAAAGTGTCCTGAAAACCCAACAACAGGTTAACCTGATTTTTCCAGGATGGAGTTAGCTTAACATTTGGCTCCTCAGACTTAATGGCGGGTGGGAAACTAGTAGTTTTCAAGGAAATAGAGCTAAACCAAGTACAAATTTTTCATAAAGAAGAAGGGACATTTTTTATTCATACTTTATACCCATCTGTATTTCTTATAAATTGATTATTAGATCTATAGGCTTGATCAGATTCAGATTTACTATTTTTCCAAGACCACTTAATCAATGATTTTCTCCATTTCTTTCAGGACAAAATAAAACCTCCTCATCTCCTTTTTTGTAATGTTAGCAGCCACTGATTATCAGTATGCAGATTCACTAATCCACCAGGATTTGCAGAGGAGATATCCAGATTCCATCCTTTGTTTTCTAATTATTAGGTGGAATATGTCCATAAAGAAAAAATTTTGCCTCAGCAACTATTTTGTTATCTTGAGGTACCTGAAGTTTACAGAAGAAAGGTAGGATTCCAACTCAGAAGTCACAATGAAAATATTGAAGTCACAATGAAAAAAAATTCAACTTTGCACACACTGAAAAACACACACACATAAACTTCTGCCTGATCAAAAACACAAGGAAGATTAAAATACAATATTAAACTGGATAAATAGTTGTGACACATATTACAAAGGGACATTCTCCCTCATACGTAAAGAATTAGAAATGGATAAGAAAAAATAATCAGACAATAGAAAAATGAGCATATGCATGGAGAGTAGACAGAAAGAGAAATATAAATAAAATGTTATTTTTAAGAAGTGAAATGATGTCCAACGTCACAATAAAAATCTGAACTGAAAATACACCAAGAAACATATTTTCACATATCAGATTAGCAAATATAGAATAATTTTGATGACACACTCTCTTGGCAGGGCTGTGGATAAACAGGCACTCACATATTGCTGGTGAGAGTGTAAATTTACTCTCTCCTATAGAGAAGAAATTTGCCAATTTCTATCAAAACTATAAATTACAGATACTTATGCCCTTTGCCTTAGCATTCCATAATTGGGAGTTTATCCTATGGGTACTTGCACAAATACAAAGTTACATAAACATGAGTTGCTCACTGAAGCATAGTTTGTGAAACAAAAGAAAGGAAGCAACACTAAAGACCACCAAATGAACAACAGTGAAATTCAAGCACTGATCAAAAAACTCCTGGCACACAAAAGCCCTGGACCAGGTGACTTCACAGATGAACTTTACCAAACATTTAAAGAACTAACTCCTAGCCTTCTCAAACTATTCCAAAAAATTCAAGAGGAGGGAAGACTTCCAAGCTCTTTTTACAAGGCCAGTATTATCCTAATTCAAAAACGAGGCAAAGATACAACACAGAAAAAAAACTACAGGCCAATACTTCTGATGAACATAGATGCTAAAATTCTCAGCAAAATATTGGCAGTCCAGGTCCAGCAATATGTTAAAAAGATCATACACCATGGTGAAGTGGGATTCATTCCGGGGATTAAGGATGGTACAATATTCACAAATCAATAAATGTAATATATCACATAAACAAAAGGAAAGAAAAATCACATGATCCTGTCAATAGAGCTGAAAAAGCATTTGATAAAGTACAGCACCCATTTATGATAAAAACATTCAGCAAAGTGGGAATAGAGGGAGCATTCCTAAACATAATAAAGGCCATATATGAGAAACCTACAGAAAACATCACACTCAATGGGCAAAAACTAAAAGCTTTCCCCTTAAGATCAGGAACAAGACAAGGGTGTCCACTTTTACCACCCATATTCAACATAATACTGGAAATTCTAGCCACAGTGATCAGACAAGAAAAAGAAAGAAAAGGCATCTGAATTGGAAAGGAGGAAGGAAAACTGTCATTATTTGCAGATGACATGATAGTGTACATAGAAAACCCTATAATCTCCACCAAAAAACTTCCCAACCTAATAAATGAATTTGGCAAAATAGTGGGATACAGAGTCAATATTCAGAAATCAAGGGCATTTATGTACACCAACAATGAAATATCAGAAACAGAAACTTGGACAAAAATTCCATTTACTATAGCAACAAGAAAAATAAAGTACCTAGGAAAAACTTAACCAAGGATGTGAAAGACCTGTATTCAAAAAAAATATAGAACACTGAAGAAAAACATTGAGGAAGATAAAAATAAATGGAAGGGTATACTGTGTTCATGGACTGCAAGAATTAACATCATTAAAATGTCCACACTACCCAAGAGCAATTGGGTAGTGAATCTATAGCAACCTATAGATTCAACAAAATTTCTATTAAAATACCAATGGCATATTTTGCAGATCTAGAACAAATATTTCAAAAATTTATGTGGAACCAAAAGCCCCCAAGTAGCTTCAGCAATCTTGAGAAAGAGGAGCAAAGTAGAGGGATCACAATACCTGATATCAAACTATACTACAAGGCCACTGAAATAAAAACAGTCTGGTACTGGTATAAGAACAGATACATAGATCAATGGAACAAAATAGGGAGCCCAAAAATAAAACATGTCTTTATGGTCAATTAATATTTGAAAAAGTGGGCAGGTGCATACAATGGAATAAAAATAACCTCTTCAATATATAGTATTGGGAAGACTAGACTGGTACATGCAAAAAACGAAACTAGACCACCAATTTACACTGTACACCAGAGTTAACTCAACATATATGAGACCTAATTATAAGTCATGACACCATGAAAGTCCTAGCAAAAAACATAGGCAGTAAAATTTCAGATATCCATGCAGAAATATTTTTGCCAATATATTTCCTAGGTCAAGAGATAATAAAGTTAAAAATAAACAAACAAGACTACATCAAATTAAAAAGCATGGCTAAAGATAACATCAAAATGAAAAGGGTAGCAACTGTATGGGAGAACATATTTGCCAATGATACATTGGACAAGGGTTTGATCTCCAAAATATATTAAAAAACTCATATAACTCAACACGAGGAAGTCAAACAATCCAATTAAAAAATGGGCAAAGGATGCGAATAGACAGTTTCAAGGAGGACATACAGAGGGCCCATAGACATATGAAAAAATGCTCAACATCACTAGCCATCACAGAGATGCAAACTAAAACCACAATGAGATATCTCTTCATATGGGTCAGAATGACTATCATTAATAAATCAACAAACAACTGCTGGCAAGGATGTGGAGAAAAGGGAACCCTACTGCACTGTTGGTGGGAATGCAGACTGGTAGAACCACTGTGGAAAACAGTATGGAATTTCCTCAAAAAACTAATAATGGAACTGCCTTTTGACCCAGTGATTCCACTGCTGGGAATATACCCTAAGAATCCTGAAACAGCAATCCAAAAGAACTAGTGCACCCCCATGTTCATAATGGTACTATTTACAATAGCCAAGTGCTACAAACAGCGTAAGTGCCCATCAGTAAACAAGTGGATCAAAAACTGTAGTACATTCACACAATGGAATACAACACATCAGAAAGAAAGAAGAAACTCCTACTTTTCATGACAGCATAGATGGAACTGGAGAATATTATGCTAAGTGAAATAAGCTAGGCAGTGAAAGACAGATACTATATGATCTCACTTGTAAGTAGAACCTAATGAACAAAACAAACAAATGAGCAAAATAGAACCAGAGGCATGAAAACAAGGAACAGACTAACAACAACCAGAAGGGAGGGGGGAGGGGGACAATGGTGGAAAAAGGGGAAAAGACTAGTATGAAGGACCCATGGACAACAGGGTGGGGGTTGACTATGGGAGCAGGGGGTAGGATGGGCAGAGGAAAGGAAAAGGGGGGAAATTGGGACAACTATAAAAGAACAACACCAAAATATTTAATAAAAAAGACAAGAGGGTAAGAAGATAATCCACAAAGTAGGAGAAATCATTTGCAATGCATATACTTGACAAAGGACGTACATCCAAAATATATAAAAAAACTTTTACAAACCAATAAGCTAAATACAGGCAATGTAATTTTTTTTCATGAGCAAAATCTTAAACACACCCTTTACAAACCAGGATATTAAATGGCCAACAAGCAAGTAAAATATTTTTCAACAATATTAGTTCAGGGAACTACAAATTGAAAATTGCATTAAGGCACCACTACAGCCGCCAAAGTGGCTAAAATAAAAAGTTCTGACCATAGCAAGTGTTAGCAAGTTATGTACCATCAACACCAAACCTTTCATACACTACTGATGAGAGAAAGACAATCATGTTGGATCAAATGTTTTGCTCAACATATGTTTATGTTGAGCACAGCAATGGTATTTTAAATACACATTCAACAGAAATGCACACATGTGTGTACTGAAGGTATGAAATGAAAATTCATAGCAGATTTATTTCCAATAGCAAGAACTGGAAATAACACAAATTCTAATATCTGGCAGAATGCATATATAAATTGTAGAACCACCATAATGGAACACTAATCATCAATAAGAATGAAGGAACACCATTCCACATAACAAGACAGATGAATCTTTAGAAACATAATTTGAATGAAAGAAGCCAGACACTAAAAGGTGTATACTGTCTGACTCTATTTATATAAAGTTTTCAGTAAATAGGCAAAATTAATCTAAGATGATGGAAGTCAAGGCAAAGATTATATTTAGGGAAAAGAAAGGTAGTCTCTGGGAATGTCACAAAGAAGCTTCTGGAGTGCTAGCAATGGTCAATTTTTATGCCAGCGCCATACAGTTTTGATTACTATAGCTTGTGAGAAAGTTTGAAGTCAGGAATCGTGCTGCCTTCAACTTTGCTCTTTCTCAGAATTCCTTTGGCAATTTGGGATGTTCTGTGGTTCCATACAAATTTTATGATTGTTGGTTCTATTTCTTTGAAAAATATCATTGGAATTTTGGGGAAATGCATGAATCTATAAATGGCTTTAAGTAATATGGCCATTTTAATAATATTAAATCTTCAAATCGATTAACACTGGATAATTTTCCATTTGTTTTTCTTCTTCAGTTTCTCTCATTTAAGTCTAGTTTTCATTGTAAGGATATTTCACTACTCCGGTTAAATTTATTCCTAAGTATTTTATTGTTTTTTATGCTATTGTGAATGGGTAGTTTTCTTTATTTATTTTTCAGATATTTCATTATTAGCATACACAAATTTCTAATAATGTGAGTGAATGAGTAAGTGAGTGGCATTTTACCCAGAAACCCAGAGGTGGGGAGGAATGCAGAATTTAGATATCCAGACTGACACAAGTGTTGTCATTGAAAGACTCATATGATAGCAGGAGAAAAGGAATAGAAGCTTGATAGATAGTGCCATTCATGTCATTATCAAAAATTCAGACTAAATTAAAAAGGGGGGTGGGAGTGGACTATGAAATCAGGGAGGAGTTAACAACTGGAAGAACACACAGAAATAATGGCACATGAGGTCCCAGAACACAAAATGAGGATGCAATTAACTACCCCAGCCCTCAGTTTCCCAAGCATAACAAAAACCACAGCACAACACTCAACAAAGCTGAGAAACCAAGGTCACAGACCCACTGTTCCTCTGGAAACAAAGTAGAGGGCCCCAGAATCTCTCAGATATTATCAGAGGATTGGGGCAGGCGGGAGACTGTTCTAAGTGCTGGAAGGTGCTTTTTAGTTCCTTTGGCTATTTAGAGTGCTTGCACAACATAAAGGAAGACAACTCTGGCTAACAAACTCCTGGAAGAAGTAAGTGACCTTGGGAGCTAGTAATGCTGATACCAATTAACTTTCAGTACTGACTATGCCTGATGCTCTACAAAAAACAATTCTCTTATTTAATCCTCACCATTCTTATGCCCATTTTACAGATGAGTGGGGAGAGGGCTAAGAGACATAAAGAAACTTGCCCCAAATCACTAAGCTAATAAGGGATGGCACAAGAATTCCAACACAGTCTGATTGCAGAGCTCTTGACTATGTACTTAATCCACCTAGCTCTGTACGGTATAGACAAGACTTCTGCAAAAAGAGGATAACTACTGCCCAAGCCTCAACAATGCGACTTTTCCATTTAATGCAGAGATATTTGCCCTGGGAGATCTACCCCTCTGTCCCCTTTATGGCATTCATCTTACAAGCACTGAAAATTCAGTCCTTCACAAGAGACCTTCCCACCACCATAGCAGCATCCTGCCACCATAGCAGCATCAATAGACTAGCCAAATGTTCTATTGTACTTTATATCAATCATAGATAGCATCTAGGAGAAGGAGAAAGTTATTCCTGCATGGTTGTGTTAAGATATAAGGAAATGCAAGAATAAGGAGCAATTTAAAGGAAGAATAATTACCTAGGAAAATACTGGTTTCAGAAACTGGAGGCTAAATGAAGAGTCTTGAGGGCCCCATCTCCCCCACCCCACCCCCACCAATTAATTGAAACCACAGATAGAAGACCATAAAAGATATCTTGGACCTGGGCCTTCTGACTCTTGCCACACTGGCTTAGAGCAGCTGCCCCGCTCCATTCCTGGCAGCAAGCACAAACCAAACTATCTTTATGTAGGCACATGAAAAGGACAGTGGTGCTGCACAGGCCTCCTATAGTACCCCACCAGATATGAGAAGATTGCCAATGACAAATTTGATTCTAAGATACATAGAACTATCTGTTGTAGGCCACCCATGCTTTTTGATGGTAGAGAGACTGGCTGTATCACAAAGTATATAAGAGAAGCACCTCAGATTTAAGGAACTTTACCCAAACCCATGGGAAAAGGATGGCTTGAGGAAGCCTAGCTTGATCCCTGAACCAATGGAGAGGCTGGTGAAAGATGAGACAGGACAGTGCACAACACAAGGCCAGCTGTTGTCAGACCTGCAAAGAGCTTACAACAGAAGCTAGAAAGCAAAATAAGAACGCGTGTGCGCCATCTCTCACCTCTGAGAAAGTGGAATCCACCTCTCCTCAAGGTTTTACTTCCCTGGTTACTTGATTCCTACCACCTTCAAGCAGAAGCACAATTAAAACAAACAAACAAAAAAGACCAGATGTCCTCAGGTATGCAGAAGAGAGCCCAGAAATCCTGTAACTGAAGATTAAAATATAATGAACATCAAAACAAAGCAAAATTTTTGAGTAAAGCTGAGTATCAGAGAACTTCAAGTGAACTCTAGGTAAAGTACCAAAGAAACAAATCATCCAGTCCCTATCCCATGCAGTGTCCTTGAGAAGCCCTGTTAATACATGAAACAAGGTGTCTGGTGTTCAGCTAAGTGCCAAAATAAAACTCAGGAAGTAGGGTGAAAATCACAAAAGTATATGTATAATGTATTGTTTCTGCACTAGTAAAAAGAGAAAGGAAAGTATTTAAAAACTCAATCACTTACAAAAGCAGATGGAACAGAGGAAAAATACAGGCTATATAATAAGTAAGTATATATAGTTCAAAATATAACAGCAGTTAAAGAAGTTGTAAATGAACTCAACACTTAACATAAAAGATAAATATCATCAGAGTTGGAGAACAAATCCAGCTAAATATTTGCTTACTCTAAAGAATGTTAAAAGGTTGGAAATAAAGGGATGAAAAGAAAAGGTATACCTGGTAGACACAGACAAAAACAGATGATGAGATTATATTAAAACCAGACTATTTGTTTTTCTAAAAAACATTATAGGGGATTGTTTCCATATATAAAGATAAATGGTCAAGGAACATGTATAAAGGACACATAGACAAAGCCAAAGGCGGGGTAAGATCAAGGGTGGGAAGGATGGGGGGCAGTGGGAGGGAGGAAAGGGAGACAGCTGTACTTGAACAACAATTTCTAAAAAAGGAATCTCTAGGAAAACACAATTCTAAGTACATCTGAATAAAAATCCATAACTCAAAATAGATATATCAAAAATTAAAAATGAAGACTCAAACGAGTGATCTAAGAAAGAATCCATCATAAACTATCAAAAGAACCCAAAGGAAGCAGAAGGAAGGAAATAATACGATAAGAACAAAAAACAAGAATTAAAAAATAAAAAAGTGATAGAGAAAATCAATGAAGGCAACGTTGGTTATTTGAATCAATACAATTGCTAAATCTCTAGGCAGCCTGATCAGGAAAAATGAGAAAGACAACCAAAATGGCCAGTATCAGCAATGAGAGAAGCAACATCACTACAGATTCTACAGCTATTAATAAGGGTAACATGGGCCCTGGTTGGTGTGACTCAGTTGGTTGGAGCATCGTCCCATAACCAAGAGGTTGAGGATTCAATTCCCAGTCAGGGCACATGCCTGGGTTGTGGGTTCCATCCCCCATCTGTGCACACACAAGAGACAACCAATGTTTCTCTCCCTCCTTTCCTCTCTCTCTAAAAAGCAATGACAAAAATGTCCTCTGATGAGTATTTTTAAAAGGATAATATGGTAATATTGTGAATAACTTTATGCTATAATTTTGACAAATTATGTGAAATGTACAAATTTTTTAGAAGACACAAACTATCAAACTTACTCAAAAAATTTGTTCTGTAGAGTACTGTATCATGTAATTCCTTCAAACAAAGCTTCAGACCCAGAGAGCTTCACTGGTGAATTCTATCAAATATTGAAGAAAAAAAAGGTACTACCAATTCTACCAAAACTTCTTTAAAAATAGAATAGGAGGCCTCTTTTCCCATCACATTCTTTGAGGTCAGTATCACTCTGATACCAAGAGCAGACAAACATATTACAACAAAAGGAAACAAATATCCCTGGTGAATACTGTATTAATTATTACTGCAAAACAAATTACTCCAAAACCTAATGAATCAAAACCCATAATTTCTGTGAGTCAGGAATCCAAGTGTGACTTAACTGTGTGCTCCTGTTTCAGTTTCACCCATGAGGCTTAGTCAAGCTATTGACTGAGGCTGTGGTGTCATCTGAAGACCTGACTGGGGCTACAGGATCCATTTCCAAGCTTGCTCATATGGTCGTTGACAGGCTCCAGTTCCACACAGATTGAGGCCTCAGTTTACTACACACTATGTCGGTCCCTCCATAGAGTTATGTACAGTATACCACTGTGTTTCTTTCAGTGCAAAAGACAACCACAAGCACTTTTGAGAGACAGGAAGGAAGGGAGGGAGGGAGGGAGGGAGGGGCATGCCCAAATAGAAGCCACATTATTTTAGCAACCTAATCATGAAAGTGGTTTTCTATTACTTCTACAATATTCTATAAAGTAGAAGTGAGTGAGTCGGTCTAGTCCATACTCAAGGGAAGGAGATTACACAACAGCATAGGTATCAGGAGGCAGGGATCCCAGAGAACCATCTTAGAGGCTCCCTGCTGAAATAAAAGATGCAAACCTTCTTTTAAAGATTTTAGAAAATCAAATATAACAACATAGAGAGGGATAATACATCATGATTTGGTGGAGTTTATCATAGGATCATAAAGTTAAACATTCAAAAATCAATTCCTATAATTTACCATATTAATAGACTAAAAATGGAAAACTATACAATCATCTCAATCCATGCAGAAAAACTCTTTAATAAAGGCCAGCATCCACTCATGGTTTAAAAAAAATAGCAAACAAGGAATAGAAGGTAAATTCTTCAATCTGATAAAGAGTATCTCCAAATAACTATGTCTAACTTCCTATATTGTGGTAAAAGACCCAATGCTTTTTCCTTAAATGAAGCAAAAATGTCATTCTCACCACTCTTATTCAGCATTGCACTGCCGACTGAGCAAGAGCAATAAAAAAAGAAGAAACAAATAGTATATAATTTAAAAAGTAAAAAAGAATACTGTCTTTATATACAGGTGACATGATCATCTATAGAAAATCCCAAGGAATCAAAAGAGAAGCTACTAAAAGTAATAAGTGGGTTTAGCAGGTTTACACATTAGACCAACATATAAAAATTTTATTGTACAATATTTCATATACAAATAAAATCAGACATTGAATTTTAAAACATTTGCTGTACATTTACAAAAGGCTACATAAAAATATATGTCCATTTATATAACATTCTTTTTTTAAGATTTTATTTATTTATTTTTAGAGAGAGGTGAAGGGAAGGGGAAAGAGAGGGAGAGAAACATTAGTTGGTTGCCTCCCACATGCCCCAAATGGGAATGTAGACCACAACCCAGGCATGTGCCCTGCCTGGGAATCAAACCAGCAACCTTTCAGTTCACAGACTGGTGCTCAATCCACTGAGCTGCACCAACCAGGACTATATAATATTCTTGAAATGACAACATTCTAGAGAAAAGATTGATGGTGGCAAGGGATAAGCGATGGGGTGGGGGACCACAGTGAGGGAAAGGGGAGTGTGGTTATAAAAAGGCAGCACAAGGAATCTTTGTGATGATGGAATTGTCTTATACCTCCACTATTGTGGTGGGTACATGAACCCACATGTGATAAAACTACATAGAACTAAATACAGTGTGCATGCACATACACACATGCACAAATGCCAAGAGATCAATCCATGCCTAGACCTTGTTGATCAACTCCATAAGTCCTTCCTGTGACTGGTGGTTCACAGACACCATTGGGTCTCAAGAAATTAGTATCGATTCAAAGCCAGTGCCCAATAACTGAACAAAAAGACAGAGTTATTTCACAGATTTTTTTCTCCAATTTATAGTCACTCTTGGCGGTGGCCCTAGGTAGCTCTGGGGAAGGCAAGGAGGAAGATACACAGTACAAATTTCTGGCAATGTAACAAGGACCTTCCATTAGGGCACTTAGTCCTTTGCCTTCAAGGAGCTCTGGGCCAGTGAGCTCTAAGTCTGAGGGTTGGTTGCAGTGCCTTGTGATAATCAAGACCTCTGTTAACCAGACCTAGGATGCTTCCACTTACACAAATCAACTATTACTTTACCAGGTGGCCTATCTATTTCAGTTCTAGGAACACCTCTATTTGTCAAACTATCTTAACTTCTGCTTCATCTGGTAACCATTACTGTAACCAAGCCCACCTTATTTATAGTAGCTTCATCCACCCTGGGACTGCATCATCACCTTGGAATTCAGGGATCCCAGTTCAATAGCAGCAGTTCCCACAGTCATTCCAGGTATGCAGCAAATAGCCACTACAGTGCCTTAAAGGTGCCAGTGCTCCCCTTCCGAATGTATTTCCCACAGCTTTGGTGGAAGGAGTGTTCTCTGCACTCTCCTAAGATGCACTTAGTGGGTAAGTAAACCAGTCCACCCTCTGATTTCCCTGAGCCTTGATGCCACCTTCACAGTATACCAAAGGAGGTATGACATCTCAACTTTACTTAATAAAGGTCTATAACTCAATTTGACCAACTAGGCAAATAGTTAGAGCCACTTCAATATGCTTCATCTAATGTACCAACATTAGAATCTCTGCTCAGTTCATCCCATCAAGAAGCTCATCCTGGCCCAATTTTACCACCTTCCTTCTACCCTACAGCAAAACCCTTAATATCCATGCCCATTCATGTTTCTATTGATATAAATTAGCAAAACTCTTGCAATTGCTTTGGTATACACTGAATTTCCTTATGGGCCACACTTACCTGTGAGACCTACTGGGACTTGAGACTGGTTATAGATCTATTGTAGAAGCAATAAAGAAGGGTGGAGAGGGGAGCTCAGCAGCCCCTGCAAAGTAACTACCTCAGGTGACCCCATTACAGATTATTCAGGCCTGAGAAGACTAACCTCCTCAGACTGGAAAAGGTGGGCTGCTCTTAGGTGAAGGAGGGTTGGAGAAATTTAGGGTCTCAAGGTCCCAGTTTCATCATAATCTCCCCCAACTATGGACCCACTCCAATTTTCAGAGAGCCAATTAACACTTAACTTTGTAAAAGAGACCCTGCCAGGCTGGGAATTCAAAATGTGTTGCAAGCCACCCACAGGATTACACATTGATTTAAATTTAGAAATCTCAGACATGAGGCTACATGAGATAAGAGTTTCTTCTATGGCAATCATAGATTTGGGGCCCTTACCTGGACCATAATTAAAAGCCCAAAGCTCATTGTTCTCTTGTCCTAAGTTCTGTAGTGCACTTAGAAGCAATCAACCCCATTAAACTCCTTATTTCCACTAATATGTTTTATGCCAGCAAATACTTGGTCACCTAAAGTCTTGCCTGTGATTGCAGATATCTACAGATAATAATTTAAGTAATAGGTGTTCTACTGTGTGCCATAAATGATCATGTACAACTTCCAACTAATATTATTTTCCACTTACAGTAGGATAATAGCTTTAAATATACAGTGGTACCATGGTACTCATTGTTAATTCATTCCAGAAGTTGTGACAAGTGCCAAAATCAGTGAGTACCAAACGATGAAGTGTTTTTCTCTTGTGGGCTGATATTGTAACTCACACAGGTTCTAAAAGGTGTGATGAGCCCCGAACAAGTGCCAAGTGCTGCAACATTTTTTTTTTCTTGTAAAATGTGATGAGTATAGGGATTGATATGTTCTGAAGCTGACAAGTACCAAGGTATGACTGTATTCAGATTACAGAACCAATAGGAGACAGCCCAGGACAATTTATAGAATCTAAGTTTAGGTTCTCCTGGACCCACTTCCAGTGCTAATATTTCTATTATTTAGAATTCAGTTGGGAAAGCAGAGCCACTATGAGTGATGTAAGGAAATTATTATAAGGACTATATCTTATAAAATTGTGGGAGCTGCTAAAGAAATCCTCTTTGCATTCTTCTTGTTCTCTTTTTGTTTGCTTGTTTGTTTTCACCTTCCAGGAAAGCAGGTTGACATACAAAAAGATCATGTTGTACAGTCAAACAGATATGTGTTTGACACCTAGTTATGATAGTCATTGGCTAGGAAATCCTGTCAAGTGACTCAAATTTTCTGAACCTCAATTTCCTCATTGGTAGAATGGAAATAACAGGACTTCTCAGGGTTGATGTGAGGGTGAGTGAGATAAAGCACATACTTCTAATACGCTATTGACTATGTCATTGATTCCAAGGTGTATAATACTTCACAGTTTAACCTTGTTATAGCAGGAGCAAGTATTGTTGGAATGTTATTATCTAATTGAGAACAATTTTTTCCTTTCTCAGGGCACATATTATATGAGAGCCCAGATAACATCTCAAATAATGACAACTGCAGATATCATTTCAGTATCCAACCAAATGTGACTCTTAGTGCACAAGTGGGAAACCCCAACATTCCCTACAGAACACAGGTATTCTCCTTCATACATTCCATTTGTTTCTCCATTACTGTACAAACCCTTCATCCCATATCCCTATATTACTCAGACTAAGGAATAGAAAAGTAGTTTTAAAATCTGACATATTATGTTTTCAGTCTTACTGCTGTGTGACATTCTGAATATCAGTTGAGTGCTCCATAATTGTGTATAATGATACTTACCCCCAAAAATGTTAAAAAGTTAAATGAGAATGCATGGAAAGCCTTCTCAGTGCCAAACATATTGTGGATATTCAATATCCAATCTTCTGATGATTATTTTGCCTTGAACAAAGGGCTGATCTTCTAGATGGGGAAGTGAAGCAAATTCTGGTCCTTGGGCCAAATCCACCCACCACATGTTTTTTCAATTTTTAAAAAAATTATTTTTATTGATTTTATTGGAAGAGAAAGACATTGATTTGTTGTTCCACTTATTTATGCATTCATTGATTGATTCTTGTTTGTGCCCTGATTGGGGACCAAACCCACAACCTTGGAGTATGGGTGGTGCTGCCCACCACCATAGGCAAATCCCAGAGGCAGGGGTTTAGTGAGAAAGGAAAGGGGTCTTTTATTCAAAAACTACTCAATTTGGGAAGAATGGCAGGCTTCTGCCTCAGGTCCCATCCCCTCTAGAACACCCAGAGAAAAACCCTGCCACCCTCTGCCAGACAAACCCAAGGCTGCACGCAGAGTTCCTTCTCCTATTTAAAAACTCTGTTTTTTTGGAAACTGCAGGTAGCTGCTGCCTGATCATTCTAGCTGACCATCACTGTTGGACCTCTGGCTCCTGCTTGGAGTCTGTGCACATGGTCTGTACTACCAGCCACTGCTGCTTCCCTGTCCAGGGGCCACAGGCCCTGATGCCTGGCCATGCATCTTCCAGGGCCTGTGGTTCACAAGTGCTCTGGCCCACATGTCCATGCTGCAGATCCCTGAGGAAGAGAAGACATGATCTGGAACCATCCATGCAGCAGCAGAAGATGCCCTGGCATCCCCCAGGCCACTGCCAGGGCACACGTCCCTGGAGATATGTTTTCTCTCTACTGTTATGGAAAAATCTGCAGGATTTTGAGGAAAGTGGCATACTAGGAACAGAGTGGTAAGAGCATTATGCCACTGATGCAGGCAAGCAGAGGTTCATTGTAGAAATTTAAAAGCAATTTAAATTGGACTAAAAATTGGTCTGCTTTTTTTAATAACCATGTGTCAATAATTCTAAACAATGTAGGTCAATAGTCCTTCCTCCAAAACTCTTAGTGGCCTAAGTCCTAGACAATTGCTAATGTTCTGTTAGGTCCCAGTTGGACACTTCCACTGACCTACCTTTGGCAGACCACTAGTACATAACAGTGTATGGTATGTTACTTTTTCAGTTAAAAGGTGGAAAAATAAGAATATATGTTGGTGTCATCTTGAATTTTAAGAAAGACATACTGATGGATATATACAAGGAATTAATAAATAGTGGTGCCATTGGTGGTATGAATCTGAGCAGATGGAGACATTTTACTGTATGCTCACACATGTGTACATACCTGTAAATGCATGTCTATATCTATATGTGGTTTTTGACCCATATGAATGTATTGTCTATTTAGAACAAATTAAAAGAATATAAAAGTAGAAATGGGGCAGATATAGGCAACTCAAGGGAACCCCCTTCCAGTAATATTTTTTGGGGAAGGCTTACTGATTTTCTTAGGTCTTTCTATAAATTTGCAATTTTTCTCATACCTTACAAAAGGGAGAAATTAAAATACATGAACTTTAACAGCTGCACATGAGGGTTTTCAAAAGTACTTCCTTCACATGGGTTTAGGCTTGGGAAAATTGTATATGCTTTAGCTGAACTTTATCATTACAGATTCTGTTGATTCTGAAGAGCGCATCTATTTGCCTCATTTGTCTCAGTTCCAGTCAAACTACATGCTGCATAATGCATCAAAGTTATATTTATTTATAGCCTATTAGTCACACAAGCTCCTGCACAAAGATGCTGGAAGGACTTTTTTAAAAATTGGGAAATAGATTTTTATGGTCCAATTTTCATCCTCTCTGTATATGCCTATAACAGTGGGATATTCCAAGGTCATTTTCAACCATTGTGACTCTTAATGCTCTAATTCTAAGAGCAGAGACAAAATGGTTATATTTTACATAAAAAATCTATGGGGAAAAAAGATTTGAAAACTCCCAACTAAAGACCAGGGGTCCTAAGGTTTCTGTCTTTGAATCTATCATTTATATTCTAAGGGTGAAAAGGCTGAGGACCGTGAAATAGCTGCTTAATAACACTGGAAACTGCTTTAAATAAACAGTGCCAAGAAAAAAAGATCAACTATACATGACACATAGACACAGACATATTTGTGGTGATGGCCAGAAAGAAGTGGGGACAGGGGTTGGGTCGAGGTGGGCAAAGGAAAAGGGGTCATCTATAATAGTGCCAACAATAAATAAAGTTAAAAAAAAAAGAAAAAAGACCAAATCAAAACAAGTTATAGAAATAATCACCTAAACCACTTCCCTCCTTTCCTCTCTAAATTATAGAGTAGGGAGCAGCCCCATGTTTCAGAATGAGAGATGATCACAGAATACTGCAGATGGTGGTGTTGACAGCCCCCCAACCTCCACTGGTTCTTGCCTAGTGAATTCCAGGTGGGAAAGAGTTATGCCTGAGCCTGTTTGGGTTCAGAGGATATACAGGGAATCAAAGGGAGAGAAAGTGGCCTTGCTAGGGTCCCCAGGGAGTGGGGGAAAGAGGGCAGAAACCAGCCAATAATTTTTGCTATTAATTCCATCCAATAATTTTTTCCAAATTTAAGTTACTGTATTTTTCATCTCTATAAATTCTATTTGGTTCTTTTTCTATATCTTCCATATTTCTCCTTGTTATTCACACATTTTCCTTAAAATCCTTGAGGATATATAAAAGCTAAAGCCCTTGTCTGCTTATTCAATTATCTCTATTGTTTCTGGGTCTGTTTCTATTGATTTATTCTACTATTGGTTTGCATCACATCCCCCTGCTTCTTTAAATGTCTATTACCTTTTAATTGTATGCTGAACATTGTTAAGTTTAGACAGTTGAATGCTGGATTTGTGGCACTCCTTTAAAGAGTGTTTGCCTTTTATGGCAGACAGTTGAGTAAAATTGCTTTTATTCACAGGTGATATGACCATATATAGAAAATATGAAAGAAGCTATAAAAAGGCTACAAGAGCTATTAATAGTTTAGCAAGTTTGTAGGGATTCAATATAAATTCAAATTCAATATAAAAAACAAATTGTTCCAACCAATGTTAGATGCAGTTTACTTTGTGTAATGGCTACAATCAGAACTCATTTATAAGTAAAATTATTTAGATAGTTTTCAGGTTCTTTGATTTGTTTGATGGAATGTACAGTACACAAAATATACAGTAAATATTCCAAATGAAAATTAAGCAAAGAGTATGCTCTCATTCAACATGAAATATTAAAAATTACTTGTAAATTAAATTTCAAGAAGAAGTTATCTATAGCAGAAGAGTATATTCCGAGAGTTCCAACCAAGATAGAGGTGTAGGTAGAAATGCTTCTCTTCTTCACACAGTCAAAAGAAGGATAACAC
Organism: Phyllostomus hastatus; assembly: GCF_019186645.2. Taxonomy (NCBI): domain Eukaryota; kingdom Metazoa; phylum Chordata; class Mammalia; order Chiroptera; family Phyllostomidae; genus Phyllostomus; species Phyllostomus hastatus. The sequence goes on along the minus strand of NW_025333860.1, from coordinate 1,921,954 downwards.
CCAATTTAAAAACAATAAACAACCCAAGCTGCCAGAATATCAAACTGCATGGAACTCCAACAATCAAGGAGTTAAACATTCATCCAGACTGGTAGGAGGGGCAGAGACAGGCAGCCAGGCAGGCAGAGAGGACCCATGGCAAGATGGTGAACCATGTAGGCGAGGAAGGGCTGGTTGACCAGGAAACCAAAGACCCAAAACCTTTAGCTATAAAATACTGTGCAGGTTCAAAGCTGGGAGAAACTCTTCCAGTATCACAGGTAGAGTTCATTGGAAAGTGGGGCTAGAGCACAGCAAGTGAGTGGCATTTTTCCTTCTCTGACCTCTCCCCCACAGACAGTGCCCCAATGCAGCCAAGAGGGTTGCCCCACCCTGGAGAATACCTAAGGCTCCACTCCTTACAATGTAATAGGTGCACTAAGACAAAGAAATATGGCCTAAGTGAAAGAGCAGATCAAAACTCCAGAAAGGGCTAAGTGATGAGGAGATAGACAACCTATCTGATGCAGAGTTCAAAACACTGCTAATCAGGATGCTCACAGAATTGATTGAGCTCAGTTGCAAAATGAGAGAAGTAATGAAGGCTACACAAAGTGAAATAAAGCAAAATATACAGGGAAACAACAGTGAAGGGAGGAAAACTGGGACTCAAATCAACAGTTTGGAAGAAAAAGAAGAAATAAACATCCAACCAGGACAGAATGAAGAAACAAGAATTCAAAAAAAAAAGAAAATGAAGATAGGCTTAGGAACCTCTAGGACAATTGCAAGTGCTCTAATATCCAAATCATATGGGTGCCAGAAGAAGAAGAGGAAGAGCAAGAAATTGAAAACTTATTTGAATAAATAATGAAAGAAAATTCCCCAATCTGGTAAAGGAAATAGACTTCTAGGAAGTCCAGGAAGCCCAGAGAGTGCCAAAGAAATTGGACCCAAGGAGGGATACACCAAGGCACATCATAAGTAAGTTACCCAAGATTAAAAGGAAGGAGAGGCTCTTAAAAACAGCAAAAGAAAAGGAGACAGTTACCTACAAAGGAGTTTCCATAAGACCATCAGCTGATTTCTCAAAAGAAACCTTACAAGCAAGAAGGGGCTGGGAAGAAGTATTTGAAGTCATGAAAGGCAAGGACCTACATCCAAGATTATTCTATCCAGCAAAACTATCATTTAGAATGGAAGGGCAGATAAAGTGCTTTCCAAATAAGGTCAAGTTAAAGGAGTTTATTATTACCAAGTCCTTATTATATGAAATGTTAAAAGGACTTATCTACCTGGCTGGAGTAGCTCAGTGGATTGAGTGCGGGCTCGGAACCAAAGTGTCCCAGGTTCGATTCCCAGCCAGGGTACATTCCTGGGTTGCAGGCCATAACCCCCAGCAACTGCACATTGATGTTTCTCTCTCTCTCTCTCCCTCTCTCTCTCTCTCTCTCTCTCTCTCTCTCTCTCTCCCTCCCTTCCCTCCCTAAAAATAAATAAATAAAATCTTTAAAAAAAAAAAGGACTTATCTAAAAAACAGAAGATCAAAAACTATGAACAGTAAAATGACAACAAATTCACAACTATCAACAACTGAACCTAAAAAACAAAAACTAAGCAAACAACTAGAACAGGAACAGAATCACAGAAATGGAGATCATATAGAGGGTTATCAGTGGGGAGGGAGAAAGAAAGAATGGGGGAGGAAAAGTACAGGGAATAAGAAGCACAATTGGTAGGCATAAAATAGACAGGGGAGGTTAAAAATAGTATAGTAAATACAGAAGCCAAAGAACTTACATGTATGACCCATGGACATGAACTAAGAGAGAGGAGAATGCTGGAGGGTGGGGGTGTGCAGGGCAGAAGGGGGATAAAGGGGAGAAAAAATTGGGACAACTGTAATAGCATCAACAATAAAATACACTTTAAAAAAGAAAAAGTTACCTATAGAAATAATGATTCTTTAAAGAAGGGTAAAAATTAAAGTTATCCCTAACACTGTTATACTGTTGACAAATATTTGAGTTCTTGAGGGCAAAACATTTATTAAAGTCTACTTTCTACACTAAAAATACTATATCAAACCAACTGAGAACAATTTTTCTTGGTTTCCTAAATTTTTAATTTATTAATTTATTCAACCAATATTTGTTCCTGCCACTGATGTGCAAGAATATATTATTATTAAGGGCTAGGATGATAGATAAATAAATCAGACACTACTCTGGCCCTCAAGGTTATTAATGAAAAAGGAGATGAACACACATAAAAGCAACTTTAATATAAGATTACAGATACTATCATCATTTCTGCTACCGTTCAGAACCTCACCCTATACCCTGCTTTTGCACGACTCTGTGCACTCCCTTCATCTGCATCACTTGCGTTCCAAGAAACGCACATAACCTGCTGACCTCAGCCCTGAAGAAGCCCTCCACCCAAGGCAGTAAGACCGGTCCACAGAAAGGGCAGTGAGTGGGGTGGGGAGAAGGACTTATTTTATTTAAAAAAACACACACAATTCCAAAGGTCTAGAGATATATATATGCATGTATGAATATATATACACATAGGTTCCTATATATACACATATATATAACGGCCATATTTGTCTTTTTTTCTTTCTTTCCTTTTTCTATGCCCCCATTTCCTCTTAGAGCCAAAAAGGAAATATGAAACATGTTTGTAATTGTTTACTTTGTTTAGTTTGGAGGACTGTTTGTCCATCTAAACATCTACCTCCTATGTGTTCATTTCTACCTCTTGACAGGGAGGACCTCTGCAGCCTATGTACCCAAAAGCCTTTCTACTGATCAAATCAGGGTGACTGTCTGATTCATGTGATATCAGTTAGTTTCTGCCTCCCAAGAATTTGGAATTGGTGTACAAAAGCCATTATCACTCTCTGTTGGGGACTTTTAAAGCTGGCAGGGCCAGACCTCACCTGAGTTCAAATGAAGCAGAGAAAGGCGGCAGCAAACAGGGATGAAAGGAACATTTGCCCAGAGGCACTTGGAGGTGAGAGACTCTGAGGGGCAGAGATGGCAGCTGCCTGGCCACCTGGTCCTGTTTTGGATCCTTCGAAAGCCCTGGTTATGTGCCATTCCATGGGTTCTGTAGCTATCACTTTATCTTCCCAACAACTTGTCATTTTTTTAATTTAAATTAGTTGATTGGGTCCCCCCACCACCTGCCACAATCAAACATTCTCTAAAATATGTTAGTTCATTATTGTGGCTAATGTGATTTTCAAGTAATTTCTACTATCTCCCAATTGCTAATCAGTCTGAGAACTCAAGCTGAAACACAAGGTGAAGTCCAGAAAAAATACCAGTAAAGAGAATTTAGCTGGCAACTGCACAGATAAAAACCTGTCCCAGGATGTTAGGGACTGTATGTTTGTGTCCATCCCCCCTCAAAATTTACATGCTGAAACTCTAACTTTCAGTAGGATGTTATGAGGACAGATGAGGTCAGGAAGGTGGAGTCCCCACAATGGGACTAGTGTCCTTATAGGAAGAGAAAGAGACTAAGCTTCTCTCTTCTCATTGAAGACACACTTGCAAACCAGGAAGAGCCCTTATGAAGAACCAACTGAGCTGGCACCCTAACCTCGGATTGCCAGCCGCTAGCACTGGGAGTAATAAATGACTGCTGTTTAAGACACCCGACTATGGTAACTTGTTATAGCAGCCCAAGCTGACGAAGACACAGAATGTCATGTTCATGTCACTTGAGAGGTCACCGGTGCCCCACCCTAGGCACCTGAGCTCCCCCAGGGCTGGGAAGGGAAGGTGAGGTTGGTTCTGCAGCGCTATCTCTGCACAGAGACGCAGCCCCCAACAGAGCCAAGCAGGAGAACACAGGCCCAGCCCAGGAATGCCCAGGAATTCCCAAGGGACAGCAGACCAAGCCATTGGCACAGACACGTCAGAATCTTCTAGGATTCATTCCTCATGAGAAGCTGTGGGACTCTGGGAAGAATTTTAAACTCCTGTGAGCTTCATACATTTCAATTTTACAAATGGGGAGGATCAAGATCAAATAATAGGGCATTTTTTTCTCACACTTAAAGTCAATATTCTATTTGGCTTTTCTGCAAAAACACAATGCAGAGCTTCTTTCTTATTATTTTAAATGAAAAACTTACTGGTATATCTGAACCAAAATGCCTGTTTACCATCCTAGCAGAACTAGTAACACACTCTCATATTAGAATGGAAAATGCTTAACACATCATTCCCTCATCACAAACAATTACTAAGGTTACTGACAAATGGTGGTTTTATACAACTTGTGACAAGGCCTCTCGGTGCCAGCAAGGCTGTTCCAGAGCAACCACACACAGAATTCTGGGGCTCTATCAGCTCCATTTGGAATGTTAACACAAAACTTCTTCTTCATGTCATTTTGTTAAACGTCGTATACTGATTGGGGGGCGTAATATAAATTTTTTAAATGTAAACAGCCAAAAATGTTTTGAGGACTCTGCATGCTTTGTGAAGTTTGGGTTATCAAAGCCAAGAAGAAAATTTCTACTAGGAGACTGGTAACAGGGTAGAGAGGGTAGGACTGTATACATAAAGGTATTGTTAAAAGAAAGAAGTCACCCATACAATCTTTACCGGGTATCTGAAGAACATCACCAAAGGCATACGAAAGAAGGAAGAGCAGGCAAAGCGCACAGAGGCTGAGAATATTAATGGAAGAATGACAGCCTTTGATATCTGATTAGTGATTTTCAATTTTCGAAGCACTTGCAGGCACATTATCTCCTGATTGCCATAAAATTCCTGTGAGGCAGGAGGGATGTTTTTCTAATCTCCTTTATTTATAAGGAAGCTGAGGCTCCGCCAGTCGAAGTGACAGGCCTCAAGTCACAGAACTGGTGTCCAAGGCAAGAACTCAGTCCTCTGACCCCTAGGCTCTTGACATATTTTGAAGTTCAGCCCCAAGCAGAGCCCCTCCCTTCCTGGCCCTGCAGTGGTAGTGGATGCCCAATCAACTTGGCCAGACAGGAAACCTGTGTCTCCATCCATCTTGAGACAATGGCCATTGTCTGACACATGGTACACAGCAGGACATAGTCTATTGGTCTCAAGTTCATGTAGAGATTTCTTTACCATAACTTTCCTGAAACAGCAAAGTTTCCTTATAAGCCCACAGGCCTGGGCCAAGACAAAACTGTGAGAAACTCCACTCTGTCTGCATCTTCTTCTCCATTGTTCCCCTGAGATCTTCAGATGCCATTGCCTTCCCAGAACCCCACTGCGAGCACCAGCCTCTCCCTGTCCTAGTGAGTCCCCCTCAGTCTCTCTCTTTCCCTTCCCAGAGGCACAGGATCATAGCTTTGGAAGGGACTATAGGAATACTGCCAGTCATGATAGAGTAGGTTATGCTCTATAAACAAATCCACCCAAATCTCTGTGGCTTAACACACAAGACTGATTTCTCACTCCCACAACACGTCCAGCACAGGTCAGCAGAGGGGCTCTGCAAACTGGGGTCACTCGGGGCCTTGGGCTAACAGAGGCGTCACCTTGACATTGCTTCCACGATGACCAAAGCCGTGGAATCTGTTTGGAAGTGACCCACATCACTTTTGCTCATGTTCCTTTGGCCAAAATCAATCATACATTGATGCCTCACTTCAAAGAGAGTGGGAAGTGCAATCCTACTGTATGCCTGGTGACCAGCCAATAAAACTAAAGTCCAATGCCCATGTGATGCTCGAATCTCCCCAATAACAACCCTACAAAAGGGTTCGAGCTTTACCTAAACTTCTCTTGTAAACAACAAATTTAATTTGAAGAGAGTTCTATTGGTTAGAAACACATATTCTTAAAAATAATCAAAAGTAGCCTCCCTATAACTTTTGATCTTTAGTGTTTGCTCTTTCTTCAGGATTTCAGGATAAATCATTAATTTGTTACATAATCTCTAAACATTTGATGAGAGCTATTACACTCTTATTTACTCATTCAGCCATGTTAGGTCCCTGCCCTTCAAGAGATCTTGGGTGTAAGACAGGTGACAAAGACTGCAGCAGTACCTTATGGCATGGAAAATCCCCTAATGTCAGTGGAGGAAAAGTCAGGGGTCTCAAAAACTGAGGGATGTGGATTAAAGGGAGGCTCTGGAGAAGGTTTTCTGGAGAAAGACAGTAGATTTTAGCACAAGGGAGGAGCCAGCCTGGAAGATGAGGCCAAACAGGGAGAGGAAGCAGTTGGTTTTAGGTAACCTAGCTGCAAAGCTGCATGATGCATTCAGGAAATTTTAAGGAAGCCTGGGATACAGAATGTCTTTTGGAGAAGGATTTGGGATGTAGTGGGCATCAAAGCATGAGAATTCCTGGGCTATGCTGAGAAGTCTGAAACCATGAAACTTATTGAAGAATTTTAAGCATAAAATTGACCTGAGCTGATTCACATTTTAGTAGCATTGTTCTGGCAGCAGGGGGCAGAACACAGCACAGGAGCAGGAGTGTAAGATAAAGCAGTGCTCCTGGATGGGGTGTTCAGGCCACAGCTAAGGAAGTGATCCTGTCAAGAAGGGGCAGATGAGAGAGGACAACATGAGATGGGCAGCACTTGGTAGTTAATTCCAAAAGGTGAGGCAGGGTATTGGAGGCTAGGATGCCTCCTATGCTGTTGCCTTGGGCAACCACATGGTGCAATTCACTGCTGTAGAGACATTCAAGGAAACTGGTAAGGGAAAGTTTTTGTTGAGTCCAGTTTTGGATTTGTCAAGCTGAAGTTGTGTGTGTGACTTAGTGATGATGCATTAGGCAGAGTGCTGTATCTATCAAGACACAGCTAGCCAGGAACTGCAGATTTGGGGGGGTCATTGGCTTGTAAGTAGTTTTTTAAGCCATGTGTGTGGCTAACATGCAGACCATAATTTCTCTTCATATGAAGGAGAATAAAAATATATTAATTTACCAATTGGACCTATCCCTCTCTAAGATCCACATGGCCAGATCCACATCTACTGACCATGGTGACTTCTTAGACTCATGAAACCTGAAAAGCTGACTCTTGATCAGTGTGTTGCTCCGTAAACCTGGAATCAGACCACAAGGAAATGGAGAATCATGAGAAATATTTTACTCAAACCTGCACAGGTCTGATGAGCTATCCCTGCTCCACAATGGAAGGCACCTCTGAGATATTTTAAACATTCATATCACCTAAATCCAGATTTTTTTCTCTCCCCTACAGTGCTTAACAAACTCAGCCATACATTTACTTTTTTCTCTCCCATAGGATGACTATATTCTTTCTTTTCTGAGCAAGATTTTTTCAATTTGATTACATAAATTGATAAGGTTACAGCCTTAGACCAGCCAATGTTGACATCTGTTCCAGACCCCAAACCTGGTTGAACGTTTCTAGAGCTCAGCTGTTCCTGAAGACGACCCATCACACATTCCCAGATTTCCCTGCAAGTATGGGAGCCAATGTGATTCATTACAAGTTTGGTTTTTCTAATTTCCTTCTCAAAGGGAAATCTGAACTTTAAGATCACAGACTACCTTGCTGTCACCCTGTGATGTAATAAAAATATATTTGGTATTTGTTTTGGGCGGTTCCTGGCACAGAGATCCTAAAACACTTGGAATTTCCTTAGTGATAGGAGTGTATTTTGTCATTTGTAGTTAACCTACTTTAATCACACCTGAGTTTATGTTAAGGAGGTGACTTACAGTGAGGGCACCTGGATAGTTTCAGGAAGGAGAATAGTCACCAAAAAGACTAAACACAGTATTAGAGCATGCGAACTTTCAGCCCACCCTAACCTCTGGGAAGGGAAGGGAAGCTAGAGACTGGGTTATAAAATCTCTAGAACAAAGAGATTCTATTCGAGAGCTTTGGGGTTGGTGAACACATTGATGTACTGGGAGGGAGGCATACCCAGTGAGGCCATGGAAACTCAGCATCCCTCATTCCCATACCTTGTCCCATGCTTATTTTCCATTTGGCTATTCCTGAATTTTATCCTTTATAATAAGCTGGTAGACATTAAGTATTTTCCTAGTTCTGTAAGCCATTCTAGTGAATTATTGAACCTAAGGAGGGGAGTCGTGGAAACCCCAAAATTTGTAGTCGGCAAGGCAAAGCAGAAGTATAGGTAGCCTGGCCAGCCCCTTTGCAGCTGTCTAAAGTGGGGGCAGTCTGGAAGGACTGCGCCTTTAATTTATAGAGTCTGCACTAAACTCAGATAGTGTCAAAAATGAATTGCATTGTTGGACAACCAGTTGGTATCAGAGAATTGGAGAAGTGGTGTGGAAAAACTCACACATTTGGTGTCAGAAGCAGTGTCAGCAAAACCACCATGAATGCTCTCTGTGTGGCAGAGAAAATACACAAAATCTTTACTGAGCTCAACAAATATCTCCCCATAAAGAGCAAACCCTTACCATCAGCTGTTCATCATAAAGTAATCATCAGCAACTACTGGATGGGTCTTTTGAAGATGCACTCAGTTGGAGCTAAGAGAGGCTGGCCAAACCCATGTAATACAGTGATGTAACAGAAGCTGTCCCAGTACTTCTGGGAGTATTTGCACTCTGCTCTAAACCCACCTCTTAGCTGGTATCTGCTTCTAGGCCCAGTTACATTAGATCTGGGTGCTGTGCTTGAATTATCAGATTGGCCTTGGGTTCCAGCTTTGCCTAAAATCCCCAATTCTGGTTTTCTCTTGGCTGCAAACTTTGCAGCTCCATGATCAACCCAGACTCACCTCATACCAGACCAAACTCCTTGAATCCCCAAGAATCTAGGAATCTTCTTGTCTGGTAGAAGAGTATGGACAGAGTTTATTTTAAGAGATACTGACAAACACAAAATTTTTTATCGTGATGACATTATTAAAGATCTTGGAAATATTCAGCCTTCAGAAAAGAGAAAATTAGAGGGAAAATTGGATAGTGATTGTTAAATAGTTGAAGGACAATTAAGAGGGAGAAGATCAGAACTTGCATTATTATTAGACAATTCAAAGAAGCAGATCTCTATTTAACATTAGAATTGGCCAGAAATTCTGCCCTATTGGTTCAAGCTCCAGCTCCATCACTGGATGTATTCAAATACGGGAGAAGTCTAGGCATGAAGGGATGCCATGGAGGGGTTGTAGATCGCCTCCAAGGGCCTTGCCCATCCTTGTTCTCTTATGAGGACTCAGGACATGAGGGTGACAATTCCAGTCATATAGTACTCATTCAAAATAGAAGGAAAGAAGAAAAACACATTTTAAAAGTTCAGATCAATAAAATGAGTTTGGAAGGTAAGTATCCGGCTAGAGTAAACAAATTTGAACACTGCAGGAACATTGACGATGTGCAGCAATAATGAGCACAAGAATTTTCATAATTAAGTATGTTGAGTGCCTTAATGAAACTTGATGTGAATCTGTACAATAGTAATCAGTGCGATGTGTATTTTCAAAAACCAGTGAGATAAGATGACCAAGTTCAGTTTCTCCAGAAGCAGATAATCAGCCATGGAGAGGGAATGAAATCGTGGAGTCCAGACTGTCCTTGACCATATTTGTTCCCTGCGACAGAGCCCCTTTCAGGATAACAGGGCAAGCTACACTTCCCTCCTTCATTTTGCAGAAGAAGTAGAGGCTTAAACCCCACCCCACCCCCAACAGAAAGAACCTCCCTTTCCTACTTATTAATATCTGAAATAATTCCACCAGGGTGATCCTTGGAGGGGTAGAAAAAAGCAGAGGAGGAAGAGCCAAGCCCATAAATGTCAAGACAACTTCACTGTTTCAAGATGCAGTTTTGATGACAATGACATATTAGGAAGTTGGATGTGGGCTCAACCACTGAGCTGCGCCCTAAATGGACAAACACTAAGAACAGCCTATTTCTGAACAATGTGGGCAATTATAGACCATAAAACAGTACTGCCATCAAAAAACTGTTCCTTCCTTGTTTCATGTTATGTCTCCTACTCCTTAAAAACTCATACAGGAAGTGCACTTGCCTTCTCAGTGTGGTCACTCCTCAGTCTGCAGTGGCCTCTTCCTCTTCTCTAATTGTCCTCTCTTTTGTTCTCTTGTGCCCTTGAAACAAGAACAGGTCAGAGGAAATAATTTAGTTCCAGCGCCCTCTGCTGGTCCTGTAGAAAGGAAAGACATCTTAAACTAGACCAGAAGTTGCCAAATTTCTCATTACCTAGAAGACATTTTATTATTTTATAAGCCCTGTGACCTTACATTTTGAAATTTATCTTTCAAGAAAAGTCTACATGTTAAGTAATTATTCATTTTTTTACCAATGTACATTTACCAAAGTCATAGAAAACTCCCACCAGAACTCGTGATTAACATGCAATGACCAAGCTTAGTACACAAAGATTAGTTATTTCTAGTCAAACATAAAAATTCACACCTTTGCCTAGCTTTACACATTATTGTGTGTTGGTGTGCAATTTCTGTGAGGCTTTTTAACATTCTGCAAGATAATTTAAGGGCCCGGCTTTTACCTAGAGATCCAGGGACCCCAGGTGTGGAACCACAGAGTTAGTATATCTCAGTATCAAAACGAGCATATTTTTGAGAAATTCTTACTTTACTAGTAGCACTTCTGGATGGCTACATGTTTTCTGCAACCTGGGTATAATTCTCCCAATTACTCTGGTGTGTTAACGGATCATACAGAGGCCTAAAATATTAATACATCATCCAGAATGCAAATATCAGAGCAGAGTTTTCAGGTATCAGCTTCGTGTTTGCAGTGAGCAGCCAAACAGAGGTTGCAGTGGTTGAGATCCATGCATCTGGGAGGTGGAAGGAGTACATGAGTAGGGATTTCTAAAATCCAGTTTTCTCTTGGCTTCTTGCCCCAGTGCCCTAGCAGTTTCACCTCCATTGTTTTATGGTCCTATGGGTGGAGAGTTAACGTGGTCACAGGAGAAAAGAGAAGAATATGGTAGGCTCAGCGGAGTGTGTGAGATGGGGCCTGGGTGGGACAAGGGAGGAATCTAGGAAAGTCTAGAAATAGAATAGACAAAAAGCTCTCTGAGGCCATTGCTTTAACCTGAGTATCCAACACAGTGCCTTGTACAAGATAGGTTCTCAAATATTTGTGAAAATTTGTAGGTCTTATGCTTGCCTCTTCTAGAAATCCTGTTAGCCAGGTCCCAAGCTTTACTACTTACACTAGTAATCGTAACTGCTGATAGCTTGTATGTTCATTGGAACTGAACTTGCTATTCAGTTTAGTTTTGTGCAAAAATGGCTCTATTTTTAGAAAAAAGATGAATGTATCTCAGAATAATTTTACTGTTTTGGGTTTTCTTTTAAAGTATAATTTTATTGTAGTGTAACTAGCACTTACATCCCTACTATCCTGATTTGGAACACCGTAGGTTAGTTTTGTCTATTTTGAAAGACACACACACACAGTATATACTCTTGTGTCTGGCTTCTTTTACTCAACATTATGTTTGTGAAGGTAACTCATATTGTTATTGTAGTTTGTTCATTCTTGTTGCTGTATTTTATTTATAAATATACCACAATTTTAATCAATTACTTATGATGGGTTGATTTCAGCTTTTTACCATTCTGAACAGTGCCAATATGAGCATTCATGTGCATCTTGCTATGCACATGTACACCCATTTTTGTTGGGTGTTACTCTACCAAGTGGTAGAACTGCTGGGTCATAGGATGTGTACATAAGTGGCTTTTGCAGATACTTCCAGCTTCACAAAGTGGTTGTGTCAATTTTGTGTATTAGCTTTGGTACAAAGCTAGATGCCAGAGACATTCAGAGGGGATAAAGGATAAAGAGTGGAGAGACTATCCCTAGTTGTACAATTCAGAACCTAAGGGGACTTTATGGAAAGGAAGAAGACAAAATAATTCTCAAAGGGACAGGACCCATCAATTACCAACTCATCACAGGAGTGATTTGGAAGCCTGCTTCCTAGGGATGAGGAAGGAAGCCAGAATGATGATACAGTTGGGAGAGAAGAGATCAGAATGAATGCTAACCCCGAATGCCTAGGCACAGCTAGGAACTACGAAATAATGGCATGGTGGTGTCCCAAAGTCCTGACTCAGGGAAGGTTAGAACCAGAGTGCAGCAAATCCCCTCTGTATTTATGTATACACATGTATTTATCACAAAATTTCCTGAACTAGTTTGGGACTTCATGAGTATTTTAGGTTATCAGGACAGCTCCTCATTATTAATTTTGGGATAAGGCCTTTGACCACTGCTGACATTCACAGGAAAAGAATAAAAGCTTATCATTGAACTTCTCCAGAAGGTTTTTGTAGAAAGTTTAATTTGCAAATAAGTAAGCCAAAGTGGAAATGCCAGATGCTATCAGAGAGAGGATCAGATTTTCCATTTAAATGTGCTTGTCCTTCTAAAAGCTGGATTTGAGGCTTTCCTCTGAAAGGCTCAGGAAACTCGTTTACAAGAGTGGCTCAGAATTAACCCACTCTGTGAGACTTGGTTCTCAAAATGTACTTAAACCATTGCAAACAGGAATGCAGTGTTCTGTTCACAAAAAGAATTTGATTGCTAATTATGAATCTCTATAAAACATATGCCTATCATACTCATCTCTTTGCCTTTCAGAAATGAATCCTAGGATAGTTCTTGTCTCCTGTCCACTGAGGTTTTCTCTGACACTTGGCTATGGCTCAGAACTCCTAGTTGAGCTCTGACCCCTACATATCTGCCTTTTCTCAGATTGGTTTTCAGCTCCAGGACGATGTGCTCTGCAGCAGATGTCGTCACAGAACCGAGAGGGACTGCCTATCCTTGCAGAGAGTAGCTGTGTTTACACTTACATTCATTTCCTACGGACCATTTTTGTGACTTAAACTTGGCACAGCCCTGCCTGTTTGCTTTTGATCTGACGTGCTGGACAAGGAGTTCAGTTCATTTGCTGCCTCTTCAGCAACCATGTCCAAGAGCATTATCCAGTAGGAGGTCTAAGGAAGCTGCCACTATCAGCGGCCAACAGGCACACTTGAAAATTCATGAGCAATTTGTAAACAGGCAGTTCTCCCCCTCAGTGATTTGACTGCCCTGCCAATGAGAAGCTGGCTGAGCTCATAAAAAGAAGGGGATATATCAACCCAGGCCAAGAATTCAGTAGTGAGTCCAAGGCACTGTAAGTATGTAGAAGCTTCAGGTTTGCCTCTGAATGACACCCAAGGCTACAAGGTACTGGCATGGCCTAAGTTTGGTACTGGCATAGACCAAACTTAGCTGGTCTAGCAGATATGCAAATCAGTTTGCTGGCTTCCTCCTAGTTATGAACACTCACCTTATAAGCTCCCTTATAAACACAAAGGACATTTGCAAAGTGCCTACCACCCAGCCTCCTGGAGACTACTTGAGTTTCCCCCAAATCAAGAAGTGGCAGTCCTGGGTGAACACCATCTAAGAGCAATTTAAGGAATTCATTCATTCAACAAAATTTTCTTTCTTTTCTTTTATAAATCACTTCCAGGGGACTGCCCATGCCATTCTCTTTATTTTTCTTTAGACTCTCCAGCTTCCAGACTCTGTTAATTCTGTCTAAGCAACTTGATGTGTCATATTTAAGACACTCACACTCATGCACACACCCCAACCTTCCTGCTCTTTCAACTCTGGCCTGAATACCTTAAGGAAACATGTTTCCCCTTTAAAAACACTTTATTTTGTAAAAACAGAAGCAATTACTTTAAATTTTTTGGAAATTTTTGGTAAAAGAAAACTACACTGAAGGTATCGGTGTCATAAAATTCTAGAACACTTGCAAGTGCATGGAAATGCTGTTTAGAATCTTATCAAAATTATGTTTCTATCCCTTTATCCTTGAAAACATTCAAAATCAACAACAGCTATATGATATTCATCATCTCTTTTGTTTGGCTGAATTACAATGCTGCAATAACCCCATTTTTCATTGCAAATATATAGTATTTCATTGTAAATGTGCAGTCAGATTTGGATCAAGTGCCCCTGTGGGCTAGACCAGCAGCCTAATCTCTGTAGATAAGATGACTTAATTTTTAAAGTTCTGAACAACTGATAATAAATGAAGTTTTGGAGCACCAATTAGCATAACATGTTTATAAGCCCAGGGTAGACTGCAATATTACTCTGATCTGTTTTTCTCTCTAGGTATCAGCCATAAGGGATCTTGCTATCACCATTGGCCTTCTTCCTAAGTTCATCCATCCTGAAGCTGGACCTCAGTGCTGGGCCAAGTTGCACAGGGTCCCAGTGGGTAATTGAACTGGATTATTTGTCTTTTCAGGTTCTGCATGTTAATTACTATCATGGCTGATTCCAACCAAATCTTCACTTTAGGAGAAATGTTAAGGAACCAATTCACTAGGAAAAGATTCAGTAAGACACAAAAGCCTGCACTAACTGCCATCATATTTTATCTTCCTCCCTGAGGCTGTGTCCTCATCTAAACTTCAGCAATTAATCTTAGGAAGTAGCAAAGTTTTGTTGAAATAATAAAAACATAGAATTTATTGACATGTAGCTAATTTAATCTTAGAGACCCAGGGGCTATAAAAAGAAAGAAAAGAAATTGCACAGTTAATCACAAAACTTTGTCATAGAAAGGGAAACGTACATGTTTGCAATCATAAAACTTGAAAATCAGGTTGAAGAAGTTTTCTAGCTGCTTGTCTCTATCCAATTTTGGAAATGTCTTCCATTTTAGAACTCTCCCAAGTTTGAATGACTGTTGGTATCCGTGGTCATAAATGGATAGTGGTATATCCCATATATATTGAGAGGCTAAAAGTTGACATGAGCTGTTACCCATGAGCTGGGTCTAACAGACAATGTAATGAACTAATTTGAGTCTTTGCCACTTATAATGTGAATAAGTGGCAAAGTCCCAACCTATAATGTGAATAATATTCTTTTCCTTGGCTCTATTTCTTAAAAGCAAATGAATTAATCACTGGCTGGGTGCTCAGCTGTTTAGAGCATCATCCCAATACACCAAGGTTGTGGGTTCAATCCCCAGTCAGGGCATATACAAGAAGTAATCAATGAATGCTTAGATGAGTAGAAGAATGAAATTTGATCGATCTCTCTATCTCTGTCTGTCTCTCTCTGTCTCCCCTGCTCCTTCTCTATCTCTAAAATCAATCAATAATTTTTTAAAAAGCAAATTAATTCATGTTAATGGAGCTGCTTAGAAATGTTCTGACAGCCTTCATAGAGCATACAGCAGATGTTAATAAATAATTTGTTTTCTTTTCGCACCTTCACATGTCAGGGTGCTTAGTGGGGTTCAAAACATCCTAACTAGCCTAATTCGAGGATGGCACATGTGCCACACTCCTCCCTGAGGGGACCCAATTAATACCCTCTCTTTTGTCTGCGTAAGTTTAGGACAAACTGAGAGGTAAACACAGGAGTCAGACAGATAGAAATCAACTACTAATGATACAACTCTTGGGAACTTGGCTTGGGCATGGAAAGCAAGTAGACTTACTACTATTGCTTAAAATAAACTTCCCAGGTTTTGATCCTCTCTGGCTGGGGGCAGTGCCTGCCCTTCAGCCTTGCCACATGGTGGGGAGAAATAGGCCAAAACTGCATATACTTTGTAGTGAGGCAGTTCCCAAAGAAAGAAAAACCAGAAGGGACTACAGAAAGAAGTGTCAGAAGCACCTCCCATGCCCAAATTCTTCTCTCAAATCCTTTAATCTGATAGGTCATCCACATCTTGCCCCAACTCACCAGGAATAGGTAGGAAAGTGGCAAGAGACCAGCAGAATTACCCCACTCAGGTGGTTCTCAAACTTGAGTATATATCAGAATCACCTGGAGAGTTTGTTACAAACAAAACCCTGGACTGGCTTTAGAGTTGCTGATTCAGTAGGCTGGGTGAGGCCTGATAATCTGCACTTCTAACGAGTTCCCAGGTGATGCTGAATCACTGTTCTCAAGCAATGGTTCTCAACCTTGACAAACATTGGAATCAAGAAGAAAAAGGAGTGCTTCCTTCTCTCATCTTCCACTGGGTTTAACACCTCATTCTGGTCCAGCAGGAGTGTGGTACCCCATTCAGGCAAAGGAGTCAGTCTGTGGTCTACTGGAGTCGTGTAGCTCCCACTTCATGAAGTTTCTCCCTTAATGCTGATCACTGTTCTCTCATGGGACTGTTAATGCACAGTGATGACTTTTGTCCCCAGAAAGTTGTGTGATGGATCATAACGTAAATTTAAAACCTCAAATCATGTCAGACTTGAGCACTTCCTAATCTATTTCCCTCCTAAATTACGTCCCGCCATTGTCCAAAATAGCTCACTAGAGATTCTTCAGCGAAATTAAATGACAACATTAAAATATTCCAATTAAATGTCAACAATAAAATATTCCAAATTTGAGTATAAGCCTCCTACCATCATGAATTTCCCAGGTTGAAATGACAACTCCAAAATTAAATTCCCTGAATATTAAGGTCTAAAATCAAATTACTTTACCTTTGTGTTAAAAGCCAGAAGATATTAAAGTCCCAAACCCCATTCTTCATAATTTCTTATTCTTTGGAGTCCCTACTGAAGTAGACCTGCTCTTCTAGTAGCTGTGGTTGTGCTCTCTTCCACTGGAGTCGGTGTAGTTCTCTTAGGATCTTAATAGTTCAACGGTGCTCACATGCACCTCACGTTTGAGAAGGTCAAAGAGAACACTAAAGATTATCAAACTACCAATCTCACACCCACTTGTTTTAGAAAACAAGTCAAGCCTTAGCAGTTAGGAGACATCCCACACAAATTATATTCCCAGAACTCTCCACTTATTATTGCCAAAGACCACAGCAGAGATTCAGTGATGTCCAAGAGGGAATAGACAGAATAAACTGAACAGAATCCTTGGTTGCAGCTTTGCCACAATGCTGGTCATTCTATGTCTTTGTTGGAAGAATATGACCTTTATGACACCATATTAGGGAGAGGGGGCAGAAAGCCCATCAGTGGACACTGTCTCAGCAAATCAAGGGTGGAATTTGAGACATGGCTCCCTCCTAACAAAGACTAGAAATCTGTACTGGTGGCAGTCCTGGGTACTAGGTCTTATTTTATAATGCCTTTCTTTCCAATCCGATATACTAAAACCATCTTAATTTGCCATGGAGCCCTGTGTTTCTGGCACGTTGCTGCTGAAGTGAATGTGGGTTCCATCCTGGTACTTAGTCTCCTCGGTCTCTTATGGAGAGGCGTTTTCAGTCCTCTGCCACAGTGGTAGTTGTCACTGTTCCTTGTTGTGAAAATATTCAGACCCAGGAAGTCTGCCTCCAAGGGAAGTTTTCTCCCTTATCTCACATTAGTTTCAGTAGGAAAATCACTCTCAAAAGATTCCTAAATGGAAGCAGCTACTGCTGCTTCCAAAACCTGTGCCCCAGGGCGCAGCGAGAAACAAGACTCTGGTGTGTCCTCAAGATCTGTATTTCCTCAGCTTTTGAATAGTCCAGGTTCTGAAGCCTTTGAGCTCCATCTTGTTCTGCTGCAGTGGAATATGATTAAAATACACAGTTCCCTTTGTCCTCTTTTCAAAAGAATTGAACAATTGTTACTTATAATCAGCTTTATTAAGGTACAATTTACATAAAATAAAATTCACCATTGCCCTGGCCAGTGACTCAGTCACTTGGAGCATCATCCCATGCACCAAAAAGTTGTGTGTTTGATCTTCAGTCAGGGAACACACCTGGGTTGCAGGTTTCATTACTGGTCTCCAGGTGCAAATGGGAGGCAACCAATCGATCTCTCTCTTTCTCCCCCCACCCACCTCCTTCCTCTTTCTCTCAAATCAATCAACATATCCTCAGGTGAGAATTGTTTAAAAAATCACCATTGTTGTCCTGGCTGGTGTAGCTCAGGGGGTTGAGCACTGGACTGCAAACCAAAAGTTTGCTGGTTCAATTCTCAATCAGGGCACATGCCTGGTTGCAGGCCAGGTCCCCACTTTCGGGCGTGCAAGAGGCAACTGATCAATGTTTCATACATTGATGTTTCTCTCCCTCTTTCTCACTCCCTTCTCCTCTCTCTAAAAAATAAAATCTTTGAAAAAATCATCATTGTTAAGTATACAGTTTGATGAGTTTTGACAAATGTCTACAGTCATGTAACCACCATGATGATCAAGATATAGATAATCCCCGCAAACTCCTTTGTGTCTCTTTGAAGTTACTACCCTTCCCCCACCTGTAATAGAACCACTGATTTCTATTTCCCACTGCTGCTAAGAACCATGACTCCCAATGCCAGAGTCTTATGAAAAAGAAAGGAACTATTTATTCAAAAGTTACAGAGGTTTAGAATAATGGCAGAATTCTACTGTTAAATCCCATGCCCTTTAGAATAAAGAACACCCACAAACACACAGTTCTGCCTTCCCTTGCCAAACCAGGCCAGTCAGAGGTACCGTCTCTCAGGTAAAGAAATAAAAGTCTGTTGCTTAGCTGGGCAGATTCTCATCTGTATTCTGGCTTCTTCTAGTCATCTGTGCTCGGCTAGGCTCCTGCTCTTACTCCCAACAGCATATTCATGGTGGAGCAGGCAGGATCCTTCTGCATCCTTTCAAACTGCATGGCCAAGACAGCCTTCTTTGCTCCCAAGCAACTTGGTTAAGAGAGCAATGGCTGCCCTGCACTTGGGTTTAAACCTGGAGCAGATCTTTCTCCAGTAACCCTGTTTCCGTCTCCTCGCACACTGGGTTACACCTGCCCTTCTCAGCTGCCATTGTGAGTCCAGGTAGGCATGACCCCATGACATAGGAGCTGCCTCCAAGCCTCTCTCTTGCACTCTGAAAGCACCTCTGGCTACAACACAAGTTAGAGTCAACGCCCATCTTTCTGGCTTTGAGTGCCCGCAGCACAGCGACTTAACATTACTAAAGCACTGGTCAAGTTCTTTAGATACACAAAGTAACTCTCAATGGCCCCTGCTTGGCTTCCCCTTCTCCCAGCCAAGTTAGTGGGGGAACTGTCCCATTTTGGGGGACCCAGTATTCCCTGTTACACATCCACAGGTCAAAGAATTCACTGGTTTGTTCTCTCACTGCGTATTTACCTCTTTTACAGCTTTATATAAATAAATTACGCAGTATGTGGTCTTATAGGCCTGGCTTCATTCATTTACCATATGCTTTTGAGATTCACCTATATTGTTGCATGTATCAGTAGTAGTTTAATTTTACCCCTGAATAATACCCCATGTTACCAATTTTTTTTGTCCAGTAACCAGTTAATAGACATTTGAGTAATTTCCAGTTTGGGGCAACTTTTAATAACACTGACATGAACATATACATGCAAGTCTTTCTATAAACACATTTTTAATTCTCTTGCATAAATACCTAGGAATGGCATTACTACACCATATTATAAATATATAATTAACTTTTGAACAAACTTCCCAAATGTTTTCTATAGGATGTCATCATCTTGCATTATCATCAGCATTGTATGAGTGCTCTAGTTGCTCCACAGTGTCTCACCATTTGATTCTGATAGTCTTCTTAGTATTAGTCACTCTAGTAGATATATCATATTATCTCATTTTGGTTTTAATTTGCATTTTCCTAATGCAAATGATGTTGAGCATCTTTTCATGGGCTTATTTTCCAAGTGTCTATCTTTTTCTGTGAAATGTCTTTTAATCTTTGGTCTATTCTTTGTAAATCAAATTGTCTTTTCTTAATACTGTACTGTAAGCATTCTTTATGTATTCTGAAAGCAAATAATTTTGCTGAATATGTGTTTTGCAAATATCTTCTCTCAAGCTCTGTTTAGCTTTTGTGTTTCTCAACAATGCTGTTTAAAGAGCAGAAGGCTTTAATGTTGATGTTCAAGTTCCCATGTAAAAAAATTTTGCCTATTCAAAGGTCACAAAAAATGCTTTCCTTAAGTTTTTTATTTCTAGAAGTTTTGTAGTTTACCTCTTGCATTTAGGTCTATGATTCATTTCAAGTTAATTTTTGTACTTGGTGTGACAGAAAAGTGAAAGTTGTTTTTCTCCACATAATTTGTTCTAGCACCACTTGCATAAAAAAACTACCTCTTCTCCATTGAGTTATCTTGGTGCTTCTGCCAAAAATCAATTGCTGTATCCTGGTCCCCTGATATATACCAGTATATCTGTTCTTATGTCAGTACCCCAGTATCATTAATACATATAGCTTTATACAAAGTCTTAAAATTAGGGTGGCCCTTCAAATTTATTATTCTCTTTAAAAATTGTTTTGTCTCCCAGGGCTTTGCCTTATCATATACATTTTAGAGCCATCTTGTTAGTTTCTACAGAATCTCTGCAGGAATTATATTGGGATTGTTTGGGACTTAAAGATCATTGGAGGAAAGCAGTACTGAGTCTTCCAATCTATGAACGTGATATATCTCTATTAATTTAAGTAATTAAATGTTTTTTCAGCAGTACTTTTCATTTTTCAGTATACAGGTCTTAATGTATTTTGTAAAATTATTATTTCATGTCTTAATTATTTCATGTTTTCCAATATTATATATAAAATGGTATTTTAAAATTTCAGTCTCTAATTGTTATCTGCCTCTATGAGAGAGGCTTTTTCATCTAAAAACATTTAATCAAACTTGCATTTTCAGAATAAACCCTAGATGGTAATTATATATATTAGCTTTTTTTTATATTATTGGATTCAGCCTGCTAAAATTATGTGAATTTTATGTGAAAAAAATTATGTGAAAAATTGAGAATTTTTATATCTATATTCATGAAGATTATTGATGTGCAGCTTTCTTTTTTTGTAATATTATTGTGTGATTTTGGCATCAATGTAATGCTGAGCTCATAAAGTGAGCTGAGAAATATTACTTTCTCTTCTATTTTATAGAATTTTTTAAGAATTGGTATTATTTCTTCTTTAAATGTTTGGGACAATTCACAGTAAAGCCATTGGGGCTTGGAATTCTTTTTGCTGTTGCTGTTTTGTTGTAAGTTTTTTTATTATAAATTTAATTCCTTTAATAGATATAGGTTATTTACCTACATTTTTAGGTTATCTATTTTTTTACAAGACTATGGCAATTTGTATCAGACAAGGAAATTGTCCATTTCATTTAAGTTGGAGACTTTATTGACATATGTTGTTCATAATTTTCTTTCATTATCCTTTTAATGTCTGGAGAATCTGAAGTGATCCTTCTGTTTTATTCCTGACATTGATAATTTGTATTTTCTCTCTTGCTTTCCTGATAAGTCTGACTAGAGGTTTCTCTGTTTTATTGATCTTTCAAAGGATTATTATATTAGTTTCTTACTGCTGCTGTAATAAATTACCACAAACTTAGTGGCTTAAAACAAGAAAAATGTATTACCTTACAGTTCTGGAAGTCAGAAGTCCAAAATCAACTTCATGGAGATCAAGTTAACATACTGGCAGATCCAATTTCTTCTGAAGGTTCTGAGGTGATGACACATTTTCTTGACTTTTTTAGTTTCCAAAAGGTACTTGCATTCTTTGTCTCAAAAATCCTTCCTACATCTTCCAAAAGTCTTGCTTCTATCACCAAATTCTCTCTGATCCTCTTACCCCTCCAATAAGGATGCTTGTGATTAACTTGGGCCCACCCAGATAATTCAGGATAATCATACCTACAAAGTCCCTCTTACCAGATTAGGACATGGATATCTTAGGGGACCATTACTTCAGCCTACTATAGCTTTCCATTTCATTGTTTTTCTCTATTGTTTGTTCATTTCCTATTTTACTGATTTCCAATTATCTTTATTATGTCCTACTTTCTTTTTGCTATAGACTGCCCTCTTCTTGGGAGTTTAGATTTTTTATTTGACTTATTTATCCTTTTATAGTGAAAGTATTTATTGCTATAAATTTCCCTCTGAACACTGCTTTAAATACATCTCAATTTTTTTGATATTTATTTTCAATATCATTTCATTTAAAAACATTAACATTTGGTGAAGTCTTCTTTGACTCATGTATTACTTTTTTCTGATTTTTTATTTTTTTAAGATTTTATTTATTTATTTTTAGAGAGGGAAGTGAGGGAGATAGAAAGAGAGAGAGAAACATCAATGTGCGGTTGCTGGGGGTTATGGCCTGCAACCCAGGCATGCACCCTGGCTGGGAATCGAACCTGCGACACTGGTTCGCAGCCTGCGCTCAATCCACTGAGCTACGCCAGCCAGGGCTACTGATTTTTTATTTTATTTTAATTGTTGTTCAAGTACAGTTTTCTGCCTTTTACCCCCATCCCAGCCCACCACCCAGCCCTCCCCACCTCTCTCCTGTTTCCACCCCACCCTCTTGTTATTATCTATGTGTCCTTTATACTTGTTCCTGCAAACTCTTCCTCTTTTCCCCTGAAATTCCCTCCCCTCACCCCTCTGGTCAGCCTGTTCTCAATTTCAGTGTCTTTGGTTATATTTTGCTTGTTTCTTTGCTTTGATTAGGTTCCTGTTAAAAGTGAGATCATATGGTATTTGTCTTTCACCACCTGGCTTATTTCACTTAGCATAATGCTTTCCATTTCCATCCACACTGTTGCAAAGGGTAGGAGCTCCTTCTTTCTTTCTGCTGCATAGAATTCCATTGTGTAAATGTACCATAGTTTTTTCATCCATTCATTTACTGATGGGCACCTAGGTTGCTTCTAGCACTTGGCTATTGTAAATTGTGCTGCTATGAACATTGGGGTGCATAGGTTCTTTTGGATTGGTGTTTCAGGGTTCTTAGGATATAATCCTAGCAGTGGAATTGCTGAGTCAAAAGGCAGATCCATTTTTAGTTTTCTGAGAAAATTCCATACTGTTTTCCATAGTGGTTGTACCAGTCTGCAATCCCACCAACAGTGCACTAGGGTTCCCTTTTCTCCACAACCTCTCCAACACTTGTTGTTTGTTGCTTTGTTTATGATGGCCATTCTGTCTGGTGTGAAGTGGTATCTCATTGTGGTTTTAATCTGCATCTCTCTGATAGCTAGCGATACTAAGTATCTTTTCATGTGTCTCTGGACTATATATCCTCCTAGGAGAAGTGTCTGTTCAAGTCCCTTGTCCATTTTTTAACTGGGTTGCTTGTCTTCTTAGAGTGGAGTCGTGTGAGTTCTTTATATATTTTGGAGATTAAACCCTTGTCTGAGGTATCATTGGCAAATATATTTTCCCATATGGTTGGTTCTCTTTTTATTTTAATACTGTTTTCTTTAGTGGTACAGAAGCTTTTTATTTTGATGAGATCCCATTTGTTTATTCTTTCCTTTATGTCCCATGCTCTAGGAGACATATCAGTGAAAATATTGCTGCATGAAATATCTGAGATTTTCCTGCCTATGTTCTCCTCTAGGACTTCAATGGTGTCATGACTTATATTTAAATCTTTCATCCACCTTGAATTTATTTTTGTGTATGGTGTAAGTTGGTGCTCTAGTTTCATGGATTTTGCACATAGCTGTCCAGCTCTCCCAACACCATTTGTTGAGGAAGCTATTTTTACTCCATTTTATGTTGCTGCCCCCTTTGTCAAATATTAATTGACTGTAGAGATTTGGGTTTATTTCTGGGCTCTCTGTTCTGTTCCATTGGTCTATGTGCCTGTTTTTATGCCAGTACCAGGCTGTTTTGATTACAGTGGCCTTGTAATACAGTTTGGTATCAGGTATTGTGATCCCTCCTACTTTGCTCTTCTTTCTCAAAATTGCAGCAGCTATTCAGGGTTGTTTATGGTTCCATATAAATTTTTGAAGTGTTTGTTCTATGTCTGTGAATTATGCCATTGGTACTTTAATAGGTATTGCATTGAATCTGTACATTGCTTTGGGTAGTATGGACATTTTGACTCATGTATTATTTTTTAAATGTATTTTTAATTTGGAATTTTCTAGATCCACTTCTCTTGTTGATGTCTAATTAATTCCATATGTACAGTAAGTTAATTCTCTCATATGAACTTGAGCTTTTAAATTCATTACGACTTATTTTGTGACTCTATTCCATGTTTGAAAACATGTGTTCTGCTATTTTGAAAAGACTATGTATTCAACTGTTTTGAATGAAGTGTTCTATAAATATCAGTTAGATCCACTTGACAGATAATGTTGTTTAAGACCTACATGTTCACTCATTTTCTGTCTACTTTTTTCTATCAATTACTGGGAGAGGTGTGTTTGACTGTAATTGTGGATTTATCTCTTAGTTCAATAGCTGTGTGTTTCATGGATTCTGAAACTCTGTTATTAGATCCATACTCATTTAGGATAGTTGTCCTCTTGGTGAATTGACCACTTTATCATTATATAATGCCTCTCTTTATATCCATGGTAATAGTCTGTGTTAAGTTCTCAGGATAGTATAAAAGAGAACCAGAACCTGCGTGGCTGATTGGCCTTCCCTATTGATGCCTGGCATGTCATTTTAAAGCTAAAATCTCACATATAATGATTTTTAGGACACATGAAATGAAGCTTCTTTTGATTTTTAAAGTCTTAGACTATTGATTTGCAGCCAATCAATGACAACAACAAAAAAATGTTCCATTCCATATACTTAAAAGCTAACTTATGAAAACATTCTCTTTTCTCTCTAATCAAAACCTTGCCTTGACTCCCTCTGTTTGCTGAGGCTAACACAACTCTTGCATGTTTGGAAGACTGCCACTTGTTGCCCTGCCTGTGTGAAAACAGCTGCTGCTTGTAGATAAAGTTGTCATTAGTTGCTAAGTCAAACTCCCACCAGACTATGTTTATTAAACTGTAAACCCCAAAACTGCCACCCCAACCCCACCAGACAAAAGAGAATCACGTAACGGTAAAACCAGCCATGTGACACCCCAAAGCCCTACAAACCCCCAAAGTGACTCAGGCTTATCCCACCTAAGGTCTAAAGCCACTCAGTCAAAGCCTCGTGTCTTGTACTCCCCATATCCAACTGCTTGTCTGTCACTCAAGGTTCCTGGATTGTGCTCCAAATGTCAGGGGAGGGATGCCACATATTGGATTTCCCTAAACTCCATCACTTTCCTGTGCCCATACCAATCATTAGAGTTGATCATACAGTATGTGTAACAGGGCCTATTTCCCAATTATCCAGCCCCACATTAGACTGAATATGTTTTTTTCTACATCACTCAGCCCTCTGTAAGTCAAGATCGTGTCCTTGCTCTATTTCATGAGGGAAGCGCTTGCTAGTATCCTGTAATAGTGACAAGAGTGGGAGATGTCCCTCTCAGGACAGTTTGAGTGGAGGCTTGACCACATCTGGGATCCCCGTGGGTGTCCCTCTCTGGATGAGCCA
This sequence comes from Phyllostomus hastatus, assembly GCF_019186645.2. Classification (NCBI taxonomy): domain Eukaryota; kingdom Metazoa; phylum Chordata; class Mammalia; order Chiroptera; family Phyllostomidae; genus Phyllostomus; species Phyllostomus hastatus. Next base: position 1,896,678 of record NW_025333860.1, on the reverse strand, counting down.
CAGGCAGTGAGCAGTGCAACAGGCTGTATGATGCTCTGCCTCTCTCTGTGGTACCTGCTATCATACATGGGTCCCTCATCTTAGTCACTTGATTTTTTGTATAGCCTCTGGCTGCCTTCACGGCCATGTCCAGAATCACCTTCTGCTCCCCGTCTCCACTCATCCCGGATGATCCTCATATTCCTCCTGAGGAGGAGGGAGGGCCACCAACCTGTTCATCCATCTCTTATTAATCTTTACTATGGCATGCCCTATGCTCTTCTCCCCTCAGGCTCTTTCTTTACTGACTATTAAGTATCTAGTTTGAGCCCTAGCTGGTGTAGTTCAGTGGATTGAGCACAGGCCTGAGAACCAAAGGGTCTCAGGTTTAATTCCCAGTCAGGGCACATGCCAGGGTTGCAGGCCAGGCCCCAGTAGGGGACATGTGAGAGGCAACCACACATTGATGTTTCTTTTTTTTGTTTTGATGTTTCTCTCCCTCTCTTTCTCCCTCCCTTCCCCTCTCTCTAAAAATAAATTAATAAAATCTTTAAAAAAAACAAAAGAATCCAGTTTAGAGAGTCAAACAAAAGAAAGTAAAATTGAATGCTAACCACTTCTTTCCTTTTAAATGCTTTTTAATTATTGATTGATTTGAGAGAGAGAGAGAGAAAGGAGAGAAATCAATTTGTTCCTCTTATTTGTGTACTCATGGGTTGATTCTTATATGTGTCCTGACTGGGGATTGAGCCCATAACCTTGGTGTATCTGGAAAACACTCTAACCAAGTAAACTACCCAGCCAGGGCAACCACTGTTTTCTTTCCATTGGAATATTCTGACTAACTAGGAGAAACATCCAGGCTTATAGGAAAGTACAAAGAACACAGACGTGAAGATTTCTGGATTCTCAGTCAGGACACAGGCTCACTCATTCTGCACCTAGGAGGCCTCACAATCCTTCTCAACATCTATTCCATTAGAGTGTCCCATACAAGGAAAACTGTTAACCATCTTCTCTGGTCACATGACAGTGCTGGTAGTTAATTAAGTCAGGCAGCTTTACAAAGTAAGGTGTCACAGCTAGGAGAGACTAAGCTGCATGTCCCAGACACACTGCTGGTTGGAAGCAGGGCTGGGATTCAACTCCAGGCCACTGATGCACCAGCCTATATGCTGACCCATCATCTGCAATGACCTGACAGGACTGGCTGGCAGTCAGCTCAGAGCAAGATTGGGACACAGGGCAGAGGTCAAAGCAGGAGGTCACTTCTAAATGAAACTCACTTCTAAAGTGAAATGGCTGCAGGAGAAGATGGGAACAGAAGATCAGGAGTGGTCTGGGCCTGACCTGACTCTGTGTGGGTGAGCTGGCCAGTGGTGTCTGGACACTCTCCTCCCAAAGCACCAAATCCCAGTGAGACTCTCTTCAGATGCTTTTTGATTGTTTCTCATTCAAAGCTATTTTCTAAAGCTAAGGATTTTCCACCTGCCTTTATAAATAGGATATAAGTGTAATGTAGAAATCTAGGGGAGAAAAATCCATATCCCGTGGAGCTGGAGCTGTGTGTGGCAGAGCTTGAGGCTGCAGCAGGTACTAAAATTCCATCCAACGATGTCATTCCCCTTCTAGGCTGTTCTGTAGTTAGCTGTAAATATGATGTTTTAAAATTGTTCGGATCAGCAGAGAGCACTGTTGTGATGGGACTCTGAGGAAAGACCTCATATGGCTTTCAGAGATACAGTGGGAAAAATTACCAGCACTTGGGAAATTTTGAAATATTGGCCTTGCACTTACAATCCCAGAGAAAATGGACGCTTGATGGGGTTTTCAATGTTGACGAAGGACAAGCACGTTTCTTTCCCAGCTGACTTTTCAAATGTAAGGCTCATAGGTGAGGGATCACTCTGAGGGAATTTTGACCATTCTTGCCAACTCTAACTGGATCTGAACTGGTACCCGGAATAAGGTCCAAATCAAGCAATTGGTGCAGCAGCTGTGGCTGTCCTGAAAGGCCCTTTATCCAAACATCCGAGGCTGTGTCTGCACAGTAAGTAGTCCGAAGTACAGTCGACCCAATTGCTCTCCCGTCAGCACAGCTGCCTCTCTGTCTGAGCTCCTCTCGTGCCACAACCACCTTCACTCATGACACACCAGCCCCCCTGGCTGTCCTTACATTCCTCGAGCACACTGAGGTTTGCTCCTTGTAGCCTCTGCTGTTCCCTGTGCCTTGAATGTCCTGGCCCAGATCTGAGTATGGCTGGCTTCTCCTCATCATCCAGGGCAATCCTTAGGCAGGCCTCCCTCACCAACTGTTTAAAAAGAAGTTACCCAGGACCTTTCTTTCTCACCTTCATGTTTTATTTTCTTCATAGCAATTATTACTACTATTAATTTCTTATTTGTTCATCATTTTACTGCACCTTTCTCCCAGTAGGAGGTAAGCTCTTGTCTTCCTTGGGCACTACTGCATCCTGAGCATCTACAACAGTGTGTGTGGCACATTGTAGATACTCAAGAACAGACAGGTAGGGGAAGGGATGATGATGGATTAAAAGCCCAGTGCTGCTCTAGGTGGGGAGCCACCTGCTCCACTTGCCTAGGAGCAATCTACAGGGCTCTGGGAGGCGCACGGTACATCAGCACTGGCCAGCAGGGCTAACGTTTGGACTCAGAGTTGAAAGAAAGAATTGTGGAATTTGTGCTGATAAACTCGAATCTGTCCCATATCAGCTGACATGTGAGAAGAGCCATAGGGCTTTCTCATTTTAGGGAAAGCTACCGTTTCCTAACTCATTTCTTGAAGTGGTGACCCATTTTGAATAACTGTGGTTTCTCCGGTTTTTCTTGAAGTGTTATCCCCAGCTGGTGGCCTGTCCTGGTCTGCAGCACTGGGGAAGGTTGAAGAGCCCCCTGACGCAGTGCTGGAGGGTTAGGTCACTGGTCCCGGCTCTTCGCAGGATAATCCATTAAGAGTAAAGGCAATCGCCATTCCTGTGTTTCATTTACAAGAATCTTAGAGTTGCTGGGACCTTCCCCAGTGGTCCTCTGGTCCAACTTTCCAGGAAGTGAGGCACCTGCCATGACACAGTCAACAAATAGTTGCCCAGCCTCCGCATGAACAGACTCAACCACATCGCAGGGCGGGCAGCCCATATTTAACTCTGGGAAAACTTTCCTGAGGAAATTTTCCAATAAAATTGATTCTGTCTTTCTCTTTTTAAAATCTTCTCTGTGGGCAGTAGGTAGATATTTTAAGTTTGGGATTTGGGCCCTATGGAGTGAAATATCTAGAAACGTTGAGAGCTCTTTTGTCTCATGAAAATGATATTGAGAATAACCTAAGAGAAAGAATAACACCATTGGCTTTCCCATTCATAAATGTTCTGCTTGGCATTTCTCTGACATTCTGTGAGGTGAGAGAGCCTGAAGTTTACATTTCATTTGCATGTTATCCCACTGTGATAAGAAACAATTTCTCCTTGGCCGACTCTTATCATGTAGTTGCTCCAAAATCAGATTACAGCTGTATGTTTTGATTGATTAGTTAGTTCTGCCTTTTAAAAAAATCACATGTATCTTATCAGTGAGAATAAAGCTAAGAAAGCAATTACAACACTTACTTGTGGGTTTCCAAGAGTGTTTTAATAAGAAGCTGGGAAGAAACAACTCCTATATAAAGGTAAGACACCAATCATGAGTAAAGTTATCAAAGAACCCATGGGGTCACAGAATTTAATTCAGTTCAAGTAAGTTATCACTGGGCACCCATTAAATGCCAGGTCATTCCAGGAGCTGCACCGGACAGAGGACGAATATAACCTGAAGTTCATGTCCAAGTTGCCCAAAGAAGAAACCTTCCCCTCTCTCCCCAGGTAGGAAAATGTGTCCACTTCATGTTCCAGACTAGTGTCATGGGGTCCTTACCGGCATAAGAGAGTGGGGCTCACCTTTAGAAAGATGCTACGTGTATTCCAAACTTTGGGACCAGAGGTCCTGGAATGAGTCCCTGCTCAGCACTTACTAGTTTCCTGACCTTGGGCTCGTTTTTTTAACTCTGTATTTGTTTTCTCATCTGCCACACGACAATACTATTTTTCTTGCAAAGCTGTTGGGAAAACTAGAGATAGTATATGTAAATCTCCTAGAACAGCGAGTATGTAGCCAGCCCCTAGGTAGGGTGCGCCAGCTAGAGTCTGCGTTTGTTTTCCCTGTCCAGTTGCAGACATGCAGGTCGGGCACGCAGCTTTTAGCGGTTCCTAACTTTATCCTGCTGAAAGGTCACCTTAGGGGTCCTGCGCCAAGCCAAGCTGCAGAACCCCTGTCTGGCCCTTCGTTGTTTAGGAGGCCGGGACAGCAGCTCTGCAGAGGGCGTGATGCGGTAGAGAGGCTGAGACTCCGGCGGGCACACAGAGGCCTCGGAGAAGGCCGGTGAGGGGAGGCAAGGGAAAGAAATCCGGGATAATGTGTTTAATTCGATCCATTCCCTGGAGTCATTAAAATGCATCCTCTCCTAGGCTCTAAAATTCTTGAGCTGCAATAATCAGTCTGACTAGCTGTTTGCTGAAGATAATGGAAGCTCAACTTCAAGAGACGATTAAAATCCCAGGCCTGTTGAAATACTGCCCTCTTGTGTTGCGGGCTGAGAGCAGTCTCCTAGGAAATGGCTCTGTCACCGGGCCTCTGACTCCATAAACTTCCAAACCAGAACTAAACGCAAGGCGGCCCCAAGTGATCCATCTAATGAGTGGGGTTTGGGACGGGGGTGCCAGGAGTTCAGTCCCGTATCCACGATAGAGAATCACAGACGCCTCTGTCGCTCCTTTTCAAAGGGTCCCCAGCTGAATTCTGAAGGAACTACTGACCTCGGCTGCATCTTCTCCACAGGAAAAGAAAAGAGCTTTAGAGAAGTGACCAAACTCCAAACAGGAACTCCTCTCTGCTCCTCTCCTTTCACTTCTTCATAACCCTTCCACTTATGGAGTGACTTCCAAGAGAGTAGAACTTAAATGTTCTTACCCCCACCCCCAAAAAGGGCAGGGGGGTAAAAAAGATAAAATATTTGGAACAAGACATGTCACACTGTAATAGTAGTTACGACTAGTCATCACTATATATTTTTTCATGTCTCAGGCTTGGCCCTAGGCCTCACAAATGCAGCTAGGAAATAAACATGTTCCCTCCTGAAACATACATCCACAAATCCTGGGCTTCGGGCAAGTATTTGGGGTTTTATCCACACTGGAGGGCAAAGAGAGTCATGCTCCTACTGTGTAAAAAAAAAATTTTAAGACAAAACAATTCATGGTAGACCCACTAGGAATACTAGTGCCAATTCTACACACAGCCAGAATGTCCACAGGTAAGTGTCTGTATGCCTTGGAAAGCTCTCGTCAGATATTATTCACGAAATAGAATCCCCTCCAAATTCCAGGGATTACCCAGATTTTTAGCAAAAAGGGAAGACTGGTCTTCAGGTAGGTAGGATATGGAGCCACCTGATTTAGGTCATGAGCTGTCTTTGGAATTACATTCCTTCGTCTCACAGAGTTAGTCTCCAGAAGTCCTCTGCTTAGAGGTGCATGTCCCCTGCCCGCACTGGCTCGTTCATCATCGGCCCTAACACACACTGTGAGGGTGTTTTTAAATCCTTCCCAACTTGACAGCTAAAGCCAAGGAGGCTCAAAATGAGTACAGTTTCAAAAATAACTTTTTCTGATTTTTTTTCTCCAGCATGGTGGCCTCAGGGTAGTTCTACCTGTTGCGTGGTGGCCGGCTGTCCCACCAGCGAGTGTTCCAAGGGAACCAGACAAGATTGTACGGGCTCCTCGCACTTAGCCCTGAAAGTCACACATGGCGCTTCAGACACATCCTACTCTTTACTAGAAAGTCATAGGCCAGTCCATATTCAAGGGACGGGAGTTAACACCACCCCTTGATGGGCAGAATGACACCATCATGCTGTGGAACAGCTGCTGGGACGTGCGACATTGCTTCAGTATCCTTTGGAACATGCTATCTACCATAGCCAAGCCAGACCTTGGCAAGAGTGACAGTAGATGTGCTTGTCCCTCCATTCCTGCAGCTCTAGCCCCACGCCTCTCCCCCCATCTGTTGCCCTTACCCTCAAATTCACCTAGCCCCAGATTCTACTTTGTTCTCCTGACATCTCCTGACATCTCCTGGCACTTCCTTCCTTACAGCATTTGCCTCATTTATGTCCCATTTCCTCCTGACCCCATTACATGACTGGAGACAGCACTTTACAGTGGAAAGAACACTGAACTGGAAAGTCACGTCCTAGTGCTTCACCAATGAGCTGGGTAAACCGGGATGACTCAGAACTAGCGCAGTTTTCTCACTTACGCAACACTGGAAAGGGGGTTGGGGACTAAGATAAAACCATGCTCAGTATCAAGTCTAATCATCCCTAAATTGAATCTGTTAAAGAGTAAATGAATAGCACCAACAGACCACTATTTAATACCACTAAAAATATTTACTCGGTATCTGCTTTAAACATTTCTGGAAAGAACTGTTCCTGTCACTACAGGAAAGAGAAGCTTAAAAGTTCATTGGCATACACAAATAGGGAAAAAGTTAGCAAAAAATATGAAGCATGCCACTAGTTGACTGACTGTGGTTTATTGTAAATACATAATCCAGTAAGTGTATTCTGAGTCCCTTTGGTAATATGACAATTTACTGCATGGTTTTGGAGGTGAGGCTCATTTTAACAGGGTTCTTTTTCAGTGTCTAAGGCAAAAGAAGGAACTGTCTGAGAATTTGGGAGTCATTGTCAGGGTCAGCCAGAGACATTCTGGCTTGTGGAGAGTACACATTCCACAAAGTACTTCACACACTGCACCTGCAACCATGTATTTTAAGAAAAGTCACATGACGTGTGGATGTCAATAAAGAAAGAAATTTCACAGAAATACTGTTTTTTCCCTGCCATCCTGAAGTGACAGAAGATAAAGCTTGTGTTTTCTGTGTGGCACATGGAGACCTGCTGCTTCTGCTCTGCCTGTGCTGGCTTCCACACTCAACCACAGAGGGAGCTGTGGTGTGCAGGGTGCGTGGCCATTCTGCCCATCAGGACCCACCATCACCTCCTCCAATGTTACTTGATCACTTAAATAGCAAGTCATGTCAGTGGGGGGAAACAGCCCTCCGCCCCAGTCTATCAACAGGACAGACTGTGGCATCCTGAGTTTAATCCAAGAAAGAACATCTAGAGAGCCATTTGAGCTTGAGTTTTTCAAATGTAAGTGACCTGCAGAAGCATTATAAAGCTGACATGAGAAATCCCAGGTGTGTCAACAGGTCTACCATGGTATGGAGCCTGGCACTCAGCAAATGCTCAGTGATAGTTTTATAATTTGCAGTTCAGATGGTTTCTCAGGCGACTGTGGAGACCTAGCTTCAGTTGGATAAAAAATGAAGTAGTAAGGAGTCAAACCTAAGACAAGCCTAGAGTCAATTTATAAAGAGAAGGAACTAATATCACTGCTCAGGGTCAAGACCACCGGAGAAAAGCCCATCTCATCAGGTGGCTCTGACCAACCCCCTCCCAGTCACCTGTGCCTGCTGCAGGTTCACCTGCTGGGCCGAGATAGTCTTTCATGGGCTCTAAGACAAGGCAGCACCACGGAAGAAGTCTCAGTTCTCCCATGAGGACTTAGTTGATGGGAGGGGACAAGTCACCACAGAAGGGACACAAACCCGGCTCTGAGATTGCACTGTGTGAAGCTGAGCAAGCACATTCCCGTTTCCTCTCGGGGCCTTAGGCCCCTCACCTCTCACTGCAATTGGAGGTCGAAGAGGACCAGGGGGTTAGACTAGATCATCTCTAAAAACCTGTCAGTTTTATTCATTATTTTAAAAAATTAAGTGGACTCCTGGTTTCTAAACTTTTCAGTTTTAGTCTGGCCTAAATTTTGAGTTAATATAAACCAGGCTTCTCCATTTAAAATAAGGACTTACATATGTATTATTTCTTATGGACAAATGGCTTGTTGAGAAATTTGCTTTTGTCATCCTTTTCTTAAAAGAAGGATTTAATAGCTTGCAAGTTACAATAGAAGCAGCTGAGAGAATTCTGGTCTTCTAACTATAAGCTTATGCTCTTTCTAATCCTATTTCTATAATTTCTATAATCAAATTGGGCAATATTGCAACAACCCATAAAGGTAAGGTATTGAAGAATGCTGCATAAAGCACCCGATATCTTCCGATTTCCCATCTTACTTCTACTACAACGTAAGGAGGGTGGAGGAGCACCCACCTCTTTGCCACAACACAGGGCGCAGGAGCAGGTGTGTACATTTTCCAAGGACCAGGCAAGAAGAAGGGATGGTGGACAGGCACAGTGAAGAGACCCTTTAGTAGATGCAGGCCCACTAGAGAGTTCTTAAAGAAATGGTCCCAGAAGAGTCTTCCTTATTTCAAGCTCTTCTTATTGATATTTCTCCAAAGCAAACACAGGTATTTCCAGCCAAGATTCTGGTCTTTCTGCTATTTCAGTCTAAGATTCTTTTTCTCTTGAAAATCACCTTTGTACCACTAGCTCATTTATGCACTTCCTCCTCAAAACTTGAAAGTAATGACACAGATTAACTTGCTAGAACCCAAGTTCATATCTCTGTATTTCAAGTTTTTTGTTATCACAATTGTTTTATGTGAATAATCTATTTTGTTAATATTTGTTTTGGTTTTCTTTTTTAGTCATTTCAGGGGTTATTGAGCTGTAAAAGGATAAAATGCATACAAGAATAAAACAAATTTTTTTTTCTTTTTTTTATTTTAATCATTGTTCAAATACAGTTTTCTCCTTTTTACTCCCAATCCAGTCCCCCCTCCCACCCTCCCCACTTCCCTCCTATTACCACCCTCCCCCTAGTTTTTGTCCATGTGTCCTTTAAGTTTGTTCCCGTGAACCCTTCCCAATGTCCCCTGAAATTCCCTCTTCTCTCCCCTGTGGTCACCGTCAGCCTGTCCTCTATTTCAGTGTCCTTGGTTATATTTTGCTTGTTTCTTTGTTTTGTTATTTAGGTTCCTGTTAAAGGTAAGATCATATGGTATTTGTCTTTCACCACCTGGCTTATTTCACTTAGCATAGTGCTTTCCATTTCCATCCACGCTGTTGCAAAGGGTAGGAGCTCCTTCTTTCTTTCTGCTGCATAGAATTCCATTGTGTAAATGTACCATAGTTTTTTCATCCATTCATTTACTGATGGGCACCTAGGTTGCTTCTAGCACTTGGCTATTGTAAATTGTGCTGCTATGAACATTGGGGTGCATAGGTTCTTTTGAATTGGTGTTTTAGTAGTCTTAGGATAGAGTCCCAGCAGTGGAATTGCAGGGTCAAAAGGCAGATCCATTTTTAGTTTTCTGAGGAAGTTCCATACTGCTTTGCATAGTGGTTGTACCAGTCTGCAGTCCCACCAGCAGTGCACTAGGGTCCCCTTTTCTCCACAACCTCTCCAACACTTGTTGTTTGTTGCTTTGTTTATGATGGCCATTCTGTCTGGTGTGAAGTGGTATCTCATTGTGGTTTTAATTTGCATCTCTCTGATAGCTAGCGATATTGAACATCGTTTCAGGTGTCTTTGGATTTTCTGTATATCTTCCTTGGAGAAGTGTCTGTTCAAGTCCTTTGCCCATTTTTTAATTGGGTTGCTTGTCTTCTTAGAGTGTGGTCTTGTAAGTTCTTTATATATTTTGGAGATAAACCCTTGTCTGAGGTATCATTGGCAAATATGTTTTCCCATACAGATGGTTCTCTTTTAATTTTGATACTGTTTTCTTTACCTGTGCAGAAGCTTTTAATTTTGATGAGATCCCATTTGTTTATTCTTTCCTTTATGTCCCTTGCTCTAGGGGACACGTCAGTAAAAAAGGTTCTTCGAGAAATATCTGAGATTTTCCTACCTACGTTCTCCTCTAGGACTTTAATGGTATCATGTTTTATATTTAAGTCTTTTATCCACCTTGAATTTATTTTTGTATATGGTGTCAGTTGGTGCTCAAGTTTCATTTTTTTGCACGTGGCTGTCCAGTTCTCCCAACACCATTTGTTGAAGAGGCTATTTTTATTCCATTTTATGTTGCTGCCTCCTTTGTCAAATATTAATTGACCATAGAGACTTGGGCTTATTTCTGGGCTCTCTGTCCTGTTCCATTGGTCTATGTGCCTGTTTTTATGCCAGTACCAGGCTGTTTTGATTGCAGTGGCCTTGTAGTATAGTTTAGTGTTGGGTATTGTGATCCCTCCTACTTTACTCTTCTTTCTCAAAATTGCAGCAGCTAGTTGGGGTCATTTATAATTCCATATAAATTTTTGAAGTGTTTGTTCTATGTCTGTGAAATATGCCATTGGTACTTTAATAGGAATTGCATTGAATGTGTAAATTGCTTTGGGTAGTATAGACATTTTGATGATATTAATTCTTCCAATCCATGAACACGGTATATGTTTCCATTTGTTTGTGTCTTCCTTGATTTCTTTCTTCAGTGTTGTGTAGTTTTCTGAATACAGGTCTTTTACCTCTTTGGTTAGGTTTATTCCTAGATATTTTATTTTTCTTTTTGCTATTTCAAATGGGATTTTTTCCTTGATCTCTGCTTCTGCTGTTTCATTGTTGGTGTATAGAAATGCCTTTGATTTCTAGATATTGACTTTGTATCCCGCTGTTTTGCCAAATTCATTTAGTAGGTTGAGCAGTTTTTTGGTAGAGTCTATAGGATTTTCTATGTATACTATCATGTCATCTGCAAACAGTGACAGTTTTCTTTCCTCCTTTCCAATTTGGATTCCTTTTATTTCTTTTTCTTGTTTGATTGCTGTGGCTAAAACTTCCAGTACTATATTGAATAGAAGTGGTGAAAGTGGACAGCCTTGTCTTGTTCCTGATCTTAGTGGAAAAGATTTTAATTTTTGGCCATTGAGTATGATGTTGGCTGAAGGTCTCTCATATATGGCCTTTATTATGTTGAGGAATGCTCCCTCTATTCCCACTTTGCTGAGTGTTTTTATCATGAATGGGTGCTGTACCCATTCATGGGTACAGCATTATCAAATGCTTTTTCTGCATCAATTGATATGATCATGTGGTTTTTGCCTTTGCTTATGTGATATATTACATTTACTGACTTGCGAATATTGAACCATCCTTGCATCCCTGGAATGAATCCCACTTGGTCATGGTGTATGATCTTTTTAATGTATTGTTGGATGTGGTTTGCCAGTATTTTGTTGAGGATTTTAGCGTCAATGTTCATCAGTGATATTGGCCTGAAGTTTTCTTTCTTTGTTGTGTGTTTATCTGGTTTTGGAATTGGGATGATGTTGGCCTCATAAAAAGAGTTTGGGAGACTCCCATCTTTTGGGATTTTTTGGAATAGTCTGTGAAGGATAGGGGTTAGCTCTTCCTTAAATGCTTTGTAGAATTCTCCTGTGAAACCATCTGGTCCAGGGCTTTTGTGTGTTGGGAGTTTTTTGATTACTGCTTCAATTTCTTTTTGTTGTTATTGGTCTGTTCAGGCTTTCTGCTTCTTTTTCATTGAGTTTTGGAAGATTATATTTTTCTAGAAAGTTGTCCATTTCACCTAGGTTTTCAAATTTCTTGGCATACAGCTTTGTAGTAATTTCTTACAATCCTTTGTATTTCTGTGGTATCTGTTGTAATCTCTCCTCTTTCATTTCTGATTGTGTCTATTTGGGTCTTCTCTCTTTTTTTCTTGATGAGTCTGCTTAAAGGCTTATCGATTTTGTTTATCTTTTCAAAGAACCAGCTCTTGCATTCATTGATCCTTAGAATTGTGCTTTTAGTCTCTATGTCATTTAATTCTGCTCTGATCTTGGTTATTGCCTTCCTTCTGCTTGCTCTGGGCTGCCTTTGTTGTTGTTCCTCGAGTTCTTGTAGACATAGGGTTAGGTTGTTTGTTTGGAATGTTTCTAACCTTTTTAGGTGGGCCTGTATCGCTATGAACTTCCCTCTCAGGACTGCCTTGGCTGTGTCCCATAAGTTTTGGGTTGTTGTGAGTTCGTTTTCATTTGTTTCCAGAAACCTTTTGATTTCTTCCCTAATATCATTCTTCACCCATTCATTGTTTAATAGCATGCTATTTAATCTCCATGATTTTGAATGTTTTGGGTTTTTTTCCTTGGGGTTGGTTTCTAGCTTCAGTCCCTTGTGGTCTGAGAAAATGCTTGGTATGATTTCAATTTTCTTGAAATTCTTGAGGCTTTTTTTGTGTCCTATCATGTGGTCTGTCTTTGCGAATGTTCCGTGTACTTTTGAAAAGAATGTATATTTAGCTTCTTTTGGATGGAGGGCTCTGTATATATCAGTAAAGCCCATTTCATCAAGGGTATTGTTCAATGTCACAATATCTTTGTTGATATTTTGTTTGGAAGATCTGTCCATTTTTGATAGTGGGGTGTTAAAATCTCCCACTATAATTGTGTTGCTGTCCATATCTTTCTTGAAGTCCTCTAAGATTTTCTTTATGTATTTGGGTGCTCCTATGTTGGGTGCATATATATTTACAATATTTATGTCTTCTTGATGGATTCTTCCCTTGAGTATTATGAAGTGACCTTCTGGGTCTCTCTTTATGGACCTTTTTTGGAAGTCTATTTTTTCTGATATGAGTATTGCTACCCCGGCTTTTTCTTTCCTGTCCATTTGCTTGGAAGATTTGTTTTCAGCCCTTCACTTTCAGCCTGTGTAGGTCTTTTTATCCTGAGGTGGGTCTCTTGTAGACAGCAGATATGTGGGTCACTTTTTCTTATCCATTCAGCTATTCTATGTCTTTTGATTGGAGCATTTAATCCATTTATGTTTAAGGTTATTATTGATAGGTACTTATTCATTGTCTTGTATGTATGTGTGTCCTCTCTCTCTCTCTCTCTCTCTCTCTCTCTCTCTCTCTCTCTCTCTCTTCCCTCCCTTCCTTAAAGCAGTCCCTTTAGCATCTCTTGCAGAGCTGGTTTGGTCGAGGTGTATTCTTTTAGACTTCTTTTGTCTGGGAAGCTTCTTATTTGGCCTTCTATCTTGATCGAGAGCCTTGCTGGATATAGTAGCCTTGGTTGCAGACCTCTGGTTCTCATTACCTGGAGTATTTCTTGCCATTCTCTTCTCGCTTGAAGTGTTTCCATTGAGAAGTCAGTTGTTAGCCTTATTGGGGCTCCCTTGTATGTAACTTCCTTTTTCTCCCTTGCTGCCTTTAAGATTTTCTCTTTGTCTTGAAATTTTGTCATTTTAATTATGATGTGCCTTCGGGTGGGTCTCTTTGGGTTCCTCTTGATTGGGACTCTCTGTGTTTCCTGGATTTGTGTGACTTTTTCTCTCATCAAATTAGGGAAGTTCTCCTTCATTACTGTTCAACTAGGTTTTTGATCCCTTGCTCTTCTTTGTCTCCTTCTGGTATTCCTATTATATGGATATTATTACGTTTCATATTGTCTTGCATTTCTCTTAATCCCTCCTCATTCTTTCTGAGCCTCTTTTCCTTTTCTTGCTCTTTCTGGATGCTGTTTTCTACTTTGTCTTCCAGCTCACTAATCTGATCTTCTGCTTCATCAATCCTGCTTTTCATTCCTTCTACTGTGTTCTTCAGTTCAGAAATTGTATTCTTCATTTCCTCTTGACCTTTGTTGAGAGTTTCTATTTCCTTTTTCATGTTTATATAGTTTGCAGTGAGATTGATGTAGTTTCCCTCTAATTTCTGAAAGCTCATTGTGAGTTCATTGAACTTCCTGGTAAGCATTGTTTTGAACTCACTATCTGATAGTTGAGTTGCCTCTATTTCATTTAGCATTTTTCCTGAGGCTTCCTCATTTCCCTTCAATTGGGGGTTGTTTCTTTGTTTTCTCATTGTTTGTGGGTTTCTTCTTTTTTCTTCTTGTTTGCTAATTTGAACTGTTCTGATTCCCTGTAATTATGGTGTGAACTTCTGTGGTAGAATATTTGTGAGATTCAGTGGTGCAATCTCCTTCGTGTATCCTGGTGTTCACAGCTTCCCCCTACTCTTTTTTGGGATCAGTTGGAGGAGTAAGGCAAAATGGTTTAAAACAGCAAGACAGTATACTATGATATTTACTTTAGCAGCCAGTAGAGAAGAGATGGGTTATCCTTTGGCTCCTTATAGTGTTAACCGTGATCCTCCACCCCACTATCCATGTTTTAGAAAGGATAGAAAGAAGGTAAGACTCTTATTGGGGACGAGAGTATTGTTAATTGGTCTAGAAAGCTGTGAGGCTGTGGGAGGTCAGATTCTAAGGTAGGGTTGGACTAAAGATTAGTATATAGGAGTAGTGAGTAAAAGAATAGAGACAACCCCCACAATAGTATAGTTCAGAAAATTGCAAAGTGGGCTCAGATCAGGTAGGGGGTATTGAGAAGCATTTACAATTGTATAGACTAGGTCTTACTAGCAGTAATAGTAAAGTGACAGTCTTGTGGCAGAATCGATGAGGTCTAGATAACAAGAATAAAGAGTATAGAACCTTGAGAGGTGTATTAATGGAACACAGATGAAGGATAGTAACTTATCAACACCTTGTGACTCAGATACCAGGGGGAACCTATCAAATGACAGTATAATCAGCCAAGCAAAGAAGATTATACAGAAAGAAAAAGAATACCCAAATATTATTAAAATAAAAAATGTCAGAAAAGTGAGAAAAAGATCATGCAAATTTACAGTAACTTGCAAGATTAAAAAAAAGGAAAGAAAAGCAGAAGATGTAGTGCAGGAGAGATAAATTTGGAGTGGAAAGAATATTATTAGGATGAATGGAAGAGAAACATAAGGGATTGAGAGATAAAAATAATAAGAATTGAAAAATAAAATGTCACATAAAACACAAGATAAAATCAATCAACCAACAAGAGCCAGAGAAACCAAATAAAACCAAACAAAACCAAAAAAAATAAATAAATAAAAAACCAAAAAAAAAAAAAAAAGCCTCCTGTTGGTTTCTAACTGACCAGACCAGTTTTTCTAATCTTGCTGGCTTCAGCTGGCTGAGGGACCTTTGAATGCTTCTCTCTCTCCCAGCCAGATCTCAGCAAGTCTGTCAGGTACCCTGGGTGCTCCCAAACACACTGGCTCTCTGGATCTCACTTCCACATTCTTCCGGACTCTGGGGTCCTGCAGGGTTCCAGCTCTATGATCTCAGGAGGCACCGGCGACATTTTGGTATTCACTGCGCCCTCCCTGGGGATCGTAAAAGGGCACACCCCTCCCCCAAACTTTTGAGATTCGGGGTCTAGGATCGCCCTAAGTGCCTCGCCAGGACCCTTCCAGGTTCAAAGCGCGCAAGAGTCAGTCTTCCGGACGGTGCACGAGGCAAGCCGTTTCCAGCTCGTGTTCCCGCCACACTCGGACCAGGTGTTGGCGCCTTTCCTGGCTCCCCCCGTCGGGCTGGCTGGAAATTTCTGAACCACTACTGTAGGAACACACCAAGCACCACGTCCCTCCCAGGATCGCAGCGCGCGATTCAGGCCTCCCTATGGGGCGCAAGCCGAGTGCGGCCCGGCTCTGTACTCCACCGATCTGCACTTCCACCAGGCTAGGGGTGCAGGCACTCTTCTAGGCTGCCCCTGGTCCTGTCAGCTAGAGGTCCTCAATTCTCCTAGGTCTCTGGGCGGATGTTCATAGTCCCTGGGCGATTTTTTCCCAGTCCAACTGGCCAATCTGTTCCTTCTAGCAACACGTTCTCCCCTGGAGTTGCTCACCGCGACTTCCCTCTCCCGGGAGCCCTGGGGCAGACCCCAGAGCACTGGGCGGGCCTGGGGTCTGCACAACCCTAGACCCCGAGCTGATCCCTGGGCCCCTTTTGTCCTGTAGCAGTCTCCTTACTGTCTGGTTTTCCAGTGAGTGCAATAATTTTTGATGTCCTGCTTTCAAAAGTGATTCAGTAACCTAGCCCACTTGCTCTGGTTCTCCACTGATCCGCAAGTTTCCCCCCTCTTCACAGAAGCCGAGAAAAATGCTGCCTAGAGTAAAGCCGCCATCTTCTGTCCAGAATAAATAAATTTTAAAGAATGTTTTTTAAAAGGTTTTTTATCTTTTTTGTTTACAAGTTATACATGCTCATTGTAGAAGATATAAAAAATATAATAAAACGTGAAAAATAACTACCTGACTATCATAACCTACCACCGTAAAAAGAGTTGCTATTGACACTATTTTTTGACAGGATCAGTCTGTACTCTTTGGGAACATGGCTTTTTTTCACTCAGCAGCATGTGATGAAGAACAGTTTCTGGCAACAGCTGAATGTGTACCCTACTGTCAGTCTTGAGTCAGAATGCCACTTTGGGGGACATTGTTTTTTTAACTACATTTTGGATAAGAGGGACTTCAAAACTAAACAACTCAACAATATAACAAATTTTGGTTTGTATACTTTGTATATTAATAAAACTGATAGTTCTTAAACATGGTCTTGGAATGATGTTGATATAAACACTTTTGTTATCTTCCTGTTCTTTGCATTGTAACAGTTCCATCGGCCATTTTGCAAGTAAATGTAACTCATGTTAGTTTCCACAAAAATCCCCAAATCTCAGAGGCTTAACACAATAAAAATGTATTTGTTGCAAACAAATAAGCAAGCAAACTAGAACCAGAGACATGGAAATAAAGAACAAACTAACAGTGACTAGAGGACAGAGGGGTAACGGGGGAAAGAAGGGGAAGGGTCCAGTCAAGGAACACGTATAAAGGACCCACGGACAAGGACAATGTGGGGGAGGATTGAATGTAGGGGGGACAGGAGAGAGTAATGGGGAGAAAATGGGGACAACTGTAATGGGACAATATAAATAAATAGATAAATAGAAAAATAAATAAATATCAAAAATCAAATAAAATTTTTAAAAAATTACTTGTTGCTTGTGCAATATTCAACAAAGTTTGAGCAAATTCCCTCCCTTGCTGTGCTATAAGCAGTGACTTGAAGATATGAGTTCTTTCTGCTTAGAAGTTCTCACCTGGAATGTATTGACCATGGAAGAAGAAGACTGTAAAGAGAGGGAAATCTTACTGGTGGTATTATGTTCAACCTTGAGGTTCAGTGCATCACCCCTCCACACCTTATTGGCCAGCATGGGGTCACATGGTGTAAACCTACCTGTGAGGGAGTCTTAGAAATGATGTCTTCCTTTATTCCCCCCATCCATGCAAAAAAAAAAAAAACAAGATTGGCAAACTCTAACAACTGACAGGACCACTTACAAATGTGTCATTCCTTATGTTTCTACCTTAACACTTTTTATTGGTTTGGGCCATTTAAAGAGCTATTTATTGGACAACCAACTGGATTCTATAATCCAGATCACTCCTTGATGGCTAAAATAGCCAGAATGTGGTATATGAACACATACTCACATTCATTCCCTCTCCCTCCTTCTTTCTCTTTCTCATTGCTAACAGCAAAGTTAATTTGGGTATACTAATAACAGATCCTCATAATAAGCATAGCTTTATCTCACTCACTATGCTGTGTGCTTCACTTTCAATTATCTCAATTGATCTTCACAAAATTATATGAGGCAGTCATTAATTATTATTCTCATTTTACAGATAAGGAAATGAAACTTGGGTGACGTAATTTGCTCAAAGTCATACAATGACCAAGTCATACAATGGAAGGCTGGGAATTCTATCTGAGTTCATCTGACTTTCAAACCTGTGTTCTTAACTCCTGCTGTGTACTGGCCTCCTGTCTAGAAAGGCATTTCTGGAGTGAGGAGGAAGAAAACACCATAAGCAGGGAACTTTAGGCTCTTCTGATCTTACGTTACACTGATTCTGAGCTTGATTCTCTGCTCTCTGATCCTCTCTGCAGCTCTGTTGTCCATGACCTACATTGAAGCTGCATGTGGCCAGGCTCTATGCTGTTCTGCAGGACGATGCTTCCACTGCTCTGCCCTGCCTCAAATCTTACTCCATGCTCCACCCTGGCCTGTGGAGTGACCCGTGTGTGGAACATGGCTACAAAACGCAGCCTGTTACATTAGTCTGGGCCACTCTTGCTCAAGCTTGATATATTGCCATATACTATTTTTAAATGTTTGCATTTGCAGCTTTATCTCCCCCAACTAGAGGGTTAACTGAAACCAAAGACATGCATTGTCCCCCATCACCTAGCCCAGTACAAGGCACAGCAGAAGTAGCTGGAAAACTCTTGATGATTTAGGTTAGCAGCCCTGATGCTGTTAGCAGCTCTGTACCTCAGCTTCCTCCTCTGTAACATCAGGAGCTTGGGTGGGAAAAGACCTACGGCTTCACACAGCTCTAGGATTCTCTGTTTCACAGGGAATTTCTCTGCAAGGGTCAAAACACTTCATAAATTTTTCCTGCAAAGCCAGAGTGACCAAATGGTCACACAATGAGTATAGTCACATACTCACTAGCTAACCTTTCCAAAAACATGTGACTATAACTGAATTTCCATAAAGAAAATTGCATTTTAAAGAAACAAAAAGCCATTATTATAAAATGACTTGTAATAAAGCAAAGAGCCATAAAGCGATTCTTGCCCAAGTCATTAATCAATTGGTGCACTTTAAGGGGAGCGTCCTTATGTATGTTAGTAGTCATTTATTCAAATCAAGTAAATATTGTCTACATTGTCCTCGGAGAAAGTGTAGGGTGACTTATTAAGGAACTGAGTAGGTCAAATTGCTTAGAGAAATTTCACAATGAGTCTTTCAGTAAAGTGTTTTCCAGGCATCAGGAAGGTTCTGCGGGCTGTGCACTCTATTCATCCCTCTCCAGGCCTCATCTGGTTCTGTCTGATGGAATAATGCAGTGAGGTTCAAGGCAACCTCCAGTTGTCTCACCAGTCAATTGCTCTCAGGCCTGAAGACAATACCCTTCTGAAGGCAAGAGCTTGGTGACAAAGACCCTGACACCCACTTGTACTTTCTTTTAAGTAAAATGGCTTGCCTCCCTTTCTGATTAATCAAACGCTTAGTTACTTTGTAGAATCCAAAGCCTCAAACTCAGGTGCATTTCGTTTGAATGTGATGGCATCTCATGACAAGATGTGCTATTTCAGGCTCATTTCATAGCTGTTATAGCTGCCACCGGAGGGGGAGAATAGAGGAGAGATTCCAGGACCTACACATGGTGATCCATCACCACTTAAAAGGAAATGCTCAAAACAACTTCAAACATGAAGCTACTGAAGAATTATGAATAATGGTCCACTTTATCATTAGCAAGATGTAATAGTCAGAGCAACCTATGGGTGCCAAGTTAGGACAAAATTTAGAATAGGTTTTATCTACCCAAATGGCAAAGCATCTAGTAGATTCAGGTAATTTTTTTAAGCACATCCTTTAAATCAAACAAGCAGTTAAATTTTTTCCTTTTAAAGGGGCTGTTGCAACACCTAGAAACACTGCCAGGGACTTCTTGCAGGAGTTGTGTGATCTGATTTTGCACACTGGCTTCAAATGCACCCACATACATGCTCAGAAACACACACACACAGATACCCAGTTAGAAAGTTGCTTCCCTTTTTGTTGTGTCTTCCAAACACCTACAGGGTTTCCTGACCTCTCAGAAGGAATGTTTGTAAGGCCTCCACAAGTGTGGGAGAATTTGTCCTCCTCTTTTTCTAGAAGTGGTGACACTAGAAGGGAGGAGCTACATGGGCAATACCTTAACCCATTCCACCTTTCATTCCTGTCATAATTTACTATCATTCTCAAATGAAAAATGAATGACTAGGAGTAGCTTACTTGGTGAAGGAATACTTCATATAAATGTGTCATTACAATTTGTCCTTCTTGCTGGCACTTGTGGAGACTCTGAGTGTGTGTCACCTCAAACTACCTCCTCTACGGTCCCCTGACTGGCCCAATCCTCTCCATCTCACTCCTTCACCAGCAGGACTGTAAAAGTCTCCTGAATGCTCTCCCACTCTGCGTTTGCCCTGCTCTGATCCTCTCTCCTCACAGCAGCCACAGTGAGATCTTTTGGGTAAGCCCAAATCTCCTTCATTTGGTTTCCACTGCTCTTGGACCCAAGTCCAATCCTTAGTATTGGCTGGAAAGTCCTGTCTCTGCCTGTCCCTTCCACCTCATTTCTCTCTGTTCCACCGGGCCCCTGACTCAGCAGGGGAAATCCAGTCTCTCTCAAGGCCTTCAAAGCAGCAGAATCCTTCCCTCCCTTCAGCCTTTGCCTGTGCGGCTCTCTCTGTCTAACCTGCTCTCCCACCTGCGCCCCTCCCCCTCTTGCTCCCACTCCTCCTTCAGGCTCCATTGAATGTTACTTCCTTGGGGAAGCCTTTCCTATTTTTTTCTCACTGTACATTGTATCTTTCCTTCATAGTATTTCTCAGCTGTAGCTGGATAATTGTTTTGCTCGTGTGTTTGTCATGGTTGCCTATCAATAGGCAGAACCGACCAGGGCCTGGGGTCTGGAGTCAGACTGCACAACTCAGGTCTGAGCTCTGCCACTTGTTAGTGTCACTTCTCCATGCTTCCATTTCTCCATCTGCCAAATAGGGTGAATAACATCTATTTCACAGGGTCACTTTGGACTGTAGATTAGATGGCCAGTAGCCCATGCCTGGTGAATAGTAAGCACTCGGTGGATATTATGAAGAAAACCTCAGTAAGTACCAAATATTTGTTTGCTGAAAGAATGAATGTCATTTATATAAAGTGGGGATAACAGCATTTGCCCTGCCAACCACTCAAGATGGATTTAAGCTGAAATAAATTGCTGAGTGTGAAAGGCTTTTTAACTTGTGTTAGACTCTACTAACGTGGAGTTCTGCTGCTGCTGTTTACGCTTTCGGTCTGAAGCCTTATCTTGCTTGACCAAAAAATCTCAGTGACCTAAATTCTTTTTTAATAAGAGTCAGGCCAAAGCCAGATGTCTTATATGTGAAAAAGTTTTCCCAGAAGAACAAAGCCCCCTGCCCCCACTCCCATTTCCACCAAAGAGAGACAGCATTGGAGGCATGGGACTCCTTCCCAGGAGGACACAGAGAGAGCAGGGGCAAAGCAACTTCTCTAGGCCTCCTGTCCCATGTGAAGTCACCCCAGGTCTAGGGGCTGGCAGTCTGGCACTGTATCCTCTGGCAGTAATATTAGCCCTTAGCAAATGACTGGACCTTGAAGTTTTCCTTGGGGGGACAAGTACTATTTAAAGCTCTGGGACAGCTGAGTGCCAATGTACAGCACCAGCGGAAGCAGAGAAAGAGGCTGCAGTGCAGCGTACAGGCCTTAATTCATCAAACTACCCCCCACCCTGTCCACAGTCAATGTGTTGTCTCTAATTTAGTTCAGTGCCACATGGAAGTGGATATTCCTGCTATAAATAGAGTTCTAGAGGTTTATGAATTCTAAGGGTCAAAGGCATCTTAGAGCCATTGAACCCAAAAACCTGTTCCATGCACACCTGTGATTCTCTCCTCAATGCATGGCCAAGCCACGGGCCCCAACCTTCTTGGAGGGGGTCCCTCAGCACAAGAGTGGGCAGGCTCCAGGCTGCACCAACATGGAGACAGCTCTTGGTTGATCTGCCCAGTGGGATTCTGGGTCAAGGGAGGAGAGCCTATTGCAACAGAGATGATATAGCCAAGATTTGTGGTTAGAACCAAGAAGAGACTCTGGGCAAAGAAGAACTGAGTGAGGATTTTAATGAGGAGGAAACTGAGTGAAGCAAGGAATGGAGATGAGGTGGGATGATATCGAAAGAGTCCTCCCACCACTTTGGGCAAGCACTCCTCTTAGATACTCACAGGTCCTGGGGGGGAACTGCAAGCCAGAATGAAGTCTCAGGGGTGCAACCATCCCAGACAATGAGGACCAAAGAGGGAAATGAAATATCATCAAAGATACTGAAAGATGCACTGGACTAGGAGTCAGGGCCCCGGGTTCCAGTTCTGACCCTGCCACTTGAGCCTTCAGGTAAATGCTTAATCAGAATGGAGTGATTTCATATCTGTCAGAGCACTCTCAGCATTTGAGGCCCTCTCTAGACATGGTGCCAAGGGCTTTTCTGTTCAAGCTGATGCAGTCATAACTTCCCATTTTGATCAAGAAGTTTCAGACAACCCAGACTCCGGGTGATTTAGAAGATGGAGAATTGCCAAGCAACTGTGATAAGTAAATGTTTTACAGCATGAACGTCCAGGAGGGAGGACCTTTAACAGAAAATGGCAAAAGGGGTATGGATTTAAGGTATTAAGGATTTACATTTAAAAAATAAGATGTATATGTAGCACAGCTAACAGGAACTTAATACTATGGGAAAAACTTGGGGATTATTGTTACTGCAATGTGTTTTGTTTTTAACTTTTGGAAAATATTATATGTGCAATTACACATGTATAAATGGGTAAATAGAAAAGTCTTGCTCTCAATGCCCTTTGTTGGAAGCAGCCATTGTCTCAGTTCCTTCCCGAGACTCACAAGACTCAATAATGCTGAAAGTTGCTCTGCACTCGGAATGGATCGATAGTCATGCTCAGGGAAACACACCTCTTTTCAGATGGATATTTTGTTCACAGACACAAAGATGTGTATTTGTAAACACACAAATACACACAGCTTTGCCAAAAGTCCCTAACATTGTTATGTTAAGAAAAACATAACAATGAATTTATCCCTGCCTATAAATAGAAAAAAAAAATCCCAGTTTATAAAATTCAAAACACTTAAACAAGTTCTGCTTGAACATTAATGACTGAGAGGTTTTTTTCTGGCTTTGTTTTATTTTTGAAAACTAGCCATCCTATGGAAATAAATACACTTCTGTAGTACCTTGGACTCCACATTCTCTGTATGTGTGCGGAAATATGCATGAAAAATACCTATACCTTTTAAACCACCTTCCTCCTGGTCCATTACCCTGCAGGGGTAATTTGAGGAGGCACTGATGATGATAAACATCACAGTTTAGAAGATGTTAAACCAAGCTTATCAGAGCTCACAGAGAGAAACAAATTAGGCAAACCAAAGTAATTTGAGCTAATGAAGTTTGATTCCAAACATCCAGATCAATTAAGCTTCAAGTGCTTGCTTGGGTTCCTGCTCTGCAAGGCAGTGTGGAGCTGCTGCCTAGAGGACGGGGCTGGGAGTGCTAATTGAGAAGGTATGGAAAGAAAGGGGACAGAACCGGTAAGTGCTTCATGCATATACTTTACAAGTCTTCCTGTTTGAGGATCACATCGTATTGAAATGAAGAAGTGGGCAATGCACCCTCGTGGACACTGCTTATTGAGGACCCCAGGGGTTCCACTATTCCAAAGACTTGGCAATGTGAGAATGTGGCCAACTTTCTGGGTAAAAGCTATCTTATAAAAACATGGGTGTAAGTGAGGCTTCCGTGGAAGAGTGGGAAACCCAGGGTCTGGGAGAAACTAGTCCTGGTTCTGCCACAACTAGCTGTATTTCACATCACTTAGCC
Organism: Phyllostomus hastatus; assembly: GCF_019186645.2. Classification (NCBI taxonomy): domain Eukaryota; kingdom Metazoa; phylum Chordata; class Mammalia; order Chiroptera; family Phyllostomidae; genus Phyllostomus; species Phyllostomus hastatus. The sequence goes on along the minus strand of NW_025333860.1, from coordinate 1,873,248 downwards.
TTGGTTTCCTAATCGATAGAAAGAGAGAACTAGATTGGATTATTTCCTACATCCTTTGTTTTTATTAAATAATTTTTTAATTTTTCTATTATAGTTGACATACAATATATTACTTTCAGATGTACAACATAGTGATTAGACATTTATATAAATTACAGAGCAATAACCCTGATAAACCTAGTACCCACCTACACCACACATAGTTATTTCAATATTATTGACTATATTCCCTATGCTATACTTTAAATGTCCATGACTGTTGTGTAATTACCAATTTGTACTTTTTAATCCCTTCTCCTTATTTACCCACTCCCCTAAACCCCTGCCCATTTGGCAACCATCAAAATGTTCTCTGTATTTATGAGTTTGTTTCTGTTTTGTTTACTCATTTATTTTTTTATTTTAGATTCTACACATAAGTGCATTCATATGGCATTTGTATTTCTCTGTCTGATTTATTTCCATCAGTACCATAACTTTTAGGTTCATCCATGTTGTCGAAGATGGCAAGATTTCATTCTCTTTTATGGCTGAGTCATATTCCATTGTAGCTATTCACCCTTTCTTTTTTATCCATTCATCAACTAATGACCACTTTGATCACTTTACTTCTATATCTTGGCTATTGTAAATAATGCTGCAACAAACATATGGATGCATATGTCTTTTTCAATTAGTGTTTTGATTTTCTTCTAATAAATACCCAGAAGTGGAATTGCTGGGTCCTTATTTGTTTGTTGTTATAGCCTTTGCTTTAAAGTCCATTTTGTCCAGTGTAAGAACTGCTACACCAGCTATCTTTTGTTTGTTTCCATTTTCATGAAATATCTATTTCCATCCCTTTACTTTCAGTCTGCTATTGTCTTTTGATCTGAAGTGAGTCTTTTATAGACAGCATATGTAAGAGTCTTGTTATCCATTCAGCCACATTCTCTTTTAATTGGATCATTTAATCCATTTTCATTTAAAGTAATTATTGACATATATGTAGTTATTGCTATTTTATTATTCATATTTTGATCTTTTTGTCCTTCTTCTTAAAGAAGTCCCTTTAACATTTCAATACTGGCTTGGTGGTGATAAACTCCTCTAGCTTTTTCTTGTCTGAAATGTTCTTTATCTGTCCTTCCATTCTAAATGACAGCTTTGCTAGGTCGTGCAGTCTTGGTTTCAGGCCCTTGCTTTTTATCACTTTGAACGTTTTGTGCCAAATCCCTTCTGGCCTGCAAAGTTTCTGTTGAGAAGTCTGCTAACAGTCTTATGGGACCTCCCTTATGAGAAGCTAGCTGCCTTTCTGTTATTGCTTTTAAGATTATCTCTGTCTTTAACCTTTAGCATTTTAATGATGATGGGTGCTAGTGTGGACCTTTTTAGGTTCCTCTGGTTTGGGATTCTCTGAGCTTCTTGAGCTTGTATGTCTATTTCTTTTGCAAGGTCAAGGAAATTTTCGGTCATTGTTTCCTCAAACAGATTTTCAATTCCTTGTTTTCTCTCTTCTCCTTCTGATACCTCTATGTGCAAATGTTATTAAACTTAATGTTGTCCCAGAGGCCCTTAAACAGTTCTATTTTTTTAACTTTTTTTCTTTTTGCTATTCTGATTGGGTGTTTTCTGCTACCTTGTCTTTCAAATAACTGATTCTGTCCGATGCTTCACCTAATTGATTCTCTCTATGATATTCTTCATTTTTTATTGTATTCTTCATTTCTGACTGGTTCTTTTCTATGGTTTCTATGTGCTATTCAATGCTACTGAAATTATCACAAGTTCCCTGAGCATCCTTAAAAACTGTATTTTGAACTCTGTATCATGTAGATTGCTTGCCACCATTTAATTTAGCCCTTCTTCTGGAGATTTCTTCTGTTCTTTCATTTGGGCCATGCTTCTTTGTCTCCTTATTTTGGCTGCCTCCCTGTGTTTGTTCCTATGTAGTAGGTAAAGCTGTTACATCTCCCAGTCTTAGTAGAGTGGTCTTATGTGATAGGTATCCTGTGGGTCCCAATGCTGCAGTCTCTCTGATTCTGAGCTGGGTGCCCCAGATGTGTCCCTCGTGTGGGTTATGCATGCTCCCCCCATAGTTTAGCTTGGATTGTTGTTTGGAGGGATTAACTGTCTGGCTAACAAGTTGTAAAGATTGGCTGTGACTACAGTGGAGGAGCTGGTGTTCAGAGTCTGACCCTACATAGCAGGATTTGCCTTAGCAAGACTCTGGTGCCTGTGGAGTCTGCCCTTTGGGTGTGTTGTTTGGGAGGTGGTTGGGTGGTGCTCTTCTGGTGTGATTTAAAGCTGGCCATCATGTGTGTTGTTTCTGGGGCCTCTTTGGAGGTGCAGGCTAAGGTCAGCTGCTGCCTGTGCCCTTCCTAGGGCCACCTGGCATGAGTTACAAAGAGATCTGCAGATAGTTGCCAGTTGTCCTGGACTTAGATATGCTTGGGGGGGACTAAGCTGAGAACTGAGGCCAGCTGCTACAGTATTTGGCACTGCTTAGCAAGTTGTACAGAGCACAGCAAAGACAGACACTGCTTGTTTGAAGGTTGTGAACCTTCGAGAATTTTTAAGAAAGTCCACAACATGAGCCAAAACAGGCAATTTGTGTGGAAAAGCCACTGGAAGTGGGTTGGGTGGGCCTGCAAGTTTCTTAGGGCAGGGTCTCAGGGGAATACCAAGGTGGAACAAACAGTGTTAGCCAGATCTTAATGAAGACTCAGATATGGCCCCAGCCTGCAACAGCAGGAGAGAAGTTAACAAAGGGACAATGGCTTCTGCCAGCACTTTTGTCTGGGAGAAAGCTGTCCCTCCACTCTTCCCCTGAAGTCTAATAATTCAGTTTCTCCCTATATGTCCTTGACACCTTTTCAGTTGCTGCTCCAGTGCTAGAGCTCAGGGTGATTGAATCTGCCAGTGAATAAGTTTGTGCAGGCCCTTTAAGAGGAACATCTGGGACTCCAGAAGTTTGCCATCTCACGCAACCACAATTTCCATTGGCTTTCACAGCCAAATGTTATGGAGACTTCTATTGCCAGCACTGGAACCCTGAACTTTGGAGGCTGGTGAAGGGCTGGGACTCTTTGTTCCTCAGGGGGGACCTCTACAGCTGAGATATTCCTTCCAATTTTTAACTGCCACACATGAGTGTGGGACCAGCCTGTTCCACAACTCTTTACCTCCTCATTGTGGCTTCTTGTGTATATCTTTAGTTATAGGACTTCTGTTTAGCTAGACTTCAAGCAGTTCTTAATGATAGTTGTTCTGTGGTTTAGTTGTAATTTTGAAGTTGTTGCGAAAGGAGGTAAGTACAGTGTTGCCCTACTCTGCCATCTTAACCAGGAGTCTCTAATCTCCCTTTAATCTCTCAAGTTTTCCCTTTCAAGCCAAGTCTTCCCTTCTGCTGACAGGAATGTCAGCATGTGCATGTATGAACAAAAGTTTTAAATGTTTTTGCATTTTCTGTTTTCTTGTTTATTTGTTTGTTTTTGCTTTTTTGGTTTTTTTAGAGATAGGTATAAATTTCTAATGAACAGACTTTGTGGGGTGATTGCCTCATAAGCAATGTAAATGTCAAATTGCAATATTATACACCTGAAGGGAATATACTCTTATGATCTCATGGTTTGTGTTGAATTCTTTTGCCCTGCCCTCCACAATGAGAATGACATAGTCCAGAAAACCACTACTCAGTCTAGAATGAGAAGTCACAATGAGGATGGCTAAGTTAAGTAGAACCACAGGTGATCCACAGCTTTCATGTAACGTTAACAGGAAATACATGTTTATTGTAAGGCATTGAGATATTGGAATTATTTGCTACTACATCAAGAGTTGATAATACAGGAGATATTGTTGACTAGTTATTGTATTTAAGGCAATAGTACTCAATGAGATCACTTAGGAAATAAGCATAGATAAAGAAAAAGAGTGACAGCAATGATCTCAGTGAACTAATTTGAAAAATAAATTGTTAAAAATTGGATAGAATATGAGGTGAGAACATGCAAGCAAAAAGTACTATTGACATTTTAAATAAGTTTTCCATGAAGAGAAGCAGAGACATGGAAAAGTAATTGAGTAAGTGAGTTGACAGGTTTGGAAATTTTAATTTGTTTTTCAGATAAGAGACAACACAGAATGTTTGCTTATATGTTGGTAGGAAAAATCCAGTAGAAGACCCTAATTTCAAGGTAATATGATAAACTAATTAATGCTCAAGTGATCAATGAATGTTGTCAGATTTTATATTAGAGATTTTCTATTAGTGGTTTTTAATCATACCTTCACTGAGAATCCAAAGAAAAATGTTAAATTCTGCAATGTCAATTATTCTTTTCCCCCAATTCCCTGAGGATCTTAAAGGAGCTACAGACAAGGAATAACAAAATATTTAAATGCCCCTCTACTGATTGTTCAAGTGCCCAATACCCCAGTTCAAAGTCCTCAGGCTTCTCCTCCAAGTCCTGAATCCAATTCTTGGAATTTTAACCTCTCTAGAAAACCACAGGAAGGAAGCCAATCAAAGAGAGTGGCAGGTCTGGAATCTACTTACACATCCCCATGGAGTGAAGGAAAGAGCAAGAGGACAGGGGTTGCATTTGTGCTTTAATGTCACAGTGCCCCATCCATTACCTGTTTCCTGAGTTCTTATGATTCACATTAGTTACTCTGCCTCCCTTGAAGGGGCATCTAGCAAGGGTGTGGGTAGAACTGGTCATGAAATGGTAAGTTCTCCTCTCTCTGTTAGTGGTTGATTGTGCTATTCTCCAGGGGTAGCTCATCCAAATTTAACTGAAAACCTCTAAAGACTGTCCTAAACCAAATGAGGCAGAACAGTAAGTATCTAGGAAAATTCCTGGGCAAGTGGAATGAGACAAGGTAATTACACAAAGCCAAACAATTTGACCAATTTACAGCCATCTAGTGAATTTCAAAACCTTATCTTCCTTAACCAAGGACACTTGAGAGCAAATAGTTTATACTTCTCCTCCAGAGAATATATAGCTTAAGCTACCTTGATCAGGGAGATAGAGAACAGAGACCCAGTTAATGCCATTTGTGCCAGCTAAACCCAAGGACAGATGAAGTGGGTGGAACAAATAACTAAAACCCAATTAGAGCCCAACAAATTCAAGAGAAAAGTAAAGCAGTGAAGCTGACTCAAGAATGATCCCAAACTCCCCTATATACTCATTTGATGAATCAACATATTAAGGGATGCACCTGGAAAACTAATGAATATTCTATTAAGACCCTCCCCTAAGACCTCCCCTAGGATTTCTGTCTTCAGAAGAGAGAGAAAAACCATCAAGACAAAGAATGCCAGTGCAGGCTCTCTCTCTGGAGCATGCTCATGCCTCCTGATGGGCTTGAACTTTTTACTTTCTTCTAAACTCTAAGGGTCCCCATGAGACTTGAAATTAGGGGAGCAGTGGGCAGTGATAGCTCCTCCAAGGCTTACTCCTGAACTTGTCTCTCAGCCCACCTTTTTCTCTAACTTTCCAGTGAGCTAAAAGCAGCCCCTCCTTGGCTCACGTCTTTCCTGTAATGTTTCTAGGGATCTAAAGCAGAACACCACCTAGGTTTTCTCCTGTTTCTTCTTCCACCCTATCACCTTCCTTTGTTTCACTGTCCCCAGCTTTAATAAGCATACCTCAAAATCACCTGGACTCATATTGTGAAATCTTTCCTACACAAACTCAAGAACCCACACATTATCAGCTGGCCCAAAGCCCACCCACTCTAGGCCCAGTTCCCATCTGGTGACACAAAGACATGGGATTCAGAGTGGGAATTTCAGAGGCATAAAACCAGTGGAAAGACAGTTAATGCTTCTAAAGCCTCTATCTCATGGTCAAGCTGGTTCATGTAAAGTTCAGTCTGCTTTGGGGCTCTTGCACATACATATGTACAGGTTATTCACTATAAAGCCTCTAGAAAGTTCCTTTAATGATGTCTGCTCTCTCCCTCCCAGGATGCTCAAATGAGTATTCTTTTCTCAAAGACCCCATAATTATCAAATCATTTGACTTTTATTGCAAAAAAGAATAATTGCTCTGGAATCCAGTGACCATGCTTTTTTGGGTAGCTCAAAGGGAATTTCATAATTCAGAATTAATTAGGGAATGAGAGAGAACAGGAGGCATATTTTAGTGTATTAATTCATGCCAAGTCCAAACTCATTCCATTTCTGTTGTCCACTGTGAATAATTATGCCATTAACCCAAGGCAAGAGGAGAGCTATTAAGCCCTGGCTGGCGTAGCTCAGTGGATTGAGTGTGGGCTGCGAACCAAAGTGTTGCAGGTTCGATTCCCAGTCTGGGTACAATGCCTGGGTTGCAGGCCATCACCCCCAGCAACCACACATTGATGCCTCTCTCTCTCTCTCTCTCTTTCTCCCTCCTTTCCCTCTCTAAAAAAAAAAAATAAAAATTTTTAAAAAATTTTTTTAAAAAGGAGAGCTATTGTGACTGCAACACATTTCTAAGCAAATAACAAATAATGTCACTTTTCCCCTTCAACTAATGCTCTGAATAGAACTACATAATAATAATACTTTTATTTATTTATGGGGCACAACATTTCTAGAGCTCAATAAACCATAAGATAAGCAAAATGTTAGTTAAAGAGAAAAATCAGAACTTTTCCAGCTGTTTCTGGAACAAAAAATTGGACAAGAGAAATGACTAAGGATAGAGGCTAAAAATTCAAGTAGAGATTGGGAAAAAGCTAAAAGGAAGATACGATGATGTGGCTTTTTTTATTTCCTTTTCCTCTTCTATGGAAAATTCTCCCCACTGAGACTCAGAGGGGTAGATGTGTAGGGGATAAAAGTTTTATACTCATTTAATCAGCCCTGACCCTGACCCCTGACAGCAATCACTCTTTGCTGTCAAGAAGATACAGGTCAGCCTACCCCCTTCCCCACTCCCAGGTGCCCTTCCAATTCATGCATGGTTTATAGAAGACTTAGGGGTTGAGTACTGTTTCCATAACTTCTTAAGATAAATAAAAAATGCATGGGGTGGTAGCTCAGTTGGTTAGAGTGCTGTCCCAATACACCAAGGTTGTGGGTTCGATCCCCAGTCAGGACACATACAACAGTCAACCAATGAATGCATAAATGATTGGAACAACAAATCGGTGTTTCTCTCACTCTCTCCTAATAAAATGTGTAGATTATGGAATTAAAAGTGGGTTAGTTATTTCTGGATGAGTTAAAAGAGCAAACTAAAAGAGACTAGGAAAGTTGCAGAGGTTCTGTGCTAGTTGAAGACAGATTGTGTAACAGGGGTGTCAAACCCACAGCCTGTGGGCCACATGTGCCCAGGATGGCTATGAATGCGGCCCAACACAAAATTGTAAATTTACTTAAAACCTTTTTTTTGGCTCATTAGTTTTCATTAGTGTTGGTGTATTTAATGCATGGTCCAAAACAACTCTTCTTCCAGTGTGTCCCAGAGATGTCAAAAAGTTGGACATCCCTAGAGAGGGAAGAAGCAAAACTATAAGGAATTGAGGAAGTAAAAAAAGGTGAGAAAAGATAAGGGAAAGAGATAGACATACAAGAAGGAAGGACATTTGGAGTAGGAAACTCAAGAAGGGAAATGGGGACAAGTAAATAAAAAAGAAAAAGAAAGGCACATATATGATAAAGCAAAATAATAATTTTAATGACAAATGAAAAAAACAAAAGCTCCCTTTGATTTTCCAAAACCAATTGTTATTTCCTGACAGAAACCCCAGGTATCATTAACAGTGGGGAACAAATTAATTAATTCCTTAGTCTGATATACTTTCATTTGTAATTCTGATTGTCACCTTAAAATGTTATTGCAAAAAAAGAAATTCCTTTGTCAATCGCATTGTAATATGATCTATAACCATGTCATTTTAAATATTTTTTGGCTATTTAGAGATAGCCATTGTTTTATTCTGATGCATTTGCAAAAATGTTACAACTTCAAAAAAAGATTCATGGAAAGAACTATGACTTATTCTAAAATAAAAGTTTCTCAGAACAAATTTTCAGATCATACCTTTAAAATAAATGGGGATTTGTGGGACTCTGAGGAATGATTGGGTATGTAAAGATGCTGGTGGATAATTAGAATAAACAGGAATTGATTATGGGACCGAATAAACTGAGAATAATTATTGTTCTTGTGACTTTGTCCAAAATACTGCAAAAATTTTTAAAACAACTTGTTTGTTTTCTTACAGCAATTTGGTAAATTGTAGCAATACTGAAGCATTTTTATTTTTCTCCTTATCTGATCCTTCCAAAATTTAGAAACTCTTAATGAGTATTATTATTTTCGTGGCAATACATTTATTTGCATGAATTCAATAAGGATCTGATTTTTTCCAAGTTTCCAAGGTAGACTTATTAGCCAAGACTTTGACTGAATGTCACATCTGAAAGAGACATGCCTAGACTCTAAATGTCAGCAAAAAGCTTTAAGAAAGAAAGATTGACTTTGGAGCCAATAAAAGCCTTTTAGAGCAATGACCTGGTACCTTGCTTATTCATATGGCTTCCAGGTAAGGAGCAAAGGTTGCTTTCCTGGGAGATGGCAAGGAAGAACCTGAAGACATTTGGGGGACCCCACAAACTTGAGGAATTTATCCAAACCTACAGGTATTGCAGGCAAAGCCTGATGGCAACTGTGTGGCTTGGTTTCTCCCCACCCTGTGGGGCTAATTAAAGTTCAATCTGAAAATTCCTTGTAACATTCCAACAAAGTATATTTAAGAAAGCCTATATAATCCATTGCTATTCCTGTTGTACTTATGCAAATAATTATGCTGAATTGAAACAGGACTTAATACAGTAAATAAATTGGTCTTGATTTGGCTCTTTAATAAAAATGAGGATAATTTTGGAAGAAAAAGTGTGTCCATAGAATCTATTATACACAATTGTGAAAATTAGACTCTAATTCAGTGAATTGTCTATAAAATCTCATCTTTTCACCTATAAACAAGAATGGATCCTGAATTTTTATAATTTTCTTAAATGTTTTGGCTAAACCTTCTAAGTTCCATAGAGATGGAAGAAAATTGATAGTGGGAATTTGTAACAGTAGAAAATTGTAATGGCAGGAAATTGCAACCCACCCAACAATTGTTTTGACATTTTTTTCTGTAAGTGCTGACTCTGGCTAATCTGTAGCTTGTAGATGAACAGCATGTTTATGTAAGTATCTTAGGAACTAACTTCAAAAGATACAGACCCTGACCTTCAAACATCCTAGCTCCTGGAAATTTGCTGACCTTCAGCTGTGGAGCCAGGATGATGTGAAGCTGGGATGATGTGAAGCCAGGATGATGTGAAGCCAGGATGACTAAACTAAGATGATACACTATTTGCCTTGTCAAAATGGACTGTGCTTATCTGCACATAGAGAACTTTGCAACCACCTTGCCTGATCTCTTTGTTCTATTCCCCTCTTCCTCCTTATAAAAAAAACCCTATGCCTCCAATGAGAGGTAGATGGGCTTTATAACATGAGTCCTCTATCTTCCAGGAGATGGGCTTTAAGATATGATCTCTCATCTTCCAGAGTGCCATCATCTGCAAATAAACTACCTTTATTTATATCAGCACCTGCCTCTCAAGTACTGACTTTTGTAGCAGCAGGCTGCTGGACCTGCTTTTGGTTACATGTTACAATGGTAATTTTATTATTTTATGAAAAGGACACTTGAATTGCTATTTTTGTAGACCATAATCTTTCAAATGTCAAGAAATTCACATAATTCAAACTAATAATTCATTCCCTCACTCATCATTGAACAGTCACCATGTGCTTAGAGCTGAGAATTTTGTTCAGCAAAGAACAAAACAAAGTCTTTGGCTATGATTCTTATATTGTAATTAGGGCAGGGCAGATAAAAAACACACAGAGAAAGATGTAATCTATTATCAGGTGGTAAGTGCTAACAAGAAAATAAATTAAGGTAAAGAGATTCCCAAATGGCTACTGAGTAGGCGGAAGCTACATCACCTCCTCCTGGTACCAAACTGTATTTACTGCTAAATTATAGAGTAATCAACCTGAAAAACCAAATGAAGACTAACTGAACAGAAGTAGTATAACAGAGGATTTACAGAAAAAGCCACACAGAGACAAGTAAGAAGGCAGAGACACAGAAAGGGCTGGCCTCCACACATATGCAGTGGCTGAGCATACAGAGAGATATCTCAGCTGCAAAAGTCTCCCCTGAAAAGCCTGGGGTCTCGACCCTATGCCAGGATTCCCAACCCAGAACACCTGAGCCAGGAAGAGAAACCTGCATAGCATCTGGTGGTGAAAATCAGCAGAGATTCAGTCTGCCTAGAGAAAAGGAAGTCTACTAGAAACCCAGATACCATCTTCCCAGGATCAAGCACTTCTATTCTTAGAGCATCAGCGTGGGGAATGCACTAGCCCAGCCTTCCAGGTATTGGAGACACCAACCCTGCTCAGCTTGAGTCCAGCAGAAAGGTCTGTAGGCTGCACCCAACAGGGACCTCTGGTACCATCTTTTTCTAGAGAAGTTCTTGGCAAAGACTCAAACAGTCATTGAGCCATGTAGCTTTGGAATGGGGGGCCATTCTTCCCCACCTTTCATGTACAGCCAGCGCCTCCTTCACCTGTTGACTCACTTGGCTGTCCTTTAACTCCTACTGGCCCTTCCCTGCTGAGCTCAGTCCCACAAAAAAATATGGGTGCTGTGAAAAGCTGGGAACTTCAAAGTGTGTCTCCATAGGAGCTTCTGGTCCAGGACACAGATGGGTGGTGGGTTGTGTGGCTACAGCTTCAAGTAGGGGCATTCTTACCCTACTCTAAACTCAGCCTATGACATTCCCCCAACAAGAGACTCATTTGACCTGTCCTTTGGACAACTGGTCACCCCCACCCCACCCCCGTGGCGCTCAGTTCCTCAGGAGGATCAGAGTGCTGCCCAGAGATGGGAACCTCAGGGTGTGTCTCCCCAGGATACTCTTGTCCAGGACTCAGATGAGCACTGGGTTGTGTAGCTGCAGCTGTGAGGAGGCCATTCTTATGCCCCTGCAAGGTCAGTCCATGTGCCATTCCCACCCCAACCCTGACTCCCAGAGGCCCCAATAAATTCAATTTAAAAAATAAAAATAAATTAAGATAAGGGAATAAAGACTGTGGAGGTGACTATATTTGACCAGATGGTTGAGAGAATCTCATCTAAGGAGGTGACATTTAATAGAGTCCTAAAGTAAGTAAAGGAGGGAAGAAAGGTCTGAACATAGAACATTCCTGAAAGAGGAAAGAGCAGGGGCAAAAGCCCATGGGACAGCAAAAAGACCAGTATAACAGAGACAGGGAGAACGCAGGAAGATATGGTCAGAGGAGGCCATGGATAGCACTTTTGAGCTTAATGCTTAATGAGATGAGAAGTCATTGGAGAGTTTTGAACAGAGGCATGATATGATATGATATGATATGATATGATATGATATGATATGATATGATATGATATTATTGTTTACAAAATGGCTCTGGTTGCTCAAGAAGATGGTAGGATGTCAGTAGAGGGGAGTTACAGGGGTAGAAGAAAGAAACGTACCACTTAAGATGTCACTGCAGTCATCAGTAGAGAGATAATGGCAGTTTAGGCTGAGTTAGCAGCCATGTGCATTGTAAGAGGTGATTATATTTGGAACATTTTGAAGGTGGACCTAACAGGAACTAGCAGTGAATTGGAAGACATTGGGAAAAGAAAAGTCAAAACGTGGGCGAGAGAAGGGTCAAATCCTTCCTAGGCTTTCAGCCAGTACAGGAAAGAGGATGTCGGTGTCAAAGGGGAAGAGTAGAGGGAAGGGGAAGCTTGAGAAGAAGAGAATGAATCTAAAGTTCTATGTTTCACACAGTTACATATGCTATGTTCATTGAACGTATATGGAGAGTCTGAGCAGCCTAGTAGAAGCATCAGAAAAGGTCAGGAGTAGAAATAACTATCTCCAGCTATTTCTACCTGAAACAAGATAAAACGCATGCATGCATGTGGGCTCTTCCAGGGGTTGTGTGGGCATAAGAAATTCATGGGCTATATGCTTCCTCTTGGTTGCTGTATCATATGTGCTTGTTCATACTTTAGTAACTAAAACTCTTCCCATATTCTGATTGATCTTCTATCACTAAATTGAGCGATCTAAGTTTTACAAATGTACAGTTCTCTTGAAACTCAGTACAACTATTATTCTGAAGTTTAAAAAAATAAAGTTTCATTTTTCCTGAACTTCTTCCTTAAACGGGGCGGGGTGTGGCGCCGGCGGGGAATGCTCTGGACTGGACTGCCTGGATTAGACAGCAAAACTCAGTCTGGACACAAGAGGGCGCCATGCAGACAGTCAGTATGTGCAGGAACTAAATTTAAAAGGTGGCGTTTACAGAGTCCCCAGATCCCTTGTTTATCCTCCTTCCCCTGATTCACAAATCAGGGCTCCTGGGATTGTGAATGAAGGAGGGCTGCCCTCAGGCCACCAGCATGGGATCATTTCGGTCAGGATGTAATAGAAGCAGACAGGGTTTTTCGAGAGGGAGTCCCTGGCAGGCATAATACACATTAGAGAAGAAAAGGAAAATAAGGAGAGTGGACGCATACAAGGGGCAAAAGAGGGATAACATGAAACCCAGCAAAAATGAAAGAAATCAAGAAGTACCTATTATGGGGAATGGGAGACTTCCATAAATCAGGGCCAAAAGGGACCTCAGAAACCATCTTGTTGAACCTTCCATTCCACAGATAAAGGGGCTGGCTTCTTTCTTTTTCCTGACAGATAGCAGATGTCATGCCTGAGGTAACTACAGCTGTCTTGTAGCATGAAAGCAATCAACATAAGGATGAAAAACCAACACGCGCAGATAGACGTGAAAGGCACGTATGAGTAGCACTGTGCAGTCACCGCAGCCGCCCTGGACTGCTCCCCTCTAGAAAGTTTGTTATATAGGAAACAAACCCTCGTTGCCTGTACTATACAGCAAGTCACATTTCTCTTCCTTGAGTCCCCAGTACTGCTAAATGTTGCAGCTTGGAACATTCAGCATTTTAAAGATGACTATTCTCCCCAAATTAATTCATAAATTAAGTAGACAGTGGCAGCAATCTTGATCTGGTGGATAAACGTTGCTGCTCTTTGTGGCTCTGTGTGAAATGTGAAACGGGAAGTTGCCACATCTGGTTCTGGGCTGAGGTTTTTCTGGGACCAACCCAGACACCTAGAGGCTGTTTGCTTTACTCACTGTATTTGTCCCCCTCCTTCCACCCCAGTCACTCCAGAAGCTCCTTTTGCATTTATTTAACTGCAGGAACACCCCTCCTCAGCAGCTGCCTCTGTCCCAGATTTCCCTCCCCTCTCCCCTTCTTCCACGCATTCACACTTCAATTTGGCATGCAGCAGGATGCTGACTGCGCTTCATTAGAGCTGATTCAATATCAAGGGCAAGAATCCACCCTCAGTGTGCTTGGGGTGGGCAGCAGTAGGAATGGGGGTGGAGGGGAAAATTGGCTTCCCTTGCTCACCTCAAAATGAGAAAAGAGGCTGAGTTTTCTTAGAAATAACTCTAGATTCTGGTCACTAGGGATTTGTAAGTGATTCAGCAGGTGCCCTTTACCCAGCCCACTCCTGTGATCACATACCACAGAGGTGAGCAACCCTTTCCAGGCACACCACCCATCCCACTGCCTTGTGGTCGGGCCCTGCCCTGTAGCTGTTCCATGAGGTATCTGTACTTTGTTCCCAACATAGAACTTTCAGGTTGCAAGTACCTCTTCACTCACATCCTTACCCTTCCCCTCCTGCCACATAATTCCCTGAAAGTCCCCAAAAGGAAGCACCTCACACATGCTCATAAACAAGTCCTTTGCCAGTCCCTAGAGCTCCAGTTGTTCTCCCTGGCAATGACTTCCTCTGCCCTGCCCAGCCTGGTCTGATACAGACTTTGAAGCTCATCAAGGCACCACAGCACTATCTGTTGTGTCACTGCTGAGCCATTGCCTTCTCTAATGTCCCATGAACAAACAGGCGGTGGAGACCAAAAGGATGCTGTGTTTTCTTTACAGTTCTAAAGCTCCCAAACCCCACCACCTCTCCTGCCTCAGTGATGTCAGCACCTCTTCCCCCTTTCCTTGGTAAAGGACTTCGACATTCCAGCAGCAAAGCAATTCCGCTTGTGCCTTTCTCTCTGAAAGGTCTAGGGAAGAGAATGCTATCATTTTTTGCTCATGACCTCTCTTTCGTAGCTGAACTTGGGCAGACACCCTGTGCCCTCTCTCTGTTCTTCTCTCTCTCCTTGCAATACCCCCTCTCCTTTAACCCAAGGCTGATGCTCTACTTGGAAGCTCTCAGTGAAAGGGACAGCTTTAGAATCCCAAAAAGACAGTGGTGCCCTGGCAGTTACAGGGCCCAGAGCTGCGGTGGAATGGGCGAGGCCACATCTCCCCAGAGTCTTCAAATTTTCAGGTGGTGTCTGTAAAGGCTGTGCCTGCCTGTGACTGTGCCATCAATTAGAAAGGCCTGGACAGCCTCTCATCCTCCGCAGGCTGAATGTTTCAGACCTCCCTGCCGTGTCCAACCCGAGCCCCACTCGGATCTTTGTGGAGGAGGTGCTACCCAACTCTGAGGTTCTGGGGACTGAACTCAGGTTGGAGAAGCAGTCTCAGGACACAGCCAGCCCCACCTCTGCCTGGGCTATAGCCCCCTCCCCACCAGCCGGATCTCAGAAAGGCTCTGTGGAGTGCCTGACAGTTCTCCCTACTTCTGTGTCCAACTGGGCTCACTCATAGTAGGGGTGAGGTAGGATGAGGGTGTTGGCACTGGCAGGTCAGAAGGACAAAGAGTGTGTGGTCCCCACCTTAGGGGTGCCCTGACTGGCTGTACCCTGGGCTGAAGCACCCTGGGCTGTCACCCTGTCAGGCAGCCCTTCCCACACACTTCTCTCCTTCCAGTTCTTGTAACCTGCTTCTGCCTGGTCTGGCCTGGGGCAGGTAAGGGCTCCTGGCTGCCAGAAGGCCCAAGGAGCTGCACTCTTCCTTGTGGCCTCCCCACCTTGCCCACTCACTACTGTGTCAAGAGACTCTTCTCAAGTTATCTGCACTTAGGTGTGCTAGGGCTTCCTGCTGGCATGCTACTGATATAGGGGGTACCAGTGGCCTTCCATGGGGATGGTTATTCCCGGTGTGGGACCAGTCAGCTCACTGCAGGGTATGCACCCGGGCCTGTACTCACTAACTGCCAGTAACATCCCAGGTCTTGTGGTGTTCCCATTTATTGATTTGACTCAACTCCAAATTCAACTTTCTTGTCCACCACGTGAAAATTTACGTGGGCCTTGGAAATATTTTTCCTTTGCTAACTGGCATAAAGTTTGTCAGTACAGGACACTTGAGGGGTACTGCAGGAGGCAAGGCTCTTGTTTCCTGGTTCCTGTTCTGGTGTGCTTGCTCTGTGGGCTCCTGCAGCACCTACAGCTTCCCCAGCACCAGGTGGTCAGCAGGTGCCCCTAGCACCCCACCCCACATGGCCCACCCCTGCAGATTTGAGAGGAGTGCCTCCACTGAGGCACTGTCATGGGAATGACTCTCCGCCACACCCCAGAAGCTAGATTTCCAGTAAATCCCAAGGTACTTTACCAAGGAATCCCTTGCCACTTCAATTTGCTGTTTAAGTCAATAATGGTTTATATTAAACTTAACCTGTTCCACACAAAAGAAGTATGGCTTCAGTCCCTCTTCTAGTTTCTAGAGAAATAAGACACCTTGCTGGCCAGGCCAACGGATATAACATCACTTGGCTTCTAGCTTCCCTTACTTGTGATTTGAATTGCACTCCCTCACACAGGCAGCTGCTTCCATTTCATTTCTCCTCTGCACTTCGGTCTTCCATTCCACAATCACAGACACAGTTCTCCAGCCCCATCACTGTCACAAAGCACCCTGTCTGAGTGCGATCAGGAAACTGCAGTTGTGGACGAGGGCGAGATTATAGGCATAAGGATGTTTATAGCACATGTGTTAATAAAACAGTGAAAAGTGAAAATAATTTAACTGTCCCAGGATAAGTAGTTGGTTGAATAAATAATGCTATATCCACATAATGGAAAATTAGGCAAGAGCTACAATAATTGGTGATTCTCAAGTTGTCAAAGAACAGCCTGCATCAGAATCAGCCAGAGTCTTATTAAAAATACAGGTTTCTGGGTACAGGTCCTGATGACTGAATCCAAATCTCTAGGAGCAACACTTGGAATGTTTATTTTAACAGGCTATTCCAGTGACATTTAATGCATATTATAGTTTAAAAACTTACAACCATGAAAATCTGGTTAATCATGAGGGAAAATAGACATGATATATTGTTAAAGGATAATTGCAGGTTATCAAAAAGAATTTACAATATAACTCATGTAAAAAAAATAGTGCAAGTGACCTCTGACCAAGATGGAGGCGTAGGTAGATATACTGTGCCTCCTCGCACAACTGAAATAAGGACACCAAAAATTTAGAAATAAAAAACAACTAGAACTGACAGAAAATTGAACTGTATGGAAGTCTGACAACCAGGAGTTAAAGTATACACATTCATCCAGACCAGTGGGAGGGACTGGTTTGGGGGGCTAGGTAGAGAGGGGTCTAAGCAAAGCTGTGGCTGGCAGACCCCGGGCACACAAGGTGGCAGTGGGTGGACCCAGCAAGGCGGCGGACTGTGGAGGGGAACGGCACGCAAGGTGGCTGGTGGACCAGGTGGTCCCACATTCATGCACAGATAAACCAGGCGAAACTGGGGAGTGAGACAGACCACGCAATCCAGGGTCCCAGCACAGGGAAATAAAGCCTCAAAGCACCAGTTGAAAACACCTGTGGGGGTTGAGGTACTGGGAGAAACTACCAGCCTCACAGGAGAGTTTTTTGGAGAGATCCACAGGGTCCTAGAATGTACACAAACCCACCCACATGGGAACCAGCACCAGAAGGGCCCAATTTGCTTGTGGGAAGCGGGCAAAGTGACTGAAATCCAGCAGAGAGCAGAGCAAGTGCCATTGTTCCCTCTCAGACCCCTGCCCTACATACAGTGTCACAACACAGTGACATGGCTTACCCACCCTGGTGAACACCTAAGGCTCCACCCCTCACTATATAACAGGCGAGGGAAGACAAAAAAAATGGCCCAAACAGATCACATCAAAAGGACAGGTCAAAGGAACAGATCAAAGCTCCAGAAAAAAATACAACTAAGTGATGAAGAGGTAGCCAACCTATCAGATGCACAGTTCAAAGCACTGGTGATCAGGATGCTCACAGAACTGGTTGAATTTGGTCACAAGTTAGATGAAAAAATGAAGGCTATGCTAAGTGACATAAAGGAAAATGCACAGGGAACCAATAGCGATGGGAAGAAATCTGGGACTCAAATCAATGGAGTGGACCAGAAGGAAGAAAAAAACATCCAATCAGAAAAGAATGAAGAAACAAGAATTCAAAAAAATGAGAGAGGCTTAGGAACCTCCAGGACATCTTTAAACATTCCAACATCTGAATTATAGGGGTACCAGAGAGAGAAGAGGAAGAGCAAAAAGTGGAAACATTGTTTGAATGAATAAAGGAGAACTTCTCTAATCTGGCAAAGGAAATAGACTTCCAGGAAGTCTAGGAAGCTCAGAGAGTCCCAAAGAAGTTGGACCCAAGGAAGAACACACCAAGGCACATCATAATTACCTTAGCCAAGATTAAAATTAAGGAGAGAATCCTAGAAGCAGCAAGAGATAAGGAGACAGTTACCTACAAAGGAGTTCCCATCAGACTGTCAGCTGATTTCTCAAAAGAGACCTCACAGGCAAGAAGGGGCTGGAAAGAAGTCTTCCAAGTCATTAAAGGCAAGGACCTACATCCAAGATTACTCTACCCAGCAAAGCTTTCATTTAGAATGGAAGGGCAGATAAAGTGCTTCTCAGATAAGGTCAAATTAAAGGAGTTCATCATCACCAAGCCCCTATTATATAAAATGTTAAAGGGACTTATCTAAGAAAAAGAAGATAAAAAACATGTAAAGTAAAATGACAACAAACTCACAATTATTAACAACCACACCTAAAACAAAAACAAAAACAAAGTAAGCAAACAACTAGAATAGGAACAGAACCACAGAAATGGAGATCACATGGAGGTTCAGCAACAGGGGAGTGAGAGGAGGAGAGAGGAGGAAAAGGTACAGAGAATAAGTAGCATAGATGGTAGATAGAAAATAGACAGGGGGAGGGCAAGGATAGTATGAGAAATATAGAAGCTAAAGAACTTATAAGTATGATACATGGACATGAACTAAAGGGGGGAATGTGGGTGGGAGAAGGTGTGCAGGGTGGAGGGAAATGAAGGGGGGAAATGGGACAACTATAATAGCATAATCAATAAAATATATTAAAAAAATTTTTTTAATTCTCATTATTTCTCCTAATGCTCATGTACTCCAGAACCTCTGAGTGTGTGACTGATGACCTTAAGACAAATACTTGAACACATCAGGGAACACTTTCCATCTTCAACTCCATGTTTGCATACTGGTAAATATTACCTCCTCAGCAAAGTCTTTCCCAACCCCGATCAAAAGTCAGGTTAACTTTTTTTCCTCCAGAATAATCATATATACATGTATTTATTTGGCTAATGTATGTCTCACTCCTTAGGATTAGAAACAAAATCTATTATTGCTCACCATCTGATTCCCAGTGTTTGGTAGAATGCCCCACGCAAAGTACTTAATACATCCTTTTCTCTCCCTCACCCCCCGGAAAATTAAACTTTATTTGCCTAAAGTTGCATATAATATTTTTTGTTGTTGACACTATTACAGATGCTCCTCATTTTTCAACTCTTTGCACCCCTCATGTGTAGTGGATACTGTCCAGTAGTATCCATCTCAACTGCAGATGTTTGTTGAAACATGCTAAAAGCATACACAGAGACAACCAGGTCCTGTGGGAGAATCGGGACAGAATGGCCACTCCTCAGGTAGGGAGCACCTAGGCCATCCTCTCTCCTGGAGGGCACCATGGCCACCCCTCATGTGGGGAGCACCTTGTGTCCATACCCAAGCAGCTTTTTATTGAGAAAACAGACTTAGTTTGTGGATTCACAGTCTGGCAGAAAAGATCAAAAGATGTAAACAACTTACAAAAGTGGGGACAGAACTCCCACTGTGATTCTGGGCAAGGTTTGGGGTTTTTAACTTATGAAGGAGATACAGGTTCCAAAAGTTTCCTGCCTGTGTTTTTAAATTCCAAGATAATAACATCCTCTAGCAAACAGATCTCACAGGATCTTGCATATTCTATGTCCCAGGCCTATTTCACCCCTGCAAGTCTCAGGAGACAAAGGCAGCCAGGAAACTTGGATTTCTCACATCCAAGAGCAAAGACTCAGGCTTTGACAAAGCCAAAGGGGGTAGGGGTTGTTGTCTGATCACCCCTTCATTTTCATTCTCTATCCAAGAGAATTGTTACCCATCATTGGCTGCCATTCAAGCCAGGGAAATAAGTTTTGTCTCCTTGGTGGCTCCTGGTCCGGAAGTTTTTCACTCAGCCAAAGTCACAGGGGGTTACAGCTTCCTGAGACCAGGCAGGGCTGCCCCCAACACTCATGAAGTCTCACAATTTGCAGAAAATAGCATCTCTGCCTTTGACCTAAGGCCCACAGTGATCTCTCCATGAAATCCCCACTGTAGCTGCAATGACTAAGGAGTCAACGGCTCTTGAGAAACAGTGAACCATGGATAGGTGGTTTGTGGCAATAGCAATTAATTGCAAGACTCTGGTTATTGACTAACCAAAATGAGTTCTCAGCCTTAGCTCATCCCCCAAGCATTTTGCATTTTTTCTATGACATATTTTCAAGGGATTATATTATTTTTTATTAAATTTAGGGCAATGAGCCCTGGCAGGGTGGATCAGTTGGTTGGAGTGTTGTCCCATGCATCAAAGGGTTGCGGCTTCAATTCCCACTCAGGGCACATACCTAGGTTGGGGGTTCAATCCCCAGTTGGGGTGCATATGGGAGGCAACCAATTGATGTTCCTCTCTCATGTCAATGTTCCTCTCTCTCTCCTTCCCCCCTCTTCCTGTCTCTCTAAAATCAATAAGCATATCCTTGGGTGAGGATTTTTAAAAATTAAATTTAGGGAATGAAAGAAATATCAAGGTTATACTATGACTAAGTCAAGTTGGAATGCCTACCTTCCATCTGGATGCCATGGCACAGGGTTACCACATATGGCCTTCACCCATAATGCTCCTGTCATTCCTACTACAGTTTCAGTTGGAAGTGAGATGTCAGATGATAACATTGATGTGAAGTATCAGGTATGTGGTGTATCATCATTTTATATAACAAAGGAAAAACTAGAATGGAATCCTAGAGAGAAAATCTGGTGAAATTCCTAAGGATGAAATTCATTCTTCATACAAAAAGGCAACACTGAATATACACAATTGTTCTTCACTTTAGAATGTCATTTTCTAGAAAGGAAACTTATTGGAGGAAGGCAGTGACATTCAAGAACATGGCTGCACATCATACCAGTTAAAAGTAATTTTATTTTATTTTTTTCTGGAAATATTTTTTGGAGTGCTTCAACAACAGACATTTATTTTCTCATAGTTCTGAAGGCTAGAAGTCCAAGACCAAGGTGCCAGCAGGGCATGTAGATGGGTGCCTTATCCCTGTGTCTTTTCCTTTTTTTAACTGCTAACACTATTACAGATGCCCCCCATTTCCCCACTCTTTGCCCCCCTCCATTCAGCCCCTGACCTTCACCACATTGTTGTCTGTGTTCACAGGCTCTGCATATATATGCATATATGTCCTTTGGCTAGTCTCTCCCAGACCCCTCATCCCTCTACCCCCCTGAGATCTGTCAGTCCATTCCATGTAGCATGCCTCTGCTTTAATACATCCTTTTTGAATGAAAGAATTGCCAAGACTTGGACATTCTACCTTCATCTCTATTATATAGAAACCTGCTTTCAGGGACTATTTCTCTGATATTTCTATAATTTGGCTTCCTCAGGTCAGTTCACACAATGAAAAGTCTCACAATTTGCAGAAAATAGTATCTCTGTCTTTGACCTAAAGCCCACAGTGATCTCTCTATGAAGTTCACACTGTGGTTGCACTGACTAAGGAGTCAACGGCTCTTGAGAAACAGTGAAACATGAATAAGTGGTTTGTGGTAACAGCAACTAATTGCAAGGCTGTGGTTATTGACTAATCAAAATGAGTTCTCAGCCTTAGCTCATCCCCCAAGTATTTTACATTTTTTCTATGACATATTTTCAAGGGATTATATTATTTTTTATTAAACTTAGGCACTGAGCCCTGGTGGTTGTGGCCCAGTTGATTGGAGCATTGTCCCATGCATCAAAGGGTTGTGGTTTCAATTCCTAGTCAGGACACATACAGGAGGCAAACAACTGTTGTTTCTCTCTCATATCGATGTTTCTCTCTCTCTCTTTCTCTCTCTCTCTCACTCTCCCCCCTCCTCCCTCCCTCCCTCCCAAACCAGTGACTCTTCTCCTTTCCTCCCTCTCTAAAACCATTGACTATATCCTCCAGTGAGGAAAAATAAAATAAAATAAAATAAAATAAAATAAAATAAAATAAAATAAAATAAAATAAAATAAAATAAAATGAAATGAAATAAAATGAAATGAAATGAAATGAAATAAAAAATAAAATGGCAACACTGAAAATATGCAATTGCTTTCCACTTTTAGAATGTCATGTTCCTAGAAAGGAAACTTAATGGAGGGAGGTAGCAATATGCAGGAAGAGGGCTGTACCTTACACCATTTCAAACTAATTTTAAAAAGGCAATGGGGATGAGATCAAATGCCAGAAACGAAATACAGAGACAGAAAAAGTAAGAGATAAAACTTTTGTTTCATGGACTGAAAAAAATGCAAACATGTACTTGGTGACAATAAATCAGTTCTAAAAGATTTCTCCAAGCCCGATTCCCTGGACATCCCAAGATGTTCCTGAAAAGCTATTCTCTTTTATATCATTGATTCTTAAACAGTTTTCTACTTACTAAGTAATTTGTGAACTAGTAGTTTATTTCTCACTACTCTTCTCCTTATTGCTCCACATTTATCCTTGCCCTAAAGGCCACAATTTTTATATTTTGCACCATGTTTCATCATCCGATCACCCCCTGACAGCATTAAATAAAGCTCTTCATGTACATTGTCCCCAAAGCTGTCATTGAACACACCATAGTGCATAGTCAGTTCTTTGCACTGTGTCACTGCCTGGTTAGATAATCACAATGTAAACCAGGAAGAATAAAATATGCAGAAAAGTGAAGGAAAATACCACCTCTTCTGAGGTGGTATTTTGAAAGAACTTCCAGAAGTTCTTTCTGGAGACTCATAGAACTGCGCCCAGCTCTTCCTTTGTTACTAACTATTTGCCATGTGGACATCTCATTTTCTCCATGAGATGTTTTGCTGTTAGAAGGCACAAGATATGCTTCTTTCCCTCAGTGGAGCTGAGAATCTTGGAATGCTCCTTATAAGGTTGCAGTGCCAGCTTTACCAACAGAAAGTATTTAGGTGAAATTCCTAGTGAGTCCCCCAGAAATTCATTGTAAAAAGCAATAAGAAAAGGTATCATAACCCTTGGTTAAACAGAGGGGAGAAATATCCAAACCCTGCCAGGAGGGGATACTATGAGAAGAAAATATTTTAATGGAAGGATATTCAGAGGGATTATCTTGTTTGTAATTTCTGAGAAGACCCTCTGAGCTTTAATTTCCAGCCTGAGCTACAAGAGAAAAATGCCAAAAATTGTACTTTCCCACTTTGTCCTGTCCTGACTCCTATAGAAAGCAGAGCCTGAAGCAAGTATTGCAGTGGCAATGATTTATTTGGGAGGTGCAAGCCCAGGACAGTACCAGTGAGGAAAGAGAATTGGGTCAAGGAAAAATGCAATGCAATAGGATATGTGATATTACCACAGCCGCGCCACTTCACAGCAAGTTGCTGATAACAAGGCGAGTTGCTCAGCAAGCTTGGTCATGCAGCAAGGAGTATCACAGGAAGAGTGTTCAGTGTCTGAAAAAAAATCTGCATTTATTGTTTGCTAAGCAAGAGAGAGCTGTACTTGTGAAGAACAGTGTCTCTGAACCCAGCAAGACCTGATCTTGTATAGGATCTGGGAAATGTGAAGTCCAGAAATTAGCAGACTGGCAGATGTGGGACTGTTTGGGGATTGCCTTACTTTTAGCTGTGGGATTATGGACATTGGGTTGAGATTGCAGTTGGTTGGCTGATGTCGTCTGACTCCTCAGGAAGCCAAGTTCCATGCTTAATAGTTTTCTTTTCTTGAATGTTAGTAGAAATTAATAGTAAAGCCATCAAGGTCAGTTCTCTATATAGAAAATTTTATTTTTATCTTTTTAGATTTTTATTTATTTTTAGAGAGAGGAAGGGAAGAAGAAGGAGGAGAGAAACATCAATATGCAGTTGCCTCTCATGTGCCCCCTAATGGGGACCTGGCCCATAACCCAGGCATGTGCCCTGACTGGGAATAAAACCAGAGACTCTTTAATTCACAGGCCCACACTCAGTCCACTGAGCTATACCAGCCAGGGCTCTAAGTGAAAAATTTTTTATTGCTGATGTAATTTCTTTGATAGTTGCCTAAGTTTTCATTTTTTTCCTGAATAGGTGTTAGGTGGTGATGTTTCTGATTTTTCTAAATTTTGAATTTCATAGTGTAAGTTTTTTATACTGCTCTTGGTTTACCTTTTAATGGTTGGCAGCATTTATTTTTTTAATTCTCTTTTTAGACCCTTTTTAATATATTTCATTGATTATGCTATTATACTTGTCCTATTTTCCCCCTTCATTCCCATCCATCCTGCACACCCTCTCCCATCCACATCCTACACCTTTAGTTCATATCCATGTGTCATAAATTCTTTCACTATTTTATCCATTTCCCATACTATTCTTACCCTCCCCCTGTCTATTTTCTACCTACCATGTATGCTACTTATTCTCTGTACCTTTTACCCCTCTCTCCTCCTTCCACTCCCCTGTTACTAACCCTCCATGTGATCTCCATTTCTGTGGTTCTGTTCCTGTTCTAGTTGTTTGCTTAGTTTGTTTTTGTTTTTGTTTTAGGTGTGGTTGTTAATAATTGTGAGTTTGCTGTCATTTTACTGTACATGATTTTTATCTTCTTTTTCTTAGATAAGTCTTTTATCTTCTTCTTCTCCCTTTAACATTTCATAATATGGGCTTGGTGATGATGAACTCCTTTAACTTGACCTTATCTAAGAAGCACTTTATATGCCCTTCTATTCTAAATGAAAGCTTCGCTGGATAGACTAATCTTGGATGTAGGTCCTTGCCTTTCATGACTTGGAAGACTTCTTTCCAGCCCCTTCTTGCCTGTGAGGTCTCTTTTGAGAAAGCAGCTTACAGTCTTATAGGAACTCCTTTGTACACTACTGTCTCCTTATCTCTTGCTGCTTCTAGGATTCTCTCCTTAATTTTAATCTTGGGTAACGTCATTATGATGTGCCTTGGTGTGTTCTTCCTTGGGTCCAACTTCTTTGGGACTCTCTGAGCTTCCTGGACTTCCTGGAAATCTATTTCCTTTGCCAGAATGGGGAAGTTCTCCTTTATTATTTGTTCAAATAATTTTTCCACTTGTTGCTCTTCCTCTTCTCTTTCTGGTACCCCTATAATTCGGATGTTGGAATGTTTAAAGATGTCCTGGAAGTTCCTAAGCCTCTCTCATTTTTTTGAATTCTTGTTTCTTCATTCTTTTCTGATTGGATGTTTTTTTCTTCCTTCTGGTCCACTCCATTGATTTGAGTCCCAGATTTCTTCCCAACACTATTGGTTCCCTGTGCATTTTCCTTTATATCACTTAGCGTAACCTTCATTTTCTCATCTAATTTGCAACCAGATTCAACCAGTTCTGTGAGCATCCTGATCACCAGTGCTTTGAACTGTGCATCTGATAGGTTGGCTATCTCTTCGTTGATTAGTTGTATTTGCTCTGGGGCTTTGATCTGTTCCTGCGTTTGGGCCTTTTTTTTTTTGTCTTCACTCGCCTGTTATGTAGTAAGGGGGGGAGCCTTAGGTGTTCGCCAGGGCAGGTAACCCAGGTTGCTGTGTTGTGACACTGTATGTGGGGTCAAGGTCTGAGAGGGAACAATGGCACTTGCTCTGCTCTCTGCTAGATTTCAGTCACTTTCCCCACTTCTCAAAAGCAAATTGGGCCCTTCTGGTGCTGGTTCCCATGTGGGTGGGTTTGTGTACATTCTAGGACCCTGTGGATCTCTCCAATAAACTCTGCTGTGAGGCTGGGAGTTTCTCCCAGTACCTCAACCCCCACAGGTATTTTCAACTGGTGCTTTGAGACTTTATTTCCCTGTGCTGGGACCCTGGGTTGCATGGTCTGTCTCACTTCCCAGTTTTGCCTGGTTTATCTGTGAATGAATGTGGGACCACCTGGTCCACCAGCCACCTTGCACACCATGCCCCTCCACAGTCCGCCACCTCACTGGGTCCGCCCACTGCCACCTTGTGTGCCAAGGGTCTACCAGCCACAGCTTTGCTGTGACCCCTCTCCACCTAGCTGCCTGACCCAGCCCCTCACACTGGTCTGGATGAATGTGTCTACTTAAACTCCTTGGTTGTCGGACTTCCATACAGTTCAATTTTTTGTCACTTCTGGTTGTTATTTTGTTTCTAAGTTGTTCTTGTCCTTATTTTGGTTGTGCAAGGAGGCACAGTGTGCCTACCTATGCCTCCATCTTGGCCAGAAGTCGGCTTTTTAGTTCTTAATAACAAAAAAAATAATAACAAATACTATTTCTACCTTCTCTCTTTTTTCTTGATTAGTTTGTTAAGAGGTTTTCCAATTTCATTAGCCTTTTCAAATAATTAATCTTTGCTTTATTAAACCTCTCTGTTATATGTTTGCCTATTTCATTAAATTCTGTTCCCTCTTATTGTTTCTTCCTGCTACTTCACTGAGTTTATTTCACTTATTAATTTCTAGCTTCTTGGGCTATATGATCAGCTCCATGCTTTCAGGTTTTCTCAAATATGTTTTAAGACTGAACTTTCCTCACCTGCTTTAGCTACATTCCACACTTTTTAAGTACTATTATTATTATTATTCAGTTCAAATATTTTCTATTTCTCTACATTTTGTTTTGACTTGTGGGTTATTTAAAAGTGTATTTCTCTTTTTCCAATGTTACCAGGATTTTTCTAATTACCATTTTATTGCTTTCCTGTATGATTATGTTGTGGCCAGAAAACATTCCAAAGATTTACATAAATGATCAATTCATTTATAAAAATACATATTCTGCACTGGATAGGTGTGATGTACTAGATATGTCTACCAGGGCTAAAGACAGGACAAGAGAAGGGACAGAAATCCCTCTCCAACCCCTTGATCCTCACAAGAATAAGTTAAGCCTCTTCTTTCTCCTCATAAATGGCTAGCACCTGACAGGACCCTGGCCCTATCTACCCATGTAAAGGTAGATCCTAGAATGAGAAACACAATGATGAAGATAGCCATATAAATCATTCTCGACTTTGCTCCCTATCAGAAGAAAAACAACTAACAACTATTCACAAACAAGACACTTCTAAAAAATCCTGGAACACAGGAGTGAGGCTGAAACATCCCCCTGTACCACAAAGACCAAGAAAACCCACTGTAGCATGATGGATGCTAACGTAATCTATTGTGGTAATCATTTCACAATATTTGCAAGTCACGTCATTATGCTGTACACCTAAAACCTATACAGTGCTGTGAGCTGATTATATCTCAATAAAAATAAGGAGTGATCCTTTGAGTGGAATTCTCCCATTTCTATTTTTTCTAAGTACACATATTTGCATAGGGAAGAACCTATTAAATTGTACACTAAATCATTGGTTGTAAGTTGGTGGTGAATACCAGGGATGTTAACTTTTGCCTGTTATCTTGGCTTTTTTATATTTTCTTTAATTATATTTGTCTATATTTTGAAGATGGAAAAAGGAGCCATGTGCCAAGGAATTAGGTCCTGAAGCTAGAAGAGGCAAGAAACAGATCCTGCCTTAGAAACTCCAGAGGGAATTCACCCTGCTGACACCTTGATTTCTGATGAATGACACCTTGAAAATGATGTCAGACTTCAGACCTCTGTCTTTTTAAGCTGTCAAGTTAGTGATGATTTGTTACAGGGGCTATGAGAAATGAATATGCCACCTAATCTGGAAGTTTCCACTTGGAAATTGGGTCATCTGGCGCAGGTACCTCAGAAAAAGCCCCCTCCTCTGAGAGAAGTAAACAGAGATAGGTATCATCTCAGGACAGTCACTAGTGTGGCTACCTGTTGTCAAACTAAGCCTTTGTGTGAAGAAAATTGGGCCATTCATCAGGGCTTTGCAGCCCTAAGCCTGGATTCACAGGGGAAGGCCTGAGTGAGACCTCAGCCAGCACAAGCCCAGGCAAGCAGCTCCAGAGTTACCTCCATGCAGAAGATCTGTGGACAGCGGGTAGGCCTGGGTAGAGGTAGATGAACACTCAAAGCCAGGGCCCCAGGACTATCCCTGATCCCCACACAGCCCCCTAAAAGAGACCACCCACCTGAGAAGGTGGGGAGGCCATGGGGAGACCAGCGTGGTCTTTCCTCACTCTGCCTACAGGAGGCCCAGAGGCCACTTGCATCCATCAACATGACCCAGGGAAAAGTTGGAATGACTGTAGTAGAATAACAATTTAAAAATATGATTTTAAAAAGTGGAACAAACACTTCCAGGTCTACACCAAGCTCCTGAGCTTCCTGCCCTGGAGAAATAGATCAATAAGATGAGCCACTGCACTGTGCCCCTTCTGCGACTGACCATTTTCTTTAGGAAAGATGGCACACCTTCCTGTGTGACGGCCATGGACATAATAAATATCCATTTCTAGATGGAAACAACTGATTTCTCCTTAATTTACTGAACACCAGTCACTAGGTACCAGCTATGTGGGCCAGGCTTGCCTCTGTTTGCTCTGCACACATTTCCCCTGTTTTCTGTTTTCTGCTCACCCTCACCACCCCCCCCATCTCCTCACAAACCCTTGCTGTGTTATGACCCAGCTTGGCCCTTTTCCACACCACCTGTGGCTGAGCCCATCGCATGCAGCCCACATCCCCATGGGCTCGGAGTTTCCTGACAGGCCTTTCACTCACAGCCTTGGCCCCTTTCAAGCTGGTCTCATGGTCATCCATGGTAATTTGGCTTCTAGTCTGAGACCTGTGCTGCCCACTTGGGCTATAGCTACAAGTTGAGTAAGGGAGGGAGTCTTTGCAGCAGGACTGAATGGCATGACTTTGCCACAAATTAGCAAACAGATATTGAGCACCCACTATGTGCCAGGCACTGGAGGCTCAAGACTGAACATGGCAGGCACCATCCATGCCCTCATGAAACTTATAGCCTAAAGGACTTCTGTTAGAACTGCCCCCAAGACTCCCTCCTTGTCTGGGTTGGTCCAAATGGCCTGAATCTCTGTGGGAAATTCACACAATAAAAATCATCTTCTTAGAAGATAACAACATTCCTTTCTGTTATGAATTCCAGTTTCCACGTGCATAGTCACATTTGACTTCAGAACAGCAGTGTATAGGATTGACAATAACTTTCCAGCTCTGTAGTCAGTGGCGCCCCACCTCTGGATGCAGGGGAGGTGCAAGGAGTTAAAACACAAGCAGGGCAGCCATTTCCTTATGGATGACATATAGGATACCCTATGGGTATAAAATTCAGTATAAACTCTGGCATGGAACAAATGCCACATTTCCTTATCTTCCTTAAATCACATCCAATCAAACAGGCTCCCATGGTGCCAGAGAAAATGAAGAACAGCCTCCAACCCACAGGCTATCATGGTTACTGCTACATCCTTTGTTTCCAAGCCCACAGTGACCCTCAAAGTTATCCAGCTCTTAGCTTGTAGGCCTCTCATGAGGGTGTGGTAGGAGACTCTATGTTGACACTGGGTCCCCCTGGGCCTGGATCAATCCAGCTAAGCAGGCCCAGCAGCCGTCCCTTCCAAGGTCTTGATGCCCACCTGGAATACTGCTTTGGAGTTAAGTTCACTGACAGTTGCAGATGGATACTCCCCAACCAAAATACACACACCAATACCACACTGATTTTTAATCAGGGGAAATATCTCTTTCTGGGTTCCTGTCATCCTCGAAGGTGTCTTCTCACACCTTGTTGCCCACAAAGACCTCTGTAACACAATATCTTAATGATCTTGGCCACTTTTGTATTGAGGGGAGAAAAACCTGACTTCACACAGCTTCTGTTTCAGTGCTGAAAATCCTAAAACAAAGATGTACCAAGATCATGCTTGGAAAAGGAAAACGAAGGGATCAAAACAAGCAAAACTATGCAACCATACACACAAGCAGACACAAATATATGTACACATGTATATGTGTGCATGTAATCATATGAGACATTTATTAATAAAAACAGGTATACATGTGTCTACATACAAAGCTATAAATATAGGTATAAATACAGACACACGATTTCAAAAAGCTACATTGACACATCCATAATCCATTCAAGGGGAGGTTTCTATTGTTGACAATGGTTTAAAACCCTCATAGCCCAATCATCTTCTGTTAGATGAGGCCCAAAAATTAGCAACTGAACCACATAATAACTGACCAAGAGCCCAGGGCTCCTAAACCCCCACTCCCAGGTCAGGTCTCTTCCAACTGAGAGATAAAGTCTCAAAACTGCCAAGGGCCTTAAAAATCATTTTACACCCACACCCATGATGATCTTTCAGAGCCCCCGACTCAGAGGTTTCCCAGCCTCTGTTGCAGCAATTCCCTGGGCTACCTGAGCAGCCATGCGAAAAAAAAACTCTAATAGAACACTCTTTGCTGAGCTAAAATCTGCCTCCTGTGGCTTCCACCACTTCTCAGAGTGGTATGAAGGACTATGTGTCGTTTAGCAGGCATGTGCTCTGTGTGTGTGTACACATGTCTGTAACCATGTGACCTTGGGCACATGACTTCATAGCTCTGAGTCCATTTCATTTGAAAATATGCTTAATGATAATGCCCATGTCAAAGGTACACAATTCAATGAGATAACACACGTCAATTATGTATGTTCTGGAACATAGCATGGTATGGATTCATATTAATGCTTTTGCTTCCCCTCTTCCCTGACTTTCCCCACACTATACTTGTGTTTAAAAAAAAAAATCAGCTCCCAAATGACAGCCTCAAATTATTTAAAGATAGCTGGGATGCACATTCACTGCCCAGCTGGTCTTCCCCCCTATGTGAGTCGGCTGGGAGTTAACTTGTCGGTGGAAACCCTCTCCTCTGGAACACTCAGCAGAGCCTATGGTGGACACCCTCTTAAGCTAAGACTTTCCTCCTTTATCTGTTACAGCTCTATGAGGTCAACAAAAAAAAGGCTGACCTTCTGCCCCTGTGAGACTGTGACAAAAGTAAGATTTCTGAGAGTAAGGGGCCAAGTCATAAACACAAACCAATGCAAATCCCACTGATTCTGGCCCCCATTATCTCCTCGGGAATTATCAAGTACCACTTATCAGTTGGTATTCACATGTAGACATTTAAAATGCTTGTAACTGTAAAGCCAAAGTCTTAGCATGTGATGCCAAAGGAGGCCTCAGAAAACTGATTCCTCGAAGCCTCCAGGGCTTAGTTCAATGCCTTAATCAGTGAATCTTTGTCCAGTAGAAGATGGGTCCTCAGTCCTGCAGGCTTAGAAACCTGAGACAAAGGAACATAAAATGTGTCTAGAGCAGGGGTGTCCAACCTGTGGCCTGCGGCCTGCATGCAGCCCAGGATGGCTGTGAATGAGGCCCAACACAAAATCATGAATTTACTTAAAACATTACAAGATTTTCTTGTGATTACATATTGCAATGTATTTAATGTGTGACCCAAGACAACTCTTCTTCCAGTGTGGCACAGAGATGCCAAAAGGTTGGACACCCCTAGAGAGGTTTATAATCACATACTGGAGGTGCTGGCAAATGATTGAGCACAGAGAATACAGAGAGAATAATATAGTTGTTATCACAGTAATCATCCTGCCACAGTTCCACTGGTACAATGCTCTCAGGAGCCCAGCGGTTCACTGCAATACCTGATTTCGCCTGGTATTGGCAGGCAGGTTTATCACCTGGGCAGATCTTGAAGAGCTGACTGGGATGATCCAGATCTTGTGCTTTGTTCACATATGGTTCCAGTGTTGTTTCCTAGCATTTGGTCAGAAACACAGGAACTTAATAGCAGTGGGGTATCTACAGCTAGAAGATATCATATCAAGATTGGGGGACAGCTAAGGAATGTATCCGTAGGTGTGAATTAGATTTACCGAACACACTTTGTCACATCTGCCCTCAACTGTGAAATAGGAAGAAACACCCACAAGTTTTGCAGTCATATACTAGCAGTTTTGGTAAATGATTCAGCAGCATCCTTCTCACCTACCCCAAACCAAACCATTGGCCACAGACATGGAAAGAAATGCACACTCTGAGCAAGATGGGAAGACAAAGAATTCATTCACTCAAGAAGGGTGAGGTGTAACCTTCAGGCCTTCTGGGAACTAAATGCTTTGAGGAAAAGAAATGGCTTTGATGGGCAAAGTTCCTGAGCAGATAAAGATCCTCAGGTGGGGAGTAGAGGTTAAGGAGGTGGGTGTTGCATGTGATCCAAGGTCACATCAAAGACAACATCACAACTCAAAACATTGCTCCATTCCACCCTGCTCCCATCCAGAAGTGCAGCCAATACCAGTTGATTTTAGAGGGGTCTCTATTGTTATACCTAATCCCAGTTTGGTGAGGATGGGCACACTCCTTTCACCCAAGCCCACTTCACCTCCCCCTGTCTCTGTAGTCCTCTCTCTACTCAGCACTCCAGACACTTACCTACTCCAGAGTTTTATTCATTATCCTCAACCCTGCTCTTTGTTAGTAGCTGAGCAATAGGAACAATTAAAGGGTGTTCTAGTGGATGCCAAAACTCTGGAAATCTCACAGATGTACATCTGTCCTACAGACAGTTTTCTCTCTCCATCCCTGCCCTCTGTCCCCCACCCTTACTACTACAGAGGCCAGCTGGAAGGACAATCTTCCCCACTCCAACACATAACCTAGGATCTCCTTCCCTGATAGGTCTCTCCCTTAAAACTCTTTCTGATGTCATGTTAACACTCTAGATCTTCTGACTGTCATTTTAGCCTCCTGATGAGAATGTGGAGATAACCCATAACTGAGGCAGGAATCTCTTCCCAACAACACTGCTGAGTCTCATGGTCAGAGGAAATCAGCCATGTTCTGGCCCCTTATGCCTGTAGGTTCTGATTCTAGGTGTAACCTAAGAGAATGATCAGGCTCAGGGAAATTGGTTTATAGCAGCAGCCTCAAATGCCATGTATGAGTGTGGGCATGTCATGTTATTGTACCATTGCCATTGCCTATAGGGAATGACCCTGACCATTACAATAGCTAAGAGGCTAAGGTCCAAGGGGATTGCCCATCATGGACCAAGCATGACATCCTCCTACATGTTGGGGAAGGACATCAGAGGTAAAGGATAAGAGCAAAGGGAATATGTGATCCAAATGAACTTTTCCATCACAATATGGTAGCCACTGACATGCCTTTCTCTTCTAAAAAGAACCAGTGTCCCACATTGGAAATATGGACAGAAATTTTCATTCTTCGACACCCCTTTAATATTTTTCCCAAATTTTTTGAACAAATAAAAGAAATGATGATGTAGAGCTGTGGATGAGATCACAGACTATGGAATCGCATTCTTGCATTCTAATCACTGTTCCCCTACACTCTTAAGAGCTGAATGATATAGAACAAGTCCCTTATCTTCTTAAGGTCTTAGCTTTCTCACTTGTGAAATGAAAGTAATATCAGTAGCTATCTTAAAAGGTGAAGTGAGGATCTACAGTCAGAAATTAATAAATATTAGCCAGCATTAAGATGTTAAATATCATTTTCTCATCTGTTCAATGAACTGAATTATCATATCTTATTTTCCAAATATGTATTTACTACTATATTTACTAAGACACAGATTCTTAAAATTACAAGTCACAAATGAACTTCACCATCTTTTAGTTTGACTCAACTTTGGTCACATCTAGAAAGAAATGTAGTCTCTCCTATGAATCTTTTCCCAGGTGAGCCTCTTTTTTAGGAAGGTGCTTATTCACACTCTTTTCCACATGTCTACCACCTCAGCAAGCTTTCCTTTCCCTTAAATTAGTATTACTACTTCCAGATTTGGGAGAATTTTCCTACACTGCCTTGGCCAGTTGACTAGCCATTGAAGTTGAAAGAAAGTTCTCCCTGAACTCCCCAACCTTTCATTTTCAGCCCAATCATCATAGCATGTCAAGGTGGTTATGTTCAGGTATGTCCCAGACAAACTCTTGAAAAACCAATCCAAATAGTGAGGGAGACAGGAATGAAGATGGTGATGAGAAAGGCCAACATCTCTCCAAAGAAGATATACAATGACCAGCAAATGACCAGCAAACACAAGAAAAGATGTTAAACTTCATTAGTCGTTAAGAAAATGTAAACCCAAACCACAAGGAGATACCACTCCATACCCACGAGGATGGCTATAATAAAAAAAAAAGAAAAAGAACAAGTGTTGGTGAGGATGTGGAAAAAATATAAGCACTTGTACATTGCTGGTAGGAATGTAAAATGATGCAACCACTGCAATAAACAGTCTAGTGATTCCTCAAAAGTTAAACCAGAGGATCATCATATGACCCAGCAATTTCAGTCCTAGGCATAGAGCCAAGACAAACAAAAACATATCATCCATGCTGAAGTTTTTACACAAATATTTATAGAAGCATTAGTCATAATGATCAAAAGGTGGAAACAACGCAAATGTCTACTCACAGATAAATGGATAAATTGGGATAAACACACACACACACACACACACACACACACACACACAATGGAATATTATTTAGCCATAAAAATACTGTTACATGCTACAGTTTGGATGAACCTCAGAATCATTATGCTAAGTGAAAGAAGCCAGTCTCAACAGGTCACATATTGCATGATTCCTTCTATGTGAAATATCCAGAATACGCAGATCCATAGAGACAGAAAGAAGGTTAGTGGTTACCAGGGACTGGTGCTTGTGGAGTGGGGGCTGCTGGGGAGGAGGTTGGTGAAAGATGGAGAATGGAAAGTGATTAAGTACCCATTAATTGGTGGTACACAAAACTTAATGGGACCACAACTTAGTAAGCATGGGCAATATGTTCTTCTGGGGTCATGAGAAAGTTTTGAAACTAGAGACAAATGATGGTTGTGCAACATTTTGAATACACTAAATGCCACTGAATTGTACCCATTAAAATAATTAATTTTATGTTATGTAAAATTCACCTCAATTTTTTAATCATTTTTTATTGTTATTCTATTACAATTGTCCCACTTTTCTCCCTTTGCTCTCCTCCACCTCCCTCAATTTTTAATTAGGTCATAACATAATCTTATGTTTAACACAACCCCCTTTTATTTTTTAAAAATTCAGATACACATGAGAGTAAAATATGTTAGTACATACTTCAATACATTAAAGATAATTATCACTGAATTATATGAAATCAGGTCATTTTAATTTTTTTCTCCATGATTAAATTATTTTCTCATTTTTCCAATAATTTCAAAAATCAATTACATGTAATTTTTAATAACTAGGGAACAGAGGCAACAGTG
This sequence comes from Phyllostomus hastatus, assembly GCF_019186645.2. Classification (NCBI taxonomy): domain Eukaryota; kingdom Metazoa; phylum Chordata; class Mammalia; order Chiroptera; family Phyllostomidae; genus Phyllostomus; species Phyllostomus hastatus. The sequence continues at coordinate 1,838,379 of NW_025333860.1, read as the reverse complement.
ATATGAATAATAGCTTTATAAGAATGTAGCAGAAATTCTTATGTCATAGGGTGAAGTGAAGATAAAAGAAAATTTTATTGTATATATAATATAATCCCAAGTATTTAAAACACACTTCTTATAGTAATACTCTGTCTGTGGGAGATGGGAAAATGAGTAACATTTTTTCCTACTTTCCAAATTTTCTAAATGAACATATATTACCACTATAATCAGAAAGATAATTTTGTTTTTAAAATGTCTACTACTAAGCAAGCTGAGTTCAAAACAGAAGAGGTTTGGAATGTACATGGTATGACAAGGAGGATGTTTACATTGAAATGATGTATTTGATACATAATATTCCTCAGAGAAAAATTGTAAAGTACAGAAAATGTAAAGATGGAAATTTAAATTACCAGATTCCACCCTCTAAGAGATACTTTAGTTGATCTTTGAACAGAACTGGGCATAGCTTGTTGAGAAACAATGGTCCTTTATGTCCATTACAGTATAGTGAGGTCATCAGCATAATCTGCTTAGCACGTGTGAGCCTATTAGGTGCCAAGCCTGCTGTACCAAAAGTGTGTCTCTTTGAAGAGGGAACAGGGCATACTAAAAGGACAATTATTGGGCTCTGGTTGCTGAGCATGGTTTCCCACTTCACATGATATCAACGATTTAGTAACCAGAACTTCCTTTGGGGAAACAGCCTTTTCCAGTCTTAGTTCATGTGGTTTGGATGAGACTGATTCTGCCCAACCCAAAGTAAGAATGACCTAGGCTTAAGTCAATCAGCGGAATCAACTTCAAGGGTCTCAATGTTTCATTACTTTAGGCCAATACATGTCAAGTGCAGTACTTTTGTTAAAAAATATTGACAAGAACCCTGGCCAGTGTGGCTCAGTTGGTTGGAGTGTTGTCCCATAAACCAAAAGGTCCTGGGTTTGATTCTCAGTCAGTGCACATGCCTGGCTGGGCTGAGGGTTTGGTCCCCAGTCGGGATTTGTGTGAGAGGCAACCAATCAATGTTTCTCTCTCAACACCAATGTTTCTCTCCTTCTCTCTCTCCTTCCCTTTCCCTCTCTCTAAAATCAGTAAGCATGTCCTTGGGTGAGGATTTATATACATATCACTCTGAGCATTTGTAAATTAAAGGGAGATGTTAAAAATGCCCTAGGAAAAAAGCTAGGATGATGACCGGGTCGGTATATCAGTTTCATAGATGGTGGCCGTGCTCTGTTACTCCCTCGTTCATCCCTTGCTATGGCCCTTCCCATACGGTAGTCTGCTCCCTGATGTTTCCATCTCCCCCAGCAGATGGTCAGCTCTCTAAAGCAGTGATTTTCAGCTGGTGTGCCTCAAGAATTTGTAAAGCATGCGATACCTGATGATTTAGTTATGGTCACTGACCTCTTCTTCTTCAGATTGTTAAATTAAAAAATGACAACAGCCAACACAACAATAGCGAACCAGTGTGACTACCCTGTGTTGAACCATAAATATATCTGTATTTTTCATACTGTAAGATGCACTGCCCCCCCAATTTGGGAGGAAATGGGGGTGCACTTATAGTTTGAATGTAGCTTACCTGGCTCACTGTGGGGGCAGGGAGTGGTGGAGTGCGGTCACAGGTTATTAAATATTTTACCACATTTTTTGCTTCAAATTTTTTTCCTATTTTTTCTCCTCTAAGACCTAGGTGTGTCTAATAGTCCTAAAAATACGGTAGGTCATATAATAGAATTGCATCTTATTGGTCATATTGCATAACAAGTTTGCATCTGATTGGTTAATTCTTTGTACCAAAAATCCTGATATACAAGCATAGGCACCTGATTTTTTTAAAAAATCTCTTTGGAGCAAGAATAATAAATTATGACTATAATTTTTATTTTTTATACATCAAAAGCATACCTATCTTTCATCAGATGGGCAAAACATATATTTTTCAGCATGGCACAGAATTTTAGTAATTAGTTTATGTGTGCCATAAGATGAAAAAGGTTGAAAATCACTACTCTAGAGGAAGAAGGCACATCTCCAAAGTGTTTGGCCATAGCACAGAGAAGGGCATACACACACATGTGTGTGAAAGAAATTATCCTGATGGAGTTAGCAGCATGGAAATCAGGCACTGATGTTTCTGTCACTAGGGGCTCAAGTTTCTGGGCTCCAGTACCTCAGCTGGTCAATACCACATCCTACCATCCCCACTTTGTACCCTTGGGCTAGAATGAGGTGTCTGCTCTGACTCATCAGCTGTGGGTCCTGATGTGGCCACTTCCTCCTTCTCACAGAACCACCAGAGAACATCATCAAGCAGGAGGCATGGGGGTGGAGAAGCTTTCAAAGAAAGCCTTCTAGGATGAAGCACTACAAAACCAGAGGGGAACTCAAGTCATCTAGCCCTCCTGCACCTCCTTCCCCTTCTGGAGCCTAAAAGGCAGCACAGAAAAACACCAGAAGCTCCAACCTGGACAGCCTTCCTGTGAAGATGTGGCCACTCCTGCTCCTACACCTGCTGGCCTTTTCACTACTCCCTGAGGCAGAGGCAGGTAAGTGACCATCCCTATCCTCATGGGCCCAATCCAGCCCACAGTGGTCCCACACTCCTGTCCCTTCTGCACATCTCTGATCCATCTGTCCACCAGGAATGTTCTGGAGCCCAACTCCCTTCCCATCTCCGACCCCCCAAGCATGATGCCAGATAAGCTACAGGCAGAAATGACAGGGCAGAAGGCTATTCTCAGAAAAGCCAGTGGGCACAATACCTTTGCCCCCCCAGGCCCTACCTTTCCATCTAGAGAGTGGAACTTTCCTAGAAGTGCATGGGAAAGGGTAGGAAAATGCAGAGGCTTCCTTGTCTGTGATGAGACAGGTGCTCTCCTTAGGGTCTGCTTAGGAGAGAAGCCCAGAGCTCAGCATACCCCATAGTTGCTGGGGTCACTGTCCCCAACACAGAAGACTGCCATTGCCTTTGCTCCATCCCAAGGCCCCTAAGTCCCTTTCTCCAGCTCTGCTTTTCTTCCCAGGCCTTTAGCAGTTCCCCTCTTTAAAGGATGAGCCACTGTGGTTGGCAACCCCTCTGCTCTCCAGAGCCCCACAGCACTGGCCTTACCAACCTTTCTCCAGAGGCCCACTGAAGGCCATTCCTGCAGGCAGCCAACAAACCCTTAGCGGGCACTCACTATACATCAGGTGCTATTACACACTCGGTAACATCTAGTTCCCAAACTTAAGTCCTGGCCATGGCAAAGTGGCGCTGTCCTGAACATCACAGCACCACAGGGGCCTCAGACACTCATTTGAAACCAAGTGAAGTCAGGAGAGGAATTTCCAGGAACCTCTGGGCCTTCACTCTCACTAAAACAGGTATGTTCACCTCCAACTAAGGCCCCTCCCCATACTCTTTCAGCTCTCAGCCAGCTCAGGCTCCCAAGTGCCCAACAGTTCTGAGTCATCAAGCAGGTACCTGCCTGATAAACTCAGTGAGTGCACAAGAGCAAAACAGATTTTTCCTTCAGGGGAGATCATCGGGGGACATGAGGCAAAGCCCCATTCACGCCCCTACATGGCCTCCCTGCGCATTCAAGGTGAACAGAAGACGAGGTGTGGCGGGGTCCTTCTGAAAAAAAACTTTGTTCTGACAGCTGCTCACTGCAATGGAAGGTGAGGGGCAACAGCTAACCTACAGCCCCTGAGACCCCTGTCCTTCATCCCAGGGGCTGAAGCCCAGGGCAGCTCCCCAGGCCCCTGGTAACTCAAGCCAAGCAGAGCTCATCAGAGGAGCCCTCTGGGATCAGGATTGCAGCAATGAAAGGCTAAGAAATAGGATGGGTAGGCTTTGGGCTCAGAGAATCACAGGTGAGAGTCAGTGAAACAGATGAGAAGACAGGGACCACACTGGACAAATAAAGCAGCAGTGGACGATCACCACATGCACTGGGGTCAAAAGGAAAACTCAAGCAATTTCATGATATGGCTTGAGGGCAAGAAGAAGTTCCCAGAAGCCTTACCCTAAGTGCCCCTGAGAAGCAGAGTCACCCTGCCTTCCTGTGGCCTTGATTTCCCCTAGCTGCAGCCCTGCCCTGCCCCAGCTGTCACCTGCCCTTCTCAGGCTCCTGAGCTCTATCTCCGGTGACTCCATGCCTCCACGTGAACACCCACTCTGCTCTCTGTACAGGTTAATCAATGTCACCCTGGGGGCCCACAACCTCGGGAAGCCCGAGAAGACCCAGCAGGTCATCAGGGTGAAAAGAGCAGTCCCCCACCCAGACTACAATGCTAAGGACATCTCCAATGACATCATGTTACTGCAGGTAAGAAAAGCTCCTGCTGCTCTTGCAGTTCTGCGTTCTCATTGTTCTCCCCTCACTGTGACCTGTCCCTTCTTTTCTTCCCATCCTGGCTGCCTGACCTGTCCCAGTAACTCAGGTGTCCTATAACAATGTCCAAGCCCAGAGACCACTGGCTGACCTGGGCTCTCTTGCCTCTTCCCCATCAGCTGGAGGAAAACATCAAGCCAACTGATGCTGTGAAGCCCCTCGACCTGCCCAGGGGCAAAAACAGGCTGTGTCCAGGACAGAAGTGCACTGTGGCTGGCTGGGGAAGGGACGCCCCAGATGGCAGATTATCAGACACACTGCGGGAGGTAGAGCTGACCGTGCAGAAGGACACAGTGTGTGAGAAACTCTTTAACCGTCGTTACAACAGGACCACTCAACTGTGTGTGGGGAACCCGGCGGAAAAAAAGGCATCCTTTAAGGTGATGCTGAGAATCTGCCTCACTTGGCTCTGGGGAAAGGGATGTTTGGGGAAGAACTGAGACCAGGAGAGGCAGGCAGTGTGAGACTCCTTCACTCTCTAGGCTGTAATCATTCTCTCCGAGAAGAAAACAGGGGAGCAGCCAGCGCTGGTGTGAGATAGGGCTTTTGCGAGGCTACCAAGGCCTGTGTCAATCTAAACATGGTGCTCCTCCAGAAGGAAGAATTTGTAACACTCTGGCCCACACAGAGGCACAGTGGTTAGAAAACTGTTCCCTGCCTGTGCAGCAGTTAAATCTGGTGGCTCCTTGGAGCTGGCCCCCACCTTGATTAATGAGCTCATCCTCTGGGCTAAGTGCCTGCCCCACCCACCTGCTTTTGTGTACTTACACAGTAGACAAGAGCCACAGTCCCACAACATGTATGTAGGGAAGGGACCCAGAACCTGGGGGAACAGAGGGAGCTGCCACTTGGGGAATGAAGCAGTGATGATGTCCAGGCTGGGGTGCCCCCAGGGGCCTGCGTGCCCTTATATCTCCTACATGGAGGCCATGCCAGGCAGCCTTCTCTGAGAGGGCTTGGAAGGGCAGGACCAGGAGAGCTGGCTCAGTCCTTCCCTCTTTCTGTCTACAGGGGGACTCCGGGGGCCCTCTCATGTGTCGCAATGGGATTCAGGGCATTGTCTCCTATGGATTCCCCAATGGGACAGCACCACGGATCTTCACCAGACTCTCAAGTTTCCTGCCTTGGATAAAGGAAACCATGAAAAGCCTCAAACTGCAGGAGCCAGATTATCTTCTCTGGAGCTAATCCAAATCACACTGCAGGGAGGGAGGAGGGGTGGTATCAGCAACCACATAAATAAATGTCTCTCAACAGAATGGGAAGAGCTCCATTTTTTCTTCATTCTTCAACCCTCATTCACAGGAACCACCACTGTGCTTAGAAAGCCAATCAATGGCACAATTCTGCTGTGTTCTCTTGCCTCCTCTTCCCCCCTTTCCCCACCACCTCCCCAAACCCCTGCAAAGCTGTTACCCAACTCCTTCCTGGGCCATACCTCCAGGGCCTGCCCTTCTGCCAGGGTAGAGCTGAGCATCATTAGGAGAAAATATGAATCTCTCAGGTCCTGGGCTCAGCATGAAGGTCTTATCCCCTTCCCTTTGTTACAAGGCAGAGAGGGAGGGAATACCACTGTGCAGCTGGACACCCGGCAAGCACAGCCTGGGGCTGCAGCTCAATGACATAGCCCCACCACACAGTGGGGGATGGGAAGAGACAGGGTTGGTGGGCAGGGGATGTTGAGCTTCCTGAGCAAGATATTTTCTCCCAGTGGCAGCTTATGGAGGAGTTGGAGGGGAGGGAAGCAAAGCCTGAGAAACTCCTCATTCTCACCTGGGCTGAATTTCTTTCCTTGCCCTTTTCTGCCCTCCTCTGGGCTGACGACCCAGCTTGGTCTCCAGGCTCCTGGTTGCCCCTTCTTCTTCAACCCTGCTAACCACTGAGAGTTCTCTGAGTCCACCAACTCCTGTCCCCTCCACACCACACTGATCTGAGCTCGACACTTCCTCACATCCCTCCCACACAGGACACCCAGCATTCCAAGGTTCCAGCAGGTGCTCATCCCTGAGCTGCCACCCAGCTTATGTCCTGGCAGAGGGTTACCATGGGACTGCGCCTGTGCTGGCACCATGCAGGGCCATGGAGGGCAGGGCTGGCAGGGTGTCTCTCCAGAAGACCTGGCCCCACCTCTCACTTGGGCAGAGCTAGCTCAACCCCTCACATCCAGCCCAGGGTCCCCCCCATGCAATCAGTACCTATTGACCTCCTGGTTGCTCAGGAGCCTTAGTCCCTTTCAGCCTGTTCCTCTGCGTCACTGCCGGCCTCTAGACACAGACTCCTTGCTGGTCACTGTGGGCTATATCAGCCTTTTGAGTCAGAAAGGGCTCCTCTCTGCAATAGCACTGGAAAGCAAAATTTGCCCATCAACCAACGAACAAATGCTGATTGATCACCAACTAAGCGCCACGTGTTGGGGGTATACAGTGAACCCAATACAGATTCCATCACCTGAACCCAAGTGAAACTGTCAGTGCTGACTTTCATTCAAATCCAATTCCCTCTCCCTCCTTCATGTGGGTCCACATGGCCTAGATCTCTGTGGGAAGCCCACGGGAGTAAAGTGTTCGTGTTTTCTCTTTATTGCTGGTTACACCCTGTTTGAATTTTACCACTTGTGGCTCTAGAACAGCAGCGTATGGAATTGGGAAGTGACTTTAGTTCTTTCATTTCTAGACGTGAAGTTACCAAGCTGTTCACCGAAGCATCCTTTCACACCCACTCACACACAAAGCACGCAGCAACAGCATCTCTCGGTGACCTTGAGTGTGTTACTAGGAAAGAGCAGTCTTGTCACACAACTACTGACTTGGAGCTGAAAAAATTAAAAAATCCCTGCATCTAACCCTTACTAAGGACCTGCTGAAAAATGCAAAAAGGGAAAAATGTGAAAAGCAAAACAAAAATAGCATTTTTAAAAGTTGCCCAGACACATACTCATTTAGGTACAACATATATGAGGAAATGATGCCACGGTGTGAGGCAATGAATCTAAGTTTTCAGGAAATGATTCTATGGTTTAAACAAGTTTTAGAACCACTCTGGAGGTCCTCATCCTTTTCTGAGACCTAAGGGAGAGACAAAGTCCCAGGACGGTGTGGTGACCGAGTGAGGTACCACCAACGTAGGACAGAGTCTGGTGTGAGCCCAGGCCCCGACAGCCCGGCCAGCTAGAGGCCTTACATGTTTTCTAACACCCACCCTGTAATGACTTCCTGCCATCCCTGAACACAACATGAGCTTCTGTTCAGACACCTTCCTGGAGAGAAAGCCTCTGTGCTCCTGCGGCAGCTGTTCTACAAATATGCAAAACATGTTCTTTGGCAAGCTCAGGTCTGCTTGTGGGCCCATTGGGAAGAGGCAGGTAAGCACCTTGGACATACTGATTCCTTCAACTCTCCTTTGTCTGTGGAAGTATTTTCTTATCTCCCACGTTTGAAGAAACCTGCTTAAAAATCTTTGTGATGAAAATTTAAAAAATATCTTACTAATGCCTCTACTCACCAAGACCACATCCACACACTTCTTTGCTCCAGATGCACAAGAAGAGTCACGTCTCAGTGTGACTGGGAGAGACCCACACAGCCAGCTCCTAGGGTGGGGGGAATAGGCCTGAAGGAGTGCAAGATCTTGGTAACTTAATCCAGGAGCATGTACTGAGATGGTTCTGCCTTTCCTGCCCACCACCATACTTCTGCCAGGACCGCTCTCTGCAGACTTGTGAAACCCAACAGGGTTTATTCCCAGTCCTATCCCACACAACACTGCATTTGAACAACAAACATATTTCACTTGAAAGGAGTGCAGCAACAGGTTTCTTTTTTTCAAAGCCCCATCGTTAGACTACATTTCTCATCCACAGCTTCAGACAGCACAGTGAACATCAGGCAGGACAAAGAAAGCCACTTTTTTTTAAGATTTTATTTCTTTATTTTTAGAGAGGGAAGGGAGGGAGAAAGAGAGAGAGAGAAACATCAACATGCAGTTGCTGGGGGCCGTGGCCTGCAACCCAGGCATGTGCTCTGACTGGGAATTGAACATGCGACACTTTGGCACTTCGCAGCCCACGCTCAATCCACTGAGCTATGCCAGCCAGGCAGAAAGCCACTTTTAAGCACAGAATAGTCAAGTGGATGAGCATCAAAGATAAAGGTAAAGTTGAAAGTAGACAGAAGAAATAATACAGTACTTTAGAGGAAGCAACAATGTGAATAAAAATGAGTTTTTCTCCAGAAATAATGCAAGTCAGAAGACAGTGAAATGACACTTTTAAACAGTTCAAAGAAGGGAAAATAGGCAATCTCTTTCTGGAACTCAACTTGGAATTCTATGTCCAGTGAAAGTATTGTTCCAAAATGAAATAAAGACACAAAAGCTAGGTAACAGACTTTCTTGCCATCATACCTGCACTGAAAGAAATACTAAAATAAATTCTTTAGGCAAAGGAAAGTGATCCTCATTCTAAGCAGAAGGGGAAAAAGAGAAATAAAAGTATAAAATATGGCTAAGTATAAATGGTGGCAGGGGGAGGATACGTACCAATGCATCATTACAGTGTTCCTCTTTGAGTAGGATGCATGAACTTAAAGTACACTCTGGTATGTGAAGGGGGCATATTGTAATCCAGAGCCATTGAAGTAATATAGAGAGATATAACTAAAGCCAGGAAAGAAGACAAAATGAGATACAACAAAAGAAGGCAGGAAGAGAAGGACAAAGGAACAAAGAATAAATCACACAAGTGGAAATCAAATAGCAATGTGATATTCTTCAATACAACCCTCTCAGTGATTGCATTAAAAGCAAACAGATTATACACTCCAGCTAAAAGGCAGAGATCATCAGTCTGAATTTTCTTAAAAAGCAAGAGACAACTTTGTGCGGTTTGCAAAAGACCCAACTTAAACATAAACACATGGATAGAATGAAAGTGAAAGTATAAAAAAAGATATATCCTGCAGCACCAATCACCACCCCCAAACACAAACAGCCATGTCCATGCAGTGTGCTGTTTAACTTTTGAATTTTTGGGTCACCTGTCAGCAAAAATACCATTTTTTGATATTTATTTTTATTTCTCTTAATATGGGTGAAGTTGAGGCTCTTTTCATTATTTTTTAAATATATTTTACTGTGACCTGTGCAGATCTTTGCCTATTCTTCTATCACCTTTTGGGTCTTTTTCTTCTAGATTTTTAGAGTCCTTTATATATTAGATAGATTCACTCTTTAACTAAATTTGTTCCCAAGTTTTACATCTGCATTTTAAATTTTTGTGTCTTTGAATTTTCAAAAAGATCTTATTTATTTATTTTTAGAGAGAAGGGAAGGGAGGGAGAAAGGGAGGAGTGAAACATGAAACACTAATGTGTGTTTGCCTCTAGCGCATCCCCTACTGGAGACATGGCCTGCAACCCAGGCATGTGCGCTGACTGGGAATCAAACTGGTGATACTTTGGTTTGCAGGCCCACACTCAATCCACTGAGCTACTCCAGCCAGGTGAATTTTTTAAATATATTTTATTGATTATGCTACTACAGTTGTCCCAATTTTGCCCCCTTTGTCCCCCTCTGCCAAATACCCTCATTCTCTCCAGCATTCCTTCCATCTTAATTCATGTCAAAGGGTCGTGCTTGTAAGTTCTTTGGCTTCTCCATTTCCTATACTATTCTTAACCTCCCCCTGTCTATTTAGTACCTACCATTTATGCTTCTTATTCCCTGTACTTTTCCTGCCCGATTATTCCCCTCTCTCCCCCACTCATGTTCATCCGTATGATCTCTATTTCTGTGACTCTGTTCCTGTTCTAGTTGTTTCCTTAGTTCATTTTTTGTTTTTTGTTTCTTAGGTTCATTTGTCTATAGTTCTGAGTTTGTTGTCATTTTACTGTTAATATTTTTTTATCTCCTTTTTCGTAGATGAGTCCCTTTAACATTTCATATAATAAGGGTTTGGTGATGATGAACTCCTTTAACTTGATCTTATCTAGGAAGCACTTTATCTGCCCTTCCATTCTAAATGATAACTTTGCTAGTATAGTAATCTTGGATGTAGGTCTTTACCTTTTGTGACTTCACATACTTCTTTGCAGCTCCTTCTTGCCTGTAAGGTTTCTTTTGAGAAATCAGCTGATAGTCTAATGGGAACTGCTTTGTAGGTCACTGTTTCCTTTTCTCTTGTTGCTTTTAAGATATTCTCCTTCTCTTTCATTTTGGCTAATGTAATTATGAGGTGCTTTAGTGTGTACTTCCTTGGGTCTGACTTCTTTGGCACTCTCCGAGCTTCCTGGACTTCCTGGATTTCCTTTGCCAGGTTGGGGAAGTTCTTCTTCATTATTTTTTTCAAATAAGTTTTCAATTTCTTGCTCTTCCTCTTCTCTGTCTGGTACCCCTATGATTCGGATGTTGGAACATTAAAGTTGTCCCAGAGATTCCTAAGCCTCTCCTCATATTTTTTATTTCTTCTTTCTTCATTCTATTCCAGTTGAATATTTATTTCTTCCTTCTGGTTCAAACCATTGATTTAAGTCCTGGTTTCCTTCCCTTCACTGTTGCTGCCCTGTACATTTTCTTTTATTTCACTTTTCATAGCCTTCACTTTTTCCTCTATTTTTCAACCATACTCAACCAATTCTGTTAGCATCCTGATTACCAGTGTTTTGAATCCCACATCTGGTAAGTTGGCTATCTCTTCATTGCTTAGTTGTATTTTTTCCGGGGCTTTGATCTGTTCTTTTATTGGGGACCTTTTTTTTTTTGTCTTTGTTCACCTGTTATGTAGTAAGTGGAGGAGCCTTAGGTATTCACCAGGGCAGGTAACCCAGGTTGCTGTGTTGTGACACTGTATGTGGGGTCAAGGTCTGAGAGGGAACAATGGCACTTGCTCTGCTCTCTGCTGGATTTCAGTCACTTTCCTCACTTCCAAAAAGCAAATTGGGTCCTTCTGGTGCTGGTTCCCATGTGGGTGGGTTTGTGTACATTCTAGGACCCTGTGGATCTCTCCAATAAACTCTGCTGTGAGGCTGGGAATTTCTCCCAGTACCTCAACCCCCACAGGTATTTTCAACTGGTGCTTTGAGACTTTATTTCCCTGTGCTGGGACCCTGGGTTGCATGGTCTGTCTCACTTCCCAGTTTTGCCTGGTTTATCTGTGAATGAATGTGGGACCACCTGATCTACCAGCCACCTTGTGCACCATGACCCTCCACAATCACCACCTCGCTGGGTCTGCCCACTGCCACCTGGTGTGCCAAGGGTCTACCAGCCACAGCTTTGCTGTGATCCCTCTCCACCTAGCCGCCTGACCCAGCCCCTCACACTGGTCTGGATGAATGTGTCTACTTGAACTCGTTTGTTGCCGGGCTTCCATACAGTTCAATTTTCTGTCACTTCTGGTTGTTTTTTTATTTCTAAGTTGTTCTTGTCCTTATTTTGGTTGTGCAAGGAGGCACAGTGTGCCTACCTATGCCTCCATCTTGGCCAGAAGTCGGCTTTTTAGTTCTTAATAACAAAAAAAAATAATAACAAATACTATTTCTACCTTCTCTCTTTTTTCTTGATTAGTTTGTTAAGACGTTTTCCAATTTCATTAGCCTTTTCAAATAATTAATCTTTGCTTTATTAAACCTCTCTGTTGTATGTTTGCCTATTTCATTAAATTCTGTTCCCTCTTATTGTTTCTTCCTGCTACTTCACTGAGTTTATTTCACTTGTTAATTTCCAGCTTCTTGGGCTATATGATCGGCTCCATGCTTTCAGTTTTTCTCATCTATGTTTTAAGACTGAATTTTCCTCACCTGCTTTAGCTGCATTCCACAATTTTTAAGTACTATTATTATTATTATTCACTTCAACAATTTTCTTTTTTATTATTATTATTATTATTTTTTAATCATTGTTCAAATACAGTTTTCTCCTTTTTACTCCCAATCCAGTCCCCCCTCCCACCCTCCCCACTTCCCTCCCATTACCACCCTACCCTTAGTCTATGACCAAGTGTCCTTTAAGTTTATTCCTGTGAACCCTTCCCACTGTCCCCTGAAATTCCCTCTTCTCTCCCCTCCGGTCAACATCAGCCTGTCCTCTATTTCAGTGTCTTTGGTTATATTTTGCTTGTTTCTTTGTTTTGTTATTTAGGTTCCTGTTAAAGGTGAGATCATATGGTATTTGTCTTTCACTGCCTGGATTGTTTCGCTTAGCATAATGTTTTCCAGCTCCATCCATGCTGTTGCAAAGGGTAGGAGCTCCTTCTTTCTTTCTGCTGCATAGAATTCCATTGTGTAAATGTACCATAGTTTTTTGAAACATTCATTTACTGATGGGCATCTTGGTTGCTTCTAGCATCTAGCTTTTGTAAATTGTGCTGCTATGAACATTGGGATGCATAGGTTCTTTTGAATTGGTGTTTTAGTATTCTTAGGATAGAGTCCCAGCAGTGGAATTGCAGGGTCAAAAGGCAGATCCATTTTTAGTTTTCTGAGGAAGTTCCATACTGCTTTCCACAGTGGTTGTACCAGTTTGCAGTCCCACCAGCAGTACACTAGGGTCCCCTTTTCTCCACAACCTCTCCAACACTTGTTGTTTGTTGCTTTGTTTATGATGGCCATTCTGTCTGGTGTGAAGTGGTATCTCATTGTGGTTTTAATTTGCATCTCTCTGATAGCTAGCGATATTGAACATCGTTTCATGTGTCTTTGGATTTTCTGTATGTCCTCCTTGGAGAAGTGTCTGTTCAAGTCCTTTGCACACTTTCTAATTGAATTCCTTGTCTTCTTAGAGTGCAGTCGTGTAAGTTGTCTATATATTTTGGAGATTAAACCCTTGTCTGAGGTATCATTAGCAAATATGTCTTCCCATACAGTTGGTTCTCTTTAAATTTTGATACTGTTTTCTTTACCTGTGCAGAAGCTTTTAATTTTGATGAGGTCCCATTTGTTTATTCTTTCCTTTATGTCCCTTGCTCTAGGGGACACGTCAGTAAAAAAGGTTCTTCGGGAAATATCTGAGATTTTCCTACCTACGTTCTCCTCTAGGACTTTAATGGTGTCACGTTTTATATTTAAGTCTTTTATCCACCTTGAATTTATTTTTGTATATGGTGTCAGTTGGTGCTCAAGTTTCATTTTTTTGCACGTGGCTGTCCAGTTCTCCCAACACCATTTGTTGAAGAGGCTATTTTTATTCCATTTTATATTGCTGCCTCCTTTGTCAAATATTAATTGACCATAGAGATTTGGGCTTATTTCTGGGCTCTCTGTTCTGTTCCATTGGTCTATGTGCCTGTTTTTATGCCAGTACCAGGCTGTTTTGATTACAGTAGCGTTGTAATATAGTTTAGTGTTGGGTATTGTGATCCCTCCTACTTTACTCTTCTTTCTCAAAATTGCAGCAGCTATTCGGGGTCGTTTATAATTCCATATAAATTTTTGAAGTGTTTGTTCTATGTCTGTGAAATATGCCATTGGCACTTTAATAGGAATTGCATTGAATGTGTAAATTGCTTTGGGTAGTATGGACATTTTGATGATATTAATTCTTCCAATCCATGAGCACGGTATATGTTTCCATTTGTTTGTGTCTTCCTTGATTTCTTTCTTCAGTGTTGTGTAGTTTTTCTGAATACAGGTCTTTTACCTCTTTGGTTAGGTTTATTCCTAGGTATTTTATTTTTTCTTTTTGCTATTTCAAATGGGATTTTTTTCCTTGGTCTCTGCTTCTGCTGTTTCATTGTTGGTGTATAGAAATGCCTTTGATTTCTGGATATTGACTTTGTATCCCGCTGTTTTGCCAAATTCATTTATTAGGTCAAGCAGTTTTTTTGGTAGAGTCTATAGGATTTTCTATGTATACTATCATGTCATCTGCAAACAGTGACAGTTTTGTTTCCTCCTTTCCGATTTGGATTCCTTTTATTTCTTTTTCTTGTTTGATTGCTGTGGCTAAAACTTCCAGTACTATATTGAATAGAAGTGGTGAAAGTGGACAGCCTTTTCTTGTTCCTGATCTTAATGGAAAAGGTTTTAATTTTTGTCCATTGAGAATGATGTTGGCTAAAGGTCTCTCATATATAACCTTTATTATGTTGAGGAATGCTCCCTCTATTCCCACTTTGCCGAGTGTGTTTATCATGAATGGGTACTGTACCTTATCAAATGCTTTTTCTGCATCAATTGATATGATCATGTGGTTTTTGTCTTTGCTTTTGTTTATGTGATGTATTACATTTACTGACTTGCCAATATTGAACCATACTTGCATCCCGGGAATGAATCCCACTTGGTCATGGTGTATGATCTTTTAAATGTATTGTTGGATGGAGTTTGCCAGTATTTTGTTGAGGATTTTAGCGTCAATGTTCATCAGTGATATTGGCCTGAAGTTTTCTTTCTTTGTTGTGTCTTTATTTGGTTTTGGAATTAGGATGATGTTGACCTCATAAAAAGAGTTTGGGAGACTCCCATCTTTTTGGATTTTTTGGAATAGTCTGTGAAGGATAGGGGTTAGCTCTTCCTTAAATGCTTTGTAGAATTCTCCTGTGAAACCATCTGGTCCAGGGCTTTTGTGTGTCGGGAGTTTTTTGATTACTGCTTCAATTTCTTTTGTTGTTATTGGTCTGTTCAGACTTTCTGTTTCTTTTTCATTGAGTTTTGGAAGATTATATTTTTCTAGAAAGTTGTCATTTCATCTAGGTTTTCAAATTTCTTGGCATACAGCTCTTTGTAGTAATTTCTTACAATCCTTTGTATTTCTGTGGTATCT
This sequence comes from Phyllostomus hastatus, assembly GCF_019186645.2. Taxonomy (NCBI): domain Eukaryota; kingdom Metazoa; phylum Chordata; class Mammalia; order Chiroptera; family Phyllostomidae; genus Phyllostomus; species Phyllostomus hastatus. The sequence goes on along the minus strand of NW_025333860.1, from coordinate 1,823,257 downwards.
GTTGTAATCTCTCCTCTTTCATTTCTGATTGTGTTTATTTGGGTCTTCTCTCGTTTTTTCTTGATGAGTCTGCTTAAAGGCTTGTCGATTTTGTTTATCTTTTCAAAGAACCAGCTCCTGCATTCATTGATCCTTAGAATTGTGCTTTTAGTCTCTATGTCATTTAATTCTGCTCTGATCTTGGTTATTGCCTTCCTTCTGCTTGCTCTGGGCTGCCTTTGTTGTTGTTCCTTGAGTTCTTGTAGACATAGGGTTAGGTTGTTTGTTTGGAATGTTTCTAACCTTTTTAGGTGGGCCTGTATTGCTATGAACTTCCCTCTCAGGACTGCCTTGGCTGTGTCCCATAAGTTTTGGGTTGTTGTGAGTTCGTTTTCATTTGTTTCCAGAAACCTTTTGATTTCTTCCCTAATATCATTCTTCACCCATTCATTGTTTAATAGCATGCTATTTAATCTCCATGATTTTGAGTGTTTTGGGTTTTTTTTCTTGGGGTTGGTTTCTAGCTTCAGTCCCTTGTGGTCTGAGAAAATGCTTGGTATGATTTCAATTTTCATGAAATTCTTGAGGCTTGTTTTGTGTCCTATCATGTGGTCTGTCTTTGCGAATGTTCCGTGTACTTTTGAAAAGAATGTATATTTAGCTTCTTTTGGATGGAGGGCTCTGTTTATATCAGTAAAGCCCATTTCATCAAGGGTATTGTTCAATGCCACAATACCTTTGTTGATATTTTGTTTGGAAGATCTGTCCATTTTTGATAGTGGGGTGTTAAAATCTCCCACTATAATTGTGTTGCTGTCCATATCTTTCTTGAAGTCCTCTAAGATTTTCTTTATGTATTTGGGTGCTCCTATGTTGGGTGCATATATATTTACAATATTTATGTCTTCTTGATGGATTCTTCCCTTGAGTATTATGAAGTGACCTTCTGGGTCTCTCTTTATGGACCTTTTTTGGAAGTCTATTTTTTCTGATATGAGTATTGCTACCCCGGCTTTTCTTTCCTGTCCATTTGCTTGGAAGATTTGTTTTCAGCCCTTCACTTTCAGCCTGTGTAGGTCTTTTATCCTGAGGTGGGTCTCTTGTAGACAGCAGATATGTGGGTCAGTTTTTCTTATCCATTCAGCTATTCTATGTCTTTTGATTGGAGCATTTAATCCATTTATGTTTAAGGTTATTATTGATAGGTACTTATTCATTGCCTTTTATGTACGTGTGTTCCTCTCTCTCTCTCTCTCTCTCTCTCTCTCTCTCTCTCTCTCTCTCTCTCTCTCTCTCTCTCTCTCTTTCTTCCCTCCTCCTTAAAGCAGTCCTTTTAGAATCTCTTGCAGAGCTGGTTTGGTCGAGGTGTATTCTTTTAGACTTCTTTTGTCTGGGAAGCTTCTTATTTGGCCTTCTATCTTGATTGAGAGCCTTGCTGGATATAGTAGCCTTGGTTGCAGACCTCTGGATCTCATTACCTGGAGTATTTCTTGCCATTCTCTTCTGGCTTGAAGTGTTTCCATTGAGAAGTCAGCTGTTAGCCTTATTGGGGCTCCCTTGTATGTTACCTCCTTTTTCTCCCTTGCTGCCTTTAAGATTTTCTCTTTGTCTTGAAATTTTGCCATTTTAATTATGATGTGTCTTGAGATGGGCCTCTTTGGGTTCCTCTTGATTGGGACTCTCTGTGTTTCCTGGATTTGTGTGACTTTTTCTCTCATCAAATTAGGGAAGTTCTCCTTCATTACTTTTTCAACTAGGTTTTTGATCCCTTGCTCTTCTTCTTCTCCTTCTGGTATCCCTATTATATGGATATTATTACGTTTCATATTGTCTTGCATTTCTCCTAATCCCTCCTCATTCTTTCTGAGCCTCTTTTCCTTTTCTTGCTCTTTCTGGATGCTGTTTTCTACTTTGTCCTCCAGCTCGCTAATCCAATCTTCTGCTTCATCAATCCTGCTTTTCATTCCTTCTACTGTGTTCTTCAGTTCAGAAATTGTATTCTTCATTTCCTCTTGACCTTTGTTGAGAGTGTCTATTTCCTTTTTCATGTTTATATAGTTTGCAGTGAGATTGATGTAGTTTCCCTCTAATTTCTGAAAGCTCATTGTGAGTTCATTGAACTTCCTGGTAAGCATTGTTTTGAACTCACTATCTGATAGTTGAGTTGCCTCTATTTCATTTAGCATTTTTTCCTGAGGCTTCCTCGTTTCCCTTCAGTTGGGGGTTGTTTCTTTGTTTTCTCATTGTTCATGGGTTTCTTCTTTTTTCTTCTTGTTTGCTAATTTGAACTGTTCTGATTCCCTGTAATTATGGTGTGAACTTCTGTGGTAGAATATTTGTGAGATTCAATGGTGCAATCTCCTTCGTGTATCCTGGTGTTCACAGCTTCCCCCTACTCTTTTTTGGGATCAGTTGGAGGAGTAAGGCAAAATGGTTTAAAACAGCAAGACAGTATACTATGATATTTACTTTAGCAGCCAGTAGAGAAGAGATGGGTTATCCTTTGGCTCCTTATAGTGTTAACAGTGATCCTCCACCCCACTATCCATGTTTTAGAAAGGATGGAAAGAAGGTAAGACTCTTATTGGGGATGAAAGGATTGTTAATTGGATCTAGAAAGCTGTGAGGCTGTGCGAGGTCAGCTTCTAAGGCAGGGTTGGACTAAAGATTAGTATACAGGAGTAGTCAGTAAAAGAATAGAGACAACCCCCACAATAGTATAGTTCAGAAAATTGCAAAGTGGGCTGAGATCAGGTAGGGGCATTGAGAAGCATTTACAATTGTATAGACTAGGTCTTACTAGCGGTAATAGCAAAGTGACAGTCTTGTGGCAGAATCGATGAGGTCTAGATAACAAGAATAAAGAGTATAGAACCTTGAGAGGTGTATTAATGGAACACAGATGAAGGATAGTAAATTATCAACACATTGTGACTGAGATACCAGGGGGAACCTATCAAATGACAGTATAACCATCCAAGCAAAGAAGATTATACAGAAAGAAAAAGAATACCCAAATATTATTAAAATAAAAAATGTCGGAAAAGTGAGAAAAAGATAATACAAATTTACAGTAACTTGCAAGATTAAAAAAAAGGAAAGAAAAGCAGGAGATGTAGTGCAGGAGAGATAAATTTGGAGTGGAAAGAATAATATTAGGTTGAAAGGAAAAGAAACATAAGGGATTGAGAGATAAAAATAATAAGAATTGAAAAAAAAGTCACATAAAACACAAGATAAATCAATCAACCAACAACAGCCAGAGAAACCAAACAAAACCAAACAAAACCAAGAACCAAACAAACAAAAAAAAACCTCTTGTTGGTTTCTAACTGGCCAGACCAGTTTTTCTGATCTTGCTAGCCTCAGCTGGCTGAGGGGCCTTTGCAATGCTTCTCTCTGTCACAACCAGATCTCAGTAAGTCTGTCAGGTACCCTGGGCGCCCCCGCACACACTGGCAAGGGAGAATCAGTCTTTCCGATGACGGTGCACGAGCCCAGCCATTTCCTGCTTTGTGTTCCCGCTGAACCTCACTCCGAATGGATGCTGGCGCCTTTCCTGGCTCCCCCGGTCAGGCTGGCTGGAAATCTCTGAGCCATCACTGCAGTTACGCACCCAGCATCACGTCCCTCCCGGGATCACAGCGCGAGATTCCGGGATCGCAGCATGAGATTCCGGCCTCCCTACGGGGTGCAACCGGTTGTTGGCGCCTTTCCCGGCTCCCTCGGAAGGGCTGGCTCGAAATCTCTGAGCCACCACTGCAGTTACACACCCAGCACCATGTACCTCCTGGGCTCGCAAGGCGAGATTCCAAGGCGAGATTCCTGGACAACAGTGTGAGATTCCGGCCTCCCTATGGGGCGCGAGACTAGCGTGGCCGGCTTGTGCTCTCCACCGATCTGCACTTCCACCAGGCTAGAGATGCCCCTGGTCCTGTCGGCTACAGGCTCTCACTTCTCCTCGGTCTCTGGGCGGCTGTTCATATTCCCTGGGCGATTTTTTCTTAGTCCAACTGGCCAATCTGTTCCTTCTAGCAACCCGTTCTCCCCTGGAGTTGCTCACCCCCGTATTTGGGGGAGGGAGGGAGCAGCAGCTTCCCTCTCCCGGGAGCCCTGGGGCAGAGCCCGGAGCACTGGCGGGCCTGGGGTCTGCACACCCCCAGACCCTGCGCTGATCCCTGGGCCCCTTTTGTCCTGTATCAGACTCCTTACCGTCTGGTTTTCCAGTGAGTGAAATAATTTCTGATGTCCTGCTTTCAAAAGTGATTCGGCAACCCAGCCCACTTGCTCTGCCTCTCCACCGATCCGCGAGTTTCCGCCCTCTTCACAGAAGCCGAGAAAAACGCTGCCTAGAGTAAAGCCGCCATCTTCCCTCCAAACATTTTCTATTTCTTTAAATTTTGTTTTGACTTGTGGGTTATTTAAAAGTGTATATCTCTTTTTCTAATGTTGCCAGGATTTTTCTAATTACCATTTTATTGCTTTCCTGTATGATTATGTTGTGGCCAGAAAACATTCCAAAGATTTACATAAATGATCAATTCATTTATAAAAATACATATTCTGCACTGGATAGGTGTGATGTACTAGATATGTCTACCAGAGCTAAAGACAGAGCAAGAGAGGGGACAGAAATCCCTCACCCACCCCTTGATCCTCACAAGAATAAGTTAAGCCTCTTCTTTCTCCTCATAAATGGCTAGCACCTGACAGGACCCTGGCCCTATCTACCCATGTAAAGGTAGATCCTAGAATGAGAAACACAATGATGAAGATAGCCATATAAATCATTCTCGACTTTGCTCCCTATCAGAAGAAAAACAGCTAAAAACTATTCATGAACAAGACACTTCTAAAAAATCCTGGAACACAGGAGTGAGGCTGAAACATCCCCCTGTACCACAAAGACCAAGAAAACCCACTGTAGCATGATGGATGCTAACGAAATCTATTGTGGTAATCATTTCACAATATTTGCAAGTCAAGTCATTATGCTGTACACCTAAAACTTATACAGTGCTGTGAGCCAATTATATCTCTATAAAAATAAGGAGTGATCCTTTGTGTGGAATTCTCCCATTTCTATTTTGCTAAGTACACATATTTGCATAGGGAAGAACCTATTAAATTGTACACCAAATCATTGGTTGTAAGTTGGTGGTGAATACCAGGGATGTTAACTTTTGCCTGTTATCTTGGCTTTTTTATATTTTCTTTAATTACATTTGTCTATATTTTGAAGATGGAAAAAGGAGCCATGTGCCAAGGAATTAGGTCCTGAAGCTAGAAGAGGCAAGAAACAGATCCTGCCTTAGAACCTCCAGAGGGAATTCACCCTGCTGACACCTTGATTTCTGAAGAATGACACCTTGAAAATGATGTCAGACTTCAGACCTCTGTCTTTTTAAGCTGTCAAGTTAGTGATGATTTGTTACAGGGGCTATGAGAAATGAATATGCCACCTAATCTGGAAGTTTCCACTTGGAAATTGGGTCATCTGGCGCAGGTACCTCAGAAAAAGCCCCCTCCTCTGAGAGAAGTAAACAGAGATAGGTATCATCTCAGGACAGTCACTAGTGTGGCTACCTGTTGTCAAACTAAGCCTTTGTGTGAAGAAAATTGGGCCATTCATCAGGGCTTTGCAGCCCTAAGCCTGGATTCACAGGGGAAGGCCTGAGTGAGACCTCAGCCAGCACAAGCCCAGGCAAGCAGCTCCAGAGTTACCTCCATGCAGAAGATCTGTGGACAGCAGGGTAGGCCTGGGTAGAGGTAGATGAACACTCAAAGCCAGGGCCCCAGGACTATCCCTGATCCCCACACAGCCCCCTAAAAGAGACCACCCACCTGAGAAGGTGGGGAGGCCATGGGGAGACCAGCGTGGTCTTTCCTCACTCTGCCTACAGGAGGCCCAGAGGCCACTTGCATCCATCAACATGACCCAGGGAAAAGTTGGAATGACTGTAGTAGAATAACAATTTAAAAATATGATTTTAAAAAGTGGAACAAACACTTCCAGGTCTACACCAAGCTCCTGAGCTTCCTGCCCTGGAGAAATAGATCAATAAGATGAGCCACTGCACTGTGCCCCTTCTGCGACTGACCATTTTCTTTAGGAAAGATGGCACACCTTCCTGTGTGACGGCCATGGACATAATAAATATCCATTTCTAGATGGAAACAACTGATTTCTCCTTAATTTACTGAACACCAGTCACTAGGTACCAGCTATGTGGGCCAGGCTTGCCTCTGTTTGCTCTGCACACATTTCCCCTGTTTTCTGTTTTCTGCTCACCCTCACCACCCCCCATCTCCTCACAAACCCTTGCTGTGTTATGACCCAGCTTGGCCCTTTTCCACACCACCTGTGGCTGAGCCCATCGCATGCAGCCCACATCCCCATGGGCTCGGAGTTTCCTGACAGGCCTTTCACTCACAGCCTTGGCCCCTTTCAAGCTGGTCTCATGGTCATCCATGGTAATTTGGCTTCTAGTCTGAGACCTGTGCTGCCCACTTGGGCTATAGCTACAAGTTGAGTAAGGGAGGGAGTCTTTGCAGCAGGACTGAATGGCATGACTTTGCCACAAATTAGCAAACAGATATTGAGCACCCACTATGTGCCAGGCACTGGAGGCTCAAGACTGAACATGGCAGGCACCATCCATGCCCTCATGAAACTTATAGCCTAAAGGACTTCTGTTAGAACTGCCCCAAGACTCCCTCCTTGTCTGGGTTGGTCCAAATGGCCTGAATCTCTGTGGGAAATTCACACAATAAAAATCATCTTCTTAGAAGATAACAACATTCCTTTCTGTTATGAATTCCAGTTTCCACGTGCATAGTCACATTTGACTTCAGAACAGCAGTGTATAGGATTGACAATAACTTTCCAGCTCTGTAGTCAGTGGCGCCCCACCTCTGGATGCAGGGGGAGGTGCAAGGAGTTAAAACACAAGCAGGGCAGCCATTTCCTTATGGATGACATATAGGATACCCTATGGGTATAAAATTCAGTATAAACTCTGGCATGGAACAAATGCCACATTTCCTTATCTTCCTTAAATCACATCCAATCAAACAGGCTCCCATGGTGCCAGAGAAAATGAAGAACAGCCTCCAACCCACAGGCTATCATGGTTACTGCTACATCCTTTGTTTCCAAGCCCACAGTGACCCTCAAAGTTATCCAGCTCTTAGCTTGTAGGCCTCTCATGAGGGTGTGGTAGGAGACTCTATGTTGACACTGGGTCCCCCTGGGCCTGGATCAATCCAGCTAAGCAGGCCCAGCAGCCGTCCCTTCCAAGGTCTTGATGCCCACCTGGAATACTGCTTTGGAGTTAAGTTCACTGACAGTTGCAGATGGATACTCCCCAACCAAAATACACACACCAATACCACACTGATTTTTAATCAGGGGAAATATCTCTTTCTGGGTTCCTGTCATCCTCGAAGGTGTCTTCTCACACCTTGTTGCCCACAAAGACCTCTGTAACACAATATCTTAATGATCTTGGCCACTTTTGTATTGAGGGGAGAAAAACCTGACTTCACACAGCTTCTGTTTCAGTGCTGAAAATCCTAAAACAAAGATGTACCAAGATCATGCTTGGAAAAGGAAAACGAAGGGATCAAAACAAGCAAAACTATGCAACCATACACACAAGCAGACACAAATATATGTACACATGTATATGTGTGCATGTAATCATATGAGACATTTATTAATAAAAACAGGTATACATGTGTCTACATACAAAGCTATAAATATAGGTATAAATACAGATACACGATTTCAAAAAGCTACATTGACACATCCATAATCCATTCAAGGGGAGGTTTCTATTGTTGACAGTGGTTTAAAACCCTCATAGCCCAATCATCTTCTGTTAGATGAGGCCCAAAAATTAGCAACTGAACCACATAATAACTGACCAAGAGCCCAGGGCTCCTAAACCCCACTCCCAGGTCAGGTCTCTTCCAACTGAGAGATAAAGTCTCAAAACTGCCAAGGGCCTTAAAAATCATTTTACACCCACACCCATGATGATCTTTCAGAGCCCCCGACTCAGAGGTTTCCCAGCCTCTGTTGCAGCAATTCCCTGGGCTACCTGAGCAGCCATGCGAAAAAAAACTCTAATAGAACACTCTTTGCTGAGCTAAAATCTGCCTCCTGTGGCTTCCACCACTTCTCAGAGTGGTATGAAGGACTATGTGTCGTTTAGCAGGCATGTGCTCTGTGTGTGTGTACACATGTCTGTAACCATGTGACCTTGGGCACATGACTTCATAGCTCTGAGTCCATTTCATTTGAAAATATGCTTAATGATAATGCCCATGTCAAAGGTACACAATTCAATGAGATAACACACGTCAATTATGTATGTTCTGGAACATAGCATGGTATGGATTCATATTAATGCTTTTGCTTCCCCTCTTCCCTGACTTTCCCCACACTATACTTGTGTTTAAAAAAAAAAATCAGCTCCCAAATGACAGCCTCAAATTATTTAAAGATAGCTGGGATGCACATTCACTGCCCAGCTGGTCTTCCCCCTATGTGAGTCGGCTGGGAGTTAACTTGTCGGTGGAAACCCTCTCCTCTGGAACACTCAGCAGAGCCTATGGTGGACACCCTCTTAAGCTAAGACTTTCCTCCTTTATCTGTTACAGCTCTATGAGGTCAACAAAAAAAAGGCTGACCTTCTGCCCCTGTGAGACTGTGACAAAAGTAAGATTTCTGAGAGTAAGGGGCCAAGTCATAAACACAAACCAATGCAAATCCCACTGATTCTGGCCCCCATTATCTCCTCGGGAATTATCAAGTACCACTTATCAGTTGGTATTCACATGTAGACATTTAAAATGCTTGTAACTGTAAAGCCAAAGTCTTAGCATGTGATGCCAAAGGAGGCCTCAGAAAACTGATTCCTCGAAGCCTCCAGGGCTTAGTTCAATGCCTTAATCAGTGAATCTTTGTCCAGTAGAAGATGGGTCCTCAGTCCTGCAGGCTTAGAAACCTGAGACAAAGGAACATAAAATGTGTCTAGAGCAGGGGTGTCCAACCTGTGGCCTGCGGCCTGCATGCAGCCCAGGATGGCTGTGAATGAGGCCCAACACAAAATCATGAATTTACTTAAAACATTACAAGATTTTCTTGTGATTACATATTGCAATGTATTTAATGTGTGACCCAAGACAACTCTTCTTCCAGTGTGGCACAGAGATGCCAAAAGGTTGGACACCCCTAGAGAGGTTTATAATCACATACTGGAGGTGCTGGCAAATGATTGAGCACAGAGAATACAGAGAGAATAATATAGTTGTTATCACAGTAATCATCCTGCCACAGTTCCACTGGTACAATGCTCTCAGGAGCCCAGCGGTTCACTGCAATACCTGATTTCGCCTGGTATTGGCAGGCAGGTTTATCACCTGGGCAGATCTTGAAGAGCTGACTGGGATGATCCAGATCTTGTGCTTTGTTCACATATGGTTCCAGTGTTGTTTCCTAGCATTTGGTCAGAAACACAGGAACTTAATAGCAGTGGGGTATCTACAGCTAGAAGATATCATATCAAGATTGGGGGACAGCTAAGGAATGTATCCGTAGGTGTGAATTAGATTTACCGAACACACTTTGTCACATCTGCCCTCAACTGTGAAATAGGAAGAAACACCCACAAGTTTTGCAGTCATATACTAGCAGTTTTGGTAAATGATTCAGCAGCATCCTTCTCACCTACCCCAAACCAAACCATTGGCCACAGACATGGAAAGAAATGCACACTCTGAGCAAGATGGGAAGACAAAGAATTCATTCACTCAAGAAGGGTGAGGTGTAACCTTCAGGCCTTCTGGGAACTAAATGCTTTGAGGAAAAGAAATGGCTTTGATGGGCAAAGTTCCTGAGCAGATAAAGATCCTCAGGTGGGGAGTAGAGGTTAAGGAGGTGGGTGTTGCATGTGATCCAAGGTCACATCAAAGACAACATCACAACTCAAAACATTGCTCCATTCCACCCTGCTCCCATCCAGAAGTGCAGCCAATACCAGTTGATTTTAGAGGGGTCTCTATTGTTATACCTAATCCCAGTTTGGTGAGGATGGGCACACTCCTTTCACCCAAGCCCACTTCACCTCCCCCTGTCTCTGTAGTCCTCTCTCTACTCAGCACTCCAGACACTTACCTACTCCAGAGTTTTATTCATTATCCTCAACCCTGCTCTTTGTTAGTAGCTGAGCAATAGGAACAATTAAAGGGTGTTCTAGTGGATGCCAAAACTCTGGAAATCTCACAGATGTACATCTGTCCTACAGACAGTTTTCTCTCTCCATCCCTGCCCTCTGTCCCCCACCCTTACTACTACAGAGGCCAGCTGGAAGGACAATCTTCCCCCACTCCAACACATAACCTAGGATCTCCTTCCCTGATAGGTCTCTCCCTTAAAACTCTTTCTGATGTCATGTTAACACTCTAGATCTTCTGACTGTCATTTTAGCCTCCTGATGAGAATGTGGAGATAACCCATAACTGAGGCAGGAATCTCTTCCCAACAACACTGCTGAGTCTCATGGTCAGAGGAAATCAGCCATGTTCTGGCCCCTTATGCCTGTAGGTTCTGATTCTAGGTGTAACCTAAGAGAATGATCAGGCTCAGGGAAATTGGTTTATAGCAGCAGCCTCAAATGCCATGTATGAGTGTGGGCATGTCATGTTATTGTACCATTGCCATTGCCTATAGGGAATGACCCTGACCATTACAATAGCTAAGAGGCTAAGGTCCAAGGGGATTGCCCATCATGGACCAAGCATGACATCCTCCTACATGTTGGGGAAGGACATCAGAGGTAAAGGATAAGAGCAAAGGGAATATGTGATCCAAATGAACTTTTCCATCACAATATGGTAGCCACTGACATGCCTTTCTCTTCTAAAAGAACCAGTGTCCCACATTGGAAATATGGACAGAAATTTTCATTCTTCGACACCCCTTTAATATTTTTCCCAAATTTTTTGAACAAATAAAAGAAATGATGATGTAGAGCTGTGGATGAGATCACAGACTATGGAATCGCATTCTTGCATTCTAATCACTGTTCCCCTACACTCTTAAGAGCTGAATGATATAGAACAAGTCCCTTATCTTCTTAAGGTCTTAGCTTTCTCACTTGTGAAATGAAAGTAATATCAGTAGCTATCTTAAAAGGTGAAGTGAGGATCTACAGTCAGAAATTAATAAATATTAGCCAGCATTAAGATGTTAAATATCATTTTCTCATCTGTTCAATGAACTGAATTATCATATCTTATTTTCCAAATATGTATTTACTACTATATTTACTAAGACACAGATTCTTAAAATTACAAGTCACAAATGAACTTCACCATCTTTTAGTTTGACTCAACTTTGGTCACATCTAGAAAGAAATGTAGTCTCTCCTATGAATCTTTTCCCAGGTGAGCCTCTTTTTTAGGAAGGTGCTTATTCACACTCTTTTCCACATGTCTACCACCTCAGCAAGCTTTCCTTTCCCTTAAATTAGTATTACTACTTCCAGATTTGGGAGAATTTTCCTACACTGCCTTGGCCAGTTGACTAGCCATTGAAGTTGAAAGAAAGTTCTCCCTGAACTCCCCTAACCTTTCATTTTCAGCCCAATCATCATAGCATGTCAAGGTGGTTATGTTCAGGTATGTCCCAGACAAACTCTTGAAAAAACCAATCCAAATAGTGAGGGAGACAGGAATGAAGATGGTGATGAGAAAGGCCAACATCTCTCCAAAGAAGATATACAATGACCAGCAAATGACCAGCAAACACAAGAAAAGATGTTAAACTTCATTAGTCGTTAAGAAAATGTAAACCCAAACCACAAGGAGATACCACTCCATACCCACGAGGATGGCTATAATAAAAAAAAAAGAAAAAGAACAAGTGTTGGTGAGGATGTGGAAAAAATATAAGCACTTGTACATTGCTGGTAGGAATGTAAAATGATGCAACCACTGCAATAAACAGTCTAGTGATTCCTCAAAAGTTAAACCAGAGGATCATCATATGACCCAGCAATTTCAGTCCTAGGCATAGAGCCAAGACAAACAAAAACATATCATCCATGCTGAAGTTTTTACACAAATATTTATAGAAGCATTAGTCATAATGATCAAAAGGTGGAAACAACGCAAATGTCTACTCACAGATAAATGGATAAATTGGGATAAACACACACACACACACACACACACACACACACACACAATGGAATATTATTTAGCCATAAAAATACTGTTACATGCTACAGTTTGGATGAACCTCAGAATCATTATGCTAAGTGAAAGAAGCCAGTCTCAACAGGTCACATATTGCATGATTCCTTCTATGTGAAATATCCAGAATACGCAGATCCATAGAGACAGAAAGAAGGTTAGTGGTTACCAGGGACTGGTGCTTGTGGAGTGGGGGCTGCTGGGGAGGAGGTTGGTGAAAGATGGAGAATGGAAAGTGATTAAGTACCCATTAATTGGTGGTACACAAAACTTAATGGGACCACAACTTAGTAAGCATGGGCAATATGTTCTTCTGGGGTCATGAGAAAGTTTTGAAACTAGAGACAAATGATGGTTGTGCAACATTTTGAATACACTAAATGCCACTGAATTGTACCCATTAAAATAATTAATTTTATGTTATGTAAAATTCACCTCAATTTTTTTAATCATTTTTATTGTTATTCTATTACAATTGTCCCACTTTTCTCCCTTTGCTCTCCTCCACCTCCCTCAATTTTTAATTAGGTCATAACATAATCTTATGTTTAACACAACCCCCTTTTATTTTTTAAAAATTCAGATACACATGAGAGTAAAATATGTTAGTACATACTTCAATACATTAAAGATAATTATCACTGAATTATATGAAATCAGGTCATTTTAATTTTTTTCTCCATGATTAAATTATTTTCTCATTTTTCCAATAATTTCAAAAATCAATTACATGTAATTTTTAATAACTAGGGAACAGAGGCAACAGTGATATGAATAATAGCTTTATAAGAATGTAGCAGAAATTCTTATGTCATAGGGTGAAGTGAAGATAAAAGAAAATTTTATTGTATATATAATATAATCCCAAGTATTTAAAACACACTTCTTATAGTAATACTCTGTCTGTGGGAGATGGGAAAATGAGTAACATTTTTTTCCCTACTTTCCAAATTTTCTAAATGAACATATATTACCACTATAATCAGAAAGATAATTTTGTTTTTAAAATGTCTACTACTAAGCAAGCTGAGTTCAAAACAGAAGAGGTTTGGAATGTACATGGTATGACAAGGAGGATGTTTACATTGAAATGATGTATTTGATACATAATATTCCTCAGAGAAAAAATTGTAAAGTACAGAAAATGTAAAGATGGAAATTTAAATTACCAGATTCCACCCTCTAAGAGATACTTTAGTTGATCTTTGAACAGAACTGGGCATAGCTTGTTGAGAAACAATGGTCCTTTATGTCCATTACAGTATAGTGAGGTCATCAGCATAATCTGCTTAGCACGTGTGAGCCTATTAGGTGCCAAGCCTGCTGTACCAAAAGTGTGTCTCTTTGAAGAGGGAACAGGGCATACTAAAAGGACAATTATTGGGCTCTGGTTGCTGAGCATGGTTTCCCACTTCACATGATATCAACGATTTAGTAACCAGAACTTCCTTTGGGGAAACAGCCTTTTCCAGTCTTAGTTCATGTGGTTTGGATGAGACTGATTCTGCCCAACCCAAAGTAAGAATGACCTAGGCTTAAGTCAATCAGCGGAATCAACTTCAAGGGTCTCAATGTTTCATTACTTTAGGCCAATACATGTCAAGTGCAGTACTTTTGTTAAAAATATTGACAAGAACCCTGGCCAGTGTGGCTCAGTTGGTTGGAGTGTTGTCCCATAAACCAAAAGGTCCTGGGTTTGATTCTCAGTCAGTGCACATGCCTGGCTGGGCTGAGGGTTTGGTCCCCAGTCGGGATTTGTGTGAGAGGCAACCAATCAATGTTTCTCTCTCAACACCAATGTTTCTCTCCTTCTCTCTCTCCTTCCCTTTCCCTCTCTCTAAAATCAGTAAGCATGTCCTTGGGTGAGGATTTATATACATATCACTCTGAGCATTTGTAAATTAAAGGGAGATGTTAAAAATGCCCTAGGAAAAAAGCTAGGATGATGACCGGGTCGGTATATCAGTTTCATAGATGGTGGCCGTGCTCTGTTACTCCCTCGTTCATCCCTTGCTATGGCCCTTCCCATACGGTAGTCTGCTCCCTGATGTTTCCATCTCCCCCAGCAGATGGTCAGCTCTCTAAAGCAGTGATTTTCAGCTGGTGTGCCTCAAGAATTTGTAAAGCATGCGATACCTGATGATTTAGTTATGGTCACTGACCTCTTCTTCTTCAGATTGTTAAATTAAAAAATGACAACAGCCAACACAACAATAGCGAACCAGTGTGACTACCCTGTGTTGAACCATAAATATATCTGTATTTTTCATACTGTAAGATGCACTGCCCCCCCAATTTGGGAGGAAATGGGGGTGCACTTATAGTTTGAATGTAGCTTACCTGGCTCACTGTGGGGGCAGGGAGTGGTGGAGTGCGGTCACAGGTTATTAAATATTTTACCACATTTTTTGCTTCAAATTTTTTTCCTATTTTTCTCCTCTAAGACCTAGGTGTGTCTAATAGTCCTAAAAATACGGTAGGTCATATAATAGAATTGCATCTTATTGGTCATATTGCATAACAAGTTTGCATCTGATTGGTTAATTCTTTGTACCAAAAATCCTGATATACAAGCATAGGCACCTGATTTTTTAAAAAATCTCTTTGGAGCAAGAATAATAAATTATGACTATAATTTTTTATTTTTTATACATCAAAAAGCATACCTATCTTTCATCAGATGGGCAAAACATATATTTTTCAGCATGGCACAGAATTTTAGTAATTAGTTTATGTGTGCCATAAGATGAAAAAGGTTGAAAATCACTACTCTAGAGGAAGAAGGCACATCTCCAAAGTGTTTGGCCATAGCACAGAGAAGGGCATACACACACATGTGTGTGAAAGAAATTATCCTGATGGAGTTAGCAGCATGGAAATCAGGCACTGATGTTTCTGTCACTAGGGGCTCAAGTTTCTGGGCTCCAGTACCTCAGCTGGTCAATACCACATCCTACCATCCCCACTTTGTACCCTTGGGCTAGAATGAGGTGTCTGCTCTGACTCATCAGCTGTGGGTCCTGATGTGGCCACTTCCTCCTTCTCACAGAACCACCAGAGAACATCATCAAGCAGGAGGCATGGGGGTGGAGAAGCTTTCAAAGAAAGCCTTCTAGGATGAAGCGCTACAAAACCAGAGGGGAACTCAAGTCATCTAGCCCTCCTGCACCTCCTTCCCCTTCTGGAGCCTAAAAGGCAGCACAGAAAAACACCAGAAGCTCCAACCTGGACAGCCTTCCTGTGAAGATGTGGCCACTCCTGCTCCTACACCTGCTGGCCTTTTCACTACTCCCTGAGGCAGAGGCAGGTAAGTGACCATCCCTATCCTCATGGGCCCAATCCAGCCCACAGTGGTCCCACACTCCTGTCCCTTCTGCACATCTCTGATCCATCTGTCCACCAGGAATGTTCTGGAGCCCAACTCCCTTCCCATCTCCGACCCCCAAGCATGATGCCAGATAAGCTACAGGCAGAAATGACAGGGCAGAAGGCTATTCTCAGAAAAGCCAGTGGGCACAATACCTTTGCCCCCCCAGGCCCTACCTTTCCATCTAGAGAGTGGAACTTTCCTAGAAGTGCATGGGAAAGGGTAGGAAAATGCAGAGGCTTCCTTGTCTGTGATGAGACAGGTGCTCTCCTTAGGGTCTGCTTAGGAGAGAAGCCCAGAGCTCAGCATACCCCATAGTTGCTGGGGTCACTGTCCCCCAACACAGAAGACTGCCATTGCCTTTGCTCCATCCCAAGGCCCCTAAGTCCCTTTCTCCAGCTCTGCTTTTCTTCCCAGGCCTTTAGCAGTTCCCCTCTTTAAAGGATGAGCTACTGTGGTTGGCAACCCCTCTGCTCTCCAGAGCCCCACAGCACTGGCCTTACCAACCTTTCTCCAGAGGCCCACTGAAGGCCATTCCTGCAGGCAGCCAACAAACCCTTAGCGGGCACTCACTATACATCAGGTGCTATTACACACTCGGCAACATCTAGTTCCCAAACTTAAGTCCTGGCCATGGCAAAGTGGCGCTGTCCTGAACATCACAGCACCACAGGGGCCTCAGACACTCATTTGAAACCAAGTGAAGTCAGGAGAGGAATTTCCAGGAGCCTCTGGGCCTTCACTCTCACTAAAACAGGTATGTTCACCTCCAACTAAGGCCCCTCCCCATACTCTTTCAGCTCTCAGCCAGCTCAGGCTCCCAAGTGCCCAACAGTTCTGAGTCATCAAGCAGGTGCCTGCCTGATAAACTCAGTGAGTGCACAAGAGCAAAACAGATTTTTCCTTCAGGGGAGATCATCGGGGGGACATGAGGCAAAGCCCCATTCACGCCCCTACATGGCCTCCCTGCGCATTCAAGGTGAACAGAAGACGAGGTGTGGCGGGGTCCTTCTGAAAAAAAACTTTGTTCTGACAGCTGCTCACTGCAATGGAAGGTGAGGGGCAACAGCTAACCTACAGCCCCTGAGACCCCTGTCCTTCATCCCAGGGGCTGAAGCCCAGGGCAGCTCCCCAGGCCCCTGGTAACTCAAGCCAAGCAGAGCTCATCAGAGGAGCCCTCTGGGATCAGGATTGCAGCAATGAAAGGCTAAGAAATAGGATGGGTAGGCTTTGGGCTCAGAGAATCACAGGTGAGAGTCAGTGAAACAGATGAGAAGACAGGGACCACACTGGACAAATAAAGCAGCAGTGGACGATCACCACATGCACTGGGGTCAAAAGGAAAACTCAAGCAATTTCATGATATGGCTTGAGGGCAAAGAAGAAGTTCCCAGAAGCCTTACCCTAAGTGCCCCTGAGAAGCAGAGTCACCCTGCCTTCCTGTGGCCTTGATTTCCCCTAGCTGCAGCCCTGCCCTGCCCCAGCTGTCACCTGCCCTTCTCAGGCTCCTGAGCTCTATCTCCGGTGACTCCATGCCTCCACGTGAACACCCACTCTGCTCTCTGTACAGATTAATCAATGTCACCCTGGGGGCCCACAACCTCGGGAAGCCCGAGAAGACCCAGCAGGTCATCAGGGTGAAAAGAGCAGTCCCCCACCCAGACTACAATGCTAAGGACATCTCCAATGACATCATGTTACTGCAGGTAAGAAAAGCTCCTGCTGCTCTTGCAGTTCTGCGTTCTCATTGTTCTCCCCTCACTGTGACCTGTCCCTTCTTTTCTTCCCATCCTGGCTGCCTGACCTGTCCCAGTAACTCAGGTGTCCCATCACAATGTCCAAGCCCAGAGACCACTGGCTGACCTGGGCTCTCTTGCCTCTTCCCCATCAGCTGGAGGAAAACATCAAGCCAACGGACGCTGTGAAGCCCCTCGACCTGCCCAGGGGCAAAAACAGGCTGTGTCCAGGACAGAAGTGCACTGTGGCTGGCTGGGGAAAGGTCGACCCATATGGCAGATTATCAGACACACTACAGGAGGTACAGCTGACCGTGCAGAAGGACACAATGTGTGAGAAACTCTTTAACCGTCGTTATAACAGGACCACTCAACTGTGTGTGGGGAACCCGGCGGAAAACAAGGCTTCTTTTCAGGTGATGCTGAGAATCTGCCTCACTTGGCTCTAGGGAAAGGGATGCTTGGGGAAGAACTGAGACCTGGAGAGCCAGGCAGTGTGAGACTCCTTCACTCTCTAGGCTGTAATCATTCTCTCCGAGAAGAAAACAGGGGAGCAGCCAGCGCTGGGGTGAGATAGGGCTTCTGCGAGGCTACCAAGGCCTGTGTCAATCTAAACATGGTGCTCCTCCAGAAGGAAGAATTTGTAACACTCTGGCCCACACAGAGGCACAGTGGTTAGAAAACTGTTCCCTGCCTGTGCAGCAGTTAAATCTGGTGGCTCCTTGGAGCTGGCCCCCACCTTGATTAATGAGCTCATCCTCTGGCCTAAGTGCCTGCCCCACCCACCTGCTTTTGTGTACTTACACAGTAGACAAGAGCCACAGTCCCACAACATGTATGTAGGGAAGGGACCCAGAACCTGGGGGAATAGAGGGAGCTGCCACTTGGGGAGTGAAGCAGTGATGATGTCCAGGCTGGGGTGCCCCCAGGGGCCTGCGTGCCCTTATATCTCCTACATGGAGGCCATGCCAGGCAGCCTTCTCTGAGAGGGCTTGGAAGGGCAGGACCAGGAGAGCTGGCTCAGTCCTTCCCTCTTTCTGTCTACAGGGGGACTCCGGGGGCCCTCTCATGTGTCGCAATGGGATTCAGGGCATTGTCTCCTATGGATTCCGCAATGGGACAGCGCCACGGATCTTCACCAGACTCTCAAGTTTCCTGCCTTGGATAAAGGAAACCATGAAAAGCCTCAAACTGCAGGAGCCAGATTATCTTCTCTGGAGCTAATCCAAATCACACTGCAGGGAGGGAGGAGGGGTGGTATCAGCAACCACATAAATAAATGTCTCTCAACAGAATGGGAAGAGCTCCATTTTTCTTCATTCTTCAACCCTCATTCACAGGAACCACCACTGTGCTTAGAAAGCCAATCAATGGCACAATTCTGCTGTGTTCTCTTGCCTCCTCTTCCCCCTTTCCCCACCACCTCCCCAAACCCCTGCAAAGCTGTTACCCAACTCCTTCCTGGGCCATACCTCCAGGGCCTGCCCTTCTGCCAGGGTAGAGCTGAGCATCATTAGGAGAAAATATGAATCTCTCAGGTCCTGGGCTCAGCATGAAGGTCTTATCCCCTTCCCTTTGTTACAAGGCAGAGAGGGAGGGAATACCACTGTGCAGCTGGACACCCGGCAAGCACAGCCTGGGGCTGCAGCTCAATGACATAGCCCCCACCACACAGTGGGGGGATGGGAAGAGACAGGGTTGGTGGGCAGGGGATGTTGAGCTTCCTGAGCAAGATATTTTCTCCCAGTGGCAGCTTATGGAGGAGTTGGAGGGGAGGGAAGCAAAGCCTGAGAAACTCCTCATTCTCACCTGGGCTGAATTTCTTTCCTTGCCCTTTTCTGCCCTCCTCTGGGCTGACGACCCAGCTTGGTCTCCAGGCTCCTGGTTGCCCCTTCTTCTTCAACCCTGCTAACCACTGAGAGTTCTCTGAGTCCACCAACTCCTGTCCCCTCCACACCACACTGATCTGAGCTCGACACTTCCTCACATCCCTCCCACACAGGACACCCAGCATTCCAAGGTTCCAGCAGGTGCTCATCCCTGAGCTGCCACCCAGCTTATGTCCTGGCAGAGGGTTACCATGGGACTGCGCCTGTGCTGGCACCATGCAGGGCCATGGAGGGCAGGGCTGGCAGGGTGTCTCTCCAGAAGACCTGGCCCCCACCTCTCACTTGGGCAGAGCTAGCTCAACCCCTCACATCCAGCCCAGGGTCCCCCCCATGCAATCAGTACCTATTGACCTCCTGGTTGCTCAGGAGCCTTAGTCCCTTTCAGCCTGTTCCTCTGCGTCACTGCCGGCCTCTAGACACAGACTCCTTGCTGGTCACTGTGGGCTATATCAGCCTTTTGAGTCAGAAAGGGCTCCTCTCTGCAATAGCACTGGAAAGCAAAATTTGCCCATCAACCAACGAACAAATGCTGATTGATCACCAACTAAGCGCCACGTGTTGGGGGTATACAGTGAACCCAATACAGATTCCATCACCTGAACCCAAGTGAAACTGTCAGTGCTGACTTTCATTCAAATCCAATTCCCTCTCCCTCCTTCATGTGGGTCCACATGGCCTAGATCTCTGTGGGAAGCCCACGGGAGTAAAGTGTTCGTGTTTTCTCTTTATTGCTGGTTACACCCTGTTTGAATTTTACCACTTGTGGCTCTAGAACAGCAGCGTATGGAATTGGGAAGTGACTTTAGTTCTTTCATTTCTAGACGTGAAGTTACCAAGCTGTTCACCGAAGCATCCTTTCACACCCACTCACACACAAAGCACGCAGCAACAGCATCTCTCGGTGACCTTGAGTGTGTTACTAGGAAAGAGCAGTCTTGTCACACAACTACTGACTTGGAGCTGAAAAAATTAAAAAATCCCTGCATCTAACCCTTACTAAGGACCTGCTGAAAAATGCAAAAAGGGAAAAATGTGAAAAGCAAAACAAAAATAGCATTTTTAAAAGTTGCCCAGACACATACTCATTTAGGTACAACATATATGAGGAAATGATGCCACGGTGTGAGGCAATGAATCTAAGTTTTCAGGAAATGATTCTATGGTTTAAACAAGTTTTAGAACCACTCTGGAGGTCCTCATCCTTTTCTGAGACCTAAGGGAGAGACAAAGTCCCAGGACGGTGTGGTGACCGAGTGAGGTACCACCAACGTAGGACAGAGTCTGGTGTGAGCCCAGGCCCCGACAGCCCGGCCAGCTAGAGGCCTTACATGTTTTCTAACACCCACCCTGTAATGACTTCCTGCCATCCCTGAACACAACATGAGCTTCTGTTCAGACACCTTCCTGGAGAGAAAGCCTCTGTGCTCCTGCGGCAGCTGTTCTACAAATATGCAAAACATGTTCTTTGGCAAGCTCAGGTCTGCTTGTGGGCCCATTGGGAAGAGGCAGGTAAGCACCTTGGACATACTGATTCCTTCAACTCTCCTTTGTCTGTGGAAGTATTTTCTTATCTCCCACGTTTGAAGAAACCTGCTTAAAAATCTTTGTGATGAAAATTTAAAAAATATCTTACTAATGCCTCTACTCACCAAGACCACATCCACACACTTCTTTGCTCCAGATGCACAAGAAGAGTCACGTCTCAGTGTGACTGGGAGAGACCCACACAGCCAGCTCCTAGGGTGGGGGAATAGGCCTGAAGGAGTGCAAGATCTTGGTAACTTAATCCAGGAGCATGTACTGAGATGGTTCTGCCTTTCCTGCCCACCACCATACTTCTGCCAGGACCGCTCTCTGCAGACTTGTGAAACCCAACAGGGTTTATTCCCAGCCCTATCCCACACAACACTGCATTTGAACAACAAACATATTTCACTTGAAAGGAGTGTCGGAACAGGTTTCTTTTTTTCAAAGCCCCATTGTTAGACTACATTTCTCATCCACAGCTTCAGACAGCACAGTGAACGTCAGGCAGGACAAAGAAAGCCACTTTTTTTTAAGATTTTATTTCTTTATTTTTAGAGAGGGAAGGGAGGGAGAAAGAGAGAGAGAGAAACATCAACATGCAGTTGCTGGGGGCCGTGGCCTGCAACCCAGGCATGTGCTCTGACTGGGAATTGAACCTGTGACACTTTGGCACTTCGCAGCCCGCGCTCAATCCACTGAGCTACGCCAGCCAGGCAGAAAGCCACTTTTAAGCACAGAATAGTCAAGTGGATGACCATCAAAGATAAAGGTAAAGTTGAAAGTAGACAGAAGAAATAATACAGTACTTTAGAGGAAGCAACAATGTGAATAAAAATGAGTTTTTCTCCAGAAATAATGCAAGTCAGAAGACAGTGAAATGACACTTTTAAACAGTTCAAAGAAGGGAAAATAGGCAATCTCTTTCTGGAACTCAACTTGGAATTCTATGTCCAGTGAAAGTATTGTTCCAAAATGAAATAAAGACACAAAAGCTAGGTAACAGACTTTCTTGCCATCATACCTGCACTGAAAGAAATACTAAAATAAATTCTTTAGGCAAAGGAAAGTGATCCTCATTCTAAGCAGAAGGGAAAAAGAGAAATAAAAGTATAAAATATGGCTAAGTATAAATGGTGGCAGGGGGAGGATACATAGCAATGCATCATTACAGTGTTCCTCTTTGAGTAGGATGCATGAACTTAAAGTACACTCTGGTATGTGAAGGGGGCATATTGTAATCCAGAGCCATTGAAGTAATATAGAGAGATATAACTAAAGCCAGGAAAGAAGACAAAATGAGATACAACAAAAGAAGGCAGGAAGAGAAGAACAAAGGAACAAAGAATAAATCACACAAATGGAAATCAAATAGCAATGTGATATTCTTCAACACAACCCTCTCAGTGATTGCATTAAAAGCAAACAGATTATACACTCCAGCTAAAAGGCAGAGATCATCAGTCTGAATTTTCTTAAAAAGCAAGAGACAATTTTGTGCGGTTTGCAAAAGACCCAACTTAAACATAAACACATGGATAGAATGAAAGTGAAAGTATAAAAAAAGATATATCCTGCAGCACCAATCACCACCCCCAAACACAAACAGCCATGTCCATGCAGTGTGCTGTTTAACTTTCGAATTTTGGGGTCACCTGTCAGCAAAAATACCATTTTTTGATATTTATTTTTATTTCTCTTAATATGGGTGAAGTTGAGGCTCTTTTCATTATTTTTTAAATATATTTTACTGTGACCTGTGCAGATCTTTGCCTATTCTTCTATCACCTTTTGGGTCTTTTTCTTCTAGATTTTTAGAGTTCTTTATATATTAGATAGATTCACTCTTTAACTAAATTTGTTGCCAAGTTTTACATCTGCATTTTAAATTTTTGTATCTTTGAATTTTTAAAAAGATCTTATTTATTTATTTTTAGAGAGAAGGGAAGGGAGGGAGAAAGGGAGGAGTGAAACATGAAACACTAATGTGTGTTTGCCTCTAGCGCACCCCCTACTGGAGACATGGCCTGCAACCCAGGCATGTGCACTGACTGGGAATCAAACTGGTGATACTTTGGTTTGCAGGCCCACACTCAATCCACTGAGCTACTCCAGCCAGGTGAATTTTTTAAATATGTTTTATTGATTATGCTACTACAGTTGTCCCAATTTTGCCCCCTTTGTCCCCCTCTGCCAAATACCTTCATTCTCTCCAGCATTCCTTCCATCTTAATTCATGTCAAAGGGTCGTGCTTGTAAGTTCTTTGGCTTCTCCATTTCCTATACTATTCTTAACCTCCCCCTGTCTATTTAGTACCTACCATTTATGCTTCTTATTCCCTGTACTTTTCCTGCCCGATTATTCCCCTCTCTCTCCCCACTCATGTTCATCCGTATGATCTCTATTTCTGTGACTCTGTTCCTGTTCTAGTTGTTTCCTTAGTTCATTTTTGTTTTTGTTTCTTAGGTTCATTTGTCTATAGTTCTGAGTTTGTTGTCATTTTACTGTTAATATTTTTTATCTCCTTTTTCGTAGATGAGTCCCTTTAACATTTCATATAATAAGGGTTTGGTGATGATGAACTCCTTTAACTTGATCTTATCTAGGAAGCACTTTATCTGCCCTTCCATTCTAAATGATAACTTTGCTAGTATAGTAATCTTGGATGTAGGTCTTTACCTTTTGTGACTTCACATACTTCTTTGCAGCTCCTTCTTGCCTGTAAGGTTTCTTTTGAGAAATCAGCTGATAGTCTAATGGGAACTGCTTTGTAGGTCACTGTTTCCTTTTCTCTTGTTGCTTTTAAGATATTCTCCTTCTCTTTCATTTTGGCTAATGTAATTATGAGGTGCTTTAGTGTGTACTTCCTTGGGTCTGACTTCTTTGGCACTCTCCGAGCTTCCTGGACTTCCTGGATTTCCTTTGCCAGGTTGGGGAAGTTCTTCTTCATTATTTTTTTCAAATAAGTTTTCAATTTCTTGCTCTTCCTCTTCTCTGTCTGGTACCCCTATGATTCGGATGTTGGAACATTAAAGTTGTCCCAGAGATTCCTAAGCCTCTCCTCATATTTTTTATTTCTTCTTTCTTCATTCTATTCCAGTTGAATATTTATTTCTTCCTTCTGGTTCAAACCATTGATTTAAGTCCTGGTTTCCTTCCCTTCACTGTTGCTGCCCTGTACATTTTCTTTTATTTCACTTTTCATAGCCTTCACTTTTTCCTCTATTTTTCGACCATACTCAACCAATTCTGTGAGCATCCTGATTACCAGTGTTTTGAATCCCACATCTGATAAGTTGGCTATCTCTTCATTGCTTAGTTGTATTTTTTTCCAGAGCTTTGATCTATTCTTTCACTTGGGCCCCTTTTTTTTTTGTCTTGGTGCACCTGGTATGTAGTAAGGGGCAGAGCCTTAGGTATTTGTCAGGGCAGGGCAACCCATGTCACTGCATTATGGTGCTGTCTGTGGGGGAGGGGTCAGAAAGGAATAATGCTGATTGCTCAGCTCTCAGTCAGCCTTCAGTCACTTCCTCTGCTATTCACAAGCAAATTGGGCCCTTCTGGTGCTGATTTCTGGGTCGGTGGGTGTGTTTGTGTATGTTCTAGGACCCTGTGGGGCTCTCCAACTAACTCTCCAATGAGGCTGGCAGTTTCTCCCGCCACTGCAACCCCCACAGATTTTTACAGCCATAAGTTTTTGAGGCTTTATTTCTCCACACTGGAACCCTGAGTTCTACGATCTTTCTCCCCAGTTGTTCCTCCTGGTTCATCTGCACACAAGTGTGGAACCACCCACTCTGCCAGCCATATCCTTGTCCAGTTCTCCAGCTGCCACCTTGGCATGAGTCCTCTCTGCCCAGCTGCCCATCTCCACCCCTCCTACCAGTCTGGATGCATGTTTTTTCTTTAACTCCTTGGTTGTCAGACTTCTATACAGTTCAGCTTTCTGTCAGTTCTGGGTGTTTTTTTTGTTTGTTTTTTAATTTGTTGTTGTCCTTCTTTTGGTTGCATAAAGAGGCACAGTATATCAATGTGTGTCTCCATCTTGGCCAGAAGTCCCTCAGAAAGGCTTTACCCATTCTAAGTTTATAAAGGAATCATCCAGAACCCTGGCTGGTGTGGCTTAGTGGATTGAGTGCCAGCCTGTGAAGCAAAGGGTTGCTGATTCGAGTCCCAGTCATGGTACATGCCTGGGTTGCAGGCCTGATCCCCAGTAGGGAATGCACAAGAGGCAACCACATATTGATGTTTCTCTCCCTCTCTTTCTCCCTCCCTCCCCCTCTGAAAATAAATAAATAAAATCTTTAAAAAAGAAGAAATTCATCCATGTTCATTCCTAATACATGTATCATTTTATTTTGTATATTTAAGTGTCTCATCTATTTGCAGTTTATTCTCATGGTTTATATGAAATATGATTCCAGCTTAACATCCTTAAACAATGACAATGTCAGCTGTGATAGGAAAATAAAACAAAGAAACAATACTATCTAGATGTTCCAAATTACTTATCAGAAAGTCTATGTTTTTCCCAGTAAGTTTGAATGCCACCTTATTATGAACTACATATCCTTATTATGTACTTGGGAATGTTTCTTGACTTTCTATTCTGTTTCACTGGCTTATCTGTTTGTTCATGAGTCAGCACCATAGGATGTTTTTTAATATCTGACAAGGCTTACCCTGTCCCTTATTTTTTTCTTTTTTTTTTCTTTTTGTCATAATTTTCTGAGATATTCTCATGTGATTCTGTCTACATAAGTTTTAGAAATTGTCTAGAACTCATGTAACACTAAAAGGAAAAAATCATATTTTTATTGGGATCACATTCAGTGTTTATATTAGCTTGGTACAAAGATGTCCAAAATGCAGTAGTTCTTTGGACAGTGGTGTGAAAATACTATTGTCTTCCTGGCATTCATTCCTACTTCACAAGAGAGGAAATGTTGGAAAAACCAACCCTTTTCCACCTCTTCCATTCTCAGTATATGTGATTTGGACAGAGCAGACCCCAACCTCTACAAAGGCTGTGACCAGGCTGACAGGGATCAGTGGTTTCAACTCCTCTGACCACATCTACATGGACCTAAAGCAGGGTGGCAGGTTGTTATGACTGCTGCCGTGTATCTCCCATCCCTCAGGCTCTTTTTACATGATTACAATACTCTCCTTTTTGAATCTGGGCAAGGACTTTGGATTATCCCAAGCAGTGGAATAATGTAGAATGGATAACATATGACTTCAAAGTCTAAGAAAGAAACAGAATACTTCTGCCAGGGTCAATTTGAGAGAGATGCTCTCTCTGCAGAAGCCAACAATTGTTGCGAAGACTGAACAATCCTATACAGAGTGAGGAACTGACTCCCAGCAGAGTCGGCACCAACCACCGGCGTGCGTGGGTCAGCCTTCAGCTGATCCCAGACTCTAGGCTTCAAGCCTATCCTGACATCAAGGGGAGCAAAGAGGAGCTATTCACACTAAAAAACCCTGACCCAAATGCATATTCATGAGAAAAATAAATGTTGCTGTGTTTTAAACCACTCACTTCTTCTACTTAACACCAGCCCTCTTTAGCATTGCTGCCACACCATTCTGTCCATCCCTCTAACTGTGGCCTTCACCATCTTTATCTGATCAGATGGTTTTGTCACCCCCACAAAAAGCAAGAAATGTCATCCCAAGTACCCCTAAGTCTCAGAAAAAAGGGGGCCTCAATAAATAGAGAGACCCAAGGGAATGAGGGATTCTTGCATGCATTATCATGAGACTCAGGTTTATGAGGTTCAGAGGTCAGCTACTGGCTGATGCAGACACACCAACTGCCTATTTATAGTCTGCAGTTCCTGTTTCCAGCTGGTGTAGTCATCCCCGAGTCAAGAACTACCAGTGCTTATGTGGTTACTGATAACATCTTACTCTAATCGGGCCTCTATGCAGAGAGCCTTATATGATCAGAGCCTTATGTGATCAGAGCCACACCACCAGAGAACCTGGTTGTCAGAAGACCAGGAGGAAGCACCAGCAGCTCTGACTTGGGCAACCTTCCTAAGAAGATGCAGCCACTTCTGCTCCTGATGGCCTTTCTTCTGGCCCCCAAGGTGGAGGCAGGTGAGTGACTATCTCCCAACAGAAGCCCAGTCCCATGCCACACTGGCACAGCACGCTCAGATGCTACACTGAGACACATCCTGGCCCTGGTCCATCCCCAGGAACTTTCTCAACTCTAGAGTCAACCTCCCTCAAAGACTAGCAAATCTGATGCTGAACGAAAACTTAACAGGAATGGCAGGGCAGAAGGCTGCTCTCCAGGAGGGCCCATGGGTGCTCTCCCCTTCCCATGTGATCTGGAAAGTGAGGTTTGGGGATTTTTTTACAAAGCCATCTGAAAGAATGTTGGAAGATGGAAATGAGAAATAATTCCCCAGGAAATGGCAGCTTGGAAAAAGGGGCTGGCTTCTATAATCAAAGTAAGGCCCACTAACTTTCTAACTCAGTGTCTTAAAATCTACCTTCAATCTCCACCCACTTCTCCAAGATTTGTAAAGAAGCTGAGGACCCAGTCAATCCCAGAGTTGGTGGCTTCCTGGTCCCCTTAACACTTGTGTTTGGCTGTTTCAATCTCAAGTTCTCTCTGGTAGTTTTCCAGTCACAGTGTTCGGAATATCACAGACCAGCAGGAGCTTAGTGAGTCTGGGGAAGAGCAAGGAGCGAGGACCCAGGGAGCATGGGGGAAGGATTTTCCAGGATCTGCAGGCCCTCCACCACCTGTTTCAAACATAAATCTTGTCTGCCCACATACGTGACTGCAACAGGATGAAGGAATCAGGACCACTCTTCTCTTTGTCAGAGGGAGAATCTGAATCTTGCGGGTCACGTGGCAAGCCAGGAATGTTGCCCAAGAAACCTGCAGGACCTCTTCTCAGTTATAGCTGATGGCTGACGACTACATTCCCCACTGTCTGCCACCCAACTCCTCCCCACCCTGCTCCTGTCTGTCCCAGCCTCCCTCTCTCCAGCCTTTGGCTCCATGAGCACAGTAGGCAGGGTAGAATTTTTGTTTCAGGGAAAATCATTGGAGGGCGTGAGGCCAAGCCTCACTCTCGTCCCTACATGGCATTTCTTCGGGTCACAACTCCAAAACATAAAAGATGTGGAGGTTTCCTTGTGCGTGAGGATTTTGTGCTGACAGCAGCTCACTGCTGGGGAAGGTAAGGAGCAGAAGCTCAGCCCCCACCCTTCTGCAGCTACCTCTCAGGGCAACATCTTCTCAGGGGTGGCCGACCTAGTCACACAGTGGAACACTTCAGAGAACAGGTAAGCTTTGGGGAGAGAGGGACAGCTCACTGCAAGTGGCCTGTTGCAGACAGGAGGGAATGACCAAAGGTGGCATAGAGAGGAGGCCAAGGTTGTTCCCTGGAGCCCAGGGTACAAATGTGAGAAACTAACGGTTTTGTTTAGAGACAGGCAAGCTCAGTACATGGCTGAGCACCCTAAATCTGCTCCAGGAAATGCCACCTAGCCCAAGCTGCCAAGAAGTAGAGGACACAGTGATGCTTAGGCCCAGGGCCCCATCCCCTATAATTCCTTTCTACTCCAGTCCCCCATCGTCCCCAGCTGTCCTCTTTCCTACACAGCCCTTGGTCTGCATCTGCTGTGACTCTACATCCCCCTCTGCCCTCTGTGCAGCTCAATCAATGTCACCCTGGGGGCCCACAACGTCAAAAAACACGAGAAGACCCAGCAGATTATCCCTGTGGAAAAAGCTATCACCCACCCAGACTATCGTCCTAAAGTTAATGACATCATGTTACTACAGGTAGGGCCATTGCTCCACTGGTCCTTGCACATCTTGAACCTGCAGTCTTGCATCTCCTGTGACCTCCTTCCTGTCCCTCTTCTTAGTAAGACTCCTTTACTTGTCCCGGGTCCCTGAAGAAGCAACCCTATGACTGTCCCTGCAGTCTGTGGGCCCTTCATAAATCAGAATTCTTTTTCTCTGCCTTTAGCTGAAGAGGAAGGCCAAACTGACTGCCAACGTGAGTTGCCTCAAGCTGCCCAAGACGGAAGAGAAGGTGAAGCCAGGCATGGTATGCAGTGTGGCCGGCTGG
Source organism: Phyllostomus hastatus (assembly GCF_019186645.2). NCBI lineage: Eukaryota > Metazoa > Chordata > Mammalia > Chiroptera > Phyllostomidae > Phyllostomus > Phyllostomus hastatus. The sequence goes on along the minus strand of NW_025333860.1, from coordinate 1,794,389 downwards.
GGGCGCCTTGACCTGAACACCACCACAAACACGCTGCACGAGGTAGACCTGAAAATCCAGAAGGACAAGCTGTGCACCTCCCGGTACAAAAGGCTTTACAACAGAACCACACAGATATGTGGGGGGGACCCAAAAGAGAATCGGTCTTCTTTTAAGGTGAGCTTCTCAGCATTGTCCATGCCCAGCCCTGAACACGCCCCAGCATCGTTGGGACCTGGAATAGTGGGAACTAGCCACAGCCCTATGTCCTCAACCTTTCCATCAATCCAGCCTCTAGTCCTGTCTCCTGGGGGGAAGATGAGAGGCTGTCCCACAGCTGCTTATGGTCAGAGACTTCCTGAGGAGGAGGGGGCAGGGAAGAAACCATCAGAGTCAGGTTGAAGACCTGAGACCTAGTGAAATGATAAGATATGCCCTGGCCCTGACTTCCCACACAGCCCCTTAACAGATACCACCCACCTCTAGAGCACCTCAGTCCTTCCTCCCTCTGCCCACAGGGAGACTCTGGAGGCCCCTTTGTGTGTGACAATGTGGCCCAGGGCATCGTCTCCTTTGGAAAAAAGAATGGGAAACCTCCGCGTATCTACACTAGGATCTCAGCCTTTCTGCCCTGGATAAAAAGAACAATGAGGCACCTCCTACTGCAGAAACAAGACTGAAGCACTCTGAAATCGATCCTTCTATCTTTCTTCTCTGGGGTACAGGCCAGAACTGGAATATGCAGACAGGGTGGAGGGCAGGCTGCCAGACACAGAACTTGAATCTCTAGACCGAAAATCGCTGAGTCCTCCTTTATTCACCAAAAACATTTGTTAATTACCTACTATGTGTCTGGCAACCATCCATTCACATTTCTGATTTGTTAGAGCCTTTCCCCTTTGGCATACTGCACCTTCCACATCCAGAATAAAAAAATCATGTTGCATTGTTGCCCAGCTCCTTCCAAATATACCTCCCCAGTTCCAGCTCCTTCTGCAAGGCAGAATGTTAACTCTATCAGGAAAACAGAGACATCCCCCAGGAAAAGGGGACCATCTTATCTTATCTCATCCCTATTGTCCTCCTTCTTCAAGCTACACCTGCACCCCTACCCCACACAGCCCTAATGCCAGTACACAACATAAAAGATGCCAAAAATTGGGTGGACGATTTCCTAAGAAGCTCTGGAGTAACAGGCCACTTTTCTGCCCTAACTGAAATAAGTGGGAAGATTTTGGAAAAGTATAGCGTACCCATGTAGCACTCCCCTCTCCATTCCCCACAGCAAATCAGAGAAGATTGAAAGCCTGAGAAGTTCAGGAAGGCTCTTCAGTCCTCACAGAACCAGCTCAAGTCCCTATCACAGCCCTGACTTGGGCCCAGAGCCCAGTGCAGCCCCTGGTGTTCCAGCAGCCCATCCACTGCAGTCTGCCTCCCCACCTCCCGTTGATCCCTGTGTGTGTGTGTGTCCAAAGGAAACCCAAATATTTTTTATACAACTGGATTAAGAAAAGGAATCTCATTTTAAACATAAAACTTAGAGAAGGGGAGGCTAAAAAAAAAGGAAGTGGTTTGCTAAATATCTGCCATTGATGAATGTGCTTCAACTATGGGAAAGTATATTTTGGGTATGAAAGTTAATACATATTCATCATAGAAAAACAGTTAAACACAGAACAGGTAAATAAGAAAATGAAAATTACCTAGAATTCCACCTCAGAGGTCATCATCACAGATACTTAAACATGCATTTTTCCACTCTTTCTCTATGTATTCATAAGATGCTGTTTCTAGCACAGAATTGGGATTGGGCTGTTTAGGACTCATAATGCCTTCCTTTCCACTACTTTCTTCTGCCATCGTACTGGTGAGAGTGTTGGGATAGTCTGTTTACAACTGTTTATGATTGTTCAACCCAGTGACCTCAGAGACATGTTCTCTGGACTTTCAATGCAGGAAGTGGACTCACCGTTTGGGGTATTTGGGTGTGTCCAGGACAAGACCAGCCTCTGCCTCATGCCACCAAGCAGACCCCTCACCATAGCCCTTCCCTTCTTGTACTCTAAACACAGATTCTCAGTCAACTCCAGCAGACTGTCAGCTTCTCAAGGTCAGGGGCCATGTCTCTCATATCCCTGGACCTGGCATGATGAATAATTCCTCATGATTTCATCAGAATGGAAAAAAAGCCAGGAGCTCAGAAATGAAAATATTCTTGAGTTAGTCTCTGGGATTTCTGACGTCCCAAACCCTCTACTGGCTACAGCCATAGCCTTCACTTTCTTGTTTCTTCTTCTAGCTTGTGTCTCGTGGCTTAGCAGTGAGAGTGCAAAGGTGGTGACAGTGCCATTGTCATCTAACCACGCCAGAGAACTTCAACAAACCCCCTTGTGTGATAACACCTAACAAAACTGGAGGGGGGTGATCCAGGAAGTGTGTGAGGTAACTGAGCCATTCTTCCCTTGCTCCCCTTAGGGGCATTGTATCTAGAGAAAAAGAAACACCAGCAGCTCTGACCTGGGCAGAACTTTTGGGAAGGTGCAACCACTCCTGCTCTCGTTGGTCTTTCTGCCTCCCCTCCACCTCCCAGCCCCACTGACACTGGGACTGGTAGGTGACCATCCCCATTCCAGAGGCAGAAGCCCATCTCACAAACCCCCTGTACTCCTGACCATTCTTGCCCAGCACAGGCAGGGACTTTTCCTCCACTTGAGCCCAGGAACTTTCCAAATGCCAGCTTCCACCCCAGCCTCAAACTAACAAGTCCAATGATGGATGAACATTCAACAAGAATGGTCAGGAAGTAGGGTGTGCACTAAAAAACTAAAAAGTTTAGCAGCTGTTAGCTTCTCTCTATCACCTAGAAAGTGAGTTGTTCATAGAAAAGTATTTGGCAAAAGATGGGAAGCTACAAAAGACAAGTCATTAAAACCCCTCATTCCAGGAAGGGAACCTCAGACAAACCAGGAACAGTGGTGGAAGTTGTTGCTGTCCCCCAGCTTAAGAACCAGTTAAATTTCTCAGGAGATATAGGCTGGTTGTGGCCCCTCACCTTCCACTGCAGTGAGCCACTATCAGAACAGAGTTCTCTCGCAGATGGACATACCACACCAGGTCTCCTCCTCACCTCCTCACCATAATCCATGCCCAGGAGAGGAGATTAGTGTTTGATGGATTTCAGATGCACCAGAGGATGGCCAACAAAGTTTCCCAGTTGCCTTGGCTCTGCCCCAGGCCTGAGCAGCCCATTTTCAGCCCTAACCCCCTACTTCCCCAGCCCTCAGCTATTGGGGTCCCCCCTGCCTGGTTTCAGGAAGCTGTAACCTCCCATGGCTAAGGCTGAGTGGGAGACCTCCGAACCAGGAGACACTAAGGAGACAAAGTTTATCTCACTGTCGGGAGCACTGCCTGCTCCTCACCTGGCCCCCATTGCTTGGTCAGTTAGCCAAAGATGGGTAACATTTCTTAGAGGAGAATGGAGCTAAGACAGGCACAATCATGTGGGAAAGGCCCCCCAGGGAAGAGACTCAGGGGGTTGTGGAAATAAGGGGGTGATCAACCCCTGCCCCCTCGGCTTTGACAAAGCCTGAGTTCTTGTTCTGGCTGTAAGACATCCAAATCTCAACCCCTGCCCCCTCGGCTTTGACAAAGCCTGAGTTCTTGTTCTGGCTGTAAGACATCCAAATCTCTCCTCTGCCTGACTCAGGCCTGCAGATATAACAAGGGGCAATGCAGTCCAGACCAGAGTCTGCGGACCCCTGGAGTAATTAGACCTGGGGCATAGAATATGCAAGATCCTGTGAGACCTGCTTGCTGAGGATGCTCTTAAATTAGAATATGAAGGCACAGGAAGGAAACAAAACTAGCCTTATAGGTCCCATAGCTTTTAGTTGATAAAACCCCAAACTCAGTATGAGCCCTTTCAGCTCTTTGAAAGTTACCTACTCATTTGATCTTCCCTGCCAGACTATAATCAACAAACTGTATCTGTGTTCTTAATAAAAGCCTGCTCAGGCAGGAAGGCGCAGCACTCCCCCCTTGAGGGAGTGGCTGTCCTGTCCCTATTCCTCCACAGGACTTGGTAGTCCGTGTGTATGTTTCTCGTGTCTCGAGCATCTGCAGTGCTCGTGGTCACCGCAGGCCGATGACAGCCTCATTCGGCTGCTCCACTATCTGTTCCCTCCCCCTTTCCTGTGGCCCGGAAACCCACCAGACATCAGGCAAAAGCTAACTGGAGTCCATGCATTCGTGCAGCCAAAAATGTCCACTGAGAATCTAGGATGTGTTAGGCCCTGGACATGAGGATCTTAGAAAAATCCAATTCCATAAGCTCATAAATTGATGATTAGAAATAGCACCAGTTGGACTGTTAGCACTGGCTCAGAGAGTCAGGAAGACTCACTGAGTCCTAGTCACATCCCTTGAGGCTCCACCATCTTCAAGACAGGTCTTCTCTCCTTAATACATGTGTCTCAGTAAGACTCAGAGTGTAAGCACTGTATCTCCCTTTCTTACGAGAGAATTCTAAAACTTCAAGTTCAGAAAAGTTTATTTGGCCACAAAAGAACCTAAGAGACACTCCACAGCCCCTTGTCTTTAGGGCACTTAGACCACCCATCTCAATCATCACCTTCCTAACCATTCCCTCCTGACCACAGACACTGCCAGCCACCCAGCTTCAAGCCACGTCCTTCAAAGAAGATGATCAGGGAACATGAAGCAAAGCCCCACTCCTGCCCCAACAGGGCCTCCTGCACATTCCTTTCCATGGCCTCCCCTTCACTCAAGATGAAAAGACGACGATGTGTGGCGGGGTCCTTGTGAAAAAAAACTTTGTTCTGACAGCTGCTCACTGCAATGGAAGGTGAGGGGCAACAGCTAACCTACAGCCCCTGAGACCCCTGTCCTTCATCCCAGGGGCTGAAGCCCAGGGCAGCTCCCCAGGCCCCTGGTAACTCAAGCCAAGCAGAGCTCATCAGAGGAGCCCTCTGGGATCAGGACTGGAGCAATGAAAGGCTAAGAAATAGGATGGGTAGGCTTTGGGCTCAGAGAATCACAGGTGAGAGTCAGTGAAACAGATGAGAAGACAGGGACCACACTGGACAAATAAAGCAGCAGTGGACGATCACCACATGCACTGGGGTCAAAAGGAAAACTCAAGCAATTTCATGATATGGCTTGAGGGCAAGAAGAAGTTCCCAGAAGCCTTACCCTAAGTGCCCCTGAGAAGCAGAGTCACCCTGCCTTCCTGTGGCCTTGATTTCCCCTAGCTGCAGCCCTGCCCTGCCCCAGCTGTCACCTGCCCTTCTCAGGCTCCTGAGCTCTATCTCCCGTGACTCCATACCTCCACGTGAACACCCACTCTGCTCTCTGTACAGGTTAATCAATGTCACCCTGGGGGCCCACAACCTCCGGAAGCCTGAGAAGACCCAGCAGGTCATCAGGGTGAAAAGAGCAGTCCCCCACCCAGACTACAATGCTAAGGACATCTCCAATGACATCATGTTACTGCAGGTAAGAAAAGCTCCTGCTGCTCTTGCAGTTCTGGGTTCTCATTGTTTCTCCCCTCACTGTGACCTGTCCCTCCCTTTCCTCCTATCCTGGCTGCCTGTGACCTGTCCCAGTAACTCAGGTGTCCCATCACAATGTCCAAGCCCAGAGGCCCCTGGCTGATCTGGTCTCTCTTGCTGTTTGCTTGTCAACTGGAGAGAAACCTCCAGCTGACTGATGCTGTGAAGCCCCTGTGCCTGCTCAGGGGTGAAGGCCAGCTGAGGCCTGCACAGATGTGCACTGTGGCCGGCTGGGGGCCATGGAGATGGATACTTTAGCAACCACTTGTCTGAAGGTGGAGCTGACAGTTCACAATGATGGGAATGCATGTCATGCTTCCCCAGATAATACAGCGGGAATATCAGATTGATGTAGGGCATCCAGAAGAGAGAAAGACCAGCTTGGAGGTCAGGTTTCCAGCATTTAGCTTGACAGGTCCCAGGAGAGAGGAACTTGGGGAGCTCTGGGGTATGGGAGTAGTGATTTCTTCATGCTTCCTCCTGAGAGTTTAGACAGTGTGGTCCGCAAACCCAGTCTTTAGTGTTTTCTCCTGGGTAGATAAGGGTGGGGGGTAAGGAAGAATCGGTCATCCTATAGCAGTGTTATCATCAGAGTCTCCCTGAGGACTGGAGGGAAAGGCTTGGTGTAGGTCAAGCTGGAAAGAAGAGTCAGAGGCCAGCTGCAGCCTTGGGACATAGGGGGACAAGAAGCCCTGCCCTGGTCCTGATCCCCGACACAGCCCCTAACAGAGACCTCCCACCCTGGGCAGCCAACAGGACAGGACCATAGCAAATACATCTCTAGAACCAGTACCAGTGAAGTCTTATCTCAGTGAACCACTTTCAACAGGCAACAACACTGCCCCAGGCAGCCCTCTGCTGAAAATTCTGGGTGTGGCTTCCTCCTAACTCCTCCAGCCAACTAAACCCCACACAGTATAGTTTCTCACCCATTTTGGACTGAGTCTAAACTCCATTACTAAAAAGACAATCTTCTGTCTCTAGAAATGGTCCTCTCTGGGCCTCAGAAAATTCTTACCTTCTCTAAGTCAAATACCATCACCAACCCCCTGACAAACTGGCAGAGGGAGGAACAGGTCAATGGAAGGGGAATAACTCCAGGGACTCAGAGGCCAGGGGGCCATGCCATGGGCACTCAGCGTCCTGTTTCCAAGCCTCTCTCTCCAGTGGGGGCAGAGTTCTCCCACCGCACTGAAATGCTCCTTTGATGGCCCTCAGCCTCACTCATGTCCCATTCCCTTGCTATTTGCAGAGTGCCCAGGCCACCAGCTTCTTCCACCCAGATCCACCCTATTTGGAGCCAGACTCTCTCATCTTCCTAACCGAGTTCCCAACGTCCAGTGTGATTTCTCCTCTATTGCTTCCTCCCAAGACAGGAACTGCCAGCCCACCTGATCCTATCAGAAGAGCCAGAATCCACCTCTCACCTGGGCAAGGCCAGCTCAGTTCCTCTTTCCCCAGCATCCTCCAGGAACTCGGCCACTCAGCTGCCTTAGCCCGTATCAGCCTGGCCTCACCACAGGCCTGGACTTCCCTGCTGGCAACCTGGGTTATGGTAAGCCAGAGGGCTCCAAGCGGCAGGGCTGGAAAGTACCACTCTGCCATCCATCAGTAGATCAAATGCTCTTCTATCTATTTCTGCCAGGCACATAACAGGCTTTGTCCTTGCCACTGGGAAACTTACTATAATGAGAAATCTCTCTAAATTTTCCTGGTTTCTTCCTTCTACCAGGCAGATCAGTTTAGCACAGAGAGATCTGTATTTGGAATCCACAAGAAATCTCGTCTTGAAAATAAGTAAATTCTCAGTATTTTATCTTTATTACACACACAGTTCCACATGCATGATTGTGTTCGATTCCAAAATGGCAGCGTGAAACTGAGACCCACATGTCCCTAGTTTTCCAATCCACTCCGTGGAGTCCATGCCTGGAGGTGAGGGAGCAGGGAGAAGGCAGCCAGGGAAGCCTTACCTTTACTTATATTACATGTAAAAGGCATAAGCTTCAATTCACAAACCCAGAAAATGCCACACTTTAAGTGCAACACAGTTTATTATAACCCAGATGACCTTACTTCAGAGTTCTGTGTCCTTCAAACAGCACCACCAGTGACAGATGTGACAGAACACAACAAATTCACTGCAAACATAAAATGTATCATGTGGGACCCACATCAAAAAGGGAAGCAACTTTCCTAAAAAAGAGTAACAAATAAGTCACAGGGATAGGAGAAGCAAAATCCAGCCCATTTTAAACACAAGATGAAAAGCTAATGAAAGCTTATTTTCACACAAGACCATCCTTACATCCCTGTGCCAGGCGTTCCCTGGGGCTCACGGCCCTGGCAGAAGCACGGGTGAGAGAAGCACTGAATGCGTGTGTGGGATGGGCAGGTGAGCAGTAGAACGTGCATGAGCCAAGGGGCAACTTTGGGTCCCAGCAGCAAAACACGACTCTTAGGAGAAGCCAGCACACCAAAGAAACAGAGGCCCCAGATAGTCAGCCACAAGGAGCTCCACAGGGCCTCAGGGTGTAAGCCACAGCCAGCAGCAGAGAGGCCAAGGTTGTGTGGCCTCGAAGGACAGCACCTGATGGGTCCACCTCTCCCTCACATCTGAAAAGAGCCCTTGACACAGGGTCACATACATTAGGAAGAAAACTGTTCCTTATAGAGACTGGGCATCATGAAGATTGGGCTGCTCTTGGTTGTACATGTTCCCTTAAAATGATTTATAAGTATGTTTACATTTATTTCTCCCTTTTTTGATTTTTATTTCTCATGCCTCTAGTTATTTTTATTTCTAGGACATTTATTCAATGTAAGATCTCAACTGTGTGGGGGGCGGGGGCAGGTATATTCATAAAGGTAATTATCACACCATTATTGAATAGATTTAAAATTGGAATTATATTAATCTCCAGTATAAGGAAATGGTAAAATATAGCACATCACATAATGTATTTATTGTGTAAGTCATTCACATCTACATTATCCACTGTTCTAGAAAAATAGGCTAAGGAAATGAAAGAAAGAGAGAAAACTGAACTAAGAACATTTATAAAGAAGTTATAAATAAAACCCTAAACATTTGGGGAAAAGTCAAAGCTTACTAACTAATCAATGCAAATTGAAATAGTAATAATTATTGCTTGTCTAAGAAGAAGGAATTACAAAATAATAATACTTGATTCCATATGGCCATTGAGAAAATGGCATTTTCACACCTTGTACACAAAGGTCCTTAAAAAATGGGGGCAGGTATATACAAGGAATCTTTTACCTAGTCAGCAAGCACACCAAGAAATGTGGGCAAGTTTATTTCTTATAGATTTGTTACAAAAATCAAATCTTAGAAACAATATCTAGCACTAAATTGGGGATTAGCTTTAAAAAGTACATATTATTGAACACTATAAAACCTTTAAAGCTACAACATTAAACTACATTTTGCCACATGGCAGAATGTTCACCAGGTATACAAAGTCTGTCTGGAAAAAAGTCTGACCATCGTTTTATAATGAGAATGATTTGCACAACATCAATGTAACCTGGCAGCCAAGGAGAGTGGACTGGAATGTGCATGTGTGAACAATAATGGCTTCACTGTACTAGTCAGTGGGAGCCATAGACTCCATTGAGTGAACATGTGTACTGTGTGGTGTCATATTCAAAATGACTGAATGAGTAGAGCAACAAATCTGCAACTAATTTTGTCTTAAGCTTGAACATTCCTCTACAGAAACTGTCTGGGTGATTCAGAAGGCCGCAGCTATGGATGGGCAACTGGTGATTGAGAGCTTCATCACAACAACACGCCCACTCATGCATCATGTCTCATGCAGAGTTTTTTGGTAAAATATCAAATCACCCAGGTGACTCAGCCCCCCTACAGCCCAGATTTGGTGCCCTGTGACTTCTGGCTTTTCCCAAAACTAAAAGCACCTTTGAAAGACAAGAGATTTAAGACCATTGACGAAATTCAGGAAAATACAACAGGGCAGCTGATGGTGACTGGGAGAACTGTGTGAGGTCCCAAAGTGCCTCTTTTGAGGGGGACTGAGGTGTCATTGTCCTACATACAGTGTTTCTTGTATGGTGTATCTTCTTCAATATGTCCCTATTTTTTCATATTATATGGCTGGATACCTTCTGGACAGGCCTTAAATTTAAGTCAAAAGCAGATGAGAGAGCAATATATGGCCATGTACCACTTAACAACAAGGATGTGTTCTGAGAAATTTGTTGTTAGGTGATTTTGAGAACATCATAAGTGTAATTACACAAACCTACATAGTATAGCCTACTGCACACCTAACAAAACAACACAAGATTAAATCAAGAACAATAAAAATGGATGCAATCAAGACATAGTAAATGTGAGATGTATAAGGCTGAAGAAGGCCTAACATGCATATTGTTTTATAGCAAGCATTTTTACAATTTTAATAGGTAGAAAGATCACATGCTAAGACAACAACTTCCCAAGGAACTTCCAAAATGTCCTTCAAAGAGTGACATTAAGGCAGCTCTGAGGATGCCCGGGATCCCTCAGCAATACACAACCTCCCCCACAGCAGAGAGCAGCTAGACTGGTGACTGACAAGAGCAGCATCAAGGGGGGAAGTGGCCCAGCACCAGCCTGGCAACTGCCTGCCCAGAAGAGCTGCAACCTTGGTGGCATATGGGGCCCAGGGAGGAGGTGGGAAACAGCCTACTTCAGTGTCCCAACATCCCAGAGGAGCAAAGGGTTGTAACTGACGGAAGTGTAATACAGCAGTCCAAACCAGATGAAACCAGCTATGGATATTTTGAAACATGCTGTTGTCTTATTGCTACAAATATTATGATTTTTATTAAAAATGGAAAATAAAAACATTAAAAACTAGCATGCCCCATCAACTCTCATATATTCCCCTATTTATCCAAATGTTCTCTCTAATCCACACCCTCTGGCAAATAGACTTAAAAAAAATTATTGTAAAATATACAGACATGAAAAGTGTGCAAAGCATAAATGTACAGTTTATAAAATAATGTGAGGCAAACACTACTATTTATGTCAAATAGAGTACAGTCAACATTCCAAAAATCCCCCAGGTATCTCTCCTGGTCAAAGTGCCCTCTCTGCTCTCCAGCCCAGTTTTTACTACTGTGACTTCTGTGACAACTACTTCCTTGCTTTTCATCATAATTTTCAACCTGTGCATGGATTTCTAGCCAATGTAATTTCATTTTTGCTGGTATTCAACTGTATATAAAGACAATCATACTGAAAGCAGTTTTCTCAGCTTTCATGCCGAGTTTCATGCTGAGCAGTTTTTTCGGCTTTCAATACGTCCTCAACATTATGCCTGTGAATTTCACTAGAGCTGCATGTGGCAATAGTCATTGATTTTTGTTGCTATGCAATACTCCATAATATGAATGAGCTGCAGTTTGATTATCTGTGCTGCTCGTGATAGATCTTCCAAGTGTTTCCAGTTTGGGCCTATCATGAATAATGCTGCTGTGACCTCCTTAGTCATGTGTCCGATGGAAATTTGCACATGTTTCTCTACAGTATATACCTAGGAGTGGAGAAAGAACCAACCTGATAAATAACTGGTATCTCACTGTGAATTAAATGGGTGGTTTTATCTACTGAAAGTAACACCTTTTGATATGTTTTGGCCATTTGGTTTCCTCTTTTGAGATGAGGCTGTTCAAGTCCTTTGTTCATTATTCTATTGACATTATTATCTTTATTGTGCTTTGAATATAAGTGCTTTTTAAGAATCTTTGTCCCCCCTACAAATTATCTTTTATTTCTGTCTATTTTAACCAAATTCATCAATCCTTTTCTTATTCTTGTTTATTCTATTACAGTTGTCTCAAGTTTTCCCCCTTTGCACTCATCTGTCCTGACCCACTCCCTGCTCCCACAGTCTATCCCCACACCATTTTCCATGTCCATGGGTCATTCATACATGTTCTTCGACTACTCCCTTCACTTTCTTTCCCCCATTTCTCCCATTCTGCCTTTCCTCTGGCAGCTGGCAGCCTGTTCCCTGTTTCCATGTGCCTGGTTCTGTTTTGCTCATTAGAGTGTTCATTAGATTCCTCTTATAAGTGATATCATATGGCAATTGTATTTCACCAACTGGCTTACTTCACTTAACATAATGTTCTCCAGTTCCATCCATGCTGTATGAAGGATGGGAGTTCCTTCTTTCTTTCTGCTGCATAGTATACCACTGTGTAGATGAACCACAGTTCTTTAATCCATACATCTACTGATGGACACTTAGGCTGTTTCCAACAACTTTGCTATTGTAAATAACACTGCTATGAAATCAGAGTGCATAGGTTCTTTTGAATTAGTGTGTCAAGATTCTTAGGTTATATATCTAGCAGTGGAATCCTTCTTTATGATTGGTATTTTAGTATAGTATTTAAAATGTTTAACAGCATGAAGATATTTTTACATTATATTTTCAAATCTTTATTCACATTTGGATCTATAATCCACCTAAAATGGGTAATTGGATAAGGTGTCAGCTAAAAGTCAAGTTTATTTTCTATGAGAAAATTTGTGTCCCTGTACACCATAAAAATGCCTATTGTCCTAACACCATCTATTGTAAGAAAAAAATAGTCTTTTTCCATCTCTCTGCCATGAAAATCTGACCAGAGGTTGCTTTTTTTCAACCACCCCCTTCCCCAACAGTAGCTGTGGATCTTAATTGATTTTCATTCTGATATAAATCAGCAGCCCCCCTTGACTCCTGCAATGTCATGGTTCATGACACAGGTGGTTGTTCTGACCTGGTCACACATGGAAAGTAATTTTCCATACCTAGTAGCATTTGGATATTAGTTCCCATGACTGTCCACTCTCACTCTCCTGCCTTTACTCTATATAATTCTTTGGCACCTGACAAGCAGTGTAAGGATCCATTTCATCATGCAGCCATTCAAGATGCCTCATGTGTAAGGTGCCTCCAATAAACTCTATTAATCATCATATAAATAAACAAATATAAATACATAAATATGTCCATATATGTGTGTACCTGTCCAAATGGGTATGGGATCTCTATTCTGGCCCATTAGTGTATGTCTCTATGTCCCCAACAATACCACACTATCTTGTTACAATAGTTTTATTTGCTAAGGCGAAACCCCATCTTATTCTCATTCCTGAAGACTGTCTCGGCTATTGTTACACATTTGTTTTTCCACATTTAGGATCAATTAAATTCTACCACTTACTTCTTGGGTGCAATGAATCTACAGATCACTTTTTGGAGAACTGACATGCTTTAAATGTTTTATCTTCCAATCCACAAGCAAAGAATATCTTTATATTTAGGACCTCTTAAGTGTCTTTTAATATTAATACAATTTTATCATTTTCACTAAGGAGGACCTGCACATCATTTTTAGCTTTATCATATTTAGTTATTTGATCATTTTCATGCTATTTAAATATTAACTTTTTCAAAATTTTATTTTCTATTAGTATTTTTATATATAGAACTGTTTAATTTTTAAATATATTTTGTCTCTAGCAAATTTGTTAAACTATCTTTTGAACTGTAATAATTTATCTATGGATCATTGGCATTATCTATGTACATGTTATATATAAATAAATTTCTGTCCCTATATCTTTTTCATGTATTTCCTCCCTAAATGCACTTGCTAAAATCTATAGCATAATACTGAAGAGAAATGATGACTATGGCTACTTATGTGAGTGTCCTTGTATTGTGTCACTCTCAAACAGAAAGCTTTCACCATTTCACCATTAAGTATAATGATTGCTGTGGCATTTTTCTGGATGCCTTTTATAACATTATAAAGACATTCTTTTCTATTCCTAATGAGCTAAGAATTTTTTTTTAATGAATGAGTTTCAATTTTAGCACATGGGTTTTTTTTTCATTTTGCTTCAATTAAATAATTACACATCATTTTTTCTTTCATCAATCAATGTGACATGTTAGCAGCAATTGAGTGTCCAATGAAAAGCTCCCATACCTAGGATGAACCTACATGAGTCCTGGTATACTATCTTCTTGCTTATTGATTGATTTGGCTTGCATCAATGCTCAAGTGAGAGTGGTCTGTAACACTCCTTTCCCATATTGTCTTCATGGGGTTTGACATTGAGGTTTTGCTAGTCTCGTAAAGGAGATGGGTAGCATTGACTCTCCAGAAGAAATTCTATAGCATTCTTTGAGTATTTTGTAGAGATTTCCAGTAAAGCCACAGTAGCCTCTGGCTGTCCTTGATGAAATATTTTTGATAACTGAATCAACTGATTTCAGGTTAATGGAAAAATCCAAACTTCTTCAGTATGTTTCATCTATGTTTCTTGAGTTATGTTTTCTAGAGATTTGTCAACTTCATGTCAGTTTTCAAAATTATTGGCTTTCCAATACTTATAAGATAGCATAGATAAGATTTACATATATAAATATATATACATAGATCTCCCAGATTCAAACCTTATCTCAGTTGTTGAAAATATCTTTGCTCAATTCTTAGCTTTACATTTCACTATCCTAATAGTGTCTGACAATCAGAATTTCTGAAGTTTTTATGTAAATCAATTTATCCACTTTACCTTTATAATTATAAATGGTTAATGTTTTTATGTCTTACTTAAAATAATTTTCCCTACCTTAGGTTTATAAAGAAATTCTATCTTATCCTTTAAAGTTTTATTTTTACCTTTAAACTAATTAATTGGAAGCATTAAACAGTCAAGTTTCACCTTTATTCATTTATACCTAAAAAATTTTGCTATGCATTATTTCCATCATTATTAATCATTTTTTACTTATTTTTTATGTCCGTTATGATTTGGATTTTGATTTGTGATTTATTTAACAGTCTATATCTTTATTTTTAAATATATAGAGGAATTTTCTGCTCATATTTTTGTTATGAGTTCCTAGCTTAAATTCATTGTTGGATCACAATGAAGCATAATTTTAGACCTTTAAACATGTTTAAGACCTAATCTGTGGTCAATAGTTTGTAAATATTCTACATGTAATTGTAAAGGGTGGAATCTGCACTTGTTTGGTAAGGTGTCCTATATACACTAATTTTTTCATCAGCTATTTATAACTTCTACATCATTACCAATCAATTTATTAAATATGTCTTAAAACCTCAAATAACAGTGAAGTCGTTTCTTCCCAGGTATTATTCACTCATTGCTGCTACTGAGAACTCAGCCTTTGCTCACTATTCAGTTGCAAGTCATCTTTCTTTCTCTAGTAATCTCTCTTTCTTAAGATTTCTGCCATTTCCTTATGATATTGTTTTCTGAGTATGTATTTTTTATTCCTTTACTTTCATTTTATTTACCTTTACTAACCATAAATTGAATGTTGTTCACTGGGGTTTTTTTTTATTAATTCTTACCAGAGGGTATGTTTATTGATTTTTAAAGAGAGGGGAAGAGAGAGAAGGAGCAATAGAAACATAGGTGTGAGAGAGAAACATCAATCAATTCCTCCTGTGTGCACTATGACCTGGGACCAAACCCTCAAGCTAGGTGTGTGCCCTGACGGTGATCGCACCTGCAACATTTTGATGTACAAGACGGTGCTCCAACCAATTGAACCACCTGGCCAGGGTCATTGTTCATTTGTTGGAAAAAATCTCAACTACTATCTCTTACTCCTTTTCTTATTCTCTTTTTTCATCCAGAATTCCAATTAAATGTAAGTTCAACTAATTATATTATTTTCTATATTTTTGTCTTTATGCCTCTCTATGCTTTATTCTTGATACCTTCTTCTGAGCTACTGCACATTACAAGTTGTTCTTTCATCTTTATCTAATCTGTTATTAATTTTATCCACTGCAACTTTAATTTTGCTTACTACATTTTTCACATTTAGAAATTGTATTTAATTCGTTTTCAATTAGTATGTCTCTTTTTAAAATTTTATGTTCCCTGCAGCTCTTTTAAATCTTATTTTTATATCAACATATTGTTTTGAAATCTGTATAAGATTGTTCCTATAATATTATCCCAATCATTGAAGGTTTGTTTCACTGTTCTCATTGTCATGATTTCTTAGTCATGGTGCCTTATTTCTTTGTTTGCTTGTTGATCTTATTGACTATATGCTTGTCATTATCAATGAAAAAATAATTTTTAGGTGTGATTCAAATCTGGAATTAAGTGAATTTTCTTTAGATTTGTATTGGATTCTTCCAGCTACTTTGGGACACATCCATAAGCATAATAATACAACTTTATGGTCTGAGATTCCATGAAAATTTCAACTACTTCCAATCTTCCATGAATTACTTGCAAGGACTAGCCCCTTACCCTTCTTTGCTCCTTTGAGGGTACAGGCTTTTCAGGTCCTGGCTTCTTGTGGGGAGGGGCTCTGACTGGACCTTGAGCGATTTGGTTTTGTTTTCTCCTCTCCTTACTTTTATAAGGTCATCAAACCACAGACTCAAATTTTGTGAGTTCAACAAATATCCTCAGAGAAATAACTGCCTAACTGGACTCCCATTATGCTAGCTGGACTCCTATTCACTTTTGGTCTTGGCACTGCTTTAAACATTTGGAGGTTAGACATTTTAATCCCATCTGTTTTGGGCTGTTTATAGTGAGAAGGCTGGCATGCAATCCTAGGTCATTGTTAGTGAAATCACCTGTGCACATCTCTATTCAGATTGTTGGACACATAAATTTTACTCTCCTTTTTCACATGTGCAAGCTGTGTTTAAATTAGACTAATATTTTTTCAACAAAATCAAGTGTTGAAAATTTTTAAGTAAAAATAAATAAAAATTACTCAACATGCTAAGACAGTAATAAAGCTATTACACTATGTCTTTTCCCCTTCTTTTGCATTCCTTTTTCCACTATTTCTTTTCAGATGTGTAAAAAAATATCATGATATTGCAATCATAGAGCATGTATTAGGGAAGGGATTAATTTCTTTACATTTCTGAAAATAAATGAAAACCTGTATATATTTATATAAAAGGAGAGGAGTTGAAACTTTCAGATTTTCAAGTGGGCCTATCACAATCCCTAAAAGATTGAAAATTGTGTTAGTTAACAGTTCTTATATTTTTGCAAAAATTATACTGGATTACGTTTTTCTGGTATACACATACTATTCTAACTAGTTTTAAGTGTGTCTCATGACCCATTGTGTTATTCGGCAATAAATTGCCAGGTCTTACTCTCAATGTTTGAGGAATGGTTCCAGTTCTTTGGATTTATTATAAGTGGCACAGCAAGAATGTACCACCATCTTAAACCTGCCTTCTCCCCTCTACCATGAGCAAAAAATGGAGATTTGGCTGATACCTCAAATAAATAAGAGATGAAATAGGAGTTTATATGTTTTCCAGCCAGGCTATGACAGCTCTCAACAAAATCAACTCACTAGGCCTTTTCTGCACACAGGAACCTTCTGAGACACAAAGGCCTGCATCTTGAGTAGGAAGCAGACAAATACAAGTATTCAACTATGTCATAACTTTTAGTGAGACCTTCTCTGGGCTCAAGTGACCTAACAAATTTACCCTCAATGGCACAATCTTTATCTTCCATTTCCTTCTCTGTCAGTGCCTTTCACTCATTCAGGAGTGAGAGCTACTCAATCTGCCTCGACATCATCTAGAAAGTGGTGGAAGCAGCCAGGGTTTCAGCAGGTAGCCAGGGCCCGAATGCTGAGGAGAGGCAGGCTTCAATCCCAGAGCAATAGAAAATGGAAGCTCTGGGTAGCTAGCAGTGTTCAAGCCTTGTTGAGATATCATTGAATTGGGCGAGCTTGGGTTTCTGGAACACCAGGCCCAAATCTCCTCTCCTTGTACCCTAGTTCTCATTACCCCTGAAGCACTGACTCAGCAATTATGGGAGACACATTGGTGGCTTGGATCACTCTCTTTCCCCAGGTCACTGCCAGCCTCCAGGCCAGCCAGGGCTGATGAAACCTATCACACCCCCAGAGGAATGGAACTGTGAACCAGCCAGTCCCCACCCCACCCTCCCTTCCTTCCTCTCTCGGGGGGCTTAAAGTCTGGCAAGGGGAAGTACCAGCAGCAGCTGTTGGGCAGCCTTCCCTGGAAGATGCAGTTCCTCCTCATCCTGGTGGCCTTTCTCCTACTCCCTGGGGCTGGAGCAGGTGAGTGACCATGCAAACCCTCATAGGCCCATTCCCATCCCATAGACTCTGGGCCCACACTGCCTAGTCACTTTCTAACTCTGTGTCATGGAGCACATCATTTGAATTCACAGTACTCAGATTCCTCATTGGTAAAAAGAAATAATAGCAATGCCTACCTCACAGAGTTGCTATGACAGCTACATGACACTTAGTGTACATGAAACTCTTTGAATTGCCCCTGGCTTGCAGTATGTGCTCTGCAACTCTGTTCTTTGAATTCCCTCTGCAGACCATGTATCAAAACCTAGAAGACATGGATACAACAATAACAGCCCCATCAGCTCATGCCTAGATTCTTAAAAAACAATCCATGCTGCTCATGAGCTGGTCATGAGTTGGACAAACAGGGATCAGGGAAGCTCCTTGAAAAAGAAAGTACCAGCAAACTTTAGATAGAAGCAATTCCAGAAGCCTCTGGATCCTGACAGCACAGATCTCTCCACACTGGGACAGGCTTAAGCTGCTCTTGCCTGCAGCAAGGGTTGTTATCCTTTAGGGAAGGTGGGGGAGCTGAGATCTGGGCTGGGAAACCAGACTCGTTTCCTGCAAAACCCAGGAGTCCTCTCTCATGATGTGGTTCCCTGCAGACCCCAGTTCTCACCACCAAATCCTCCTCTCCCTGCATCATCTCTGTAGCCTCCCCATCTCCTAGACTTTCTGGAACCACCAAACTGACACTTCAGTGAGCAGAGTAATAACTGCTGAATACTTCCTTCCAGAGGAGATCATTGGAGGCCGTGAGGCCAGGCCCCACTCCCACCCCTACATGGCATATCTTCGCATCCAGTCACCAGGGGGAAGATCTACTTGCGGGGGGTTCCTGGTGCGAGAAGACTTTGTGATGACAGCAGCTCACTGCTTGGGAAGGTGAGGAACCAAGGGATTCTCAACAACCAGCAAGGCAGGTCCAGAAGCATTCATGAGAGCATAAAGCTGAAATCAGGGCTCTAGCAAGCAAGGGGTGAATAGTGACTGGTTATGTCGTAAGGGGCTGGACTGGACACAGGCCAAGGCAGGATAGAAGCAAGAGACAAAAAGCATGTATTGGAGCTCAAAATATGAATTTCAGCTACTTAGTAATTTATCCTAGTGATTAATTTCTCCTTAGAGTCACAGTGTTCCCCACCATCCCCAGTCCAGCTATTGAGAAACAGAGGACAGAGCGATCTCTGTCCTCAGCCCTCCTGTTCCCTCACTTCCCTCGGCTGCTGTCTTACGGCCCTGGGCTCTCCACCTACCCTGCAGATCTGGGGGACTTTTCCTCATGCAGCTCATACCTACCTCTACACCACCTTCCTTTGCAGCACTATAATGGTCACCCTGGGGGCGCACAACATCAGTAGGCAGGAAAGGACCCAGCAGCGCAAGTCTGTGCTCAGAGCCATCCCACACCCTAGATATCGCAGGCAGAACTTTCAAAATGACATCATGTTACTGCAGGTACGTTCTGTTTGACCCTCTGGTTCTCCACCTGAGCTCACTCTCTCCCAGGTCTGGGTTTCACCTTGTCCTTCGTCCATGGAGAAGGAAGCAGGGGCAGATACCTAGGGGTGGTGTGCTGAGCACTGCATAGACTTCCCCTGAGTGCCTGTACTCTTCTTGCCAGCTGACAAATAGAGCCAGGCGGAATCAATTTGTGAGGCCAGTGACTCTGCCTCGGTCCCAGGCCCAACTGAGACCTGGGTCCCAGTGCACTGTGGCTGGCTGGGGCCTGGTCAGCCAGAACAGGCAAACAGACACACTCCGGGAGGTGCAGCTGACAGTGCAGAGGAATCAGGTGTGCAGCAATCTCTTTAACGTCTTCAATGGCCAAAGCCAGATCTGTGTGGGGAACCAGAGGCAGAGGAAGAACGCCTTCAGGGTAAGGTCACAGGCATCTGCCAACACTACCTGACGCATTGGGGTCTGGAAAGAACTGGGCAGTAGAAACAGACTATATCCCCACGGCCTCAGTCTGGGGCCAGACCAGAGTAGAGTAGGGGCTTTTATCTATCAATGCAGTCTCTGAGGGTGGGGAGGGGAGGACTGCCTGACACACAACATGCATATGCAGTGTTTTCATGGGAAATAGAAAGGTACCTTGACTTAGGTTGAGCTATGAACCGTGCCCACAGCCAGGGTTGAAGCCTAACCAATGGAAGATGCAGGAACTTGACTTCTGCACCCCCACTCCCTTCCCATCTCACACGGAGGTTCAGGCCTCAGGACAAAAGGAATGGGGAGGTACAGACTGTGGAGGCCTGGCTTAGTGTCCCTTTCTCTCATCACCCACAGGGGGACTCCGGAGGCCCCCTTGTGTGTAACAATGTGGCTCAGGGCATTGTCTCCTATGGAACTAGAGCTGGAACTCCTCCAGGAGTCTTCACTAAGGTTTCCAGCTACCTGCCCTGGATAAACAGAACAATGAGACGCTTTAAAATGGCGAAGAATCAAAAGAGTCATCACACCACCCCACCTATGACGGACTCTTCTCTGGGACAAAGCTGGTTGTAAGAGATTTAATAAATGTCCATGTCTAGAGTGAAAATAACTTGTTTCCCACATTATTAACATCATGCTGTACAAATATGTCCAAGGCTGAGTCTGAGTTCCTCCAAGAATATGGGGTCCTTTCTTTCCCCAGGACAAATGAACCTCCAAAAACCATCCTAGGGGTCAGAATGAGGTACTTCTCTCCTCAAAGTCATTCATTCACCATCTCCCCTCCCACACGAGTTAGGGGTTGATGGAAAGCCACCTGTCTTTCCAGGGCAACGCTCTCTGCATTCCACCCTACAAGGGACTGTCCTATCAGTTATTAAGGTGCACCCTAAATTCTGCCACTGATGTGTGTAGCACAGGCCAATGAAAGGGAAAGAATTGAAACTCCATGTGAAGTTCAATTTAATATGTGACAAAGGTGGCATCTCAAATCAATGGGAAACTATGTACTTTTAATACATGGTGTTAAAACAACTAGTTTATAGCAAGAGGAAAGTAAAATTGGACATATTCCTCACACCATAAGACAAAATAGCACTCAAATGGATCAGAGATATAAATGCAAAAAAATAAACCTTAGAAGTTAGAAGAAAGAATAAGATCTGCTTGCTCAAAAAATAGCTAATGAACACCCATGTTCACAGCAGTACTACTAGTCACATGGCCAAGAGGTGGAAACAAACCAAGTGTCCATCTACAGCCAGAGTCCTTCTTCCAAACCCTGATGCAACTAAGCCCCACTGCTCTATAGACCAGTCATCATTTTCAATGAGTAGGGGGTGTGCTCCCTGTTTTCACCTCTAAACTTACAACAAACTCAAACCAAATGTTGATGACAATAGCATGACTTTTACCCTAAAGGTTTGCCCAAGGCTGCCCACATCAACATTACATTCAAACAAAAGATTACTGAAGTCACATAACCTAAAATCATGCTGTAAACACATTCTTTTCATGACTGTACAGAACCAGCTGGGAGGTTCTTCTATGCCCATCAAAATGTCAATCTTTCCTCAAAGTGTGACATTTACCACCTGAACCCTGCAGTTCCCCCCACTCTAAATGGAATTTTCACTGAACACATATCAAATCTAGCTGGCTACAAACAGAAATGCTTTGGTAAGTTAGACCATTATTTTACGGGAATTTCTTATCAGAAAGTCATTTGCCTAATATTCAGTGTAAGCCATTTATCAACAAAATTTTAATCAACAATGCATGTTGGACAATACTCAGTCATTCTCTCTATGTTTGTTACCACCAAACCAATCATAGGAATTCTATTGTTTGCATGTTCTGGGGGATAGCAGTCTCATTATTAATAGCTTGCATCAGCAAATGGGAAAAATACTTGATGGTGGGACTGGGGAAGAGAGCAAGTATCAGAGTCCCCATCCAGCCCTTACTCGCTGTGACAGGTACTGAGAGTCCCAGAGCACCACACAGTGTCAGAACTTAGTTTCCAGAAAACACCCAGAACAGACCTATCTCAGTTCTAAGTCGTTCCCTGACACTCAGCACTTCCAAGGCAGCTCTCTGGCTGCAGCTTCCCTACTGGAAAGGTTTCTACAGACCTGAAAATGTGCAGCTCTAGAAGACATGACCATTTGAGAGCCAGCCTCATCTCCCCCCACTGTGTGTCCCAATACAGTCTCTGCCCCAGACCACCGTGAGGAAGCCAAGGTTCCTCCTCATTTTTCCTGAATGTGTTCAGATGGGGACAGAGAGGCCTGGACTTTCTTCCTCTGCCTTTTCTACAAAACTCACTGTCCTGACAAGAATGGTAGATGTAGTAGAAATATAAGGAGCACTGGTGATGGTTGCAAAACAATGGGAATGTATTTACTAATGCCACTGAACTGTACACCAAAAAAAACTTACATATTTACATTAATAGGTAAATTTTATATTATGTATATCTTACTCCATTTAAAAAAAGTAATTTTTTAAACACATTATGACAGATACAAAAGGAACAAATCTCTAATGATAGTAGATGCTATCTGAAGCAAGTGGACAGCAACCTCCTCTGCCCGTGTCCAGCACTGTTGAAGCTACTTTTCCCTTCTGAGCACACAGGTTTCTGCATCAAGGAAAAAAGACACCACATCTGGCTAATGTTACAGAACCCAGAAGTAGATCCATTCAAGCATCTCCCTCCAGTGAACATGGCATTAAAAGCAATACAACATTACAAATTCATTAATAATAACCTCACAAGAACAGCCAGACTTCTCTCCAACACAATGACTAAGCTGAGGTGCAAATGCTTTCTGGCCTCAGTCAGAGAAGCAAAGTCATCGTCAGCCACATGTGGGGTCAGATGAGCTGGGGCAATGGGGGCAGAAGGAGAGCAGAGAGAGGCAACTGCTTGCCAACATTATCTAGATTACTGGGAACTCTGGGAGAATGGGGACCTGATCCTTGTGGGGATGGAAGTGGGCCAAGGAAGCATGCAAATGGCTCTGAGGAAATGATCTATTGGAAAAATGTGACAGCACAGCAAAGTGTACAACAAATTAGCTCCGGAAATTGTGCGACCTCTCGTGGTTCTATGTGACAATCCTGTCACTCAAATAACCACTTGCTTTGGGCCAAAGTTATATTCTCTCATCTTTGGTTGTCTATGTTTCCATAACTTCTGAAATATGATTTAATAACTACACACATTTGTTTATTAAGTCACTACATTGCAGAACATACTTGTGGTTTCCAAACTGAGAGTGGAGAGGGATTGTTAATCATCCGAGGTAAGTGGGCAATGCCAGCCCCAATCAGGAACTGTCACATCTGGGGTAAAGAATGAAAATGAGGCGACACTTGACCTGCTCCACCTTCTGAATAATGACTGTCCAATAGGTGCAGAAGCAAAATGAGCATTATATCCTGTTGGAAATACAATTTCAGAAGTCTTCTTGTATCCATATTAAATCATAAAAGAACAAAGAGAAGTCATCTAAACTCTTAGGCTGATGACTTGTATTCTAAGTAGAATCAGGCTTTGAAACTTTGCCCTCCAAAAGCTGATGGCCATCTAGAACCTATGTGAGCAACTACACTCAGTTCCTCACAAGAGACAGGGAGCCTTGCAGGGTAGAACCTTTGCCTACATTACAGTCTTCACTGGACACCAGGTTACCTGGGCCATGGGGAAGGAGTGACCTGGGAAACTCAAAGTAAGTGGCAAAGCTTTGTTTTTCCTTTTTCAGTTTCTACCTGTATGCCCCCCAACTTGTTTATTATTGGGGTCTTTTAAACTTTTGAAGTATCAACAATTTGAGAAACACATTGGCTTTGGTAGGACGACCAGGGAGCACACAGCAAAATCAAGTCCATTGGCCTGTGAAACTCTTCCTCTCAAAATCTTCTTCTCTCACTTCCTTACCTTTCTAGTACTCTCATCAATACCCAACCTCCACTTCATCCCCAATCTCTGATCCTCACCTCTATCTCCAGCACTTTGCAGTCTCCTGAAACCACTGAGAAGTTGATGGATGACTGGGCTCTTGAGTAATGTGTTTTAGGAGACCAGTGCTTGCACTTTTTCATTTATAGAAAAATAGGGGCTATCAAAAAATGGAATTGTACAAAAAGTACGATTGGATAGATGCATACTATTTTAGGAACTAAACACTTACCTCATTGCAAATTCAAGCCATGGTGGGCTCATATTCCTGCTCTTGGAAAATCCGTTAGGGGAAGAGAACACCTTTTCTAGCTAATGCCAACTCCCACCCCTGCCAAGTCACTTCTCCATGCAGAGCCCAGGCTTTTCTCTGGGTGAACTTGTCATGCTAACTATCAATGGCATCAGAATGTGGTTCTTGCAACACTCTCACCACACAAACATTTCTGTGAGGGGAAGAGGGGTGTGGTGAAAGCTCATATCCTGAGAATCAGTAGACCCAGGAGGAAATTGGTGGTCACCAGCTCTGCCCTGCCCTTACTTCACCTCTAGGACTGAAAAGCCTGGAAAAAGAAAACGCACACCTCTTCAAACCTGAGCAGTTTTTCAAAGAAGATGCTGCTGCTCCTATTCTCATTGGCCAGCTCCTCCCCTTCATGGCTGAAGGAGGCCAATGACCAGGCTTATTCCTTCATTGACACTTCCACAGGGTCCCAGTGAGGAGATAACTATGATCCTTTCTTACCTCCGTCTATTCCCAGAAATTCGCTGACCTTCAGATTTGTCACTGGACATATAATAGATTGAGACAAAAGTAGATAACAGTTGTGAGTACATGAAAACACAGAGTTTATTGTTGTATTAGTATTTATTAATGATTGTCTTATTTTCCACATGAACAACTGAAAACCTCTGTTTGCCCCACCTGGTAGTGCACAGAAATCACAGGAAAGAACACTACTGCCTAAGAGATCTGAGGGCCCTCTCCCTTTCATACCTCACAACCCTGTCACCTGGAATGTATCTTTCTAGGATGACCCATGATCCTGGTGAAGGGAAAAAGCTGAAAATGAGGGCTACCACTCCCCAGCTCCAACCTAGGGGTGGTTATCCATCCCAGGTGCTGTCATCTGAACTAAGAATGAAAGAGCTAGTTTCCCAGATGTCATCTTCTCCCTGTCCTCACAGCCTGTCAGCTCTACCAGGGCAGATGCCCAGAACCTAACCAAGCCATTAGAGTGGTGTCCCCTCACTACTCCCAAGGCCCTGCTGGAGACTGGCTCCCTCATACCCAGGTCTCTTCCCGTCCATTTCCCCATCTGATTCTGATTTCTAGTCCTTCGTACTCTTCCATCTTTCTCCTGAGGGAAATACCTTATGATGATAAATCTAGCCAGGGTTCAGATTGCATTAGGCCTGCTTGTTCCCAGCTGCTAGCCAAAGCAAATTGATACTTTTCATTCACGTGTTAAACAAGCATTTGTGTGTGGTTAATACATGCCTTACTTGGGATGCAGGAGAAAAAGGCCAGAGTGTTCTGCTCCACGAGCCAAAATCTTTCAGGTCTTAGGTCACATCCATTCCAGAAGTAAGCAGGAGACAGGAAGTCTGACAGGCTTTGGAACAAAGAAGCAACCTGGGTAAGTGAGAGAGAGTAATATCCAGGTCTCATAGGACAGTCTATCCTAAAGACAGGTGTCCTGCCTATAACATGTATTCAAAGTGTGTTTGATCCAGAACACGGGCTGACCTTCTCATCTCTACGTGAAGAAACTGAGAACTAAGCAAGGGAACATGAAGCAAGGTGCCTTGCAGCCCACAGGAGCCTGAAGCCCCAATCTCATCATGTCGGGCCCCTGAAGACCAGTCTAGCCTCTGAACATTCCATTGCTTCTGGCCATTAGGCAGTGCCTATGAACACAGAAATCCAGGGTAATTTTCTCTTTGGAGGAGATTAAATGGGGTAAGGGGGCCAGGCTGCACTTCAATCCTACATGGCATCAGTATGTTTCTATAACAACAAATAAAGCTGGAGCAGATGTGGATGGCTCCTGATAGGAGACAATTCATTCTGACAGCATCTCACTGCAATGGAGGGTGAGGAGAACCAATGAGCTTTGTCTTCCTGCGGACCCTGAGGCCTGTCCCATGGCCTATAAATCAGGAAGGTCTTTGAATATGCAGAGCCAATGGAGGAACCATTTGATCCACTCAGGCCAGAGCAGAGTGAGTGTGGACACAGGGTGGAGCATGTGGAGAGAGACCTGGATGGCAAAACAGGCTGCCAAAGGACTAGGCCTGCACCACCACTGCAAAGCAAAGAAGGACCACACTACCCACTTTTCCCATCCTCCCAATATGGCTCATGGCAGGTCTTCCTTAGGCTAGAATTCCAACCTATCTCAGAGACTGAGCTGTGATTCCTGTAGCTTATCCTATGCACCTTTCCTTTACAGGAACAATGCAAAGCCTCCATGTGTCTACACTAGGGTCTCAAGCTCTTTACACTGAATAAAAAGAAAAAAATACTTCAAACTGCAGAGACTGAGGTAACCCCAGGATTTAACCATCCATCGTCCATTGGAGCAGAGGCCAGAACTGCATTGTGGGGAAGGATGGGAGGCTGCCTGAGACTTAATCAACTCCTATTCTTGGAGTGGAAATCACTGATTCCTTCTTCATTCACCAAAATGACCTATACAGCCTATTGAGTAGTTTTTCTTCAATTTTTCAACAGTCTCTAAATCTTTTTTATAAGAATGGATTCAGAAAATAACTTTATTTTAAAAACACCATCCTTAGAGAAGGTTAGGCGAAAAAGAAGTGGTTTACTAAAAATCTGCCATTCATGAGTGTGCTTTGACTATGGGAAAGTATATTTTGGGTAATACATATTAATCATAGAAAGGTAGTGAAATACAGAACCTGTCAATGAGAAAATGA
This sequence comes from Phyllostomus hastatus, assembly GCF_019186645.2. Taxonomy (NCBI): domain Eukaryota; kingdom Metazoa; phylum Chordata; class Mammalia; order Chiroptera; family Phyllostomidae; genus Phyllostomus; species Phyllostomus hastatus. The sequence continues at coordinate 1,767,804 of NW_025333860.1, read as the reverse complement.
AAATCACCTAAATTCCACCACCCAGAGGTCATCATCATTGATGCTTAAGCATGTGATTTTCCACTCTTTATGCATTCATAAGATGCTGTTCCTTGCACAGAATCAGGATTGGGCTGTTTAGAACTCATAATGCCTTCCTTTCCATTAACCTTTCCTCTGTGTCACTCTGGTGAGAGTATTGGGATAACCTGCTTGTAAATGTATATAACTGCTAGGCCCAGGGACATTGAACCAGAAAAATAAGTGTCACCCACAGTATAAAAACAGAGAGGGGACAGCCAGCAGGTCACTCCTCTGCTCAGAGCCTTGTCTCACGAGGATTGTAAGTATAACCCAAAGAGCAAAAACATCATACTGCTGGGTTTCAGGCACACTTGCACAAGACTAAGCACTTCTCCAACAACACCATGTTACTGCAGGTAAGGAAACCTCCCATTGCTCTTGGTTTCCTGGGCCCTCATTATTTCTCCTCCCACTGAGACCTGTTTCTTCATTTCTTCCCATCCAAGCCACCTGACCAGTCCCAGTGGCTCATGGGGGAGGGAAGACAGTGCAGCCTCATCACGATGCCCAGGCCCAGAGGCCACTGGCCAACATGGGCTCTCTTGCCTCATCCCTATAGTGGCTGAGGAAGGCCACACAGATTAAAGCTGTGATGGCCCTCTGGCTGTCCAGGGGCAAGGCCCTGGTGAGGCCAGAAGTACAGTGGGCTGGCAGTGGTTCACAATAGGCTCTCACAATAGGCTCTTCAGACACTCTGCAGGAGGTGGAGCTGACCAAGTAGGAGGTCCCTGAGTGTGAACCCCACTTCCCTACCTACTACAGATTTGTGTAGGAGACACAAGGGAGATAAAGACCAGCTTCGAGGTCAGGTCACCTTTCCAGTATTTACTTAGACAGGTCCCAAGAGAGGAACTTGGGAAGTATAGGGCATGGAAGTCACCTTTCCAGTATTTACTTAGACAGGTCCCAAGAGAGGAACTTGGGAAGTATAGGGTATGGAAGTGATCATACCTTCATGCTTGAGCCTAAGCACTAGGAGAGCCTAAGTCCAAGAATCAAGTTTCCAGTGATTTCCCATGGAGGGTTAGGCAGGATCAGTCACGCCACAGCACAGTGAAACTGAAAGATACTTGGAGATCTGCAGGTCTTGGGGTGTCCAATCCACTCTGTGGAGTTCATGTCCAAGGGTTAGAGAGCAGGGAGGAGGCAGCCAGGGCAGCCTTCCCTTTACTTATATTGGGTTGGCCAAAAAGTCCATTTAGTTTCCTCTGTAAAATCAAAGACACATTTTTCATGTTCACTGGTAACTTTATTGATCTGAATACTTTGAGTATATCAGCTCTCTCCCCCTATTGCTTTTAGTGAGTAGAGGCCAGGGGTGCTGCTAACCATTTTCCAATGTATAAGACAGCCCCACATCAGAGAATCATTTGGCCAAAACATTCATACTAACAATAAGCTTGGCAAACCACTTTCGACATGTTTAATCAGTCACAGCACCATTCTCCATACACTACACAAATCTTTTTTTGCATTTCAGTTGCATTTTTACCTTTCTTGAAATAATAAACTAAAATGTCAAAAAATTACATATCTTCTTCCATTGTCAACAGTAAAATGGCTACACAAAAACTCACCAGTTTTGTTAAGTTATTTTTTAAAGATTTTATTTATTTATTTTTAGAGTGGGAAGGGAGGGAGAAAGATAGAGAGAGAGAAACATCAATGTGAGGTTGCTGGGGGTCATGGCCTGCAACCCAGGCATGTACCCTGACTGGGAATCGAACCAGCAACACTTTGGTTCGCAGCCCACGCTCAATCCACTGAGCTACACCAGCCAGGAGTTTTTTAAAATGCATTCTGATATAATAGCTGTCACTATACAATATAACTTAATTGTTTCAAATGAGGTTAAAGACAACTAAGCCTTACTAAAGCAATCATATGAAGAAAACTAATAGACTTTTGGCCAACCCAATGATATATGCAAAAGACATAAACTTCAATTTACAAATGCCACATTTCAAGTGCAAGACAGGTCACTGTTACCCAGATGACCTTACTTCAGAGTTCTGTGTCCTTCAAACAGCACCACCAGTGACAGATGTGACAGAACACAACAAATTCACTGCAAACATAAAATGTATCATGTGGGACCCACATCAAAAAGGGAAGCAACTTTCCTAAAAAGAGTAACAAATAAGTCACAGGGATAGGAGAAGCAAAATCCAGCCCATTTTAAACACAAGATGAAAAGCTAATGAAAGCTTATTTTCACACAAGACCATCCTTACATCCCTGTGCCAGGCGTTCCCTGGGGCTCACGGCCCTGGCAGAAGCACGGGTGAGAGAAGCACTGAATGCGTGTGTGGGATGGGCAGGTGAGCAGTAGAACGTGCATGAGCCAAGGGGCAACTTTGGGTCCCAGCAGCAAAACACGACTCTTAGGAGAAGCCAGCACACCAAAGAAACAGAGGCCCCAGATAGTCAGCCACAAGGAGCTCCACAGGGCCTCAGGGTGTAAGCCACAGCCAGCGGCAGAGAGGCCAAGGTTGTGTGGCCTCGAAGGACAGCACCTGATGAGTCCGCCTCCCTCCCACACCTGAAAGGAGCCCTTGACACAGGGTCACATACATTAGGAAGAAAACTGTTCCTTATAGAGACTGGGCATCATGAAGACTGGGCTGCTATTGGTTGCACATGTTCCCTTAAAATGATTTATAAGTATGTTTACATTTATTTCTCTCTCTTGACTTAGTTGTTTTTATTTCTAGGACCTTTATAGTATGTAAGGTCTAAAGTGTGTGGGGGGGTGGTTATTCATAAAAATGTTCATCACACCATTATTTAATAAGAGACTCCAATTTGGAACCATACTAATGTCCTACAATACAGGGAAAAAGGAACATGTGGCACATCACATTATGTATTTCTCATACAAGCCATTCACAGCTACATTACCCACTGCTCTAGGCTAGGAAATAAACTAGGCTAAGAAATAAAAGAAAGAAAGAAAACTGGGCTAAGTATATCAATAGAAAAGTTATTTAAAAAACTAACCAATTGGGGAAAAGCCAAAGCTTACTACCTAATCAATGCAAATTAAAATAGTAATAATTTTTGTGTATCTTATTAGGAAGGATTACAAAATTAATAATATTCAGAATCAGTATGGCCATTGAGAAAATTATGTTTTCACACCTTGTACAAATGAGTCTTTTATTTTTTTCAATATAATATCCATGCACTTTATTTCTTCATTTTTTTTGTTTCCTCTTTCTTTATCATTTTTTTATTTTTGCTCTAATACAGTTCTCTCCATTTTCCCACCACCACTTCCCCCCACCCCACCCACCCCCACCTTCCACCCTCAATCCTACCCCCTTTTGGCTTGGTCATAGCTTTAAAGGTTTTATACTGTTCAATCATATGTAACATTTTAAAAGCTAATTCCCAAATTTGTGCTAGACATCAGTATTGTTTTTAAGATTTGACTCGTGTAACAAATGTACAAAAAATAATCTTGTCGAAATTTCTTGGTGTGGTGGATAGCTAGGTAAAAAAGACTTTTTTAAAAGACCTATGTTACATATGATTGAACAGTACGGAACCTTTAAAGCTATCACATGGGATTACAATTTGCCACTGGAAGAATTTTCACCAGGCACATTTAAGTCAAAAGCAGCATAGTCATATGCCACTGAACAGCAGGAATATCTTCTGAGAAATGTGTCATTACATGGTGGAGCCTACTATACACCAGGGCTATATGCTATAGCCTGTTGCTCCTAGGCTGTTAACCTGTACAGTGTGTTACTGTACAAAACAATGCATGTTAAATCAAGCACAAGTGAAAGCGATGCAACCAAGGACTCAGTAAACACAAGGTGTTGGGCTCTGCTGCTCATATAACACGCATACTGTTTCACAGCATATTTCTTTCCCATAAGTATTAATAGTACATTCTAAAATACAAATAAGAACTATAGTATAGTAAATATACAAACCAGTGACATTGTTGTTTCTTATTCTTCTCAAATACTGTGTACTGTCCATAACCATATGTACCCCACTTTTATATGCCTGGCAGTGCAGTGGGTTTGTTGACAGCAGCATCACCACAAATACCTGAGTAATGCCTTGAGCAAGGATGACTAAGGTGGCACTAGGCAATAGGAATTTTTCAGCTCCATTATAATCCTACGGGACCGCCATTGCATACGCACTCTGTTGTTGACCAAAATGTTATGGGTCTCATGATTATAAACAGCAATCAAATTTTTATAATGCACATATTTTTTAAGTTTCTTCCTTTTCTCTACATACCCATTTTCCTAATTTTTCTACAACCTTTATGTATTATTTAGATATATTAAAAGCCTATGTTCATAAATATGAATGAGATCCTAAAATGATATTCACAAATAGATTTTAATTAAGTGAGGAATGGTTTTTGTTGAATGATATAAAGTATATGATTCAAAACTAAATATATTATAAACACATCTATATAAAATAATACATAGAAAAAAAACCTGACATGGAAATATACCTTTTTATACTGGTCATTTGGGTAGTAGGATTAAGGCTGACATTTTCTTCTAGTTTTTAATTTATTCAATACTCTAAGTTTTATAATTATGAAAATAATTTTATTTATAGAAGTATTCCATGTCAGAAAAAGGTAGACTTAAGTAAGTTGATACATGTATTAAGATTACCTTAATGAGTATAACACATGAACTTTAGCATTTCTGTGACTAAAACAATAAAAGTCTGTTCTTGCTCACACACGGTCCAAAATGAGTTTTCCTAGGAAGGAGTACCCTCATTTACTTCAATTGCCCCAGTTTGGACAATAAATTACATGGTCAGTTCATGTGAAGGGACCCAGGATCAGTCTCCTAAAATAGCTTCCAAATTCCCCAGGTTCCCCTGTGGCAAGAAGCAGAAGGGTAGAGAGTTCCAGCCAAGATGGAGGCATAGGTAGTAACACTTCAAATATACAGGGAAACAACAGTGAAGGGAAGGAAACTGGGACTCAGATAAATTATTTGAAACAGAAGGAAGAAATAAACATCCAACTGGAACAGAAAGAAGAAACAAGAATTTTAAAAAATGAAGAGAGGCTTAGGAAACTCTGGAACAACTTGAAATATTCTAACATCCGAATCATAGGGGTGCCAGAAGGAGAAAAACAAGAGAAAAAATGTGAAAACATATTTGAACAAATAATAAAGAACAACTTCCCCAATCTGGCAAAGGAAATAGACTTCCAAGAAGGCCAGGAAGTCCAGAGAGTCCAAAAGAAATTGGACCCAAAGAGGAACACACCAAGGCACATTATTATGAAGTTACCCAAGATTAAAGAGAAAGAGAGAATTTTCTCTTGCTTAAAAGCAGCAAGAGAAAAGGAGACAGTTACCTACAAAGGAGTTCCCATAAGACTATTAGCTGATTTCTCAAAAGAAACCTTACAGGCAAGAAGGAGCTGGAAAAAAGTATTTGAAGTCATGAAAGGCAAGGACCTACATCCAAGATTACTCTATCCAGCAAAGCTTTCATTTAGAATGGAGGGGCAGATAAAGTTCTTCCCAGATAAGGTAAAGTTAAAGGAGTTCATCAGCACCAAACCCTTATTATATGAAATGTTAAAGGGATTTATCTAAGAAAAAGAAGATAAAAAACTATGAACAATAAAATGACAACAAATGCATAACTATCAACAACCGAACCTAAAAAAAAAAAAAATGAACTAAGCAAACAGCTAGAACAGGAACAGAATCAGAGAAACAGACATCACATGGAGGTTTTTCAGTGGGGGGCGAGAATAGGGGTTAAGGTATATGGAATAAGAAGCATAATTGGTAGGCATAAAATAGACAGGAAGAAGCTAAAAATAGTGCAGGAAACAGAGAACCGAAAAACTTATATGTACAACCCATGGACATGAACTAAGTGGGAGGATGCTGTAGAGTTGGAGGGTGCAGGGGAAAGGGAGGATAAAAGGAAAGAAATTGGGAAAACAGTAATACCATAATCAATAAAATATACTTTAAAAAAATAAAAGGGTAAAAACCTAGATGGTCACAGAAGGTGCCCACAGCATATCCACTCACATACCATTTGCTATGACAATCACACAGCCACACTTGGCTTTAAGTGACACTGGATAATGCAGTTCACCTATGTCCCCTAGAAGAAAAAGGAAGTTTTTTGCCGAACTGTTACCTCTGCTGTACCACACTGCTTAAGAGTGTTTGCTGGCTATAGGAATCAAGAGACCTCAATATTTTCCTGTTACAACACTAACATTTCCATTATAGAAAAAAGTGGTAATATAGAGCTGAAAAAATAAGAATCACATGTTTCTCTGTTTGCTGTCCTTTTTGAATAGATTAGTATCGATTTGTACAGTTTTACATTTTGTTTTATCCACTTAATCTTAGATGATTCGAACTGCTCCATAACACAAAGCAGACTTCTAAAACTTGAAGTTTTTTGGTAGCTGGATAACATTTCATCCTGTGAATACATCATGATTTCTATTACCATCTCCCATTATTGAGTGTTTGGATAATCTGAGCATTTTTGGAAGAAGAGCCCAGGGAATGTGTACACCTTCACCTCTTTCTCACATTCACTCAGGGCCCCAGGGTCAGCTCCTCAGTCTCAAAAGTAAACTTTTCTGCCAGGAACACTGAGGGCCTTGAACCTTTGTTAAATCTTTCTCTGCCACTGCAAGGGTTTGCAGTGCCCTCTTTCCCCCTAACTCCTCTGATGGGAAGATTGTATGCAGATCCCATGGAATTTCCTTTGTCACCTAATCCTCCCTTACCAGGTAGGCAACACAGGCCAGTTCTTGCCAAGAAAGTGTCTCAGTGGCGCTGGCACAACCTCTCCCAATACTGACACTCCATGAAGTAATCACAAACCCATCATTAGGGACTTCCCAAGGAGTTTCCAAAAGTCCTTCAAAGAGTGACATTAAGGCAGCCTTGAGGATGCCTGGGATCCCTCAGCAATACACAACCTCCCCCACAGCAGAGAGCAGCTAGACTGGTGACTGACAAGAGCAGCATCAAGGGGGGAAGTGGCCCAGCACCAGCTTGGCAACTGCCTGCCCAGAAGAGCTGCAACGTTGGTGGCATATGGGGCCCAGGGAGGAGGTGGGAAACGGCCTACTTCAGTGTCCCAACATCCCAGAGGAGCAAAGGGTTGTAACTGACGGAAGTGTAATACAGCAGTCCAAACCAGATGAAACCAGCTATGGATGTTGTGAAAAGTGCCACTGTCTTATTTGTACAAATATTATGATTTTTATTAAAACAGAAAAAGAAACCATTAAAAACTAGCATGCCTCATCAACTCTCATATATTCCCCTATTTATCCAAATGTTCTCTCTAACCCACACCCTCTGGCAAATAGCCTTTAAACAAATTTTTATTGCAAAATATACAGACATGAAAAGTGCACAAAGCATAAATGTGCAGTTTATAGGATAATTATAAAGCAAACACTACTATTTATATCAAACAGAGCATAGTGAACATTCCAGAAATTCCCACTTGTTTTCTCTTTCCCTTAGGTCCCTTGCTTTAGGGGACATGTCAGTGAAAATATTGCTGCATGAAATACCTGAGATTTTCCTGCCTATATTCTCCTCTAGGACTTTCATGGTGTCAGGACTTATGTTTAAGTCTTTTATCCACCTTGAATTCATTTTTGTGTATGGTGTAAGTTGGTGCTCAAGTTTCATTTTTTTGCATGTAGCTGTCCAGATCTCCCAACACCATTTGCTGAAGAGGCTATTTTTACTCCATTTTATGCTTCTTTCCCCTTTGTCAAATATTAATAGACCATAGAGACTTGGGTTGATTTCTGGGTTCTCTGTTCTGTTCCATTGGTCTATGAATCTGTTCTTATGCCAGTACCAGGCTGTTTTGATTACAGTGGCCTTGTAATACAGTTTGATATCAAGTATTGTGATCCCTTCTGCTTTGTTCTTTCTCAAAACTGCTGCAGCTATTCAGGGTCATTTATGGTTCCATATAAATTTTTGAAATGTTTCTTCTATATCTGTGAAATATGTCATTGATACTTTAGTAGGGATTGCTTTGAATCTATAAATTGCTTTAGGCAGTATGGATATTTTGATGATGTTAATTGTTCCAATCCATAAGCATGGTCCATGCTTCCATATGTTTGTATCTTTCTTAGCTTCTTTCCTCAGTGTTGTGTAGTTTTCTGAGTACAAGTCTTTTACCTCCTTGGTTAGATTCATTCCAAAGTACTTAATTTTTCTTGTTGCTATGTCAAATGGGATATTTTTCCTGATTTCTATTTCTGACATTTCATTGTTGGTGTACAAAAATGCCTTTGCTTTCTGAATACTGACTTTGTATCCCTCTGTTTTGCCAAATTCACTTATTAGGAAGAGTAGTTTTTTAGTGGAGTCTATAGGATTTTCTATATACAATATTATGTCATCTGCAAACAGTGACAGTTTTGCTTCCTCCTTTCCAATTTAAATGCCTTTTCTCTTTTTCTTGTCTGACTGCTGTGGCTAGGACTTCCAATACTATGTTGAATAGAAGTGGTGAAAGTGAACAACCTTGTCTTGTTCCTGATCTTAGGGGAAAGCTTTTAGTTGTCACCCATTGAGTATGATGTTGCCCGTAGGTCTCTCATATATGGCCTTTATTATGTTGAGGAGTGCTCCCTCTATTCCCACTTTGCTGAGTGTCTTTATCATAAATGGGTGCCACACCTTATCAAATGCTTTTTCTGCTTCTATTGATATGATCATGTGATTCTTGTCTTTCCTCTTGTTTATGTGATGTATTACCCTCATTGATTTGTGAATATTGTACCATCCTTTCATCCCAGGATGAATCCCATTTGATCATGGTGTATGATCTTTTTGATGTATTGCTGGGTGTGATTTGCCAATATTTTGTTTAGGACTTTCACATCTATGTTCATCAGCAATATTGGCCTGTAGTTTTCATTATTTGTTGTGTCTTTATCTGGTTTGGGGATTAGGATGATGCTGGCTTCATAAAAAGAGTTTGGGAGTCTTCTGTCTTCTTGGATTTTTTGGAATAGTCTGTGAAGGATAGGGGTTAGCTCTTCCTTGAATGTTTTGCAAAATTCTCCTGTGAAACCATCTGGTCCAGGGCGTTTGTGTGTTGGGAGTTTTTTTATTACTGCTTCAATTTTGTCAGCTGTTACTGGTCTGTTCAGGCTTTCTGCTTCTTTTTCATTGAGTTTTGGAAGATTATATTTTTCTAGAAATTTCTCCATTTCTCCCAGATTTTCAAATTTCTTAGCATATAGTTCTTCATAGTAATTTCTTATAATCATTTGTAATCTCTCCTCTTTCATTTCTGGTTGTGTTTATTTGGGTCCTCCATTTTTTTTCTTGATGAGTCTGCTTAAAGGGTTGTTAACTTTGTTTATCTTTTCAAAGAACCAGCTCCTGGATTTACTGATCCTTAGAATTGTGCTTTTAGTCTCTATGTCTTGGTTATTTCCTTCCTTCTACTTGCCCTGGGCTGTCTTTTTTTATGTTCTTCCAATTCTTGTAGATGTGGGGTTAGGTTGTTTCTTTGAAATGGTTCTATCTTTTTTAGGTAGGCCTGTATCACTATGAATTTCCCTCTCAGGACTGCCTTCACTGTGTCAATAAATTTTGGGTTGTTGTGAGTTCATTTTCATCTGTTTCCAGAAACTTTTTGATTTCTTCCTTGATCTCATTCTCAACCCATTCATTGTTTAATAACACACTATTCAATCTCCATGAATTTGAGTGTTTTTGAGTTTTTCCTTGAGGTTGGTTTCTAGTTTCAGTCCCTTGTGGTCAGAGAAAATGCATGATATGATTTCAATTTTCTTGAATTTGTTGAGTCTTGCTTTGTGCCCTATCATGTGGTCTATCTATGAAAATGTTCCATGTGCATTTGAAAAGAAGGTGTATTTTGTTCCTTTGGGATGAACATTTATTTTTATATATATAATCAGTTAAGTCCATTTGATCTAGGACATTGTTCAATACCACAATATCTTGGTTGATATTTTGTTTGGAAGATCTATCCACTTTTGACAATCAGGTGTGAAAATCCCCTGCTATCATTGTGTTGCTGTTGATAACTTTCTTGAAGTCCTCCGAGATTTCCCTTATATATTTGAGTGCTCCTATGTTGGGTGCATACATGGTTATAATGTTTATGTCTTCTTGATGGATTCTTCCCTTGAGTATTATGAAGTGTCCTTCTGGGCCTCTTTTTATGATCCTTAGTTTGAAGTCTTTTTTGTCTGATATAAATATTGCTACCCTGGGTTTTTTTCCTGTCCATTTGTTTGGAATATTTTTTCTAACCCTTCACTTTCAGTCTGTATAGGTCTTTTGTTCTGAGGTTAGTCTCCTGTAGGCAGCATATGTGTAGGTCATGATTTCCTATCCATACATCTACTCTATGTCTTTTGATTGGAACATTTAACCCATTTACATATAAAGTTATTATTGATAGATATTTATTCATTGCCTTTTTACCTCCTTCATACCTGTATTCCTCTCTCTCTCACTCTTTTTCTTTCTTTTTTGAAAGCAGTCCCTTTAGCATCTCTTGCAACGCTGGTGTGGAGGAGGTGTATTCTTCGAGGCTTCTTTTATCCAGGAAGGTCCTTATTTGGCCTTCCATTTTAATTGAGAGCCTTGCTGGGTAGAGCAGTCTCAGCTACAGGCCCTTGGTTTTCATTGCTTGGAATATTCCTTGCCATTCCCTTCTGGCTTGGAACATTTCCATTAAGAAGTCAGCTGCTAGTCTTATCGGGGTTCCCTTGTATGTTACTTCCTGTTTCTCCCTTGCTGCCTTTAAGATTCTCTTTTTGTCTTGGAGTTTTGCCACTTTAATTATGATGTATCTTGAAGTGAGCCTCTTTGGGTTCCTCTTGATTGCAACCCTCTGTGCTTTCTGCATTTGTGTGACTTTTTCTCTCATCAAATTAGGGAAGTTTTCCATCATTACTTTTACAAACAGGTTTTCTATCCCTTGCTCCTCTTCTTCTCCTTTTGGTATTCTTATTATATAGATATTATTATGTTTCATGTTTTGCTGCGGCTTCCTTAACACCTCTTCATTCTTTCTTAGTCTTTTTTCCTTTTCTTGCTCTTTCTGGGTGTTTTTTTCTACCTTGTCCTCCAGCTCACTGATTCGATCCTCTGCTTCATCTAGCCTGCTTTTGATGCCTTCTGCTGTGTTCTTCAATTCAGAAATTGTATTCTTCATTTCCTCTTGGCCTTTGTTGATAGTTTCTATTTCCTTTTTCATGTTGATAGAGTTTGCAGTAAGTTCATTGTAGTTTCCCTGTAGTTTTGGGTAATTCTCAGTGATCCCACTGAGCTTCCTTATAACCATTGCTTTAAACTTAATATCTCATAGTTGACTTGCCTCCATTTCATTTAGCATTCTTTCTGAGGCTTCCTCCTTTCCTTTCATTTGGGGATTGTTTCTTTGCCTTCCCACTGTTTGTGAGACTTTTCCTGTTAGCCTCTGTTTTATAAATTGATATGTTCTGACTCCCTGAGTTTGTGGTGTGAACTTCTATGGTAGGAGACCTGTGAGATTCATTGGCACAGTCTCCTTGATCTCCTGAATGTTCTGCTCCTGGGATGACATTTATGTTGGCTCTCTCGATGTAATTGGGGTTTTTTGTTTTTGTTTTTGTTTTTGAAGATTTTATTTATTTATTTTTTTAGAGAGGGGAAAGGGAGAAGAAAGAGAGAGAGAGAAACATCGATGTGTGGTTGCCTCTCATATACCCCATCCTGGGGCCCTGCCCTGCAAGCCAGGCATGCACCCTGACTGGGAATTGAACCTTGACCCTTTTTTTTTTTTCACAGACTGGCACTCAATCCACTGAACTATGCAGGCCAGGGCTGTAATTGGGTTTTGATTATTGTTGGGTTGTTCTTTGGTGGGTCCTTCCCTCCACCTGGTTGACTGATTGTTACTCTATCCCATATGTCTTGTATGCTGTTGTGCAGGTGCAGACAGATTATGCTGAAGGTGATTCTTCTGTCTGTCTGAGGTTATAGGACTTCTCTCTCGCTATTGTTCACTTGTTTGTTCTGGGTAATGTATCCACAATTTAGTTGTAATTCCAGATTGATCCCAGGAAGAGATTAGTGTGGATTCCACTCACTCCTCTGCCATATTGCTGAATCCTATTGATCATTTTCTTTTTTTAATATTTATTTATTCATTTATTTATTAAATTTTATTTATTTATTTTTAAAGAGGGGAAGGGAGGGAGAAAGAGAGAGAAATATCAATGTGTGGTTGCCTCTCACGTGGCCCCCACTGGGGACATGGCCTGCAACCCAGGCATGTGCCCTGAATGGGAATCAAACCTATGATGCTTTGGTTCGCAGCCCATGCTCAATCCACTGAGCTACGTCACCCAGGGCCCTATTGATCATTTTCATGCCACTTATATTAACTTCTTTTATTTCATTTGCTAGCAGGATTAATATATAAAGAAATAGGATTAATTTTTAAATCCAGCTTGTTTCTAGCAAATTTTTTAAACGATCTTATTAATTTAATAATTTATCTGTGCATTCCTTGGCATTCTCCATGTACATATCATGTATCAGTTTCTGTCCTTATACCTTTGACTTCTTTTTCCTGCTTATATGCACTCACTAAAATATTTAGCATAATATTGCAGAGAAATGTAGTTTTGGCTCTCCAGGTGTCATTGTACTGTTTCACTCTTGAACAAAAAGAATTCAACATTTCACATTAAGTATAATAATTGCTGTGACATTTGGGGGAACAATTTTATCTTATTAAAGACATTTTTCTATTCCTAATTGGCTAAGATTTTTTAAAGAATGAAGATGAATTTTAGCAAAAACCTTTTTGTTTTGCTTCAGTTACATAATCACGTCATTTCTTCTTCTATCAGTCCATATGATGTGTTATAGCAATTGAATGTCCAATGGAAAGCCCCCATACCTAGGATGAACCTACATGAGTCATGATATACTATCTTTTTGCTTATTGATTGATTTAGCTTGCATCAATATTCACATGAGGGTGGCCGGTAACGTTACTTTTCCATATTGTCCTAATTGGGTTTAACATTGAGGTTTTGCTAGTCTCGTAAAGGAGATAGATAGCATCTACTCCCGAGAAGAAATTCTATAGCAGCCTTTGAATACTTTGTAGAGATTTTCAGTAAAGCCACAAGAGCCTCTGACTATTCTTAATGAAATATTTTTGATAGTTGAATCAATTCATTTCATGTTAACAGAAAAATCCAAACTTCTTGAGTATGTTTCATCAGTTATGTTTTCTAGATAGTTGCCAATTTCATGTCAATTTTCAAAATTATTAAATTCGTAATACTAATTAGATAGCATGAATGAGATTTATATATAACAATATATATACATGTATCTCCCAAATACAAAGCCTTTTTCAATTGTTACAAATATCTTCACCCACTCTGTAGCTTTACTTTTCACTATCTTAATAGTGTCTTTGATAATCAGAATTTCTGAAGTTTTTATGTAAATCAATTTATCCATTTTTCCTTTATACTTATCAATCAATGGTTAGTGCTTTGTATGTCTTGTTTACAAATAAAAATTTTTCTCTCTTATGTTTATAAAGAAATTATCCAAAAAAAAGAAATTATCCTATCTTGTAAATTTTATTTTTACCTTTAAAGTAATTCATTTGAGTTATACTGTTAAATTGTCAAGCTCTGTACATGACCAACACATTTTGCTATAAATCATTTCCTTCACTTTTGAAATCACTTTTTATTTCCATTATGATTTTGACTTTGATTCATGATTTGTCTATTTCTTTTTTAATGATAAATAATTTTATTTAAAGGAGAATTTCATGGGATTGTACTAATCATATTATTATGTCAAATATGTTATGTAAAATATAAAATTATTCTACTTGTTACATATATTCATAATTGAATACTTTTTCTTATATTTCTTATGGTATTATAGGAATTTTAGTATGGTTTTATAGTATTAACTGTGAAGTACTAAATCTCAGAGGAGTACAATGAAAAAATTATGTAGAAGTTTACTAGAAACTGCACCTCTATATATTTATGGTGATAAGTTCATTTAGAAAATTTTGCTTTCATTCTATTGACTTACATGTCATATCAGTGAGAACTGAGAAATGTCTTCTTCACATGTCCCGACTACACCTTACTTTTCTTTTTTTTTAATCCTCACCCAAGGATACATTTATTGTTTTTATAGAGAGAGGAAGGAAAAGAGAGAGAAGCTTTGATGTGCAAGAGAAACATCAATTTGAGAGACAAACATCTATTGGTTACTTCCCATACATGCCCCAACCAGGGATGCAACCTGCAACCTAGGTATGTGCCCTGACCAGAATAGAACCCACAACCAAGTTATCTGGCTATGTCTTTAATTTTAAAACTAGAGGGGAGAAGACTGGGTCTTTCCCTCCACTGCAGCCTTGGCCAGCCTTTGTAAGAAAGTTGAAGAGCATGATCCAGAGTTTGTGTGCCATTGCAGTGGGGTGCTGCCAGAGTTTAAACACAGGTGAAGATCAGATACTAATCTCACAGTTTGGTTGGTGATGATGATTACAGACAAATGAAAAATTCAGAAATCAACCATGAGTTCAAGATGAGCTGCAAACACAGGAATAAAAATTTTAAAACCTTGGAACATAATCCCAGCCACATCAAACCAAGCTGCATGGACTTGCTGGTGGCTCATAAATCCAGGACCTCCTCCACCACATTGACAGACAGGTGGAAGGCCATCCCTACCACCACCAACCCTACCCACAGGAATTGCTTCTACTCTGGTCTTATTCTCGTTCTGCATTTCTAGTTTAAATTCACTGTGGCCCACAACAAATGATGTATAATTTTAATCCTTTGAACACTTTCTAAGACATGATCTATGGTCAATATTTTGTGAATCTTCTACATGTGCTTGTAAAGTATATAATCTTTCTTTGTAGGGCAAGGTGTTCTATCATTTTCTCATCTGCTATTCATAAATGCTGTATCATTACTAATTCATTTCTAACCTATGTATAACTCTTCCCAAATGACTGTGAAGTTGTTTCTTCCTAGATACCTTTCACCCATTGTTGCTACTGAGAATTCAGCCTTTAATCACCACTTATTAGAAAGCCATCTTTTTTCCTCTGGTGATCTATCTTTCTTAAGATTTCTGTCAATTCTTTGTATTATTCTACTTGAACTTTGTTTATCTTTTTAAACTCCTAATTGGATATTCTTCATCACTTTGGAAAAAAAATCTCAGCCAATATCTCATTATCATTTTTCCTGGTCTGTCTTTCTTCTTCCAGCACTCTAAGTATGTTCAACCTTCTAATTGTACTATTTTCTATATTTTTATCTTTATGCTTCTCTGTGCTGTATTCTTGGAACATTTTTTTTTCAGTTACTACACATTACATATTTTCTTTTGATCTTCATCTAATTTGTCATTAACTTTATTCACTGTGACTTTAATTTTGCTTATTTCATCTTTCACTTTTAGAAGTTGCATTTAGTTCCTTTTCAAATAGTATGTCTGTATTTATTTTTAAAGTACATTTTGATTTCCAGCAAGATGGAGGCATAAGTGGACGCACCGTACCTCCACATACAACCAAGATTAGAACAACAATTTAGAGGCAGAATAACACCCAGAACTGACAGAGAATTTATCTGAATAGAAGTCGGACAGCCAAGAAGTTGAAGTAGACCCCTTCATCCAGACTGATAGGAAGGGCTGAGACAATCAGCAGCCGGGCGCAGGTTGCGGAGCTCGGAGAACAGGGAGAACTGGGTACAGAGGGCAACCGGGAGTGCGTGAGCCATCCATAAGCCATCTGGGGTGCACAGGATCGCAGCAGGTGGACTCTGAGTATGCAAGCGGCAACTGGCAGACCCAGTGAGGCTGCGATTGTGAACCAGGGCAGAGCACACAACCCAGGATCCCAGGGAGGGGACTGGGATCCCAGGAGAGCAGAGCTACCGACATTGTTCCCTCTGGCCCCCGCCCCCACCCCCACATACAACGTCACAACCTAGTAACTGCCCAGCCCCAGTGAACACCTAAGGCTCCGCCCCTCACCGTAACAGGAGCAACATGTCTCAAACAGAAAAACAGATTAATGCCCCAGGGCTCATCCTTTTGAGTGACCAAGAGATTGCCAATCTATCAGATGCACAGTTCAAAACACTGGTGATCAGGAAGCTCACAGAATTGGTTGATTTTGGGCACAAATTATGTGAAAAAAATGCAGGTTGCCATAAAAGAGATGAGGGAAGATTCACGGAGAACCAATAGGGATGGGAAGGAAACTGGGACTCAAAACAATAGAGTGGACCAGAAGGAAGGAAAAAAAAGCAGGAAAGAATGAAGAAATAAGAATTCAAAAAAAAAATGAGGAGAAGCTTAGGAACCTCCAGGACATCTTTAAACGTTCCAACATCTGAATTATAGGGGTACCAGAAAGGGAAGAGGAAAAGCAACAGATTGAGCATGTATTTGAACAAATAATAAAGAATAACTTCCCCAGTCTGGCTAAGGAAATAGACTTCCAGGAAATCCAGGAAGCTCGGAGAGCCCCAAAGAAGTTGGACCCAAGAAGAAACACACCAAGGCACATCATAATTACATTAGCCAAGGTAAAAACGAAGGAGAGAATCCTGGAAGCAGCAAGAGATAAGGGGACAGTAACCTACAAAGGAGTTCCCATCAGGCTGCCAGCTGATTTCTCAAAAGAGACCTTACAGGCAAGAAGGGGCTGGAAAGAAATATTCGAAGTCATGAAAGACAAGGACCTATATCCCACATTACTCTATCCAGCAAAGCTTTCATTTAGAATGGAAGGACAGATAAAGTGCTTCTCAGATAAGGTCAAGTTAAAGGAGTTCATCATCACCAAGCCCTTATTTTATGAAATGTTAAAGGGACTTATCTAAGAAAAGAAGATAAAGAAAAAACATGTATAGTAAAAGGACAGCAAACTCACAATTATTAACAATCACACCTAAAGCAAAACCAAAAGAAACTAAGCAAACAACTAGAACGGGAACAGAACCACAGAAATGGAGATCACATGGAGGGTTAGCAACAGGGGAGTGGGAGGAGGAGAGGGGGGAAAAGGTACAGAGAATAAGTAGCATAGATTGTAGGTTGAAAATAGATAGGGGGAGGGTAAGAATAGTATGGGAAATCTAGAAGCTAAAGAACTCATAAGTGTGACATATGGACATGACTAAAGGGGGGGATATGGGTGGGAGAGGGGGTACAGGGTGGAGGGGAGAGAAGGGGGGAAATGGGACAACTGTAATAGCATAATCAATAAAATATATTTTTTAAAGTACATTTTACGGACTTTGCTCTTACAACTGTTCCAATTTTTCTCCCTTTGTCCCACTCTGCCCGGTAACCCATATTCCCTCCAGTAATTGTCTCCTTAGATCAATCATGTCCATGTATCATGCATACAAATTCTTTGGCTTCTCCATCTCCTATACTATTCTTAACATCCCCCTGTTTATTTTGTACCTACCAATTCATGCTCCTTAACCCTGCACCATTCCCCCTATTCTCTCCCTTGTCCCTTGCAGCTGATAACCCTCCAAACGATCTCCAAATCTATTATTCTATTCCTGTCTAGTTGTTTGCTTAGTTTGTTTTTGTTTTTGTTTTCCATATTCAATTGTTGGTAGTTTTTAGTTTGTTGTCATTTTAAGGTTCATAGTTTGGATCTTCTTCTTTTTCCTACATAAGTCCCTTTAATATTTCATATAACAAGGGCTTGGTGATGATGAACTCTTTTAGCTTTACCTTGTTTGGGAAGCACTTCATCTGTCCTTCAATCCTAAATGATAGCTTTGCTGGATAGAATAATGTTCTTTGTAGGTCCATGCTTTTTATCACTTTGAATAATTCTTGCCAGTTCCTTCTTGCCTACAAAATTTCTTTTGGGAAATCAGCTGATAGTTTTCTGAGAACTTCTTTGTAGGTAACTCTCTGCCTTTCTCTTATTGCTTTTAGGATTCTCTCTTTATCTTTAATCTTTGGCATGTTAAATATGATGTGTCATGGTGTGACCCTCTTTGGGCCCACCTGGTTTAGGATCTTATGTGCTTCATGGACTTATATGTCTACTTTCTTCACCAAGTTAAGGAAGTTTTCTTTTATTATTATTTCAAATAAGTTTTTAAATTCTTGTTGTTCCTCTTCTGCTTCCTGAATCCCTATTGTTTGGATGTTGGCCCTTTTGATGATGTCCCAGAATCTTCTTAAATTCATTTGTTTTAATTCTTGTTATTTCATTTTGTTGTTTGAATTTTTATTTCTTCCTTATGTTCCAAATCATTGATTTGAATCCTGGCTTCCTTCCCTTCACTGTTTGTTTCCTGTGGATTTTTCTTTATTTCCCTCAGCAGACTCTTCATTTCTTTCCATATGTTTTTGCTGTATTCAATGAGATCTTTGAGCATTATGACCTCCAGTATTTTGAACTCTGCATCTGATAGGTTGGCGGTCTCCACACTGCTTAGTTGTTTTTCTGGGGTTCTGTTCTATTCCTTCATTTGGCCATATTTCTTTGTGTCCTGATTTTGGTAGCCTCCTTGTGTCTGTGTACTAGGTAGCGCTCTTTGATTGTGTTTTAGCACACTTGTTAAGTCTTATGGGACAGAATCTTGGGTATTGCCAGAGTGGGGTAACTGTGACTCCATGTGGGGGGATGGGACAAACAGGGGACAATATCACTGCTGGCTGACTTCTGAGAGCTTGACTGGCCCTTGTCCCATTTCCAATCACTTCACGCACTTCCCGTGTGTGACTTTTGCCCCTCCAGCTGTTGCACTGGTTGTGGTTCCCAGGGTAGGTGGGTTTGTGTATGTTCTGGGTTCTCCTAAGAAACAAGCACTTTCTTCTGCTGTTCCAGTACCCACAGGGTTTATAGCCAGAAGTGATTATCTTTCTTTTTTCCAGTAGCTGGAGCCCTGGGCTACACAGTACAGCCTGGGGTTAGGATGACACACTTGCAAGGTGACTCCCTGATTTTCATCTACCACACATGCACGTGGGGCTGCCCATTCTGCCATCCACCATCACCTGGCCCTCATAGCCTCACTGCCTCTCACCCCTGGCTTGCACAGAGACCAAATCCTCTGTGCCCCAGCTCCCCAGCTCCACCCTCCTACTTGTCTGGATGAATATAGCTTCTTTAAATCCTTGGTTGTTGGACTTCCATACAGTTCTGGGTGTTTTGCTGGGTGATTTTCTGGCAGTTCTGGATGTTTTTTGTGTTTTTTAGTTGTGTTATTTCTTATGGTTCTGCAATGGGATGGAAGCATAGTATGACTCTTTTTAAAATTTCATGCTCCCTGCAGCTCTGTTAAAGATTATTTTTTTCTTTTTTCTTTTTTTTAATTTTATTTTAATCATTGTTCAAATACAATTTTCTCCTTTTTACTCCCAATCCAGCCCCCCCTCCCACCCCTCCCCACTTCCCTCCCATTACCACCCTCCTCTTAGTTTATGACCATGTGTCCTTTAAGTTTGTTCCCGTACACCCTTCCCACTGTCCCCTGAAATTCCCTCTACTCTCTTCTGTGGGCACTGTCAGCCTGACCTCTATTTCAGTGACTTTGGTTATATTTTGCTTGTTTCTTTGTTTTGTTATTTAGGTTCCTGTTAAAGGTGAGATCATATGGTATTTGTCTTTCACTGCCTGGCTTCTTTCGCTTAGCATAATGTTTTCGAGCTCCAACCACGCTGTTGCAAAGGGTAGGAGCTCCTTCTTTCTTTCTGCTGCATAGAATTCCATTGTGTAAATGTATCATAGTTTTTTGATCCATTCATTTACTGATGGGCATCTTGGTTGCTTCCAGCATCTAGCTATTGTAAATTGTGCTGCTATGAACATTGGGATGCATAGGTTCTTTTGAATTGATGTTTTAGTATTCTTAGGATAGAGTCTCAGCAGTGGAATTGCAGGGTCAAAAGGCAGATCCATTTTTAGTTTTCTGAGGAAGTTCCATACTGCTTTGCATAGTGGTTGTACCAGTCTGCAGTCCCACCAACAGTGCACTAGGGATCCCTTTTCTCCATAACCTCTCCAATACTTGTTGTTTGTTACTTTGTTTATGATGGCCATTCTGTCTGGTGTGAAGTGGTATCTCATTGTGGTTTTAATTTGCATCTCTCTGATAGCTAGCGATATTGAACATCGTTTCATGTGTCTTTGGATTTTCTGTATGTCCTCCTTGGAGAAGTGTCTGTTCAAGTCCTTTGCACACTTTTTAATTGGGTTCCTTGACTTCTTAGAGTGCAGTCTTGTAAGTTCTTTATATATTTTGGAGATTAAACCCTTGTCTGAGGTATCATTGGCAAATATGTTTTCCCATACAGATGGTTCTCTTTAAATTTTGATACTGTTTTCTTTAGCTGTGCAGAAGCTTTTAATTTTGATGAGGTCCCATTTGTTTATTCTTTCCTTTATGTCCCTTGCTCTAGGGGACACATCAGTAAAAAAAGTTTCTGCATGAAATATCTGAGATTTTCCTACCTACGTTCTCCTCTAGGACTTTAATGGTGTCACGTTTTATATTTAAGTCTTTTATCCACCTTGAATTTATTTTTGTATATGGTGTAAGTTGGTGCTCAAATTTCATTTTTTTGCACGTGGCTGTCCAGTTCTCCCAACACCATTTGTTGAAGAGGCTATTTTTACTCCATTTTATGTTGCTGCCTCCTTTTGTCAAATATTAATTGACTGTAGAGACTTGGGCTTATTTCTGGGCTCTCTGTTCTGTTCCATTGATCTATGTGCCTGTTTTTATGCCAGTACCAGGCTGTTTTGATTACAGTGGCCTTGTAGTATAGTTTAGTGTTGGGTATTGTGATCCCTCCTACTTTACTCTTCTTTCTCAAAATTGCAGCAGCTATTCGGGGTCATTTATAATTCCATATAAATTTTTGAAGTGTTTGTTCTATGTCTGTGAAATATGCCATTGGTACTTTAATGGGAATTGCATTGAATGTGTAAATTGCTTTGGGTAGTATGGACATTTTGATGATATTAATTTTTCCAATCCATGAATATGTATATGTATGGAAACATGTATATGTTTCCATTTCTTTGTGTCTTCCTTGATTTCTTTCTTCAGTGTTATGTAGTTTTCTGAATACAAGTCTTTTACCTCTTTGGTTAGGTTTATTCCTAGGTATTTTATTTTTCTTTTTGCTATTTCAAATGGGATTTTTTCCTTGATCTCTGCTTCTGCTGTTTCATTGTTGGTGTATAGAAATGCCTTTGATTTCTGGATATTGACTTTGTATCCCGGCTGTTTTGCCAAATTCATTTATTAGGTCAAGCAGTTTTTTGGTAGAGTCTATAGGATTTTCTATGTATACTATCATGTCATCTGCAAACAGTGACAGTTTTGTTTCCTCCTTTCCAATATGGATGCCTTTTATTTATTTTTCTTGTCTGATTGCTGTAGCTAAAACTTCCAGTACTATATTGAATAGAAGTGGTGAAAGTGGACAGCCTTGTCTTGTTCCTGATCTTAGTGGAAAAGATTTTAATTTTTGCCCATTGAGTATGATGTTGGCTGCAGGTCTCTCATAAATGGCCTTTATTATGTTGAGGAATGCTCCCTCTATTCCCATTTTGCCAAGTGTTTTTATCATGAATGGGTGCTGTACCTTATCAAATGCTTTTTCTGCATCAATTGATATGATCATGTGGTTTTTGTCTTTGCTTTTGTTTATGTGATGTATTACATTTACTGACTTGCGAATATTGAACCATCCTTTCATCCCTGGAATGAATCCCACTTGGTCATGGTGTATGATCTTCTTAATGTACTGTTGGGTGCGGTTTCCAGTATTTTGTTGAGGATTTTAGCATCAATGTTCATCAGTGATATTGGCCTGAAGTTTTCTTTCTTTGTTGTGCCTTCATCTGGTTTTGGAATTAGGATGATGTTGGCCTCATAAAAAGAGTTTGGGAGACTCCCATCTTTTTGGATTTTTTGGAATAGTCTGTGAAAGATAGGGGTTAGCTCTTCCTTAAATGCTTTGTAGAATTCTCCTGTGAAACCATCTGGTCCCAGGGCTTTTGTGTGTTGGGAGTTTTTTTTGATTACTGCTTCAATTTCTTTTGTTGTTATTGGTCTGTTCAGAATTTCTGCTTCTTTTTCATTGAGTTTTGGAAGATTATATTTTTCTAGAAAGTTTGTCCATTTCACCTAGGTTTTCAAACTTTCTTGGCATACAGCTCTTTGTAGTAATTTCTTACAATCCTTTGTATTTCTGTGGTATCTGTTGTAATCTCTCCTCTTTCATTTCTGATTGTGTTTATTTGGGTCTTCTCTTTTTTTTCTTGATGAGTCTGCTTAAAGGCTTGTCGATTTTGTTTATCTTTTCAAAGAACCAGCTCTTGCATTCATTGATCCTTAGAATTGTGCTTTTAGTCTCTATGTCATTTAATTCTGCTCTGATCTTGGTTATTTCCTTCCTTCTGCTTGCTCTGGGCTGCCTTTGTTGTTGTTCCTCTAGTTCTTGTAGATGTAGGGTTAGGTTGTTTGTTTGGAATGTTTCTAACCTTTTTAGGTTGGGCCTGTATCGCTATGAACTTTCCCTCTCAGGACTGCCTTGGTTGTGTCCCATAAGTTTTGGGTTGTTGTGAGTTCGTTTTCATTTGTTTCCAGAAACCTTTTGATTTCTTCCCTAATATCATTCTTCACCCATTCATTGTTTAATAGCATGCTATTTAATCTCAATGATTTTGAGTGTTTTGGGTTTTTTTTCTTTGGGGTTGGTTTCTAGCTTCAGTCCCTTGTGGTCTGAGAAAATGCTTGGTATGATTTCAATTTTCTTGAAATTGTTGAGGTTTGTTTTGTGTCCTATCATGTGGTGTATCTTTGAGAATGTTCCATGTACATTTGAAAAGAATGTATATTTAGCTTCTTTTGGATGGAAGGCTCTGTATATATCAGTAAAGCCCATTTCATCAAGGGTATTGTTCAATGCCACAATACCTTTGTTGATATTTTGTTTGGAAGATCTGTCCAATTTTTGATAGTGGGGTGTTAAAATCTCCCACTATAATTGTGTTGCTGTCCATATCTTTTCTTGAAGTCCTCTAAGATTTTCTTTATGTATTTGGGTGCTCCTATGTTGGGTGCATATATATTTACAATATTTATGTCTTCTTGATGGATTCTTCCCTTGAGTATTATGAAGTGACCCTTCTGGGATCTCTCTTTATGGACCTTTTTTGGAAGTCTATTTTGTCTGATATGAGTATTGCTACCCCGACTTTTTTTTTCCCTGTCCATTTGCTTTGGAAGATTTGTTTCCAGCCTCTCACTTTCAGCCTGTGTAGGTTTTTTATCCTGAGGTGGGTCTCTTGTAGACAGCAGATATGTGGGTCAGTTTTTCTTATCCATTCAGCTATTCTATGTCTTTTGATTGGAGCATTTAATCCATTTACATTTAAGGTTATTATTCATAGGTACTTATTCATTGTCTTTTATGTACGTGTGTTCCTCTCTCTCTCTCTCTCTTTTCCTTCCCTTCCTTAAAGCAGTCCCTTTAGAATCTCTTGCAGAGCTGGTTTGGTGGAGGTGTATTCTTTTAGACTTCTTTTGTCTGAGAAGCTTCTTATTTGGCCTTCTCTCTTGATTGAGAGCCTTGCTAGATATAGTAGCCTTGGTTGCAGACCTCTGGTTCTCATTACCTGGAGTATTTCTTGCCATTCTCTTCTGGCTTGAAGTGTTTTCCATTGAGAAAGTCAGCTGTTAGCCTTATTGGGGCTCCCTTGTATGTTACTTCCTTTTTCTCTGTTGCTGCCTTTAAGATTCTCTCTTTGTCTTGAAATTTTGCCATTTTTATTATGATGTGTCTTGAGGTGGGCCTCTTTGGGTTCCTCTTGATTGGGACTCTCTGTGTTTCCTGGATTTGTGTGACTTTTTCTCTCATCAAATTAGGGAAGTTCTCCTTCATTACTTTTTCAACTAGGTTTTTCGATCCCTTGCTCTTCTTCTTCTCCTTCTGGTATCCCTATTATATGGATATTATTACGTTTCATATTGTCTTGCATTTTTCTTAATCCCTCTTCATTCTTTCTGAGCCTCTTTTCCTTTTCTTGCTCTTTCTGGATGTTGTTTTCTACTTTGTCCTCCAGCTCACTAATCTGATCTTCTGCTTCATGAATCCTGCTTTTCATTCCTTCTACTGTGTTCTTCAGTTCAGAAATTGTATTCTTCATTTCCTCTTGACCTTTGTTGAGAGTTTCTATTTCCTTTTTCATGTTTATATAGTTTGCAGTGAGATTGATGTAGTTTCCCTCTAATTTCTGAAAGCTCAATGTGAGTTCATTGAACTTCCTGGTAATCATTGTTTTGAACTCACTATCTGATAGTTGAGTTGCCTCTATTTCATTTAGCATTTTTCCTGAGGCTTCCTCGTTTCCCTTCAATTGGGGGTTGTTTCTTTGTTTTCTCATTGTTCATGGGTTTCTTCTTTTTTCTTCTTGTTTCTTAAATTGATCTGTTCTGATTCCCTGTAATTATGGTGTGAACTTCTGTGGTAGAATATTTGTGAGATTCAAGGGTGCAATCTCCTTCGTGTGTGCTGGTGTTCACAGCTTCCCCCTACTCTTTTTTTGTGATCAGTTGGAGGAGTAAGGCGAAATGGTTTAAGAGAGCAAGACAATCTACTATGATAATTACATTAGCAGCCTGTAGAGAAGAAATGGGTTATCCTTTGGCTCCTTATAGTGTTAACCGTGATCCTCCACCCCACTATCCACGTTTTAGAAAGGATGGAAAGAGGGTAAGACTCTTATTGGGGATGAGAGGATTGTTAGTTGTATCTAGAAAGCTGTGAGGCTGTGGGAGGTCAGATTCTAAGGTAGGGGTTGGATTAAAGATTAGTATATAGGAGTAGTGTGTAAAAGAATAGAGGGCAACCCCCCACAATAGTATAGTTCAGAAAATTGCAGGTGGGCTGAGATCAGGTAGGGGTATTGAGTAGTATTTACAATTGTATGGACTAGGTCTTATTAACAGTAATAGTAAAGTGATGGTCTCGTGGCAGAATTGATGAGATCTAGATAACAAGAATAAAGAGTATAGAACCTTGAGAGGTGTATTACTGGAACACAGATGAAGAATAGTAAATTATCAACACATTGTGACTGAGATACCAGGAGGAACCCATCAAATGACAGTATAACCAGCCAAGCAAAGAAGATTATACAGAAAGAAAAAAGAATACCAAAATATTATTAAAATAAAAAAATGTCAGAAAAAGTGAGAAAAAGATGATACAAATTTACAGTAACTTGCAAGATTAAAAAAAAAGGGAAAGAAAAGCAGAAGATGGAGTGCAGGAGAGATAAATTTGGAGTGGAAAGAATAATATTAGGATGAATGGAAGAGAAACATAAGGGATTGCGAGGTATAAAAATAATAAGAATTGAAAAAATAAAATGTCACATAAAACACAAGATAAAATCAATCAACCAACAACAGCCACAAAAAACAAAACAAAACCAAACAAAACCAAACAAAATGAGAAAAACCTCTTGTTGGTTTCTAACTGGCCAGACCAGTTTTTCTGATCTTGCTGGCTTCAGATGGCTGAAGGACCTTTGAAATGCTTCTCTCTCTTCCCAGCCAGATCGCAGCAAGACTGTCAGGTACCCTGGGTGCTCCCGAGCACACTTGCTCTCTAGAGCTCACTGCCGTGTTCTTCCGGACTCCAGGGTCATGCAGGGTTCCAGCTCTATGATCTCAGAAGGCACCCGCGATGTTTTGGGATTCACTACACCCTCCCTGGGAATCGTAAAAGCATGAGACCCTGCTGGGTTCACAGCACGCACGAGTCAGGCTTCCTGATGGGGCGTGAGCGGAGCCTTTCCAAGCTCTTTGTTTTCCACCGATCCCCACCCCAACCGGGCTAGGGGTGTTGGCGCCTTTCCCAACCAGGGGCAGTCGTGTTGGCTGGAGGCCCTCACTTCTCCCAGGTCTCTGGGTGGGTGTTCACAGTCCCTGGGCGATTTTTTCCCAGACCAACTGGCCAATCTGTTCCTTCAAGCAACACGTTCTCCCCTGAAGTTGCTCAACCCCGTATTCGGGGAGGGAGCAGTGACTCCCCTCTCCCGGGAGCCCTGAGGCAGACCCGGGAGCACTGGGCCTGGGGACTGCACACCCCTAGACCCCGCGCTGATCCCTGGGTCCCTTTTGTCCTGAAGTAGTCTCCTTACCATCTGGTTTTTCAGTGATTGCAATAATTTTTGATGTCCTGCTTTCAAAAGTGATTCGGTAACCTAGTCCACTTGCTCTGTTTCTCCACCGATACACGAGTTTCCCTCTTCTTCACAGAAGCCGAGAAAAATGCTGCCTAGAGTAAAGCCGTCATCTTCCTCCCCACCTAAAGATTATTTTTATATCAACATACTTGTTTTGTAATCTGTGTAAGATTATTACTATAATATTATCCAATGCTTTCTCAGTCATTGTGTCTTATCTCTGTGTTTGCTTGTTGTTCTTCTTTACATTTCACAATATATTGTCATTATAAACAAGAAAATAAAGTTTAGGTGTGATTCAAATTTTGAATTAAGTGAATTTCCCCTAGATTTGCATTAGATTCTGCCAGATACTTTGGGACACTTCCATATCACAATAATGCAACTTAAAGGTCTGAGATTCCATGAGAAGTTCAACTAATTCTGATCTTTCATGAATTACTTGCAATGACTAGTCCCTTACTCTTCTTTCTTCCTTTGAGGGTGCAGACTTTTCAGGTCCTGGCTTCCTGTGAGGAGGGGCTCTGATGGGACCTTGGGTGCATTTGATTTTGTTTTCTCTTCTTCTCACTTTATAAGGTCATCAAACCAGAGTCTCAAATTCTGTGGGTTCAGCAATACTCTCAGAGAAATCACTGCCTAAATGGACTCCCATTATGCTTTCAGTTTTTGGCCTGATAATCACCCCTGTATTGGTAGTACTTTTAGTCATTGAAGGTTTAAGACATTTAAACAGCTTTGTTTTCTGTTGTTTTTAGTGGGGAGGCTGGCATGCAATCCTAGGTCACTGTTGGTGAAATCACCTCCCCACATCTCTATTCTGATCACTGGATGCATAGACTTTACTCCCCTTTTTCACATGTGCAGGCTGTTCTTTATCCTTCTGTTTTTAAATTAGGCTAAAATTTTAAAGCAAAATTAAATGTTGAAAAAAAATTAAGCAACAATAAATTAAAATTGCACAAATAAGATACCAGTTAGTTTATTACACTATTTTCTCTTTCTTCTCTTTTTTCTGCATATTGCTTTTCAGATGTATAAAAAAATTTCATGAGGTTGCAGTCATAGAGCATCTATTAGAGGGAGGATTAAATTTCTTACAGTTTTAAAAATAAGTGAAAATGTGTATATATTTCAATATAAGGAAAGGATATATAATTTTCATAAGATTTTTATCTGGACCTATCAGGAATCTTAAAAGTTTAAGAATAGTATTACTTTTCAATTCTGATATAGGTTTTGAAAAAATTATGCTGGCTTATAATGTTTTTCTGAGCACACACAAATGTTCTAAAGTTTTAAGTGTGTCTCACAACCCACTGTGTCATTCTGCAGTATACTGCCTGTTCTTGCTTTATAATGAATGAGTAGTTCCAGTTCCCTCCACCCTGGGTGAAGAAGGGGGATTTGCTTGATAGGTCTCATAAATTCCTGATGAAATAGGAGCGTATATGTTTTCCAGCCAGGCTATGACAGCTCTCAACAAAATCAACTCACTAGGCCTTTTCTGCACACAGGAACCTTCTGAGACACAAAGGCCTGCATCTTGAGTATGAAGTAGGTAAATAAAAGTCTTTGACAGTGTCATAACTTTTAGTGAGAAATTCTCTGGGCTCAAGTGACCTAAAAAAGTTACCATCACTGACACAACCTTTATCTTCCATTTTCTTCTCTGTCAGTGCCTATCACTCACTTAGGAACAAGAGCTACACATTCAGGAACAAGAGCTACTCAATCTTCCTGACCACCTTCCAGAAAGTGATAGGAGCAGCCAGGGTTTTGGCAGGTAGCCAGGATCCAAATGCTGAGGACAGGCAGGCTTCAATCCCAGAGCAATAGAAAATGGAAGCTCTGGGTAGCTAGCAATGTTCAAGCCTTGTTGAGATATCATTGAATTGGGTGAGCTTGGGTTTCTGGAATACCAGGCCCAAAGCTTCTCTCCTTGTGTCCTGGTTCCCATTTACACTGACAGCACTGAATCAGCTCCTATGGGAGATGCAGTTTGGGCTTAAATTAATCTCTCTTCCCCCAGGTCACTAGCAGCTGGTAGGCCAGCCTCCAGGCCAGCCAGGGCTGATGAAACCTATCACACCCCCGGAGGAATGGAACTGTAAACCAGCTAGTCCCCACCCCACCCTCCCTTCCTTCCTCTCTCGGGGGGCTTAAAGTCTGGCAAGGGGAAGTACCAGCAGCAACTATTGGGCAGCCTTCCCTGGAAGATGCAGTTCCTCCTCATCCTGGTGGCCTTTCTCCTACTCCCTGGGGCTGGAGCAGGTGAGTGACCATGCAAACCCTCATAGGCCCATTCCCATCCCATAGACTCTGGACCCACACTGCCTAGTCACTTTCTAACTCTGTGTCATGGAGCACATCATTTGAATTCACAGTACTCAGATTCCTCATTGGTAAAAAGGAATAATAGCAATGCCTACCTTGTAGAGCTGCTATGAGTTACATGACACTTAGTGTACATGAAACTCTTGGAATTGCCCCTGGCATGCAGCATGTGCTCTGCAACTCTGTTCTTTGAATTCCCTCTGCAGACCATGTATCAAAACCTAGAAGACATGGATACAGCAATAACAGCCCCATCAGCTCATGCCTAGATTCTTAAAAAACAATCCATGCTGCTCATGAGCTGGTTATGAGTTGGACAAACAGGGATCAGGGAAGCTCCATGAAAAAGAAAATACCAGAGAACTTTAGGTAGAAGCAATTCTAGAAGCCTCTGGATCCTGACAGCACAGATCTCTCCACACTGGGACAGGCTTAAGCTGCTCTTGCCTGCAGCAAGGGTTGTTATCCTTTAGGGAAGGTGGGGGAGCTGAGATCTGGGCTGGGGAGCCAGACTTGTTTCCTGCAAAACCCAGGAGCCCTCTCTCATGATGTGGTTCCTTGCAGACCCCAGTTCTCACCACCAAATCCTCCTTTTCCTGCATCATCTCTGTAGCCTCCCCATCTCCTAGGTTTTCTGGAACCACCAAACTAACACTTCAGTGAGCAGAGTAATAACTGCTGAATACTTTCTTCCAGAGGAGATCATTGGAGGCCGTGAGGCCAGGCCCCACTCCCACCCTTTCATGGCATATCTTCTGACCGAAACACCAACGCGTCAGAGCTTTTGTGGGGGGTTCCTGGTGCGAGAAGATTTTGTGATGACGTCAGCTCGCTGTTGGGGAAGGTAAGGAATTAATAATCTTCCATGGGGCCAGTAAGGGAGGTCCAGAAGCATTCATGAGAGCATTCCACTGAAGTGGGTTTCAGCAATGAAGGGGTAAACAAGGACTACATAAGTCTTGCAGGGCAGGGAACAGTCCAGTGTAAACGAGGACCAAAAGAGGAAGTGAAAGGCATGCGTTACCACTCAAAAGATGAATTCAGGTTATTTCCCAATTTTCTAGGGGAAGCAAAACTAGGATGACTTAAGCAGAGGGCACAGAGATCTCTGCCCGAGAGCCCTCCTGTCCCCTCACTTTCCTCGGCTGCCATCTTGCTGCCCTGGGCTCTCCACCTACCCTGCAGATCTGGGGGACTTTACCTCATGCAGCTCATCCCTACCCCTACACCACCTTCCTTTGCAGCACTATGATGGTCATCCTGGGGGCACACAACATCAGTAGGCAGGAAAGGACTCAGCAGCGCATCTATGTGCTCAGAGCCACCCGCCACCCTGGGTATAATGAGGAGAACAACCTGAATGACATCATGTTACTGCAGGTACCATCTGCCTGACCCTCTGGTTCTCTATCTGAGCTGGCTCTATACTGGGTTTGGGGCTTCACCTGTTCCTGGGATCATGGAGAAAGAAGCAGGGGCAGATACCCAGGGGTGGTGTGCTGAGCTCTGCATAGATTTCCCCTAAGTGCCTGTACTCTTCCTGACAGCTGGAAAATAGAGCCAGGCTGAATCAATTTGTAAGGCCAGTGGCTCTGCCTCAATCCCGGACTGAGCTGAGACCTGGGTCCCAGTGCACTGTGGCTGGCTGGGGCCTGGTCAGCCAGAACAGGCAAACAGACACACTCCGGGATGTACAGCTGAGGGTGCAGAGGAATCAGGTGTGCAGCAATCTCTTTAATACCTACAACAGCCAACAGCAGATTTGTGTCGGGGATCAGAGTGATGAGGAGACCACATTCCGGGTAAGACCCCAGGCATCTGCCAACACTACCTGAGACAGAGGCATCTGTGAAGAACTGGGCTTGGGAACAGATTACATTCCCATGGCCTCAGTCTGGGGGCTTTTGCCCATCAATACAGTCTCTGAGGGCAGGGAGGGGAGGACTGCCCAATACACAACATGAATATGCAGTGTTTTCATGGGAAAGAGAAAGGTACCTTGACTTAGGTTGAGCTATGGACCGTGCCCACAGCCAAGGTTGAAGCCTAACCAGTGGAAGATGCAGGAGCTTGACTTCTGTACCCCCACTGCCTTGCCATCTCACACAGAGGTTCAGGCTATAGGACAAAAGGAATGGGGAGGTACAGACTTCAGCAGCCTGGCTTAGTGTCCCCTTCTCTCATCACCCACAGGGGGACACCGGAGGCCCCCTTGTGTGTAACAATGTGGCTCAGGGCATTGTCTCCTATGGAAGAAGCATTGGGGCTCCTCCAACAGTCTTCACCAGGATTGCTCGCTTCCTGCCCTGGATAAATAATACAATGAGACAATCTGAACATAAGGGATCACACTGAGACCCCCTTACCCCCTCTGACTGTCTGTTCTTTAGGATGGAATCAGCTCCAGTGGGGTTGCCAAAGCTTTAATAAATGTCCATGTCTAGAGTGCAAATAACTGATTTCTCATGTTATAAATATCATTCTGCACAAATGTATTCAGGACTGAGTCTGAGCTCTCCAGGAAAAACGGAGTCCTTTATTTTCCCAGGACAAAGGAACCTCCCACAATCCATCCCTGGGGACAGGATGACCTACTTCCCTCCTCAGAGTCATCCATTCACCATCTCCCCCTCCCCACACAGCTTTGGGGGTTAATGGAAGGCCACCTGTCTCAGGGCAGGCTCCCTGCCCTTCTTCACACTAGCAGGGACTCCCCTACCACATATTAAGGTATACCCTAAACTCTGCCACTGGTGTGTGTAGCACAGGCTGACCAAAGGGCAAGAATTGAAATTTCATTCAAGGTTCAATTTTTTTATTATTGTTCAATTACAATTGTCTCCATTTTCCCCTGTTACTCTCCCCTGCCCTACTCATTTCACCTCCCACATTCAATCTCCCCCCGTTGTCATTGTCCATGAGTCATTTATACATGTTCCTTAATGACACTTCCCCTTCTTTCCCTTATTACCCCCTCCCCGAAACTCTGGTCCCTGCCAGTTTGTTTTTTATTTCCATGTCTCTGGTTCTGTTTTGCTCACTTGTGTTGTTTTTGTTGTTGTTGTTGTTGTTGTTGTTGTTGTTGTTGTTGTTGATTAGGTTCTATGTATATGTGAGATCATATGGTATTTGTCTTTCACTACCTGGCTTATTTCACTTAGCATAATGCTCTCCAGTTCCCTCCATGCTATCTCAAGGGTAGGAGCTCCTTCTTTCTTTCTGCTGTGTAATATTCCGTTGTATAAATGTACCACAGTTTTTTAATCCTCTCATTTAGTGATGGGCACTTAAGTTGCTTCCAGTACTTGGCTGCTGTAAATAACACTGCTATGAATACTGGGGTGCATAGGTTCTAATATGTGGCAAAGGTGGCATCTCAAATCATTGGGAAACAATGAACTTTTAATACATGATGTTAGAACAACTTGATAGTTTGGGAGGGGGGATAAAACTGGACATTCTCCTCACACCATAAGCCAAAGTAACTCTCAAATGGATCAGAGATATAAATGTAAAAAGATAGCTCTGGCCAGGTAGGTCAGTTGGTTGGAGCATCGTCCCAACACACCAAGGTTGAATGTTTGTCCCACATTAGGGCACATACAAAAACCAACCAATGAGTTCAAAAATAAGTGAAACAACAAGATCAATGTCTCTCTCTCTCTCTTTCTGTCTCTCTCTCAAAATCAATATATAAAAAATATTTTAATGTAAAAAGCTAAACCATACAAGTTTTAGAAGAAAGAATAAGATCTGCTTGCTCAAAAAATAGCTAATGAACACCCATGTTCACAGCAGTACTACTAGTCACATGGCCAAGAGGTGGAAACAAACCAAGTGTCCATCTATAGCCAGAGTCCTTCTTCCAAACCCTGATGCAACTAAGCCCCACTGCTCTATAGACCAGTCATCATTTTCAATGAGTAGGGGGTGTGCTCCTGTTTTCACCTCTAAACTTACAACAAACTCAAACCAAATGTTGATGACAATAGCATGACTTTTACCCTAAAGGTTTGCCCAAGGCTGTCCACATCAACATTACATTCAAACAAAAGATTACTGAAGTCACATAACCTAAAATCATGCTGTAAACACATTCTTTTCATGACTGTACAGAACCAGCTAGGAGGTTCTTCTATGCCCATCAAAATGTCAATCTTTCCTCAAAGTGTGACATTTACCACCTGAACCCTGCAGTTCCCCCACTCTAAATGGAATTTTCACTGAACACATATCAAATCTAGCTGGCTACAAACAGAAATGCTTTGGTAAGTTAGACCATTATTTTACGGGAATTTCTTATCAGAAAGTCGTTTGCCTAATATTCAGTGTAAGCCATTTATCAACAAAATTTTAATCAATATACATCAGTCATTCTCTCAATATTTGCTACCGCCTAATCAACCATAGGAATTCTATTGTTTGCATGTTCTGGGGGATAGCAGTCTCATTATTAATAGGTTACATCAGCAAATGGGAAGAATACCTGATGGTGGGGCTGGGAAGGTTAGAAGGTGGCAGAGTCCCCATCCAACCCTTACTCTCTGTGATGTGTACTGAGAGTCCCAGAGCACCACCGAGTCTCAGGACCAGTCCCCAGGAAACACCCAGAGCAGACCCACCTCACTTCCATGTCTTTGCTGACACTCAGCATTTCTGAGGCAGCCTCCAGCTGCCCTGATGAAAGGGTTTCTACACACCTCACAGTGCTCACCTCCAGAAGACAATACCTTTTCTGACCATCCCAGAGCCAGCAACTCCACTCCCCACAGCTCTGCACACCTCCCCACTAAATAACCTTCAGCAGAAGAGCTTTGGAAAGAAAGTGTTTTCAAGACACATTGAAACTAGTGCAAAAGGACACAGTTCCTCCCACTTTCTTTCTCCAGGTACTGACTGTGCATTAGAGGCCTTACTGACTGGACTGAAAAGTTATAAAACCATAACAAGCTCAGGTGCAGGAACCTCACATGGAACCTCTCTCTCAACCCAACAGCCAAGGCAGACTTCCAGTCTACATAGGCTACAGTCTCTGCCCCAGCACAGTGCATCAATGTCAGGAGAAACTGAATGCTGGCTGTTCATCACATTGTAGCAGAAGTGCAAAGGTGTTTGGCGGTGACATTGATAGTAGTGTCTGAGTCTGTCTAGGGAAAAGGTGGGTGCCCCTAGAGAAAGCCATCTGAACTTTGAGTAGGACATAGGGGGCAGCACAGGCCAGTCTCAAATAGCTCATAGAAACCATCTGTGTTACAGAAATGTGAAAATGACTATCAGAAGTACATGGAATCTGCTAAACAAATTATAAATTATTTCAAGATTTTAGGCAGCATGACACCCAGAACAATTAAGAATTCCATATATATAATTGCTTTTTCAAATTTCCACTGAATTTTCTGAAGTACAGTTTTCCAAAGCTACATTATGATCCACTGTATAACAAACTATTAAGCCATTTCAACAGTCCAGAAATTTTACAGTATTTGATTTAGGAGCTGCTGCTATAACTTTGACCATTAGAATGGGTTTCAGAGGTAGCCAGCCTCTAATATGGCCTGAGTGACCCCCACCTCCTGGTATTCACACTGGAGAGTAAAGGCTTTGCTGGCATGACTGTAGTCAGGGAGGCCCCAAATTCCCAGGGCAAGGTAGACCAGAATGACATGAGAACATCAGGATAAACTGCATCATCTTCACTTTTCTTATCTGGAGTCAACAGATGTTACCCATCTGTTGGGTTGCCCATCTGTTGTGGAGGCAACAGATGTTGTGCCCCCAACATCACTGAGGCAGAAGCCACCCAACAGCAAATCTCTGTGGGCAGAGCCATCCCAAATCCTGATGGAGACAAGAGACATGAGCCAGATGCAATGTAAGTGCCCCATGCCTGCTTTTCTGCTTCAGCAGTCAATCAGGTCCCAGCTCCACCCTCTCCTCTAGCCTGACTCATCTGCTGGATCTCAGGTCACTCAGGGGCAGGTACAGGTGCTACAGGAGGGCTCAGTAAACATAGATCCTCCCTGGTTCTAACACCTAACAGAGAAAAGCAGACCATTTGCCATCTCTTGCCTCTCCCAGCTATCTGAACACAAGGATGAAAGACTTTTGCTTTGAGGCCCTTCTTCTTGCACCAGAGCTGGAACTAGGTGATACAGGGGATGAAGTGCAGGGAGGCAAGCTGAGGGGATCTGGATGATGGCAACCATCCAGGCACACTCTGGGAAGTAGAGATGGAGGAATGGCAGGAGCACAGAGCATCATCACTATAACAGCTCTGATCAGCTGTGTGTGAGATGTTGCATGTGGGAAAGTCAAAAGAGAAGAAAGCTGTCGCAGATGTAAGGTGACAGATGTATGCCAGCAGCAACCCAGATGCAAAATGTGCTAGGGGCATCTGGGAAGACTTTTGTGGCAGAAGTGAGTCTGAGACCCAAAGAAAATTCCCCTCTGAGGGGACTGCATCTGGAAGGCCAATTGAGCAGTGCAGGGAACCTGAACAGGGACAGTGAGCTGGGCTAATGGACACTGAGGACCCAAGAGACCTTCATCCCACCAGGACCCCTTTTCTTAGAAAATCACCCACATTTATCTGGCCCAGATTCCCACAGCTGGCCGTTTCATAACCTGTGGATATCAACTGGACTCCTCTTTGTGGTGCCAAAACTCCTGGCAGCTCACCTGGGCGCTGAGTGCTGGAGGACAAGGTGGCAGCATCAGCCCCAACCTTGGGGCTGATCACTCAGCAGCCACAGAACATTTCAATCCAGCATTTCTGGTCACAGCTGGCAGTTTGGTTGTGCTCCTGCCATCCATCAATATATAAAAGGTTAGTGAAGATCAGTCAACTCCTAGGCATGGTACAGGGCCCTGGAGATACAATGGTGAGAATGACAAATGCCTAATGACCCGGTATCAGAGAGACCAGCACAGCCATTCAGCAAGAGGTGAACAGGAACAGGGCTGTCTGGTATTGACACTAACAGGCCATACAGGAGATTTTACTCCTCACACTCCCTTTTCTCCAAAATTCTGGCCACAAGGACACAGAAGATGCTCTGACACCTACTAGAGAGGATGCCCCATGTGGGATTATGAGGTATATCCTGTCTCTTGTCTATAAGCTTGAATCAACCCCTCTGGGCTCCCAAACAACTGTATTTCTCAAGTAAGTGCTGGAATGTAAGTTACCTGAGTATCTTCTCAACTCTATTAGTGTTCCTTGTGAGGTTATTTAACCACAAGACCTGGAACCTCAAGGAGGAAATCACCAAGGCCCCACCTGACAGTCCTTAATTTGGGATAGCAATCACGCATACCATCCTTTTAGTCCAACCATACTCTCCTCCAAGCTAAATATCTATGGTTCCTTATCCATCCTCTTGAAGTGAGAACCCATTCAACTCCCAGGATCCTCTTTAGTGGAAATTCGCCTCAGAGGATAAAGGTGGTTATCTCCAATGCCAGATTCTCTTCAATTCTCTCCACTGTGCTGAGCTAACCTCTCAGGTAATGAACGAAACAGGCCCATTTGGAGAAGAACCCATCTTCCATCCTAGTGAGCTACTTGGGCCTAGGAATGTGTTTTCAGGAGAGAAAGTGGCCAGTATTTCCACTACACCCACCATTCCTCTCAGGACATTGAGTGGGAAGAAAGGCAGAAAACAACACTCAGGTTGGGTCAGTCTTCCATAACTGGGACTGTTTCTTCTTTCCTTGGAAATTAAATCAGACACTTATAACTGGGAATGGAGAGTGATGAGCTACATAAATTTTGCCTATATAACAGTCTTCAATGGGGCCCCGTGGCATGGGTCTATGGAACAGGAGAGATCAGGTACAGGGAGGACTACTGACACAGTCTGGTTTCACTTCTTTATGGTTCTGCTTACACATCCCAGTTATGTTAGCATTGGAAATTGTGGCCTCCTTCCAAGCATCATGATATTGAGAATAACACTATCTTTATCAGGGCAACGTGGGACCACACAGTGAACTCAAGCACACTTGTTTGGGATCCCTCCTCTGAGAACTGCTCTCTGGCCTGTCTTTATCTTCCTGGTACTCCCTTTAACATCTCATGTCCACTTCCTCCCCAAACTCCACACTGCACCTGCATCCCCAGGATTCTGCAGTTAACTCAAACTACCAAGAAGCTGAATGACTGGGTTCTTCAGCAGCATGTTGTAGGTGAGACTAGTGCTTGGCACTCTTACATGTAAACAAAAAAGCGCTTGGGCTGTCAAACAATGAAAGACTAAAAAGGAGAGGACTGGGTCAGGTGTTGATATTTTAAGAAGTATGCAGGCACTAATCACAAATGCACGGCAATGTGGAGTGATGTTCAGGCCCTTTGATCACCCAGAGTTCAATCAAGGTAGGGAATGACACTTCTGTCCAAGTCCCCAAAAACCTTCTGCAAGCCCAAGGTTTCCCCCTGGTGGATAGTGTCCTGCTATCTTAGCAACTGCCTAAGGATGCAGTGCTTGGAACACCTTCACCATGTAGAGAACACTAACCAGGCTATCTCTGTGACCCATTCTTGGCTCAGTGCTATCTAGGAATTTGCTAAACCCCAGATCTATTGTTAAAAATAATTCACTGAAAGGACAGAAATGAAAACTTCTCCCAAAGGACAATGGTGAGCCCACTTACCTTTCACCAGGATGACTTACTAGGAACTTATTAGAATGCTGAAAATAGGGATAAAACTTTCCATTCTCTTAAGCTAAGAGTGGTTATATATCCCAGGAGCTATCATCTAGGCCAAGAATGGAAGAGCTAGGTAATACTGTGCAAAACAGTACAGCCAAACACTGCAGAATCTGCATTCCTTTCAAGTGCATGTGGAACATTAATCAGTATTGAATATCTGATAAGCCAAAGAATAAGCTGCAACACATTTTTAAGTATTGGATTCATACAGTATTTCTCTGACCCACAATGGATAAGTTATAAATAAAACTAAAAGTATAACTAAAAATTAACCAATATTTTGGAAACAAACTCTGAATAATCCTTGGGTCAAATCTATAAGAGGCATAGATGGATGGGACAGACAGCTATCAGAGGGGAGGAGGGAAGGGGAGAGTGGATGAAAGAAGGTGAAGAGATTAACCAAAGAACGTATATGCATGACCCATTGACACAGATGATAGTGTGGATACGGCCTGGGCAGGGATAGGGGTGGGGGTGGCAAGGGTGAAAGGAAGGCTGGCAAAGTAGAGGAAAGCAGGGACATCTGTAACACTAAAAACAATAAAAATAAAGTAAAAATAAGTAATCAAATGCACAAGGAAATTTTGTAAATATGCAAGAAGGGCACGAAACTAATAGGCAAAAAGCAAAGAATGTGAATATGTAATTCACAGCATGAAAATCTCAAGTGGCTAAACAGTATATGAGGGATGCTCAGTTGTCAGAAGAAAATAAAATTAAAATAATCAGATACTATTTTACATCCACAGAGTTTTCTTTTTAAAAAAGCATAAAATGGTGTGCAGAATGTGAAAAAAAAAAGGAACTTCAGGGGAAACAAAGAATGTTTGTTTATCAAAAGACAAGAGGGTGAGAATACAAACCACAAAATAGGAGAAATCATTTGCAATGCATATATTTGGCAAAGGACTCATATCCAGAATATATAAAAACTTTTACAAACCAATAAGCTAGATATAGGCAATGTAATTTTTTTAATGAGCAAAATATTAAACACACACTTTACAAACCAGGATATTAAATGGCCAATAAGCAAGAAAAACATTGTTCGACAGCATTAGTTCAGGGAAATACAAATTGAAAATTGCATTAAGATACCACTACACAGCCACCAAAGTGGCTAAAATAAAAAGTTCTGACCATAGCAAGTGTTAGCAAGTTATGTACCATCAACACCAAACCTTTCATACACTACTGATGAGAGAAAGACAATCATGTTGGACCAAATGTTTTGCTTAATTTATGTTTATGTTGAGCACAGCAATCATATTTTAAATACACATTCAACAGAAATGCACACATGTGTGTACCAAAGGTATGAATATGAAAGTTCATAGCAGATTTATTCCCAATAGCAAGAACTGGAAATAACACAAATTCTAATATCCAGCAGAATGCACATATAAATTGTAGAATCACCACAATGGAACACTAATCATCAATAAGAATGAAGAAACACCCTTCTACATGACAACACAGATGAGTCTTTAAAAACATAGCTTGAATGAAAGAAGCCAGACACTAAAAGGTGTATACTGTCTGACTCTATTTATATAAAGTTTTAAGTAAATAGGCAAAATTAATCTAAGATGATGGAAGTCAAGGCAAAGATTACATTTAGGGAAAAGAAAGGTAGTCTCTGGGAAGGTCACAAAGAAACTTCTGGGGCACTGGCAACAGTTTTTATGTCAGTGCCATACAGTTTTGATTACTACAGTTTGCAAGAGAGTTTGAAGTCAGGAATTGTGCTGCCTTCAACTTTGTTCTTTCTCAGAATTTCTTTGGCTATTTGGGATGTTCTGTTGTTCCATACAAATTTTAGGATTGTTTGTTCTACTTCTATGAAAAGTATCAGTGGAGTCACATGAGTTCTTTAATATTTTGGAAATAAAACCCTTGTCACAGGTATCACTGGCAAACGTACTTTCTAACATGGTTGGTTCCCTTTTCATTTTGCTGATTGTTTCTTTAGCCATGCAGAAGCTTTTCAAATAGCCCATTGATGAAGTCCCATTTGTTTATTCTTCCCTTTATGTCCCTTGCTCTAGGGAACATTTATAAATAGAGACAACTGTACTTGAACAACAATAAAAAAAAAGTTTAAAAAAAAAAGAACTCACACTACTCCACTCCAGGAAGACAAACAATCTAATTAAAAAATGGGCAAAGGACCTGAACAGACACTTCTCCAAGGAGGACATACAGAAAGCCCACAGACATATGAAAGGATAATGAGCTTCACTAGCCATCAGAGAAATGCAAATCAAATCCACAATGAGATACCACTTCACACCAGTCAGAATGGCCATCACTAACACAGCAACAAACAGTAAGTGCTGGGGAAGTTGTGAAGAAAAGGGAACCCTAGTACATTGTTGGTGGGAATGCAGACTGATGCTGCCACTTGGAAAACACTATGGAATTTCCTCAGAAGCCTAAACATGGAACTGCCTCTTGACCTGGCAATCCCACTGCTGGGATCATATCCTAAGAACCCTGAAACACTAATTCAAAAGAATCTATGCACCCCAATGTTCATAGCAGCACAATTTACAATAGCCAAGTACTGGAAGCAACCTAGGGATCCATCAGTAAATGAGTGGATCAAAAAACTGTGGTAACATTTACACATGAAATACTACTCAGCAGAAAGAAAGAAAGAGCTCCAACCCTTCGCAACAGCATGGATGGAACTGTAGAGCATTATGCTAAGTGAAATAATCTAGGCGGTGAAAGAAAAGTATCATATGTTCTCACCTTTAAGTGGAACCTAATCAACAAAACAAACAAGCAAGCAAAATAGAACTGGAGACACTGAAATAAAGAACAAACTGACAGTAACCAGACGGGACAGGGAAGGGTGATAACGGGGGAAAGGGAGAAGGGTCAAGTCAAGGAACCTGTATAAAGGACCCATGGACAAAGTCAAAGGTGGGAAGGATTGAGGGTGGGAGGTGGGGGTGGGTGGGGCAGGGAAAAGTGGTGGTGGGGGAATGGAGACAACTGTACCAAACAACAATTTAAAAAACTGAAAAAAAAAGAAAAATATCATTGGAATTTTGAGGAAATACATTGAATCTATAGAAGTCTTTGAATAATATGGCTATTTTAACAATATTAAATCTTCAAACCCATTAACATTGGATAATTTTCC
This sequence comes from Phyllostomus hastatus, assembly GCF_019186645.2. Taxonomy (NCBI): domain Eukaryota; kingdom Metazoa; phylum Chordata; class Mammalia; order Chiroptera; family Phyllostomidae; genus Phyllostomus; species Phyllostomus hastatus. Next base: position 1,727,204 of record NW_025333860.1, on the reverse strand, counting down.
ATTTGTTTATCTTCTTCAGTTTCTCTCATTTAACTTAGTTTTCATTGTAAGGATATTTCACTACCCTGGTTAAATTTATTCCTAAGTATTTTATTGTTTTTTATGCTATTGTGAATGGGTAGTTTATTTCTTTTTCAGATATTTCATTATTAGCATACAGAAATTTCTGATAATGTGAGTGAATGAGTGAGTGAGCGGATATACCCAGAACCCAGAGGAATGCAGAATTTTGATATCCAGACTGACACAAGTGTTGTCATTGAAAGGCTTGTATGATAGTAGGAGAAAAGGAATAGAAGCTCGACACTGGGGGAGAGAGTGCCATTCATGTTTCATGTCATTACCACAAATTCAGACTAAATTAAAAAATGGGGTGGGAGGGGACCATGAAATCAGGGAGGAGTTAACAACTGGAAGAACACACAGAAATAATGGCACATGAGGTCCCAGAACACAAAAATGAGGATGCAATTAACTACCCCAGCCCTCAGTTTCCCAAGCATAACAAAAACCACAGCATAAGATTCAACAAAGCTGGGAAACCAAGGGCACAGACCCCCTGTTTCTCTGGAAACAAAGTAGAGGGCCCCAGAATCTGTCAGACATTATCAGAGGATTGGGGCAGGCGGGAGACTGTTCTAAGTGCTAGAAGGTGCTTTTTAGTTCCTTCGGCTACTTAGAGTGCTGGCTAAATCTGGTTAACAAACTCCTGGAAGAAGTAAGTGACCTTGGGAGCTAGTAATGCTGATACCAATTAACTTTCAGTACTGACTATGCCTGATGCTCTACAAAAAACAATTCTCTTATTTAATCCTCACCATTCTTATGCCCATTTTACAGATGAGTGGGGACAGGGCTAAGAGACATAAAGAAACTTGCCCCAAATCACTAAGCTAATAAGGGATGGCACAAGAATTCCAACACAGTCTGACTGCAGAGCTCTTGACTATGTACTTAATCCACCTAGCTCTGTACGGTATAGACAGACTTCTGTAAAAAGAGGATAACTACTGCCCAAGCCTCGACAATGCGACTTTTGCATTTAACTCAGAGATATTTGCCCTGGGAGATCTACCCCTCTCTCCCCTTTATGGCATTCATCTTACAAGCGCTGAAAAGTCAGTCCTTCACAAGAGACCTTCCCACCACCATAGCAGCATCAATAGACTAGCCAAATGTTCTATTGTACTTTATATCAATTATAGATAGCATCTAGGAGAAGGAGAAAGATATTCTGGATGGTTGTGTTAAGATGAAAGGAAATGCAGGAATAAGTAGCAATTTAAAGGAAGAATCGTTACCTAGGAAAACATTGGTTTCAGAACCTGAAGGCTAAATGAAAAGTCTTGAGTAACATACCTCCCCACACCCATCCCCACGCCCCACCAACTAATTGAAACCACAGATAGAAGACCATAAAAGATATCTTGGACCTGGGCCCTGTGACTCTTGCCACACTAGCTCAGCACAGCTGCCCCGCTCCATTCCTGGCAGCAACCACAAATCAAACTATTTTGATATAGTCACATGGAAAGGACAGTTGGTGTTACACAGGCCTCCTGTAATATCCCACCAGATATGAGAAGATTGCCAAAGACAGATTTGATTCTAAGATGCGTAGAACTATTCATTGCAGGCCACCCATGGTTTTTGCTGGTAGAGAGACTGGCTACATCACAAAGTATATAAGAGAAGCACCTCAGATTTAAGGAACTTTACCCAAACCCATGAGGAAAGGATGGCTTAAGGAAAGCCTAATGTGACCAGTGGACCAATGGAGAAGTTTGTGAAAGGAGATGAGACAGAACAGTGAACAACACAAGACCAGCTGTTGTCAGATCTGCAAAGAGCTTACAACAGAAGCCAGAGAGCAGCCCTAGCTGGCATGGCTCAGTGGATTGAGTGTGGCCTGTAAACCAAAGGGTCACTGGCTCGATTCCCAGACAGGGCACATGCTTGAGTTGTGGGCCAGGTCCCCAGTAGGGGACATGCAAGAGGCAACCTCACGTTGATGTTTCTCTCCCTCTCTTTCTTCTTCCCTTCCCCTCTCTCTAAAAATAAATTAAAAAGACAACGAAGAAAAAGAAGCCAGAAATCAAAATAAGAACACATGTCCTGCCATGTATCACCTCCAAGAAAGTGGAATCCACTTTCCCTCGACATTTTACTTCCCTGGCTACTTTATTCCTATAACCTTCAAGCAAGAACATTGAACAACAATTTTAAAAAATGTATAAAATAAAATAAAAAAACACAATAGACCCAGATGTTCTCAGGCATGCAGGAGAGAGCCCAGAAATCCTACACCTAACAACTAAGTACAATAAATATTAAAACAAAGCAAAATTTTCAAGTAAAGCTAAATATCAGAGAACTTCAAATGGACTCCAGCTAAAGTACAAAAAAAAACAAATCATCCAGTCCCTATCCTACGCAGTGTCCTTGAGAAGGCCTGCTAATACATGAAACAAGGTGTGTGGTGTTCAGCTAAGTGCCAAAATAAAATTCAGAAAGTGGGGTTAAAACCACAAAAGTATATGTATAATGTATTGTTTCTACACTAGTAAAAAGACAAAGGAAAATATTTAAAAACTTAATCACTTACAAAAGCAGACAGGAGAGAAGGAAAAAAATACAGACTATAAAATAATTTAGTATAATAATTCAAAATATAACAGCAGTTAAAGAAACTGTAGCCTGGCTGGCATAGCTCAGTGGATTGAGCATGGGCTGCGAACCAAAGTGTCCCAGGTTCGATTCCCAGTCAGGGTACATGCCTGGGTTGCAGGCCATGACCCCCAGCAACCGCACATTGATGTTTCTCTCTCTTCTCTCTTTCTCCCTCCCTTCCCTCTCTAAAAAATAAATAAATAAAATTTTAAAAAATTTAAAAAAAAGAAATTGTAAATGAACTTAACACTTAACATAAAAGATAAATATCATCAGATTTGGAAAACAAATCCAGCTAAATATTTGCTTACTCTCAAGAATGTTAAAAGGTTGGAAATGAAAGGATGAAAAAAAGATATACCCGGTAGACACAGACCAAAACAGACCTGATGAGATTATATTAAAACCAGACTATTTGTTTTTCTAAAAAGCATTACAGAGGATTGTTTCCATATATAAAGACAAAAGTTAGAAATCTCTAGGAAAATTCAATTCTAAATATGCCTCTAATAAAAGCAATAATTCAAAATAGATATATCAAAAACTAGAAATGAAGTTTCAAACCAATGATCTAAGAAAGAACTCACCATAAGAAGCTACAAAAAGAACCCTCGGAATAATAAGAACAAAAAACAAGAATTAAAAATTAGAAAACAATAGAGAAAATTAATGAAAGCAAAGTTGGTTATTTGAGATCAATTCAATTGATAAATCTCTAGGCAGTCTGATCAGTAAAAAAGAGAAAGAGAGCCCACATTTCAAGACAACACAGTATCAGCAATGAGAGAAGCAATGGTGCTAGAGATTCTACAGCTATTAAAAAGGATAATATGGGCTCTGGTTGTTGTGGCTCAGTTGGTTGGATCATTGTCCTGTAACCAAAAGGTTGAGGATTAGATTCCTGGTCAGGGCACATGCCTGGGTTGTGGGTTCTACCCCACTACCTGTGTGCATACAGGAGGCAGCCTGTTGATATTTCTCTCTCTCCCTTCCACTCTCTCTAAAAACCAATGAAAAAATGTCTCCTAGTGAGGGGTATTTTAAAGGATAATATGGTAATATTATGAATAACTTTATGCTGTAATTTTGACCAACTTGGTGAAATGGACAGATTCCTTAAAAGACATAAACTATCAAACTTATTCAAAAAATGTGTTCTTTAGAGTACTATATCATGTAATTACACATCTTCCTTCAAACAAAGCTTCTGACCCAGAAGACTTCACTGGTGAATTCTATCAAATATTGAAAAAAAAAACAGTACTACCAATTCTACCAAAACTTCTTTAAAAATAGAATAGGAGGGCTCATTTTCAAACATATTCTTTGAGGTCAGTATCACCCTGATACCAAAAGCAGACAAACATATAACAACAAAGGAAACAGACAAATATCCCTTGTGAACATTGTATTGAATACTGCTGCAAAACAAATTAATGACCAAAGGAGGTATAACATCTCAACTTCACTTAATAAAGGTCTATAACTCAATTTGACCAACTAGGCAAATAGAGCCACTTCAATATGCTTCATCTAATGCACTGACATTAGAATCTCTGCTTAGTTCATCCCATCAAGAAACTCATCCTGGCCCAATTTTACCACCTTCCTTCTACCCTACAGAAAAACCCTTAATATCCATGCCCATTCATGTTTCTATTGATATAAATTAGCAAAACTCTTGCAATTGCTTTGATAGACTCTGCAGTTCCTCATGGACCACACTTACCTGTGAGACCCACTGGGACTTGAGACTGGTTATAGATCTATTGTAGAAGCAATAAAGAAGGGTGGGGAGGGGAGCTCAGCAGCCCTGCAAAGTAACTATCTCAGGTGACCCCATTACAGATTATTCAGGCCTGGGAAGACTAAACCTCCTCAGATTGGAAAAAATGGGCTACTCTTATGGCAAAGGAGAGTTGGAGAAATTTAGGGTCTCAAGGTTCCAGTTTCATCAGAATCTCCCCCAAATATGGCCCTACTCCAATTTTCAGAGAGCCAATTAATACTTAACTTTATAAAAGAGACCCTGCCAGGCTGGGAATTCAAAATGTGTTGCAAGCCACCCACAGGATTACACATTGATTTAAACTGAGATATCTCAGACCTGAGGCTACATGAGATAAGAGTTTCTTCTATGGCACTTCCGGCCAAGATGGAGGCATGGGTAGACACACTGTCCCTCCTTGTACAACCAAAATAAGAACCACCACAATTTAAAAACAAAAAACAACCAGTACTGACAGAAAATTGAACTGTATGGAAGTCCAAAAACCAAGGAGTTAAAGTAGACACATTCATCCAGGCCAGTAGGAGGGGCAGAGTTGGGCAGCCAGGACAGAGAGGGCTCGAGGCAAAGTAGTGGTTGGCAGACCCTGGGTGCCCAAGGCAGTGGCTGTGGACCCAGTGAGATGGTGGATTGTGGAGGGGCTCAACATGCAAGGTGGCTGGCAGACCAGATGGTCCCACATTCACGTGCAGATAAAGCAGGTGAAACTGGGGATCAAGACAGACCATACAACCCAGGGTCCCAGCACAGTGAGATAAAGCCTAAAAGCACCGATTGAAAACAACTGTGGGGGTGGAGGTGCTAGGAGAAACTCCCAGCCTCACAGAAGAGTTCGTTGGAGAGACCCACAGGGTCCTAGAATGCACGCAAACCCACCCACATGGGAATCAGCACCAGAAGGGCCCAATTTACTTGAGGGAAGCAGTGGAAGTGACTGAAATCTGGCAGAGAGCAGAACAACCACCATTGTTCCCTCTCGGACCCCTGCCCCACATACAGCATCACAACACAACAACATGGGTTGCCCCACCCCAGGGAACACCTAAGGCTCCACCCCTCACTATGTAACAGGTGCATCAAGACAAAAAAAAAATGGCCCAAATGAAAGAACAGATCAAAGCTCCAGAAAAAATACAACTAGGGGATAAAGAGGTAGCCAACCTATCAGATGCACAGTTCAAAACACTGGTAATCAGGATGCTCACAGAATTGGTTGAATTTGGTCGCAAATTAGATGAAAAAAAAATGAAGGCTATGCTAAATGAAATAAAGGAAAATGTACAGGGAACCAATAGTGATGGGAAGGAAACTGGGACTCAAATCAATGGAGTACACCAGAAGGTAGAAAAAAACATCCAATCATAAAAGAATGAAGAAACAAGAATTCAGAAAAATGAGGAGAGGCTTAGGAACCTCCAGGACATCTTTAAACATTCCAACATCCAAATTAGAGGGGTACCAGAAGGAGAAGAGAAAGAGCAACAAGTGGAAAAATTATTTGAACAAATAATAAAGGAGAACTTCCCCAATCTGGCAAAGGAAATAGACTTCCAGGAAGTCCAGGAAGCTCAGAGAGTCCCAAAGAAGTTGGACCCAAGGAGGAACACACCAAGGCACATCATAATTACATTACCCAAGATTAAACAGAAGGAGAGAATCCTAGAAGCAGCAAGAGAAAAAGAGACAGTTACCTACAAAGGAGTTCCCATGAGACTCAGCTGATTTCTCAAAAGAGACCTTGAAGGCAAGAAGGGGCTAGAAAGAAATATTCCAAGTCATGAAAGGCAAGGTCCTACATCCAAAATTGCTCTATCCAGCAAAGCTTTCATTTAGAATGGAAGGGCAGATAAAGTGCTTCTCAGACAAGGTCAAGTTAAAGGAGTTCATCATCACCAAGCCCCTATTATATGAAATGTGAAAGAGACTTATCTAAGAAAAAGAAAATAAAAAACATGTACAGCAAAATGACAGCAAACTCACAATTATTAACAACCACATCTAAAACAAAAACAAAAACAAAGTAAGCAAATAACTAGAACAGGAACAGAACCACAGAAATGGAGATCACATGGAGAGTTATCAACAGGGGAGTGGGAGGAAGAGAGAGAAGGAAAAGGTACAGAGAATAAGTAGCATAGATGGTAGGTAGAAAATAGACAGGGGAAGGGTAAGAATAGTGTGGGAAATGTAGAAGCCAAAGAACTTATAAGTATGACACATGGACATAAACTAAAGGGGGAGGATGTGGGTGGGAGGGGGTGTGCAGGATGGAGGGGAGTGAAGGGGGGAAAATTAGACAACTGTAATAGCATAATCAAAAATATATTTTTTTAAAAAAGCATTTCTTCTATGATAATCAGAAGATTTGGGGCCCTTACCTGGACCATAATTTAAAACCCAAAGCTCACTGCTTTCTTGTCCAAAGTTCTGTAGTGCAGTCAGAAGCAATCAGCCCCATTAAAGTCCTTATTTCCACTAATATTATCTGTGCCAGCAAATACTTGGTCACCTAAAGTCTTGCCTATGATTACAGATATATATAGGCAATAATTTAAGGAGCAGGTGTGCTACTGTGTGCCATAAACGATCATGTACAACTTCCAACTAATATTCTTCACCACTTACAATTGGGTAATACCTTTAAATATATAGTGGTACCATGGTACTCATCATTAATTCATTCCAGAAGTCGTGACAAGTGTCACAACCAATGAGTACTGAACAATGAAGCCTTTTTCTCTTGTGGGGCAATGCCACAACTCACACAGGTTCTAGCAGGTACGACAAGTCCCGAGCAAGCGCCAAGTGCTACAACATTTTTTTCTCATAAAATGCAATGAGTACAGGGATTGACGTGTTCTGAAGCCAACAAGTACCAAGATATGACTGTGTTTAGATTATAAAACCAAGAGGAGATAGCCCAGGACAATTTATAGAATCTAAGTTTAGGACCCACTTCCAGTACTAATATTTCTATTATTTAGAGTTCAGTTGGGAAAGCAGAGCCACTGTGAGTGATATAAAGTAAGGAAGTTATTAAAAGGATTGTATCTTATAAAATTGTGGGAACTGCTAAAGAAATCCTCTTTGCATTCTTCTTGTTCTCTTTTTGTTTGCTTGTTTGTTTTCACCTTCCAGGAAAGCAGGGTGACATACAAAAAGATCATATTGTACAGTCAAACAGATACATGTTTGACACCTAGTTATGATAGTTATTAGCTAGGAAATCTTTTCAAATTACTCAAAATCTCTGAACCTCAATTTCCTCACTGGTAGAATGGAAACAACAGGACTTCTCAGGGTTGATACGAGGATAAGTGAGGTAAAGCACACACACGTAAAAGCTATTGATTGTATTAGCTCATTGATCCCAAGGTACACAATATTTCACATTTTAACTTCACTATAGCAGGAGTGAGTCCTGTAATAACTGGCATGTTAGTGTCTAATTGAGAACAGTTTTTTCCTTTCTCAGGGCACACAATATAATGAGAACCCAGATAACACCTCAAGTAATGACAACTGCAGATGTCATTTCATTATCAAACCAAATGTGACTCTTAGTGCACAAGTGGAAAACCCCAACATCCCCTACAAAACACAGGTATTCTCCTTCATACATTCCATTTGTTTCTCCATTACTGTACAAACCCTTCATCCCATACCCCTTACTATTCAGATTAGTGGAATGGAAAAGTATGAGTTTTAGAATCTGACATATTATGTTTTCAGTCTTACTGCTGTGTGACATTCTGAGCATCAGTTGAGTGTTCCATTATTGTGTATAATGATGCTTAGCCCCCAAAAATGTTAAAAAGTTAAATGAGAATGCATGGAAAGCCTTCTCAGTTCCAAATATATTGTGGGTATTCCATATCTAATCTGCTGCTGATTATTTGCCTTGAATGAAGGGCTGATCTTCTACATTGGGAAGTGGGGCAAATTCTGGCTCTCAGGCCAAATCCACCTACCATATGTTCTTTTAATTTTTTAAATTTATTTTTACTGATTTTATTGAAAGAGAGAGAGACATCAATTTGTTGTTCTACTCATTTATGCATTCATTGATTGATTCTTGTATGTGCCCTGACCAGGGACCAAACCCACAACCTTGGAGTATGGGTGTTACCAAACAGAGATTGGGATTCTCCTGCCCGCTGCACAAAGGCAAATTCCAGGGGCAGAGGTTTGGTGAAAAAGGAAAGGGGTCATTTATTCAAAAACTACACAATTTTATGCCCTGGCTGGTGTGGCTCAGTGGATTGAGCTCTGGCCTGTGAACCAAAGGGTCACCAGTTCAATTCCTAGTCAGGGCACATGCCTGGGTTGTGGGCCAAGTCCCCAATTGGGGGTGCGTGAGAGACAACCACACATTGTTTCTTTCCCTCTCTTTCTCCCTCCTTTTCCCTCCATCTAAAAATAAATAAATAAAAAAGTGTTTTTAAATACACAATTTTGGAAGAATGGCAGGCTTCTGCCCCAGGTCCCATCCCCTCCAGAACACCCAGAGAAAAACCCCACCAACCTCTTCCAGACAAACCCAAGGCTGCACACAGAGTTCCTTCTCCCATTTTAAAACATTGTCCTTTGGGAAACTGTAGGCAGCTGCTGCACAATCACTCTAGCTGCCCATCACTGTCCGGCCTCAAGCTCCTGCCTGGAGTCTGTGCTCATGGTCTGTACTACCAGCCACTGCCACTTCCCGTGCCGGTGGCCGTGGGGCCTGATGCCTGGCCATGCATCTTCCAGGGCCCGTGGTTCACAAGTGCTCTGGCCCAAACATCCACACTACGGATCCCTGAGGAAGAGAAGGCATGGTCTGGCACCATCTGTGCAGCAGCAGAAGACGCCCCAGCATCCCTCAGGCCACCGCTGGGACACACATCACTGGGGCGTGACCCAGCACTCATACCTGGGCCTCAGCACAAGACTATTCCAACAGGACAAAGTGAAGGAAAGAAAACACATGTTTTTCCCTTCCCCCCATTTAAATCTCCAGGCCCAAAATTCCATGCAGTCTGGAAAGGTTCAGTTCCCCAGCCAATCCTGTCATCCTAGAAGCCAGGACACTGAGGCTCTGACCACAGCTTCAACAGCAGCACAGCAGAGAGGAGAGCTGAAAAAATTTCTGACGAGGAAGATAAGCCAGGCCAGAGTGAATTACAAAATGTGCTTCCTATGATTTCCAGCCCTCCCCCTACTTCTATGACTGGGGTTATAAAGCAGGAGCAAGAGAGGAGAGTGACAGAAGACGCTTACCATGGGCAGCATCACTGGGAAAATGCAGGTCCTACTCCTTTGGTTGGTCTTTCTCTTGCCTCCTGAAGCTGGAGCTGGTGAGTTTGAGGTGTGATTCCCTATTCTCTGGTCCTCAGTTCCTATTCCAAGCTTACTGACCTGAATCAAATAAGAGTCTAAAATGAGAAAGCAAGAACCCATTGCAAGTGTTCCAAGGGGAAATCTCTATCTGGAAGAGTCATACTCTTTCCCAGCAGTTAATGACAGTTGACTTGGCAAAAGAAGTCTTGGATGGAGATAGAATCAGGAAACTTGCTTGGGAAGTACCTCTTCAGCTGCTTTCCTCAAAATATCCACAGTTCTGATTCATGGTCATTCAACTGCTCTCACGTGGAAGAGGTCAGGATCAGGACATGAAGAAATGTTTCAATCACAACTCACAATCAAGACTAGCCATGGTGGTCTGCAAAGTAGGATGAGGACTGACAGGGTGCATTGGGGCAGGGAAAGCCAATAAGAAGGATATGTGGTGGGGCTGAGCTACATTAGAGGTAAGGGTGAGGCTGAGGGTGGGGGTTTGCCTCAGCTTTCAACTCATCTTCCTCAGCCAGTGCTCTGTCTGAAGGCTCAGTTAGCCAATGTTTGGGAACCTGGGCTTTTCTGTTTCAGGGGAGATTATCGGTGGCATTGAGTCCAAGCCCCACTCCCACCCCTACATGGCCTATCTGGAAATCACTAAACAAGATAATGTTAGTGGATGTGGTGGGTTTCTCATAAGTGAAGAATTTGTGGTGACAGCTGCTCATTGTCAAGGAAGGTAAGAAAACTTTGCCTTATTCCCTTTTCATGTGAGGTGTTGTAGGAACCAGAGTTAACACAACTTTCAAGTGGCCTGAGGAAAAATTTTCATGCCCCACTCATATCAAGATGGTCAGTGATGTATACTTGGAGGAACTGGGCCTTTCTGACTAGTCATCTCCATCTCCAGAGGCCACAGCTTTATCATAGGCAGCCCAGGTCAAGACATGCCAATGTTGCCCCTCTCATCCTTGGGCCAGCAAAGCCCTCTCACTTCCGTGTCTGTCAGGGCCTGGCCCTTCCTGAAACAGCTGTGATCCCAGGCTGTGATCCCAGGAAACACCTGTCCTCAGTAAGATACAAGTTCCTCAGCTGGCTCTACGCTGATGAAGAGGGCCTGGTGTCACCTTATTCACAATGGGCCCTTCTCAGGAGACCAACACCTTCTCCTGACTCTCTCTTCCCTCTCAACAGAAATATTACTGTCACTCTTGGAGCTCATGACATGAAACAAGAAGAATCCACATGGCAGAAGCTAGAAGTCAAAAAACAATTTGTTCATCCAGAATACAACAGTGACACCTATCTCAATGACATCATGTTACTGAAGGTGCCATTCTCTTTCTTGGACTTCTTGATTCCCCCTTCTTAATCCTTCCTCTGACCTGTACCTTTCTCATTCTCTCTTCAAACCCACTTCCTTGGGGACCATCCCCATTCCATGTATCACCACCCCCCTGGGAAAATACTCTAGGCCCTGCCCAGGGAGCCTCTACCACACCACACCCACCACTTTCTCTGAGACGGGCAACCATCTACCCTTCCTCCCTCATAGCTACAAACAAAAGCTAAGCTGAACCATGCCGTGAGGACAATACCCCTGCCCACCTGGTCTACCTTTATTCAACCTGGAACAGTATGCCAGGCAACTGGCTGGGGGAGAACAGGAGTGAACGAGCCAACATCAGATACTCTGAGAGAGGCAAAGCTGAAACTCATGAATGCCAAGACCTGCCGCCACTTTCCCTCTTACAATAATAATTTGCAAATCTGTGTGGGTGACCCCATAAAGAAAGGATTACCATACAAGGTACTACATACTTACACTTCCTCCTCATAATCAGTCCCTGGAAGATAAAGTCCTCCTGCAAGGGGGTAAATCAGGAAGTCCCCTAGTATAGTGATTGGTATCTGCATTCATGGGTGTCCAGGATTATGAGAACTGGAATCCTCCTTCTGGGTTCCATCACCCCATACTCAAGTCTTGCCTTTAATCCTCCCAGCTAGTCTCTGTACAGGGATCCAGGAGAGAAAATATAAGGGGGAGGCGGGGTGCCGGATCTAGAGTTTTGGTTCTGAGCCAGAGAAAGAAACAGGATATTAAACTTAAGACCCCTAACTTATGACTCCATGAGGAGTCAGGATTCCTGGCCTGACTATGGGGTATCTTGGGGCTAGCCAGAGTGCTGATAGAACCAGGATGAGAGAACAGGAGAGAAAGATGATCCCTGCTCATGGTCTGCTTTCTCTAACTCACAGGGGGACTCTGGAGGCCCCCTTCTGTGTGCTGGGGTGGCCCAAGGTGTTGTGTCACATGTACATATAAATACAAGGCCTCCTGCTGTCTTCACTCGAATCTCCGCATATTTGTCCTGGATTAATGAAATCTTGGAGAGCGAGTAGCCACAGACGCCTGGTCAGCCTCAAGGAAAATCCCAAAGCCAGAGCTCTCCCTGGGTAGCCCCCAGGTTCCACAGGAGCCTGGCCCCAGCCCAAGCCCTAGGAGACTCCCAGAGGTACCCAAAACCCCTGCTGATTGTATCCCCAGCAAAATTCAATAAAGATGCTGCCTCCAGCATATGTGTGTGACATTCTTTGTCCAACCCAGAGCTTCCCCACAGCTGGTCTGCTCCACAGGGAGAAATGCAGATCTTCCTCTCTAGTGTGAATGAAGAATTACACTGGGCTCCTTTCTTGCCAGATTAATCATCAAGCCTACCAGTTTCCATGTAAGTTGTATGCTGTTATGGATTATTAAAGAAAACATTTTGATCTGTTCAATAGGATTTAACATCCAGAGTAATACTGGCACTGATTGACCTTTTTCCTCCTCTGTCCCCTCTTCTTCCGCTTCCTACTCCCACCCACCCCCTACCACCTCTTCTTTTCTTGCTTCTCTTCTTCCCTCAAACCCCAGACTCAGCCACTGCAATTCAGGGCACACATGTGCCACAGAAAATTCCCCCTGACTGTTTCCAAACACGGTCCCAGGCCTGGGCTATTGATACCTTATGTCCTCATACCCACCTCTGCCTCATGATCATCCCCCTCAATACTGTGTCTATGGTCACAGAAGTATCTGCCAAGTGGGAAAGAAGAAAATTTTTCAAGCACAAGAGTTCAGGATAGTAGGGTGAGAGAGGGATGACCCTTGAAAGTCCTCAGCACAAGTCTGTCTATTGCAGCAGTCACAATGGGGCTATACACAGCTCAGGGCCATTCTGGCCCAGCACAGGGGTCCCCTAGAGCATCAGAGTGAGCCTCATCTCTGAACTATCTCAGAGCCACCTAAATTCATCTGCCAAGGAAGATCTCAAAATAAGAGACCATATGCTGGAATGATAATATAAGGACTTTTTTCTATTTATCTTAACTCATGTTTTATATTTGTATAATTAAATAAAAAATTTTAAATATGAGATAAAAGAAACAGAGACACTATGTAATGTTTGCTTAGGAGACCAGAACCCACACTGAGTTGCAGCTAAAGTCCCATCCACCCTTGACCCTCAGACCCTAAGGACAGCACATCCACAGGGTAGCCCTGTTCCCTGGAACTGGGCAATGGAGATGTAGGGAGAGTACTCAACCTGTCCTTCCAGCCTGGCCCCCAGGGAGTAGCAGGGCAGGTGGAGAGTATCAAGAGCTTGCTTGAGTCCACAGGCTGAAATGGACCCCGAGGGGTTAACAGGGGCCCAGCCACCACAGAAAACCAAACAAGCATCACATGGACCCTTAACGTGGAAAAAGTAGTTGGTGGCTGTCACCCAGATAAGATAAGCATATCATCATTGTCAAAGTGTTAGTTCTGCCATGCGGAGAATAAGTCCACAGAGTGAGTCCGCCTGACCGACACCAAGAGTGATAAAGTCTCAGCATCACAGAGTCAGCAGGAGAAAGTGCCCAGATAAGAGGGCTTTGCCCAAACTCATGGGAAGAGGGCCTATGGACAGCTTAGGCAACACACAAAGAAGTAAGTGCTAAACAGTCACTTCCCCTTGGGATCACAGTTGCTGAGGCCCAGGTCCAAAAGCCCAACAGGCAAGTATCTGTTCCTCCCACCCCACCTCAATGTCAGGCCCTCCTCTGGGAACCTGGGGACTCTTCTCTTGCACCCACAGTTTCCCTGACAACAGTTAGCCTCACATAGTCATGCATGGTGTAGTGGCTTGGCATGTGTATATACTGAAGGAGTTATTATAGGTTGTATTGTGTCCCTAAAATATATATATATATTGAAGTCTTAACTCCCAGTGCTTTAGAATGTAACCTTATTTAGGAAATAGAGTTGTTGCAGAATTAATTAAGATGAGGCCATGCTGGAGTCAAATCCAACACTGGTGTCCTTATAAGAAAAGGAGAGAGCCACACATAGGCAGAAGGCCATGCGAAGACAGGCAGAGATGGTGTGATGCATGTCCAAGCCAAGGACCACCAAGGATTGCCAGCTCTCTCCAGAAGCTGGAGGAGAAGCATGAGAGATTCTTCCTCACAGCCCTCAGCAAGAACCAACTCTGCCAAAACTTTGATCTGAGATTTTCACTATCCAGACTCTGAGAAAATAAATTTCTCTTGTTTTCAGCCACCTAGTTTGTGGTGCTTATTTTCTTCCTCTATATTTCTCCCAAATGTAGTTAGACAGGAGCACTACTGAAAACCCAAATGTAGTTAGACCAAAACACTAGTGAAAATTCCCCAGAAGCACTACTGAAAACAACCTAGGGTAGGTTGGCCCTACCCTATACTGTTGAAACTCTACACTTCCTGTCTCATTAGTCCCACATAAACTTGTCCCTTCACACACCCCTAACAGCCTTACAAAATCATATCTGTGGTTAGGCAGCATTTGCCATTAGGCAAACAAAGGAATGTTCTTGCAACCAAGAATGTAGGATATGGAAAAAAGACTAGGCAGATAAGACACCATTATAAGGCCTCCACATAATAAAGTAATCCCAGTAGAAGGAGAATATCAGGCTATTCTAGAGCTACCTGAAGATAAGTCATTCCAAATCCAGGAACTATACCCTGACAGGAAGCAGGAATGGAGACTGGGAGGAGGGGGGTTGAGCCTACAAACACTGACTTCACCATTGGCAGACACTTAACATCAAGCACACATTATATGAACCCCTGAAATGGAAATAATAGTTGCTGTCTCTCCTGCAGCCCACCAGATAGATAAGATTATCATGGTTATTAATTCTGAGGTACACAAGATGATGATCCAAGGAGCAGGCTGACCTGACTAATGTTGACAGTGATAAGGGGAGTGTGAGGATCAGAGTCTACAGGAGAAACTGCTTCACCAAAATAAAAAGAAGGAACACTCTAGTACTTTCTCTCCTCAAATGCTAGCCTATTGCAGGAATGGCAAATGGAAGCTGGAAATATCTGGGGGCTTCCAGTCAAGAGGGCAGAGTAGGTAAATGCTGTGCTCACCTCCTCCCGTGACCATATCAAAATTACAACTAAACTGCAGAACAACTAACATTGAGAACTGCCTGCACACTGGCTGAACAGAACTCATAACTAAGAAGAAGCCACATAGAGACTGGTAGGAGGGGCTGACACACAGAATCAGCTGGTCCCACACCCATGTGTGCTGGTTAAACATCAGGAGGGATATCTTAGCTGTGGAGTTATCCCTGAGAAGCCAGGAATCCCAGCCTTACACCAGGCTCCCCTGGATTTCAGTGCCAGAAAGAAAAGTCCCCATAACTTCTGGCTGTGATAACCAGAGAAGATCATGGTAGATTGAGAGGGAGGGCTTTCAGGTTCCTAGACATTCCGCTTAAAGGACCAGTGCATGAACTTACTCGCTGATTAACTCACTCTGGGCTCTAGCACTGGGGTGGCAGCTCAAAAGGTGACAGGGATACTCAAGAATACACTGCATTGCCTGGCTGCAGTATGAAGGCTAGGGGAGAGGGCAGTTTTATCCCAAACAGTAGTACTGGCAATAGCCATTGTTTCCATGCTGAGCCCTCACCCTGAGGCACAAGTAAGTGTTATATTTGAGTCTCCATCAACCCAGATAATAGTGTTCTCCCACCTTGGTGACTGGTTCCCTGTGACCATGTCCCACCCAACTTTAGGACCCACCCAAGCCACTTCCAGCGGCTCTTCCATACAAATGGCCTCTCTTGGCTCATGCTGTGGACTTTCCTAACATCTAAGTTTCACAAATCCTAAACAAGCAGCATCTGGCTTCAGCATGCCGTGTACCTCTTGCTAAACAGCCCCAAGCCCAGCACTGGAGGCACTTGGCCTCAGTTCATAGCTTAGCCTCTCACAGGGACCTCCAAGCCCAACACAAGTGGCAAACACCTGCAGATCATTTTGTAGCTCATACCAACTGGCCCCAGGCATGGCATAGGCATCAGCTGACTTTTGCTTACATCTCCCATGAATCCCCAGAACCAATACACCTGGTGACCAGCTTCAGGCCACACCAGAGGACCACCCAACCACCCCTGCAAAAACACACTCAAAATACAGATTTGGCTAGCACCAGGGACCTGCTAACACAAATCTTGCTCCAAAGGGTAGCCATTGCACAACAGATCCTCCACTGTAGTCACGGTCAGTTCTCACAATCATTCAACCTGAGGGTCAATCCCTCCCACTAATGTGCCAACAAAAATCAAGGTTCAAATACAACAAGACACAAAATCTACATAGGGACACACCTGGCACACCCACCTCAGATGACCAGGGAGATTGCACCACTGGGCCCCAGGGAATATACCTCCTACATTAGGCCACTCTACTAAGACTGGGAGAGATAGCAGCTCTTCCTAATACATAGAAATAAATGCAGGGAGGCAGTCAAAATGAGGAGGAAAAAAACCATGTCACAAATGAAAAAACAGAACAAAACTCCAGAAAAAGGAATAAACAAAATGCAGACAAGCAATCTACCAAATGCAGATTTCAAAACACAGGTTTTAAGGATGCTTGGTGATGTCAGTCAGAACTTCTACAAAGAGATAGGAAGTATAAAAATAGAGATAGAAAACATAAAAAAGAACCAGTTAGAAATGAAGGATGCAATCACTGAAATGAGGAATACATTACAAAGAATCAACAATAGAGTAGATGAAGTAGAGGATCAAATCAGTGATTTGGAAGATAAGGTAGCAGAAAACACCTAATCAAGGCAGCAAAAATGAAAAAAGAATCCAAAAAAAATTAGGGTAGTTTAAGGGACCTCTGGGACAACATTAAGTGTAACAATATTCACATCATGGGGTACTACAGGAGAAGAGAGAGAGCAAGGAACTGAACACTTATTTAAAGAAATAATGATGGGAGACTTCCAGCAAGATGGAGGAATAGGTGGATGCACCGTACCTCCTCACACAACCAAGATTAGAACAACAATAATTTACAGACAAAATAACACCCAGAACTGATAGAGGATTTATCTGAATGGAAGTCAGACAGCCAAGAAGTTGAAGTAGACCCGTACATCCAGACTGGTAGGAGAAGACAAGCCGGGCGGGCGCAGGGCTGGTGCAGGTCGGCAGCACACGGAGGTCGGGGAAAATTTGGCGCGAAATCGGCGCGACAGCCATCCGGGGCACAAGAACACAGCGGTGATCCCTGAGTACGCAAGCTGTGGCTGGCAGACCCAGTGAGGCAGCAATTGTGGACCAGGGCAGAGCTCGCAGTCCAGGATCCCAGAGAAGGGTCTGAGGCCAGGAGAACGGAACTACCACCATTGTTCCCTCCCATCCCCGCTCCCACTCCCGCCCCCGCCCCCACATATAATGTCACAATCTAGCAACTGGGGTGCCCAGCCCTGGTGAACACCTAAGGCTCTGCCCCCCACCATAACAAGAGCGACCAGACCGGGGAAAAAAAAGGAGAGACAGGGAAAGGCATGTATCCAACAGAGCAGATCAGTCCCCCAGGACTCATCCTTTTGAGCAACCAAGAAATAGCCAATCTATCAGATGCACAGTTCAAAACACTGGTGATCAGAAAGCTCACGGAATTGGTTGATTTTGGGCGCAATTTAGATGAAAGGATGCAGGTTACCATAAAAGAGATGCAGGAAGATACGCGGAGGAGAGCCAATAGTGAAAGGAAGGAATCTGAGTCTCAAAACAATACAGTGGACCAGAAGGAAGATAGAATCAACCAAGCAGGAAAGCATGATGAAATAAGAATTCAAAAAAATCAAGGAAAAGCTTAAGAGCATCCAGGACACCTTTAAACATTCCAACATCCGAATTATAGGGGTACCAGAATGGGAAGGGGGAAAGCAACAAATTGAGCACGTATTTGAACAAATAATAAAGGAGAACTTCCCCAATCTGGCAAAGGGAACAGTCTTCCAAGAAATCCAAGAAGCTCAGAGAGCCCCAAAGAAGTTGGACCCAAGAAGAAACACACCAAGGCATATCATAATTACATTAGCCAAGGTAAAAACGAAGGAGAGAATCCTAGAAGCAGCAAGAGATAAGGGGACAGTAACCTACAAAGGAGTTCCCATCAGACTGCCAGCTGATTTCCCAAAAGAGACCTTACAGGCAAG
The DNA here is from genome assembly GCF_019186645.2 of Phyllostomus hastatus. NCBI lineage: Eukaryota > Metazoa > Chordata > Mammalia > Chiroptera > Phyllostomidae > Phyllostomus > Phyllostomus hastatus. The sequence goes on along the minus strand of NW_025333860.1, from coordinate 1,708,884 downwards.
AAGGGGCTGGAAAGAAATATTCCAAGTCATGAAAGACAAGGACCTATATCCCACATTACTCTATCCAGCAAAGCTTTCATTTAGAATGGAAGGACAGATAAAGTGCTTCTCAGATAAGGTCAAGTGAAAGGAGTTCATCATCACCAAGCCCTTATTTTATGAAATGTTAAAGGGACTTATCTAAGAAAAAGAAGATAAAGAAAAAAACATGTATAGTAAAAGGACAGCAAACTCACAATTATTAACAACCACACCTAAAGCAAAACCAAAAGAAACTAAGTAAACAATTAGAACAGGAACAGAACCATAGAAATGGAGGGCACATGGAGGGTTAGCAGCAGGGGGGGGGGTGGGAGGAGGAGAGGGGGGAAAAGGTATAGAGAATAAGTAGCATAGAATGTAGGTTGAAAATAGATAGGGGAGGGCAAGAATAGTACAGGAAATGTAGAAGCTAAAGAACTCACAAGTATGACACATGGACATGAACTAAAGGGGGGGAACGTGGGTGGGAGAGGGGGTACAGGGTGGAGGGTAGAGAAGGGGGGAAATGGGACAACTGTAATAGCATAATCAATAAAATATATTTTATAAAAAGGAAATAATGATGGAAAACTACTCTAACCTGGCACAGGAAATAGACATACAAGCCCAGGAAGCACAGTGAGTCCCAAACATGATGAACCCAAAGAGACCCACAGCAAGATATATCATAATTAAAATGCTAAAGTTAAGGACAAAGAGAAAATCTTTTTTTTTTCAGCATCCAAGATCTTTTTAATAACAAGGTGAAATCTGAGTTTAGTTTTTATAGCTGCATGGCCCATGGCCCATGGGCCTCTTGCGGGCTCAGACTTCTGGCTGTTGGATGTACATAGATTTTTGTGTAGCTGTGAAAGGTTCATAGGGCCTTGTCAAAATGCCTATACACTTCTCTGCCCTTGCAAGGACTACAAAGAAAGATGGTGCCACAGCCCTTGGGGGTGTCCAGAGCCAGCTGGTCAAAGGTGAGGATCTTGCTACTGGCCTTCAGGATGCAGCTCTGAGCACAGAGGCTCACACAAAGAGAACACACTTTCAGGTTGGGTACCTCCTGGATATACACATCATCAGTTATAGTTCCTATAAACAGAGTGGTTTTGCCTTCATGACCAGGAAGCTTCATCTTCTGGATCATCCAGGAAAGGGATGGAGGCAACCCATTGCTGCAACCTATGAATAATCTCTTCAGCACCATTTGGCTGAAGGTGGAGTTGACTCATCTGTCCATAAACCTGTATAGCTTAACCAACAGCCTTAGGTAGATGGCCTGGCTCTTGGGCTCCTTGAGCCAAACCTTTCAGTCTTTGCTGTGGCAGATTTCAACCCCCATGATGGTACCTTCTGCTTGACCAGATCCAGAAAAGCAACAAAGGGAGAATCCTAAAAGCAGCAAGAGAAAAGCAGTTAGTTACCTACGAGGGAGCTCCCATAGGACTGTCAATTGATTTCTCAACACAAACTTTGCAGGCCAGGAAGGATTGGCACAAAATATTTGAAGTGATAAAAAGCAAAGACCTATGACCAAAATTACTCTACCCAGAAGCTGTCATTTAGAATCGAAGGACAGATAAATAGCTTTCCAAACAAGAAAAAGCAAAAGGAGTTCATCACCACCAAACCAGTATTACAAGAAATGTTAAAGGAATTTCTTGAAGAAGAGGAAAGAATAAAAAGATAAAAAATATGAAAATAGTAAAATGGCAATAACTATCTATAAACAATTACTATAAATGTAAACAGTTAAATGCTTCAGCCAAAAGTTACAAGGTGGTTGATGGATATGAAGACAATACCCTTACATATGCTGTCTACAAAAGACTCATTTCAGATCAAAAGACACACGGAGACCAAAAGTAAAAGGATGGAAAAAGATATTTCATGAAAATTTAAAAAAAGAAAAACAACTCAGCAACGCTTATACCAGACCTTAAAACAAGGGCTACAATAAGAGACAAAAAAGGACCCAGCAGTTCCATTTCTGGGTACTTATCCAAAGAAATTCAAAACACTAATTCAAAGAGGCATATGCATCCATATGTTCACTGCAGCAGTATTTACAATAGCCAAGATATGGAAGCAACCTAAGTGTCCATGAATAGATGAATAAAGAAGTGGTGCATATATTCAATGAAATATGAATCAGACATAAGAAAAAAAGGATGAAATCTTGCCATCTGCAACAACATGGATGGACCTACAGGTTATTGTGCTGAGTGAAATGAGTCAGAGAAAGACAAATGCAATATGATTTCACATATATGTGGAGTCTAAACAAAACAAACAAACAAACAAACAAAACAGAAACAAATTCACAGATACAGAGAACATTTTGATGGTTGCCAGATGGGAGGGGGGTAATGGAGTGGGTGAAAAAAGGGAAGGCATTAAGATTTACAAACTGATAGTTACAATATAATCATGGGGGTATAAAGTGCAGCATAGGGAATACAGTCAATAATATTTCAATAACTACATATGGTGTCAGATTTTATTGGGGTGATCACTTCATAGGATATATAAATGTCTAATACTATATTGTAAACCTGAAACTAATATAATGTTGTATATCAACTGTAATTAGAAATAAAAATTATTTTTTAAAATGTTATTTGACTTCAAATAAATATTTATGAAGATGAAAAAATAAACTTTAAATATCAGAAACTCCAAAAGAACAAGATTGGGGATCAGAAAACCTGGGACAGAAATGATCACACACAACCATGAAGCATCTTGTCTCCAAACCAAAACTTGAGGTAATCACCCAGGACCTCTCCATTCATGATCCCCCTGGATTCTCTGTCCACTGAAAGAATTGTGCACAGTGCAGTGATTCAAAAAGGAACTAGTGTGTTCAGAGTTGAGGCAAGAACATAGTAAAATAAATCAGCTTATATCCTTGAAATTCCTTTACAGATGCTGAATGGAAGTTAGCAGCAGTTAAATTTATACTTTACATTTAGAAAAACTCGTTCAGCAACATCAACTACAGAAACAGGCAGAAGTTATTGCAAAAGCAAGCAGAGTAAGCTCCATCCTGGCTTCAGGAAAATGTGGCCAATACCATAAAGGATGTTCTGTCCCTGGTCCATTGCACTGCTGTCTCAATCTGATGCAAGGTGGCATGAGCCTGTGCCATCAGTTGTCCTTCATCCACAGTATTTTTTAATACATTGATTTTTAGAGAGAGGGAGAGAACAAAACATCAATTTGCTATTTCACTCATTCATACATTAATTGGTGATTCCTGTAAAAACCCTGACCAGAAATCAAACCCACAACTTTGGCATATCAGGACAATGCTCTAACCAGCTGAGCTATCCATAGTATTTCCTATATGAGACTTAAACATTTACAAAAGCTTATAGGTGTTGTATCTCTACATGGCAACTTAAAGGTTAAAACAATTTTTATACACATGCTCAATCAAAAAAGACACAGCCAACCTGGCTGGCGTAGCTCAGTGGATTGAGCGCGGGCTGCGAACCAAAGTGTCGCAGGTTCGATTCCCAGTCAGGGTACATGCATGGGTTGCAGGCCATGACCCCCAGCAACTGCACATTGATGCATTGATGTTTCTCTCTCTCTTTCTCTCTCTCTCTCTCTCTCTCTCTCTCTCTCTCTCTCTCTCTCTCTCCCCCCCTTCCCTCTCTAAAAAATAAATAAATAAAATCTAAAAAAAAAAAAACAGCCAATTACTCAGAAACATTAAAGTAACAACCTGGCAGCCTGAAGTGAAATGAATAGAAAGAAGATGCTGTTCAAAGCAGGGCATAACTGAAGTCTATTTATCTGACTGATCTGTAATGTGTTTATGGGAATTTAGAGAAAGTACGATCTTCTTTGATCAGACAAGTAGAAAGCCTCAATGAGGACATATGCATCATTTACCCATCAAGTGGCTATATGGCAGCACAAGTTATAACACAATTAAAGGAACAAAACCAACATTTATTAAGGACCAACCACGTGGCATTTTACATTTAACACCATATTCAGTTCTCCAGAAACCCTGTTTCACATCACTCTTCATATTTTACAGTTGCAGTTAACTAATGCTGAGAACTTAAGGGCTTGTCCTAAGTCAGACAGATAAGGGGAAGAAGCATGATACAAGCTTGCCCCATCTAACTGCAAAAGCAGCTGAATCTCTCAAATGTCAAAGTGAAAAATGGCACAGATAATAAATATTTCAGGAACTCAGAGAAGGGATGATCCCTCTGCATTATAGTGGCTAAGGAAATCACTGCCATCAAAATGTCAGTGTTTTTACATCAAGTTCAAACCTCTCCTTTCCACTAATCATGAATCCTAAACAAGACTTCATGTAACATCTACTTTAAGTGTCTCCAGCAAATAGGAAATCATTTACCTCTCCTAACCACACAATCATGTTGTAACAACTGATTATTAGTAAATTCTTCTTTATACCAGTTCAACTTCTGTTTGCCAGATGCTTCAGAATTCAATCTGGAAGCAACCTGACCAGAAACAATGTCTGAACTACACTGTGAGACTATTCAGCAAAGTTCTCACTGCCCGTTGGCTTGCACCAGGCACCTGAACCACGACTAATTCCTCCCCTGAAGACAGATCCCTCTGCAATTCACCCTCACCAGAAAAATTATAATTCCACATAATGCCCTCTACCTTGTTACCCCTTCTAAATCAAATCTACACACATTCATCTGATTGGCAGTCTCATTACATGGCCCTCGATGCAAGAAAATCGAAGAGAACTTCCAGTCAAGACAGCAATATAGGTAAACACACCTCACCTCCTCGCACAACCACTCAAAATTACAACTAAACTATAGAACAACCATCACTCAGAACCATCAGAAATCAAGATGAATGGAAGTCTGACAACTATGGCATTATAGAAACCACATGCATCCAGACTAGAAAGAGGGGTGGAGACATGGAATGGACTAGTCCTACACTCATGTGTGGTGGATAAAAACTTGGGAGGGATATCTCAGGAGAGAGGGGTCCCAATCCCAAACCAGGCCCTCCAGTCCAGAGTTCCAGTGCCAGGATAATAAGTCCCCACAACTTATGGCTGCAAAAGCCAGCAGGGATTGAGTTGGTGGAAGAAACTTCTGGAATCCCAAGCAGTTCCTCTTAAAGAACTCAAATAATGACTAACTCATATTTACTCCCTCTGAGCTCCAGCACCAGGGTAGCAGCTTAAGAGCCAGAAGTGGCTCTTAAGGGATGGAGGAACTGAATTGCCTGGAATCAAGGAGAAAGCCAGGGGACAGCTTTTTCCCAGACAGGAAGGTGAGCAGAGGCCATTGTCCCTTTTCTGAATCCTCCCCCAATAGAGCCACAGAATCAGCAGGTAGATGCCCTATCTGAGACTCCATCAACCTGGCTAACACTGTTTGCCCCACCCTAGACATCTCCTAAGACTCCATCCCACCCAAAACATGGGCCCTCCAAGTTGTTAGCAGTGACTTTTCCATGTGAATGGCTAGTCTTGGCTCATACTTCACAACTTCCTGAATCCTCTCAAACAAGCATCATCTGGCCTCAATGAGCCCCCAGACCTGATATATCTTGCTAAGTAGCCCAGGCACAGCACTAAAAGCAGTCAGCCTAGATTCACAGCTTGGCTTTGTCTGGGAATCCCCAAGACTCCACCACAAGCAGTAACCTTCTCATATTGTTTTATAGCTCAGGCAGGGTGGAACTGGGCAAAACACAGATGGGAGCTGCCCTTGGCCTGTACCATCTGGGAAACCCCAGAGTCCGTGCACCCAGTGAATAGCTACAGACCATGTCCGAGCACTATCACCCTGCCCCTGCACAGCTGATCCTCCACAGAGGATGGAGGTTGGTGGTCACTGGTCACTGCCAGTCCTTGCAGCTGACTGATGTGGGTAAATCCATCCCATTGACCTGCCAACAGCAATCAACACTCAACTACAAAAGGAGGGTGTACTCAATGCACGTGAAGGATGCACCTCAAGTACCCAGCTTGGGTGACAGGGGAGGCTGTGCCACTGGACCCTACAGGACCTAGTACTTTAGCACAGTACCAAGACAGGAAGTCATAGCAGCTCTACCTATCACACAGAAACCAACACAAGAAGGCTGCCAAAATGAGGAGACAAAGAAACATGGCCCAAATGAAAGAACAGATCAAAACTCCAGAAAAAGAACTAAACAAAATGGAGACAAGCCATCTATCAGATGCAGAGTTCAAAACACTGGTTATAAGGATGGTCAAGGAATTTAGTGAGGACCTCAACAGCATAAAAAAGATCCAGTCAGAAACGAAGGATACACTAATGCAATAAAGAACAACTCAGAGGGAAACAACAGTAGAGTGGATGAAGCCAAGAATCAAATCAATAATTTGCAACATAAGAAAGCAAAATAAAAAAATCAGAACAACAATAAGAAGAAAGAATCCAAAACAAACAAGGATAGTATAACCAGCCTCTGGGAAAGCTTCAAGCATTCCAACATTCACATAATAGAGGTACCAGAAGGAGAAGAAAAAGAGCAAGAAAAGGAGAATGAAAACCTAACTTTAAAAAACATTCTCTAATTTGGTGAAAGAAATAGATATGCCAGTCCAAGGAGCACAGAAAGTCCCAAATAAGATGGATGCAAAGAGGCCCACTCCAAGACATATCATAATTACAATGTCAAAGGTTAAAGATAAAAAGAGAATCTTAAAAGCAGCAAGAGAAAAGAAATTAGTTCCCTACAGGGGAGTTCCCATAAGATTGTCAGCTGATTTCTCAAAAGAAACTTTGCAGGCTAGAAGGGATTGGCAAGAAATATTCAAAGTCATGAAAAGCAGGGACCTACAGCCAATGTTGCTCTATCTAGCAAAGCTATCATTTAGAATGAAAGGGCAGATAAAGAGCTTCTCAGACAAGAAAAAACTAATTGAGTTCATCATCACCAAATCAATATTACATGAAACATTAAAGGGACTTATTTAAGAAAAAGAAGATCAAAACTGTGAACAATAAAATGGCAAAAAGAATACATATCTATCAACAATTGAATCTAAAAATAAACTAAGCAAACCAGAAGAACAAAGACAGAACTATGGATACAGAGAGCATTTTGATGGTTGCCAGATGGGAGGGGGCATGTGGGAACAAGTGAAGAGGTGAGGGGATTAAGAAATACAAATAGGTAGTTACAGAATAGCCATGGGACTGTAAAGTATGGTATAGGAAATGGAGTAGCCACAGAATTTACATGCACGACTGACCCATGGACATGAACAATGATGTGGAGATTGCCTGAGGGAGTGGGTGTTGCTGGATGGAGGAAGGGAAAGGGGGAAAAATTTGGACAACTGTAACAGCATACTCAATAAAATATAATTTTAAAAAAGAAAATAAGAAAAAGGAAGTTGTGGATTCTACCTTAGAAAGGTAAGAACAATAATTGAGAATTCTGCTAATATAGGAAGGACATTCAAAAGACGCTACAGATCCACCACATACATGGCAAATGTCCACTACAATCCATCATTTGGCTGCCCAACATGAACATGCACTCTTTTTCCATACTTAATATTCCCCAAAACAAAAATGTTCTCATTGACCATAACCATCACTATCTTTTGTCCAAAGGAAAATGAGGCTTGGCTCTCCCCAGAAATGAAATAACCCAGTCTCATCAGTTATTACTTTATACTCCAAATTCAGGAACTCTACATGATACCCATTCCACTTCTAATTTAGTCACACTCCCAAACTGATATTCTGCAAACCATAGGCTAAAGTATAAACTTCACCAACAACAATGTACCACATATAAAACAGCAGAAGGAATGCAGAGAAGAGAGAAAAAGGTAAGCTATTGAAATATGTAAATGCACACATGACATGGCAAGGGAGAAACATGATCAGATTGTACAGTTCTCATTTCAGAAATTGGTCACCTGACTGGAGCTACACCTATTCCATTCTCTCGCCCTTAGACGGTGCAGGTGAAACAAAACTTCAGTCTTGGTGGATCTGAACCTTAATGATGCTGTGGAGCAATCGCATGAGCCCTGAACTTCCTACCTCTCAGCTCCTCATTACATGAGTGAAAAATGAATGTCCTTCCTTTGTTTACACCCCTGCTTTTTGGTCTAAGTGGTACAGTGCTACAGGACAAAACTTTTGCAACTCCAGATTTTTCTCTCCTCTGCTAATGGTAGAATGCCAAGTATGGTTACTAGTTTTAGCAGATAAAAATACAGGACTCTCAGGTAAGTTTGAGTTTCAGACAACAATTTTATTATAAGTACGCCTTACTCAATATCGGGGCACACTTCTACTTAAAAAAATGATTTGTTATTCATCTGTAACACAAATTTCACTTGGCATTCTGTATTTTAAACTGGTTAGTTCAAGCACTCCTCAAGCATTAGGAAAATATGTAAATATTCTATTCTAGACAGGATCAGAACTGAGGGCAACAGAGAACTCAGTCAGTATATACTAAGAATTGTATCACCCCAGTTACAAGCCCAAACTGAGACTAAGGTCATGATAGAATGATCTGGGAAGGTATAAGGCCCCTGTGCTTCCCCATCTCTGAACTAAATGCCTTATAACTCTCCAATAGAAATGACATGCCACCATGTTACCCCCACTCTTCACTAGACTCCCTGCTTCCCCAACTCTGCGGAACACAACAGATATGCACTTGAAACCCATTTAAGATAGTTATGATATGTGTGATCTTGGTCATGTTAGTGTGTATGAGTCTCAATTCTACATCTGTAAAATCTTCATAATGGTATTTCCCAAGGTGGTTATGGGGAAAAACCTCAGACACTGACATCTGTGTGCACATATTCTTTTTCAGCAAAAACCACTTTGATTCTTAATGTGAGAGTAGAAAACCCCAGCCCCCGAGAAACGATCATTTTTCTACATCTATACATCACCACTGGCAGAGCAGAAAGGGCCCTTAATTTGGAATCAGGTAAGTCTAATTCTGAACCATAAGCCTGGATAGCAGATAAATAAAATTCATATAATAATACCCACTTTGCAATATTGTGATGAAAATATATCATAGTTATAACAATAAATGATATGCATAGGCTTTCAAAAATGCTAATTCCACCCTGACTGATGTGGCTCAGTGGCCTGAGTGCCAGCCTGCAAACCAAAGGGTCACCAGTTCAATTCCCAGTCAGGGCACATGCCTGGGTTGTAGGCCAGGTCCCCAGTAGGGGGAGCATGAGAGGCAACCACATATTGATGTTTCTCTCCCTTTTTCTCCCTTCCCTTCTCGAAAAATAAGTAAAATCTTTTTTTAAATGCTAGTGCCATTTTCTCTTGTGATAATGTGTGTAAAGTCTTAAAACAGGGTATATTCCCTTCCCCCGTCTACTTTCCTTGGATCTCACTTTTCTTCTGCCAATGAACATTTGATTCAGAGGAAGAGAGAGCCAGATTAATGTTTTCAAATTACAGGTAATAATCCTTTAAATGGATGGTATTCATATTTTAACATGGAATGGAATGGAATGGAATGGAATGGAAACTAAGAGAGGGCACTGTATCTAATAAGGATAAATATTGTTTCCTGAAATTTTTGACTCATTTGTATGTGTATATATTTGTGCTCATGTACTCACATATAACATATATATGGCATTGAGTGTTTTTGCAAAATTTATTTCCTACTATGGGCTATAGCCGTAAAAGTGCATATGCTTCTGAATGCTCAGTGTAACAAATCTCCCCCACCCGTGTTTCTGCTGGGCCTCTAACAAACTGCTCTAACTGGGAAAGACATGATCCCCTTCACTCACCCCACACTCCAGGTAAGGCACCACAGTGCCGAGTTCATCCTGGAAGCCAGCACTTAAGAGCTCAGGCCTCAACTTTACCTCTAACAAAACAAAGGGCAACTCTGGGGGAATTTCTTTCTTTCTTTCTTTCTTTCTTTCTTTCTTTCTTTCTTTCTTTTTTTTTTGAGAGAGAGCGGGGAAGGGAAGGAGAGAAACATCAATGTGTGAAAGAAGCATTGACTGGTTGCCTCTCACATGCCCCATACTAGGGACCTGTCCTGCAACCCAGGCATGTTGCCAGGAATCAAACCGCAAACTTTCGGATTATGGGACAATGTCCAACCCACTGAACCACACCAGTCAGGGCTGTCTTTTCTGATCAAAAAGACAGACAGCTTAGAACAAGAGGGGAAAAAAGAATTTAAAAAAAAACCTGACCACCCAGTTCCTGTAGTTACCAGCCCTGCCCTTTTCTTCCTTGCTGGGAGTTATAAAACTCAAGACTGAAAGACAAAAGCAGCACCTGCCATGGGCAATCTCTCTGAGAAGATGGGCCATCTTCCTCTTCCCCTGCTGTTCTTTCTCCTGTGCTCCAGATCTGAAGCTGGTGAGTCTCGGGGTTCTTCCCTCTGTGAGCTTCAGGATCAGCTCCTAAAACAAAGTTTTGTCTGAATATAGATGACTCTCAAACAGGAGAGGAGCAGGTTCTCTCTTCAAGAGTCCAGAGTAAAGCTTCCCCTTGGAATGCACCCACAGCATCTCTGTAGCCTATGGTAGTTCCCAGGAACAAGGAACCCCCACATTGATTGGGGAAAAGCCCAGAGCAGTTGGGAGGAAAAGGGGTTTCTTCTCTAACATGTGTGACCATGTGTATAAAGTCTTATATTCTCTTCATCCTCTGAGCTTTGGAGCTATACATTAACTTAGAATTTGGTCCTTTTGTGACACAGTTCATGGACTGTGGAGAAAATCAAGACAGCGACCTCAAGAGCTTGTCCTGCATGGTGACAGGAGGGCTGAGGCAGGGGCAGAATGGGAGAATGGGGGAAATCTGAGGGGGAAAATGCCTGAACAGCATCTGAGGCTGGTTGGCTATCATGTCTAAAGGAAGGGATGAGAATTTATGTAGGAGACTGTACCTAGGGAAAACAGACACTAGAGACATCTGAGAGGGAAGATAGGCAGAATACAGGGTGAGGGTGAGATTCATGAAACACACTCTCAACTTTAACCCAACTTGTGCATTCTCTGGAGTGGGTACCAATGCCTGTGTTCAGGCCTTGTGGTTCTCTCTTCCAGGGGAGATCATTGGGGGCACAGAGTGCAAGCCTCACTCTCGCCCCTACATGGCCCACCTGGAAATTGTCATTGCCCAGAATAAAGTAGTGCAATGTGGTGGTTTCCTGATAAGACGGAACTTTGTGCTGACGGCTGCTCACTGTGCAGGAAGGTGAGACAACAGGGTCCTCTTTCTCTCCAAATATCCAGGGTAGCAACCAGAGACTCACCCACGGGGGGGCAGGGGGGGGGCCTGAGGAGGGGCTCGTGGGCCTAGGTCCCTTTAAGGAGAGGCAAGAGTTGGGCTAAGGAAATTGTTCTTGTTAACTGAAAGGATGCCCTGATCCTTAGTCACTAGACACTCAGCTCTCCTACAAAAGAATAGGAGATGCCAACCAAATAACCCTCCCCCAAAAGTAACTCCCCCTCTCCCCAACCCCAACACATAAGATTCTCCACTTACTTCTCAGGGCCCCACCGTTCTCTGAACCACTTCCTCTATGCTCATTCCAAAAACACAGGCCCTTAGTTCTCAGGTACCTGACCTAGCCTTTCCCTGGGAGGCAGGAAACAGAGTCCATCTGAGACTCCACCACCTCTTCCTTTTCTCTGATGTCTCTTGCTGCAGAGGGCTGGCTCTCAAAAGGGCTCCCTGATTTAGGAAGTGCTAACCCTGTCCCCTGGGTCCTCCATGGCCTGCTCAGTCCCCAGCAATTCCTGCGAGTCTTGGAAATTATCTCTGATTCAGGGCTCATGTTTTACTGGGAAAAGCCTTCCCCGAGTAAAACCTCAGCCCCACAAATGCCACAGTGGCACAGGAAAAGGGGAGTGGATAGAGTCTTGTTACCTACTGAGAGACTCCAGTCCCCTTCTCTCAGATAGGGTACATGCCAGGAGAAACCCCAAACCATCACTGCTTCTCTTTGGCCTTCCTCTCTCTCATAACAGGTCTATAACGGTCACCCTTGGAGCCCATAACATAATGGAGAAAGAAGACACATGGCAGAAGCTTGAGGTCATAAAACAATTCCCTCATCCAAAATATGATGACACTCTTATTCTTCATGACATCATGTTACTAAAGGTGAAAATATCTTTCTTCTTCTTCTTTACTTCCTGTACTCTTAGGCTTCTCCTTCAGGTCCTCATTGCCCTGAAACTTTCCTGATCTGCTGCTGGACTACAACCTCCCCCCACCCCCACCCCCGCACAACTCCCCTCTCTGGACGTGACTCCAATATAAAACAACGTGTGCTCTCCCTCCCTGATTGCTTCCAACAGCATCCTAACCCATTTCTAGCATTGACAGCCCCTCATTCCCTTCACAGTTGAATGAGAAAGCCAACCTGACCCTGGCCGTGGGAACACTACCCCTTCCACCCCAGTTCAACTCTGTCCCACCTGGAAGAGTGTGCCGGGCGGCTGGCTGGGGAATAACAGAAGTAGGGAAATCAGGCTCCAACACTCTGCAAGAGGTGAAGCTGAGACTTATGGATACCAAGGCCTGCAGACACTTCCACACTTTTGACCCCAATCTTCAGCTGTGTGTGGGCAATCCCAAAAAGAGAAAATCTGTATTTAAGGTAATCCTTAGACAAGGGTTCTTCTCCACAAATCACTTTTCAAGGTCCAGACATCTTCTGGAATGAGATGGGGTTAAAAAATTGCCAGCCAGTGGCTGGGTTTGAGATCAACGAACTGAGGACACTGGAATTGTCCCTCTGTGGATCCATTCTCCCATGGCCCTGTGCAGTATCTAACCATCCCTCTCAGTCTGCTAAACAGGACATGGGATAACAAGAAGGGGTATCAGACCAAGATGTATAACCCCATGAGGAGCCAGGGCTCCTGGGTCTAACCCTAGGTCTGACTGTGACTGAATTGGAACCCATGGGCAGGAATGGATGACTTCCCTGGCTCACCTTCTTCTCTCTCCCTCTCTCTCTCTCTCTCTCTCTCTCTCTCTCTCTCTTTCTCTCTCTCTCTCTCTCTGCCTTCCTACCACCCCACCCAACCCAGGGAGACTCAGGGGGCCCTCTTCTGTGTGCTGGAGTGGCCCAAGGCATTGTCTCCTATGGACAGCAGAATGCAAAGCCCCCTGCTGTCTTCACCCGGATCTCCCATTACCGGCCCTGGATCAATAAGGTCCTGAAGGAGAATTAACCCTGGAGCTTGGGCCAGCCCAAGATGAAATCTTAACAGGACCTGAGCAGGTTCTCCATGTCAGAAACCAAGGAGCTGCCTTTGATCACTGCGAAAGTCCTGCCACACCCCTAATCCTCAAGACAATTCTTCTACGTTACAAAACTCTCAGTAAACCTCAATAAAGACTCAACTTCCAGTGAGTGTGTGTCTACTCTCTCTAATGTTCTCTTCTCCCTGCACATAGCAACCTGGTGCCCAGCCCAGGCAGCCTACAAGCTTTGAAAGAGGTGGACATACAGGTGTGTAAGAGAAAGGCAGAGAGACAGAGAAAATAATGAAGAAAAAACAGGTAAAGAAAAAAGAGAAAGGGATTCCCTAAGAGGCAGTATTCATATTTCCAATTTAAACAAGAAATTACACCAGATCCTTTCTTGTCTTGATTATCAACCCTATACTAAGATTTATCTTTAGTAATATTCAGGAATCACTAAGAACATTTTAATTTCAAACAAGGTGTACAATATTGCCCTAACTGGTGTGGCTCAGCTGGTTGGGCACAACTCCAAAAAGCAAGGGGCCACCTGTTCGATTCCCGATTGGGGCACATGCCTGGGTTGCAGTTCAGTCCCCAGTAGGGGCATATATGAGCAGCAACCAATCAGTGTTTCTCTCTCACATTGATGTTTCTCTCCCTCTTTTACTCTCTCCCTTTCCCTCTCTCTAAAAATGAATAAATAAAACCTTTTTAAAAAAATAAATAGGTGTGCAATATTTACAGCATCCCTGATCTCATTCTACTTGATTACAGTAGCAACCCCCTCCAACACCATACTGCGACAACCAAAAATGTCTCCAGGCACTGCTAAATGTCCTCCAGGGGATGAGGGGTTAGGGAGGTAAGGAGGGCAGGAATTACCCTCAGTTGAGAACCACTGGTTTAGATACATGATATAGAAAAGGCAGTTAGTACCATATAGGGTCCTCCTTGCAGTCCACCTCAATAAGAAAAGATGTACTATCTGTGGAGCTTTAATCTGAGATGTAGATTATCTCTCATTTGTTGCTGCAAAGCAGATACCTGGAACAAATAAGAGAAGCTATCATCACAAGTTCCACACAAGCAATACCCTGTCACACAGGGCTACACCCAAACCAGCAGAAAGACAAAAGCGTAGAGCCTGCTCAGCACAAACTGTTGCCAGCTGAGGGACTGGCTGGAGGAGAGAAAACAGGGCAGGACAGGGACAGACACAACAGGAACCTGCAGCTGATAGCACTCCTCGCCTCTGAGGGTACGGTGAATCCCTCCCATCAAGTGAACTCTTTCTAGGAATTCCCCTTTAAGAAATAATCAGAGATATACCAAAGAGTCATGAATAAAGAGTTTAACCCTAGTATTCTTAGTAATAAAAAAAAGTGAAATTCTACAAACACATCGATACAAGGGGGTAAAAACCATAGCCTCTGCATTCTCTACAGGCTCTACAGAGAGATCCTAAGCAGCGAATTCTTAGTGTTGTGATGTACAGAAATGGAGAAGAGTATTAAACCATACTTAAGAATAAAAAAAGAAAAAGAAACTCGAGCCATGGAACATGTTTAAATGGTCAGTTCATATAATTGAATATTTTGAATTCATTTTAAAAAATTTTAAAGATTTTATTTATTTATTTTTAGAGAGAGGGGGAGGACAGAGGCAGAGAAACATCAGTGTGTGGTTGCCTCTAGCACGCCCCCTACTGGGGAGCTGGCCTGCAACCCAGGCATGTGAACAGGCAGCCCTTTGGTTCACAGGCCTGCACTCAATCCACTGAGCTACACCAGCCAGGCCAAAAATTTATTTTCAAAAACATTTAATAATGTTGGGAAAGTCCATATAATATAATGCTTTTTAAAAGCTATATCAAAACTTCCCTATAGTAGAATCTCAATTTTTGTAAATGTATATTTTGTGTATGCATAGGAAAAAAAACATAGAGAGCACATAAAGTGGAAGGACCTTCCCAGAAAGATGTGGAACCAGAGCACATAAGACCCAGATCCCCAGGACAGAAAGTACAGGAGAAGCCCATGACCCTCCAGACCCAGGGCTGGGGGAACCACCCATGGTAGCAGCTATAAGGGGACTCCAAACTGGACACTGTTGAGCCTCGCCACCCAGGGCCCAATGCCCTAACTCAGCCTGTGGCAGTGACACCCCTCCTCCCATCAAACAAGCTCCATATGAGTCCACAGTCAGGCAAGACAAGAGCATGCAGCAGGAGAAATTTGATTCCGAGATCCTGGGGTTGTTGCTTGTTGCTTGCTCTCAGCTAGCTGGTGTTAATCACCAAAGGCAAGAATTTGCATGAGGTTCATCTCTCAGCACAAGAGGCTTCACCCAATCCATGGGAAGGGCACCATCCCAGGCCTGCCCAGCACGCACACTGACCCAGCTAGTCCCCTAAGCTAAGGGAAAGAGACAGAAGCTAACACTGCTCAAGTCAAAACACACTGAGTACTGACTACATGTCAAAACACAGAGCCGTGCACTTAATGACAGGGGGTGATCTGTGTCAGGATGGGGGCTCTAAGGTAAGCTTGTTTTTCCTGGGAAGACCCTGGACATTTCCTCTTCTCACTGTAAAATAATCCATGACTGCACATCCCACCTCAGTCCCCCAGGCCAGAGAGGGATTAAGGAGAAGCTAGTAGATCTCTGCCCAGATTATGTGCTTTGTGGTTAAGACCATTATTTACTGAGTCTATGTTTTTTATTAAATCATGAAAGTCTTCTGTCCTTACTCAATCTTTCAGTACTTTTCAATTTATTTGGATAGTTGAAGTGTTTAAAGTGTTTGGTTTGAGTTCTATAACATGGCTTTAGGGCTATCAGACACCTGACTCCCCAGAAGAGGAGTTGACTGCATTACTTTGGGTTAGATTCCTCATCAGTAGTTGCATCATTGGGCAAGGGTAGCCAGGAAGCTAAGATCTTTGCTAATTTTCATGGTGCTGTTCCTGATGAAAATCTCTGATTTTCATCTAGCACATGAGCTTATCTTTACTGGGCCTGATGGTTCTGAAAAGTGCACTACAACCAACTGCAAATTTTCCATTGCCAACCCCACCTCTGGACTGTGAAACAATTGTGTCAACCTGTCCTTTGAGCCTTCATCCTCAAAGAGTCTGTCTGTCAGTTCCCAACAGTGACAGATGGCACAATCACACAGGAGAATTTAGGAAAGTTCAGTGGAGGATTTGTGCATACTTAGAATGTACATACAGTAGGTAGAGGCTGACAGGCTCTCATAATGATTCTCTGATTTATAAAGTTAGGTCCATTTTGGTGGAAAAGCCCATGTAGGTGCTTCAAAACCTCTGGCCAAAATGGGAACTCAGAAGCAATGCAACATCCTAGGTGAAATGGCTTAGTTTAGCAGCACCCTCAAAGATGCAAAGCATACAGGGGGTGGTGTCCTGGAAAGCCAGATGTACCATAGCAATGACAATGCACTACCAACACTTCACCAGCTACAGCCCCAGTTGCTGCTGATGTTCTGCATGTCAGATCTTTGAAACCTAATAGGGTAGCAGCCTAAACCAACAGACGTGCTTACCAAGGGGCAGAAAGAGGGGTGGGAAGCTGGGAGTAGACAGGTACTCGAGGAGAAAGATAACAACTATTAATAATGACCCCAGGACCAATGGCAATGACAGGGACTACAGCTGTCCCCATAAAGGCATTTTAATGTGATTAACATTTAAACTGGTAGACTTTGAGTAAACCTCCATAATGCAGGTAGGCCTCATCCTATCTGTTGAAGACCTTAAGAGGAAAGCCTGAAGTTTCCTAAAGTAGAAGAAATTCTTCAAAACTGCAGCACAGAAACTTTGCCTGAGTTTCCAGCCTGCTGCCCTATGGAATTTGAGTAAGACTGCAACATCACTCTTACCTGAATTTCCAGCCTGCCTGCATCTCTATCTATATATCTATTTATATACACATTTTGTTGCTGTTGTTGTAATTTGAAATGATCACTACCTTGAAGGATCAGTGGCCAGAAGAAATAAACTGACTGTAGGGCATGAGTGGGTCAGACCATTGCAGAGGCAGGAGGGTAGCTGATACTGTTAGTATCCTACCCACAGTCCATCACTGCTCACTGAAGTGAGCCTCTCCAGAAGGCTTCTTCCTCCAATCATCCATACTTCTCTCCCTAAGAGCTTTCTCTGGTTGCAGGAGCATCCTTAGCCAGTGCACAGCAAACCAGAAATGGCCTCTAAAGTGACCTCAACCCATGACAGAGGGGAACTGGTTAATAAATACTGTCCTGGTGGGGCAACTCTGAGACATGTCTGTCACCATCTCCCAACAATCTCACGCAAGATGAAGCTCCAGTTGTCCACAGAGGCAATCTGTTCATTAACACACCCAGTATTCTCTTTCCTTCTTTCCTTGCCTGTTTTGCTGCTTCACTCCTCTGTTGATGCTTCCAGGAATTCAATGTGATGTTAATGCAAGGCAATCAATTAGAGCAGTGAAACAGCATAAAGTCCAGAAACAGACACATTCATCCACAGGCACTCAGCTTATGGAGGGACTGCAGAGCAGTGAGAAAGAAGTCATTTCGGCACATGTTGGTAGGCCAAGTGAATATCCATGGGGAAAGATGAAATTTGATCCATATCTCACAAAGCCACAAAAATCAATTCCATGTGATCCACACATGAAAAGTAAAACAGTAAAACTTGTAGATGATGTGATGGGAGAGTACCTTTATTCCCTTGGGGTTTAGAAAGATTTCCTCAAAGCACACAAAAAGCACTAACCTTAAAGCAAGTTTCTCAACCTTGCACTATTGACACTTGGAACTGGATAAACTTCTGCTGTGGAGGACTGTCCTGGATGTGGTAGAATGTTTAACAGTATCCCTGGCCTTTACCCACTAGATGCCAATAGCACAACTACCACCATCCCAATTTTGACAACCAAAAATGTCTCCAAGACATTGCTGGCAAATGTCCCCTGGAGGTCCAATTGCCAAAATTAGGTGTTGGGGGGGAACAGAATTTAAATCTAAGATAACAACAAAAAATAGTCTAAGTATGTCCCAATTATTACCTGGAAAACACTTACATTGAAAACTTTTTCACTCTGGCTGGTTGATTGGCTCAGTTGGAGCATTGTCTCATAACCAAAAGGTTGTGGGTTAGTTGGTTGGAGCATCGTTCCATAACCAAAGGTTGTGGGTTCAGTTCCCAGTCAGTGCACATACGTAGGTTGAGGATTCGACCCTCCTAGTCCATGCGCATACAGGAGGCAACCAATCAATGTTTCTCTCTCTCCTTTCCTCTTCCCCTCCCTCTCTCTCCAAAAGCAAGAAAAATAAAATGTCCTTGGGTAAGGATTAAATTTTTTTTCATTATTCATCTGGTATTTGTATTTAACTAGGTGTCACATATTTAATCGTATAACCCTACCTGGGGAAGCAACACCACCCCATTTGAGAACTACTGTCTTAAAGGAAAAATGATTTGACAAATTGGACTACAAGAAGGACTTCTGGTCATCAAAACACACCTTTAAGAGAGTAAAAAGGCAATCCACAGAGTGGGGGAAGATCCTTGTATCACATATACCAACAAAGGGTTCATGCAGAGTTTATAAATAATGCCTATCAATCAACAATGGAAAAAATCAGACAACCCAATAAAAAATAGACAACAGATTTGAATAGGAAATCCACAAAATAAGATATCCAAATGTCCAATAAACATGAAAGCTACCCAACATCATTAGTAATAAGGAAAATGCAAAAACCACAATACAATACCATTACACACTCATAAGAATGGCTTTTTTTAAAAAAATGGTTGGTAATATCAAATACTGGCCAGGCAAGTGACAGAAACTCTCACACATGATAGGAGGGAATATAAACTGATTCAACCATTATGAGACACTGAAAATGCACATGTCCTATGATCTATCAATTCCACTCCTAGGAATACACCCAAAAGAAATATCTGCATTGTAAAGCATGAAAAGAATGCCCATAACAACCTGATATTTGGAAACAACCCGTAAGTACATCAAGAGTAAAATGAAAACAACCTTTTTTGGTATGGTAACACCACATGGAATACTACCCTCAATAAAAATAGAATAATATGGATGAGTCTCACAAGCATAATGTTGAGAGGAGAAAAAAGTCATACTTTAAAAAAGACCTATTGTGTCAGTCCATTTATATAAAGTTGAGAAGCAGACAAAACTAACCTATGGCGTTAAAAGCCAAGACAGCATTACCTTTGGTGAGAAAGGAAGGGGCAGGAGCTGGAGGAGGTGCATAACTTGGGGAGTGGGAGGCTTCTGGAGGGCTGGTACTGACTGGGCTCGTGCTTATATGTTCACTCTGTGATAACTCACTGAGTTACATTAATGTTACACTGAAATGAAAAGTTTGGGGTTTTGCTAAGTTGGGTTTTAGTCCCCCTAAGTTCTTTGGTTATCTCACTTCTAATTAACATCTAAATCTTATTATTCAGTGATTTCTCCTTTCTTTCTTATCCAGCTAATTTTACTATATTTTCAATATATTTTATTGATTATGCTATTACAGTTGTCCCAATTTCTTCCCCCGCCTTAGTTCATGCCCATGAATCATTCATAAAAGTTATTTGGCTACTCTATTTCCTATACTATTCTTAACGTCCCAGTCTATTCTGTAACTACCAATTTGTGCTTCTTAATCCCTGCACCTTTTCACCTATTCTTCCATTTCCCCCTCCCAGCTGATAACCCTTCAAATGATCTCTATATCTATGAGTCTGTTTCTGTTCTGGTTGTTTGCTTAGTTTGATTTTTAGTTTCAGTTACTGATAGTTGTGAATTTATTGCCATTTTAATATTCATAGTTTTTCTCTTCTTCTTTCTTTTAAATAAGTCCCTTTGACATTTCCTATAATAATGGCTTGGTGATGATGAACATCTTTAGCTTTACCTTGTCTGGGAAGCACTTGATCTGTCTTTTCATTCTAAGTGATACTTTTGCTGGATAGAGTAATCTAGGTTGTAGTTCCTTGCTTTTCATCACTTTGAATACTTCTTGACAATCCCTTCTAGCCTGCAAAGTATCTTATAAGAAATCAGCTAACAGTCTTATAGGAACCCTTTTGTAGATACCTATCTGCTTTTCTCTTGCTGCTTTTAAGATTCTCTCTCTACAGTTAACCTTTGGCATTTTAATTACAATGGGTCTTAGTGTGGTCTTCTTTGCATCCATTGTTTAGGACTCTCTGTGCTTCCTGGACTTGTATGTCTGTTTCCTTCACCAAATTAGGGAAGTTTTCTTTCATTATTTTTTCAAATAAGTGTTCAATTCCTTGCTCTTTTTCTTCTCCTTCCAGCACCCTTATGATTCAAATGTTGGTACATTCGAAGTTGTCACAGAGACTCTTTAGCCTATCCTTGGTTTGGGGGGATACTTTTTTTCTTCTAGCTATTCTGATTGAATGTTTTTTACTTCCTCATGTTCCAAATCATGTATTTGATTCTTGGCTTCATCCACTCCACTCTTGAGTCCCTGTAAATTTTTATTTATTTCACTTAGTGTAATCTTCACATCTGCCTAAGTCTTTTTTATGCTGTTGAAGTACCCAATGAGTTCCTTGAGCATCCTAATAACCAGTGTTTTAAACTCTGCATCTGATAGATTGCTTATTTCCTTTTTTTTTTTTTTTTAGTTATTTTTCTGGAGTTCTGTTCTTTCATTTGGGCCATATTTCTTTGTCTCCTCATTTTGGCAGCCTCCCTGTGTTTGTTTCTATGTATTAGGTAGAGTTGCTTTGACTTTCTGTCTTAGTAGCATGGCCTATTGTAGAAAAGCACAACAGTAAGTTGGATGGGGCAGAGCCTTAGGTAATCACCAGGGTGGGACAGTCATGTTACCCAGGTTGATGGAGTCTCAGAAATGGTATTGCCACTCTGTGGCTCTGTGTGGGAGAATGCTCAGAAAGGGGACAATGCTGCTACATGGCCTCTGGTATTTTGTCTGAGATGAAGCTGTCCCCCAGCACTTGCCCTGATGCCAGATGTTTTAGTTTCTCCCTGTATGTCACTGGTGCTTTTCCAGCTGCTGCCACAGTGCTGGACCCCAGAGGGAGTGAGGCTGGGTAAGTCCTTATTCCATTGCAGGACCTCTAAGAGGAGGCTTGAGAATCCTGCACTTTCTTTTGCTGCCCCAAACCCCACTGGTTTTTACAGCCAGTAGTTATGGGGATTTATCTTCCTGGCACTAGAACCCTGGACTGGGTGCTCTTGTGTGGGGCTAGGATACCTCACTCCAGAGGTATCCCTCCCAATTTTTATCTACCACATATGGATGTGGGACTGCCCATTCCATGTATCTCTGCCCCTCCTACCAATCTGGATGAATGTGGTCTCTTTAATTCCTTAGTTGTCAGACTTCCATACAGCTCAACTTTCTGACTATTCTGAGTGATAGTTGTTTGTACTTTAGTTGTATTTTTGCTGTGGTTGTGCAAGGAGGTAAGCCATATTTCCCTATGCCTCTATTTTAACCAGAAGTCTTTACTGTACTTTTTGAAAGAGTGTTTTTTAGCCCTGGCTGGTGTGACTTGGTGGATTGAGTGCCAGCCTGCAAACCAAAATGTTTCTGGTTCAATTACTGGTCAGGGTACATGCCTGGGTTGCAGGCCAGGTCCCCACTAGGAGGCATGCAAGAGGCAACCAGTTGATGTATCTCTCATGCTTGCATCAATGTTTCTCTTTCTCTAAAAATAAATAAATATAAACCTTTTTTTAAGGGTGTATTTTTACCTACAGCAGTCAGTCTCTTAACTATGCTGCTTAATCACTAAGGAGGACTACTTTAAGTGCCTGGAAACATTAATCTAGAAATTTTATTTCTTAATTGAAATGGTTTTTATGGAGTGCTGCCTTTTAATATTCTATCTTTCCATTTTTCATGGACTAATTTTCCTATTGTATCTCAGTTATCTCCCTCTTCTGCAAGGATGTTGGATTTAATTGGGTATAAACACTATTATGAAAGGAATTACAGCTAATACCTGGCCTTCTTTATGTTGCAATCTATTTGCACATCCCAAAATCTTCAGTAAAAACATCACTTCTAATTTCCACCCTCAAAAGGCATTTTCTACCCTTTGTTTCCTCAAGTAATACAGTTTGTATTCAATTAACAGCTCCTCTCACCTCCCTTTATACTCTTTAGACTGTCAGACGATCAGCCATAGAGAGTACTCAATTTTTTTATATTCATGGTTCATTTTTTATTATTCATTCAACCTTAAGTGATAAAAGTCTACTTTGCTTTTCACCACCTCATCCACTCACTCAAAAATTCCCAGAAAGGGTGTCAATTTGTTCTAGAAGGCCACTGAGAAGAAATTTTTTGCATCTGGACATGATACATAAAATCTGGTAACATTTTATTGTATGCGCAGGTGATTCTGAAAATCACATGAGAATATGATTTCCTCCCATAAACATTATGTCAGTTTGTACTTTAAGCTTATTTATGTCTTCCCCACACACAGGGTCACTTCACTCTCACCTGCCTGACCATATGTTTCTTTATTGTGGAATTATGTCCCATGGACCATCTTCCCATTAGGTCCCTACTGATCAGATAAACCCTCATAAGCTGCCCATAAAAGCCACTAAGGGTTTCAAATCCCCTGTTTAATAATTCATGACCCAGCTATGAAATAGAACCATTTCTCTCACCTGGACTGGCTTGGTTTTTCCTGCCTGCATCTATTTTGCTACACTGGTTGGTCAGGGAAAAAACAAACCCAGGAAAAAACAAAC
Organism: Phyllostomus hastatus; assembly: GCF_019186645.2. Taxonomy (NCBI): domain Eukaryota; kingdom Metazoa; phylum Chordata; class Mammalia; order Chiroptera; family Phyllostomidae; genus Phyllostomus; species Phyllostomus hastatus. Next base: position 1,685,812 of record NW_025333860.1, on the reverse strand, counting down.
CCAGGAAAAGCTTCCTGATGGCCACTGTTACAACCCAGAGCCAGAACACTGGCAACAGCCTGCAGCCTGTAGCCTGTAGCCCTCTCTTTGAGTGGGTAAGAAATGGAATATCTGGCCCCAGCCAAATGACTCAGATGGTTGGAGCATTGTCCCGTACACCAAAAGGTTGTGGGTTGGATTCTTGATCGGGGCACATATGGGAGGCAGCCAACCAATGTTTCTTGCTCACATTGATGTTTCTCTCTTTCTCTCTCTCTCTCTCTTTCACACACACATACACACAAATACTCAAATACGGAGCTGATATGGAGATGAGGAGATATCAACTCCTGAGTTGAAACAGATGTCTGGATAATGGTCTCACTAGAGAGGATGGCATCCAGAAGTCTTCATAGAGGGGAGAGGAGAAAAAAGGAGGTATACTCCCATGGGACAAGAGCTGGTCTCTCCACAGAGGGAGAGACTGGGGGACCCTGCCTTTGTCATCACAAATCCAGGGTCATAGGAGACTATCTTACAAAGGAGGGGCAGAGGGTTCTAGGATCCTTCATCTGTCAGGTCCCCATATTAGGATTTTGGTTGTTTTGTTGGCTCTACCATATTTTAATCAGAAACCAAGTGAGATGATGATTTGAACAGCATCTAGCAAGTAACATTCCAGATCCTGAGAGAAGTTGCAAAAATCTGCACCACCACCACCACCCCCAGTGCCCCGCCAAATGAATCAGCGGCCATTCACAGTTAGAGGTGGCATAGGGGAAGGGCAGAGGCGCCTATCACCAGCAAACCCCCATCCCGCCCTGCCCCAACCACGCTGAGGGAAGCTTCCTGTCCCTGCCCAGTAGTGATGGCCTCACCACCCAGAGGGACTGTGCTCAGCTCCTTTCACTGTTTCAGGAAACAACTGTGGGGAAGAGTGCCATTTCGATGAAGTCCTGGCAATTGCTGCAGACTCAGGAAGGACTCTTGATTTCCTGAAGGGCTAGCCAACTACATTTTCCCCTACATCCAGATATGCAGACAGAAATTTGTTGTCTTGTTGTCTGGCTGAGTTTTGAATGTTTTAACTGCCAAAGTGTCAGGTGGACTGTGAGAGCTGCAAATAGTTTAACTAGTTCAGTTGTTAAAGAAGAGGCTAAAGAAGAATATGTTGACCCAACCATCCCCAGAACCCAGGAAAAAAGAAGAGCTTAAGGCATTTGAAGGGAAGCCAGGTATACTCCAGCAGAGCCTGCTCTCTATCTGCCTCCCTGGAGAGCAGGAAGTGGCTGCTGGGAGCAGAGCACTGTCCTGGTGTATATCCCCTCTCACAAGGGGCACAAAGCTCTGCAAGGCATTCCCACCTCAGCTCCATGAGGATATTGATCAACCCCCACCCTCCTGAATCTAATCTAAAGGCATCTAACTTAACAGAATCTCCTGTCCCTCTTCCCCACCCCTCGAGCTCACTGGAAGAAAAGAGTCAGGAGAGAAAGAAGGAACTGTCAACAAACTAGGGTGTGACTGGAGAGGGGATGAGACCCTTGACACCTCAGAAACCTAGCTGAGATTCCACACTGGAGGACAGGGAGGTGAGTGGGGACCCCCATCCACCCCTAGTCCAACAGTAGAACCATGTCCCAAGTATGGAGAACACTCCATACTTGGCCACATTGGTTGGTTCAGAGATGGACACATGAACCAAATCAGTCCAAGGAGAGTCAACTTCTGAGATTTTTTACTGGGATTAGAAATCAAGAATCCATTCTTGCCATAAAGGGGGAATCTTTCTGAAAATGAAGAAAAACTACAAAAAAGAAGAGCTGAGAACTAGAAAGATGTGAATTCCTAATGGCATTAGAGCACTTGGATCCAGTCATGCTGAAAGTCAATATGTTTTGAAATATTACCCAATGTATCCTCCCCTCTCTGCACTGCCTTCTCTTTCTGCAGCATAAAGAAACAAATAAGATAAGCCTTAGCTTTGAATCTCAAAATAAGGTTATTTTGTTCCATATCTAAATAATAGAACTTGGAAAGTAAGGGATTCACTTGTAAAAGCAAGGTTTTGCTGAGAGAAGAAAATATTTAAGTGTTCCAACTAGCTGGATCTTGGAAGGCTGAGCATAGAATCTGTTCTATAATCAAAGAGTAGAAAAGAGCCCTGGCTGGGTGGCTCAGCTGGTTGGAGCATCATCCCATACACCAAAAAGTTGTGGGTTCAGTCCCCAGTCCAGGTGCATACAGGAGGCAGCAATTGGTGTTTCTCTCTTCTGTTTTCCTTTCTTATCTTTTTTCTTTTCTCTTTCTTTCTTTCTTTCTCTCTCCCCCCACCCCCTTCTTCTCTCTCTAAAATGAATAAAAAGCATATCCTGGGGTAAAGATTTTTTTAAAAAAGTAGAAAAGAAACAGGATATGTATGACATCAGAGTGTAACAGGGTGCAGCCAAGAGGGGGACCCCAAATAGGGATTTGGAATGGGGTCCAGAAGTCAAGGTGTCCAGGAAATATTAGGATGTCCTCACCCCTTCCCCCCACAGGTATGAGTTGGGGGAAGGGACACATGGAGCAGGGTCATTGAGTTGTTTTGCATAGCAACAGCTTTGCAGCTAACCTCTGGCATGGTCATTTAACATACCTATAACCTTTAACTGGTTTCATAGTTAAATAGATGTGACCATGCTTTGAGCCAGGGGGATGGAAGTGACTTCTACCCAAGATGTAACTAGGAGGCAACTCCCCCTGGATACAGAGCCTGCATGAGAGCTTGAAGATGGTTGGCTCCAGGCCATGGGGCCACACCTGCCCAGACTCACTATGGCAGCCCAGTAAAGCTGGAAGGATATGAGAGTGCTGGCAAGTGCAGCCGATTGTGGGATGAATCGGAAATGGGGCTGCAGAGGAGGATTGGCATGAGGATTTAAACCCAGATGCAGCAGCCATTGGGAGGAAAACCACACATCTTTGGCAGAGTGCAGACCCCCTTGCAGCTTTAGTAGGAGGAGAACCACGTGGCTTTGGCCAGAGTGGGGATCCCTACAGCCTTGGTGAGGAGGCAGAGAACCATGCAGCTGTGGCAATACAAAGGAGAACCATGCGGCTTTGGCCAGAGTGGGGACTCCCACAGCCCTGTGAGGGAGAATCACTACTTGGCTTTAGCAGAGAACTGCCACTCAGCTTTGGCAGAGTGGCAACCCTGCCTCCTCGCAGCCGTTGCGGGAAGAACCATACAGTCTTGGCAGAGTGCAGACCCCTTCACAGCTTTGCAGAGGAGAACCATGTGGCTTGATCCTAGCCAATGGCACAGCTGATGATGTTGGGAGCCTGAATCTACTTCTTCTTCCTGAGATAGGGTACCCCAGTTTAGGGCAGAGGGAGAACAAAGCACTGTGTGTGTGTGTGTGTCTATGGGTATCCTAAAGGACTTTGATATTTTAATGAAGACATTAGGTCACTACTTTAAGTCTGTATAGCTTTAAATGAACATTTCCTTTCCTTTTCACAAATCTCTGGCATTGAGAGACACCTTTCCTCTGGTGGCGGACAATGCGAACCTAGTAGGGGGTCCTTTCGGTAATAGTATATTGCCCCCCACCTTGGCCCTGTTTGGTAACAGTTTTTGGCATCCCTGGGTGGGCCAATAATTGCACACACACATACACCCTGCCCCCGGTCTGTTCTGTAACAAGAGCAGTTTTCCATCGCACAGCTTTTCCTGGGTTGGGCGAGCAGCTAGAAGAGATTTGGAGAGAACAAAACTAGATTATAAATGCTGCCTGGGTTCTCTAAGAAGGAGCTCAGCTAGGGAGGTAGGAGATTGATGTTCAGCCCAGAGTAGCAGAAGGGATATCTGAAAATAGCAGGATTGTGCCATCATTCCCAGGCAATGCCAAGAGGCTACAAGCCTCTCAAAGAAGCCCTAATTGCCCCACAGAACTTGTGGTGCTATTAAAATATAGTCCACAAATTCTTAGACATTCCTCCCTTCAAGAGTTAGAGCCAAATTCCTCTCCCCTTGGACCTAGTGACTCACTTCTGACATACATACAGTGATTACATATAACTTCTGAGACTAGGTTGGTCATTAAGGGCATTGAGACTTCCTCCTCATTCTCACTTTCTTAGACCACTGGCACCAGGGAAGCCAGCTTCCATGTCGTAAGGACATCAAGCAGCCCTATGAAGAGGTTTATATTGTAAGAAATTGAGGTCTTCTACTGATAACCAACAAGAAACATGGCCCCCCACCAACAGCAATGTGAGTGAGCCATTGTGAAAAAGGATTCTCCACGTCTTCAGATAACTGCAGCTCTAGCTGCACATTGACCATAACCTCATGAGAAACCATGAGTCATAATCACCCAGCTAAGCTGCTCCCAGATTCCTAACCCACAGAAATCATATGATATAATAAATATTATTGGTTCAAACCACTAAGATAACTTGTTAACAGCAACATATAACTAACACTGCCAGACTGCAGCAAGGCGCCTGGGCAGTGCCTGAGGCAGATAAGCAAGAGATGAGCCTGAGGGGAGACTAACCAACACCCATAAAGTCCACACTGTTGGCCCGAAGACAAGCCAAGTGTTCTTTGGTGCCCCAGGGAAGGCTCTGGAATACTGATATCAAGGAAAGGACCATGAGCATCAAAAGCAAAAGGTATGATACTCAGAAGCATGGGTATCAGTATCAAAATACTGGCCCAAAGACCTGGCCTAACCACCTGTGCCTTAGATGTCAGCAGGCAACTTCTAAAGGCTGAAGGAGACAAGATTCTTCTGAGCAAGCATTGAGAACTCGACCACAGTGCCTGGACCGAAGGGCCTCCTACACCCAGGTAACTAGCTGAGAGAAGGAAAAGGAAATGGGATATGGTACTCTGAAAGGCTAAGAATTTACTCAGAGTAACTAAACTAACAGAGAAATTTTAAACTAGAAATGATAAAGTTACTTGGCTTAGGTGAATTTAAGTTTATTCCATTACCAAGGAGAAATGTTCATGAATAATTTATGTTCAATTATAAAAAATAAAGTTATGTTGCTGCACACTGAGATCTGACTATAAATTTTAAATTACTATATATTTTTATTTATTATGAAATATTTCAGACATACAAAAATACAAAGTGCATGAATGCTCATGTACCCACCACCTAGCATAAGAATAAGAAATCAGCCCTGGCTGGTGTGCCTCAGTGGACTGAGTGCCAGCCTGTGAACTGAAGTGTTGCCAGTTCAATTCCCATTCAGGGCACATGCCTGGGTTAAAGGCCAGGTCCCCACTCGGGGGTGTGAGAGAAGCAACCAATTCATGTGTCTCTTACACATCCATGTTTCTCTCCTACTCTTTCTTCCTCCCCTCCCCTCTCTTTAAAAATAAATAAGTAAAATACTTTTTAAAAAGAAAAGAAAGAAATCGAAGTCCCCTGTGTACTCCTCCCTGATCGCATTCTCACTCTAGCCCCTCAGCGAAATGCTATCCTAAGTTTCTCATTCTCACGCATTCCTTTTTACTTCGACTACAAATCTACTTATCTCCCCAATAAAAAATAGTATGATTTTGCCTATTTTAATCTTTAAATAAATAGTATCATATTGTAAATGCTTTTCTGCAACTTCCTTTTTGCTTGATAACTTTGAGGTTCATTCTTATTGAAATTTATAATTCCAATACATCTAGTTAATTCAATTTCTCAGTCTTTTTAAGTATATTATGGTTACTGATTATTCCTATTATCTTATTTGGAGTTTTCTAGTTTTACCTACACTTTTTTGGGGTTTTAAAACATTTTATTTTCATATTTTTGAAAATTGTGCATTTTAATAATTAAAATCATTTCAACAAAAAAAATGGCACTCTGATTAAACTGCATTTCACAGCCTGCAGGGCACCTTGAACCAGCTTGGTTTACTTGAGATTTCACTGTCGTCCCACCCAGCTTCTTCCTCCACCAACATGAAAGTTATTTTCCTTCCCTGCCAGGCAGAGAGGCAGATGGGAGCAGCAGGTGCGGCCTTCACTGTCGGTGGTTCTGATGTGACAAGGGGCAGCACAGCCATTTAAACTGATCCAACCTCTTTGAATCTTACAAAATTAAACAGCTAAAAGTACTAAAGCAAGAGGGCAGTGCTTGTGGAACGTACAGAGCATATAGGTGGTGTGGGCCTCATTACAATTCACCTGCTTGCTCCTCCTGTTCAATCATTTCTTTGGAAGGCAGTGGATTTTTCCATTCCATTTCAGTCTTCTTCCATTTCAACTTATCAAATTTCTCAATCTGGGCCATATCGGGTTTATCAGACACGGTTGCTGAGGAAGTGGAGGGAGGCACGCAAACGAGAGGAGTCCGATCTGCTCAGTGACCACTATTGAATTATATCTACACTTTCTTTTTATGGTAATTAAGTGGTCAAACTGCTTTCTTGTTTCTCTCTGCTGATTCAGAAGTGTACATTTTACTACTAATATGCAACAGTTGCCCTTAATTTCTTTTTAATCCTCACTTGAGGATATGTTTTTACTGATTTGAGAGAGACAGAGAAAGAGAGAAACATCAATTGGTTGCCTCCCCCTCCCATATGCACCCTGACCAGGGATTGAACCCACAACCTGAGTATGGCCCTGACTGGGGATTGAACTTGCAAACTTTTGGTGTATGGGACAATACTCCAACTGAGCCACTTGGCCAGGACTGCCCTTAATTTTTTAAATATATATTTAACAGTTTAATATTATTCAGTATTGTTATCCTTTCCCCAACAATTCAGCTGCAGTCACATACTTCTACACTATTGGTGACTAACATTTATGTTCTCTTTTCATTTTTACCCACAAATTACATATTATGGTTGTTGCTTTATATGGTCAATATTTGTTTATATTTACCCATTTCTTTACTAACATTTGGATTATTCTCTTGCATATCATACCTTCCTTTCAAGATAATTTTCTTTTTTTTCCTGACAAAGTTTAGAAGTCTGAGAATGGTAAAGTCTCATTTTTTGCTTGTCTAAAAGTATCCTTGTTTTACCTTCATTCTTGAATACCAGTTTGTAGACAAACAATTCTAGGTTGGCAATTATTTTCTGCTAGCATTTGAAGGCACTATTGTATTGTACTACTGGTTTATATGGCTATGGTTGAGGGGTCAGTTGCCCATCTAATTGTTATTTCTTAATAGATAATGTTTTATTTCTGACTGCTTTTAAAATCTCTTGTCTTTGTTTTATAGCTTTATTATGATGTGATTAGGCATGAATTTATTTTTATTTATTCTACTTGAGATTTATTTTACTTACTGAATCTGAGTATTCACTATCTTTCATTACTTTGTAAAGATAATCTTCAAATATTTTCTCCATCTCCTTCTCTGTCTCATCTCTTTTGGAATGACAAATAGGACAGTTAGAATCTCTCACTTTATCTTCCCTGTCTCTTACCTTCTCTTTCATATTCTCTACCTCTTTATCTCTCTGTGCTGCATAATGGGTAATTTCTTCATAACTCGTTAATCCTCACAACAAATGATAAGTCTATTCCCCGCTGCTGAAACTCACTCAATGAGTTTTTTAATTTCAATCATATTTTTAATTTTTAGGAGTTTGAATTGGTTCTTTATCAATTCTGCTATAATTTTTTATAGTATCTTAGCTCTCATGTTTTTAATGTCTCCTCCTTCTTTAAAATTTTTAAACTTGTTTTATATTCTATATCTCAAAATTCTAATATCTGAAATCCTTTTTGGTCAGACTCTGCTGACTCCTCCCCAGAGTGGTTTGTTCCCCTGTGTTTTATAATTTTGGAATGTGTGCTGATAGTTGGCAGGATTTTATCTAATGAGATCCTGTGAAACCTAGGGTTTACATTGGCTCCTATCTGGAACACTTAAGTTGAAAACTTAGCTTAGGGCTCCTTAGGCCAAGCAGGTAGGTAACTATGAGTTCAAACTCCAGAACTGTATCAGGGCAGGCCAATGGATACAACTTCTCAGAAAAGACTAATTTGTTATTGTTTTACAGCAAATCCTACCCAAGAGCCAAGCTTATAGAAACATGTTTCCTAATCATGTTCTTTGATATTGAGTGGACATAGCCCACCGAAAACTTTATGCATGAGTCCCATTCCCAGTTTCGCTTGGGTCCCAGGCATCATCTCCTGTCACCCAGGCCTCTGGGTTACTGAAACTGACAACCAATCACAAAGCAGCCTTGGTCCCAAGGCACATTTTGTTTTTGTGCTCTGGGGCTTTCCTTTGTTTTCCAGCTAGCCCACAAATGTATTTAAATGGAGATGTGCTAAATTTTATCCAGCATATCCAGGAACTTTGCAATTGAAGGGGTTTTTTAGGACACATATGCCATCATAGTGTTCCTCCCACATGTTCTTAAAAGATCATTCAGTCTGCAATGTGCAGACTACTTCAGAGAGGAGAAACAAGCAGAAGCAGGAAAACCTATTAGGAAACTATTGCAGAAATCTACACAAAAATTTAGATAATATCTTGGAGAGTGGTGGTGACAGAGATAAATAGATGGGCGATATTTAGTAAGTAAAAGCAACAGTGTTTCAGACATTCAAGAACAGGTGTTTAGTGGGAAGTTTTTACAGGAATCAGGAGCTCAGAGGAGATATTCAAGTTGCATAGATTTGGCAAGTCTTCCTTGAAAAACTGGTAACTGAGTTCACCCACAAAGATGCTTGGGCGTAAGCACAAAGAGGGAAGAGAGGTAGGTCGTAGGACCCAGCTTTGAGGAATACCAACATTTTAAAAGCTTAGAGATGGCTAAGCAAGCAACAGAGGCTGAAAAGAGCTAAGAGAAGAAGCCAGAAGAGTGCGGTTTTCACTGAGGACAAGAGATGAGCATTTCCAAAGTAACAGAGGAGTCAGCACATGTCCAGTGACACAGAATTCAAGAAAAATGGCTTAAAAGTAGGCATTCGATTTGGTGACACATGGGAACTGGTGATCTTGGCTAGAAAGGCAATTAATGATAAAATCAGAGCCAGACGACAGGGAATTAGGAAGTAGAAAATGGACACCCATCATTTAGAAGTTTGGCAATGAAGGCGAAGACAGAGAGAGGCCATTAGCAGAGGACACAGAATGTTTAAATGCCAACAGGAAGGGACTGGAACAAGAAAGGAAAAAATAAAAGCCTGGTTAAAAAGAAATCCATTGTAACGGTGGACGGATGCTTTTAGATTACTGAGCCACCGAGCTGAATGGACCTTAAGAACCTGGTGGTTCGAACAGCTTCAGGATTTTGGTCAAGGGTGTTTTCTGCACTAAAAGCATTTTCCTGCTTCCTCCCCTTCGTTTCAGGACTCTGGGCCAATTCCACCACCCCTCTTCGGCCCCTCCCCCTACCTCTTTGCAGACCACGCCCTCTTCCCCGTGCCGCCCCTACACACCCACACACACACACACACCACACACTGGGCCACACCTCCGGGTGAAACACACTTGCAGCCCTTGTTGTGAATTCTTCCGGGTCGTGGGGTAGTGCCACGCCTAGTCTCAATCCTGCCCACTTCCCAATTGGAGCCCACTGCCGGAAGGACGCACACGCAACGGGTAAGGGGGGGTGTTTCGATCTTGCGCAGGCGCGTTAGGTCCTGGTTGCTATGCGGGTGCTCGTGGGTGAGGGAGGGCAAAGAGGGAGAGATGGGAGATGGGTTTATGAAAAAAAGATTGAACCAGAGGTTAAGGGCTAAGTGGACCCCGATGGAGGGCACTGTCTCGTGCACTGGCAATCTGGCCTTATCCTCCTAACTGAAGCCGAATCTTCCAAATCCCTGTGACCTGTGTCACCTGTGTGTGGCAAGGACGGGGCCGAAAAAGAGGGGAGAAATCTGGGGTCAAATGGGATGGCACCAGATGGAGCCACATGCGGGACGGTAGGCACCCCGGCCCGGATGATAAACACCTTGTATTTTCTGATCAGGTGGAGGGACGGGCTTCATTGGGACAGCCCTAATCCATCTGCTGAAAGCCAGAGGCCATGAAGTGACTCTGGTCTCCCGAAAGCCCGGGCCAGGTCGGATCACATGGGTATGTCCACCCTCTGGAAACTAGTGGGTGGGAGGAGGCCCGATTTGGCAGCGGCGCAGGGCTAGGTTGGCACTGTTAATTTTTCTCTGACAGGATGAGCTTGCTACGTCGGGGCTGCCTAGCTGCGATGCGGCAGTCAACCTGGCTGGAGAGAACATTCTCAACCCTCTTCGAAGGTCAGTTGCTGCTGGACCCTACAACTGATATCCTCTAGAGCATAAGGAGAAGAGGAACAACTCTGATGAGACCTGAGATGTGAAGAATGGAGCTGCCCGATCCTTGATTACTTATCCTGCCCCACTCCTCCACATTCACCCTCCCTCCTATCCACACAGCCAGTTGACTATAGTCCTCACTTATAACTCAGGATGCCCAAAAAGGACAAGCCTTTTCCCTCTCCAAGAGAGATGGACAGTTTCTCTAAACCACAATGCAGGGTTTTACTAGAAATGGACATGGACAGGCCCCAAGGAAAGGCAGAGGAAGGGATATGTGCAATGCACATATTCAGTGGCTTATTTCCTGTTTCTCCTGCAGGTGGAATGAAGCCTTCCAAAAAGAGGTTCTCAGCAGCCGCCTGGAGACCACCCACCTGCTGGCGAGAGCCATCACCAAGGCCCCACAACGCCCCCAGGCCTGGGTCTTAGTCACTGGTGTAGGTATGCCCCAAATCACCAGCCCCTACATTAACCAGGGGAGAATACACACTGAAGAGGTAGCTTATACCCTTCGAGGTATATGTTCCCAGAAGTCTTCTTCCTAGGCTCTTGATCCATGCATCTTTCTCCTGACTTTTGTGCCCTTTTGCTGAGAAACAGGGACCCTCAGAGAAAGAGGGTAGAATGGTGCTACCCCAGTGCCAGGAAAAAATCCACCTACTCCAGGTCCCTTGCTTCTCACAGCAAAGTTCTTTAGGAATAGAATTTCTGATTCTTGTATTTTGGGGGACAAAATAATTGCAAACAATTTCGGCATAAATACCAGCCACTGAGTGTTTTACACATATTGCAGCATTTAATCCTCACAAGAACTCTGAGGTAGACGATTGTTCCCCTTTTAATGGTGTACAGATTTTGCAGAGGTTATGTAACTTGCCTAAAGTTGTAGTTAAAGCAGTGGAGCTGAGATTTAAAAAACTCAGCCTAGCACCCATGTATTTATTCTGAACCACAGCCCTCTATCAGTTTCTCAGCTTAGCCCAGCAGCAAAAAATAAGTTACTCCAGGGCAGGAACAAGTCAGCTAATGGTATCACTCAAGGGAAAAATATCTGCATCTCCATCCCATGGGAAGACCCCAAAGGCCAAGGGGGGTTAGGCCAACGGGGCCCTTCACTGCAAAGGACCAGCCACGGCAAACAAGTGCTCTCCCACTGGCAGCTTACTACCAGCCCAGCCTGACCGCTGAGTATGATGAGGACAGCCCAGGAGGGGATTTTGACTTTTTCTCCAATCTCGTAACCAAATGGGAAGCTGCAGCCAGGCTTCCTGGAGATTCTACACGCCAGGTGGTGGTACGCTCTGGTGAGAACAAGGGGCCTGCCTATCAGGAGGGGTTGGAATGTGTTCTCTCTCCTGGGGGAGTTGGAGGGTAAGGGGAGCAGAGCTTACTGAGGTGAGGATGCCACCACTTCTGGCCAACCTGCAGATGAGAGGATGGGAAGTCCCCAAGACAGCCATACCCCTGGACTGCTACAGAGCTAAGCCAGCAAAGGAAAAGAGTGAGGAAGGGGATATGGAAGGAACAGTGAGGCTGCCTGGAAGCTGAGGGGTCCCCCTGTACCATCCTTCTTGCCTGTTCTAGGGGTTGTGCTGGGCCGTGGGGGCGGTGCCATTGGTCACATGCTGCTACCCTTCCGCCTGGGCCTGGGGGGCCCCATCGGCTCCGGCCAACAGTTCTTCCCCTGGATTCACATTGGGGACCTGGTAGGAATCCTGGCCCATGCTATTGAAGCCAGCCATGTGCAGGGTGTCCTGAACGGCGTGGCTCCAGCCTATAGCACTACAAATGCTGAGTTTGCTCAGGCCTTGGGCACAGCCCTAGGCCGCCCAGCCTTCATCCCTCTCCCTAGCACCATCGTGCAAGCTGTCTTTGGGCGAGAGCGTGCCATCATGCTGCTGGAGGGCCAGAAGGTGATCCCACGGCGGACACTGGCCACTGGCTACCAGTATTCCTTCCCAGAGCTGGGGCCTGCACTGAAGGAAGTCATAGCCTAAGCAAGAAAGTTCATGGCAGAGCCCACAGCCTGGCCCTCAACAGAGGCTTCCCAGGTAGGGACTGAGGAGGATGAAGTATTCTGCTTGCCATGTGAGCCCATCTGGTTCTTGGGGATTCCTCTCCTCCCTGTCCTTTCTCATTATTCTGTTGCTGCACTTTGCCTGTCCACTGTTTCAAGAGTGCAGTCTCATCAGGTTGGGACCGTAACATCTTCAACTCCTTGTGAGAGTCTCCAAATTCAGTACCCCTACATAACCCATTCCTGCCCCATTTCTCTTTTGCTGTGTAGTGAATGCTCTACAGTTCAGGCAATAAAGATAAGTTATCTCATTGGTTTTGGTTCATCTCTTTAGCCTAGATTCTCCTTGAGTTTATCTCAAGGAGTGTCACCCTTGAAGACCCCCTATGTGGGGTTTTTAAAGTTACAATGGGAATTACCTCCCTTTTTGTTCCCTCCAAAGAGCTGGTAACAAATTTGGGGCATGAGATTATGATGATGGCAGACACTGGAACACAAGAGAGGTGATGATCCATTTCCAATGGGTTCTGTGGTCACCCTGCATACTTGTTCACATGGTACCATTAGGATGCCAGCAGAGGAAGAGGTGAGACCCAAGTCTAGGACAGCCTTCGGTGTGCTGCTGAACGGCAGTGAATTAATAAAACGATCACATAATGGTCTCAGTTCAACAAGCTGCGGGAGTAAGCCAACAACCCTGTCTGTAAGAAGCTTCGGACTGTCCTCACATCTGATTGAGGCCACTCAGTCAGCTGGAGTCCCAGGCACAAAAGGAAAGAAACCTCTGGTCTACCTCACACCCACCATCGCTGAAAGTGAAAGGGGCAAGGAACGTACCCCAAACTGTAAACAGCCCTAACAGGTAAAAAGAAACCCCAAGTGTTCATTTAAGACCCTCTCCCTGTTTACCTACCCTGATACCTGCCACAACTTGACCAGTAGTTCCTCTAGGCCCCCAGCTGGGGCCATATTAACCACCTTTATTACAGAGGGACTTTGAGTCCCTGTCACCTACCTCCCTGACTAGGTCTAGCGGTACACATCACAACAGGGAAGAGGGGCAGACAGTAGGACCCAGAGACCACCCATCACCACTCAGCTCCCACTAGTTGCTGGAATGAGGAACTGGGGTGGCAGCCTTCAGCTCCCAGTGCTGCTCAGGTAGCAGAAGCCAGAGCCCGAAAAGGATCCTGTCCAGGGGCTTACCCAAGGGCCCAGACAACACAGAACCCTGCGGTCCCTGTCCCTCCTCTTTATCCAGTCTTGGACTCTAGGAAGTTGGCCAGCCTAGTATTGTTCCTGGAGGAATGACCAGCCTCAAAGACAGAAGCATGAATCAGGGCTGCACTAGAGGAAGCACTACTTGGAAGCAGTCAGTCCCTGGCACGAGAGGACTTCAAGCCGATACAGGACAATGACCTGTAGGAATCAGGGCAGAATGTTCCAACAGGATGGCAGTTGGTCTGAATCTCCGTATTCTAATAATTCTTCAGTTTTCATTTTCCAGATAATTAGCTCATCTATATACAACCTGTATAACCCCCTATATATATATATATATATATATATATATATACTCACACAAAGCATAAGTGGGCCTCGCTTTATGCAACATGTGTTCTGTAGAGAAAACACTAGGGTTAGATCACATTGTCATTGCAGAGCATGGCTTCCATTGAGTTCACAACACCACGCGTGCACTGAACAGGGGACTTTCTGACACATTCGTCAATCTGTAAACAACACGAATGCAACAGGAGAGCTGCCATTTAGAGGAACCCTGAGAGTATTCTGGTAATGCAAACAGTCACCCCTAACTAACTGTTTTGTAAATGTGGATTTGGGGATTGCCCAAAAGGGACGCAGCCATTATAGGGCACATCATGAGGGTGCAATGCTAAAATCTAGGGCACAGGCCCTGGGGACAGAGGACCCTCAGTTCTCTGAAAGTGAGGTTTTGGTTTGGAAGCCTGTGCAGTCACAGACAGACACACCTGAGACTTGGTCCAAGTACTTTTCCTCCAAAGAGCCCTCCTCCATGTTCTCATTTCTCCCAACAGGCATTTTTACATCTGATTTAAAGGCAGAAGTAAAGGCCAAGTAGCTCATTCAAGGTCACAGACAGGCACAGCTGAGACCAGAAGCCAAGTCTTCCTCTACCTTTCCCACCAGCTCCCTGCTGCACCACTGTGACCCAGACCCCGTCACACTAGCCTTTCCAGGGCCCAGCACTCCCTTCAAGGCTCCCAGGAGCCCTGCCAGGCCTGGGAAGCATCCTGTCCTCTGGCTATCCAGAGCAGCAGCCAGGGGTAGGAAAGGCTCAGCTTTCTTGCCACCTGTTTCATTCCCCTCCTGCGCACTCCAGCTTCCATCCCCAACTCAGCTTCAAGGAGGAGCTGGCAGTCCCAATCTCCAGGACCTACTCTTTCTGGCAGCCCCCACTCCCAACAGAAACCCTGTGCTACAGTTGAGGAGCTGGAGCTGAACAGAACCTCTTGAGAGCTGGTTGAGGTCCTGCCTCAAGAGGAGATCAGGTCACTTTATGGACCTGTCCCCAAAGTGCCCCAGGCAAGAACATTGGAATGCTCTTTCTCAGTCCTTCCCTGACTTAAGGCACCAACTCAGAGTGGGTCTAGGTCAGGGTCTGAGCATCACGGGGATCTTCACAGAAGAGGCTAAGCTGGGCAAGGCTGATGCTGATGGGGAGACAGCCACTCGGGCTGGCGAGGCTCAGAAGTTGAGACTGAGCAGGGCCTCAGAGAGCTGGTTGATGTCCCGGCAATAGGGCTCCCGCTGCAGGATGAAGTCCACCTTGTGATCCTGGCCCCAAAACACTTCCAGCAGCTGGCGCCGGAGCCTCTCTGTCTCCCGGGTCTTCCGAATACTGCCTTTCTCCTCCTCTTCTCTCCCCTGCTGCTGATTACCGTGTTCTGTGAAGCCCCTGGAAGGAAGCTGAGCCTTAGAAGACCCCTGTGCCCTGGGAAGAAGCAGAGCGAAGAGAGGAGCTGATGTGCGTCCTGGAGAGAAGTTAGAACTCAGGGGGCCTCCCAGCATTCCACAGCTCTTAACTGCCCTGCCTGTTCCTGGCTCTGAAGTTCCCCAAGCTGACCACTAAGCGGCAGTATCAACCCACTCCTGAAGGGGAGAAGGGAAGTTCCTTTGAAACCAGGAAAGGGAATCTTGCCACTATTATAATCTAGTTCGTGTCTAATACATTACTCACTTACTTAATGGCCCAGCAGAGGGAGTGCTGAATACAAGTGGCTATAAGTAAAAGCAACCATGTTCCAAATAACTCCAGCAAAAACTGACTAGGGGAAACAGGAAACAGGAGCTTCCCTCCCAGATTGGAGGGTCTGTGTCAGGGTTTCCAGGGAAGCCGTTAGGGCCTGGCCCAAGGCAACCTAAACCACTACAGAATTAAGCTGGCCCAGACTGAGGTCACACTTCTACCAAGTCTCCAGGTCTGCAAGGCCCCTGCAGAAAGGGGGCGAGGGCTGGGGCCTGCCTAGGACAGACTGGGGCATTACCTGACTGGCTTCTTCAGGAACTCATCCAGCATGGGGCCATTTCGCCCCAGTGGGTCGTCAGGGACCATGAAGAGGTTTCCCACGAAAGTGAAGGGCAGCAGGCTGGATGGGGACAGAAAATGTAATGGTCACAGAGGGGCCCCTGCTCATCTCCCAAACAGCTGAGACTAAGCCCACCAGCAGCTGTAAGCTACCATCCTTCAAGCCAGTGTCACGGCCATTTCCAGAGTCCTCACCCGGTGGCAGTGCAGAACTGCTTTTAGAGAAAGGTCTGAGTCCAAGCCCTTTTCTCAGGGGATGCCCCTCACCGCTCTCTGATGATTGCCATCCACTTCTCCGACTCCTCCGCCAGGTCCCGGAACTGGTCGTTAGAGACAATGATCCCATCAGTCTCTTCAGCCAGCTTCACCATGAACCTGTCTCGGAAACCACGACAACATTCTGGAATTCTCCAAAGCCTCAACCCCAAAGAGTGCTATCAACTCCCATGACCTACTTCTGGTGATGGAGATCTACCCCTCCCTGCCCCCCTCATCTTGACCAGCCACCAGGAGACGGACTGGATACAAGTGTCATGGGTTAGAGAGAAAACAAAGATGAATCCAGTGTGGAATCCCAAGGACATGCCCTCCACTCACCACAATCCTCCACCCAATACTTAGTGCTTCGTTAGGAAGACAGTAAGATCTAGCCCTGGTTCTGTATTTTTCCCTCTACAGCACCCTACAAATCCATCAGCAATTGGTCACAAATCCATCATGTTTTTCCTCTGAAAAGCCTTCCATTCTGTCCCCTTCCTTTCCAGTTCCACCACTACCACCTCAGCTATTCAGACACTGCAGCTGAGATACTGATAAGGGGGTCCCTGCCCCCCGCCATTTACCACCTTCCAGTTTCTCCTGCCCTCCCCCAAAAGGGGGACATGCTCCGCAGCCACACAACATTCTTCTATACTTGCCCTTTACTTCCCGAAGAAAGTCCACATGCCCAGGCCTGGCAGCCAACCCATCTGGAACCTTGATCCAGTCCCCTTCATGGCCTTATCTCTCCCGGTATTCCCAAAGGTACTCTCAGCTACTGCCAAATCAATGATCACATTATATCCTGTTCTTCAAACATGCTCTCTGACTTCATGTTTCTCAAACTATTCCCTCCTTCTGCAAAGTGATCCCAAACTCTACTGATGAACAGATTCACCAGAATAACTTTAAAAAAGAGATGCCTGGGCTCCACCCGAGTAATCCAGACTCCATGGAACTGGAGGAGGGTTCATGAAGAGGTGGGTGAGGATCTTTTTAAACACATTTAGAAACCCGGAGATCCAGCCCATCCCATCATCCTTCTCTAGCATCGAAAAACACAAATCTCTCCCTTCCCACAAACCCCAGCCAGAAGCAGTTTCCCCTTCCTCCAGGTTACTGAAGTGTTTGGTTTATAGTTTCTTTTGGCTCTTTGAAATAAAATTCCCAACATTTCCATCTCTTTCTGAAAGCAACACACCTAGCAAAAAGTGGGCAGTAAGTATTTGGAAGACAGTGTGGTGTTGAGGGGACTAGCAATTAGGATTTGAGGTGACAGATATCGGGTTCTGAGTTTCTGTCTGGGAAACAAATTAAGGAGATGATGTACAATTGCTTATGGTGTCATGTAGAATACAAACTTTTCAGGCTAAGCACATTCACCATTACTGAGTTACATCACACGGTGTTCGACAGTATTCACCCAGTACACCTGTGCTGTGCACGACTGTTAGTCACTGTAACTAGGCAAAACTCCAAGTTCATGTTGTGCTGTCAGCCTATCAGGACCTACACAGCTGTACACACACACACCTTTAAAATTCATAGCAAATGACTCAACCTTCAGCTTCAGTTCTATGTAAATGCTGGTACAAAAGAAGCTTCCACATCTTAGATAATCTGTGAAATCTAGATATAAAACAATAGCATTGGGACACAGGGAACTGCCTTTTTGTAGAATACCATTTACTTGTTAGGGAGAAAAAGTTCAGTACTTGAAAAGATGAAATATATAATCACTGTGGTATGGAAACTAGTTTTTTATTTGAAACTGAAAATACTAAGAGAATCAAGAACTTTCATTGTAAACATTTTTAACTGTTTAAGTGGCTTTTAAAATCTGCTCATTTCCCACCCTGTTTCCAGAGGAAGTGATCCTCTAGAAACAGGAGCACAATGCAGTTGCCTGCAAGGTACAGTAGAGCGGGGTCTATCCCAGGACACAGCTTTAAATTCTCATTTTTCCTCTGGCACTTAATAGACTTCACCCAAGAGAGTTAACCACCCTTACCCTCAGCTCCATTTCTGTACCACAGAGACAAAACCCTCTGCCACACCTGAGTGGGTTCATAAACAGTTAAACACTATCCTGTATTCTGCCTAGCACCTTGAGTGAAAAAAGCACATGACTTATGTTTTTTTAGAGAGTCACAGGGCGCATGAATGAATGGAAGAGGACCCTGAGACAAGAGGTTACTTCAGCAACAGACTGGTCCACAGTCAGAGTCTATGAGCAGTGCAACTTGGGGCCCCAAGTCAGATCATCCAATTCCAGCTCCAGTGATCTCTCTATTATACCATGTTTTATTTACATTTTGTTTTATGTTATTATGCATGGATTGTATTTCTTCACTTGACTTGGTATTTGGAACACTGACTCTGGTTTTTCCAGAATGCTGAGAAATTTCTCCACTTGTTTGGAAATTTAGGTTGTAAGAAGGCATTTGTTATTCATGTCATCAGCTTTCCCATCTTCCCATTAAATTAGTATGTGCTAGACAGTAAGGTGCTATATAAATGCAAAGCATTATTTAGTTTGGTGAATAGAAAATGAATGATGAATGGGTAAACACGGTTGTCTACCATCCATCTCATCTCATAGAGCCAGAGGCACACAGTGGACTAACTGGCCCTTTGCTCATTTCCCAGGCTTAGAAACAGTACAAAGGTTCAGAAGCTTCTGGCTCTCCTTCTGTCTCTCATTGAGCTCCTTGAAGGGTCCAGGAAAGAAGCAAGTACCTGTCATCATAGGAGGAGATCCTCTTGCCATCCATGACTCGGGAGGGAGTGAGGGAGAGCAGACTGAGGGAGTAGAGCTTTTGCAGGAAGTGACCCTCTAGAAACAGAGGAGCACAACGTGGTTATTCTCAATGCAGAAGCAGGGTCTATCCCAGGACACAAAAAAGACAAGGCCCAACTCACCTCTGACCTTGGCATCCTTGCTGAAGCGCCACTGAGGCACAAAGACAGTGATGTCCCGATGGCCACGGTCCCAGAAGTACTGCACAGCAATGGCAATGCCCCGGCTGGAGAAGTAGTGCTGGAGGCCATGCCTGCAGTGGGAAGGGGTCGGCACTCTGGGGCCCCAGCAGAGGGCCTGGCAGCCTGGCTGGAATGCTCACCCCTCAGCACATGTCCCCAAGGTGAACAATACTGCCCATCTCATCCCCCTCCCCAGGACCCTCAGCCCCACCTGGTACTCACACCATGGCCACGTTGCTGCCATCAATGACAATGTGGCGGAGGTCTGGCTGGCCAGGTACATTGGCAAGGCACAGGGTAAAAGGGTCCTGTAGGGCCTCCTGGAAACGCTGTGTGCCAGTCACCAAGTTGCCCCCCCGGGTGCCTCGTTTCCATGGAGACCCGCGACCTCGAGCCACAACCTGCTGCCTGTCTCCCCTGTCTCCTCGGTCTCCACAGTACCACGGGGGTTCAGGTGCAGGCGGGGGGCTAGGCACCCTGGGAGGTGAGGCTTCCCCGTTATGGAGCCGCTGGAGGAGAGAGGCTCCCCGGAGCTGAGCTGCCCTCTGACAGGGACCCTGGGCACCAGGAGGCTCGCCCTGTATACAGAACCTTCCTCTTTCCTGAGGCATCTCCTCCTTCCCCAGGGCCTTCCCCTTCAGGAGCCCTTCCTGCCCTGCCTCTCCTCCCCCTAACTGTGACCTGAAGGTCACTTCTTTCTCCCAGGCCTCTGCCCCAGGCAGCTCCTTCCATCCCAAATCCATCTCCCTGGGACCACCCTGCTTCCCTCCCTGCTTCTCCATAGCATGTCCCTCTCCCCTTGACTCTTGCCACCCTGTAGGCCCAGTGTCTAAGGACCCCCTGCCTTCACTCAGGGGAGCTCTGACTCCCTGGTGTGGAGCACCCAGCAGGCCTGGGTTCCCCCCCTCCCAGGAAGGAAGCCCTTGGGGCCCCTGCCCCCTGGATGCCTCCTGCACCAGGCTCAGCAGTTCCTCCTGGACGGCTAGGGGCAGCTGCAGTAGGGCCTCTCGGTGGACATCCCCTGGGGGCTGCAGCAGGGCACAGAAGTCTCTCAGCACTCCAGCACACTGAGAGGCTCCAGCAGATGACCCTGGCTGCAAGTCCCAGCTCAGCCGCTCTACCAGCTCCTCCACTCGGCTCTGAGCCATGACGAAGGCCTCCGTCAGGCCACTGACCATCAGTGAGCCAGGCGCCCCAGGTACCAGGTGGGCTGAGGTGCTCCAAGCCAAGCAATCAAGAAAGAGGCCTTGGGCCCCCAGGAAGATGCAGTGCAGTTTCGGTGGGTAGTGGATTTCATCCTGCAACTCCGGGCTGCAGAGACCCTTCAGGTACTCCTAGGGGAAAAAAGGGGAAAGGTAAGAAAAAGGAGGCTGCTGGAATCTTCAGGCTCAGTGCTCTCCCCTAAGCTCTAGGATGCCTCAGCAGACAATGGAACCCCACAGATCCTGACAAAGGTGGGGGTTAAACAGGGATCAAGAATCTCACTTCCTTCCCTTTGTAGCTGCCAGCCATGGCTAGTATTTCCATTTAGAACTTGACTGACGTTAAGATACAATCATAATTAATTAGTTAACAGGATTGTCTCTCTAAATATTTATATGTGTGTGTGGTATATTCCCATCATAATTATCACTACTGCCCACTTTGACTGAACTCATGCTTTATCTGATTCACAATAAGCCCAAAGAGGCAGGCACTGCTACTATTCACATTTTATAGATAAGGGAACTGAAACTCAGGTCACAGCACTAGTAGGCGATAGAGCTGTACTGGAACCCAGGCCGAGCCTCTATACAGTGAATTCCTTGGTGGGGCCTGCTTGCCCAACTGGATTTTCTCTACTGTCCCAAAGAGCACTCACTCGTTTGAAATGAATCGCTTGTCTCCAAGCCCTGGCAGAACCTAGGTCATCACAGCAGAAATAAAACCAAAACTCCAAACCAACAAAAAGTTGGAGAGTGTCTCACAGCCCAGGGCCACTGAGGTTGCCATGAGACCAACAATGGTAGAGATCCTTCCCAGCCCCTCTTCTCCCAGGCCTCTGAGAGAGGGAGGGAGTCATTGTTCCCAGAAGGGTCAGGAAGGGAGCGTTCACCTTGGCTCTGCTAGCGTTTTCCTTGGGGCCCTCCAGCTGCAGCCAGATGTGAGGGTTCTCAGGGCAGTCCTTCGGGAGGACGCTCATCTCCACGCGGAAGATGCGCTCCACATGGGGTTGCTGCTCCCGTACCTTGTCCTCCGCCACCGAAGACACAGCAAAGCGGTCAGGGGACGGGGAGCCAGCCCCCCAGGTAGGCATGGCTGCTTGGCCACCCAGACCTGGAAGTAGGAAAGACAGCTCAAAGCCTCGCCGTCCCCTCAACCCAAATCTTGGTCTCTCGGGCTACATCAGCAACCAACAGGTTGCACCTAGTTACAAATCTGACAAAAACAACCCAGGAGATCTAGGGCCATCTTGGAGGTAGAAAGAGAATGTCAGATTAATGTCAGGGCATGGGCCTTCTCTCCAAAGAGGACGTCATGGATAAACAAGGCTGTCTCTCTGGGATGGGCGTCTGGGCTTTGTAAAAGAATGACCACAGCCCTGGGGTGGGGGCGGGGGCGGCTCCAGCTTGGCCTGGTCCAAAAAGGGTGGACGGGTGACGAAAGAGTCCCTCTCCTCGGGGGGGACTCTGCAATCACCGGGTCCAAGACGTCCTCTTTAAAATGGATCCTCACCAAGGCTTGAACTGCGCTGTACTCTGGAGTCCCTCGCCTGCCAGTTCCAAGGTTCTAGCCACTCTCATCCCCCCCCCCTTCCCTCCGCGTCCGCTGCCACCCCCTAGGTTGCGCCACGCGCCCCACCCGGGGCCCAGGGGCCTGACTGAGCCCTGCCTACAGCCTCTGGCGGCCGCCGCCCCCAGCCACGCACTGCGCTGAGGCCTCCGACTTCCACCTCTACCCGCCTCGGCCACCCGTTGGGTCCTCTTCAGCCGGTGTCTCTAGGTGTACGTCGGCCCCAACTTCGCCTGCGCCCCCGGCCCGGGCCCAGCGGAGTAAGACTGGGGGCTGGAGGGGCTCGAATCTGGGCGGGCCTTCCCGGATTTCTCACCCAACAGGGACCTCTCTTCACATCTCGAACTGTTTTTGGAGTCACTTCCTGGCCGGGGGCGGAGTCAACCGAGCTCCTCCCCCGGACTGGGGCCGCACGGCGCCCCGCGGAGCGCTCCCCACGCCCGCCAGTCTCCTCCCAGCTCTCGGCCCCTCCCCCGGCCTCGACCCCGCCCACTTGCCCGCAGTTCACTGGGTTTCCCTACGGTCGCTTCGGATTCCTCTAGGTTCTTGCCCATTCTCCGTAGTACCTGGAAAACAGGGACCACTCATAAGAGTCAGAAGTGAAGAAAGCCTTAAAGGGACTAATCCAGTCCCTTTGAATGAAGCTATTGGAAGGCCAAGGAGGAAAAGTGACTGATCCAAGCACTTTCCTACCAAAAAGAATTGTTGTAAAAAGACAAGGGCTTTCCTTTCTAACAATGAAAAAAGATGCCACTCAGAGTGCTGTGGACGTGTGAGGGCCTTTGAAGAGGGGAAGGATGAGACGAAGGGCTATAGGCGCTGTCTTGTGCACATACACACACACACACCCTATCTCCGAGGTCCCAGTTCCAGCCTTCAGTACTCTCTCCAGGGGCTGTCCTGGGATTCTGGCTGTAGCCTTCCTACTGGGCTGCTTCATCTCTCCTCTCCCTCCCAGAGCCCAACTGCTGTCATTTTGTGCCCTGCCAAAGAGGAGGGAACTGCAGTGACAGCAGGAGTGAGAAGCAGGACAGAGTTGTGGTGCACAGAGAGGTATGGAGAGGGAGACGCTGAGACCAGGTGACAGTGAGACACCGAGAGAGGGCTGAGAAGCAGGGTGAGGGGAGTTGAGCGTCTGAGGGAGGGCAGAAACTGAAAGAAGCAGAAAGGTGGACAAGAAGACAGGAAGACTTGTGAGTCAGAGCCACTCAGCCATGCTGGGAGCAACGCAGCACTGGCTACCACGTCTCTGGCTACCAGGTCTCACACTCAACTCCAGATTGCCCATGGCCCTGATGATTCTGGCCCTGGGGACCGGATGGGCCCAGGAGGGAGCAGAGCCTGTCCTCCTGGAGGGTGAGTGCCTGGTGGTCTGTGAGCCTGGCAGAGCTGCTGCAGGGGGAGCCGGGGGAGCAGCTCTGGGAGAAGCACCTCCTGGAAGAGTGGCATTTGCTGCAGTCCGAAGCCACCACCATGAGCCTGCAGGGGAGATCAGCAACGGCACCAATGGGGCCATCTACTTTGACCAGGTAACCCCCTGCACTGCAAGGGCCTGGGGTAAATCTGAGCCCACTGTGCTGTGGCCAGTTGCCCCCAATCTCCCTGCCCATCTCCTTTCCCTTCACTCCTACCCATACTCCTCCTTGCCCTTTCTCAGTACTTCTTTTGAATCTGTGCATTCCTCCTGTTGGCAGCTACTTGCTACCCCTTATTTTCCTTACTCACTGTCCCATCTCCTAACCCAGCAGTTTCCCTGAGCCCCAGGTATCCCCAGCCCACTCAGCAGGGTCTGCTTCCCCTAGGTCTTGGTGAATGAGGGCGGTGGCTTTGATCGGGCCTCGGGCTCCTTCGTGGCCCCTGTCCGGGGTGTCTACAGCTTCCGGTTCCATGTGGTGAAGGTGTACAACCGCCAAACCGTCCAGGTGATCTGAGCGCTAGGCCCTGTCCCTGTCCCAGGTTGGGTGGAGGGAGGAATAAGCGAAGCCCAGCTAAATCCTGGGCAGACCCTTCATTGGCCTGTGTCCTGGGGACCCAGGAGCGAGGAAGGAAAGGGCCTGCTTAGCAGAATGTGAAGGACCTGCAGAGTCCAACACTGGCCACCCCTCAGCTATCCCAGGAGAGTGCATGAGCTCCAGGTTCCCAGATTACAGGGTATCCCTCTGGGGCTGGGGAGAAGTAGGGCAATCCTCAGAAACATGGGGTCCTAGGACAAGGTCTGGGGAGAAATGCTAACTAGGTTCCCTTCCCAGGTAAGCTTGATGCTGAACACATGGCCCGTCATCTCAGCCTTTGCCAATGACCCTGACGTGACCCGAGAGGCAGCCACCAGCTCAGTGCTACTACCCCTGGACCCTGGGGACAGGGTGTCTCTGCGCCTACGTCGGGGGAACCTGCTGGGTGGCTGGAAATATTCAAGCTTCTCTGGCTTCCTCATCTTTCCACTCTGAGGGCTCATGCCTTTCAAAGACAGGAATCTAGCCCCTGACGTCTGGCCTATGCCCTCTCCCCTCCTGCCCCAAAAGCAACATCTTTGAGGTCGGAGAGAGGTTCCCTCTGGCTGTTTGTATTTCAGCTTCTTGCATGGGACCATGTGCCAAACACCTAAGGTGATGAGCAGAGCTGTGGCATCCCAGGACCTGGCCCCTCTTAACCCCTCCCCCATCCCAAATGCCCTCACAGTCTCTCACTGCATCTCTTTGTCTGCAGCCCTAGGATGAGGGCAGGATTTGGCAGGTAAAGAGTCCTGCCATACTTTGCAGACTTTGTTCTTCCTTCTTCTACCCCACCCCCAGCTTCTGGCTCAGAGCTACTTGGAAACAGGTGGGCAGGTGAGCTTGACAGGCCCCCACAAGGGCCCAGATGGACCAGGCTCAGCATGCCCTGCAGGCTCCTTCCTGTGAGGAGTGCCAGCATTGTGGATCTCGGCCAGCACAGTCAGGAGTTGAGCCAGCCCATATGGACTATGGCAGGAGGCTCAGCCACCAGTAGAAGTGTGGGGAGGGCCACTGAGCAGCCCAGAGCCTATAGCTGATAGGATAGGAAGGGAACATGTGACCAGCCTGAGCAAGGTACACATTTTTCATGTACACTGGGGCAACCAGCAGGCAGTGAACCTGGGTGTTCATCTGTACCAGGTCCCAAATGGACTCTGGCTCTCACTTCCCCAGCTGAGACATGGGGTGTGTATGTTTGTTTGTACCAGCTGAGAACAGGTGTACAGCACTTCCTTGGGCAGCTGTAGGTAGAAGATCACATGTGAGCAAGTGTAGATCTCCAGGCATGGAACACATCAATGCCCACAGCCACCTTCTAAGAGTTCCACCTTTGCAGTCTTCACTTCGATCACTCCCTGCTCTGACCATCGCCTCCTTCCCCCAGTTCTCAGTTACCTGCAGTGAACCTGTTCTAGACTGTCCCACTGCCTCTCTTCTTTCCCCTGATCTGTGCTGTCTTAAACTTGCTATTACCTTGAATTCAATAATTCATCCCTTCAACCAATCTCCTGCAAGTATTATAAACTGCCTTACCTCCCTGTCCCATTGGCCCAGCATGGGTGACTCAATCAATAAAGCAACCAGAGAATTATCGTTGATGAGACATTATCAGATCACTCAAGACAGAAGATACCATTAGAATTTGGGTCAGGATACCACCAGGTATGTCAGAGAGACTATAAAACTGTACATTAGAGTCAAATAAAAAAGGATTTAGTAATGCTTGAGTTAAGTAGGAAATACCAATGTAAATTTGTGGTTTGCAAAAGAAACAATTTTTCAAACTATCACTAAAGTAGCATAGATACAACATTAGGAAAAATTCTGATAGGTATTCTTAGCACCTGGATCTTTACCTCAAACATTATTCACCTTTAGAAGGACTCGGGTTTCCTAGGAGAATATCTCCATGTCCCAGATAATTCTAGGCCTGGAACATGTTGTTGATGACAATAAGCAAGGATACTTTTCTAAATGTATAGGGGAGAGTGAAAAGACAAAGGGACCAATTTTAAAAGACTCCCATCTGACATTCTGTGGCAATTTGGCAATCAAAAGCAAAAATAATGTACTTAATTGGAAGAAGGTGATTTTTTTAAATGTATGACTCTAGTGATACTCCAAAAGGAAAAAGTCACTATGAAGCATGCAAAAAGGCAGTTCATATGCTGAGTGAAGAAGAACGAATATATTGGATATTTTTAGTTAATTTTGACAAATAGAAGAATATAAATATAGTAGGTATTTTAACTATTCATAAGTTACACTTACTTTTCCTCATCTGTATAAGCAGGGAGGGGTGGATATAGAGAGCTGTGAGTAATTCCAGAAAAACGTTGGAACTGTACCAAGAGTGAAAGAGACTGATTGGCACCATCTGGCCATATATTACAGCTAGGAAGAAAGAAAGCCCAACAGATAACTGCTCGCTGCTCAGACTTGATCCTTCATCTCTTGGGAAAGGGAACCTCTATATTACCAACTAATTAAAATGAGATTACAGTAACAGTAAAGCCCAAAATAAGAATGGCTTACATAAGGTAGATTATTTCTGCCTCACATAGAAGAATCTGCAGACAGAGTCCAGGGATGGATGGCAGTTCTTTTGGGTTCCTGTATTCAATTCTACTGTGTGTGGAGGGGAGGGGGTACTTTTCACAAAATGCCAAGCAATGCTCAGACACCAGCAGGATATCCAAGATTTTGACTCAGTTCAACACAATTCTGACACTACCTGCCTGGATTTTGCATCAGATTCTACAGGTTAAGGATTTGTCCTACACCCCAACCCTCTTCGCTTCAGACCCCAGTGGAAAACCCAGGCTGTTAAATATACTTCTGATCAACTGCCTATAGATTAGAGGTTCCAGCGACCCCACTCCTCAGCAACTCAGTTCAAACACCAGTTTCAAGTCTAGGCTGTTCCCCGAGCCTCTGATTGACTGGCTGGGTTCCAGTGTTAAATAAAAAATTTTAACTTCCATAGCTGGGTTTTCTAAAAGAAAGGGTTTATTAGGCTGTTGCTAGAAGGACAAGGGGGAGGGGGAGGAGGAGGAGAAGAAGAAGGAGGAGGAGAAGAAGAAGGGGAGGAGGAAGAGGAAGAGGAAGAAGAAGAAGGGGGAGGGGGAGGAGAAGGGGGAGGGGTGAGAGAGGGAAGGGAGGAGAAGAAGAAGACTACAACTGGTCTTGGGGCATGGAATCTAAACCACTGCATGGCTAAGTACAAAAGTTAACGTGTCTGACGTCCAGGAGTTTTGCAAGTGTTTTTTACATCAGGTATGGGGGAGAAAGCTGTAAGCCCATTCTGAAAGAATTTACATTCTCTATGCACAAAGGACTTGGAGAAGGTGAGGTGGGGCTAGTTCTTGGAGGGGTGCAAGAGTCTGTAAAGCTCAAGTGCAAAGAAGAAGCAAAGTCTCCTGGGGTTTGATGGTACCCTGCTATTCTCTCTTGGATAATCACAGAAATAGCTACCTGGAAATTAATCCTAAATTCCAACAGATGTACAAGAATGTGACCAGTCTTTTGTCACACAGCAACTAACAGGAATTGCACTGTCTCTTTCACTCTCTGGCACTGTAGCTTTAATTTAGACTGTCTCAGAATTTTTCCCTGGTCACCAGCTACCCCCTCCTTGGGTTCAATTACTTTGCTAGAGAGGCTCCTAGAACTCAGAGAAGCATGTTACTTACTTGCTGCATCACCAGTTTATTATCAAAAGACTCAGGAACAGCCAGATGGAAGAGATGCACAGGGCAAGGCACAGGGAAAGGGCACGGAGATTCCAAGCCCTCTCCAGGTGCCACTCCCCCAGATCATGTGCTCACCAACCCGGAAGCCCTCTGAACCCTGTCCTTTGGGGATTTTTGAAAGCTTCATTACAGAGGCATGTTTAATTGGGTCACTGACAATTGATTCAACTTTAGTCCCGCTCCCCTCCCCAAGGGTAGAATGAGTGCATGATGTGACTGAAAGTTCCAGCCATCCTTTAGTTGACTCCATCAGCAACCAGCCCCCATAAGTGCTTTCCAAAGTCATTTCATTAAATAACAGAAGACGCCTTTTTCGGTCTCAACACTTAGGAAATTCTACAGGTTTCAGGAGCTATGAGCCAAAAATTGTGGAGGAAGACCAAATATATCTGAGAAATATATTTTGGCCATCTGAATGGCCAAGTACATCTTCTTATAAGTCATAATATTGCAGTAGTTTTATGAGCATCGCAGCCCAGTTTCTCTTCCCTGTGTTTACCATCTGTAGCACATCACCTCCTGACAGGATGGCTCCTTGAGTTCAGCCTTTACATGATGAGCCTTACAGCCCCAGGAAGGAGTGAAAAAAAAAAGCCACACCTCTTTTCTTTAAGGACACTTTCTGAAAGTGCACCTCACATTTCTGACTGCATCTCATTGGCTGGAATAGTAGTTTAACACAACACCCATTTGTCTCACAGTTTCTGCGGGTCAGAAATCCAGCAGGGCATGACAGGATTCTCCACTCAGAGTTCCCAACACCAAACACAAGGTGTGGGCAGGACAGCCCTTCGTACTGAAGTGTGAGAGTCTACTTCCACGCTCATTCAGAACTCAGCTTTGATGGTTGAAGGGGAGCAGTTTGCAATCCCAACATATGCATGTTTAGAATATTGATTATTTTAGGCTGACCAATTTGAAGAGCCAGACAACTTGGGAGAAGCTCTGGATGCCAAGAGTAAGGTGCTCTCTGTAAAGGACATTTACATTTACAAGGGAAGTCTCCATCTTTAAGGGTGTTTATCTCACTATACCAGGCTTGCTTTCACTACCAGTGGAGAAGGCCCTGGACTGAACTCTGCATGACAACCTTACTTTCGTTTACTGTGCTTTTCCTGGTAACCTCCCCTAACTGACTCTCCCTGGCCAACATTGCTGACGGTGGTATGACAAGGCAATGGCATCTACTCTGTTGGTGAGTTAACTCAGTGTTCCTGGGGCTCTCCCATGTATACAGAAGGTATACACATTAATAAACTTCAATTTGATTTTCTCCTGCTAATCTGTGTCATGTTAATTTCATTATTAATACAGCGAGAAGAACCTTACGGTACAGGATAATTTCTCCCCAGCACGGCTGTAGGACTGAGGCCCGGGCCCCCTCCATCTCTGAGCCAGCCACATCAAGCCAAGTCCTTCTCACAGTTTGAATCTCCCTGACCTACCCTTCTGCCACCTGCCTGACTTCAGTAGAGAAAGTTCTCTGATTTTAAGGACTCCTGTGATTAGATCGGCCCTTCCCAGATAACCCAGGGTACAGTAAGCTATTTTAAGTCCCATGACCTGAATTATATATTCAAAAGTTTCTTTTGCCATGAAATATAACATATTCAGTGATCCCAGGGATGTGGCATGGGCAGCTGCATATCATGGTCAATAAACTCAAAGATGACATCATTTAAAGAAAAGGCATTGTTACAATACACTGAATGCATGGAAAAGGTGTAAGCTTGAAAGAGTCCCATGAAATACAAAATACACTTGGGTTTTAAAGGTAAGCCAGTTCCTAGGTCCCAACCCAGAATTCATCCTTTTTTTTTATTATTTTCATATGAGTTTATTTGAGCCAAACTAATGAAAAGCTGGAAAGCAAGATCTCAAATGCTCCAGAGAAAGACAGTTTTGCAGTTTCCTTTATACATTTGGAATAAGAATGTATTTAATGATAATCCAAAACTTGATCTGTGCTGAAATAATATTCTTTTGGATATCCAAATTCAAAACTTGGTCTCAAATGATATAGTGTCTGTCTCTTGGGTCTACAAACCGACTTTTATAATGAGTTTAAATGTTGGTGTGATAAATTTCACAATCCTTGTAGGATATATGTTCTTTACCAAATGTTCAATGCTTTTAGAGAAGCCAACCTATTATACTGGTGATTCTGTCAAATTGTGGAAGAGGATTTAAGTTTGCAGTTAATGTTTAAATAATTTGATTTATAAAACATGTTGACTTTGATTTGTTGGTTATATAAATCATGTTTAAATGTTGAGACAATTTTGCTAAAATGAATTTATAAGTAAATACATTAAACAATAAATAAAGGACAGATGGTGGTGAACATTTTGCTTCAGGTACAAGAAGCTCCTCAGACTTTAAGGATCCTAAAAATAGAATCCAATTGCCCTGCTCTCCCTACAGACAAGCCCTGGCAGCTGATCATTACAGAGAAAAGTCCCACACTGGAAGATTCTCTGTAGACCTAAATCCATGGTCTGTAGCCACACTGTCCTCAATCCTCCGGGCCAGTGGTCCCCAACCTTTTTGGCACCAAAAGGGCTTGGTTTCATGGAAGACAATGTTTCCACAGACCGGGGTTGGGGGGTGGTTTTGGGATGATTCAAGCACATTACATTTATTGTGTACTTCATTTCTATTATTATTACATTGTAATATATAGTGAAATAATTATACAACTCATCATAATGCAGAATCAGTGGGAGCCCTGGGCTTGTTTGGCCACAACTAGACGGTCCCATCCGGGGGTGACAGGAGACAGTGACACCCGAAGTGTGTTGCTTACGTCCAGTCTACTCTGTAATCTCGTTTTGGTAACTGTCACTGCAGAAAACCCTGCCTCATAAAGATAAGATGTTGGAAATGGAAGCAGGCTTTTCAGTGCTTTTGTGGCAGTCTCAGGATATTCCACCTTGACTTTAATCCAGAATGTATGGAGATTTGAAGTTGTCTCAAACATACTTGTAAGGTCACTGTCATTTGTGATTTCAAGCAGTTGATCCTCTTCTAGCATGGACAAAGTTGAATCACCTGGCTTATTCACAAATGGGTCTCGGATCCATTCCTTCCCAGTTCGGGGGTCTTTTGAGATTGGGCAGTAATGCTCAAACCCTTTTGAAAGCTTAGACAGGTGATCATGCACCAGCTGGAAGAAAGAAAACCCTGGGTCAGACTCTTTCAAAATCTCTGCTAATGTTTGAAATGTGTCAAAAATCCCAATGTTCACTCATCACCCCTGTAATTTCAGTTTGGCTTTGAATGCAGCCACTGTATCTGCCAACTTGAACACAGTTGTCATTCTCCCCTGAAGTGACAGATTAAGTTCATTGAACAGGATGAATACATCACACAAGTAAGCAAGTTTTGCAAGCTATTCCGTGTCACTGAAATACACTGCTAGTGGTGACCATTTTTCTTTTTTTAATATATTTTATTGATTATTCTATTACAGGTGTCCCATTCCCCCCCTTTATTCCCCTTCACCCTGAACACCCCCTCCCACCCACATTTCCCCCGTTTTAGTTCATGTCCATGAGTCATACATGTAAGTTCTTTGGCTTCTACATTTCCTATACTACTCTTAACCTCCCCCTGTCTATCTTCTGCCTACCATCTATGCTACTTATTCTCTGTACCTTTGCCCCCTCTCTCCCCCTCCCACTCCCCCACTGATAACCCTCCATGTGATCTCCATTTCTGTGGTTCTGTTCCTGTTCTAGTTGTTTGCTTAGTTTGTTTTTGTTTTTGTTTTTGTTTTAGGTGTGGTTGGGAGTCAATAACCATGAGTTTGCTATCATTTCACTATTCATATTTTTTATCTTCTTTTTCTTAGATAAGTCCCTTTAACATTTCATATAATAAGGGCTTGGCAATGATGAACTCCTTTAACTTGATCTTATCTAGGAAGCACTTTATCTGCCCTTCCATTCTAAAATGAAAGCTTTGCTGGATAGAGTAATCTTGGATGTTGGTCCTTGCCTTTCATGACTTGGAATACTTCTTTCCAGCCCCTTCTTGCCTGTAAGGTCTCTTTTGAGAAATCAGCTGAGTCTCATGGGAACTCCTTTGTAGGTAACTGTCTCTTTTTCTCTTGCTGCTTCTAGGATTCTCTCCTTCTGTTTAATCTTGGGTAACGTAATTATGATGTGCCTTGGTGTGTTCCTCTTGGATCCAACTTCTTTGGGGCTCTCTGAGCTTCCTGGACTTCCTGGAAGTCTATTTCCTTTGCCAGATTGGGGAAGTGCTTCTTCATTACTTGTTCAAATAAGTTTTCCATTTGTTGCTCTTCCTCTTCTCCTCCTGGTACCCTTATGATCCAGATGTTAGAACATTTAAAGATGTCCTGGAGGTTCCTAAGCCTCTCCTCATTTTTTTTGAATTCTTGTTTCTTCATTCTGTTCTGGTTGAATTGTTTCTTTCTTCCTCCTGGTCCAAACTATTGATTTGAGTCCCGGTTTCCTTCCCATCACTGTTGGTTCCCTGTATATTTTCCTTTATTTTACTTAGCATAGCCTTCATTTTTTCATCTAATTTGTGACCATATTCAACCAATCCTGTGAGCATCCTAATTACCAGTGTTTTGAACTGTGCATCTGATAGGTTGGTTATTTCTTTGTCACTTAGTCGTGTTTTTTCTGGAGCTTTGATCTGTTCTTTCATTTGGGCCTTTTTTTTTTTTTTTTTAATCTCTGACCCTGTTACATAGTAAGGGGCGGAGCCTTAGGTGTTCACCAGGGCAGGGCAACTCACGTCACTGCATTGTGACGCTGTATGTGGGGGAGGGGTCTGAGAGGGAACAATGCTGCTTGCTCTGCTCTCTACGGGTTTTCAGTCACTACCCACAATTAAATTGGGCCCTTCTGGTGCTGATTCTGGTGGGTGGGTTTGTATACATTCTAGGACCCTGTGGGTCTCTCCAATAAACTAAATCTCCTGTGAGACTGGTAGTTTCTCCCTCTGCCGCCTCAACCCCCACAGGTGTTTTCAATCAGAAGTTTGAGGCTTTATTTCCCTGCGCTGGAACCCTGGGTTGTTCAGTCTGTCTCGCTCCCCAGTTATTCCTCCCAGATGATCTGCAAGCAAATGTGGGACCACCTAGTCCACCAGCCCCTGTCTTGCCCGCCAGCCACCACCTTGCCCACCCTGGTCCTCCAGCCACTGCCTTGCCAAGAGTCCTCTCTGCCCAGCTGCCCGTCTCTGCCCCACTACCGGTCTGGATGAATGTTTCTTCTTTGACTCCTTGGTTGTCGGACTTCCATACAGTTCAATTTTCTGTCAGTTCTGGTTGTTTTTTGTTTTTAAATTGTTGTTGTCCTTCTTTTGGTTGTGCAAGGAGGCACAGTGTGTTCTATCTATGCCTCCATCTTGGCCAGAAGTTCCTGTTTTTCTAAAAGAAATCTTTGGAGCAATTCTCGTAACTCAAAAACTCTGGCCAGTGATCTACCTTTAGAAAGCCATCACACTTCTGTCTATAAGAGAAGATGGGTGTGCACTGCATCCATATCGTCACAGAGCTGTGTGAACAGATGTGAGTTAAGGGTGTGTACTTTAATGTGGTTGATAATTTTAATTACATCCTGCAAAACACTATTTAGTTCAGGTGACATTTTTCAGCTAGCCAGAATTTCTCAATGGATGACAGACACAGTGGGTAGACTCACATTCAGAAGTGACCTCTTTGACCCAAGGAGTGAAACTAGAAAGCCATCCAGCCATGGCAGCCACTCCATCCATGCACATACTGACACAAAATGACCTATTCAGTTTTCCTGATATGTAAGCATTCAAAGACTTGAATAGTTCTGCACCTGTGGTGTCTGTTGGCAACAAAAAGTCACAAAAACATATCCTCATGCACATCCTCCGAAAAATATATCACACAAAAATAAGCATTGTTGCCTTGTTGTCAACATCAGTACACTCATGAATCTGGATTGCACACCAGGGTGACTCATTAATTCTCTCTAACAATTGTGCCTCAATATCCTCTGCTATTTCCTCAGTTCGTCTATTTATGGTGCTAGCCAAAAGAGGAACACATACCACCTTTGGGGGGGGGGGGTTGTTTGTTTTTTTAAGTATATTTTATTGATTATGCTATTATAATTGTCCCCTTTTTCTCTACCCTTTGTGCCTCTCCACCCTGCACCGCCCTTCCCTCCAGCATTACCCCCCTCTTAGTTCATGTCCATGGGTCGTATACATAAGTTCTTTGATTCTCCATTTCCTACACTATTCTTAACCTACCACTGTCTATTTGGTACCTACCAATTATGATTATTATTCCCTGTACCTCTTCTCCCATTCTAACCCCTCCACCTCCCCGCTGGTAATCCTCCATTTGGTCTTTGTTTCCGTGATTCTATTCCTATCCTAGTTGTTTGCTTAGTGCTTTTGTTTTTGTTTTTTAGGTTAAGTTGTTGATAGCTGTGAGTTTGTTGTCACTTTACTGTTTATTTTTTATCTTCTTTTTCTTAGATAAGTCCCTTTAGCATTTCATACAATGAGGACTTGGTGATGATGAACTCATTTCACTTTACCTTACCTGGGAAGCACTTTATCTGCCTTCCATTCTAAATATTAGCTTTCCTGGATAAAGTAATCTCAGATGTAGGTCCTTGCGTTTTATGACTTGGAATACTTTTTTCCAGCCCCTTCTTGCCTGTAAGGTTTCTTTTGAGAAATCAGCTGAGTCTCATGGGAACTCCTTTGTAGGTAACTGTCTCTTTTCTCTAGCTGCTTTTAAGATTCTCTCCTTATCTTACCCTGGCTGGTGTGACTCAGTGGATTGAGTGCTGGCCTTTGAACCAAAGGGTCACCAGTTTGATTCCCAGTCAGGGCACATGCCTGGACTGCAAACCAGGTCCCCAGTAGGGGGCATGTGAGAGGCCACTACACATTGGTGTTACTCTGCCTCTCTGTCTCTCTCCTTTCCCTTCTCTCTATTTATTTATTAAAAATAAATAAATAAAATATTTTTAATAAAAGAAAGGATTCCTTCCTTATCTTTAATCTTGGGTAATGTAATTATGATGTGCCTTGGCGTGTTCTTCCTTGGGTCCAACTTCTTTGGGACTCTCTGTGCTTCCCGGACTTGCATGTCTATTTCCTTTGCCAGATTGGGAGATTTTTCCTTCATTATTTTTTCAAATAAGTGTTCAATTTATTGCTCTTCCTTTTCTCCTTCTGGGACCCCTATGATTCAGATGCTGGAACATTTAAAGTTGTCCCAGAGGTTCCTAAGCCTCTCCACCCCCTTTTTTTTTCTTAATTCTTTTTTATTTCTTCCTTCTATTCTGAATCATTGATTGGAGTCTGGATTTCCTCCCCTTCACTATTGGTTCCCTGTATATTTTTCTTTATTTCACTTCTCATAGCCTTCACTTCTTCCTTTATTTTGCATCCACACTCAGTCATTTCAGTGAGCATCCTGATTACCAGTGTTTTGAACTCTGCATCTGATAAGTTGGCTATCTCTTCATCACTTAGTTCTTTTTCTGGAGTTTTAATCTGTTCTTTCATCTGGGCCATATTTCTTTGCCTCAGCATACCTGTTACATTGTAAGGTGCAGAGCCTTAGGTATTTACCAGGGCGGGGCAACCCACTTAGCTGCCTTGTGGTGCTATATGTTGGGGAGGGATCAGGAGAGAACAAGACCTCTTGCTCGACTCTTGTCCCACTTTCAGTCACTTCCCCCATTACCCACAAGTGAATTGGGCCCTTCTGATTCCCAGGTGGTTAAGTTTGTGCACCTTCTAGAACTCCATGGGTCCCTCTAACGATCTCTTTTATGAGACTTGGAGTTTCTCCCACTGCCACAACCCCCACAAATCCAGAGGCTTTGAGGCTTTAATTACCCATGCTGGAATGGGTTGTGTGGCCTGTCTTGCTCCCCAGTTGTTCCTCCTGGTTTATCCACATGCTAGTGTGGGAGTGCTCAGTCTGTTAGCCACCACCTTGCCCACCACTGCCTTGCCTTGCATCCTCTCCACCCCAGCTGCCTGTCTCTGCCCCTCCTACCAGTCTGGGTGAATGTTTCTCCTTTAACTCCTTAGTTGTCATATTTCCATACAGTTCAATTTTCTTGCAGTTCTTTAGTTGATTTTGTTTTTAAATTGGTTGTTGTCCTTCTTTTAGTTGTGTGAGGAAGCAAAGCATATCTACACGTGCCTCTATCTTGGCTGGAACCATGTACCACCTTTTGAACTGCAGCCTCTCCTAAAAGTTCATGTCAAATGTCCTTAGCAGCAGGCAGGATCAACTGTTCACCAGTAGTAAAAGATTTTTTAGCTTTAGCAATATACGGTTAGCTACTAAGAATGATGCTCTCAATGCAGACACATTTGATGAAGTGGTGACCTTCAATAATTGCATATGTTCTTTGTGTTCACATTTTTTACTTTTGAAAAACTTCAAAGGCTTGTTCTTAATGCAGGGTGTTCGGTGTCCATGTAGTAAAGCAGTTTTGAAGGTTTCATGGCTATATTGGATATCCAGTCACCACATACACAAAGCAGGCTTGAAGAATGTGAATCATCTGTTGTAATAAACACACAGTAAGTAGGTCCCTTTAAGCAGGACTCTTGGTATTTTCTTTTAAAATGCAGCTTTCTTTTTGTTGGCAGTCTCAGAGTCTTCTGCTGTCTCATCATTGGGTCTTTCCCCCTTTTCAAAGAAGCTCTCCAGAGATGTTTGTTTTTTACTCCTTTTGGCTAGGGTAGTTTGTGGCCTTACCAAAACAGTGACTGAGACTAGTAAGCAGTGCAGGAAAGAGGCATGGACAGAAGTGGTAAATAAAATAATGGGCAGGCCATATGTAGACTAAAATAAGTGTCAGATTCTGACTTAAAGACTGCCACCAGGTGCAGCTGTACAACTGAAGTACATCAACTCACTTGCCATTGTAAAGCCTGCCACCAGATGCAGCTTAATTGTCACCTGCCACTCACTGATAGGGTTTTGGTATGGGTCTGCAAGAAATTGATTTATTTTGGTCCCTGTGCAGTCAAACCTCTCTGCTAATGATAATCTGTATTTGCAGCTGCTCCCCAGCACTAGCATCACCGCCTCAGCTCCACCTCAGATCATCAGGCATTAGATTCTCATAAGGAGCATGCAACCTAGATCCCTTTAAGGTCCCCACTCTTATGAGAATCTAATGCCGCTGCTGATCTGACAGAAGGAAGAGCTCAGGCACTAATGCAGGCGATGGGGAGCAGCTGTAAATACAGATGAAGCTTCACTCGCTTGTCTGCCACTCGCCTCCTTCTGTTCAGCCTGGTTCCTAACAGGCCACACACTGGTACCAGTCTGTGACCCTGGAGTTGGGGACCCCTGCTCCAGGCAATTCTTCTGTGGTTTCCTTTGCCAGACTCTTTCCTCACCCTCCACAAAATCCAAGTGAAGCCTTCCATTTTCTCCTTAAACCTCTACCCCACCAACTTTGCCCCCACTTGTCAGCAATAGATGGCTTCACATCTTACTTCACTGAAAAAGCAGAAACACCAGGCAGGAACCCTTTCCATCACCATATGTAGAAACTCACTGTCCTCCTCATCTGGGTTTCTTCCTACCTGGCTCAGTGGATGTGTCTTTCCTCTTGCCAATGCAGCTATCCTCATCCTCCAGCCATGGATCCCATTTCTTCCAAACACACCCTCTTCTTTTCTCTTATCTCTCTGATATGTCCAACTTGTCCCTTTCTACCTACTCCTTCTCTTCAGCAGTTAAATAAACTCAAGTCTCCTAAACCTGAAAGAGAAAAAATGGGTGTGGAAATGGTTGTAGATATACAGTTATTCTGGGCTCTATATGTCCCCACAGCTAAATGGCATCGTTCTCCTCCCTTTTAGAGCCAAATATCTGTGCTCACCTGTCACTCACCTCTTAAGTCAGCTCTGGCCTCCACAACTCCACCTAAATTGTGCTCAGCTGGCCACTACTTCCATGTTACTGAAGTCAACAGACACTTCCTAGTCCTTCTGTTACTCAGGCTCTCCTTAACACCTGACCCTGTTGGCCACATCCTCCTTCTAGAAGCAATATCTGACCTGACTTCCCTGACTGTGTACTCTCTGGGCTCTCCCTCCACCTCTCTGTCCAAGCCCCATTTTTCTCCAGGCTCCTCTACCTCTGCCCATCTCTTAACTGTTGGTTTTCTTCAAGGTTCTGCCCTAGGATTCCTTCTATCTGATGCACTCTCAAAAGCAGAAATTTCCCTCCATGTGCTCGCAACATCTGCACTTTTTATCTCTGTCCAGAATCTCCCTCCTAAATCTCAGACTTATACATTGTATGTCCCAGCTTGAAGTCAACCTACTGAAATTAGTCTTTCCTCCCTAAATCTGTTCTCCCTCCCTTGTTCCCTGTGTCTCCAAATGAAACTTCCCTGTTCCCCCAATGAACACCAGCTCTTCTCTTCAATTCTTCCCTCTCCCATAACCCTCGTATCCAATCACTCACATCCATGGACTCTATCCATTGTCTTCCATCCACCCTGGCTCAAACCACCCACCTCTCAGAGTTCTACAAAAGCTTCCTCACTGGCCTCTTGGCCTCCCTTAGTCCATTCTCTGCACTGGAATTGCTGTAGTGATCTATCTGAATGAACTTCACTGCTAAGAGCTTCTCAGGGGAATCCCCAGGAGGGGAGTGGGTCTCAGAGTGAAATCCATTATTTCTTAACATGGATTTCTAAGGTCTCTTACAATCCAGCTGCTGCAATCTCCCTGCTTCATTTTTTTTTACCATCTACAAGAATGGGAAAACTTGTGGAATAACACCCTTTATTAGCTGAGGGAAAATGGCACTTATTGGAAAAGGAGGGTATGACATTTGAGTCAAAATTTACCAGGGCCGAAGGAATCATTCTCGGACCCAACTGAGGTCAACCAGAACCTGTTTTAGTCTACACATCACATTAATCGGGGCCAAACTGAAATGGAGAGATCTTAGCTGAGACTATATAACATATTAATAAAAGATGGGAAGGCCATAGACTGTGGAGGGAAGGTAGCTCCAGGAACACAGTTAATGCACTGGCATGAGAGGCAGTGGGCACAGTGGTTAAGACAGTGAGCACAGGAGCCTCTCACTTAGCAGCCGCACAGGACCTTGAGCAAGTCAGTTCACTGTGCCTCATTTTCTTTGTCTCTGCATGGAGACAACTGTATCTACCTGACAGGGTTGGAAAACAGATCCGTGCCTGGCCCAGAGAAAGTGCTCAATGTGTGTAAGTTACTGTTATTGTATGAATTAGTAAACAAGTCAAAATTCATACACGTCCCAAGGATTCTTGGACAATCTTTAAAAAGCAGGCAGAATTTTTATTTTGTTTCACTGTGGCCATTTATCTGTTCCAATGCTTCTTTCTCTCAGGCATGCTCACCTTTACCCACGAACACAGGACTTAGCAGACGGTCACTAAGAAAACCTGGCTCAGCGAGGCATGCGAGGTGGCAGTGGGGGTCCTGATCTCACCAAATAGTTTATGTACATTTTAACATGGGAATAGGATGCAGTGTGGGATGCTCTCTATAGTTTGCTTATGTCATGGACTGTCTGCATGCTGATGACTTTGTAATTTCTCAGTTAGAGACTTGGCTAAACCCACTGGCCAGTGCCCCCAAGGAGAAGGGAAGATGGTGATGAGTATAAATAAGAGAAGTAGTGACTGGTAGTCTTTGGTACCCGAGGTGCTCAGCTGTAGACAAACCTTTTTTATTCACTCCTTCAAAAACAGGAAGAATCTCCAGTCCCTGCTCAGACCTTGCAAATTGTCCAATGGTGAAGAAGAGACATCTCACCATCAGAAGGCTCAAGAGGCCAATGTGGGCAAAATCTAATATTGCTTAAAGTCATCTTCAGTAAAAATGAAGAGATGCTGCTGAGCCACCTCTCTGACCAGTCTTCCACATAGGCATTCTGAACCTTTCACTCGCTGACCTGTACCAATAACCTGTGCATTATGCTTGGAGCAGGGAGTCAGGGAAGACCAGACCTGTCTGAGTAATGGGAGAGCTGAGACTGTAGGCACCTGTGCCACAGGCCCCTATGCCACACTCTTTCCCGTGCCACCTGGAACTGTATTCGGAACTGTATCTGGACTGTCTCCCTCACCTGACCATGGACTCCAAAGAGGCAGAGACCTATGTTAACCCATATAACCTACTATCCACTCCACACCTAATCAAGGCCTGGCACACAGTAGATGCTCTGTAAATACTGAATGGCAGTGTATGCGTGAACTGGGAGTTGTCGGCCCCCAGCTCAGAAAGAAAGGCAGCAAGAAGCAGAGGCCTGAAGTTGGGAAGTGTGGCCAGGTTTAGGAAGGTCTCTGAGCCTGAGGGGCGGTCACAGCAGGA
Source organism: Phyllostomus hastatus (assembly GCF_019186645.2). Lineage (NCBI taxonomy): Eukaryota > Metazoa > Chordata > Mammalia > Chiroptera > Phyllostomidae > Phyllostomus > Phyllostomus hastatus. The sequence continues at coordinate 1,645,830 of NW_025333860.1, read as the reverse complement.
GTTTTAGAGGCAGGACAGAGAGAAATGTTAGCTACTGTGTGATCCTCGTAGTCAGTTCGGGCCGCTCTAACCAAAACACCATAGACTGGGTGGCTTAAACGGCAGAAGATGTACTTCTCACAGTTCTGCAAGCTGGACATTCCAGACCAAGGCGCCAGCAAGTGAAGTGGCTAGGGAGCGCTCGCTTCCTCACTTGCAGACAGCCATCTCCTCACAATGTCTTCACAGGGTTGACACTGAGAGCAAGCTCTCGTTCTATTCTCTTTGTTTTGTTTTCTCATCCAATAAGAATACTAATCCCATCGTGGGGGCTCTACCCTCGTGACCTCATCTAAACCTAATTACCTCCCAAGCCCCCCCACTTCCTAATACCATTCCCCTCAGGGTTAGGGTTTCAACATATGAATTTGGGGAAACGCAAACATGCAATCCACGGCTGACAAATGCTTACTACATACCCGGCACCACAGAAACCTCTCTGCACAGATTATTTCATACAGTCCTTGCACCATCCATAATTTAGGAATTGTTACCGTGCCTTTGATAGATGAGGAAACCAAGACCTCAGGAAACAGGCCACATAAGTAGCAGATAATAGAGTCAGTATTCAAACCTAAATCTGGCATGTTTCCAATACAACTAAGCTGCTCGGTGTCGACACCATGCCCTGACGCCAGTCTTCATTCATCTTCCCACCCTGCCCATCTTCAAGACACAAACTGGAAAGAGCCCTAGCTTGGAAGCCACAGCCTGGGCTTTCCTGCTGGCCCTGCCATGAGCTAGCGGGGGGCCTTCAGATCACTTACCTGAGTGCTGGTCTCATCTACAAAATAAGAGCTGGGGTCAGATGAACTTGAAAAGGTGCCACCAGGTCTTCAGATCTGCAAGTCGGCCTGGGAAACATACAGCAGTCATGCCCCATGGCTGCCCCCCACCCTCCTCACTCCCATAATTGAACCGAAGTTAAAAAAGAACTGGACATTGGCTCCATATTGACCTTTTTATTGATAAATCAAATGAAAAATAAAAAGGTGTAAGATCATAAATGTGGTTAGCATGGGGAATGGGTATAGCACTGGGGAGGGAGAATGAGGTTGGCCATACCATAGAGGGAGCGGGAGGAAAAGTGGGGAGGGGAAGAAAGGAAGGTCTCTGCTAAAGCTCCTACAGCTCACCTTTCAATTTCTCATGTCTCCCATTCTTTCCTGGACAGAGCAGCTGGAAATGGTTTCAGGGCAACATCTAGTAGTTTATCTATAAGATATGGGAGATGAGGAGCTGGCGGGAATATGAATGTGGGATTTGGAGGGATTCTCTCACTTGCACCTGTCACCAGAACCCTGTCCATGGTGAACTGAGGGTCAGGAAACTTAATCCCAGTCCCAGCTCAACTGCAAACTAGCTGTGTGACTTTAGGTAAGTCACTTCTCCTCTCTGGGCATTTCTTTGGCTGTAAAATATCACATTAGACTCTATGGCAGATTCTATTCTGGCTCTTGCAATGCCAAGTGTGTTGACAGCCTGAGCTAGGCCAGGAGACTGGCTCAGCTTTGGAGAAATAAGAGAGGCCCAGCCAGAGGGATACAGTGCTGGCCTTCACTGGAGTTTATTTTGTTAGCAGCAGCAGCAAATCAGAGTGAGTGTAAGCACACACACTTATGAGAACTCACTCTTGCTGTAAGCATGATCGTTGCAGAGTTCTCTGGCAGACCCAGATTTTGCTCTACGTAGAAAGCAGGTCCAGGGAATGGGGGCAGGGGAGAGTGATCCAACCACAGCAGTCACACACTATGGGGGGGGGGATGTAAGGTACAGTGGAGGTGGGAGGAGGGCTGTGTGGGCTTTGGAGTGGGGCTGGGAGGTAGAGCCACATCAGCACCTCATTGTCTGCCACGCTGCTCATCTCAGACACCCTCCCCTCTTCAAAGAGAGGCCTGGGCCCTTTGGCCTCATTGAAGCAGCTCTTCAGGTAGAGACGCCACACTTGGCATCGAGATCCTTGATTCCTGTGCGGTTGATACCATCACAGCAGGGGTCAGGGTTGTCTCCATTGGCTGGAGTTCAATGAGGTAGGCTGACTCGGTCTCCCCCTTGCCTTTTTGTGCTGACAAACTCATCCATGGCTGGCCACCCTCCTACCCCAGCTCTGAGTCTAGGGGGGCCCGACTGCCAGCCCTTCCTTGACAGCTGGGTAGGCCTCACCTGGCCTGAGAAAACTGACCATGAGACTGGGAACAGGCTGCCTCTCCATAGCCTGCATGGACTTGCGTCAACTGTGACAACTTCAAGGGCAAAGGGTCCCCACTTGAAGACTGGGGGAGAGGAGTCTACATTTGAGGTTTCTGTTTAAGAGAGGAGAGTGTGGTTCCAGGCCTGAGGTCCTGAACCACACTGTTTCTTGACTTGGTAGCCAGAAGTCAGGCTCTGGGTGTGCATGTGCGTGTCTATGAGTGTACACCTGCACGTGTGTGACAGGGTGAAGGGGATGCTTGGGGAAAGACGCTGAGCCTGGCCTACCTCAGTAAGGGGACTTTGCAGTCCCCCAGGTGAAACTGCCAGAGGCCCATATCTGACAGCAGATTCTCCCACAGGGACACTAGTTCCCAGTTCAAGGCAATTCAGCAAAGCTTTATGAAGTAACTTCACAAAAGGCACAATGGAGGCCCCCAGGGTGGCTTTGAAAGGAGTACTGGTGGGGGGAGGGGGAGGCCTAGCAGCAGCAGCCCAGGACCCTGGGGGTATGGCCCCCCCTTCACTGATTCGACTCACTGCTCCAAGACCTTGAAGGACAGGGGGGTGCCGGTCTTGGCAAAGGACTTCATCAGACTGCTGGGGTAGATGCACCCAAGCTTCTCCGGGGTTGGGAAGCCCCAGACCCTGTAGAGAGACAGGCTCAGCCGGTCCCCAATATAGAAGGGACCCACCCATTTGGCACTGCTGCCATTCCTGGGGAGGGACAGCAAGAGGACCTGGTCGCCCACATTCCACTCTTTCTCCTGGCTCTCCCGCTTGAAACGCCTGTTCTCTGCCTTTTCGCTGGCTGTGTCGGCCACCCTCCAGTGGAGCTCCAGCAGCTCCCCCACCAGCTGCAGCAGGAAGACATCCATCTTGAGCCCTTCAATATTTGCAGAACTCATCTCCCACCACAGGGGTTCCATCAGCCTCTCTGGACCCCCAGTCAGGATTTGGAATGGTGTGGCCTGGAGGGAGGAGGCCCTGAAGGCCAGGTGCAGCAAGGGCAGGGAAGCTGCCCACTTCTTGCCATGCAAGAAGATAAACTCCTTGAGAGCCCTCTTGAATTCCCAGTAGGCCCCTGAGCTCGTCAGGCAAGGGAACTGGAGGTCTCTACACAGCGAGGCAGCCTGGGCTCCCAGGGCCAGCCCACAGCTCACCAGAACATGCCGGGCAAACTGGGGACCCTGGGCAGCCTCCAGCCTCACGGGAACACCCCACCTTGCAAACACATGCTGCAGCAGCACTTGGGCCACGGCCATGTGCGTGTAGGGCTTCAGCGGGAATGCTTCCACCCACCTGGTGTTGGGGTCAGCCACAATCAGAACGTGTTTGTGGCCCTCCTCACTCACAGTGATCGGGCCCACCACCTCAATCTGCAGGTTCGACCAGGGGGCAGTCGACCTGAGGGGCCACAAGGACTCAATAACCTTCAACTCACTGCCAAGATTTCGGGGGATGCAGAACAAGCAGCTCCTGCAATAATCTCTAACATGCTCCTGCATCCCAGGCCACCACCCCAACAACCGCAACTTCTTGTAGGTCTCCTCCGGCCTCTGGTGGGACCCCACGGGGAGGTCATGCACGGAGAAAATCAGATCCCTCCGGAGCTGCCTCGGGACTACCCAGACCTTGGGCTTCTTATCTCCCTTGAACAGAAGCAGGCCACTCTCCTTGTCCAGGCTGAGTGAGTTAAAGGCAGAACTGAAGGGTGAGGAGCCAGACAATTTCTGCCCAGCCTGCAGCTTGGCAATGATATCTGCCAGGGTGCCGTCACTTAGTTGTAATGCCAGCAAGTTAGGCCTCTTGCCCACAGTAAGGGGAGACACCATGGGAACTGGCACATCCGTTGGCAAATTCCAAAACTGCCCGCCCCCCTGTGCACCCTGCTTGGCCAGGGTGTCCACCGTCACAGCAAACAGGGAGCCACGGTAGGAGGTTCGGTAGATGAACGGAAGGGATGGGAGGCCAGAGGTGAGGGATATGATATAGGAGAGCAGGCTCGGGTGAGGTAGTGGGGCCCCATCGGAGGACAGGAAGCCCCGGGCCCTCCACAGGGGCAGGAGTTCCCAGAGGAGGCTGAAGACCCAGTTGCAGTGTGTGAGGAAAACCACAGGGAGGTGGGACTGGCCAAAGCGCTCCAGGCCACAGGCCACTGCAGCCAGGTGGGCATAGGTTGGTGTATAAGGCGAGCAAGAGAAGGAAAGGGAGACAGGCGGGCTGGTGGGAGACAGGACATAGAGACCAAAGCCAGCACACCACTCGTCCTCACGGTAAAAGCAGTAGCCTGACATGTGGATGCAGACAAACGTGGACAGGTCAGAAAAAGGAGGCAGAACCTGGAAGAAACGAGGCATGGAGGATACGGGAGTCAGCAGCCGGTTTTCCCCCAGCAGGCCCTGGAGAAGGGCCAGTTCCAGGGCCCTCTTGCCTTTGTCCTGTACCAAGAGGGACCATCGGATCAACCACGCTTTCGACACCCTGCGGCCCTCCCACGCCTCAGGGTCCACTGTGGAGCGAGCAGCATAGGAAAGGTCCAGGACCACTGGGGTGTCTCCAATGCAGCGGGAAAAATGCTTGAGCGCCCAGGCCACAGCGTAGGGGCTGTCTCCCCCCGATTGGGGGCCCTCACTCTCCTCGTCAGGGAGGAGGGGTTTTGAGGTATAGGCAATGGGGTGCTTCCTCCCTGAGTGCTCCTGATAGACAGTGGCCGTCAGGGCCACCTGGCTCACTGTCACCTCCAGGTGGAAGGGTAGCTGGGGGTTGGGGGCCGTCAGGCAGAGGGCAGACACCAGGGCTCGCTTCAGGGCCAGGAAGGCCTTCTCATGCTCCTGGTCCCACTGCCAGTCTGGCTTCTGCTTGAGGAGGCTGTGTAGGGGGCCCACAAGGGCTTCGTAGTCAGGGATGACATCCCGGTGGGAGTCCATGAATCCCACGAAGAAGGAGAGTGCGGTGAAGTTGCTGGGGATGGTCAACTGGGCCAAGTGGGCAAGAACCTGCTGGCAGGGAGCCTGCCCATCCCAGGGGATGCCTAGGGAGGGAGAAGCCACCGCGGGAAGGAGATCAATGTCAAGGGCTCCATCAGTTGGGTCATGGAGGCTGAGGCACCGGAGGATTTCCTCTGAGAGGGAAGGGCACTCAGCCCTGAACACCGACACCAGCGAGGAGTCCAGGTCCTCTACCTCAGCTGGCCTCTGCGTGCCCTGGCCCTCCCTGGGCTCCTCGTCCTCGTCCTGCCTCTCTTTCGGCTCTTCATCCTGCCCCTCCTTCTTCTCCTCCCTGACTTCTTCCACTTTCTGAGGACTCTCCAGGGGCCTTGGATCAGCGGTGTCACTCAGCTCAGAGATGCTGGCTGAGCTGGGAGGAAGAGCCTTCCACACCTTCAGGAAGTTGCCGATGTCGGTGTCCAACCTGTACCGAAACAGCAGAGCGGAGGGGCCCCATGGAGTGGGGAGAGGGACAGCCGGCCCCAGGAGGTCCGCCAAAGGGAAAACCACACCTGTGGAAGCCCTGCAGGGCCCCACCCTAGTGCTCAGGTTGGGCAGAGTGCCAGCCTGCGACTGAGCAGACCCTCAGGCAGGACCCTGCTCACAGGCACTCCCTCTACCTCCACCATGTGCCAGGCCGAAATATGAGACTCCAGTGTTCTCTAAAAGCTTATCCAGTCAAAAACCTCAGTGGCCAAGTGACATTTTCTTTGTTTAGCCTCACCTGAGGACATTTTTGTATCACTTTTTAGAGAGAAAGGAAAGGAAAGAGAAAAATATCAATGTGAGAGAGCAGCATTGATTGTATGCCTCCCACACACACCCAGAGAGGGGATCACATGCGGCTAGACCAGGGACCGAACGCACAACCCCAGTATGTGTCCTGACTGGAAATTGAACCAGCGACCTTTCAGATATGGGGTGACGCTCCAACCAACTGAGCCACACCGGCCAGGACAACCAAGTGATATTTTCAACCAGTTTTAAGTCAGTGGTTTGGTGGGAATTGGATGACTGCTAGTTCCAACCTGATGCCAGGATGAACGAGCCAGGAAGAGGTCAAGAGAGGGAGGGAGGCCTGACTATGGATTTGGGAGCTTATCCAGCAGACAAACTTCAACCACATCATTTTTTCCCCAAACTGGGAGCATGAGTCTGGGGGACACTGGCCCAGGAAGCAGTGCCCTGCCCAGACAATCCACCACAGTCTCTTGTGAGCCCAGGGAACTGGGAGAGGGACAGCAAGGTGCCTCAGAGGAGGCAAAGGCCAGAGCATCTGAGTTACAGCAAACTAGTTCTGCTGGCACCAGCAAAGGAACCTTGGGAAAGTATTTGAGTCTTAGACTGTGGTAGTGGTCATGCATGTCAAACTTAAGTTGTAAGGACCAAAGGAGATAATAAATGTGGGAAAAAATTCTACTTGGCATAGACTCTAGACACAGGTGCTCTTGCAAACAATGGAACAAGAACGAGGCCGCAGCACCAGTTCCAAAACCAAAGTACTAGGAAACCATCGACAGCCCTCCACAGGAGATCCCATACCGGTGGGTGCCCCGGTGATGGAGTACCATGCAGCCACTAAAGTGAGCCACGTGAATTAACCTCTGGCAAAAACAATAAGAATTGAATACAAATGCCAGTTGTGCAAGGGTACACATAATCTTCAAGCACATGTGCAAACCTGTAAAACCACAAAACCATACTGGAAGTGGTTTATGGATGCACCAATTAGTGGGAGAAGTACAAAGACGTGAAAAAGTCAAATCACTACATAAATGCTGGCTGGCACTTAGGGGAAGATTCTAGTCAGTCGCAGGATGGGCTAGGACGCAGGGGAGGCCCATTACCTGTTTGGCTTCCTCAGAAACTCATCCAGGGTGGGGCCATCACGGCCCAGGGGGTCATCGGGCACCATGAAGAGATTTCCCGCAAAGGTGAAGGGCAGCAGGCTGGACAGGGAAGAGAGGAGACAGTTGCAGGGGAGCCCTTGACCCGCCCACACCCCACTGCTGCCTGGGCATCTCCATGGAGCAGAGACCCACACCTCTTCTCAGCAGGTGCTGGTGGACACTGTCCCAAGGACCCTCTCCCTGCCCCAACACCCTGCTGCCGGGGCTGCCCGACAATCAAAGGGAAGGAACAGCCCAACCCCCTCACCGATCTTTGACCATCAGTTTCTTGGAATTATTCATCAGGATGTGAAGCTGCTCGTTGGTGACAATGACGCCATCTGTCTCCTCTGCCAGCTTCACCATGAACCTGCAAGGAGAGAGGGAGTCACTGATGACCAGTGACCAGCCCGTCCCTTCCTGGGCCTCTGGGAAAATGAATTTGCAGCTTCACTTTGTGTTGGACCAAGGCCGCCCTTGGTAGTGGGAAGCCAGGGCTCAGGAGCCCACCCGCCCCCCATCTGTGCGATACCATTTGGGATCACCACTAGCCCCTGGGAGGGGAACTGAGATGGATGCCTCCCAAATGTATATACAAACACAAACCCTCATTTCACACATAGGCATTCACAGACACCCACACAAACCACACACTTGTTCACATCCAGACGCGCATTTTACTGCTTCAGTTTCTGCATCCGTAAAGCATGAAATGCCTCCCATGTATTGCTATGAGGGTTAACTGAATGACAGCATATCAAAGTATCTAGCTCGGTGCTTGCCCCACAGCATACGCACAAATTTTCCATTATTATCCTTCACCAACACATAACATTCATGTAGTACACACATAAAAACACACATCTGAATAAAGAAACCCATTTCCCAAGGATCACTGCTCCTTAATCCCTTTTACCAGGAAAGAAAGCGAAGGCCACCTCCTCAGGCCTTCTCTGAAGATTGCCTTTAGGGCCGCCCCAAACATGCTATTCCACTAGTGCCCAGCAGAGGGCCTTCTGCAGAAAAGCCATCTTCCCCAGAACCCAGGCCAGAATCTATAGGTACTTAAACACCTCACACAGGGGCCTCGATCTTGAAGGAGAGATGCCTGAGCTGCCCTCCCAGCCCTTCCCAGGCCTGAACGCTGAGCAGGTGCCAGGTTTGGGGGAAAGTGGAGAGAAACAGAATTTCTCCCTGTCCAGCTTAGGAGGTGCCTTGGTGAAGCCAAGACCCATGTCTGCCCAGCATGGACTCCAGCCCTGGCCCAGGGACTCCAGCAGGGCCTTCCTGCCCCACAGAAGCTGCATCACAGACGCCCCCGTGGGCACACTGGTTGTGCAGCCATGTTGGGGACTAGGTGCTTAAGACTGACAAGTAGGGAGGCATTTGGGCTTTAGCTAGGAGATAGGGGCCAGTCTAACCATGATCAGAGCCCAGCCAGAGCTCCGACCCCACATAGCCACACACATACCTCCTCCCGGTTTCAGGGCTGGGGAAGGGAAAGACTGAAGCAGGTCCTTGGGACATGAACTTCAACTCAAAATCAGCTGCTTGGGGGAGCAATTCACTCGACACACCAGGAGTCACCTGGGCTAACCCCATCCAGGGCAGCGGGCCTTAGTTCATAGGTCAAGGGGGAAGGAAGCCTGTTAACTAAGGGCAATGGAGCTGCAGAGCCCCAAAGTCAGGAATGCCCCTTGGCCTCGGGCACAGCCGACACTGGAGCCCTCTCTCGCTGTGTCCCTTTCTCTGCCTACAGAGGGTCACGTGCCCTCCTCTCTGAAATGACCCGCTCAGACATGTTGCCTCCATCTCCGGAGATCGGACGAGGCAGGACCCCACCTGACACGCCAGCCCAGTTCCCAGAGCCCCACACAGGCCTGGGGACTGGCACACCTGTAATCATAGGTGGTGATCTTCTTGCCATTCTCCAGCTGGGAGGGGGTGATGGAAAGCATCTTGAGGGAATGGAGCTTCGTCAGAAAGTGGCTCTCTGGAAGTGAAAGGCAGAAGACAGAGATCGTCAGAGGAAGGGCTGCATGGAAAAGGCCATGGCAGAGACAGAGAGGCAGGGAAGGAAAAGCCGGGGGCTGCCGCAGGAGCAGGGGGAAGGGACAACTCACCTCTCACCCTCCGGTTCTTCTTCAGTTGCCAGGTGGGTACAAACACAGTGACCTCTCGGTGTCCCCGGTTCCAGAAATACTGCACGGCCATGGCAATGCCACGGCAGGAGAAGAAGTGCTGAAGGCCGTGCCTGCGGGCATGGCGGGACGTGAGGGAGCCACTTCCTGACCTAGGAATGGCCCTGCCTCTCCCCTTCCCTCAGGGCCTGGGCAGCATAGCGGGCAATGCCAGGGCACCAGCATCAGCACCACAGGCACTGACAACGCCTTTCTCCCTTCCCTCCATCATTAAACATTCCATGAGCACCTACTGGGTACCCTCACCTACTGTGTGGGTATGCATGTGTGTGCATGGGCACATGTGTGTAGGGGTCTCCAGGGCAAGGGGAAGAAGGCAACCTCTACACTCACAGAGTTTAGGTTAGAGCTGGAAGCAAACATTCTCGGACGACCTACTGTGTGCTGGGAGTGTGCTCAGCACAGATAACTCTACTGTGTTGGTACATTAAGTGGTTTTGCATATATTTGTGCTAACACACACACACACAGTAGGTGCTGTGCAAAGAGGGCCATCTCTAAGGGTCGGTCAGGAAAGACTTCATAGAGGAGGCCTGCGCTGGGCCCTAAAGCTCCGGCTACACATTTGAAAGCTGGCCCCGGGGTGGACTGGTGCCATGGTACACGAGGCAGGCTGCAGTGGCAAGAGCCTGGGCCTCAGCAGTGGGCAATCTGAACTCACAGGCCAGCTGGACCCCTTACTGGCTCTGGGACCTTGGGCAAGAGCCACTATATCTCTGAGCCCATTTCTGCTTTTGTCAAGGAGGGAAAACAGGAATCTGCACTTGCAGAGCTGCTGTGACAATTCCACGCACACGGCTTCGCAAGCAGTAGCCACTCAGCATGGGCCACTTCCCTTCCACTTTTCCCCATGTGAACCCCACGTCATTCATATACAGGGGTCTAAAGGAATGCCCACACTGTGCACCCAAGGATGCCCTGCCCCAGCTCCCCAGCATGCCCAGCCTGCCCCATGCTACTCACACCATGGCCACGCTGCTGCCATCAATGACCACTCGCCGCAACCCCTGGTTCCCAGGCTCTCCCGACAGGTTCAGCTCGAAGGGTGTATTCAGGGCCTCGTGGTACCTCTGAAAGCTGGTCACTGTGCTATTTGCCTGCGGTTGTCGAGGTGGCTGCCTCGGGGCCCCCTCCCAAGCCCCCAGGAGCCCACCCACCTGAGAGGGCTGCTTACTACTGGGAGCCAAAGTGCTGCTGGATTGGAGGCCCTGCCTCCTGGCCTCCCCCTTGCCCTTTGGGAAGGAAGCACTGCCCCTTGAGGAAGGCTGGACCTCTCTCAGGAGCTTGGCTGCATCCAAGGCCGGCCCTGGATTTGTGAGCGCCTTCTGAGCTGCAGGCATTTTCGGAGCTCTGGAGGCTTTGGGAGCCGCAGGTGCTTTGGGGGCCGCAGGTGCTTTGGGAGCTGTGGACCCTGTTTTAGCTGCAGGCCCACTTTGAGCTTTCGATGTTTTGGGACCCGCAGGTGATGTTTTGGCTGCAGGCATTTTCTGAGCTGCAGGTACCACTTGAGCTGCCAATGCCAGTTGACCCACGGCTGCCTTTTGAGCTGTGGGCCCCCTGTGAGCTGCTGGCTTTGTGGGAGCCAAAGGCACTTTGGGGGCTGCAGATTCTGAGTGCACTGCCGGCATCATCTGGGCTGTAGGCACTTTGGGGGCTGGAGGCAGCACTGGGTTTGTGGGTGCAGTTTGTGCTGTGAGCGCTGGGGCAGTCACGGGCACTTCAAGAGTATCAGGCACTGTCTGAGCGTCAGGTACTGACTGAGCTGTCAGCCTCCCTTGATCCACAGGTTCCCCTTGAGTTGCAGGCACCCCTTGCCCTGTCAGCAGCACTGGAACGGGCCCTCCTTCTGGCCCCTTACAATTCCACTGTACCCTTTCTTGGTCCCCCAGCTCACTTCCAGCTTCGAGTTGGGGTGTAGAGGTCAAAGGTGGCCCTACCTGTGGAAGTCCTGGGCTAGCTTTGTCCTTTACAGCCGAGCTCCCTGAGACCACCAATAAACTCATGACTTTTGGGGAGGTCTCTGCCCTTGAGCAGTCCTGTAGGGCTGCCTCTCCTCCTGGCCCCACTTCCGTTCTACAATCTGGGCTTTCCACACTGGGCAAAGGAACAAGCTCCTTCTGCTTCCACTCCAGGTTTAAGGGCAAGGGACTCTGCCCTGGCAGCTTGAACTGAATGGGGCCCAGCGGCCTGTGCCAGAAGGGGAGACTGAAGCACGCCTGGGACAGGAGCCAGGCCAGGTGGAGAGAATGCAGTTCGTTGATCCTCCAGAAGGTTGCAGCAATAGTCCCTGGCCACAAGGGCCCAAAGGCTGGCCCTGGGGCCCAGGCCTTCCAAGATGGACACACACCCAGGGCCGACACTGGAGGCTGGAAGGGGAGTTTGTCATCCACCCTCTGGACCTGCCTCTGCTGCAACAAGGCTTGTGAGTGGATCGCAGGATCCTGGCTGCTGGCGGCTGGCACCGGCCCTTCCTTACAAGCACTGTCCGATTCACTTTGGTGGTTGGAACCGACCCTGGAGGAAGCCCAAGTTTGTTGGAAAGGTGAAGAGACCAATTAGGTCCCAAACTCTTTCCCTGGGGTGGGGAAGCAGGGGCAGGGACAGAGATGCCAGACTGACTCCCCAGAACTTACCGCACCAGCTGGTTTGCTGTCTCCTGCTGTGTGTTCTGTCCTGAGGTAGCTCCCAGGCTGGTTAATCTCTTTGAGTTTTCTGTGCTCCCGTTCTGGATGGCCCTCATCTCCAGCAAGGGCCCAGGACCATCTCCCACAGACGTCATGGACAAGCCTTCCTTCTGCTGGTGGGGAAGGCAGATCAGGACCTCTGGGTTGGAGCGGGCGTTGGAGGTGCTGATGCGACTGAGCCACTCGATGATGTCCTCCTTGCCCGCAGCATCCTGCACCAGACTCAGCAGCAGCTCCTGGACCGCGGGGGGCAGCTGCAGCAGTTCCCCTGCATGCTGGTCGCCACGGATCCAGATCAAAGCCCCAAAGGCCCGGGTCACCTCAGCCTCCCAGATCCCCCGGGGGGTAAACAGAGGGGCAGGGCCCCAGCGCAGTCGCCCCACCAGCTCCTCCAGCCAGTTCTGGGTCATGATGAAAGACTCGGTCAGCCCGCCCACCATTAGGGAGCCAGGGGGGCCGGGCACCAGGTAGGCCAGGGTACTCCAGCAGAGGCAGTCGAGGAAAAGGCCCTGGGCCCCAAGGAAGGTGCAGTGCAGGGCTGGTGGGTAGCGAACCTCCTTCCACAGCTCTGGGTTGCACAGGCCCTTCAGGTACTCCTGCAGCCACAGTGAGGAGAACACAACGGCAGTCATCCCTTCGGGAGGTGGCCACTGGCTCACACTTCCCCATGCAGAAAGCCCAACCTCACCAAGCAGGTGCCCTCCCCCTGCCTCCCAGAAGCCAGTGACTCCCCCATGGCCACCCCCTCTCTTCCTGGTCCTGCTTCCTCACACGATCATTTCTTTCCAGGAAACTGACAGAATGGGGGAGCCCTGGAGAGAAGGGAGCACCTGGGTTTGGACTCAAGGGACCTGGTTCTACTTCCAATTCGACCTCAGTAAGTTAGGTTAACTGTGGGAAATTTATCATCTTTTCGGGGCCTCAGCCTCTTCACTTGTATGACAGGTTAAACAAGGTGCTCCTAAGGTCCATTCCTACCCTGACATTCCAGAATTGTGAAATAGCCAGAGGGAGGAGGGTTGCACCCTCCACATGCCAGGAACTTAGGTGACCTGGAGCGAGTTATTTACCCTCCCTGTGCCTACATTTCCTCATCAGTAAAGTGGGGATGATAGTTCTGCCTCACTGGGCTATTACAGAGCTTCAGTGAGTTAATACAAAGGAAGTGCTGGGCCTAGCGCCTGGCATGGCCTATTCCCATTTTGCAGGATCAGAGGGCTATGCAGCTTGTTCAAGCTAGAGGGTGACTGGGCCAGGACCACAACCCACATCTGTCTGACCTTGAAACCAAGGCTCTTTCCACTTCCTCAGGCTGACTACACATGACAACAGGATAATCCTGTGGGATTCTGGCTTAATCCACCTTCAGAGAGTCTATAGCACAATCTGTACCCGTAACCATGGTAACTCTGTTGCCCAGAGGGGACAAAGGAGGAAAGGAGGAGATAAATCGCTGGGCCAGCATCCAGGAGATAACCTCACAGATATGCACAGTATGTATGTACCAGAAGAAAGGCCTCTGGCTTTCTGGGCAGACCAAGTCCCCCTGCTTGCAGGGCCTGCACACTCAGTCTTTAGCAGTCCCTGGGATGGGAGAGGTTGGCTTCCTTCACCGCATGGCTGAGTCCCACCAGCACGAATCCAGGAGCTCCAAGGGAGCATGAGCACTCCCTCTTCATCAGTCCCCCCACCCCGCCCTCACTGACTGCATTCGCCCTCCTGCAGCTCCATATCTCCGTGTGGATAGCAGTCACGTTCACTCTGCTCTCTCCAAACAGTTCCATTAGAAAACAAATGTTCCATTTTGGATCTCCAGCAGCCATCCTGAAGACCACTCCGGGCCCTCTGCTCAGTGCCTAGCCCGTCATCCTTCCCTGCTCCAGCCTGTGCTTACCTCTGCCATCTACAGAAGAGGCCCACGTCATACTTGCCAACCCTTTCCCCAAAGGGCCCGAAATGCACCCAGGTACTTAGGCCCAGGTCTAACCCCTTTCTAATAAGTCCAAAAGCCAGTTCAAAACAGACATCCCAAGCCAAACCCTCCCACCCGCAACCTCAGCAGGACCCAAGGGGGAGTCTGACCAGGTGTGGGATCGCTCTCACAGAACTTAACAGACTTCTCCACCCCGTGCACCCCACATTCTAACCACATGAAAACAATATTCAAACATGAAGACATGCTGGGGAAGGAGATGGTGGCTGGTTTCTTTCTTTTGTGCAAAGAGCTTAAATATTTATTGTACCATTAACTGCCCAATATTTTTAAACTAAAAGATACATAGGGACTGAAATACTTTTTAAAATAATAAATCTGAATATTTATTGAACACTTACTACATGCCACACATTATCTGATTGATTCCTCTCTCAGCCCTGTAAGGGAAGTACTATCATCCCCATTTTAGATGGGCAAGGATGGGCACATGTGCTAGGTCACACAGGTAGTGGGCTGGGACTCTTAGCCTCTCTGACTCCAAAGTCTGGGGTCTTAACCATAATGCTGTCTATATTTTCAAGGAAAGAAAAAGGAAGGAAGGAAGGAAGGAAGGAAGGAAGGAAGGAAGGAAGGAAGGAAGGGAGGGAGGGAGGGAGGGAGGGAGGGAGGAAGGAAGGAAGGGAGGGAGGGAGGAAGGGGAAGGGAAGAAAGAAAAGTAAACAACAGGCATTTACATCCGGAAAATACCTGGAGCAATTTTCCTACACAAAGTCCACCCACAATTTTTTCCTCCAAGAGAAGAAAAAGTAGAGACGTGGCAGGAACAAAATAAGCACAGAAAAAGAGCTGTGTGTTTGTAAAAATATATTGCCCAATGTCCTGCAGATCCTTTGTCAACTTATACATTAAATCAATAGTTCAACACTGCTCTACACTTGATCAAAGTGCTTTATTATTTAACACCTGACTTAGGATTCTTCTTTCTCGTAAGCTAGTTGCCATTCACTGTCTACTTTCCAGAACCACCCAAAATTATACTGCAGAATACACGAGCCTCAGAAAATGGCAGCACCAAGAAACTTTGGAATTGGGAGTGAAGGGGAACATAAAAAAAGGTGGACTGAGGAAAAGTTATTTGAGGAGCAGTTAGATTCAGGAACCCCCCTAAACGTACACACATATATAAGCTGGGCAAGTACCTCCTTACCCACTGAAAATTTGTTCTCTAGAGAGCTGAAAACATGTCCTAGGATTAGAGGTTTATCAGCATACTTGAGGGTGTAGGTAACATATAAGAAAACATGGAGGAAAGGAGAAGGGCCAAATAATGATATCTACAATGAAAACTGAGTGCAAAGAAACTCGTTCTTCCCATTTAGAGATTCAGCAGCCAGACCCTGACCCTCCAGGACAGAAAAGAGAAAAATTCATTCTAGAAGTCCAGCCAGCCCAAGAGCAAAGACCACCAAACCGGTTCCCTTACAGACAGTGCCCCCATATCTCTGTACAGTCAAGCTCAAAATCAGGAAGCCTCAGCCTCAGCTCCTAAGTGACTCTTTTTGTTCTTCACTCTTAATCATGCAAATATGACCAGACATATGAGGAAAACTTCTAATGTGAGATAGATACACAAAAAAATATATATACAAGGGGGAGCAACTTGAAAAAAGAGAAAGTAGACAGGGAGAAGAAAATTTCAAAAAGTTTACTATCATTACTCTCCTCAGAGAGATAATAGAGAATATTGTACACACTGAACAAAAATAGAAAGTTTTTTTTAAAAAGAGAATTCAGAGAGGACATAAATTACTTTTAAACATTAAAAATATGATGGTAGAAATGAAAGCCCCAAGAAAAGGGTTGAAAGATAAAGTTAAGGAAATCTCTCCAGAAAGCAAAGCAAAAAGTCAGAGTTGGAAAATAGGAGAAAAAATATGAAAAGTGAACCAGTCAGTCCAGAAAGTCCAATGTCTGAATAGGAGTTCCAGGAAGAGAGAACACAGAAGCCACAGGGAAGAAAATCATCCACGAAGAATTTCCAGAAAATGCCCTAGATCTGAAGAACATGAGCGTTCAGATGGAAGGACCTACTGAACACAGTAGTAGCAAACAATGGAGGAAGGCAGACCCACACAAGGGAATCTCACTGGGAAACCTCAGAACAGTGGGAGAAACTACAAACTTTCAGAGAGAAATTTCACATGCAAAGGACCAGGGACCCAACATTGCCTCAAACAACTAAAAAGCAAAAAATCTGTGGAGTAATGCCTTTACACTTCTGCAGGAAAATAATTTTCCACTTACAATAATTCAATGTCAAAGTATCAATCAAGTGACCTTCAGACACGCAATTCCAACATTTACCCCCTATGAAGTCTTTCTCAGGAAGCTATTGGAGAGTGTTTTCCAGCAAATGAAGAAGAAAAAAAAAAAAACAAGAAAGGAGACCAACATAGGAAAAAGGCAAAGGCAGTCTTCAGGATAATAATAAAGAGAACTTACGGAATTTGTTTATCCATTCAACAAGGCATTACTGAGCATGTACTATGTGCCAGGCACTGTTCTAGGATGACAGATGTCAGCAAGCGTGGAGGACAGCCAGTTCAGACTGGAGGGAAGGACACAGAGACAAGCATGCTGAGGGCAGTCATCAGCATGCCCTTTACCGCTGCGCCATCTTTCTAACCTGCTGGAGCTACTGATGGGTGTGGACAGCAACCCAAGAAAGTGAAAGACACTCAGCTCAGGAAACAAGACATTTAACAACAACAACAACAAAAAAGGCAAAGAGATGTCAAAAATGACAGCAAACAGAAATCGCAGGATGACAGCTATGCAGGCCAGAGCAACTGATAGATTGACCTTGTAAAAACTATAGTGCAAGGCCACTGAACATTGTAAAATTAGCAATAACTACAAAGAAAAACAAGCATTAAAAAGCAAGGGGTTCTAAACCTGAGTAGAACAAAATAAGAAAGAAAACACAATCATAGTACACTTCAATGCTCAGAGGTTAATGATATTTGCATAGGTATAATGATGCAAATACTAAATATAGGTTTAACAGAAAATTGAAAATTAACTATATTGGAGATATAGAGGAGATGGCAATGTAAGGAAGTTACATCCTCACCTACAATAATAGGAAGTAAAAAATATCTAAAATGGATTCATCAAAAGCTAACGGTACCTACAACTTTGTTTAGGAATGTGGAGATGTACAAATGTCTACAAGGAAGGGCACGGAAGAGAGTCGTGTTGGGAAGGACAAGGCAGGGATTCATTATGTTCTATTGTGAGTCCAAAATTACTGGACTTTTCAATTATTAATTACCTGGATAAAAGAAAAATGAAATTTAAAAAAAAGGAGAAGGGCTCTAACCGGTGTGGCTGGCTTGGTTCGGCATTGGCGCACAAAGCAACAGGTCACAGGTTCAATTCCCCACCAGGGCACAGGCCTGGGTTTCAGGTTTGGTCCAGGTAAGGTGTGTAAAAAAGGCAACTGATCGATGTTTCTCTCTTGCATCAAAGTTTCTCTCCTGCTCCTTCTCCTTCCCTTCCCCTCTAAATAAATAAATAAATAATCAAACAAATAAGGAAGAAAGCTCCTTTTTCTCAACAAGGGCACAGAGTGCCCCACCCCCCAGCAGACACTGAGATGCAGATCTTTGTGAGACCCTGTCTGGCAGGACCATCACTCTCGAGGTTGAGCCCAGTGACACCACTGCAACCATCAAAGCTAAAATCCAATACAAGGAGGGCATCCCAGCTGACCAGCAGCTTTTGATCTTTGCGGGCAAACAGCTGGAGAGTGGCCGCACTCTCTCAGACGGCGACATTCAGCAAGAGTCCACCCTGCACTGGGTGCTGCGTCTGCAAGGTGGCATCATGGAGACCCCCTGGCCAGCTCGCCCAGAAGTGCAGCTGCGACAAGATGACCTGCCGCAAGTGTTCCACCCGCCTGCACTCCTATGCTGACCGCAGATCACAAGAACAGCCCATGCCCACCAAGAAGGTTAAATAAGGCCTCCACACCACAGCCTTGCCAATGGGCAGCCTTCTGCCCGACCCCTGTGACCCTGGGGCCTCAATAAAGTTTCCTGTTCATTGGCTGAAGCAATAAAAAAAGAGAGAGAGAGGGTAATGTGCCCACAACACAACTAGGGGATAGCCCTGATTTGTAGCATTTGCCAATTTATTATTTTTTTTAAATATTTTGGAAATCCTTTTTTAAATCCTCACCCAAGGACATACCCATAGATTCTAGAGAGAGAGGAAGAGGGAGAGGGGCCTTGCATATGCCCCAACCAGAGGCCGAACCTGCAAACCAGGCATGTGCCCTGACCAGAATCGAACTTGCAGCCTTTAGGTTTCAGGGACAACACTCCAACCAGCTTAGCCACAGGTCCAGGGTACATTTGCCAATTTCTCTAGTGTAAAGACTCCCACCATGCTAATTTCAAAGTACCAATGGGAGGCCACTGGTTTGCAAACTCCCTGAAATGTTATGGGAGCCAGTTCCAGCATACCCCTGGCCACTGGCAGTGTCCACGGCACTGTGCTCACAGTTAGTGTGAAGCCGGGATAGATGAACTCCCATCTGACAGCCAAGCCAAACCACACCCCATCTCCCAGCTCCCTGAACCCAGCCTCTGCCTCCCAATCAATGCCCTCTCCCATCTCCAAAAAGAGCCTCCAAAAAGAGGGAGAAGCAAACATGTCACCTCTCCTCTCGTCCTCACAGCGCTGCCCAGGAGGACAAAAGGGCTTGTCCCTGGCAACTCGGGTCTTTACTAAAACCCTCCTTTCCACTTGCTGATTTCACCTCAGTGGCCAGACCACCCAGTGTTTGTCTTTGCTGCCTGGGAATGTGATTCTAGCAATGTTTTTATTTTTTAAATCCCACCACAACAAAACAATGTAAAGACACTCTAGAGTTTGTCAGAAATTTTTCCTGGAAAACCAGCCACATATGATGTAGGACCGTAACCCGGCCCTTCTCCAGATACGTCCAAATCCTTCTTGACCCTGTTTCTCCTCACCAGCAGGCCATCCTTATCCACAACCCTTCCACACCGTGCAACCTCCAGTCTCACTGAGGCCTCTCTGCCAGTTGGCCTGTGTATCACAGGCCATTATCAAAATGCATGACTCTATGTCCCTGCAGCTGGAATCGGGGTCAGCCACAGGACCTCTACACAGAAACCACAAAACCTCCTTACACCGACCTTAGAAAGCATTTAATCCAAGCTTCTCACTTTACAAACAAGGAGACTGAGAGAGGGAAAGGGCTTGTTCAAAGTTGCACAGCTAGTGAACAACAACTGACATCTATCCTCTACAGCTCTGCACGTTTTGCAAACGTATGTGAACATGCATGGTTTCCTCTGATTCTCACAACCCTGCCATAATGTGGGTGTTATTATATTACTTTATACATGAAAAAACAGGCTCAAGAGAAGGTAACTGATGTGACCCAGGTCACCCAGTTAGAAGGGAGCAAACCCCAACTCCAACTCTCTCTACCACACCCCTGTCCTGGTGTACCTTGGCGGCAGCACCTTCAGCCGGGATCTCCTAACTCCTTGGACAAGCCTTATACTCCCTACCTTCCCTGCCCTACCTCGGACTCCCTCATGCTGTATTTCCATCTTAAACAGTGCCTCTCCCCAGTGGAAGACAGGGTGTGGGGAGCTGGAGGAGCCACTGGTCACATTAGCAGGGCCTGGGGTGTGAGGGCCCGATCCCGAGGAGGCAGTGGGAGTGGGAGTGGACAGGCCTGGTGAAGCTGATCCAGGACTGAAGCAGAAGCTGGGGAGCTAGGCACCTCAGAAAGCACCAAAAAGATTAAGAACCCCAAACAACCCAAAGGCTCCTCTTATTAACCCACCCTATCCCAGCTACTGAAAAGTCTTCATCTCATGGCTCCTTCACATCTGTTCGAGGGGCAGGCACCCCACCCCTCCCCCAGCACCTCTGTCAGAACTGGAAAAACTGCTGATGCAGCAGCTCGACAGAGGGGCTGAGGGAGGAACTTTCCAGTCTGTCTGCCTGCCCTCTGGCCAGTGCCTTCTGGACCTCCCCCAGCCATGGCCTTGACCAATTGGGATGTTGGTATGGACCCAGCTGGGGTGGTCTGGGGAAGAGGGAGGCTGTAGCATTCCTGCCGGGAAAAGATAAGATAAAGGAATCCTAGGGAAGAAGGAGACCTTGGCCATGATTGGGGGTCAAAGGGAGCTTGAGACGCCCAAGTGGAGGAGAAGCTTGTGAGAGAAGCCAGGGAGAAGCACTGCGTCTTGGCCTCTCCAGTGCCCAGTGCCATACACCAGGTCCTTTCATCTGAAAGCCCACGGCCCTCCTTCCAGATTTCAACCCATCCCTAAGGGCTGGTGCCTTCCAGAGCAGCGGCACCCCCACCCCTGAGCCCCTGCAACAGGCTGCCTAGGGCATCAAGACGGTGGAGCAGGGAACCCAGAGCTCTGGGTTCATGTCCCAGCGCCACCACCCCCACCTACCTGACCCCGAGCACTCAGGCCCCCTGACCCTCTCCAGTCCCTGATAACTCATCCGCAAAGTGCCAGCACTGCTTTACTAACATCTCTAAGGCCCCTCCAGCCCCAACACTCTGAGAGGCTCCATGGCACAGCCCAGGATTTAAGGAGATTTAAAAAGAGATAGAAAGATCCTCTTGGTGAAGAACAAAGAGGTGTGTTGCAGAGGCCATAGAAATGCAGGACCTTAAGTTTTTCCCCAGATAGAAGAGGGGAGTTGTGGACGCTGGGGCCCTGGCCAGGGAAGGCTGGTGGGGGCGGGGGGGTTCGCACGCTGGGGAGCCTCTCTCAGGGCACTCTAGGGACAGAAGTGGCACGCGAGAAAGGGGTGGGGCCGAAAAGAAAGAAGAAACCAGAGAGAAGGAACCAAGGCTGCAGATCTGGAAAGAGGAGAGGATGGTCCAGTACCTGCCCGCCATTCTGCCGAATCCAGATCCCGGGGACTCTAGGGACCCTTGTCTCCACGGGTGGCAGCGGAGTGGGAGAGGGGTCTGAAGGGAAGGGACGGGTGGGAGAGGGAAGAAGCTGTTTACCTTGGCTTTGCCCATGTTCTCCCTGGGCCCCTCGAGCTGCAGCCAGAAGTAGGGGCTGTCCGGGCGGCTCTGGAAGGCGTTCAGCTTGACCCTGAAGATGCGCTGTACTTGCAGCCGCTGTCGCTGCACCCGGGGCTTCGATTTGATCTGCACCATGACCCATTCCTGCGCGGGAGGGTCGCCCCCAGCCAGGAGCATGGCTGCCCCGCCTGCTCCTGCAAGGAGGGAGCCCAAAGTGTCACCGGGGTCCCAGTGCAGGAGGCTCCCCAGCCCCGGGTCGGAGAAGCCCAGGCCACGCCCCCTGCTCTTGCGGCGTGCCGGAGCCTCCGCCGGGGTCCTCCGGGCCCGCAGACCCACCCGCCCTCCCGAGCTCCGTCCCTTTCGGCGGCTCCAGCGACAATCTCTTCCTGCCAGGGGTTGCAGCTGGGGGTGGGACCGGTCGGTCTCCCGCCGCCCTTCCCTCCGCCCCCAGCCTTCCCCCTACACCACTCCGCCAGCCCCTCCGGGATGAACTCCTTCTCCGACTGCTGGGCAGCTTAAAGGGGGGGAGTGAGAACTGAGGGGCAGACGAAGGGTGCTGGAAACCTCTGCCTTCCACCCAAGTTTTGGGCCCAGAGCCAGAATCTAGGGGTCAAAGTTAATTTCCTTCCACGTTCCCCTTTCCCCAGTGGAAGGAAAAGGAAGGGGAAGTAGGGGCATTCGGATGAACGAGAAGGGGCTTGGTTTCAGGGACCCGGCCTTTCTCTCGGTTCCTCCCTCTCACCCCACCGCCTCCCAGGCCTCCTCGGAGAACGCGGACCTGTGCCTCCTCCCTCCCTCAAGGAAAGGGTTAGGAGAGGACAGGGTGGGGAGCCCAGGAGGCCCGGGCCCAAAGAAACTCTGGGCTGGAAACCGGGCGGGCAGGAGACAGTAACAGCACAGCCGCCCCACCCTTCCCCCCAAGTCTGGGGACAGCCAGGAGCTGGCAGGCCGCCCAGACCCTCCTGAAGCCCCTAGGGCTGGAGGGGCCTCCCTGCCGCAGTTTTCAGACTTGCCTTGTTTATGAAAGCCTTTTTTTTTTTTTTTTTAAATAGCAAGTTTGAGTTATGCCCTGAGGCTTTAGGATGGGAGTGAGGGTCTGGTGGGTAGCACAGCCTCTGAGGGTTGACCTTGACCCACAGCCAGCTGCTGGGTATCAGTGGTCAGGGACTGGCCCTGGGCTGGGGGCCACCTCCAACACCGGGCCCTGGAGGCATCCCCAGCACAAAGGACACCTTATGCAGCCCTGTGGCCCAAACAGGTCCTAGCTCTGTGGAGAGCACAGTCTGCATCTGGGCCTCAGTGACCTTTATGTTCCGAACCCAAACCGAGAACCACAGTCTGACAGGGACAAGTGTACCTATGGGGACAAAGGGCAGTGGGCTTTAAACCAGAGCTGCCATGGAACATCTGGGCTGAAGGAACACCGTGTTTCTATGTGTGCACAGGCAAGGACCAGGATTGCCCCACTGCCAGGAGCACGCGGCCCAGCGTGGGGGTGGGGGGGGAGATGGGCTCACACCACTCCTAGTCTGGACGGAACTGGGCCCAACCAGCCCAGTGCCACACCCACTTCTGCTGCTTCTCCCTAGATCGGAATCCAGATAAGGAAAAAGGTGATCTGTATCACCTCTGGCTCCAAGGCCTGGAGCTCTGCTACTTGTCATGTCCCTAACCTGCCCCTCTACAACACCTGGAAGCAGACTCCCAGGGTGAACTTGTACCTCTCCGCTCTTCCTGCCTCTAAATGGTCTCCCTTTTATCAAAAGAAGCTCCTGACTCACTGTGTACTTCAGTTACTCCTCTGAAGCGAGCTGACAGCCAAGTACCCCTGCTCTCCATTAATAAACACTTAATTCTTGCTGCTCTCCTCCAATTAACTGTGGACCTCAAGCATCTTAGAGGGAAACTCTCAGCTTTAATCCTATGTTCAAATCCCATGTGGAGGGTGGGAATAGGTCAAGATTAGGAGTCAAGTGCTTGATAAATGCGAAAAGTGGGTAATTTATTTAAATTATTGTGCCTTTATTTCCCTTAGCTCATAAAACAGAGGATAATGATACCTACAGCACAGGTTGTGAATCAGACCACACAGGTAGAGGTACTACACCCGGCACATTGCCTGGCAAGGAGTAAACGTCCAATATGTTTTCATTTTTCCTCCCTAAATCTCGTCAGTTCTCCACCACCTCAGCTCTGACCACTATGTCACCATACATTCCCAGAGATTTCTCTCCTTCCTATCCTTTTGAATTTCACTGCCATGTAGATGCCACCAGCCTGGCTCTTACATCAGGCTCTCCTTAACTCTCCTGCTAACCCATTCCCTTCCTGCCTCTCCCCCTGAATATAGTGGAGTTAGTTAGATATCCTGGTTCTAGTCCCAGCTTTGTCAGCCATGAATTGTACACTGTTATGCAGGGAGCTAACCCCTTGACCTCTCCAGGCTCCCTCATCTAAGGAATAGATGGGCCATAAATAAATGAGGCCAAATTCATTCACTCATTCAACAAATTCAACACCTATGTATTGAGTGCCTACTATGAGCCAGGCCCTAGATATAGAGCCTTGACTGAGACCGGTATCTGCCTGCCTTTGCAGAGTAAATGAAGAAAGAAGAAAACAGCTATGATTTCAAGAAATGGTACTGCACACACTCTGCTGGAAATCAAACGAGGTGCGGTAATGGAGTCTCTTTGGTTGGGATGATGTTTCAGCTAGAGGGAGAGCAAAAGCCCAGGCTCTCAGATGGCAACACCCTAAGCGCTAAACAATGTTTGATCCCAGTCTCTCCCCAGCTTGAATACATCTATCCATTCCTTGACTACAATATTATGTTAAAACTTGTTTGATTGTTTTGGAGGCCTTCCTCACCCTGACCCAAATCTACCTTCCACCTTGTATAGAAAGATCCCAGGTCAAGACTAAAGAGAATCAGGTATGTCTAGGCATGTCTGTCAACAGGTAGCACACCCTGCCATGGGCCTGTTTGCATAAGGAATGAGGAGCCTCAGGGAGAAACTCCCTGTGATCAAAGGACTGGCCTGCTCTGTGATCCTGACAGTAACAGATCTTATCCCTCCCAGGCTCCAGAGAGACAGGCAGTTCTGTCACTGGAAGACCTTCCCACCTAGCTCAGACCATTCTGAGCCCAATTCCTAGGGGTGGGGGTGGTGAGCCCCGGGACCCAGGAAGCCTGCTTGGGATCTTTGTGTAGAGCAACCGGGAGGGGAGAGAGGCTCCTCCACAACTTTGCCAGGGTCCCTGGGCAGCTTGCCTTCCTGGAGCACCTCCCATCAGAGAAGTGGCTTCCCAATGGCACATAGAATTGTCAAGACTTAAGGTGATTCCACATGAGCAGGTGGGGGCAACAGCCAAGGAAACTGGAGTTACTCTAGGTATTGGGGGAAGTGGTGGCACCCCCTGTTGGTTAGGATCTGATAGGATACACATAGTCCTCTCAAAGGGATGGCTGATGGAATTTTAAAGAATAGATCTTTTATGGGGATGTGGGCAGGGTTAAGGAAAACCAGTAAGAGAGGGGTGCAGTACTCCAGGGCTAGTATGGGGAAAGCTGTAGGCCTGAAAAGGAAAAGGGAAGAAGTGGTCACTGGAACCAATGGGCCAGAGCTGGAGCTGTAGGCAGCCACAGAATAGGAACTGTGACCTTAGGTAAAAAGGCACAGCCATTAAGAAGCTGTGGCCCAGCATGGAGGGGGTCACCTTTCAATTCCTTGCTGCTGCCTAGCATTGGCCAAAACCAATCAGAAGTCAAAGGGCAAGACAGGCCACTGAAGTCAGCCTCAAGGACACAGGACAGGCTGAAGAAGAGCAAAGGGGAGAACTAAAGGGACACAAAATGTCCCTTTTAGTTCAGCACACCCCTTTGGCCCTTAACACCCACAGGCTGATGGGGCCCAAGGACATTGGCATTGTACGAATTTCCCCTACACCTCCCCCACAAACACTCTATCTCAGGAACAAGGCTGGCTATCCCTGAGCTCCTATTCAGAACACAGGGCTTACAGTCAAAGGCTTGCACTCAAATCCCAGCTCTGTCACTATATCAGTTTCCTGCAGGTGTCTTTACAAGTTAGCACAAGTGGGTGACTTAAAACAACAGAAATGCATTCTCTCACAGTTCTGAAAGCTGGAAGTCCAAAATCCATACATATAAAACTACTCTAAGCAACTGGTGCATACATGAACAAACTATTCAGTGGAAGAGACCAAAAATCTAGAAACGCAGAACATCCACACCCTTTAATTTAGTATTCTGACAAAAGCCCTTCAGTCAACGTGTATTTTTCCATAAATGATCTTGTGACAATGGGGAGCCCTTTGAGGTAAAATAAAATATGCACACCTCACCCCTACACCAAAACAAATTCCTGAAAAATCAAAATTTTAATATAAAAAATGAAATTATACCAGAGGGGAGATGGGAGGGAATTTCAGGGGAAAAGGGTGAATGGTTTGCAGGAACAAGTATAAAGGACACATGGACAATAACAAGGGGGGTTGGAAATGGGAGGGAGGTGGGGAGGGCTGGGGGGTGGGCTGGGATGGGGGTAAAAGGCAGAAAACTGCACTTGAACAACAATTAAAATAAAAATTTTAAAAATGAAATTATAAAAATACTACAACAAACCATGGGAGAACATTTTTTACTCTTACACTGGGAGAGAAAGGCCTTTCAAAGGATGGCACCATATTCAGAAGTCATTTAACAGGTGTTCACAGATGCCACTGCACCAGCATCACTCTCAAACACCAGAGTGACCTCTAGCTCCCCAAGCTCCAGCCGAAGGAGGAGGGTAAGTAAGTAAGGAGGTATCATCCTTCATATGGAAGGGTGGTAAAGCACCATGTAAGCAACTGGCTACAAAAGCCTCTTGCTAGGTGTGCCCTCTTCTGGAGGAGTGAAGAAACCTCATCGTTGCAGGCCTGGTACCATGGCACTGTATGAAGTTAGACTTTATCAGAAGTCCACTGGACTTACGATTTGCAAACTTCTCTTGCAGTGTCTGGTGTGAGAAATTGCTCAAGACTTCAAAACAAATCTGCTCTTCCAGAGAGCAACTACTGGTGCTTTGCAGGAGGTATGTGAGGCCTATCTGGTTAGTCTTTTTGAAACACCAGCCTGTGTGCTATCCATGGCAAACACATAGCAACTATGCCAAAAGATATCCAGCTAGTACATTGCATACAGGAGAATGTGCTTAAGAATCTGTTATGATGCACTTCTCAGGCTTCCAGCCAAGACGAAGGCACAGGTAGACACACTGTGCCTCCTCACACAACCAAAAGAAGGACAACAACAATTTAAAAACAAAAAACAACCAGAACTGACAGAAAATCGAACTGTATGGAAGTCCGACAACCAAGGAGTTAAAGAAGAAACATCCATCCTGACTGATAGGAGGGGCGGAAATGGGCAGCCAGGCAGAGAGGACTGTCAGCAAGGAAGTGGCTGGAGGACTGGGACAGGCAAGGTGGCGACTGGTGGGCAAAACAGGGGCTGGTGGACCAGGAGGTCCCACATTTGCGTGCAAATCAACTGGGAGGAACAACTGGGGAGTGTAACAGATCGCACAACCCAGGGCTCCAGCACCAGGAAACACAGCTTCAAATCTCTGACTGAAAATACTGGTGGGGGTTGAAGCTGCAGCAGGAGAAACTCCCAGCTTCACAGGAGAGTTCATTGGAGAGACCCACAGGTCCTAGAACGTACACAAAACCACCCACAAGGGAATCAGCACCAGAAGGTGCCCACTTTGCTTGTGCGTAGTGAGAGAAGTGACTGAAATCTGGCAGAAAGTGGAGCAAGCGGCACCGTTCCCTCTCGGATCTCTCCCCCACATACAGTGTCAAAATATAACACAGAGACCTGGATTACCCCGCCCTGGTAAACACCTAAGGCTCCGCCCCTTACTGCATAACAGGCTCAGAGACCAAAAAAAAAAAAAAAAAAAGACCCAAATGAAAGAACAGATCAAAGCTCCAGAAAAAACACAACTAAGCGACAAAGAGATAACCAACCTATCGGATGCACAGTTCAAAACACTGGTGATCAGGATGCTCACAGAGCTGGTTGATTTTGGCCGCAAATTAGATGAAAAAATGGAGGCTACAATAAGTGAAATGAAGAAAAATGCACAGGGAACCAATAGTGATGGAATGAAAGCTGGGTCTCACATCAATGGAGTGGACCAGAAGGAAGAAAGAAACAACCAAACAGAAAAGAATGAAGAAATAAGAATTCAAAAAAAAATGAGGAGAGGCTTAGGAACCTCCAGGGCACCTTTAAATGCTCCAACATCTGAATCATAGGGGTACCAGAAGAAGAAGAGGAAGAGCAACAAATGGAAAACTTATTCAAACAAATAATGAAGGAGAACTTGCCCAATCTGGCAAAGAAAATAGACTTCCAGGAAGTCCAGGAAGCTCGGAGAGTCCCAAAGAAGTTGGACCCAAGGAGGAACACATCAAGGCACATCATAATTACATTACCCAAGATTAAACAGAAGGAGAGAATCCCAGAAGCAGCAAGAGAAAAGGAGAGTTAACTACAAAGGAGTGCCATAAGACTGTCAGCTGATTTCTCAAAAGAGACCTTACAGGCAAGAAGGGGCTGGAAAGAAGTATTCCAAGTCATGAAAGGCAAGGACCTACATCCAAGATTACTCTATCCAGCAAAGCTTTCATTTAGAATGGAAGGGCAGATAAAGTATTTCTCAGATAAGGTCAAGTTAAAGGAGTTCATCATCATCAAGCCCTTATTATATGAAATGTTAAAGGGACTTATCTAAGAAAAAGAAGATCAGAAATATGAACAGTAAAATGATAGCAAATTCACAGTTATTAACAACCACACCTAAACAAAAACAAACTAAGCAAACAACTAGAACAGGAACAGAATCACAGACATGGAGATCACATGGAGGGTTAGCAGAGGAGTGGGAGGGGAAGAGAAGGGGAAAAGGTACACAGAATAAGTATCATAAATGGTAGGTTTATGGAGGAGGTTAAGAACAGTACAGGAAATGTAGAAGCCAAAGAACTTATATGTATGAGCCATGGACATGAACTAAAGGGGGAGAATGCAGGTGGGAGGGGGTGTGCAGGGCAGAGGGGAATAAAAGAGGGAAAGTGGGACAACTGTAATAGCATAATCAATAAAATGTATTTTTAAAAAAGTACAAATGGTAGTTACAGAATAGTCATGGGGATTTAAAGTACAGCATAGGAAATAGAGTAGCCAAAGAATATCTATGCTTGATTAATGCACATGAACAATGGTGTGGGGATTTCCTGAGGGTGCTGGGTGGGGCTGTGTGGAGGGAGAAAAACTGGGAAAACTGTAATAGTATAATCAATAAAATATAATATAAAGAATTTTTTAAAAGAATCTGTTATGATGGAAAACATTTCCATTTTTTTTTTAAATCTTCTTCCTGCCCTGGCTGGCGTAGCTCAGTGGATTGAGCGCGGGCTGCAAGCCAAAGTATTGCAGGTTCAATTCCCAGTCAGGGCACATGCCTGGGTTGCAGGCCATGGCCCCCAGCAACCGCACATTGATGTTTCTCTCTCTTTCTCCCTCCCTTCCCTCTCTAAAAATAAAATAAATAAAATCTTAAAAAAAAGAGTATGCTTAAAAAAAATCTTCTTCCTGTTATTGTTAGTTCTGACCATTATATATTTTTCCCACGGGGTCAAAAGGTAACTAAGTATATAATTGCAAGTGGAAAATAGGATGCAGAAATCAGGTATTGTCAGTTTCCCCTTTTCACTTGTGTGTAAATTTTTAAAAATATAAATGTAGGGACAGAAAGCATTAATGCAAGTCAAAATGTTTCAGTGAACAAGTTTCAGCAGTTCAACTTTATAACAATTATAAATAAACCTTTTAAATTTTTTTGGACAATGCTAGCATTTGGATTTTTTTTAACAACCTTAATTCACTTTATTTTTCTTGTATAAAATTATGTGGTGGCCACTGCTGGAGCCTGCCCAGTGCCTGGGTCCTCTGCACAGACACTCTGGGGAGGGTCTGGACTAGATGGTCAGTGAATTCCTGTAGGGAGACTTGGTGAACACAGTCTCTTGCCAGAGGTCAGGGGTGAGAGAGCTGTAGGTCTCAGAGATGGCATTGAAGGTGGCCTTGGCAAAGTTGCCCAAGGTGGCAGTGTAGCCCCTGGTTGAGGTGTAGCGGTGGTCAATACCAGCCATCAGCAGCAGCCTCTTGGGCACAGGGGCCGAGATGATGCCAGTACCCCTGAGGGTGGAGGTGAGCTGCACCAACACGGAGCCACGGTGGCTGGGGGGCGGTCACCTTACAAGGCACTGTGTGGGGCTTACTGATCTCGTTCCCCCAGCAGCCTTGCCTCACAGGGACAATGGAGAGCTTGGCCAGGAAGAAGGCCCCACAGATGGCAATGGCTACTTCCTCTGAGCGCTTGACACTCAGACTAGCGTGTCCATTGTAGTCCCCAGAGGCAACAAATGCCTTGAACCAGGTCCTCTGGCCTGCACGTGTCTGCTTTTGCATGGGCATAATCTTCAGAACCTCATCCTTGAGGGATGCCCCCAGGGAAAAGTCAAGGATTTCAGATTCCTGATGGGCAGAGAAAAGAGATAGATTTCCTCCAGGAAAGGCAAGGACTTGATCTTCATGTCCTTGCTTAGGTGGCCCAATGTGGTGACAGGGATCCACTTCTTGTCCTTGGCCTTGCCCTCGCAAGCTTCATTGCCTCAGCCCTACCTTGACCCTGACCCCCACCCCAGCTGAGACCTCAGTGCCAGATGCCACTGCCAAATCCTCCATGGAAGCCGCCACAGCCTGGGTCCCCAGGGCCTCCCCCCGACACTGGCATCATCCACCATTTGGTGTTTCCTTGGAAAAGAAGCTGGATTTTTTAAAAAACAGGTAAATTTCTTATTTATGGGAAAAAATGCTTAGAACATTCAGTCACATAAATAAAGAATTTTTCCCTATGGGAAAATTAACACCATAAACAGTCAGTCAACAAATGAAAAGTTAGCAAAATATATTTGCCAATTATAACACAAACCAAGGGCCAATTTCCTTAATATTGAAACAGTTCTTACAAATCAATAAGAAAAAGTTTAACTCAATAGAAAAATGGGAAAAGTATATAAATAGTCCATAGAAAAGGAAATATAAGCAGTTCTTAAGCATATGAAAAGATGCTGCTCTTCACCATTACTAAGAAAAATGTGAATTAAAACTACAGCAAGATGGCATTTTTTGCCTGTACAGTAAGAAGAATCAGCGGTGTTTGCTAACACACAGGGTTGGCCACTCTCACACCCTGTCCACTCTCTCATGTCCCTGAGGGCTGGCTGGCCCTCAGGAACAGCACATGGCAATATCCATCAAAATCTCAACTGGGTATACTCTGAGACCCAGCAATGGCACTATAAGAAGGTATTTTACAAATATATTCGCACAGATGCTTGAAAAATATGAGCAAGCCTATGCTTTGCAGCACTGTTTGTTATGGCAGCTTGAAATAATCAGTGTGGGTGTTCATACAATGGAATACCAGCATTTTTAAAAAATGGGGGTAAAACTGGGCTCCTCTATGTGTCCAAAAATGAAACTATACCCAGGCATACCAAGGTGAACTTTATAAAGCCAAGTGCAAGGGAAGGGGTGCTGGGGGCACCATCTGACTGTTGCTGTCCCGGTGTGCTGGCCACACCCCCACCCAGAGGTGTGTTCACCATGTCCCTTCACTGCTGCCCTGACAGAGGCCCTGCCAAAGCCGGCTGTTTGCACGCTCCTGTGTTTCTATCAAATTTGCAAGAGAGATTTTAACCCTATTGGTTAAGGTCACGGTGCCATTCCCTTTAGACCTCCCTGTCACACTTCCCCGTGTCTCAAGTGACACTGGAGCCGCCACGGGCATTTTGGGGATCTGGTTAAGGGGAATGTGGGTTGCAGACACATGACTTACAGGTTTCGTGGGATAGATTTACGTGACTCACAATAACTTCCATACAGATCTAAGTAATTGTTTGCCATGCCTGAGCCAACACATCTTCCAGAACTATTCCCACTGACCGTGCGCTGTACCACCTCACCTGAGACGCTCACACCAACTGGACGTTAAAACACCATGCTATTTTTTCTGAATTTTAAAGTGTTTGTGGTATTTATGGTCTTTAAAATGTGTAATTTAGTTTGATTCTTCTGTTTTGTACCAAAAATTAAAAGCAAAATGCAGAATACCTTGCTAACCTCCATCTTTAGGGGAAAAATAAAAAAGGAGTGGCCCTCCAACTGGCTTAGCCCTCGGGAGTCCAGGTAGCCTGACACTGGCTGCCCTGTTTGAACCCCCGAAGGAGAAGCTTTTGTTAGTGGGAAACACATGTCCTCTATTCCATAAGGGCCCTTTGTTCCCCCTACAGAGTCCCCGAAGCCAGAGTTTTTCATACCTAAGTGGTTTGCTCTCTGTCTCTCCTCAATTATATTACAGATTAACAGGCTGACTCCATTGTTTCACTGTTGGCAAACATTCGGGGGTCAGTCTCTCATGCTGTTCTGGCGCTTCTGTGGGATAAATTCCTAGAAACAGAATTGCTGCTTTAAAGGCTGTGCATGCTTAGATTGTTCTCCAGAGTTATGGTGCACTCACGCTGCTAAAAATTATGTGGCAAGTAAAAATAATGAGGTAGATGATTTCTCAATTCCTTAAAGTGGGGGGACACACTTTGCAGGGCACAGGCTGCAAAACAAGACACATAGCATGAATTTAAAGTAAGGGTAGGCAGAGGTGGGTAGGGAATGCAGGACGAGACTTCCACTTCCCCTTTCTGCCTCTTAGTGCTTTACTTTTTTTTTTATATTTTAAAATGTTTTTAATAAGCAGGTACTACCTCTGTACCTTTTTAATATTAACAGGAGGAAGATAGACTTATTCTTATACAAATATACCAATATCTAAGGAGGAAATTCTTTCTTCGGTTATTAAGAATGTTCCAATTGGTGTGAAGGGCACTATCCACACCTCTCCCGAGCTCATTTCTGAAGGGTCGTTCCTAGGACTTCAGGGTTACTCTTTATCTTGGCTTGAGCTAGCAAAGAGAGCCTCTGTCCCTGACATCACAGCAGATACGGTGGTTCCTACCTTGCCTCTGTCCTGTCAATATTTCTAGTCCTTCCTACAAAAAGCCTGAGGTATGGCTCATGGGGATCTACTCCCTGGCTTCCCAGGGACAGCAAAGAACACTGCTGGCTCCCTTAATCACCCCATATTTACTGCCTTGAGACACTGATGCACTTTGGGAAATTATTGCACAAAACCAAGGACAATGTTTCAAAGCTGTAGGGGTGTTGAGCTGGGGCTTTGAGGCTGGCTGTGAGGGCATTTCGATTCAGTGGCTGTGGAAGGCAAGAGGCCTGGTGGGGGGCAATGAGCACAGTGTGTGCTGGGGCATATTCAGAGATTTGCCTGGAAGCCACCGAGAGGAGCAGGGCAAAGCTGGTCAGTAGGGGCTCCAGAGGTCAGAGGCCATCACAAGTCAAGCGAAACAGGGTAGGCAGTGGGGAACTTCAGGAAGGATCATCTCTAACAAGTGTGGTGTATGAGTGATTAGAGCCACTCCAAAGCTCTGGCCCACCTCCTGCTCCCTCACCTCTCTCTTCTAATCAATCATCCAGTCTTACAAGACCTACAGGGTTGATTTCTCTTTCCTTCCATGGGTAAGTATTGAGTGCCTACCATGTGCC
This sequence comes from Phyllostomus hastatus, assembly GCF_019186645.2. NCBI lineage: Eukaryota > Metazoa > Chordata > Mammalia > Chiroptera > Phyllostomidae > Phyllostomus > Phyllostomus hastatus. Next base: position 1,613,041 of record NW_025333860.1, on the reverse strand, counting down.
AAACGCTGTTCTAGGTGCTGGAGATACATCAGTGATTCTGGTGCTTGCTTTCATGGAGCCTATGCCTGGAGCTGAACACATAATGGCATAATCATAGCAATGCAATGCTATTGAGTGTTATGAAGGAAAAGGAATGCTGTAGGTCTTGCAGTTAAAAAAATTAACTATTTACCTGTGTTTTCTATATTTGCCTCAGAAGCCACTACCTTCCTCTTTTTTTCCTGTACACTTAGACTTTATTTTTAGAGCAGTTTCACGTTCTTAGCAAATTTGTGTGGAAAGTACAGGGCTCCCATCTGCCCCTCCCCTCCACACATGCACAGCCTCGTTCACAATCAACATCCAGCACCAATGTGGTGCTTTTGTTACAACAGTCTACATTAGCGTTCTTCTTTCTTGTTTTGTTGTTGTTGTTGTTGTTGTTTGGGGAGGTTGTTTGATTTTTGTTTTTTACTATAACACTGTATTAACACTAAAACTCACAGCTCTCAGCAGTAGTGAGCCTATAGTATCTAAGAGGGAACTGACCACTTAGATTAGTGTTTTACACAAGCAGTTCACTCACTGCTTCTCCTTATTTTACCCATGAATGTGTCCTTATCTCCTGAGATGTATTTGGCTCAGAAGCCACAGACACCACCCCGGCTTTGGAAGCCAGATGCCCAGTTAATTGAAGAATCCCACTGTCTTGATGGCACAAGCTTGCTCAGACGCCCTCAGTCACTTCCTGCCAGTAGCTTTCCAACATTATTCTCCATGGAACCCACTTGGTGACAGCAGTTGAGCATAGTGATCAAAAAGGTAGGCTCTGATATCTGGAGCCCAGAGACTATATCCCAGGTCTAAGAATCCCAGCTCTCTCACATGTAAAGAGGATAATAATACTACCTAGTCAATGAGGTGGGAAATTGGGGGCCTTAAATGAGATAAAGTATATAAAGTGCTTACTATATGTCTAGTAAACATTTATAATCATTAGTTCTTAGTGTTATTGTTGCTGTTCAAAGGAAATATATTTTTTAAAGATTTTATTCATTTATTTTTGGAGAGATGGGGAGGGAGAGAGAGGAGAGAAACATCAGTGTGTGGCTGTCCCCATGCATCCCACACAGGGCACCCTGCCCACAACCCAGGCATGTGCCCCAATGGGGAATCAAACCGGCAACCCCTTGGTTCACAGTGTGGTGCTCAATCCACTGAGCCATACCAGCCAGGGCCAAAGGAAATATTAAAGGGAGTCCAAGATATGAGATATAAAATCAGTTGATATGATTTGAACACCTGGTTCTACCAGCTCACAGGTATATATGTCTGACCTCGCAGTCCTGACTGACACTGCCCACCCCAAAAATCACCGTTCACCTTTGCCATCGTCCGACCATGCTGATCACTTACTTTGCACCAGCGTGTCACGAAATCTCTGAATTTTTGTCCAGGCTGTTCTTTCACTTTCTCTTGCCCATCTAAACCCTACTATAGTCGGAGGTCTCAGTCAAACACTACTTCCCACCTCCTGTTGAAGCCTCTCTTGGCTGCTCTGACCTCTTCTCCAATCAAGTAGTACTCACTATCTTTACCAGCTGTCCTCAACCTTTCCCTTCTTGTTCCTCCTCCTCCCAACCTGGAGAATTCACGTGGCAGATACACTCTCTGAGTATGACCACAGTTGTGCAAAATTCCTAGTTATAATGCTGCTCGGCTCTCACTCAACAAAATATATTAGATTGTAGTGAGTGTGGTGGCATAGAGGCACACATTTCAAGATGCCCTGTTTCATCTAGAAGAACCATTCACTAGTGCAGTGGGTTGAATAGTGTCCTCCCAACATCCGCGTCCACCTAGAGTCTCATATTGTGACCTTATTTTGAAATTGAGTTTTTGTGGATGTAATTAACTAAGATGAGGTCATACCGTATTAGAGGGGGCTCTGAATCCAATAATGACCAGTGTCCTTATTAGAAGAGGAGAAGACAGAGAGACACAGAGCAGAAGACCATGTGAAGATGGAGACAGAGACTTCAGGGATGCAGGAGAAGGACAAGCCAAGGATGGCCAGGAGCCATCAGAAGCTGGAAGAGGCAAGGAAGTGTTCTTCCCTGCAACCTGTAGAGAGAGCATGGCCCTGCTGACACCTTGATATTGGACTTCTGGCCTCCAGACTCTGAAAGTACCAATTTCTGTTGTTTTAAGCCACCCAGTTTGTGGTAATTTTGATAGCAATTCAAGAGAACTAATTAGCTTCAGCATTTAAACTATTTTTAATAGAAAATTACTTCTGTGCCACTTTATAATGCCTCATGTCACCGCACAGGAGCAAATGGTTGAGTAACCTCTAGGACACATTTGATCTCATCACACACTGTCCTCCATGGTTATCGCCAGAAATGCTACAGACAGCAGTCACAATCAGCAGTCACAGACAGTGGTCAGGAGGAGGTTTGCTGGCTGAGCAGAGCCTGAGATAAGCAATAGATAGTGATGGGGAGACTCTGGTGAGCTGGAGAAGCAATGTCCAGTCTCAGTAGGCCAGTAGTAACTCAGTTCTAGCAACTTGTTGCCAAATCTCCCCATTTTTCAAGAAAAAAAAAAGTAAACCTAAACTTTTACATGAAATAGAATTTTGTGTTTATGTTGGCAACTGCGGTTGATTGCAAAACATAACCTCAAATTCCTCTCTGTCTATACACACACCCTTTGCAACGTGACCTTGCCACTCCTCCCATCAGAAGGTGGAGTCTGGCCCGGCCTTGTGTCTTGGGTTGACCAATAGGATGCACTGTAGGTAGCATTTGCAACATTGAGCCAAGACTTCAAGAGACCTTGGGACTTTGGTTTTTCACCCTCTTGGAATTCTCTGCCATCATGTAACAGAGCCCGGTATCATCTGAAGGAGGGTGAGAACCCACCTAGAAAGAAGCCATGTGGTCAGAGAGAAGCCAGATTATCCCAGCCTTTCTCGCAGTCCCAGCTGAGGGCTCAGATGGGAGTGAGCCCATCTAGGACCAGCTAGGTGAACTGACCACTGAATGCAACAATGTGTGTGTGCCCAGGTGAGGCTAGCAAAAGAACCACCAGGGTAAACCACAGAACTGTAAGGAAAAGTAAATCATTGTTGTTTTAAGCCACTAAATTGGGATGGTTTGTTACACAGCAATAGATAACAGGCAGAAATTATTAAAGCACCATGCCTACCAAACACCTCAAATTACTAGCTAGTGATCTCTTCACGGTGAACTCCTGGAGGACAGGAATTGTATCTTATTGTTCTTGGTATCCGCAGTGCCTACCATTGCCTGGTGCTTACTACTCAACAATTCCTTTGTGAACAAATGAATGTGGCTGGATGAGAAACTCCTCCTGCACAGCTGCAGCCTCTCTGAGGGAGGGTCTTTGTCCTACATGCCTTTTTCCTCCCAGCAGAGACCAACAGTTCTCCCTGCAGTTACATATTTCTTTTTTTTAAGTTTGATAAATGATGAATTAGTAGTGTGAATTGCATAACAGAATAGAATTTTGGATGGCTGATGAACAATGAAGCCAACAAGAATTTTGGTGATGGTGTGTTACATCTTGGGAAAGCAAGAAAAGGTCACCCTGTCCAACTACAACCTCAAAAAAAGACAACAGTAGGGAGTCTTGATGGAGGCGGGAAGCAGAGTGCAGCCAGATCCACCTGAAACTGGGAAACTCCAAAACCAGGAGAGGCTATGGTCAGTAGCTAGTGGGGTGCTAAGTTAGGAACGTGTTAGAATTTTCAGGATAGAGAAAATAATACAAAAACAACCTGAAATGGAATTGAAACAATCTCCCCTGCCTTGGAAAAATCTTTTGTGCTCTTCATAGTCACTCACATTAGGGGAAATAAAGCGTTTCAGCACCTGGTTGTATCCATGTACTATAGCTTTGTCTGCACGGCCAGCGTGTGGGGCCAGCCAGGACCAGGCAGGTCGAGGACTTGGCCTACTCTATTCCTCTGTCCTCTGCCACCAGGGGGACAAGGAATGAAGAAGACTTCTCTCTGAGGCTGAGCAATCTCCTTAAAGAACCTAAACAAGGGAGGGGAAAGGGGTTCAGTTCCACTCCTCGTGTGCACATACATCCAGCCCATATACCCCTTCCCCACTCCACCTGTTCAGCCAGGGACTGGAGAGGTGGGACTTGGCCATCCTGTGTTTTATCCAGTACCCCTGAGTGGGAGGGTCACCTTCTACAGGCTCCTCTGCACACTGCTATTTGTGACATAAACTCCTGGAGTGTTAGACCTGGAAAGCATCTCAGGCACTGTTTGGACCTGCCCAACCAAGCATTTTACTACTTAAGAAGTAAGACATTTCCAAATGGAAGCATGCCCAAGGCCTTTGATTAAAACTCTGAGGTTCAGCCCTGGCCAGTGTGGCTCTGTTGGTTGGAGCATTTCCAATAACCGAAAGGTTGATGTCCAGACCTGTACTATCTTCCGTCCCAGTGCATAGATATTTCTCTCTCTCCCTTCCTCTCTAAAAACAACAATGAAAAAAGATGTCCTCAGGAGAGGGTTAAAAAAAAAGTCTGAAGTTCAATCTCTGAGTTGTCTGGCTGCTTCATTTGAAGGCAGCCCTGGATGTTTACTTTTTTCCTTTTTTTAAAATTATTTTTCTTGTAAGATTTTATTTATTCATTTCCTGAGAAAGGAGAAAGGAGGAAGAAAGAGTGGGAGAGAAACATCAATGTGTGGTTGCCTCTTGTGTACCTCCACCTGGGGAAACAAGTGCCCAGACTGGGAATCAAACCACACTTTTTGGTTCACAGGCGTGCACTCAATCCACTGAGCCACACCAGCCAGTGCTAAAATTTATTTTTCCTTTACTTTTTAAAAAAGATTTTTTGTATTTACTTTCAGAGAGAAGGGAAGGGAAGGGAAAGAGAGAGGGAGAGAAACACCAGTGTGTGGTTGCCTCTCATGCGCCCACAACTGGGGACCCAGCCTGAAACCCAGGCATGTGCCCTGACAGGGAATCGAGCCTGTGACCCCTTGGTTCAAAGGCCAACACTCAATGCACTGAGCCACACCAGCCAGGGCTAAAATTTATTTTTCAGTCATAGTTGACATACAATATTATATTAGTTTCAGGTGTACATAACAATTACACATTTTATATACCTTACCAAGTGATCACCAAGATAAGTCTAGTACCCATCTGACAACATACATAATTATAATATTATTGACTATACTCCCCATGCTGTACTTTACTAGATGTTTACTTTTACTCTGATTTCACCCATGAGGTAAGGAACTGGCTGCAGTATAGCGGAGAAGATTGCTGGACCTGGTGTCAGGAGATAGCCTCCGAATTGCAGCTCTGTCCTCAGGAAGCTGTGTGACTCTAGTCACTTCTTAAGCCCTCTGTGCCTCAGTTTTCTCAGCTATAAATGGGGAGAGTAACAGGAGCAACTTCTCAGGATTGTTGGGAGAAGCTCAAATGAGGCGAGCTGTGTAAGAGGCATGGTGAAGCGCCAGGAGGTGAGCTCTCCCTAAGTGCTATGTACTTCCATTGCTGTGGTTCTTAAAAAGTATCTCGGAGCTTGGGTTGGGGATTGCGGCAAAGGGCGTGGAGGCCCTCAAAGCATTCCCCTCAGGTACACATCACAAAACATGGCAGCTTCTATTATTCACTCTAACTCTCATTGTATCTGCAAAGAGTTACTAATAAAAACACTGTCTCTGCTCTTTAGGACCTTTAAATCTAGTAGGGGAGACAGAGAAGTCTCCCTAAAACGCAGTTAACATGACAGATCTACGAGTATTAAGGGCCGAATGGCAGATGGTTCTGGGAAGCAGAACCAGTCTTCCAGAGGTGGTCTGAGAAATGCGGGAGAGGATCTGGATGTGAAGTTCACAGAGGAATCGGGGCAGGGCACTGATCGCTTTCTAACCTTTCTTCTCCCACACTCCAACCCCACCCTCCACCTTGTTACTGCTGCCCTCTGGTGTCAGTCGCCTTCCTAGCACTCCTGGGTGATAACCTCAGCACTGTTCATCCCAGGGCAGTATGGGGGGAGCGGCCACCACCCACCCCAAGGCACAGCCAAGCCAGACTTGAAGCTCGGCCAGGTCTCACTGGAAAGGAAGCGGCCTCTATTCTTTAGGATTTACAGAGGGCCCTAAATCCAGTGACTGGTGTCTTAATAAGGGAAATCTGGTCACAGAGACACAGGGAAGAATTCCATGTAATGACAGAGGCAGAGATTGAAGTGATGCTTCTATATGCCAAAAAACACCAAAGGTTGCCAGCAACCATCAGAAGCTAGGAGAGGGGACTGGAACAGACTTTCCCTCCAAACCTCCAGAAGGAACAGACTCTGCCAACAACTTGATTTCAGACTTCTGGCCTCTCAAACCATGAGAAAGTAGGTTTCTATTGTTTGAAGCCACCCAGCTTGTGGCACTTTGTTATGATAGCCCTAGGAAACTAAGACATTTGAAAAGGGCTAAAGGAATCAGAAGAACATTAAAGTAGAGTGCCACCTAGTCATAGAGCTGCCCCCATTCCCCACCTGGGCCCCTGGCATTCCGCCCTCCCAGGCCCCTGCCTCACTGGAAGGCATTGGAGGCTACTTGCACACACTCAGGCCTAACTAGATTCCTCACGGTTCAGGCCTAAGAGAAAAAAGCATAGGAGATGCCCCTGAGTGACAAACCCACATTTCCTGACTTTGGATGCTCTTCATCTAGAATAACACTGACATTGGAAATAATCCCGTCTTCCAGAGAATGCCTTGACCCTGCACCCCCAGAAAAAGAAGTGGATCCAAAAGATTTTCTCAAAATATGGACATCCACTGTTGCTACAAGAGATGCATAGGCAGCGTGCAAGAGAACAAGTTCAGTGACCTTTCCGTGAGGTCCCAAAGCCTCCAGCATTTCCCCCGTGACGCTGTTGTGTAACTGCCCGTTAATTCCTGAGTTCCATGAGGGAACAAACCCTGTTTGTCTCATTCGCTGCTGCATCCCCCGTAGCTAGCATAGAGGCTGGCACATCGCAGGCGCTCAGTAAACATTTACAGCTGGCAGCCAGGGCCCTGTTGCGTGTCGGATGGGCTGGAGATCGCACAGATGGTTGGCTGAGCCATGACTCCAGCCCAGGCCCCTTCCCGTTCCCTGTGAGGAATAGCTCGTCCCACTTAGCTGAGCTAAGTAGTAGGTCAAGCCCAGACTTCTGTTGCCTGAACTACTGCAAAACCCTTCCCTATGGTCTCCCTGCCACTTTCTCTCCACACAGCTTCTAAGCTTCAATCACACACATGCATGCACATGCACAAACACACCTGTAGACCTTTGACAAAACGAGTGAGTGACTCCCTGTTATTCACACTCCTTAGCATGGCCTGCTGAAGCATCCCAACTCTGATTCCTTCCTACCTGTTTGGTCTTGACCTCATACACTTTAACCCACAGGCATGACCACCCTTCTCTCATCCCTGTCTCATTTACCCAGAAAACTCCCTCTCCTCCTCAAAAACTCAATTCAAAATCACCTGCCTTTGTAAAATGTTCTTAGACCCTCCCTGTTGTGTTCTGTCCCAGTGTTTCCATAGCAACGTATCATTTCTGCCTCTCAGAGAGCTCAGACCAACCCCACTCCCACACACACACTCCAGCAGCTCCAGGCAGAAAGGTCTCTCCCACTAGCGAGTGGGTTGTCCGTTTCTCCAGGGCAAGGCCCCAGTGTGATGCTCATGTCCTTCACGCCTAGCACAGGGTTTGGCACAGACCAAGGGCCCTGGAGGACATTGTGGAGAGTTGGCTAATTGAGCAATCTGACACTGAGGATACTAAAACCAGCTCCTAAAAAAAGCAGCCAAACCCCTATGCACTTCCCACATCTGGGATTTCCAGGAAGCGTGAAAGATACTGCTTCTCTGCAGTTCATGGCAACTGAGAAGGTCTGGCAGCAGGCTCCAAGGCACCTCAGAGCTCTCTCCAAGCACAGCCCAAAATCCAAGTGGAAGGCTCCCCACCGAGCCCTCCTCAGACATCTTGGAGACCCAGAGTTGCAACCAGAGGAGGAGACTCAGCTCTGGGGGAAGCAGCGCCCACACAAGGCTTCCAGGCTGTCCCTGGCACCGTCTTATACATCTAAGCAGCAAGACAGAGCCAGATGAGGGAAGAGATAAGTTGCAATATCAGGAATGTTTGCTCCCTTCACTTCCCCAAATACTTTCCTGGTGACCCTCCGCCCACAGCAGCCCAGACAAGATCTGTGAGGGGCAGGGGGTTATTGCTGAGTTTGGATGAGAAAGACCTACACTTGTTTGACAAATGACACTAGTTCTAAAACTTTCCTGTGCCATAGAATCACCCAGAGTACTCTTTAAAAAGCAGTTACCTAGGCCTCTGCCTCACCCCCACCAGAATATAATTGAGAAGGTTGGGGGTTGCCTAGGAATCTACATTAAAAAACAAAGCAAAACAAAGCAAACCACCACCCCACTCCACCACCAACACCTAGTGATTCAAAGGCAAGTAATCCTCAGACCACACTTTGAAAAACCCTGGCCAAGAAAGTCTTTTCTGGCACCACCTGAAGATCCAGCACCCTTCCCCTCTTCCAACCCCAGCCTCAGGGAGCTAGACATCTGTGGGTATCCTGGAAGGCTGACCCCCGTCAGGATTCTAACGAGGAGAGGGGTGAGCCCTATGAAGCAAGGGCAGCACAAGCGCCTCACAGAGCCTTCCCAGGCAAGCAGATGTCAGCTCACCCCCAGGGGGAACTTCAGGGCAAATCGATTGCATCACTCCCAGCTTAAAGCCTACCGTCTAGTGGGAAAGCTCCCATCATCACTGGATAACTCTAAGTTCCCTGGCACGCCTACAAGACCCCTCAGAATCCAGCCCATGCTTTCCTTTGTAGTCCCTCCTCAGGGACCCCCACTTCCAGAACTTAACCTTTTCTACCCACATGGCACAGAACCTCTCTTGAGCCTTCAAGTGCGGCAAGCCCTCCATCTGTCAACCTTCCCTGTTTGCCCCTCCTCCAGGACCTGGCCCCTTCTGGCAGCTCTGCCTGGCCTGCCTTCCCCTGCTCTTGGGCTGGTCAGTTTCATCTTGCTGCAGGTCTCAATCTAGAAGTCACCTCAGAAGTTCCCTCTAGCCCCCACAGCTGGACAGATTACCCCTGCCCTCTGCTCCTTGTACACCCTGTAACAAATTTGTTCCCTGCCCCACTAAGACCTGACATACTAGAAGAAATACATACTGAGTTGAACTGTTGAGTTATAATGAGATGTTGACTTACTGTTGCCTCATGAAGCTACGAGACCCTCTGGGACCCATTGGCTGCACTCAGTAGCTGCTGGGTCAGTGTCTGGCCATGAATGAATGGCAGTACCCTGGCCGAAAATGAAATCACCTACCTAGGGAGGTAGTGAGTCCCCTTCAATACAGCTTTTTATTCACAGGAGCTGACCTACCAACCCCTTGTTAGGGATCCTGGGGTAGAGAGGGGGGGCGGGGGAGTCGAAGAATGCTGGATATAACACACGTGTCCCAGGGTCTCTCCTGACATGGAAATTACAGGGCAACGACTCTGGCCCCTACTGGAGGGCAGCTCTGGAAAGCAGCCAAGGCCCCATGCACTGACCACTTAATGTCAGTTTGGTTCACAGCAGTTTATATTCAGGAAGATAAAGGAAATTCCTTGTTACTGAGGGTTGTCCTGGTTCCCTTGTTCTCTGTTCCAGAGCCAGCTTCTCTCACACCCACCCCTAAACACGTGGGTTCTTGCCAGACCTGCATGGACCCACTAGACATAGAGAGGCCCCACCAGCATGGAGGTGAGGCCAGTTTCCCAAGTACCGATGCCCTGAATACATTTTGGGTATGGCCCCCAGCAGCCAGGTCTAGCCAACGCACGCTAGTGGTACTCGGTGCCCACCATGTGCCAGGCTCCATGGAGCAGGACTGACAAGGCCTGACTTCCTCCAATCCACTGGGGACTTGGCCCCATAGGCTGTCAAGGCAGGGAAGAAACCCAGTGTTCAGCACAGGCCTGTCAGTGGCGATATGTGGGCACACAAGCAGAACAGGCTCGGAGGTCACACAATGCACTGGGCCCCGGGGCAGGTGGCACTCCGAGCTGCTACAGGGGCTGCTCGGCTTCCTGCAGTCTACCTCCAAAGCACAGTTCTTTCCAGAATGTTCTCACAGTCCCCAAGAATCCAGACTGTGAATAGACCCATGCCAGCCCTCCCTCACCCCCAACCCTGCTCCAGGGAGATAAGCTTCAGGGCCCTGAGCCTGATGAGTCGGGGTGTCTGGGGGTGGACTGGGGGCAGAAGCGCAGGTGTACAGCGTTCAACCTGTTCCTGACTAGCTGTGTGACTTTGGGCACACCTCTCCCTCTCTGAATCTTAAATTCCTCCTTGGTAAATGAGAGAGAAGGTCTAGACTGGTGTTTCCTGACCTAGGCTGTGAATAAGAATCATCTGAGTGGTAGCAAGAGAAAGAAACTTGAAAAATACATATTCCTGGGCCCCATCCCAAAGACCCTCCAGGCATCTGCATCCCAGGGAAAAGAGGCTACTGAAGCTCTGGCCCCAGCCCCCACCCAGCTGCGGACCTCTGAGGCCCCTTCACATCCTCCCCAGGCCCCTGCTCTGAGAAGCTCCTAGGGACACAGTGATCCCAGCTACATCCCATCTCTTTCCAACCTCTAAGCCACCTCAGGCCAGGATAAGCTGCACCTCCTCTCTCTCCAAAGAGTTCTGGAGCCTCGATCAGCACTCATCAGTGAGCGGTTTATTACCCATCGACTGTCCCCAGCCTCCAGCACCAGGGCCCGTACACAGTCTAGACGCAGCCTTCGATCAGCCGTCCTCCCACCCAGCCTCAGTCTCCACCCACCCCAGTCCTCCACGCTCTTCCTCCCGAACCCTCCCTGGCAGCACCAGGCCCAGGGGGGCACATTTCAGCTAGGGGAGGGGAGGGCGGGCAGGGGAGAAAGGCAAAAGCTAGGGAGAGAAAAACCAGATTGGCCCCAAGCTTCTGGAACCACCACCCCAGGGTGAAAAGAAAGTGAGCAAGGCTGGAGGGGCTGTGGAGGCTCGGGTTGCCAGTTGACGGTTCAGGCAGGAGGCTCTTCTCCGGGAGGCGCAGGGAAGCCACTCAGGTCCCGACCAATGATCTCACTCACTGCAAAGGAGGGACAATTGAGAGACTGGGCTAGGTAGGGGCAGGTCCCCTCCTTTTCCAGAGACCCTCAATCCATTCAAGGCAGGCCTCAGTCTAGCATGCCTCTAGGCTCCTTCTCCACTGGGCTTCAGTTTCCCCAATGTGTCCTGACACCTGCTCCGGGTGTTGAATCTTGCTCAGTTCTATCCATGTGGGCTCCCAGGCCCCCTCCCACCCTTTCCCGCTGGTTCAGCAGCCTGCAGTATCATGACAATTGCTATCAGCAGGGCCAGTGATGGGTGCAGTCAGTGGGAGGAAGAAGACGTAAAATACGAAGGTTCCTCATGGGCAACTCTGACCACAGTCACCATGTTCAGGGGAAAGTGGAAGCAAGGGCAAACACGCTTGACTGGAGCCTCAGCAAGCCACCGCTCCTCTCTGAAATTCAGTGTCTGAGTCTGCAAACTGGGGAGCTAGACTGCATAACCTTCAAAGGACTTCTAGCCTGAGACTTTGTGATCACGGAGAAGGGTCGGGGCCGAAACCCCATGAACCCTTCAGAATTAAGTTAAATGGGTTCACGTAGCTATACACATCAAGAATTTGCCTCTGAGACCCTCTGACTGGCCCCAAGGAATCAAGGATGCCCAATTTCTGGGAAGCCAAGCTCTAGCCCTCAGCAAACACGCAGGGCAATCTCTCACACATGCTCACACTTGCGGCTCCCAGCACCACACCCACCTTCCTCCAGCGTGATACCCTGGATAGGCACACTGTCTCGGAAGCCGCTGCCGTAGCCACCCCTGGATTTCTCCTGCTCCGGAGTCCCCTCCCCAGGGCAATAGCTTGGCCCTACCTCATTGTACCCCTCAGCAGATGGGGGATGAACGCCACTCTGGGGAGGGAAGGGGCCTTCCAGAGGCGGGGAGGAAGGCAGTGGAGGCCGGAAGGGGGCTGGAGGAGGGAATGGCAGCCCCAGGGGAAAGGGGGAGCCCCGTCCCCCATAGGGATCACTAGGGAAGGGCCGGGGAAGGAAGGAGACTGGAGGTGGGCGAGCACAACCTGTGGAAGCCCCAGTCTCAGGGAACATCCGAAGGCCAGGTCTGTATGATGGTGGGGGCCCCGTTTGTGGGTACAGAGGGGGTGTGCCATAGTTGAAGCCTTCCGACAGGTAAGGAGGTTCATAAGCAGGGTCTTCATGGGGATAGGAGGGGTAGGGGGGCCTGGGTGGTGAGAAGTCCATGTCAGTGCCAAAGGGGGGGCCTGAGGCTGAAGGGAAGCCCCGGAGAGATGAGTCAGGTAGGGGCTCTTCCTTGAAGATCACTGGGTGGATGGGAAGCAGGAGGAGACACTGTGAGAAGGCTGGCAAACTCCCCACTGCACACTCCCGCCCACCTTCCCATTTCCAGGTTTTCTCCAGCCCCTGCCCCCTCCCAGTGGGGGCACGGCATCCCTTTGCCCTGCACAGCTCCCATGTCCCCACACCCCACCATGAGCTATCCTGGAGCGCACCAGGCAGGAACTTGAAACTCTGGGTAGGGCTGCGCTTCCTGCGCCCATTGGAGACATAAAAGTAGACCTGGACAGGCCGGGACACCCGCTTGTTGCTGTACTCAGGGACAGTCAGGGTCAGTGTCACCTGGGAAGGAGCAGAGGATGAGGCAGAAAGCTCTCAGGGACACAGGCTCAGCCCAGCCCTTCCAAGGACCTGAACTCCACCTCCTGGATTTTTCCATTTGCTCAGGAGCTAAGTTCGTTCCCTAGAGAAGAACCTGCTCTCAGAGTGGCCAGAATGCCTCCTCTAGAAAAGAACAGGTCACTTCAGAGTCCATTCCCATGGGCAAGGACACAGCTGGGAATTCCCCGACTTCTCCCCTGTCCCACTCCCAGGGTGGGCACCCCAATGACACTGGTACCTCATTGCTCTGCAACCGATTCACGGTGGCCTCCTCCTCCCATTGTAGCTTTCCATCTGTGCGGGGAAACAGATTACTCCAGCTCAGCTCCAGGGCCCTGCCCCGTGCCCAGTCCCCTGCCATTTCCCCTCCTGCTAGAGCCACGGTCAGGCTCAGAAGGCCCCTACAAGGCCTGGCTCACAAAAGAGCCCACTGCATGTTTGCTCAATTAAATGGAAAAGGCAAGGCTTAAAACTGTCCATAAGATATAGAGCAGTAAACTGAGACCCATAGAGATAGCATGGCCAGCCTAGGAATCAGAAGGCATGGGTAACAGAGCAACTCTTGAACCCTCCCACCCAGCTCCAAGCATCTCCTCCTGTGATAGTGCTGGGAGGAAGTTTAAGGGTAGGGAAGGGTGCTAGCTTGAAGCAAGGCAGTGTGACCTCAAGACTCATGATCCAGCACCTCAGAATCTGCTAGATTTGAGTGTGGGGGTTAGTGCTCCTGGTGGTCAGGGTTGTGGGGGGACAAAGACCTCAGGCTGGGGGGTGCACCTGAGCCCCTCAGTCTTCCCTTCACCCTGAAGCTCCGTCTTGGGGTATGTCACAGGATCTCGTGCTCATAGCTCTGCTGCCAGGCTCATAACTCAGGAGGGGCTCAGCATGCGGCTGTGAGGGTATAAGCTACCTCTTCCTTTCTTCTCATGGCTCCTATCCACATGGGGTCAATCATCTCAAAGCCAACTTCTCTTTAAAAAATAGCATGTTTATTACTTACACTTGTTCAGCATCCTAAGCATTGTAGATTGCTGTCATGCCCAAGAAGAAGGACAGTCTTTCTGCCCCATTTTACAGAGAAGGAAACTCAGGCTCAATTAGTTGATTTAGTGACAGTGCCAGAGTTCTCCCACCTGCCTGTTCCAACTCTTCCTGCCAGCCCTTCCCTCCCCCGGGGGTACTCACCAGGGCCCCTCTCGATGAACACCACCTTGGAGTCTGGCAGGAAGTTGGAGCCAGTCAGCACTAGCTCCTCTCCGCCTCTCACTGAGCAGGCACTGGGGCTGTAGGCCTCCACCTGGGGCAGCTCCTGGGCCGAGCGCTGGGCTGCAGAGCAGTGCAGGGAAGGCCTGGCTGGGCTGAGTATGGAGAGGACAGTGTCCTCTGCCCCCAGCTCCTTGGAATAACTGCCACAGGGCCCTGGAGGAGCCCTCCTCAGTGGCAGGCACACAAGTAAACCCACGGAGTCCCTGGGGGAGCACCCATCATGTAAGAAACCACCCAGGCAGAGAGTGAAGCCAACAGGGCATGCCGGAGAGTTATCCTGCCCAGGGCCACCCAGGGCAGAGGGAGGACAAGGACACTCTAGTCCAACCCAGAGACAGAGTCTGCAGCAGGGGCAAATCTCTCACACATGCTCACACTTGCGGCTCCCAGCACCACACCCACCTTCCTCCAGCGTGATACCCTGGATAGGCACACTGTCTCGGAAGCCGCTGCCGTAGCCACCCCTGGATTTCTCCTGCTCCGGAGTCCCCTCCCCAGGGCAATAGCCTCCTCCCACCCCTCCAGTATAGAAATAAGGGCTAACTCCTTTACAGGGCTACCCAGAACAGACGGGACACAGGACACTATGCCCAGGAGAGATGAACAGACAGACACACAGACGAGAGAGCCACGAGACAGAAAGATAGCATAGGGCCTCTTTGCTCACAGCACTCAATGGGCACGGATGCTGTCTGTACAGAGACGACCTTCCCGCTGCCCTGGGGCACGTGTACCCGGAATACCAGCCGCACTCGTGTGTTCTTGCGCCCGATGTCCGTCTCACCCTTCCGCAGCTCAATGTCTGAATTCCGAAGCTTCAGGATTCCAGCACAGTCAATGCTAAAGGCAAAGAGTGGATGGCAAGCCTTCCCAGCTGAAGCCAGAGTGGTGCTGCCCCTCACCCACCCAAGAGGGAAGCCCTGCCCTCTAGCAAAGCCCTGAAGACCTTCTCTGCGAGTATAGGAGGGCTATTTTAACCCAGGGATGGCCTCTGCAGAGTGTTCCCCAGCCCCCAAAGTCCTCTTCTAGATGGTGAGAAGGCCTGAAGCTGCTCCTCTGGTTGATGTCTAGCTCTTCCGGGAAGAGGAAGAGTGGGTCTGGCTTAGGACCCATGGAAAAGACTGGTCCCGAAGCCTGAAGACTGAGGGGAAGTAGAGTGGGGACCTACTTGGCTGCCATGTTGTTCTCAGGAAGCAGAGTCATCTCCAGCACCTTGGTACCACTGACCACTGCTTCATAGCTGGCTGTCGCCACCATCTTGCCGGTGATGCGGTGCACCTGATAGAAGGCATGAGGCCGCAGGTTCCTTTCATCTGCAGTGCCAATGAACATCTGTAGGGTCAGTGGCTTCTCACTGTAGCCTAGGAGCTGGCAGAGGGAGATACAGGTAACCCAACTGAAATCTCCACTGTCTCATCCTTCATCCATCCCAGGGTTTTCAGTCCACCAGAGGTTGAAGTTGGTGAAAGACAAAGGATATCCAGGAAGGGATTCCCAGGGGGAATTGGGCACCAGTTGTGGAGAAAACATGGCCTGGAGTTCACAGTGTTATTCTTGGAATAAGGCCCAAATTGAGCTGGGCAAAGGGGAAAATCTCCCAAGAGAGACTGGCTCAACTCAATGGAGACAACCTAACTCCCAGTGAACTTTGGCCTCGGCCTAAACCCTCCCCCACATCTGGCAGGCCATCATTTTCCAGAGTAGACATGAGGCTGGTGTCCCACGGGATGAGGAAAGTGGGGGTGGAGGGATAGAGGAGTAGAAAGTATATCCGGGTCCTTGAAGGGCACTCTTCCTCCCCCAACTCCAGCCTGCCTGCAGGGTCACTGCTGAGAGGGAGTGTGGGAAAGGGCAGTGCCACGGGTCTGCACAGCTGGATCCCATCTGCAGGGATGTGGGACCGGAGAGGAGAAAGGCTATCAGGCCTGGCCTCTGCCCTTACCTTGACTACAGGGTGACCACCAGGGGCAGCTTTGACAGCACCTCGGCTGCCCTCTGTCTCATAGTGGGCCCGGTGGTGGGCTCTAGGCTGCACCTCAATCCTCAGCTCCAGCTGCTCATACTGGCTGGGCAGAGGCCAGTCCAGTGGGGGTAGGGCAGAGGTCCTGGACAGAAGAGCACAGCACTGATGATCTGCAGTCTCGGACCCTGGTCAGGGCAGCGCTGAGTGTCAGCGCCCTGGGAGGTGAGGGAGGAGGGGATCTGGGTGTGGGAGAAATCACAACAGAAACAAAACAGCCCAAAAATCCAGAAGCAAGGTTACAAGCCCCACAGAGCCCCTCAAGATGAGGTTACGGAAGATGGCACCCCACCTGAGATTCCCTCCTTTCCAGGTCTGACCCCAGGGTCTGAGTTGGCAAAGGTTCACTTAGACACAGAGGAACCCAAAGCCCATCCTAATCCTTAGATCTGGATGAGAAGGGTGGAGCAAAGAAGCACCACATCAGACTGGAAAGGCCTCAGAGATAAACCCCTTTGTTTTTCAAATAAAGAAACTGAGACCCCTATGATAGAACACAGTGGGCTGTGCAAGCCAGTGACTGACAGAAGCCAGGACTGAGCACAGACCCTGTCCCCAGGTCAGCACCTACTCCACTAGTTGGGGCCAGGCAGGTCAATTCCTGAAGCTGGGAGTTACAGATGTGCAACATTCCTGTTTTGAGCTCCCAGATACCCTAGGCCAGGGGACCTCAACTGGTAATTGCCCCCAGGTAATATTTGGTAATGCATTTTTGCATAGAGACATTTTTGGTTGTCTAGGGGAGAAGATGCTACTAGCATCTAGTGGGTAGAGGCCAGGGATGCTGCTAAACCACCCTACAGTGCTAAACATGCAGCACAGCCCTCACAACAGAGAATTATCCTGTTCAAAATATCACTAGTGCCAAGGGTGAGAAACCATGCTCTATAGGAACCTAGGGGAGCAGGTGTTAAGGTTTTTTCTGCAGAAAACTTTCCTGGATGGAGTCAGCTCAGTCTCATACCCCAAGGTTTAGGATTATTGGAATGGGCAGGATTCTTTTAGGGTAAAAGGGGTAGAAAAATGCAAGAACAGCTTATTTTAACATGAAATTTGTCTTGCAAGTATATGCTATTTTAATTCGAATGAGCAGGTACACTTTCCACCAAGTCAGGCCCTAGAAATTAAAAGTTAGAGAACAGGACTTCTTGCCACCCACTGTAGGTCTGAAATCCAGTCCGAAGCCCAAGTCCAGACAGTGCCAGCCCAGAGCTAAGTGTGGGGGAACACTAGGGGAACTCCCCTTGGCCTAAGCAGTGGGGGAGGGGGCTTTCTCTAATTGGGCCATGGGGAATGACTATCTTTTGCAAATCATTGGTTTGTAGAAGTCATGCTGTTGTAGTTGTAATTCTCCCTAAAACTGCGTAAATGGCAGCAGCCAAACTAGTTGCAGATTCATTTGAAATGCCAAGGGCACAGAAACTAGGACCTTTCTGCAAACCCATCCCTGGCCTCCTGCTCTGAAGTGGAAGGGCTGGAGGTAGCAGTGGTGCCAGACACAACCCTCACCTGAAGATGGGGCTGTGTCCCCCAATCCGGGCCTTGGACCACGCCAGAGGGGAAGGCACTGCCAGGTAGTCCATGCCGGCCACCTCCTTCCGAGGACCACCTGGAGGAGCTGCAGCCTCCTCTGCTCCTGAAGGCAGCTTCCCATTACAGGGGGCAGGCTCCTCAGACCGAGGCAGGGCCACTGCCTGCTCACTGGAAGTCCTCCGGGTTTTTTGGGGGATGCTCTCTGTTGGTGGGGCCCCCACATAGTCAAAGGGACCAGGGGATCCAGGATCCCGGGCCAGAGGCAATGGGGGTGGTGGAGGTGGCTCCGGGCCCTCCTCTCCCAGGCTGCCCCGGCGGGACAGAGCTGGAGAGGCTGAAGATGGGGTTCCCGAGCTGGAATAGCGCCGTTTGCCACATGGAGAGGCAGGCCGTGGGGAGGCTGGGGTGGGCCCAGGAGCACTGAGAAGTAGCCAGCTATCTTCTGGTCCCCGGCCTCCAGGGCTTGGACCATACAGGCTCCAGGGATCATCAGGGGTCCATGGCCTAGGGGATGCTCGCGGCGAGGGCAGTGGGGAACCTAGGCCAAATCGGGAGGCTGCTTCATTTAGTTCAGACTCCACCTCGTCGCAAGCCGCATACAAGGCTGCCTCGTCCGAGGCATCTGAGAAGAAGCTCCACGAGGACAGGCTGCTGCTGCCAGGGCTCGGGCTGAAGAAGGGGCCCCCGCCCTGGCCCCCTGCCTCTCGGTAGCCTCCGAAACCTTCTGGAGGGGGGTAATCCCTGGGAGAGCCGTCCCCCCAGGCATCAGGGTTGTCCTCCAGAGTAGCTGGCGGGTCAGGCGTAGGAGAGATGGAAGTGATGCGGATGCTTGGACACTCAAGGACACGGCCTCCCCCAGCCCCACCAGAGCTCCCTCCTGGCCCCCCCAGCCTCACCGACCGGGCTGGCTGGCTCTCCCAAGTGCCTGGTGAGGGGGCTGGACGGGGCGGTGGTGAGTGCATGCCAGGCCGAGGGGGTGGCGGCCGGGGAATGCCAATAGGGGTGGCGCCATAGGGAGGGGGCTCCCCCAGGGCCAGACGGCAGCATGGCGGCGTGTCCTCTGAGTCCAGTTCTGTCAAAATGGGAAGGGAGGGGAACAGAGAGAGGGACGCCACAGGAGATGGGAAAAGAGAGAAGCAGATGAGATGTCTAGGTTCCTTCAGTAGCCAGCAGCCCCCTAAATCCCGTATGCCACCCGCTCCTCAGCAAAGAGGGTTCTGTGCAGTGCCCTTAAAGCCACAAAGACAGGAGCAAAGGTGGAAGAGATAGATTCAGAAGTGCCAAGCCTTTCCCCCCAAACGGAAAAGCTCACACCCTGAGCCCTCTGCCCTCGGACCTCGGGTACCAAACCTGTTAGGTCTTAAGGTGAGGGAGGTGGGTCAGGAGGGGCTGGAGCCCGGCCTGAAGGCGCGTTTAGAGAGACGCTGGGATGGGCTAGGGGCGACTCACACATGAACCCAATTAGCAGCGGTTCCCAAACCCCCAAACTGCGTTGGCAGGAGCCCCAGTTGCTATCGCAACAGTGGCCAGGGGAGGGGGGCGCCAGGGCAGTCGTGACGAGGGGAGGTGGCTCCTCCCTCGCTCCCCTCAATTCGGGGGGCTGGGGTGCTGCTTGCCCCGCAAGGCTCGGCCCGGTGGGGGGAGGGGGACGCACGCCGCGCGGATTCCGTGCGAGCGGCGGCCGCCACCCCCGGCTCAGTCCCAGCCATCTGCCTCTCGTTGCGGCCAGACGGGGAGAGGGGGAGGGGTGCCCTGACTGAGCCGGAGAGCGCCCCCGGCCCGGGGCTTCAGGTCCGCGGGGTCAGGGCTCAGTCCGCAAGGGGCAAGCTCCAGAGTCCCACCTTCCCGTCCCCCGGCCGCGCCAGGGGCTCTCCGGACCGCTATTCGCGTCCAGCCCCTTGCCTGTGACAGTCGGCCCAACCTAGAGGCGGCGCGCAGCCCGCGGCACCCCCACCCCCACCCCAGGCACGACCTAAAAAGGAGAAAGTGGTGCCCGGCCCCCGGCAGACGTCCGCAGACCCCCCAAGCCTCGCTACTCCCCTCAACCTCTGACCCCTTCATCTCCCACCCCAGGCTCGCTGCCCTGAAGTTCCCAGACTCAGGATCCCCGGCACGTCCCTCATTGACCCCGAGACCCCTTCCCAGCCCCGCACTAACCTTCCCCCGGCCCCCCCGCGCTCAGCGGGGGGGCCTCCTTTTCCTCCCCGAACACCAGCTTAAATTCCAGCTCCTCATCCTCGCAGCTTGCTGCCCCCATGGATCCGGCCTGAGACCCCAGGTCCGGGTCAGGGTGGGAGGGGGGAGCTCAGGAGGCTGCCGTCGCTTCACCCGTGGCTCCCTCCCTCCCCTTCTTTAAGACGCCCCCTCCTCCGCCGCTGCCGCCTCCCTCCGGACGCCCCCTAGTTATTATAGAAACTTTTCCAAACTTTTTCCCCCAAACTTCTTCAAAGCGGCCCCCCCAGCCTGTCCCTGATTGGCTGCCCGGGATGCTCCAGCCCCTCCTCCAGGGATGCACGCGCCCCTCGTCCTCCCCCACCCTCTCTTTCTCCCTCTGTCCTCTCTCCAGCCCCTCCCCCTCAAAAAAAAGAGAGAGCGCAAAACTGAATTGGAAAACGGTCCCTCAAGCGTGGTATGACCATAATGATGCCGATTGGCCCGCAGTTGTGACAATCATTTCTCGCGGGGAGCACTACCACCACTACTCCCCCCCAACTTAGGTTAAGTTCAGGGGCTCTGGGTCCGAGCGCCTTAAAGGGGCCACATTTGGTGCCCACAGTACAGAAGGTCCACGGAAGGCCGTTTCTTAAGTTCTGAAGAAGTTCTGCAGTCATCAACTAGCTAGGAAGGACCACCTCTCCTCCCCTTATCCCTCAGGCCAAGGGGACACTCGGGTGCAGAGCGGCTCCAGGCTGCTCTGAAAAGCAAAAAGGCTATTCCTTCGAAATCCTTCGCCTGAGGCGACCTCTCTGGGCCTTGGCGAAGCCTTTGCTCTCTCAAAGCAGCCCTTCCGCCGTCTGTCTCTCCTTCCCACTCCACCCCACCCCCAAAAGGTGAAGAACATTCAACCGTCCTGGGGATCAGTTCATAGGTCCATGGCCCCAAATGGGCGATGATCCAGGCCGGGCTTTACCGATGCCCTTGTCCCAGGCACCCCGAGAGGCCATTAATTAGCCTCCGCGGGAAGTCGGCTCCCTTCCCCCCAGAACTGAAGTCTGGAATGAGTCTCTGCCCTTTGGCATCCCGCTCCGGCTCTCTCGAAAATCCTGGCCAGGTTTACTATGGGCCCGGAGCCCCACGACTTGGTGGGCCCCGTAGTGGGACACCTGTCACCTGGGCGAGAGGAGGAAGGAAAACTCGGACTGGATTTCTTAGGAAGGGCAGGCAAGGGAGGACCCTGTTGTGTGAAGACAGATTTAGATTCGAGATTCGAGCTCGGACGTCGGACAGGATGGGGTGTTACCATTTCCCCCCCACGCAGACCGTGTACTTCAAACCTTTCTAGCACACGATCTTCAAGTCTTTCCTGCTCAGAGCTGCTCCCCTCCCCCATCCGTGGTGCCACAGCCCCGCATCTAAAGGGTTAAGGGACGGCCCATCGGGTCAGACGTTTACAAACACTCGGGAGCCGGGCGGGGACCGCGCCCGTTACTCTAATGAGAAACAGGCTCGGCCGGGCAAGCAAAGAGGGGAGGGCTGGCCCAGCCGGCCCGAGCTCCGCAGCAGTCGAGGCGGCTCCCATCCCTTCCCTCCCATCCTCCCTCTGGCCCGCCCTGGGGACCCCCCCAGCCCCCGGGGACCCCAGTGACGTGCGGAGCTGCCCCGGCTCCGAGCCCAGGGCCGCGACGCCGGAGGGGCGGGGAGAGGAGGCAGGGCTGGCGCGGAGGGAAGAATGTTCTGAGGCCGAGAGAGTGGGGAGGCGGCCTGGTTTGATTTTCCCCCCCTTTGGTTGGTTTCTCAGGTTACATTTCCCTTCCAGCTTCAACTCGGAAATAAAGGAAGGCGGGAGAGCGAGCAACACCCTGAGACCTGCGACTAGCGACCACCTCAGAAGGACGGGGGAGGGTGGTGGGAAGCAGAGTCTAGAAGGGCAGGGTGAAGACCCCGACCCGGACCCAGCCCCTGCTGCCCTCCACCAGGCCATCCCCGAGCCCCCCACCCCACCCCAGCGCCACCCCGAGCCCCCCTCCGCACCACAGGCAGACGCGCACATTCTTTTCAAATGTCATATTTCCTTTGATCCTGGGCAGCGTTTCTCCATGTGTCTGGCTCAGCTCCTGCACAGCCAGCAGCCTCCCCCTCTCACCCCCTTTGTATATTTTCCTGGAGAACCTCCCCCTCCTCCTAGCATCTGGAAGGCCCTGAGGGCTGGCGTCGGCGCACATTCCCCTGGCTACTCGGCCTCGCCTCTCAGTGACTCAATTTCCCCTCTGCGGTTGTTGGGGGGGAGGGTGGGGAGCAGAAGGGAGAGTTGTGAAGCGCAAATGTGGTACAAAAGAGCCCGAAGACTACTCCGGGTGCCAAATTTCTCTTGGCGCGGCGGGGGGGGGGCGGGGGGGGCGGGCGGGGGGGAGTGGAGGGAGGACCCTCCACTCTGAAAACCCTCCAGTCTGGGCTGCAGCAGAAGGATGGAATTTATGACTTTGGCCGTGTCCAGCCCAGGGAAGAGCGGGTAGTTGCAAATTTAGGTTAACCTACTCTTCTACCCCCTGGCAAAGGATGACCCAGCGGCCATCTCTCCAGCAGTTCCAGGTTTCTCGCCCCACTGGCCTTTGTCGTGGCTCGCTGCCTCCCAGCGCACCTGAGCGCAATTTGGCTCTCTCACTTGGTGTTTTGAAGCGCTTTTGCCTCAGGCTCTGCACTTTCACTATAATCCAAGGCCTTAGAGGTGGTTGCTTCTTTTATCATTATTATTATTATTACACAAGATACATTCTCCTTGTAAACTATTCAAGTCATACAAAAAAATATAGGAAACCATGATAGTCCAGTTTGTATACATTTACTAACGTATATACGTATACACATAAGCTCTCTTTATACATATAAGAGATACTACAAGCAATTGCCATGCCTTGCTTTTGTTGCTGCTGTTGTTGTTGTTGTTCAGTTAACAAATGGCTTGGACACCTTTACCTGTCAACACAGGTGCATCTGAAAATGGTGATGGAAGTCCCATGTCTATTTGAGGTTAGTGACAAGGCTCGGTCTGGAACCCAGGCTTCCTGGGTCTTTATCCAGTGCTAATTCCATTCTACATAGGAATCTGTCTTAGGCTGGGCTCCCCTCAGAAAGCACAGCCTGAGACAAGAACTAGATGTGTGCAGTGTATTGTGGAAAGCAATCCCAAGGGACAAAAAAGGTAGACCAAGAAGAGTAAATGAAACAGGGAGGGATGGAAGTTCTGGCCAAGGGTGTGGTATTGTGCCACTCAGAGGAGGAGCATTGTCCCCCTGAGGACCCTTGTGGAGCCATATATAATGTGATTCAAGAGACAGAGTGGGGAATGTTTATCCACTTGCTCCCACTCCCAGTGGTCAAAAGTTCCCCCTTAAGTGTTAATTCCCTTACTCTTCTAGGTTTACACAGGTGTCAGAAAATGGTAGGTGTCCTGCAAGGCCGCAGCAAAGAAACCCCTAAGCAAAAAGCAAAAGATAAAAGCAGATATTGTCAGGTGACACCTGGAAGCTGTTGGTTCCACAGTCATAGCTGGAGTGAAAAGATGGATGGAGAGTTAGGTGAGGCAGATAAGATGTGTCCTAGATAAATCATTCATTCATTCAAACAAAACATATGCATTAAAGAACCTCTATGTTCAAAGGCAGTTCTAGGCATTGAGTACCTATATCTGTAAACCAAGCCTCCAAGAATTTCCGGTTATTATCAGGCTGAAAATATATCTCATATCTGAATACTAAAATATATCTGTTCCTTGCCCCCATAACTGTAGAGAACTGTATCAGTGTTTTTCATGCTAGTCATGCAGCCTTTCCATTCCTTTCATTGCCATTCTAGTGTGGACCTTGAGTTTTTTCTGATGTGGACTCTCAATAACAGTTTCTGATGCTAATGGCATATCCTACATATATGACAACTGAAACATATCATTTTAAAGTGCTTCTCCTCTATAACAAAAAATTATTTTCCTTACTAATAATGATATGAAACATAATAATGGCCAGAAAAGAAAAACAAAGAGTAAAAATATTTTTATTGAACTCATGTGCTCATATGTATAATCATGCTGGTAAAAAATATATGTATTCAATATAAATGAAATCATATAATATGTCACTTTTTGTGTCTAGCTTTTTTCACAATGTTTTCATAATGTTTTCAATCTTCATTCTTGTGGTATATATCATTCCTTCATTAGCTAAATATCAATTTTAATATTGAAAGTTTTCTCCACACAAAAAAATAGGTATACTAATAGTTAGAAAAAATCTTAAACCTAGGGATAAAATTGGCAATATTCATAAAAAATCCCATTTCACAATAAATTCCAAATATTGCAATATGTCTTTGCTCCTCCAGGACTGAAGCTAATAGCTTTCAAATGTCTCCTCTGTTGAAAAAAATTTCAGACACAAATAAACACTTCAAATTTTTTACATAATGTATTAGTTTCGATTATTGCATAACAAATCACTCCCAAAACTTTGTGGCTTCAAACCACCGTGAACATTTATTGTCCTTCATGGTTTCTATGAGTAAGAAATTCAGACAAGGTACAGAGAGGAAGTAAGATATTCAGACAGGTATAGAGGGTACAGGAAAGAGCACATTCTGTGCTCCACAATGGCTGGTGGGGGACTGGGAGCTAATGAAGGCTGGGAGCTAGAATCGTCATATGTCTAGCAGTTCATGTTGACTGTTGGCTGAGATTTTAGCTAGAGTAATTGGCTGTACTACCTACATGTGACTGCTCCACATGGTTTGGGCTTCCTTACAACACTGCAAGCATTGAGAAACAGAGAGAGCTCTGAGTAGGAGTTACATTTATTTTGTTATGATGTACCCTTGAAAGTCATCGTATGTCATTGATGAAGGCAGTCACATACCCCTGGCCAGAATCAATGGCCAAGAACATAGACCTACCTCACCACTAGGTGAGGAGTATCAGTTACACTGCGAGAAGAGCATGTACAATGAGATAAACACATACAGGTGGCCATCTTTAGATTGTCACAGTCTGCCCACTGGTCACAACAATTCACACCTCTCCCATCCTTATATTTTCCCATAGACCCTCAAGTCCCAGGATCACCATGATACCAAGCTCAGGCACAAGGGGCCAGCCAAATCTTACCACCTAGATCCTGGACCTCAAGCCTGAGTAAATGCTATGTAACAAAGCACCCTCAAAGTTAGTATATATACCTTTCAGGTATATATTATCTGATTGGGAGATAAGATGTAAATATATGAAAGGTTATATACTAATAAATAAGTGTAACAAAAACCAATAATTCTGGAGATGGAACAAAGCAATTCTATCAATAAGAGATGTTTGGTTGGAAGCAACAGAAATTGACTCCGTGTAAGAAGCAAAAGAGGGATACAGTAAGGTGAGATCACAGAACTAACAGAAAAGGAGAATCAGGCTTTAGGAGGGGTGGAAACCAGTGGTTCTGGGGAACCAGTCCTTGAGACCTGAGGCACAGTCTTTTCATGATGTTGGACGTTTTCAGTTCCCACTATGTACCAAGTCCTTTCTGTTTCCAGGACTGCGCAGATGCTGTTCCTTCTGCCTGGATTTCTCTTTACACACAGCCCTCTTTGCCTAACTTTTACTCATCTCTAGATCTCAGCTACAATCTCATGGCATTCTCATAGCATTCATAACATATAACCCAATTGTAATATGATAATTGTGTACATACTTGTTTAATCCCTGTGTACCTCACTAGAGTATACAATTCTCTGAGAGGAATTTTGTCCTTTTTATTTACCAAAGTCTGAAACTTTTTCATTTTCATCTATATAATAAACACTTGTAGAAATAAATGAAGACCATGCAAATGAGAAAGGCAAAAACTGTTTATTCACAAGTCGTTACAACAAGGGAGTTAGCCACCATTGTTTGCATTTTAGCAGGAACGCAAAGTCAGGTAAAAGAGTGGGAAAGCTTTACAGTGGAAAAAAAGGAAAGTTTTGGGTATGTTTATTGGATAGGGAAGCTGCAGGTGAGCTAACTGGAAACAGGGTGTCCTATGTGATTGGTTAAGGGTGCATTAATTGCCTTTCTATGGTTGGTCCCAAGTTGAAAGCAGAGACAAAAATCAGGAAAGCTGTCACTTATTAATCAAGATCTGCTGTTTTAGGAAGATTGTTACAGGGCCTACTGTATGGCTTCCTAGCCTGGCTGGTGCAGACAGTGTTCGGACTTCCTCCAAGTCTGACTTGGGCCCAGATAGTAGACTGGCTGCCTGCACTGGTTAGTGTAGATGATGGGTTGGGTCCCCAGGCTAGTTGCTGCGATTGTAGGTCAGAGTTCTATTGTCATATATGGTCTGGACATTGTTCATCATCTATTCAATCTCTCACATTTATCAAAAAATCTATCATGTTCCACACACCATGATAAGCTCTAGGATACAGAGATTGCTAAAAGATGGTTGTTGACCAATTCAACTGTTGGTACAAGGTGGTGTTTAAATAACTGGGTGCATCCATTAGGATTAGGCTTGGCTTGTGCATGACATAAAAACCTAAACCCCATGGTTTAAGTGAAATTTAAGTTTACTCCTCTCTCATGTAAAGGCTCTGCCGGTAGGCACTCAAGCTCTGGTATGGCAGCTCCACAACCATCAGACTCCCAAGCTCCTTCCATCTTGCTGTTCCACCGTCCTTAGCATTCCACTTCCCGGAAAGTGGTGGCTCAAGGTCCAGCCATAACATTCACATTTAAACCACTACCACCACCAACAACAACAACAAAAAAAAAAACAAGAGCCAAAGAGCACATACCCTTTCCCTCCCCACACCACTTATATTTACTTCCCAAGGGACCAGAATTTAGTAATATGGCCATATATAGCTGTAAGGGAAGCTGGGAAATGTATTTATTCCAAGTACACATATGTAAAGCTAAAAATGTCAGGTTTTATTACTAAGGAAGATGAAGGAAGACTAAGGAAGATTGACCATGGGGGTCAATTAGCAGCCTCTGCCAACTGGAGAAATGGGATCTGGGGACTATCCATAAATCCAATTACTCATATTGTCTCTTTTCTCTAATATAGAGTACCCTTGACTTACTGTGTAATTATTCTCACTGTTACAAATCAAGTTCTTTTCATAGTTAAAAAGAAATAGCTGTATGAGAATCATGGCTATCCTATTTTAAGGATGCTGCCCAGGATGTTGTCTACAGCAACTGCTGGAATCCTCACTGTAACCAGGGACTCTTTTCCCTCAGCTCTCAACTACTATGCTTCTCCTGAATCATCAGGCAAAGGACAAAACCATAGAGATGGCAGGCACTGAGTTTTTTCGTAGGCTAAGCATTTGCAATAGATGCTGCAAACCCTTATTGCAATTAATTTGGTCCAAGGTACTATGTTGTCTTTTTGGATGAATTTGTAATCCAATCAAATTCATGATCACATACATTTAGTTTCATAATCACCTAGAATTCCCTATATTTTGGCTTAGAAAATTCCTAAAGCTCCTTCTGGGTATCATCCTATATACTTCAACGTGTTATTGTTTCTCACCCTCTGGTCCGAGTCCTGGTTAAAGAATGAGTGTGAAGTGAGGTAGAGAGGGTGGGGCATAGCAGAGTCTCACTCTCCCCTCTGGAAGGAGGACACAGCAAAATGCTTCAAAGAGGACTATGGGATTGCATTTCCCGAAGACTTCTAGTTATTTTCTACGTCCATATTTGAATTATCAAGCCCCTGATGTTTTTCCAGATCGTTATTTTCACTTTTGCTACAGAATCCTGGTGAAGCTGTAAACTTATCTGCAGTTCAACAATGCAAGATCAGTTACAGCATTTAGTTTACATCTGACATCTACAGGGAGAAAGATGTCTGAAGCATGCTGTAGTTTCTTCTGGGTTTTGAGGTGGACGTTCTGTGTTCTAAGTTATTTGTTTCTCCCATCTTTAACCACCCAATGGCGTTGGAAGCTACCTGGTCCCTCACTACTTCATCTGGTTTGCCTTGCTAGAATATGGAAGGAGTCTCATTTTCTTTTGTATGATCCTTACTCCATATCCGATTCCACACGCCCTACATATTCTCTAAGGTTTTGTTGCATACAGTCCGAACTATAGATTAGTGGAACGAATGGCTTATTGAATGATCACTCAATTCACCATCAGGGAGATACATATTGAGGTTAAGTGCTCTTTATACTTGACCTAGTGACTAATAAATAGTATTGTTTATCTAATACCAGAACCCATGGTTTGGAGA
This sequence comes from Phyllostomus hastatus, assembly GCF_019186645.2. Taxonomy (NCBI): domain Eukaryota; kingdom Metazoa; phylum Chordata; class Mammalia; order Chiroptera; family Phyllostomidae; genus Phyllostomus; species Phyllostomus hastatus. The sequence continues at coordinate 1,584,971 of NW_025333860.1, read as the reverse complement.
AGCAAGGTGCGGTAGGCAGAATAATGGTCCCCAATTATTAGGTAAGAGTCTGCGAAGAACTTTCAGCAGTTTTGTGGTACTGAGAAAACAAAAATTGGAGTTAAAGGCTTGTCAGGAAGGAGGGCTCTGATTAGTACCCCCAGAGTCCTTGAAGAATTCTATCCTAGGATGGCTGCTGTATCAGTCAGAGTTTAATCAAGATACAGTTATCACATAGGGATTTGAACCAGAAAAGTTTAATATAAAGAACTTAATAGGATATTGAATTACTGAGAAATTGGCTAGTAAGAAGAAAGGATAATGCCAAAGAATACAGGAATAGTAGATATGAGGAAGAGTCACCTCTCCTAGGGCTGAAATAGAATATCCAAGAAAGACCACCCAGCCTGCCCCAAACTCCTCCCAGGGCTGAGATCCAGACCTAGTTTAAGAGGACCTAGTTGTGGCTCACTCACTGGTGGAGGAGTTGCTGAGATGCTGCACCTCAGAATTTCCTGCAAAGTTGCCCAAGGAGGTGCCCGGGGAAGTCATTCATGGGAGGTGCCTCATCATTCTCAATTCACTGAGAATCTGCCCAAGGTGACAGGTGAAGCTGTTGGCTGCTGTGTGCTGCTAACTTCCGGGCACTGAAGGCAAAGGTATGTGCCCCTGGAGCCTGGCCAAAGGGAGGCTCAACTAGGGAGAGACCTCATCCTCTTCCAATGTTTCTCCAGCACCCTCTACTGACAATGCTTAACATTGTGCCAGCTGGCAGAAGAAAAATATTTACAGAATCGAGCTCCAGTATTGTAAAGCAGGAAGTGAAGGGTGGGTCTGGAGCTGAGGGTTAATTGATAATTGGCACAAAGGGCAATCTGGAAATAGGTCAGCCTACACTAAGACTGAAACTCAGCTTCAGGTCAACCCCATACTGGATTAAAGTGATTTTCCCTCTAGTCCAATTGCCTGCCAGGAATAAAGGCAAATGACCTCTAAAGAAACCTGATATTTTCCAGAGACACAAACTATCTCTACAATTTTTCATGCAAAATAGCTGTCATTCAATCAAAAATTACCAGGCTGAAAACCAAGAGAAAAAAAAATACTCAATAGCAACAGGTCCACAGCCAATCCAGATATTGGACTTATAAGACATGGACTTTGAAATAACTGCAATTAACAAGTTTGAGAAAATAGATAATAAGATGGAGAATTTCAGCAGAGAAATGAAATCTATAAAAAGAATTAAATGTAAAATCTAAAACTGAAAAATCCTATAAATAATATAGTTGTCTCTGTTTCCCACTTTTCATAGGAATTGATCCATGCCCAAGTCCCACTTAATTTTTCCCACACAGAAAATTGCTTTATTTAATAATTATTGTTTTTAAGTGTCTATTATGTGCCAGGCAATGTAATACATGTATCGTATACTTCTATCCACCCACTGACCTTGTTAAGTAGGTATTAGTCTCCCATCATATATATATGGAAATTGACACATAGATGAAGGAATTTTCCCCAAAACAAACAACTGAATTGGTGAAGCTGAAATCCCAGTTCTATCACAGACTATAAACTTGCATTCTTGCAACTAAATTACACATTACCTCTCTCCTTCCTATTTGCCTGAGCAGACGAAAACTACTTTCCTTCCTGTCTCTTCAGCATAATCTAGTATCTTCACCTATTTCCTATTTCTTTTTGTTTTTAAATCCTCAAATGAGGATGTGTTTATTGATTTTTTTTAGGAGAGAGAGAGGAAGGGAGAGGGAAAGAAAAACATCAATGGGGAGAGAAACATGGATGTGAGAGAGAAACATCAGTCAGTTGCCTCCCAAATGCACCCCAATCATGGACCAAACCCGCAAGCTGGGTATGTGCCCCCATTGGGAATTGAACCCACAACATTTTGGTGTTTAGGCTGATGCTCCAACCAACTGAGCCACCAGGCCAGGGCTCTATTTTTTGTTTTCTTTTCATAAAAAGACTTTCTTAACTCTGAGCAAGGCTAATCCTTCTACCTGTGCACCTAACTCCATACTTACCCACTACTCAGAGCCCTCACTTCCTCTCTGAGGCCTGCCCCCTTTCCCTCAATACAGCCACTCCCTTGTCTCCACAGCCTCAAGTTATCCAAACTTGGAAAGAGAAGGGAAGGGGAGGGGAGGGGAAGGGAGGGGAGGGGGAGGGAGGGGGAAGGGGAAGGAGGGAAGGGAAGGAAAGGAAAGGGAGGGAAGGGGGAAGAGGAGGGAGGGAAGGGGAGGAAAGGGAAGGGAGGGAAGGGGAAGAGAAGGGAAAAGAGGAGAGGGAAGGGGAAGGAAGGGAAGGGGAGGGAAGGGAAGGGAAGGGAAGGGAAGGGAAGGGAAGGGAAGGGAAGGGAAGGGAAGGGAAGGGAAGGGAAGGGAAGGGAAGGGAAGGGAAGGGAAGGGAAGGGAAGGGAAGGGAAGGGAAGGGAAGGGAAGGGAAGGGAAGGGAAGGGAAGGGAAGGGAAGGGAAGGGAAGGGAAGGGAAGGGAAGGGAAGGGAAGGGAAAAAGAACCCCTTGATTCTTCATCTTGTTTAATCTAACATCCATTCCTTTCCCTTCCTTGACTACCTAACTTCTCAATGGTAATTTCTGGTCTCGGTTTCTGTTTCCACAGATTATACACACTCATTAACTCACTCAAAATGAAACATAAAATCCCTCTCTCAACCGCACCAGAGTCCGCCTTACCGCCAAACCCCACAGGCTGTGTGATTCCTTACCCTGTTAACTGTCTCTAGCAGATGACTATGGTCTCCATGTCACATCTCTGAGTTCAGCCCCAGCTGTAGTAGACTGTTCAGTATGACTCACCTTGTACTGCCAGTATTCTGCTTTAGGTCTGCACCTTGACCTTCACATACTGCTTCAGGTTGGTATTCCTCAGGGTTCTCCAGAGAAACAGAACCAATAGGATGTATACATGTGTGTGTGTGTACGGAAAGAGATTTACGATAAGGAATTAGATCACACAGGCTGCCAAATCTACAGTCTGCATTGTGGGCCTGCAGGCTCAAAACCAAGGAGAATCAAAGGTGTGGTTCCAGGCTGGAGACCCAAGAGAACTGATGGTACAGATGAAGTTTGAAGGCAGACTGCTGGGTAATTCCTTCAACTGACTAAATAAGACCCACCCTCATTATGGAGACAGCTTTACTCAGTGTTCACCAATTTAAGTGTTAATCTCATACAAAATAACCCTCCAAATTGACAAATAAAATTAACCATCATAAAGTCCTTCTCCCACAAAATGGGACTTGCTCATCACCCCTCTCCTAGTGCACTCTGATGCAAACACAGCCAGGAAGTGCAGGGAGTTAGTGTCCAGGTGCAATCCTCAACCAATGAGTGTATTCATTGGTGAATGAATATTTCAGACTCCCATCTTTCTTGAGGACAATTCTGAGAGTTCTGCTGGAATAAAGCCTGCATTGCCTACAACTGCAAGCTCAGTAAAACATGGTTTTGTTGGTTTTTCCTCTTTCCCTGTCTCACTCAGTTTTCTCACTCCTGGGATTCCTCCTCAAAAAACAACCTGCACTTAAATCCACGCTCAGGCTCTTCTTTTGGGGAAACTCAAACTTAATGCCTTCTTAGTAGTAGCTGGCTCTGTGAGTCTCTCCTGATTCTGCCCCTTCCTCTCTGACCTGTTCTTTCACTGGTTTTCTTCCGTTGGCCTGATCTTGATGATGAGGGGTCCTCTGTCCTCTACCTTCTTCTTGTCTCCCACCATAGACTCTCCTGGTTGATGTCATTCATTTCAGCACAGCGCTTGCCACTCTCTCTGATCTAGTCTCCTATTTCCGCCTGCCTTCTGGGAATCCCCTGAGGCTTCAGCACCTGATTCTCACACAAATGTGCCCACATCCAGACACAATCTATTCCCACATAATTTATGTGTCCCTTCTATGTCCCACATCTCCACTCATGGTATTATCATTCTCTCAGTGTCCCAGAATAGCAACTTCAAATATTCATTCTTTCTCATCCCCTAGATCCTTCTATTAATGTCTCGAAAATAACTCCAGTTTCTGTTCCCTGCTCCCCATCCTCACTGGCATTAACTCAGTTCAGGTCTTCATCATCTCTTTCTTTTTTTTTTCAATTATATTTTATTGATTATGTTATTACAGTTGTCCAATTTTCCCCTCATTGCCCCCCTTCACCCAGCACCCCCCACTCCCTCAGACAATCCAATACATTGTCCATGTCTGTGGATCATGTGTATAAGTTCTTTGGCTACTCCATTTTCTGTACTGCTTTTAACATCCCCCTGTCTATTTTGTACCTACCAATTTATACTTCTTAATCCCCTCATGTTTTTACCCATTCCCCCACACTCCTACCCAAGAACCATCAAAACACTCTCTATATCCATGATTCTGTCTCTGTTCCTTTTGTCTGCTTAGTTTGTGTTTTAGATTCAATTGCTGATGGATATGTATTTTTGCCATTTTATTGTTCATGGTTTTGATCTTTTTTTCCTTAAATAAGCCCCTTTAACATTTCATATAATAATGGTATGGCAATGATAAACTCCCTTAGTTTTTCTTGTCTGAGAAACTCTTTATCTGCTCTTCAATTCTAAATGATAGCTTTGCTAAGTAGAGCAATCTTGGCTGTAGATCCCTGCTTTTCATGACTTTTAATTTTTCTTGCCAATCCCTTATAGTCTGCAAATTTTCTGTTGAGAAATCAGTTGACAGTCTCATGGGAACTCCCCTATAGGTAACTAACTACTTCTCTCTTGCTGCTTTTAAGATTCTCTCTTTGAGCCTTGGCTGGCATAGCTCAGTGGATTGAACTCAGGCTGTGAACCAAAGTGTCACAGGTTCGATTCCCAGTCAGGGCACATGCCTGGGTTGCAGACCATGGCCCCCAGCAACCGCACATTGATGTTTCTCTCTCTCTCTCTCTTTCTCCCTCCCTTCCCCCTTTAAAAATAAATAAATAAAGTCTTTTTTAAAAAAAAGATTCTCTCTTTGTCTTTAACCTTTGGCATTTTAATTATGACATGTCTTGGAAGGGTCCTCTTTGTATTCATCTTGTTTGGGACCCTCTGTGCTTCCTGGAATTGCATGTCTATTTCCTTTACCAAATTAGGGAAGTTTTCTCCTTTATTTTTTCCAATAGATTTTTAATTTCTTGCTCTTTCTCTTCTCCTTCTGGCACCCCTATGATGTAAATATTGTAATGCTTGAAATTGTCTCAGAGGCTACTTAACACTACTCAGTTTTATAGATTCTTTTTTTTCTCATCGTTCTGATTGGTTGTTTTTTGCTTCATTTTGTAAATCATCAATTTGACTCTTGGCTTCATCCACTCTGTTATTGCTTCCACTGTAAATTTTTCTTTATTTTAATTAGTATATCCTTCATTTTTGACTGGATCTTTTTTATGCTGTTGAGGTCCTCACTAAGTTCCTTGAGCATCCTTATAGCCAGTGTTTTGAACTCTGCAGCTGATAGATTGCTTATCTCTTTTTCATTTAGTTCTTTTCCTGGAGTTTTGATCTGTTCTTTCATTTGGGCCATGTTTCTTTGTCTCCTCATTTTGGCAGCCTCCCTGTGTTTGTTTCTCTGTATTATGTAGAGCTTCTATGTCTCTTTGTCTTGGTAATATGGCCTAATTTAGTAGGTATCCTGTAGGGTCCAGTGGTACAGCCTCCCCTATCACCCAAGCTGGGCATTCCAAGTGTGCTTTTCATGTGGACTGAGTACACCCTCCTCTTGTAGTTGAGCATTGATTGCTGTTGGCAGGTAAATGGAAGGGATTTATCCAAGCCAGTCAGCTGCAAGGACTGGCTGTGACCACTGACCACCAATCTCCACCCTCTGTGGAGGATCAGCTGTGCAGGGGCAGGGAGGTTGTCCTCCAACATGGTCTGTAGCTGTCCACTGGGTGCACAGGCTCTGGGGTTTCCCAGGTGGTACAGGCCAAGGTCAGGCCCCACCTGTCTTTTGCCCAGGGTCAACCTACCTGAGCTATAGAACAATGTAAGGTTGCTACTTGTGCTGGGCTTGGAGATTCCCAGACAAAGCCAAGCTGTGAATCTAGGCTGGCTGCTGCTAGTGCCAGGCCTGTGGCCACTTAGCAAGAGGTACAGGGGCTTGGGGCTGAGGCCAGCTGATGTTTGTTTGAGAGGATTTAAGAAGTTGTGAAGCATGAGCCAAGACAAGTCATTCATATGGAAGAGTCATAGTTAACAGGGCTGGGCAAACAGTATTAGTCAGGTTGATGGAGGCTCAGATATGGTACCTGCCTGCCAGCTCTGTGGCTCTGGGTGGGGGAAGGTCCAGAAAAGGGACAATGGCCTCTGCCCACCTTTCTATCCAGGTGAAAACTGTCCCCCAACCCTCGCTTTCATACCAGACACCTCAGTTCCTCCCTGTATTGGCTGGTGCCCTACAAACTGCTACCCCAGTGCTAGAGCTCAGAAGGAGTGAGTCTGAGTAATTCCATGTGTTGATTCTTCAAGAGGAACAGCTTGGGACTCTAGAAGTTTCTTCCACTCACTCAATCTCCTGACTTTTGCAGCCAGAAGTTTTGGGGATTTATCTTCCTGGCACTGGAACCATGGGTTAAGGGCCCTAGTGTGGGGCTGGGACTCCTCACTTCCAAGACAGTCCTCCCAAATTCTATCTACCATGTGTGGATGTAGGGCTATCCCATTCCACGTCTCCACCTCTCCTACCAGTCTGGATGGATGCGGTAAGTTGTCAAACTTCCATTCAATTTAATTTATGATGGTTCTGAGTGATAGTTGTTCTATAGTTTAGTTCCAATTTGATGTGGTTGTGCAAGGAGGCAAGCCATGTTTACCTGTGCCGCCATCTTGACTGGAAATCCCCCCATCATCTCTTTCTTTTTTAAATATTTTATTTATTTGTTTTTAGAGAGGGGGAAGGGAAGGAGAAAATAAAGGAGAGAAACATCGATGTGATCAATCAGTTGCCGCTCACACAGCACACCAACCAGGACTGAGATCGCAACCCAGGCCAAGGATTAAACTGGGCACCTTTCACTTTGCAGGGTGACACCCAACCAACTGAGCCACACTGGTCATGGCCATCATCTCTTTTTTAAATTCCTCTGTGGCCTCCTGTTTTCTCTGCCTCCAGACATCCCCAACTAAATTCACGCTCTAATCAGCCACTGACTTGATCTTCCTAAACATGTTGCAACACAGATCAGAACCTTCCCACAGCTTCTAATGTTAAAACAAAACAAAGCCTTCAAACTTTCAGCAGAGAAGAACTTGAGAAGGCACATCTTCAGGTGAGAATAGTGGTCACTATTCTTGATGCTCATTTGAGCTACTTCTCCACATCCACACCAAAGCTACAGGGGTGGAAGGCACCCTCTTCCACCCAAAAGCTGGTCTAAACTACACAGATTCCCTGTCTTTAGTTCCCCTATCAAAGGTGAGTCACTCTAACACTTTTGAAATGAATTTCCTTAAAAGCTAAGAGAAAAGATAGAAGAAAATATGCACACACACACACACACACACACCATAAACAGGGATGTCTGAACCTTTAAAACAAATAGGTTTGTTTTAAAATAAAACGAATACCTATAAATATAAAACCATTTAGAAATGTAAAACTATTTATCTAAAACTTTCAAAGAAAATAAGAGAAAATCATTATGACCTTGGATTAGCAAAAAATTTTTATAGATGACAACTAAAGCACAATCCACCAAAGAGAAAAACAGAATATATAAGAAATTTTATAACTTAATAATGAGAAAACAAATGACTCAATAAAATATGAACAAAAAGTTTGAACAGACACTTACCTAAGAAGATGTGGATGGCAAGTAAACACATGAAAAAAGGCTCAGTATCATTAGTCATTGTGGAAATGAAAATTAAAATCACAATGTGAAGCTTATCAGGACATCTAGCATTGAGCACACCAAAGGTTGGAAAGGATATAAAAGAACTTGAACTCTCACATTGCTAGTGAGAATGTAAGATGTACAGCCACTCTGGAAAACCATTTAACAGTTCCTTCAAAAGTTAGATATGTACCTACCGTGTGATTGAGCCATTCCACTTCTAGGTATTTACCCAAGAGAACTGAAAGCATATGCACATATAAAGGCTTGTACATGAATATTCATCAGGGCTTTATTTGTAATAGCCAAAAATTATTGTCCATTAACAAGTGAATGGATGAAGAAATTGTGGTGCAATGGAATACTACTTGGCAATAAAAAGAAATGAAATATTGATACACACAACAATGTAAGTGAATCTCAAAATTAAGTTGAGTGAAAGAGGTCAGACAAAAAACAATACATACTATGTGATTCCATTTACATAAAGTAGAAAATGTAAACCAGTCTGAAGTTATACAAAGATTAGCAGTTGCCAAGAAAGGGGGAATGGCAAAAAAGGGCAGAAGGGAAGAATTGGAAAAGGGCACAAAAACTTTTAGGTGTGATAAATGTGTTCACTATCTTAATTGTGATGGTTTCACAGACATACACACATATCAAAACTCATCACATTATATACCTTAAATATGTACAGTTTATTGAAAGTCAACTCTATTTCAATAAAGCTGTTAAAATATTTAATGAAAAATACTAATCGTCTTACTTGATTCAAAAATCCTGCTCCCCAAGTCACTGAGCTGACTTTTATATGTTCTCATGATTCCGTCCAACATCTTGGTGGTGTTCTGGAGACAGGCTGGACTCCACTACAACCTATGCTCCCAGAACCGTGCTGAAGCAGAGAGATGCACTGAAAACAGAATTCAAAGCACGCATCGAGAAGACCTTTGGCAGCAGCATGACAATTGTGAAAGTGAAAGAGGAATAATCTACCCTGACTAAAGCTTGAAGTGCTACATTTTCAAGGTGAAGATGTGTGGACTCATGATATGGTAGATTGAAAACGATGTCACTGTCTTGTTTATAGATTGGCAATGCCAATAAATTGAAGTATGGTGTAAAAAAAGAAAAAGTCCTGCTTCTTGATTTTTTCAAAGAACCTCACCCATAAAGGGAAGTAGCTGAAAGAGCATAGATCTGGTTTAAAACCCTGTTCTGCCACAAAGTTGTTTATGACCTTGGGCTGGTTACTTAATTTCTCACAGCCTCCTCAGTTTCTTCATCCATAAAATGGGGCCAATAATAATCTTCCTCACCAGTTTGTTGTTAAAATTTTAGTGAGATAACAGGTTAGTGAGTCTCTAGCCCATTCTAGATGCCAGAATACATAATGCCCCATCTCCAAGGGAGCTAGATTCTTTTTTTGTTCTCTTCCTTTCCCCTCCTTTCCTCTTTCCTTCCAGATAGGGAGGGGTCCTAGTCACAAAGACATTCAGAGGAGAAACAATGAAGAGGAAGCAGAGCAAAGGACTTGGATTGTGTTGTCCTGAACACAGTGCCTGAGACCAGAACTTGAGACTTCCTGGAGGGAGGGCTGGAGCAGAAAATGTAAGTCGGGGAAGAAGAAAATGCCAATAAAAGTGTGCAACTGACATGGAGCTCAGCCCAGCCAATGCTTCTCTGAAGACCTGTGGAATTCGCTTTAGAATTGACCCCCTGAAGATTAGGAGGCTGGGCATGGACCCATGACCTCCAAGGGGTGAGGGTTGCGTTCAAAGCATTAATTTTCCTCTCCTCTTGCCACACTTCTGTCAACTGAGGGAGAAAAACCAAGACCAGGCCTCTTCGTGGGGCACTGGCAGGGTCATGGGACCACCCACCACAGCTCAGTTCACATCAAAAGCAGCCGGAGAATATGTGGCATGGGGCACCAAAAGCAGCTGACTCAGATCCAAAGCCCATACTTAGGTTGACAATGTAATCTGCTCAGACTTATTGAGCACCTTTGTGTCAAGCAGATGACCCCAAGTGCCTTTCAGTGGAAAAGCTGGAGACCCCAGATTAAAGCCCTCTCCCCTCAAGACCACAGGCAAGGACACTACTGACTTCCTCAACTGCTGCCTCAGAATATTGTCTGGGAGAGAGAATACCCAAGGGCGTGAGTCATTAAAGGCGCTCTGGGAGAAAGAGGGTTGGTGGGGGGGGGGGGGGGGAGCAGGGTGGGGTGGGGGGGAGGCATGGGAATTTCCCAAGAGGAGGGAAAGCTAGCTATTTCACTGAGCAGCATAAGCATTTTTCTCTGCTCTACAAATAAAGTGGAGAAAAGTGGAGAAATGTTCCTCAGATTGGAAACTCGATTGTGATTATTGTATTAATGCCTATCACCGATTAAGCATGTGATATGTGCCTGGAAATGTGCTGGGGTTTTTTTTTATGCCTTATTTCATCTCATCCCATGGCAACCCACTCCAGTAGGTATTATAACTAACTGTAGCTCGGAGAGGCTGAGTAACTTGCTGAATGTCTAACAGCTAGTAACTCGTAGAACCAGAACTCAGTCCCCAGTCCAGTGACCTGAGAGCCTGTACTTTGACCATTGGGCTATGCAGCTAGGGAATCAATCTGAAGCAGTGGCCTTCCCCACTGGGAGGAGAGAGGCTGAGAGAGCACATTAACTAGACACAGAAAGCAAAGAGAGAAGGACTCCACATTGACAGAAGGCGCACACTGGTTGTTGTATGTATGTGGACACATCATTTACAGCTGCTCAAAATCTTTTTAGTCCCATCGTGCAAAGGCAGAATGAAAAGAAGTTAGCCTTCCCAGCCTCACTTGCCCAGAGTGTGTAGTCAGCAAATGCAGGTTCTGCTAATGGGATACCATTTCGAAATGTGCTCTGTAAAGAAACAGATGACAAGCAGGGCTCCATCTGGCCGGGGCCAGTAACCTGAGGGGCACCATGTTCTCTGTGAAAGCATCAGTCTTGGCTTTGCTGAGGAAAAACAAGTTAAAGGGGCCTTTTGCCCTGTTTGGAATACTAAAGGAGAAGAGCATGCCCTGGGCACTGGAAGGGACTCCCAAACATGGAACCCTACTGGTTCTAAACCCAGCTCCAATGGATGTGTTTGGTGGGGAGTGGTTCCCACAACACCAAGAAACTCTCTGACACTAGCAGGGTGTCCTACAGTTCAACTCACTTCTGACCCTATCTACCTGGAGAGAACCTCAGATCCTACAGGTTAAGGACCTAATCCTACAAGGCTGACACCTCCCTTCAGATGTCAATCACAAATCCAGATTGTCACCTGTACTTCTGACCAAGTGACTATAGATGGGAGGTTCTCACAACCTTGGCCTTGGGTCCAGTTAATTTTCTAGAGCGGCTCACAGACTCAGAGAAATATTTTCCTTACTAGACTACCGGTTATTACAAAAGGATCTAACTCAGGAATAGCCGGATGGAAGAGAGGCATAGGGCAAGTTATGTGAGAAGGAGGTTGGAGTTTCCATGCCCTCTTCAGGCATCATCCTCCCAACACCTCCACTTACCTGTTCATCAACCTGGAAGCTCTCTGAACACCATCTTTTTGGGTTTTATGGAGGCCTCATTACATAGCCATGATTGAATCATTGGCCATTGGCAGTTGATTCAAACTCCAGCTCCTCTGCCCACCCAGTGGGTGGGACTGAAAGTTCCAACTCTCCAAACAGGAGGTGGAGGCCCTTTCCCTTGGCAAGCTGTATGCTTCTTTGGTTACCTCAGCAATTTCCAAAAGCCACTTCGTTAACATAAAAAAGACACTCCCCCGACCACTTTTCACAGGAAATTCCAAGGGTTTTAGAAGGTCTGTTGCCAGGAATAGGGTAAGACCAAATATATATGCCTAATCATAAATCACAGTATCACAGATGCCTTCCCCAGCAGAACGTTTTCCCCATAACTCTTCTCTGCTCAAACTCTGGGGTTTGTTTTTTGACTTTTCCAAGTTGAATGCAGTCTCCAAAAGTGGCAGTTCATTTGCCCACGGTTGCACCCTTTCCTTTTCTGGCCAGGGTTTGTTTTTCCACAACTGGGAGCAGAGATAAGGGTTTCCCTGATGAGTAAAGCAGACTTGCACCAGTGGGTGAGTTTCGCACAGCCACAGTAAAAACGTTCTTACCACTTTGTCTTTCACATCCAGGCAACAGTGAGGCCTTTTATTTCTTCATCTGCAAAACTTGACAGTTGGTCCAACCTCACAGGCTTGTGATGACTTAGTGTGAAAGTGCTTTGTGAACTATCAAGTGTAAAAAGACTAGTTTTTATCATCATTGATGATATGATGATAATAATGATGCATATGAGGGGGGGAAAATGGTCACTCAGCCAGTCTGAGCTCCTTGCCTTTCCCAAAGTTCCGCTGTGAACTTTGTACCTTTGTTCTTGACTGGACTCACCTCTCCTAAGACTAATATAAAGTCCTACTCATCATTGGACCACCAAGGGTTAACCAATCAGGTGTCAAAGGTGAAGCCAGCGGGCCTATGTAGAGCTTCAGGAAATCAAGAGGGAACAGCCAAGAGCAGATTTCCTGTTAGAATAGTGGAAAGTGGCACAGGGGAGCTGCTGCATCTCTGGTGATGTCCTGGGAGTAAAGCGGAGGCTACAGAACTTTCATGAATTCATTTTAGGAAAGTTAGAAAATACAGATAAAAATATGAATATAAAATATAAGAAGATAAAATCATGTGTAAACTTACCAGCCATTACTTGGGACATTTTTCTGTTTTTCCACTTAAATATTTTACCAAATATAGGCCTAGCTGGTGTGGCTCAGTGGACTGAGTGCCAGTCTGAGAACCAAAGGGTCACTGGTTTGATTCCCAGTCAGGGCACATGCCTGGGTTGTGGGCCAGGTCCCCAGCAGGCAGCTTATGAGAAGCAACTACACACTGATGTTTCTCTCCCTCTCTTTTTCCCTCCTTTCCCTTCTTTCTAAAAATAAATTAATCTTTTTTAAAATGTACCTAGATGTAGATTTCTTTATATTTATCCTTCTTGGTATACATTGTGCTTTCTGTATTTGTGGATTCTTGCACTTTTGTCAATTTTTGAAAATTCTCAGCCATTTTATTTTCAAATATTGCCTGGTTCCCATTTTTTTCCTCTTCTCCCCTCATGGGGATCCATCCAATCTGATAGTTGCTGAATCTCCCAAGTCTTTGCCTCTTAATTTTTCTATCTGTTTGTCTCTCTTTGCTGCTTTCTGGGGAATATCTTCAGATCCATTTTAGCACACTACTTCTCTCTTTAGCTGTATCTTCAGTTTAACCAAGTATCGCAATTTTAATTTTAATGGTCACATACAATTTTGGGGGTTTTGATATTCTATTTTTTCCTAGATCTATCTGGGCATTTTTAATCATCTTTAGTTTTTCATTCAGTTTTTATGCTCCATATTTTATTCTTTAAGCATTTTACAATAGCTCCTTTAGATTATCTGATTATTCCAAACTATGGAGTCCTTAGAGATATAAACCTGTTGATTATTGTTACTGCTTATTCACCCTCATAGTGATCTGAATCCGTATATATTTAGTAATTTTTGGTAGGTTTATATTTGTCTGAATTTAATCCAGAAGCCTGGATTGAGGTTGCTTTTCTCTAAGGAGGACTCAGTTTGCCTCTGCTGAACTCTAAGGAGCATTAATAATTGGGGCCTCTTAAATTTTTCAGTGTATGGTTTATTTGATCAAAGGCAAAGAGAGCAGGTCTCACATGGAGACTAACATTTTTATTAATTGTAACATCTAGTGCTGTAGCCTAGACAGGCTTCCTTGTAGGTTCCCTCTGCAAGCAAGTACACTGTATCCTTTCCACTAAGAATGTAGCCTTGTTAAGGGTCCCAGCTTTGGGGGGAACAGGGGTATCTCTTACATTTAGCTCTTCCATCCTCCTAGGCCCTAGGGCTTATTCTCTGATTCTCCCCCAACTTCCCATACCCCTGCCCAGTCCCCAAAGCTCTAGGTTTCTAGTTAGTTGACCTCTCTGTTTATTTGCTATTTACCTTTAGTTTAGTTTTTTTTTAATTTTTATTGTATTTTTCTACCCTTTGTTTTGTATTGTTTTATTTTGTTGGTTTCAGGGGGATGCCCTTGGGAGATTACTTTGGGAGAGCTCATTAAAGAAATTTTAAATATCTATTTGCCGTGCTTTATACAGTACAGCACTTAAGTTTTCTGCTACAGGAGGCTTTTGAGAACTCATACTACTGGAAGAGAATTTTTAAACAAACAAAAAAAGTGATTATATGGTACACGTTGTTTTATAACTTGCTTTTTTCCCATTTGATATGTGAAAATCACCTGTCATATAAATAAATATAGGTCTAGAGCATCATTTTAATGACTATGCAGTCTTCTATTACAAAATTTATTTAGTCTTTTTTCTTATTATTGGATATCTAGGGTTCTTTTTTTTCACTATTTTAAACAGCACTTCAGTTAATATCTTTATAGCTAAATTTTTGCAAAATCACGATTTTATTCCTTCTTTAAGTTTTTATAAAAGTAATATATGCTGCCCTGGCCAATGTGGTTCAGTTCATTGGAGCATCGGCCTATAAACTGAAAGGTCGTGGATTCAATTCCTGGTCAGGGAACATTCCTAGGTTATGAGTTCAGTCCTCAGCCAGGACACATGTGAGAGGCAATCAATTGATGTTTCTCTTTCACATCAATGTTTCTCTCCCTCTCTCCTTCCCTCCTGCCCCTCTGTCTGGAAATCAATAAGCTCATTTTCCAGTGAGGATTTTAAAAAAGTAATGTATGCTAATATAAAATATTCATACACTAAGGAAAATGAAAATCCTCCGTAATCGTTTTTGCCATCACCTTAATGAATAGCATTTGGTCTATAATTGAAATCTCTTAATCAAACAAAAGGTGAGAGTTACTTAGGTCCAGAATATGAAGGAAGAGAGACAACACCCTCTGCTCTCCACCTCTCACCCCAACAACTAGGGATAGGGAGCCAGAGCAGGTTACTAGGGAGGGGCTGAAGACAACCAAATCAGGAGCAGAGAACTAAAGGGATGACAGACACCCAAACAGAATCCAAAACCTGGAACAATTGGGGTCAGGGGCACCAGGCCTCAGGAAAGGCCCAAGCTTCAAAATCTAGGAATCAACTCTGCCTCACTAGCCCCCTCCTGCTAGAAGCAGAGGGTCTTTTCAGGCACGCACTCCAGACTCCCATTCCTGCCCGTTTCCTTTAAAGGGACTTGGTTTATCTTGAGTCAAAAACAGTACAGGCTCCAACATTATCCCCGACCACATGCTTCACAGTGGCTCACCCATGATTCTCAGGGTCTCGTCCCAATCTAAGAAATCCAGCCAGGTCTTTAAATACCCCTCTGTCTCCTTTCTGTCTGTTCTCATCAAGGAGAGCTGAGACATTGAGCCCAGGTTCTTCTCCCTAGAGATAGTCATGAAAGGAATGGCACACTCCCTGTTGGCTCTTAGCTCCTGACCACACTTTTCTGAGGACCTGCTGCACTTGCCTTCATAGTCTATGAAATACCATCATATCTCTATAATAAAGTCTAATTCCAATGTATTCTGTCAATGTGCAAGTGAGAGCCCCTAACCATAAAAAAGCCCAACCTCCTCTTTTCTCCCAATGTGTATGGAGCTCCAGCTGGGATGATCAGCATCTTAAGGAAGCCCCTGAAGTTTGGGTTGTTCTTTTATTAATTCAATTCAACAAATATTTGGTGTGTACAATGTACTGACTAAGGTCAAAAAATTCCTTAAACATCTCCAAAATAGCTGTTTTCTGGACTGACCCCACCAGAATTCATGGGGTGGATTCTGGAGTTCTCAGTTGTTCTAAAAATCACAGTTGACTACTGGCCACTTGTACTCCATCCAGCAAAGCCCATGGACCACTGAACAGAATGGAAAGTGCATACCAAGATGAGTACCTTCTGGTGAGAGCTGGCACACGAACCACAGGTATGGGTCTGCCTGTGAAGGACTGAGCACCCAGAGCTGGCTGTTCCACAAGCTCCAGCCATGGTCAGGCCTTGCATGGGTAATGTAACTTTTTGTCTACCCTAAACCCCTAAGGCTCCCCAAGCTTCTGAGTTCTGAAAAGCCCTTGTTCAGAGCATATGCTTGTGGGAAAGCTATGTTAACCAGGGAACGTGCATGGGAGGAAAGAGCAGGGAGGTTCTGAGGTACTTCCACTGCAGCGCACACCTCCATGTCAGCAACCCTCCGGCGGGGCCGTTCATCTAGCTGACCACAGCACTCTGGGAGCAGGTCTTGGTCTCGACAGCAGACAAGTCACTACCAATGCCAGGAGCTTTCCTCAGTGACAGCAGCTGTCAGGGACTGGGCAGGAATACAGACAGGGACCCTTCAGCACACTGTTGGACTCTTCACACCTTCCTCAGCCACTCTCATCTCCCACTGAGTGGTGCAGCCCTGAAGCCTGTGTGAAAATAGGAAAGCCTCATGGTTGGAGGCAGGCTCTGAAGTTCCACACTGGCTTGGCCAAGGTAAACTGTCAGCGCCTGTGTTTCCTTGTCCGTAAAGAAGTCATAAAAGCAGTATCGATGCCCTTAGGATTGATGTGAGAATTACATAAGCTCATATATGTACCTGGCACATGGTAAGCATTACAGAGGTGTTAGCTATGGTCTTAGGGTAGCTGTGGGAGAGCTGAGCCCTAGGACCAGGAAATCCTCTTCAGCACCATCCCACCTCCAGCCCAGGCCTGGCAGGTGGCACAGCTGGGAGTCCTGTGGGAGAAAAGAGAGACACCAGCTGTTGGAATGGGCTCCTGGAAGGTGAGGACACCTTCGTGCCAGGCTAAAAGCCAGTGACACCTTGACAGGCTGTGGCATAAAGCAGCTGTTCAAGGAAATGCCAATGAGAAAAGACAAGCAATTGCTGGGGGGGAGAGAGGCATAAGGAGATTAATTATAATGAAAAAAATACAAGAAAGATTAAATTTTAAAAAAAGAGAAAGAAAAAGACAAGCAATGAGCTTCCGTTCTGCCCAGCCCCTTTGGGGCAGGACTGCAGAGACAGGCGGAACTTTAGAGGCTCCCGGCAGTTCTTGTAAAAGGAAGTTATTCAGTCACTCAGGGTAAGGAAGTTGAATCCGTGCAGTGGCCTAAGTGGCCTAGAGACTGACCCTTCTCCCCACCCCAAGACCCCTCTCTACCATAAACCCCACTCCCAGAAGTCACTCCATTCGTGTGAACTCGCAACTTCCAGAAGCCTCTCGCCCCATCCAGCCTGATGTCCTACAGTGAGATATGGTGAGTTGAGAATGAGACACAGGATGCCCCTTGAACTTGCTCAGGGACCACCTCTGTGCCTGTGCTGAAGCCAGGGGACAGTGGGACCCACGGGGGAGGCTGTGGATTGTACCAACCCTGCTGAGTCACAGGTGTCATTGTGGGGAGGGGTTTCAGGAAGCAGCAGGGACTTGGGGCCGAGGCCAGCTGGTGACAAGGCCCCTTCTCTCAGGCTCAAAGGTCGCCACGCCTCCCTGGTGCCCAATGAGGCATTAAAGAAAGTGAAGTGCATCGGACAAGGTGGGTTCGGCACAGTGTTCCTGGCGCGACATGAGCAATGGGGTCGTTATGTGGCAGTCAAGATCGTGAACTCGTGAGTGCCCCAGCTGTTGGCTGGTCAGTGTCTTGCCTTGGAGGCAGGCTGCTGTCCTTGGGGGCCTGAATGGGGAAGGGAGGGATCTTTCCAGCAGAGCCGGACCCCAGCTCTCTCGTGGAATACAGGGAGGTGATATCCAGAGAGGTGAAGGCCATGGCCAGCCTGAATAGTGAGGACGTGCTGCCACTGCTGGGAGTCACTGAGCAGCTGGAGTGGGACTCCGTGTCTGGACCGGCTCTGGTGACTCGATTCATGGAGAACGGTTCCCTGGCGGGGCTGCTGCAACTCCAATATCCTCTGCCCTGGCCACTTATCTGCCGCCTGCTGCAGGAGATTGTGCTTGGGATGTGTTACCTGCACAGCCAGGATCCTGTGCTTCTGCACCGGGACCTGAAGCCCTCCAACGTTCTGCTGGACTCAGACCTGCACGCCAAGGTCAGCCTACCACACTCCAGCTCAGCTTCTGGACAAGGCCCTGCCCTAGAGCTGCTCCAGAACCACCCACTGTAGCATCTGCTACAGTCCTGTCTACTGAACACCCTCAGCATCTTCCTCTGTACAAAAGCTGCCCAAGTGCCAAGGCCCACCCAGAAGCTTTAGCCTCTATCACAAGTGATAGAGGCCCTGACCACACCACTAGGACTTCAAAAGACCCATGGCTGACAGCTCAGGAAACTCAGACCTTGACTGAGCTCATTAGAGGGGGGACCCAGACCCCCAAACCAAGGGCCCCATTGGTCCCACTGTTCCCCTAACCCTCCACACCCCCTTCACAAGGCTGGGTCTGTATCTCTGGTTTGGGGTGGGGGAAGAAAGGGATTCTGGAAGCTGCCTCGCTCTGTCCATCCCCTACCTCTTTCTCCTTCCCTTTCTTTGCAGCTGGCAGATTTTGGCCTGTCCACATTTCTGGGATGCCCACGGTCACGGACAGGATCTGAGGTGTCAGGGGGTACCCCAGCCTACTTGGCCCCAGAACTGTTGGCTGATGTAAACCACAAGGCTTCCAAGGCCAGTGATGTCTACAGGTAAGGTACCCATGCCAAACACACATTCCCAATTTTTACACCTCTCGGGGCCCTTCTAGGGGGAGGTATACTGGAGAGGTGTTTTGCCAGAGATTGGACTTGGCCTCACCTTTGTATCTCTGACAGCTTTGGGGTGCTGATGTGGGCAGTGCTCGCCGGAAGAGAAGCTGAGAGTAAGACTTTAAGCACACTCTGGGGTCCTTAACCCAGGTGCCCTCCTCCTGAAAGTCCCCAAGCCCTGCCCTTCCCGCTTACCTGCTCAGACTGTCCTACTCCCTCCTCACCTCCCCTGGACTACACTCTCTGCCTCTTTCCATGAGGCAGCAGGTGGCCCCTCATACCCTGAGTGCTTTTTCTTCATGCCCCATACAGTCACATCAGCAGTGAACAAGACATCACTGGTGAAAAGTGCTGTGTGTGACAGGAAGATCCGGCCACTACTGAAAGAGCTGCCCCAGCCTGGCCCGGAGACTCCAGGCTTGGAAGGACTGGTGGAGTTAATGCAGCACTGCTGGAGTCATGAACCCAAGGACAGGCCTTCCTTCCAAGGTGAACTGGCATTTAACTGGCAGCTGGCTGCAGCCTGGATCTGTCAGCCAGATGGTCTCCCTAGGAAAGGAGTTTTGCTCACCTGCCACCCACTCTGCCTTCTCTCCAGAATGCAAACGACGCATTGAAGCAACCCTCTGCCTGGTACAACGTGGAGACGAAGATGGTACGAAGATGGATGCTGCCATCTCCACAGTGAGTGTCCCACACCAAACCCAGCCCCAAGAACTGGGCATAAATGGCACCACATGGCTCCCCGGACCACCCAGCAGCTTCCTACTGACCACTGTTCTTTATGCCTTGACCCTCATGCCCACTCTCCCCACTGCACTCCTGAATTCCCAGACAGCAGATTATGAATCAAGAAATTCCTTCCTCGAGTTTACTCTGGCTCTCCTGCCTCCACACCCAGCAAGTTCTCCCTGTCCTTGCAGGTAAAGAAGTTCCTGTCTGAGCACAGGAAGAGCAATAGGCAGTTGTCTGCCCCTAAGCCAAGCCTGAGCGAAACAGAAAATGATGGCCTTGGGGAACCCACAGGAAGCCTTGATTCCATCTTAGCCTCTGACACGCTGAATAAACTGAATCTGCAATGCTCCAGCTCTGCTCCCAAAAGAGGTGCTAACCTTCCTGAGAGGACTGAGGCACAGAAAGAGCAGGCTCAGCATGCCTGGATGGCAGGCCTGTCTTCTGATTCAACAGCCCAACCTCCTTCAACTCCAGAGACCTCATCATTCAAAAACCAGAAGCCCAACCCCACCTCAGCTTGGACGCCGGGTCCTGGACCCCAAGGAAATCAGGTGAGACTCTGGTAGGACTAGAGGATGCAAATCCTGTCCCCTTTCCAGGGAAATCTTGGGGCCTAGGGGTTATGGTCTGGAAACAGGCCCCAAGACAGGGAGCCTGAGAATGCTATTGTCCACAGGGGCCTGAGAGATGTGACGCCAACTGGCCTCCTAAGGAGCCAGGGCCAAATCCAACACCAGGTACCCACTTCCCACTCCTTTCCTCCTACCCTGCTCCTCTACCAGCTTCATCCTCAGGACTCTATGTGGATCCAGGGCACCTTGGGGAAAAGCAGGGAGAGAAAGGACTAGAGGCCATCTACCCCACACCTTCTCGTTTCATACATGGAAAAACTGACACCCACTGGGATTGGATCCTGCTGAGGTCACAGCAAAGCCTGGATTTGTCCCTGGGCCTTGTGGCTCCCCAGGACCAGCTCTATGAATCCCCCAATTCCATTTTGGTAGGTTAGTACAGAGGGCCTCCCAGCAGAAAAGACCCAAATACCAGAGTCAGAAACCTCAGCTGCCACCACTCTTGAGCTTCTGTACACCCAGTTCTGAAGGGGCAGCCAACAGGGGAAAGACAAAGGCACACCCAACACCTTCCCTGGGAGGCCCTGGGACCCCATCTTTGCATTTCCCCAGGTGAACACGAGGAGCCGCTGCCCCTCTACTCTGCTGCTCCTCCTGAGTTGTGGACAGCTCAACCCTCACACTAACACCACTGTTTCTCTTAAAGGGCCACCGCACGTTACCATCCATAACAGCAAGTGGGTGCAGATCGGAAACAACAACCACATGATAATACCAGGAAAAACTGCTTTCCCCACAAGGAAGTGGCCACCTCAGGATATGGGTAGGGGCTGGCAGCATGGCCCCCACAAGTAGCTTTGAAAGAAGTGACACAAGAACCTGATGCCTGGACTGGGTCACAGAGCCAGTATCATAACAACAGGAATTGAGGAAGCCTCTAAACTGCCTCCTGGACTTGAGGCAGCTAGCTCAGTCTTTCTTTGAGGGCCATCGGGCCTGGCACTGGAACTGACTTTGTGGCCTCAGCAGTCAATAAAGTGGTGGAATTTTAACCAAAGTACTACGCAGGAGGCTATGGGTAGAGGAGGCACTGCAGTCTCTCTGACACAGGAAGCGGGATGCTGAGGCTGAGGGTCGGCCATGTCATGGTGCAGCAGGTCAGGGCCCAGCCGGTGGCAGGAAGGAATCCAGGAATCTCAGAGACCCGCTCCTGGGGCCCACTCTAATCTCAGGGCAGAGCACTTCCCCACCCTAAACCCAAACTATGGGGATAGATGCTGTGGTGCCACTATGCCCCCTCCTGTTTTCTTCCAGGCTATAGAGACTCCACAATGGGATCCCGGGGAGGGGAGTCTCCATGGGAATTTGCAGATCCCCACCCATCTTGTGCCCTACAGGAGAGCCCCTCCAGTCTCTTGGAGGTCAGCCCTCATACGGTCACCTTCCTGCATCACACACACATGCACATTACATCTGAGGTACGAGTCTTTTGGTTCTCAGCTTGTGTCTGGGAGTGGAAAGCTATGGTTCCTCAAAGCAACCACAGACATGTCCCCTCCTATGGAGCTGGAGATGGCGGGAGAATGGACAGTTCGGCTGCGGCCACACCAGTTGCTGTCCAGGCACCAGGGGCAAGGGGGAAATGAGCACTTGCCTCCATCTGACCTAGATCCTAGCTCCATCTGTTACCGTGGGCATCCCTTTCTCGCCAGCCTTCACTCCAGCGCTCCCTCAGCCTCCCCACCATCCAAGCTTTCCACCTCTGTTTTAACACTTGCCACTGAGTGGGCCCACCTCACGCACCTCTCCCGTGGTCTTCATTCTGCTTACTAAAGTGGGTTGAACTGGAAAGGCAGTAGTGTCAGAAGAAACAATTAGAGTGGGGGAGGGGGCCTGGGTAGTCCCGCTCGGGCACGGGAAGGGCCGGGCTGTTTCATCGGGGAAGTGGGAGGGGGCCCGAGGCGCCGGGAGGGAAGCGCCTGTCGCCCGGGGCTCTGAGCCACTAACTTAGCGGCGGGCAGAGACTCCGCAGCTACCCCCCGCAGCTACCCCCCCGGCTCCCGCCCCGGGCCTAGCAAACTCAGCTGCAGCAGCCTCGCAGGCGGTGAGTTGGGGAATAAAGGGAACCCGGGGCTCTGTTGCTTCCACCTCAAATCCTGTCCTCCTAGAGCTGAGGCTTTTGCTGCGGGGTTGGGGTTGGGGGGCGGAGGGGGCGTGTGGACACCTGGGCAGTCGGGGTTTGAGGGAGGAGGAGCAGTGCCCGCACCGCCAACTTGGGAGAACACTGGGAGCCACAGGGTGTGCCTGGAAGATGAGTTCCCGCGAGGTTGGGAGCGGGGTGGCAATGGTGAGAGGGACACAGTTGGGGCTTGCTGGGGCCCGCTGGCAGTAAGCCGGACAACGGCCCTCCCCAGCCCCGCGGTCTGCCCCGCGGCGGTGCAGGGCGGGACCAGAGAAGACTATGGCCAGACTCTTCAGTCCCGGGCCGCCGCCCAGCGAAGACCTCTTCTACGAGACCTACTACAGCCTGAGCCAGCAGTACCCGCTCCTGCTACTGCTGCTGGTGATCGTGCTCTGTGCGCTCCTGGCCCTGCTTGTTGTCGCCTCAGCCAGCGGCAGGGTGAGCAGGGCCTGTGGTGCCCAAGCTTCAAGGGCGACGGGAGGGTCACTGTCTACGGGGTAGTTTCAGTGCTGAGGCTTGTGGGTTCTTCTTCTCTATTGAGCCTTTCTATAGAGACCCTGAACAAGTCACTTCACCTCTCTGGGCCACACGGTCTCTGGGTCTACTCTGGGAGGTATCTGAGCCCTGGGTGCTTCTAATTTCTCTCAGGGTGCTGACAGACCTTCTGTACTTACGAGCTTCTGTAATCTACTAGTTCTAGAATAAATCCAACACCCAACACCGGATTTTCCCATTTTCCAGAGTGGGGGAAATTACACCAGGCCCCGTGGGAATCCATTTCCTGGTTTTCTTTCCACCTAAGGGGCTGCGGGGCAATTGCACGCACCAACTCCCAGAAGTTACCTTTCATCCCGCTCTCATTTAGTCCCAAAATAAACCAATCTCCACTTTCCTTTGGAGGGAGAAAAGGGGTCTTTAAATCCATTTCTGGAAACATCCTCCTTCAAGTTTTCTTTTCATTCTTCCGAGGTGAGGTGGGGAAAATTCACTGGATGTAACCAGTCCTTGCTAATCCACCTCAAAGTCCAGGAAGAGGTGGGACAAAGGGCAAAGACAGTGGCAGGACTTCTACGCCCAGAGGCGGTGGCGAGAACGCAGCCCCTGAGGGATAAGGGAAGTTTCTGGCGCCCCCTGCTGCCAGAGCACTGCTTCCCGGGGCTCGGAAACTCTGAGCCGTCTGCCTGGGGCAGGGAATTTCACCATCCAATTGGCCAGATTTGGATGCACTTAGTTCTAAGTGCCTTCTGTGAGCTAGGATTGTTCACCGATCCCAGGCAGGTGCTGTGACTTCTATTTGACAGATGAGGAAGCTGAGGCTCAGAATGATCACGGATACTCAATGGCCGATATGGAGCTGGAGTCCCAACTTCTGGGTAGATGGCTGATGGCTCAGCCGCCTCTGCAGCATGCAAGTGAGATATTAGGTTGAACCTTATGAGATTGCTAGTTCTGTAGATTAAGATCAGGTTATCAACAATTTATATGGTTCAGCCTAATATGAATGGCAAGCAGAGGTGCCCTGCCTCCTTTACGTACTTGGGTTTGAGACATTTTTCAGAATTGGCCTGAGGGGCTGCCCATTTTTGCTCTTGGATGAGCTCCCCAAACTCCATCCGCGCCGCTCCCCACAGGAGTTGACCTCAGACCCGGGCTTCCTGACCACGGTGCTGTGCGCGCTGGGTGGCTTCTCACTGCTGCTGGGCCTGGCCTCCCGCGAGCAACGACTGCAGCGCTGGACGCGTCCCCTGTCGGGCCTCGTGTGGGCAGCGCTGCTTGCTCTAGGCCACGGTTTCCTGTTTACTGGGGGCGTGGTGAGCGCCTGGGACCAGGTGAGATGGGTGGCAGGTGGGGCAGGAGGTAGTGGGACTTACCGACCTCCAACTTGCACCCAGGACACCAACAGCAAGCAGCGCAGCAGTGTCAGCCTGCAGCTTTCCGCTCCCGCTCCCCCTCCCCCAGGTGTCCTTTTTCCTCTTTGTCATCTTCACTACGTATGCCATGTTGCCCTTGGGCATGCGGGACGCCACTGCTGCGGGTCTTGTCTCGTCACTCTCACACCTGCTGGTCCTCGGGCTGTATCTTGGGCCTCAGCTGGACTCAAGACCCGCGCTGCTGCCGCAGGTGAGCACGCAGCAGTAGCACAGGCTGCGCCCAGGGCCAGCACAGCTGGATGCTACTTGGTTCGTCAGGGCATTCACCAGCCGTTTGCTGAGCTCTGACACTACAACAGGACACAACGCTGGGCACAGGGCACACATACAGATAGACCCGGACTGTGCCTTCTTGGAGCTGGTACACTGGTGCAGTGCCATGCCTGCAGACACCAGAAGAGGGCTCTGTGCCCTCGGGGAAGGAAGTTAGACAGGGGTGGTGGGGACAGCTGTGCATGATAGAGCCCTCAGAGAGAATGCAAAAGTTGGAGCTTGAGTAGTTTTGTGCTGCTGTGTGTGTAGGGGTGGGGTGGGGTTATAGAGTAGTGTTCCAGGCAGAGGAAAAGTATGTGCAAAGGTTTCTAGACCTAAGAAGCTTATATCGGTGCAGCAGCCAAGAGTCTGCAACTGGGGTAAGGGGGCGGGGTGAACAAGAAGCGCCACCTACCACCTACGGATCCCACTGTGTGGCACAAACTGCCCCCAAATACTTGGGTCTCTAATGGTAGTGTCCTCCCCAGCCCCTCTGGAGATCAACTCCGGCTACACACATAGGCACCCCCACCCCTACCCGGGTCTAGCGCCCCCCTGAGGCTGACCCTCACCCACAGCTGGCAGCAAACACGGTGTTGTTCCTGTGCGGGAATGTGGCCGGAGTGTACCACAAGGCATTGATGGAGCGGGCACTGCGCGCCACCTTCCGAGAGGCGCTTAGTTCCCTGCACTCTCGCCGGCGGCTGGACACAGAGAAGAAGCACCAGGTCTGCCTGTACTGGGGGTGAGGAGGGACCCAGTCCAGGGGAAAAGGGATACTTAACTCACACAACTGGGCTCTTTCACAAGCCAATGACTTCGGGCAGGTCACCCGATTTATTTTCTCCTTTGTCAAAAGTGGCTGTTGCCTACCTTGGAAGGTTGCCGGGAAGCTCAACCAAGCTGAAGCTTATTAAAGCCTTTTAGAACCTTATGACACTAAACAAATTCTAATTCTGGCATTGGTGCTGGGAGTTCAATCCCTAAAGGTGGTCAGTGCAGGATGGGGTACTGGAGCATAGCTGTATGTGGGGTGGGGAGGACCTGGAAGACCACCCTGGGGAACACCTAGTGGGGCTGGAGAAGGACGTGGCCTCCCAGGAATTGGAGACGCTGGGCTCCTGGCTTTAGGGTGCAGGAGGATTGGTTCTCATAGTGACCTCCCTCAGGAACACCTTCTCTTGTCCATCCTTCCTGCCTACTTGGCCCGAGAGATGAAGGCAGAGATCATGGCACGGCTGCAGGCTGGACAGGGGTCGAGGCCAGAGAACACCAACAACTTCCACAGTCTCTATGTCAAGAGGCACCAGGGAGTCAGGTACAGGCAAGGATGGCTGGAGGGGAGGGGGCGTGCGCCGAGACCCTGGCCTCACTGACTGCATCTGCCCTGCCCAGTGTGCTGTATGCTGATATCGTGGGCTTCACGCGGCTAGCCAGTGAGTGCTCCCCAAAGGAGTTGGTGCTGATGCTCAATGAGCTCTTTGGCAAGTTCGACCAGATCGCCAAGGTCAGAGGGGGCCTCTCTCCCCAGCTTCAAACACCCCACTTGAGAGCCTGTTCCAAAAGCAATCCCTAACTTATAAGACCCTGGTCTCATTTCAGAGCCCATGTGGGCTCCCAGATACACTGCTGAAAATTAGGAAACCCTGGCAAACACCCCAGTTATGGAGCCACTCACCACACACCTCAAATCTGGAGACACCTCGCAACATCTCCACAGGTGTTCCAACCACGGCACCCCAAATATGCCCAGAACCCCAACACAGGTGTCTCTGGACATTAAACCCAAATCTGGATATTCAGATGCGCTAGCCTTAGGAGGACCTTCCAAGGGAAATCTCTGGCCCAGTGCCACCTGCTTAGACCCTAGGGATGCCCCCAAGCAACTTAATCTTGGGTCTCCCGGCCCCAAAAAACTCCTCATACCAGAGTCTACTTTTATATGCTCAAATCTGAATACACCCTACACATGCCAAAGCTGAGGTGAGTGACAGACCTCCCAACCCTTGAGAAATCCTTCTGAGAACAACACCTGCATGGGAGACCTCAGCTAGCCCCGCAACAAGTTAAGGGTGTCCATAGATCCACCCTAGACACTCCCAACCTCTCAAGTTCCTCAGGAACACCCCATGTGCTCCCACCTTTCCCAACTTCTTCCTGCCTCCTCTGGCTTCTAATCAGGTGTCCCTCTCCCCCCTGCACACACACACACTCCCAGGAGCACGAATGCATGCGGATCAAGATCCTGGGAGACTGTTACTACTGTGTCTCCGGGCTGCCCCTCTCCCTGCCAGACCACGCCATCAACTGTGTGCGCATGGGGCTGGACATGTGCCGGGCCATCAGGTCAGCTCAGGAGGGTGGGCAGGAGGAGTCCTGAGGATGGATGTGGGAGAGGAGCAGGCAGGGTGGTGAAGTCTTCCTGGAGAGAGAGAGAGGTGTGGCCTGGGTAGGGCTGAAGATGGCACTCAGGTTGTCCCCGAAACACCCTGCTCAGGAAACTGCGAGCAGCCACCGGCGTGGACATCAACATGCGCGTGGGTGTGCACTCAGGCAGCGTGCTCTGTGGAGTCATCGGGCTGCAGAAGTGGCAGTATGATGTCTGGTCCCATGACGTCACATTAGCCAACCACATGGAGGCGAGCGGCGTGCCAGGGTGAGACCTGGGGCTCCAAGAAGCTACAGGAAGAAGCCAACTAGGCCTCCCCCTTGTTGCCTCCCTTTTCATAGTTCCTTCAAATGAGCAATCCCACTGGGGCCCAGGGAGCCTGTGGGGTGCAGGGAAGGAAGCTGGGAGGGACCTCCTATGGCACTGGTCCTTTCTTGAAGTCAGACCTTCAGAAATGAGCCTTGGAAAAAAAGACAGTTTGGGGGCCCTTCCTCCTAACTCCCATGGTCTCCTCCTTCCAGACGAGTGCACATCACAGGGGCTACCCTGGCCCTGCTGGCAGGAGCTTACGCTGTGGAGGATGCAGCCATGGAACACCGGGACCCGTACCTGCGGGAGCTAGGGGAGCCTACCTACCTGGTCATCGATCCCCGGGTAAAAGCCTAACTGGGAACCCAAGGGCTGGCCCGCTCTAACCATCCACAGCCACAGGTCCAGTCTCTTCTCCAATGCCAGAGATGGAGTTCCTGGGTCCTAGTGTGCATGCTGCAGGGAAGGGGACACGAATTTCTAAGGTCTGTGGGGAGAATGGGGAAGGGTTCGTAATCTTGACTGTCAACCGTTATATACCCCAGGCTGAGGAGGAGGATGAGAAGGGCACTGCAGGAGGGTTGCTGTCCTCTCTGGAGGGCCCCAAGATGCGTCCATCACTGTTGATGACCCGCTATCTGGAATCCTGGGGTGCAGCCAAGCCTTTTGCTCACCTAAGCCACATTGAGAGCCCTGTGTCCACTTCTACTCCTCTCCAGGTATGTCCACCTCCATCATGAGCCCCCACATTTACATAAACCCACCCCCAGTGCCCATTCCCAGCCTCCCTGCCCCTACCACCAGTGAGTCACCTGATGACATCCCAAGTCTGAAATCTCTGGTCACCCAAGTCACTGTCTCAGGACCTTCCTTGCCCTGTCTCAAGGAAAAGGGCAAAGATGACTGCCCTTTGAGCTCGCTGCAGAGATGTGAGATTCCCATAGACACCATGCCCATTGCTCCCCAACCTCCGTTCAGGAAGCCCTCCTCTGGGGACCCCACTTCCTCCTGACTCTGAAGCCAGTGCTCACACCCATTCTCATTGGGAAGTGTCTCTTTTTAACTCAGTTCCTGCAACTACATGCTCTCTTCTTCAGCCCCTACTAAGGACTGGGAAGATGGGGCAATTGCTGATGCTACTCTTCAGCACTTGTACACAGATAAAACGAGGTGACAGTGAAAATCTCACATGGCTTTGCAGAAGGAAGTCACCATGAGCAGGCAGGGGAGAGGGAGGAAGGGAAGGGAGTGGGCCTGCCTCCTGTCTAGGGAAAGCTAGGGAAGGGCCGATTACTGGGTGATCCTAGGCATAGTACCCTCAGGTAACCACTGACCTCCAGCTGGCAGAGGAGCCTGGAGCCCTGCCTCTAGTTCTCAGGGTTGGTGCTGGGTGATGAGGGACTAGAGCCTTCACGCAGGGAGCCAGGCTATGTCCCTAAAGGCTTGCTCCGGGGTCAGGTTCCTCAGCCTGCTCTCCTCCATCTTACTGATCTTCCTGATCTTCCTGATAGGCATTCCCAGCTACCTTTCTGCAGATCTTCCCAGAATCTTCTCTACTGGTAGACCTGGTCAGATTTATGGGATGACCCCAGGGGATCCTTTCCCTTCCATCTCCCTTCTCTCCCATTCAGCAGGAAAGCAGGCTGAGAGCAGCGGCCACTGAGGAGTGAGGGGACATTGGCAGCTGTGGGTTGGGAGAGTACTTCATTTCAAGCCTCAACTAGAGTAGGGGACAAGTCAGAAGGACTAAGCTCACAGGAAGGAGAAGAAAAAAGTACCCAAGACCCAGCTGTCTGGTGC
Organism: Phyllostomus hastatus; assembly: GCF_019186645.2. Taxonomy (NCBI): domain Eukaryota; kingdom Metazoa; phylum Chordata; class Mammalia; order Chiroptera; family Phyllostomidae; genus Phyllostomus; species Phyllostomus hastatus. The sequence continues at coordinate 1,556,196 of NW_025333860.1, read as the reverse complement.
AGGATGAGGCCTCCAGGATGAGGGTAGAGTAAAGGGGATGTGGCCGGGGACCCAAGGACATGACACCACATTGAGTGCCGTCCCCATGGTGGGGATGCCCCCTAGAACCCATGCCAGATTTTTCCAACCCCCACTAAGATGCAAGCTAAGAAGTATCACGGTGGAGGGGTAGGGGCCCCTTGTTTTATGGACAGGACCTGACCAGCCCAGAAATTCACCTCAGTCCCTGAAGTTCCAGGGTCGCAGTCACATGTTAGAAATCCTGAGAATCACAATCCGCCTACTCTTAAACAATGAGGAATTTTGGGAAGGCGGGGCCGTGTCTGTGCCAGTGTATCCTGTTTGTCTAGTCACCCCCTCCATAATTTTGAGCACCTACTATATGGCAAGCACTAGACTAGGTCTTGAAAAGATAGAAGTAAATAAGATGCTTTCCCTTTTTTAAAATAACTTATAGGCATTGAGCAGGGGCAGGTAGGAAGTTTGAAAAAACTTAGGCGCAGGCATACATGCACAGATGGGCTCGTGAGCTCGTTCCTGGAACATACCTCCCAATCTTTCTCTGTCCCTGTCTCAGTTTCTGTCTCAGACACCGTCCCTCCCTCTCCTCTCACACACACCCGGTTTTGGTTTAGGGGGATTAGGTGGCCCGTGTGACCCTGCTTCCTTCACCTGAGCCCAGGGGATCAGGGAAGGTCATCACACCCCTTGCCCTGGGCCATGGCCAGCGTTTTTCCCCGTCCCTTGGTGCTTGTCCACCTGCCATTTGTCTTCTTATCTCTTCGAGCACTGTGCAGCACTTTTGACACAGAACAGAATGACTGCAACCAAGTTTGTTTCTCTTCCTCTTTTCCTTTCTTCTCCATTTTTTTGTTTCGCACCCCCACTACCTCCCAGCTCAGCCTGACCATCACAAAAGGTCTGAGAGGAGTCAAAATGTTCTGCATTGTCACTTCAGTTCACACCAGTAAGGATCTGTGGGCATCCCAGGGTGATGGGAAGGCCCCTGACTTTGGCATTGGGCAGCCCTTAGGGAAAGTGAGGCACACAGAGCCAACAACCTTGTCTACCACTCAAGCCTGTGGAAGACATAGGGTTGCCTGGTAAGTGACAGAAACTAACTATGAGGAAATCAGAGTGCGAAGGCCCCGGGAGTCTAAGGAGTCAGGAGGAAGAGCAGGTCAGATCCCCCTGCCCCAACATGTTTGTCAGTTTGGCTCAAATAAACTCATAAAATATATTTTAAGTAAATAAAATGAGTCAGGAGGAATCTTTAAGGAGCAAATGCAGTTTGAACTTTCCCTGAAGAGCAGGTGGAATTTGGTGGAGAGAGAGCAGTCATTAGAGGCAGCAGAAACAGCCGTATCAAATGCTCAAGGTCAAAGGTATGTGTAGATACAAAGTGCCTCGCTCTAGAGGGGCTCCAAGGACCCACACCATCTTCCCATCTTCTCCTTCCTGTGTTCTCCCGACAGGAGAAGGCCCTGGCTTCCTTCAGCCCCCAGTGGAGCCTGGACCGGTGAGCAGGCCTGAGCAGTTTTGACAGTGGAGCTGTCTGGGTGACCAACCTCCATCCTTGGGGTGAGGGTGGGGGTCGCTCCTGCTTTGCCCAGATGCTTTTGGGGGTCTCTATGGCAACAGGCTGGGCTTTCACTGTGCAGGAGCCGTACACCCCGGGGACTAGATGATGAACTAGACACCGGGGATGCCAAGTTCTTCCAGGTCATCGAACAGCTCAACTCTCAGAAGTATGGAGAACAGAAGAGGGCTGGGAGGGCTGGAGGGCCGGGGTTCCTGGGGTAGGGCAGGGGTGCTGTTCTGCTGATGACCTGGAGGGGAGGGAGGGTCTTTCCTCTCCAGCCTGAGGAAAGACTCGCCTAACCATTCCCTCCTGCCCTGCTCTTTCCTCTCTGGGGTTCACTGCTCCCCACCTCCCACCAGACAGTGGAAGCAGTCAAAGGACTTCAACCCGCTGACACTGTACTTTCGAGAGAAGGAAATGGAGAAAGAGGTGGGCTGCGGGGCTGGAGGGGGGCATCAAAGGATGGCCTGCGGTCCCATCTCCCCACCACAGGTGTGATCAGTTTGTGATCCTGGGAGCGATGGAGGGGCCTGTGCCTCTCTCTAGAAGAAAAGTCACACTGTAGATTGAATTACTGGGTGGTGATGGAAGAGAGGACAGCTCCTTGGAGAACCCATAGCAGCTACCTAGAACTAATGAAGGGTGGGGCCGTGAGGCTGGGGGACCATCTCCTTGCCTAGAATTGACACCTTCACGATGATGAGCAGCACTGGTGACCCTGTCTCCACCCTGACCCCCTCCCTTCCAGTATCGACTGTCTGCACTCCCCGCCTTCAAATACTACGCGGCCTGCACCTTCCTGGTTTTTCTCTCCAACTTCACCATCCAGATGCTGGTGACAAACAGGTGAGACAGTCCCAGAAAAGGGAAGCCCGGATTCTCAAAAAATGGGCCCTCTGGTTCTTTCCAATCCCTGACACCCACTTTCTTCTTTTGCCTACTTGCCCTTGGCACTGACCCACAGAGGAAATGGAGACATGCGTTCTGGGGAACCATGATAACCACAGCCCCCACGTATTACTGTACATCCTGTGAATTTCCTACATCTGGTGGACCCGAGCATTTTCACATGCCTGTCTCTTGAGTCTAACATTCCCATGAATGAGGTTCTGTTTCCACTAAGAAGCCCAAATCTCACAGCAAACAAATATAAAAAGTGGGTCCTTGCTCCTAGTCCACTGCTAGGAGGGGTGAGGACTTGTTGAAAATTCAGCCTGGTGAAAGACCTTTGGCCTCAAGCCTCGGAGACCATCCTGACACAGCCTCAGCCACACTGTGGGCCCCACTGCCCCTTCCAATATTGTTCCCATCTTATTAGTTCTGGTCCCACCCAAACACTCCCCTAGACCCCTCAACTTTCCCATTTTATCATGTAATGTCTTTTATCATCCCAGACCCCATCAGCAGCTAGTTCAGATCCCCAGAACCACTTCCCATTTCTTCCAACCAGGTGATACAGCACCCTTCCACACACAGGGAGCCTATTCTGGTTCCTCAAAGCCTCGCTCTTGCCTCCCTTTAGGCCCCCAGCGCTGGCCATCACCTATAGCATCACCTTCCTCCTCTTCCTCCTCCTCCTCTTCGTCTGCTTCTCAGAGCACCTGACGGTGAGGTGGGCTGTGGGGCGGAAGTGGAGAGCTGGGGTTCTGACCACCACCTGATCCTGCTCCATGACAAAGACTCCCATGCTTCCTCCACAGAGGTGTGTCTTGAAAGGCCCCAAAATGCTGCACTGGCTGCCAGCACTGTCTGGCCTGGTGGCCACCCGGCCTGGACTGCGAGTTGCCCTGGGCACTGCCACCATCCTCCTCATCTTTGCCATGGCCATTGCCAGCCTGGTAAGGGCAGAGGGGGCCCTCTGCACCCCCATCAGGGCATGCTAGATCTGCCAAGGCTGAAAGGGGACCTCTGGATTTGGGAGGGCATCTGGACTAAGGTCAGGGGATGCTGGAAATTTTGAACAAGGAACGAAAAAAAAAAAAATGACAGTCACTCATGATCTACCACCTGCATAATCTTGTTAACACTTTGGTAGATATCTTTCCCATCTTTTCTTTTTTTTAATGTAGGCAGATCATCACTACTTAGCTCACTCACTATGATTTTATAGTGAAGTTTGGCTGACTTTTCAGAATTTAGAATCATTCCTAGAATTCTATCCCTGAAAGGCACCTTAGGAATCATGCCCAGCCAAGAAAACAAAGCTCGGTCCCAGAGAGGCTGAGTGGCCAGCAAGAGATCACACAGCGGAGCCTGGGCAGTCTAGGGCTCATGACAGCCTCTCCCCTAGTCCCTGCTCCCCACCACCAGTGAGGGGCCTCACCATCCAGAAGCAGCCAAATCTGCTCCTTCGGAGGAGTCTGGCCCTGACTTATCCCTGGCTCAGCTGACACCCAGCCCAAGTCACCACTGTGCGCAAGGAGCTGCTTGCCCACCTTAGCTCCTCATCTCCTTCTGCAGTTCTTCACACCGGCAACATCAAACTGCCCTTTCCGGGCTCCCAATGTGTCCTCCGTGGCTTTCAACCTCTCTTGGGAGCTCCCTGGGTCCCTGCCTCTCATCAGCATTCCAGTGAGTGTCTCGAATCTCCTCCAGAACTTTCCTCAGCTCCTCCCCCACATCTTTCATTGAAAAACACTCCATCCTGTGAGGAGGCCACGGGTCAGGGTCATAAATCACACTTGGTGTGTGCCTGTTTGTATGACACCCCAGATAGGACCTGGGAGGGGCAGGATAGGAGCCCTCAGGTGCCTCCCCACCCCTGCCTGTGGGACATGTCCCACCTCCTGACCAGCCTGTCTGGCCCCACAGTACTCCATGCACTGCTGCATACTGGGGTTCCTCTCCTGCTCCCTCTTTCTGCACATGAGCTTTGAACTGAAGCTGCTGCTGCTCCTGCTATGGCTGGCGGCCTCCTGCTCCCTCTTCCTGCACTCCCATGCCTGGCTGTCCGACTGCCTCGTCGCCCGCCTCTATCAGGGCTCCTTGGACTCCAGGTGCGCATGGCCGCTGGAAAGAGATGCCCAGGGCCTCTGGGACTGGGTGGTGGGACAGGGTAGAACTGTCCTCACTTCACTGACCTGAACCACCCACAAGGAAAAGCGGGAGGGAGGCTGAGGACTCCATGAGCATTGCGGGCAGGGAGAGGCCATCGTGAAGGGGCAAGACAAGAGACAACCCTGACCCATGGCCTCCTCAGGCCTGGAGTGCTAAAGGAGCCCAAACTGATGGGAGCTATCTCCTTCTTCATCTTCTTCTTCACACTCCTTGTCTTGGCTCGGCAGGTAAGTCACCCAGTTCAGCCTTCCAGGGCCTCCCTATGAAGAATGAGATGGGGTCCCCATATTTGTGACTTGGTCTCTCTTACACTTTCTTTAATCTGGTGTCTCCAGGGTTGAGCCCAAGTGGCATACCCACTGAAAGCTTCTAAGTGAATTTTTTGTTCCCTTTCTTTCTCCTTAATTCCCCGAGGAGAGTGTCCTCAAATTCGCTCTTCCCTCCCCGCCCACCACCAATCCAGGAAAGCCCGAGCTTAAGAAAAAAATTGCTACCAATTCTGCCCACCCTAGTTTGAATCTAGTTTCAAGGTAGTCTCCCCAGGTTAGTTGCATTTTAAACCTTATCTCTAAACTGTGAAGAGGTGTGGCTTTAGGTATCATGGGGTTTCCCCTTCACTGTGTCTCCCCATGGCCCCATGACCCTCCCCAGAATGAGTATTACTGCCGCCTGGATTTCCTGTGGAAGAAGAAGCTGAGGCAGGAGAGGGAGGAGACGGAGACAATGGAGAATTTGACTCGGCTGCTCTTGGAGAATGTGCTTCCTGCACACGTGGCCCCCCAGTTTATTGGCCAGAACCGGCGCAATGAGGTGACTCCTGACTCCTGAGCCCCAGACACCAGAGGTGCTGATTTCAGATGAAAGTCTTGGACTTAGCCCAACCTCTCTAGGCGCCCCAGAGCGGATTGGGCAGCTGCCCAAGCCCCTCCATACCCCTGTCAGGTGCCTCCCATTTTCACAAGACCTTAGGCTCTGTTTTTGGTGAGCACAGAATCTCTGCATTCCAAGTTCTTAGAAAGAGTGTTCTCTCCAACTCAGGATCTCTCCACACCTTTCAGAAGCTTTGTCAAATGCTGACAAGAGTTGTGTGGAGGACGGAGTCCACCTCCTCTCTAGGCCTGCACTGTAGTGTGGTAGCCAGTAGCCATGGGTTTACTAACCCATTTGGTCATTTAAATTTAACTTAATCAAATGGGAAATTCACATGACAACATGGATGGACCTAGAAGGTATTATGTTAAGTAAAAAAATCAGGCAGAGAAAGACAAATGCCATACAATTTCACGTATATGTGGAATCTAAAGAACAAAATAAATGTCAGACAAACCAGAAACCAACTCATAGATACAGAGAACAAACTGATGGTTGCCAGATGAGAGAGGGTTTGGGGCTTGGGTGAGAAAGGTGAAGGAATTAAGACATAAATATCAGTAGTTACAAAATAGTGATGGCACTGTAAAGTACAGCATAGGGAACATAGTTAATAATGTTGTAATAACTGTGTGGTGTGAGGTGGGTGCTAGACTTATTGGGGGATTGCTTCATAAATCATATAAATGTCTACACTATGCTGTACAGCTGAAACTAATACAAAATAATATTGAATGCCAACTGTAATTGACAAATTTAAAAAAGGTGAGATGGAGAACCTAAGCCCTCACTCTTAACCCATGACCTTGCTGTGTTGCCTCAGGTGTGCTGTGTAATTTTCAGGTCTTGTAAATAAACCTGTATCTTAAACCGAAAAAAAAAAGTAGGGGGAGAATAGGAGGGAAGGAAGGAAGGAAGGGAGGGAGGGAGGAAGGGAGGGAGGGAGGGAGGGAGGGAGGAAAAGAAAAAAGAAAGAAAGAAAAAAGGAAGGAAGGAAGGAAGGAAAATTCAGTCCCTCCATCACACTGGCCACATTTCATGTGCTCAACAGCAGCATGTGGCTAGTGGCCACCATATTGGACAACACATCTATAGAACATTCTCATCATCACAGAAACTTCTATTAGATGATACTGCTCTAGATCTTCAAATAATCTTGCTATAGTCAGTCCATCAGCAGGTCACCCACATATTTGTACCCTCTTATTCGTACTACCACCACCCCCTTATCCTCTGCTATGGCAATGCTCTTGGCCTGTACTGAGAGGTGTTGAAAGAAATAATGCAGAGGTTATTTTACGGCCTTATGTCCCCACCAGCTTCTGTCTGCTCTCAAGATCAGAAGTAGCTCTGCTTCTAGTTTCTTCTCTTATAGACACTGGGAATCTTGTAAGTGATCTTGTTTCTGTTTTCACATTGGCTACTCGAAAGCTCAGACACCGAATCGAGGACTAACATGGGTTTACTAACCCATTTGGTGAACGAACCTCAGACCTGATTCCATCTTTACATCTTACCTTTATTTTCCCTTTGCCCTATTTTTCCTATTATTGCTTTATTTTATTGTGCAAATAGTAGATCTTTATAAGCTGATTTAACTCACTTAACACCTTTCAGCAATAATAAGATATAAAGATAATTTCCATTGACATGATCCCAGTTCTAGAAGTAATTCCCTTCACATTGCTATGAGGTGATCTTTACCTCAAACATGTATCCTTCCTGGACTCACAATGAGACCCAGTCTTTGACTCCTGCGTCATATCCCTAGGGTAACCTAGCCCTCCCCTGCCCCCTCGTTCCCAGTCCTTACACAGAGGTGGAGGCATGGGGACACAATGACAGAAGGAGAGAGAATATGGCCTCCAGCCTTACTCCAGCTTCTCACCTTCCCAGGACCTCTACCACCAGTCCTACGAATGTGTCTGTGTCCTCTTCGCCTCAGTCCCAGACTTCAAGGAGTTTTACTCTGAATCCAACATCAACCATGAGGGGCTAGAGTGTCTGCGGCTGCTCAATGAGATCATTGCTGATTTTGATGAGGTGACAACTCCAAGGGTCCCCCACATCCTATGTCCGGGACCCTAGAATTCCCCACCAGTCCCTCCTCCTAAATACTGTGCTCTTCTGGCCATGAGGCCCAGTCTGCACTCTTGAGCCTTCCCACTTCTCCTCTAACACCCCAGCTCTGCCTTCTTCAGCAACTCTGTTCACTACCAACTCCCCCTCCTGCCTCCATCCCTGACCCCGCACTGGTCCTTTAGTCTCCAAAGGCCTGGGGCTGGGCTTTGGGGAGAGAGGAGGGAGAGAGCAAGGGAGACTGGGGACACAGCCTCATCTCTATACAGCTGCTCTCTAAGCCCAAGTTCAGTGGGGTGGAGAAAATCAAAACCATTGGCAGCACCTACATGGCAGCTACAGGCCTAAATGCCACCTCTGGACAGGATGCACAGCAGGTACAGTGTTCCTTCTTTACCTACCAACCTTCATCTGGGCTGCCATTGGAAGGTCCATAAACGGGCCCTATTCCTGTGCCCTCATTGACCCATTCTGGTGGCTGACCCATTGCCAGGATGCTGAGCGAAGCTGCAGCCACCTTGGCACCATGGTGGAATTTGCAGTGGCCCTTGGGTCTAAGCTGGACGTTATCAACAAGCACTCATTCAACAACTTCCGCTTGCGTGTGGGTAAGGGCCTTGCCTCGCTGGGGCAGTCTGGGACCTCCTCCTCACCTTCCCAAGCTCTCCCTCCCCATGTCCTCTGTTAGCTGCTCCCAGCTCATCCCTGGACCTCCCTTCATACTCACCCCTCAAGATGGAACAGGAAGCTGCTGGGCCAAAAGCTATGAGGTGCACCCACTCCCTGTCCCCGCACTCCTCTCTGCTAAGGCCCCCAGGCCCTTCTTCCTAGTTCCTTGAGCTTTTTCTTCTTCTCTTCCTCCTCAAATCTGCCCCATCTTTACCATGTCTTGTCAGGGCTGAACCATGGACCTGTAGTGGCTGGAGTGATAGGGGCCCAGAAACCACAATACGACATCTGGGGCAACACGGTGAATGTGGCCAGCCGCATGGAGAGCACAGGAGTCCTGGGCAAGATCCAAGTGAGGAAACTGCATTGGAGGCATGGGGGAAGTGGGTAAGGTTAGGGCCATGCCCATACTCCCTCACCCTCCTCCCATCGCAGGTAACAGAGGAGACAGCCTGGGCCCTGCAGGCTTTAGGCTACACCTGCTACCGCAGAGGTGTTATCAAGGTCAAAGGCAAAGGGCAGCTGTGCACCTACTTCCTGAACACAGATTTGACACGAGCTGGACCTCCCTCAGCCACACTAGGCTGAGACCCCACTCCCTACTCTTCATCTCGAAGATCCTCAGTAAAGAGACTGGAATGTCTGGAGCAAATTGATGTGAGAAACTGCTGAGACAGCTTCTGGGACCACCTCCACGCCTCTCAGCCGGACTGCTTTTCCCCAGGTCACACAGAGTGGTGTGTGTGTGCAAGCATGAGCGTGAGTGCATGGAAGGGAATGATTCTTTACACAAGCTCAGGAAGAGAACTGCCTCAGCCTCCCTGCCTGCCTGCCAACCTGATTTCAGTATTTAATAAACCTTGGAAGTATGAAGAATTTTAGCTGCATGACTCAAAACAAGGAGTTGTCCTTTCCTGCTCTCCACCCACAAATATTGGAAGGAATCTTTGGGAAGAATGTCATTTGACCTTTATTCATTCAACAAACACTAAATAAGCTCTTATGTGCTTACTATGAAGCATGGGTGAGAGGCCTTGGAAAAAATCTGTTAGGTCCCTCCCCATTTCAGCTGTTCTAAAACTGACCCATGATGCTTTCCTGTGAGGACCTGTAGACAGTTTTGGGGTTCTTCTGTTTTGGGGCCCCTCAGATGCCCCCTTGCTTCCTTCTGTAAACTTCTGCTCAGATGCCGATATTATGTGGGTCTTGAAGCATCCCCGGTTCATTCCCCTGCTCATATTTTGGAGACCATGAGGGATATCTTGACACCCTAGCTTTGTTGCAAATATTTTGCAACAAAACAAAAGCATGGCTTTTTGGTTTTTCTCCTAGTTGTTCTTTCTTTTCTTATGGGAAAGATTCAAAAAGTATGCCACTGCCACTGCTGCTCCCATCTTCCTAAAATGCTGTCAGAACAGAGGCCCTTAAGACCACAGCCATCCCTAGGAAAGAATGACTCATCCCTCTGCACTTTGGGGAATCTTCATTTCCTAAGCGTGATCACAGTCACGGAGTACCCTCAGCCCCACCCTGTGCCAGAGTGTGTTTGCTGGGCCTGGCTAAACGCTGATGTCAATTCTAGGGGACAAGATCTGCTGACTCGGTTCTCAAGTGAGGCCTCTTTGGGAGATGGGGGGGCCTTCCCCTTAAGGGAAGAAAGCCAGTCCCTTAGAAACATACCACTGAGAGGATGAAGGTCAAGGGCAGGAAGCTGGAGCCATGGTAACAATGATAACTATCACTGGCTTCAGGGTAGAGGTCCCAGAGCAGTGCTACGTTTTCTCAGAAAGTCAGATGAGTCACAGAGTCTGGAGTGAGGAGCCCACATGGGTGGTATTCCTCAGTGGGCTCCTTCAGGAATCTGCAAACCTGTGTGCTAAGTATGATTTGCAGGCCACCTGTCTCAGAACACAGGAGAGGGAGTTGATTTCTATGTCTGCCTTTGTGTCCCTTCAAAAATTGAAAATCATGGGAAACTAAAGGATGTGCCTCTCAACTATGGAGACAGACCCCCATTAAGACACACCCAGGAGCATCTCAATCCCCCATAATGCACACGCCACACACACAGGGTTAACCCAGTTTCAGACTTCAGTTTTAATTGCAAAGCTGCCCAGGGGAGCCAGGATCTCACTCTGCCCTTACTCGTCTCTCCCCTCCCTCTTCTTCCTCTCCACCTCCACACAATATGCAGAATTGGGTCAGGCCAGCGTGGGGGCATTCTGCCAGGAGGAAAGCAAGTGTCCTTCCACCGCCTCTCTCCAGGCCTGGTTCAGTTCACTTCACTGGAGAGGTTCAGTGGAGACAGTGAGGTTCTCAGCTGGGTTAGGCTCAGGAGAGGTGGGGGCGCCCTTCACTGTCTGGCCCAAGGTGACCCCACGTCGGGTGCTAAATGCCTCTGAGCCTGTGGCTTCCAACAGCTTGGCCATGAAACCCACACCGGCTGAACGAAGGAGACCACCTCCTGCGCACGCATACAGCAGGGGGTTCACGCTGCTGCTCAGGAAGGCCAGGGCGATGAGCACATGGCGGGCCAGCGTCAGTCGCTGCCCTACGGACCCCACGTCTGCCCGGCCGGCCAGCGCTTGACCAGCCTGAGCCAGGTTCACTAGGTGGTAGGGCAGCCAGAAAGCCGCGAAGGCCAGGATGATGAGCGCCACCAGGCGGCCGGTGCGCCGGCTGCGGCGGAAGCGCCGGGCCTTCAGCCTGCGTCCAATGTCTGAGTAGCTGGCCACCACGGCCAGGAAGGGCAGCAGGAAGCCCGTGATGGCCTCGAAGAGCAGATGGAAGACCTTGTGACTTTCGCTGGAGTATACTGGAAAGCAGACCAGGCTCCTGCCTTTCGGTACCACACTGCGGTATACGATGACGGGTGTGGCCAGCAGAAATGATACCACCCAGATGCCTGCCAGCAACCGCCAGACAAACGTCTTGGTACGCAGCTTCTGGGACACAAAGGGGAGGGCCACCGCCAGAGAGCGGTCCAGGCTCATGGCCGCAATAAGCAGAACGCTGGCATACATGCTGACTCCACAAATATAGTGGAATAGGCGGCAGCCAGCCACTCCAAAAGTCCAGGTGCCTCGGGCCAGGGAGTAGAGGAAAAAGGGGGCAGTGAGCAATACGGCCAAGTCAGCCAGGGCCAAGTTCAGCACCAGCAGGGCAGTGACAGAACGCTTTCGCATCTTTACGAGGATGCTCCACACCACAAAACTGTTGCCAGGGAGCCCCACAACCAGAGCCACTGACAGCAGGATGATAGCCAGCAGAGAGATGAACATGACGCTTTGTGAGGAAGGTGCTGCAGGAGATGTAGTGTTCGTGGCCATCACAAGGATCTGGAGGTTAAGGTGGACATGCACATGAGGGTAGGGGTTCGAGGGTTTCCTGGCACCCTGGACACAAACAGCCTGAATCCTCTTCATCTTTCTCCAAATCAGCAACATCAGATGCACCTTTGCAATGCACTGCCCTCACCACTGCCAACTGACCTGTCTTAGATCTGGCTGAGAAGAAAGACTAATTTCCTAACTGGGCCACAGGGCCCCTTCCTGTGCATAGACCCAATTGCAAAATACACGGTAACAGCAGCAATAGCATTTCCAGAGCCTTTCAGCCTCTTTTCCTCAGAAGACCCTCAAACCCAGAGCCAAACTAGGGGTGGAGGGACTTCCTTACCAATGTTGTGCCTCTCAAAAGGCTAACTCCTCTCTATTCTTTGCCAGGTCCTTAGCCCCCTCAGTCCCACTGATGTCCTCCAGTTCCCTACCCACTCTTCCCAGAGATGACCAAGTTCCACCAGGAGTAACAGGGATGGGAAGGAGTTCAAGGAAAGAAGTACAAATCCTCCCACGTCCTCTTACCACAGGTCAGGCTCTCTTCGGAAATTCCATTGGACCTTCTCTCGTGGCTGCACCCCGCCCCTCCAGCACCTCCTCTACTCCCAGGATCCTTACTCACAGGCTTTGCTGGGCACTGGTCGGAAGCTGGTACCAATCCCAGGGTCAGGGCAGAGTGGTGTAACCTATCCCCAGCTCTGTCTCAGTGCCAGGAATTTGGCTCCAGGTCTGGATGCTGTCAGCAAAGTCAGCCAGAGAGGAAGTACTACAGCACAGGGGAGGGGGAAGATACATCTTGAGGGTGGGGCTGAAACGCCTACCCTCCTCCCTTCACTAGAAGGAGGGATATTCTTTATGTTCCAAGAAGGCCAGCAGGGAGGAGGACCCTCAGGGGAGGGGCCAGATGAGAAGAGCCCTAGAAGGGGCAGTGAGAGAGAAAAGGGTGTAGGAGTGAGTAGGCTGGGGTGTGGCCTCATATGCAGGTCTAGACTGGATAACTGAACACAGTAATAAACTGTGTCATATGGGAGGAGGAGAGAGGGAAGCCAGAGAGAGGAAATGGGTTCAGAATGTGAGGGCAGAATGTTGAGTATATTTTGTGTGAACAAGTAGATTTTTAGATTAATAGTAAATGTAGGTTAGATCTGTGGTTAGGTTCGAAGTTTGGGTTATGAAATGACTTAAAGAGATCAGCAAGTCATCTTTGGCTCAGGTTCAAGAATGAATGGAGTTGAGGGGAGAAGTCCATCTTCCAGCAACCCAGGCCCTCCCCTCACTTAAAAGGGTTGGTTCCATTCTAGGTTAATCAATTTAAGTCCAAAGGGTCTCCTTACTATCACACGGAATGTCGATTTCTTCCCCTTCCCCAACCATTTGCCTTGTGCTTGTCCGCGTGGCTACCCTGACACATGAGTTCAGATTTAAGATCTGGGCACTGGACAGGAGGTCAGCACCACCCTTTTCCTGCCTTCCCACAGCCTACTCTCCAGTCCCACTTTCAACACACACGGGAAATAGATGCTGAGCATGGGGAACAGGAATGAGGGGGTGGGAGCAGTGATGCTTCATGCCTGCCCTGCCAAAAGGGGAAACCAGGGCTGTGGAAAAGGAAACAGCCCCCCAAAAGGATCTCTCTCCCCTTTCCTCCTTTTCTTGAACTCTCCTGCAGGAGCTAAGAGCTGGAAAGTCTTTCCTTCAGTCTGACCTCCTTGCTTCCTGCTTCCCTTCCAACTCTCCCACTCTCCAGAAATTTGCAGAGTGTAATGGTGCCTCCCACTCTCTCTGCTTTGAGAAAAGTCAAAGCGGAGTTCACCCAGTAGCTGTCAGGTAGAGGATATGAGGAAAAGAAAGGGTTGAAGCCACAGCAAGCAGGCCGGGTTGAGAAAGGGCTTTCTGACCACAGACAGTGTGTGAGACAGGGAATATGTAACAGAGGAAGTTGGCAATCCGCTCCCCCAGTGCATGAAGGCAGGGAGAAGCCTCTGCAGCCGATGTATCAGTGTCAAGGCCTCTGACTCAGAGCTCTGGGGTCAATCAGAGGCCCCTTCCTTCTGATACAAACTGAACTGTCTTTCTTCCTCTCCTGAGCTGCTTCCCCCGTACACTTCTGTCGGTGGCCTTTCTTCCTCCAACCCGGGCTAGACACTCTGCGCATACCTGCCCTCAAGTCCAAAGCTCCACCCCCAGCCTGTTTTGGTGGCCCTGGTGTGACCCTGACCCTGAGGACTGGGTTTCCTTTGCTCTCTTGGCCTCTGCCTAGGGGGTGTGAACAGCCACTAAAGCAGGACCTGGGGTAATGGTCAGATCGCCCAGAACTCAGATAGCCAACATCTAGGTTTGCCAGAGACTGAGGGGACTGGAATAAGAGACTTCCACTGCTAAAACTGGGAGGGTCCTGGGCCAACCAGGTTGAGTTGGTCCCCCTAGTGGCCACATGTGTATACACAGGAATATCCCCCAAAAGGAATCCCATCTTGCCTCTTCAAACTCAAAACTGTCAGGATCCAGAATCGTTTTGAGGCCTAGATGTAAAGAGATTCCAAAAGATGGGGGCTGGGAAGTATTGGGGAGGGCAGGTAAGGAACAACTAGCAGTCTTGGGAAGAGCCAAGACTGGGCAGAGAGAAAAAGGAGAAAGGAGAGGTGGCACCTCCCTGGAAAGTTCTTTCTGTCCTCCAGATATCCACACCATTCCTCATACTCCCTCACCCCCAACCGCAGACACCCTCTGGGAGAGCGAGTGCCTGCTCCTGGGCTCCCTTTTGAGCTGGGCGACCTCTGAGGGGAGTGTTGGACTCGGAGAGGAAGATGAGTTTCAGACCCCCAGGGACCCTCCCTCACTGGGCCAAACACATTACAGACAGACAGAAAACTTCCCTTTCAAACTCCATAGACCAACTTCACCTTCCAGAGCCAGCTTCCTCCCACCTGGCTCTTCCAGACCCCGGAGGACGGATCCCATCCCCGCCCCACATGCAAGCGCACACACCTTTCCTTCCTTTCTCCCTTTATTTACAGAGTGCTTGGATGGGCTGACCTGAGGGAACTAGGCCACCTGGGCAGGAAAGGACAGGTCAAGATGCCACGGAAGGCTCGCCCTGCCCAGACTTGGCCCGCTCCAGCAGGGAAACCAGGTGGTGCCCCTGAAGTTCAGGCACGCTGAACCAACCACCGGGCCGAGCGCGCTTCAGCCATGGTGTCATGGCTGCATGGCGTCTTTCACAATATGTACTGGCAACAAGCTAGCAGCGCCAGCACATGGGCACATGCCAACCTGCAAGTGCCCAGCATTCATTAACACGAACCCTCACCCTACACAATCCCTCAGTTTGAAGGAAACTGGGCCTGCCCCAGGCACATAATAGCTCTGCCTTTGCAGATCCAAACTAGTCAGAGGATTCCCAAATGCTCAGGAGTGGTTTTCTTGAGTTCTGAGGGGTGATGGAAGGGGGTAAGGAAGAACAGGATTTGGGGTCAAGGATCCCCCTCCTGACTCTCCTTTGCTGCCCCGCCCCCTGGGTCTCCATTGCCCCGAACCTGCCCCACCACTTTGAGTCTAGAGGTAGTTCGGAGCTCCAAGGTCCCCTCCCTAGAGCGACCGCCTCCTCGGGCCTCTCCGGAGCCCTCAAAGAGCCGCGTGAGAAAGCTGGGACCTGCGCGGGGCAGCAGATCCCCTGCAGTGAACAGGTAGAGCACCGGGTTGATGCTGGAGCTGAAGAAGGCCAAAGCCGTAGTTCCAGCTCGTGCTGCCTGGCCTGCGCCGCCCAACTTCGCCAGGGCCCCTTCGGGTGGAGCCAGAGCAGCCACCGCCTGCACAACGTTGACCACATGGTAGGGGGCCCAGAGCAAACCGAAGGCGAGCACGATGGCGCTCACCAGCCGGCCCACCCGCGTGCCCTGCCGCCCGGAGCCCCAACGGGCGCCCCGCAGTCGCGCCAGTGTCACGCTGTAGCAGCCGAGCACCATCCCGAAGGGCAGTACGAAAGCGGTCAGAGTCTCCAGGCTCAGGTGGATGGCGGTGTGGGCCCGCGACGGGTGGCACAGCTGGCACAGGCTGTCCCCCCAGAGGTGACGGTAGACGGCGGCTGGGACTGCGAGCAACAGAGCGGTCAGCCAGACGGCAAGCAGCAGGTGGCGGGCCAAGGCCGGGCTACGCAGCCGAGGCGCCAGGAAAGGGCGGGTGACAGCGAGGCAGCGCTGCAGGCTCAGCAGGCTGGTGAGCAAGACGCTGGCGTACATGCTGAGCGCACACACGTAGTACACGGCCTTGCAGCCCGCCTGGCCCAGCGGCCACGCCTGCCTCACCAGGAAGGCCACAAAAACGGGTGTGAGCAGCAGTACCGCGCCATCGGCCAGCGCCAGGTGCAGCACGAGAGTGGCAGCCAGCGGTCGCCCCCGAGCAGGCCGCCAGCCCATTAAGCTCCACACCACAAAACCATTGCCGGGTAGCCCCAGCAGCGCTGCCAGCAGCAGGAAGGCGGTGCCTGTGGACCGTGAGGCTGTGGAGCTCAGCAGCGTCTCGTTCCCAGGGGGGCGGTAGCAGTCAGTCATCCTTCTGCACCTACGGGGGGCGCTGGAAAGAGCCACAGAGCGCATTCAGGAGGTGGGTAAAAGCCTACGGTATCCCTGATGCCAGGTGAGAGGGGAACTGTACCTTCTCCCACTTCTCTGCAGCCTGACTCCCTTCTGTCTGGAAGCCTTGACTTCCTCAGGGACCCCAGCCCCAACTCAAAACACTTCTTCTTCTTAGAACCCAATTGCCCTACTCTCAGTCAGCTGCCTACCCAGTCCTCACTCTCAGGCTGTCAGCACCTCCACCTGCACTCCTCTACCCTTCTTTGTCTAGCCCCATTCTTTACACCTCAGGGCAAAAGTGAGCAGTGGGAAGTAAGGGCACTTGGGCAGATCCACTTACCCAGCTGGAAGCTAGCAGCGTGAGGGCCTACAAAGGGCCTGGGGAGGCTGAAAGGCAAAGCAGCAATGGGCTAGGTGCCTGCTCCTGTCCTGTGCCTGTTAAGTTTGCAGAGTGAGGCGAGAATGGGGAGGGACAAGGTGGGGCCTTTCTTGGGGCACCTCCCTCACCCTACTCTTTCCTATCACCAACACGTCCAGGCATGTGAGGTACTGCCTCCCAGGCAACAGGAAAAGCTGAAGGGGTGCAGATGGGGTTCCCTAGTCATGAAAGTGAATGAGTAGAGACACTGCTGAATCCTGACACCCAGCTCTGGCTCCAACCCTCCCAACCCAGTCATCCCACCCTCAGGTCTCTCACTGGGTTGTCAATGACAGCTCTCAGTGTAAAGTGTGGTGCTAAGATCCGCGGGGCAATTGGGGAATGCATGGAGGTGTAAGGGGCGAGTAACCTGCCTGAGAGTTTACAGCACACAACCCTGAAGATACCACATTACTAGGCTGCACCAGGATACAAGACAAGAAACAAAGGAAGGCATGCTGAAAAGAAGCCTTCTCTGGGTAGAGAGGTCAGGCAAAGATGAGAAATGAAGAAATTTGAGAGGATTTAGTAAACTGATAAAGTTGAAGGGAGAGGAAAGACCTGTATCAGTCAACAGCCAGAACTGGGGGTTCCTTGGGACCAGGACACTAACATTATCTCTGTTTGGGTTCCCTCCAAAGCAGAGTGTGAGTTAAGGGTATGGGTACAGGTAACCCCACATTTGGGAGATCAGCTTGGGAAGCAGGAGTGCGAGCAGGAGAACAGAGGGAAGAGGAAAGCCAGTGAGAGTGTTACGGAGCTCCTTCCATAGGCATCAGGGGCATCTAAGAATGCAGAGGATGCCTTCCAGAAAGAGGCAGCATTGACACTGTTACACACACCTATAGCCTGCCCTCGTCAAGGCACTGACTGGACTGCTGAAGCCTCAGACAAGACTTCCAGGCAGGAAAGCAGAGGGACTTGCACTCATATGAGGAGTTCATTGCTGGTGAGAGTCTGAGCTTCCACACAACTGCTCATCACAACTGCAGCTGAGATCAGAGATGGGACATCAAAAGCTAAAGTCCTGATCTCATCAAAGGACCCCTTCTCCTTTCACGATCTTCATGCCCATTGAGTGGTCAAAGGGGAAAGGAGAGAGAGAAAGCGACTAATCCAGTGTGGCTGAAGCAAGCAGTTCTGCAGAATTGAACCAAAGAAATATAGAGCCAACTGCTACCTCTAGACCAGGAAAGAGCAGGAAAGCAGGAGGGCCAGAGTCCCAGACAGGAGCCTGGTGGTCAACAGATGAGGGCCCATCCTTTTCTCACACCCCGCCCAGATTCACTGCCTCACCTCCCCTTTCTCTAAGCCCTGCCCTTGATCCCAAGCTCAACCCAGCCACCCTTTTCCTAAAGCTGCAGTTTACAGGTGTTTCAGTAGGTGGCAGCATGTACAGCACAAATCACATAATGCAGCTTCTATACCTAGAAACTAGCTCCATACAAAGAAAAACACCAGAGGTCACATTCCATCCTCTCACATAGTTCCCATTTACCCTCACACCACCTGCTGCTACCGGAGACAGACCCACAGAAAGTTTCTTTGGCTTTTGCCTGCCAACTCTGGGCTTTAATCTTTCCCACAGGACCCCATCTAGGCCCCTCCTCTCCTCCCTCCCCTTGGACTTTGCCCTCCTTACAGGCCAGGCAGGGGGCCAGAGTCCAGGCTTGACTCATCCCCCACCTCACTGGGGCTGAGGTCCCAGCTCCGAAACAGAAATCATCACCACTTCAGCCCAGCACAGCGGAGAACGACCTAGCCCAGAACTCGCCTCTTTCCCTCCACCATGGAGTACCTCTCTGCCCTGAATCCCAGCGGCCTACTCAGGTGACTACTCCTCTTCCTCTCCACTCTCCGACTTTAGGGGCAGGAGCAGGCCAGCAAAACTTCATTCAGCCCCTAGGAAACCCATGAACCTCATGAACCCCTTCCCCTCCCACTCCAACTTTCCACGGTGGGCTTGTCCAGCTTCCAAACCACCACCATCCACCTCCACTCCGGGGTCTCTTCCTCTCTCCCTGGGCTACTCTAATCCAAAAACCTAACCCCTCCTCCCCTAACTCTCCAGCCACCCCACCCCCATCATCCATCATCCCCATTCCACTCAGCAAACTCCTCACTCCTTCTTGACCTTTTCTCCGAACTACCAGGTCAGTATCCAATATGAGCTCTGAGTTTGGTCGTAGAGTCTGGACCTCAGCTTCACCACCCCCGAGACCTTTCCGTGTCTGTGACCACAAGCGGACCACCCGGAAAGGTCTAACAGCTGCCACCCGAGAGGAGCTGCTAGACAAGGTGAGTGAGCCAGGCCCCTGGGTTCCTACCCCAGAGGCAGCCAAGGGGGTCAAGAAGAGTGAGAAGCTGGGATGAGCTGCAGAAAGGGCTGAGGTTTCACAGTGCCCTTCCCTCTGGTACCTAAAGGGGGGTGGGGGGGAGCAACAATCCCTGCTGCATTTGGGTCAATCTATTTTTTCCCCAAGGAGTGGGCTTTTCTTTGAGGATAGGGGAAGGAGTAGATAGAGGGTGGAGAGACAGACTTAGTCAGTATGGCATGGTGACTTGTGTAACAATTTAAGTTCAAGTCCTGATACTGCCACTTCCTAGTGTCAAACCTAGTGTCAAAACATCCATTTCTTCAACTATAAAAAGGGAATAATATACCTCCTTGGGTGGTTGGAAGAAGTAAAAGAGGATAGTGTATGTAAACAGCTGCATAGATACCTGGCACTAGTGAAGACTCAAAAGACTGTCGTCATTACTGAAAACTGCTGTGGGGGACTCTGGGGGGCGGGGGCGGCGAGAGCACGGTGGGGCTGAGAGACGAGATTCCATCTCGTCAGGCCCGTCAGCATGATGTCCTGCACCCCAGCCTGTGCCTGTTCCCAAAGGATGGACCTCAGCACAACCTAGCTAGCTTTTCTTTTTCTTTTTTAGTCCTAACCTGAGGGTGTTTATTGATTTTAGAGAGGAGGGGGAGATAAGTATCAATGCGAGAAACATTCGTTGTTGCCTCCCAAACACACCCCCAGGGATTGAACCTACAACCCAGGTGTGTGCCCTGGCCAGGGATCAAACCCACAACCTTTTGGTGTACGGGATGATGCTCCAACCACCTGAGCCACATGGCCAGGGCCCTTGCCAGCTTTTCAATCCCAAACCAGGAGTGGCCTGAAGGAGAGTGGGGGAGGTAACAATGACATGATAGGAGCAAACTGGAGCAAACTGGAAAAAAAGGTTGGTTCCTGGTGAGGCCCCCCACAAAAGAACACTGAGATCCAGAGACACCTGAACCGATGGCAAAGCACCAGGAAGCAGAGTTGGGATATCAGTATCGGGCCGCCCAATAGATGCTGGGCAGCTGGAGCGGGGAGGGAAAGGGACAAGCTCTGCCATTCCCTCCTGCTTTGCAGGCACTGGAGGCCTTGCTGCTGAGTGGAGCGCTAACCCTGGTGCTGGAGGAGGATGGGACCGCCGTGGAGAGTGAAGACTTCTTCCAGTTGTTGGAGGATGACACGTGCCTGATGGTGCTGGAGTGTGGACAGAGCTGGAGTCCCAGCAGGGTGAGAGGCTCGTCCTGGGGCTGCTATCGGCCACCAACCCTTTCTGTCTCTCCCAAGCCTTTCCTCTTGCCTAACCCTGGGAGGCAGGGGTGACGAGAGAGGTAAGGATTTATCAAGGACACCTTATTGTGGACTAACAATCCAGGCAAGGGTGGGTCTGTCGCACTATGGGTGGGGATTAACAGTGGCTGTCGGTAGGTGAGGGTCCATTGCACTCATGGGGTGCCCTACAGAGTGGGGTGCTGTCATATGGCCTGGGCCGGGAGAAGCCCAAGCACAGCAAGGACATCGCCCGCATCACCTTTGACGTGTACAAGCAAAACCCTCGAGACCTCTTTGGGAGCCTGAACATCAAGGCCACATTCTACGGGCTCTACTCCATGAGTTGTGACATTCAAGGACTCGGCCCAAAGAAAGTACTCAGGTCAGAGCCCAACATGTTTTACTTCCCCACCCCTACAGCCTCAGTCCCGCAGTTCCTTCTGCACCCACCTAACCCACTAGCTCTCCCTTGTTTCGAGCCCCTGGCCCCCAGCTCTATACTCCCCATTGGCCATCTGACTGCCTCCTGTCTCTGCCCTTCAGGGAGCTCCTCCGATGGACCTCCACACTGCTGCAAGGCCTGGGCCATGCATTGCTGGGAATTGCCTCTACCCTTCGCCATGTAGTGGAAGGGGCTGGGCAGTGGCAGCAGCGAGGTCGCCTTCATCCCTACTGAGAAGGGGCTTGGAGCTTCTGCCCCTAGACTCATCCCAACAGACGGCTATAGGGACTGTGACATTAGGCCCAGGGACCTGCGGATAGTGCAGACTAGGTAACTCCACTGGTTTCCCCACTGTCCTCTGCCCCGTCAGCATAATGCCTCACACCGCTAGCCTAGCCCCATTCCTAGCCATCTTCTCAGCCTCCCACCTACCCCGAAAGGCCACAAGCTTGTCCCAGGCATCTTCATGCCACCCTGACTGCTGCAGCCTCTAGATGTTCACACAGCTCCCCTCCCTGTGCTCCCAGTGCGGTGAAGACAGTCAGCCGTCTTGGACTGTACTCTGAGATCTCTATTTCCTTATACCCTTCCCAAGAATAACAAAGGCATTACCAATAAAAATATAAAAATGTTTACTGGTAAGACTTTTGACTTCGATGACACCAATTTAAGTTAGTAAGGGGACAGGACAGACACTCCCCTTCTCCCTCCCCCGTCTACACCCATTCCCAGATCCCGAGGCCTCAGTCTTCAAGAATTGAGCTCAAAATCCGCCTCCGCTTGGCAACTGCTCCCTGCTGCTGTTCCCAGGCCTCTCGGCGCTTCAGGAAAGTAGTCAGGGCCACGTTTCGTGCCACATGGTGGCCAAAGGGGTCTTTTATCAGCTCCTGATCCCGCTCCCCTGCAAAGGGAACCATTCATGTTCAGTATCAGAATGTACTGAACCCACGCTCAAAGAGACTCCACTTGGAGTGAAGGTCTCTCCATTTCCCTGGACCCTGGGCCTCCCTTCAGATGGAGTTAACCCCTCACTCTCCAAAGAACAAGCTGAGAGGAGGGGTGGGAGTATGGGGCTGCACAATCAGCAGAGGGGCAGGGGAGATCAGACTACTAAGCACCATGACCAAGACCACCCTTTGGAACCAAAGTCTCTGCTGAATTTAAATGCCTCTTCCAGCCACCCAGCTACCTGGAGTAAGGAAAGAGAAAGTCTGAAAAGGTCAGAGACATGCTGGTACTCACCTAGCTCAGCAGCAATTTCCTTCCGGGCCCCCAAGGTTGCTCCATCCCAGATGGCATCTAGCACACGGCTGCCATGGCGACTGCAAGCCAAAGCCACGTACTGTCCCTGTGTTGAGACAAGCAAGGCAGGTCCCTCTAGGGCAGTCCGTGAAAATGTGTTGGGGAGGGCAGGAGGGAGTGAAGCTTCAGAAGTGCAGAGGCTGAGTCGAAAGAGTCTAGGAAAGGCATATCCTCCCTGTCTCTGAAGAATAGTCCTCTAAAAAGGAAAATGGGAGAGGAATCAAAGCAGAAGCTGGAAGTCTAACCTTCAGCGTCTTGAGCACACGGCGGCGCTGCTTGCGCGTCACAGAAGGGCTGGTCAGGACGGCATCCAGCACATGGGAACCAGCAGGGCTTTGGGCCAGAGTCAGAAGCTGTGGTCCCGTCAAGGCGGCCAGACTTTGAAGTACAAGGCCAGGAGTGGAGAAGTGCAACAGATGCTGAAGCAGTAGAGATCCAAGCACTGTCACTTCCCCCAGGGCCCTGGCTGTGGCCATGTCAACCTAGGACAGAGACAGGAAATCAGGAGGCAGCCACCAAAGTACCTCTTGGAGGAAGCCAGAGGTCTGCCACCCTCACCTCAGTGGTGACAGGCTTCCGAAGCCTCCCTGGGCCTGACCCCCAGTTAGTCACTGGCTTGGGCTCTGCCCCACCTTACCTCGTGCTCCGCAGGCACTGACCCCTCCTCCTCCGCCAGTCCGTAGTACACCTCGTACGCCATCAAAGTGGCAAAGAGGGGCGCACAGGCCACCTGCCGAGAAGAGGGCTCTGCGCAGTGGAATGCCTAGATGAGAAGACAAAATGTAATGAGTCTGAGAACTGACTTTAACCCTGACTTTCTAGACAAGGAAAAAGATTCAGGTGTAGTGAGAATGCCTGTGCCCACAAAAATGTAAGCTGCATGAGAACACGGTCTCATCTGCCCCAATGTACCCCCATAATGTACATATGTACCAGGGGTCAATGATTATTTAGTCCTTAAATAAACTTCTCTCTTTGTTCTGGGAAACAATTTTCATTCTAGGGCTATGGGATGGCTTTGGCCTCATTCTCCCATGTTACCTGTGAACTCCTTGGGCATTAAATCTCTTGGGTCCAGAGATACAATGTCTAAAGATTCGATAAGTCCTAAGGGTAGAATTTGAAGGGATGGCATAAATGAGTTGCAGGAACACCCACTCACCTCTAACAACAGCTGCAGGACCTGGGCTTGGTGGGTCCCAACTCGACGGCAGGCTCCCACCAGGGCAATGACTACCCCTGTGTGACCCTGTGCCAATACTGCTTCCAGGGCGGGGCTCAGCTCCTCAAACACAGGGGACAGCTAAGGGGAGACATGAAATAAAGAATCCTTGGCATTATGCTAATTGTGGGCTAAGTTATTCAGAGAAGTCTTTCTGCCAAAAACAACTAAAAATGCTAGATAAAACATAAAAGCATTGCCAATATCAGGATTTTGGTTTGGCTGGATAAGAAAGGTCCAGGACAAGGGGGCTGTCTTAGAGGAGCTGCCTCACATGGGGAGGGGACTTTAAATGACCACACTTTCAGGGTAAAGGAGAACTAGATTCAAACCTGTCCTTCCACCCTAACTCCCAACCCACAACACCCCAGGGAAGCATGCCCTGGCACTAAACAGCCAAGGGAAAGAGAAGCTATGGCAACAGCTCCAGTGCTCATTCGGATTTATAGCCAAGTACCCAGTCTGGGTGGACCGTGGAACCTCAAGCTGCTACCTGGGATTAAGCTGGTCTCCTGCTGCATTGGCATTTGAGTAAAGCCAAAGCAAATCCTTTCTGGGAAGAAGGCACCTTCACCATTAGCTCTGGGAAACCCCCAGGAATAACTTTTCAAGGGGAATAGCCAGCACACAGTCAGAGATACAGAGAGAGACACACCATAAAATAAGGCCCAATGAACAAGAACAAATAAAAACAACAGCATACAGAAGGAGACCCAGGCAAGTTCCGAGCTTACCAGCTCAGGGGTAGTGATCGCATCTAGTAAACGCTGTAAAGGGAAGTTGGCAATAGGATGTGCAGCCAGGGTCTGCAGCCGCCCTTGGAAGTGATCTTCAAAAAGGCTCTGGAGCCTTGGGGGCTCCAACACCAGCAGCACCTGCTCCAGGAGTCTGGAGCTCGTCTGATCCCGCAGGAATAGCAGTAGGGGGCTGAAAAGCGAGAAGAAGGTAGTCTTAACTCCACTCCATCCAAAAGACCGACATCACCTCATTCACTTCACATAGCCCCACCAGCCTTGGTTAATCCTCAGGCCCTGACCGTACCTGCCATCTGCTGAAGAACTGCGGTTACTCAGATAGCCAATCACAGCATCACACAGGTGAGCACAAAACTGGGGCAGTTTGTGGTGTAAGATCTGCAAGGCCACTTGAAAGCAGAAGCTGGAGATCTTGTCAGTGACAAACACTGTGGGGCAAGAGCACAAATAATAAAAGCAACTGTCCCAAAATCCAGACAACTTGTACAACATCGAACAACAAGGTACAAGGGACCAAGGACAAAGGGTCTATACAGAGTCTTTGCAACACCAATCCAGGTCAGACTGGAAAGGAAGACTGATCTCAGTAAGGGCCTTGTTTGAAGATAATCACCTCCAGAAAGGGAGATCCTGGGCCCTCCTCCTATTTCTCTCCTTACCAGCGATGTCTTTCAGAAAGCAGGAGCTCAGGTCCTGAAGACAATTCAAGAAGGATTCGGGAACCTCGAAAGCAGCTGGTTTATATTCCCGGGTTGGGGCCCTTCGTGCTTCTGAAGGAAGATCAAGAATGTGTGCGGCGATGAGAGCACAAACCACCATCCAGGAGGGAGAAGAATTCCAAAGATTTTCAACCTTTTTCATCTCATAGAACACAAACTGATTACTAAAATTCTGTGGCACACCAAAAATATATTTTTTGCCAATCTGACAAAAAAAATAAGCATTAACTTTGATTCATTCACACTGGACAGTTATTGCTATATTGGCTGTTAGCATTTTTTAATGCTAAATTTGACAGTCTAAGGGAACAGAGTTCAGTGCCCCTGACTAAATAGTCAGGTACTGCATGGTTTAAAAATTCTTGCAGTGCACCAGTGTGTCACAGCACACCAGCTGAAAATCACCATAGATGAACCAGGATTCAGCTTAGAGAGGCAGGACACAGCTGAACGCATCTTCTTATCTAGATGACTGAATTGAGACTACATTTGTTTTAATTTTTCTAAGAAACTTCCCCAGCTCCCCCATGGTCCATGAGGATAGTCCAAACTCCTCAGCCAGGAAATGTAGACGTTCAAAAATCAAGCCTTATCTAAATTCTCTAACCTTTATTCCCACAGTTTTTTTTAAAATGTATGTCACTGCCTATGAGTGTGTGATGAAATCAATTTAGTGGGTCTCGACCAGCACCTTTTTAATATAACAATTTAAAAAAGGAAAGAAAATGTCAGAGTGGCTTGTATGTACTAAGGGTATTATTTCCCAATCTTTTGCTTCAATCCGGTATGTGTATAAATACAAATGTACATTGAGTCATGTTTAGCTTTCCCTAATCTTTGGCCTGCTAAGCCCTGTCCTCATTTCTCTGCTAATTCTTCAAGGACATGAAGAATTACTCTCCCGCTTACTCTCTCCTTCTGAACTTCCTAGACTCTCATTTCCTCTAGGTCCACTTCCCTCTCTCCTAATACTTACCAGGTGACTGGGAGCCACGGGGTCTGGCTCTCTCAGACTCCAGAAAAGTCCCTCCTAACACCTGCAGCAGAGTTCTGACCACGAAGCTGCCATGTGTGTCTCCACAGTAGAAAAGAAAATCATCACACACCTCAGAGGCTAGTCCCAGGACCAGCTCCTTCAGGGTGTCCAAGGGAGGATCCTTCCCATCCTCCTCCTCCACCTCCTCCTCCTCCACAGGGTTCCCCAACAATCGAGGCAGCTGCAGCAAAACACTTTCCAATACATGGACCCCGCATCGGTGACAGGCCACAAAGCGCAAGTTAGAGCGCAGAATAGCCAGTACTCGACACAGAGGTTTCAGGGGACTGAACCCCAACAGTTCCTGCAGCATCTCGCTGCCAGTCCTGTTTGTGGACAAAGCGAGGGCCTGAGCCTCCACTTCCTTCAAAACATTGTGCACCATCAGCTCTAGAAAGACAAGAAAGAAAGATTTTAAAGAGACCGAGAGGAGGATAAAGTTAAACTTATCCTTAACCAAGGGGCTGGGAGTGAGAAAAAGGATACGGTAAATGAAACTTAAGTCCCCCATGCCCTGGGAACCCACGAAAATTTCCTTGCCTGTACCGGATTTTATAGTCAAGTCCCTCTCCTGGTCCCACCCGGGAGTTCCTCCCTACCTCGTTCTTCCCCGGTCTCCGGGGCCTCTTTAAGCGCCGTCAAAGCCCGGCGGAAATACCCTAGCGCTTCGGGGCTCAGGTGAGGATGCGCGTCTACAGCCGGCTCCGAGCGTCCCTCTGGAGGCGCACTGGGTTGTCTATGACGGCCTGACGCGGGGCGCCCCGACCCCTTGGCCCCGCGCCCTCGTTTGCTGCCAGCTGGGAACCTGCTCCCGGTCTTATGCGAGGACCGAGGACCCAGTGCCATGGGTGTTTAGTTCCTTCTCAGCCCGCGAAAGCTGTCTCAGCTGCAGCCAGACAAAACTCTGCCAGCCAGGTGCCGGCCAGCTCCCGGATGAGTTTAGAAACGCCGGCGCGCCCAAGACGCAGCGTCTACGTCATAGCCGTGCGACGGCCTCTAGAGGCTCGGAGATAGGGGGCGTATATCCAGATTGCCCTTTATCCGCGTGCCAGGCTCTCGGACTCTCGCGTCCGCGACGCCTGCTAAAACCCCGCCCAAACATCGATTTGTACCCCAGTCCTGTACTCTGACTCAGCGGTAGTCCCCCGGTCTCCTCCCCGTGGCCAGAATCAAAGTTCTCGATTCGGGGCAATCTGCGAGTTTAGTGGGGCGAGGACTCCAGAGGCAGCACAAGGGACCGGTAAGGGACGCAAACTCTTCCCAGTTAAGGCTCAGGGTCCCAAGACCTTGGCTCACAACCTGGCCCAGAAGCCGAGCGTCGGAGCTCAGCCTGGCTAGGCCAGGCCAGGGCCCAGAGCTCCAGGTAGCCCTCTGCGTGGACGCTTCGTGAGGGAGTGCTGAGCCCGAATCTTTCACCCAGCCAGCCTCACTCGGAATCCTGGTACATGTCCCACCCTGGACAGCCCCACCCAGCCCCCTTTTCCACTTCTGGACATCCCAAAGTGGACTGCCTGCCTTGCCCCGAGGCCTGCACCTAGTTGTCCCCCTCTGAAACTTCTCTCCCTTCGGAGGATCCCAACTCCTACCACTGTTGGGGGGCCCCCTTCACATACACAATCTGCAGGCTTTCCTCAGAGCAAATCTTTGCTTCCGCAGGTTTTAACCCTCTGCTTGTGTGTTATTCATGGCAACCCCCATGGAGGGCCAAGTGTGCGTGGTGACTGGTGCTTCCAGGGGTATTGGGCGTGGCATCTCCTTGCAGCTCTGCCAAGCCGGTGCCACAGTTTACATCACTGGCCGACATCTGGACACACTGCAGGCTGCTGCTCAGGATGTGAGTGCTTCCCCTGGGACCAGAGGGGCAGAAACCACCTGCAGGATCCCTTCCTATTATCCACTCCTCCCAACCCCTCACACTCCTCAATAAAACGTGAATATTTTCTCAAAGTGGAATAAATGAACTCCATAAATATCTTCAGATTGGGTCCTATCTGCTACCAAGTGAGTTTTATGAAAAACCGTTGTTTGAGAGCTTTAGGGATTTTGGAATTGCAACTAAAGAGTTGTGGACCTGTGTTTTCCTCTATTTTAGACAAGACTTTTATTGAACTGTACATTCTTACTTGACTTTTCTACTGGTTTTCAGTTAAATACATACTTGAGCACACTTGATTTGCTAGGCACTGGGTGAAGCACTGGGGCTACCCAGATTAATTAGATATAACTTCTGCTCTTAAAAGCTAGAGTCCAACTAGAGGCAGAAATGGTTCATTTCAAGGTAATATGAATTTGGTAAGTGGTTAAGAGGCGAATGTGCACAGAATGCTCTGGCTTCACAGGGTTTCGATATGATATGGGAGGTTAGTTAGGGAAAGTGTTCTAGAGGAAGTGATTCTTGAACTGAGTCTTGAAAGGTAAAGCTAAGACCACTGTACAGCTAAGGGAGCTTCACGAGCAGAGAGACAATAGTGAAAGAGTGTAGATGTTGTAAGAAAGAATTCCAAAGCTTATATATAAGTACAAGGCAGGAGTGTTAGGTAACAGGCTGGAGAGGAAACAGAAAATGGGTCTTGGAAGCCCCAGGTAGGGAACTTTGGCTTTATTCTCTAAGAGGTGATGATCCCATTAGAGGACTTTAAGCAGATCTATATTTTAAAAGTTTTTTTAAATTTATATTTAGAGAGGGAGGAAGAGGGGGAAAGAAACATCAATGTGTGAGAGATACATTGATCTGTTTGATCAACTGCCCCTCGCAAACTCCCAACTGGGGAGTTGGCCTGAAACCTGGGCGTGTACCCTGACTGGGAATCGAACCCGAGACCCTTCAGTTCACAAGCTGGCACTCAATCCACTGAGCCATGTCGCCAGGGGAAGACAAATTTGCATTTTGGATAGTTCATACTATGTGGCTGGAGTATGAAAAATAATATAAGGCAGAAAGACTGGAGGCCAATTGAGCAGTTAGTAGGC
Organism: Phyllostomus hastatus; assembly: GCF_019186645.2. Taxonomy (NCBI): domain Eukaryota; kingdom Metazoa; phylum Chordata; class Mammalia; order Chiroptera; family Phyllostomidae; genus Phyllostomus; species Phyllostomus hastatus. The sequence goes on along the minus strand of NW_025333860.1, from coordinate 1,527,558 downwards.
AAGGAGATAAGAGAGTTGGACCCAGAGCACAAATTTAGATATAGGAGGCCTGTTCCAGAATAAGGTACTCTTCTTCTTCGTCTTAACTTAGAGGATGAGGCACATTTGTAGAAGCTGAGGCAGAACAGGAAGTAGAAACAGTTCGTGCCTGAGAGCTTTGATGTCTACCAGGCGGCAGCACAGGTGGAGTGAAGAGGATAAGAGGGCTGGGACTGAGTATGGGTTCCAAGTGAGCAGTGAAGGTTGGGAGCTAAGGGCATGTGAGATGAGTGGCCAAGGACAAGGAAAAATATGGATTCTCATTTCACAAGAGCAGCCTCCATGCCTTATTTGTCTCATGCCCTCCACATGCAGAGTACAACACCTTGCACATGGTAAGCCTCGGTAAATGTTTGTATATTTTAAACCTGAGATCCCAATCCACCTTGCTCTATAAAGGAAGGATCTCATCAGAGGGCAATGTTGCCAGCCATGTTCCCTCAGCCGCTGGCTTTGATTCCTGTGGTGGCCTTCTCAGCTCCCACACTGGGAACTGAGGGAAGCTGCCTTATGGCTACACTCATGAGTGACTGTGAGCTCATGTCCTCTTTCTCTCCAGGCGCAATCCCGAGGGGGCCGTTGTGTGCCTGTGGTGTGCGATTCAAGCCAGGAAAGTGATGTGCGAAGCCTGTTTGAGCAAGTGGATCGAGAACAGCACGGGCGTTTGGATGTGCTGGTCAACAACGCCTATGCTGGGGTCCAGGTACTCTGGACTTTATCCCAGCCCCACGGGCCTGACCGCCTACTCTGACCCCTGAGTCCTTATCCCCATTCATTGTCCCTTCCTCAATCCAGCCCCTCATACCATCCTGCCTTCAGACCATCTAATTTATCACTCTCTCTTTGCTTTCCAGACAATTCTGAATAACAGTAAGAAGGCATTCTGGGAAAGCCCCGCCTCCATTTGGGATGATGTCAACAACGTAGGACTCAGGTGGGTGCTCCCCTTGCCCTGCTGCAAGGGCCTGGGCTCCTCTCACTCGCTCACGCAGGCTGAGGGCTCAGATCTTTCCCCATATGCCCCCTCTTCCCTTTCATAACCCATCTCTTTGTCTCGCTTTTGTCCCATTTGTTCCACTCAACTATGGAGAAGTTCCATCCAAGTGAATCTGTACCTGAGAATGTCACCTTCGGTCTTGTTTCTGTCAGTAATTTTCATCTGACCTTGCCCTTTGCCTCTTTCCTGCCTCCCTCTCTGCCCATCCAAATGCATGACCCAGGAGGGGGCCTCCTTCCCTCAATAATGCATACCACCCATAGTCAATATTTCCAAAAATGGTTAGAAGAAATTGTGGGGTTTTTTATTTAATTTTTATCATATTTTTTCCCATTACCATTTAGTTCCCTTATACCCCCTCCCTCTATCAACATTGTATTGTTTTAAATCAAGAGAAGGACAATAACAAAGATTGAGTGCCAGCCATCTTAGCCTCCAGCACCTTACTCCGGACCCGCAGGCAAGGGCATTCCCAGGTCCAAGTTGGGGGGCAGGGGTGTCACAGGGGTGTCACAGGCGCACTTGTACATGTGGTACAGGAGTGAGATGAAACACAGCATTTAAAGTTCTCTCAGCATGAAATACACCAGTGTGTTTTTTATTTTTGGAACCGTGATACTCTCAGAAACTATACTCCCTAAATATGACCACCATCTGTGAGAGTCACTAACCTATTATCTGCAAATTTAAGATTAAAGTGTTTAAGAACACATACAGCTTCTAGTAGCAATCCCAAAGAACAGAATGGGAATCCAGTTGTGATTTCCAGAGTACAAGACAGGTTATGAGGACAGACAGCAATGGTAGCCTAGAAGCAAGAAAAGAAAATCCAAACAGCTGGGAATAGGCACCACCCACATCCTTAGCCCTGCAAAGAGAGGGGCCTTTCACACTTATCTCTCACTGGTCAGGGTTTTCAGCCTACAAGGCAAAGTCCTGGCCTTGATGAATTCTCCAAGGTTAAGGTCACTTCCTCTTGGAAGCCCATCACCACCACCTCTCACCTGCCCCACAGACCTGCACATAAACGTTTATGATGCCTTCCTCTGCATTACCTTAGGCTGGGCTTCCTTTCGAAACCATATTCCCTGTGCTTGTTTTCCTTTGGAGGTTCCTGTTTCCCATGCAAAAGAAATTTTTTTATGGTTACCACGTTTATATGTATTATTTTTTGAATTATGGAAAGATATAAAAATCAGTATGATCTCATTCTCTTATCGCCACCTATTTTTCCCTTGACTGAGATATAACTAGTGTTGATAGTTTAGTATTCTACCATTCTTCTAAATATTCAACTTAGAGTAGGTACCATAATTTATCTAATCCTTTATTTGTTGCAGTAGTGAAATTCTTGGGAAAAATGTCTTTTTTTTTTCTTTTTTTTTAAAGATTTTATTTATTTATTTTTAGAGAGGGAAGGGAGGGAGAAAGAGAGAGAGAGAGCAACATCAATGTGTGGTTGCTGGGAGCCGTGGCCTGCAACCCAGGCAGGTACCCTGACTGGGAATCAAACCTGCGACACTTTGGTTCGCAGCCCGCGCTCAATCCACTGAGCTACGCCAGCCAAGGCCAAAATGTACTTCTTAAAGATGTAATAAACATTATAAAACTGTCCTCCAAAAAGAACCCACCAATTGATAAACTTGTGACAGTACTGGAGGATACCTTTTTCACATCTTTAGCTGTGCGAAACCACCAGGCCACTCGGTCAGGCAGCCTCTGCCACTCTGGTAGGCCAGAGAGATCCGAAGGTGGTTTTGATTCATACTTTTTATTATTTGTGAAGCTGAGCTTTTTATTCATTTATTTATTGGCTCTTTATTCTTTTGTGAGCTGTTTGTGTTATAAATTTACCTTTACATCAACTTGGCTTTTTTTAATCGTCACCAAGGATATGTTATTTTATTTTTTTTAGAGAGAGAGGAAGGGGGATAGAGATAGAGAAAAAAAAACATCAGTGAGAGAGAAACATCAATTGGTTGCCTCCTGTAGGCACCCTGACTGGGGATCAAACCAAAGCCTTTTTGATGTACAGGACAACGCTCTGCCCAACTGAGCCACAGGGCCAGTGCTATTTTTACATCAATTTGTAAGCGATCTTTGTTGAATAGGTTCCTTTGATATAATGTTTACAAATATTTTTCCCAATTTATTACTCATTTTTTGCATACATGCTCTCTCCAGCTCTTGATATACATAAACATGTAGATGTGTGTATTTGTCATTTACATATACGTACATATAAAACATTTATGCACATGTTTTACTTTTAAGAAGTCAAATAGGTCAACCTTTTATATTTTCTATCTTGGTATGCCTCTAAGACAAGTGTTCCTCACCTCAAGTTCATGAATACATTGTCATGCTTTCCTTCTGTGCCTTCATTTCCTAATACTCAAATAATTTATCCTTTTGAAATGTATTTTGAAATGATAAATGAGGTGGACAGCCAATCCCACCCACCTAATAAATGGCCAGTTGTACCAAATTCATTTACTGAATGATCCCTCTTTTCCTGTTGAATTGAAATGTTCCCCTTATAATTCACTGAATTCTCATTTACACTTGGATGTAATTATTGACTATTTTGTTTCATTGACTCTCTGTGTATTGTTATACTAGTACTGCATTCTTTTAACTATTATGTCACCATACATTTTAATATGGGATGGGGAGAGCACATCTTCCCACCCACAAGATATTACTCTTCCTTTTTCAGAATTGTCCTGGCTATTCCATGTTTATTCTCACTGAGCTTTAGATTATTTTGTTAGTTCCTCCCAAAGTCTTATTGAGATATAACTGGAAGTGACTGAATCTGCATAGAACTGATGTTTTACATGTTGATTCTTCTGAATAAATTATGCCTGTACTTGTTCTTCTCTATTAGACAGAATTTTAGTTTTTCCATGTAGATCTTGTATGTTTTTCCCCTGAGCTACTTTAGGTTTGTTACTGCTATCATGAGAGAGCTCTTTTCTTCCAGTGTGTCTTCTAGAGAGTACTATTTCTCATCCTTCAGTGGTTAATTCTATCATGTTCTCTCAGAAGGTGGCCTCAAGCCCTAGATTCTCCAGGTCTACCGCACTGCTGTGCTGCCTTCTCCTGGCTGACCTTAGCCACTAGAGGGCAGAGGAAGCTGCGTAGGTTCCAGCACCCAGGCCAGCACTGAACAGGGCCCATTCCTTCCTTACCCCTCCTTCTAGAGGCCACTACTTGTGCTCAGTGTATGGGGCACGGCTGATGGTACCAGCTGGCCGGGGACTCATCGTGATCATCTCCTCCGTTGGGGGAATGCGGTACACCTTCAATGTCTCCTATGGCGTGGGCAAAGCTGCGGTGAGGACCCAGTGGCACAGGGGTTGGGGAGGTACAAAACAGTGACGGTACCCACTTACCTTGGGAGGTAAATCCCCAGTGGTCAGAGGGGTAAGGCCAGCTGGCCATCAAGCTCTCCTTTACCCTTCCATGAACAGTTCCTTCAGCTGGACTCCTCTGCTGGCCAGAGTCAGTAGTACACTGGGGAAGGTAGACAGCTGAGACAGGGCACCTGGGAAGGGCACAGGACTGGGGCATCCTCAGCAGAAGCAGGGAAAGCAGGGGAGGAAGGTGGTATGGCCACATGCCCTGGCTCTCACTCTGCCTTTTGTCCCCCTGCAGTGTGACAGGCTGGCTGCTGACTGTGCCCATGAGCTACGGCGCCACGGGGTCAGCTATGTGTCTCTGTGGCCAGGGTTGGTGCAGACAGAACTGCTGAAGGATTACATGGAGAGGAGTGACAATGCTGAGGATCCCTTGTTAAAGCAGGTTGGCGAGGGGAAGCCGAGGGTGGCACAGAATGCAGGGGAGTCAGCCTGTCCATCCTTAACATCAAGGCAGTAACAACAGCAAGGAGAGGATGCTGGGCATTTTACCATGACAATAGATTATGGGGCTGAACGCTGTGCACATGTCTTGTCCTTTCATCTTGTCAGGGAGACAGTATCTCCTTTTTATAGTGAAACTGAAACCCAGAAAGATAAAAGACTTGCTTAAGGTCATCCCATGGTCTTGACCCCTTGACACTGCACTAACCTAGAAGGTCAACATAGTTGGCTTCCCCTGATCCTTCCACTTAGGAAAGACAGTGGGTCCTGGGGCTGGGGTACAAGACTCACGTGGATGTGGGGAGGAGTGGTTCTGGCACCTTCCAAGATGCTGAGTCTTACAGGTGCAGTGTTGAGGGCCTCCTTCCGGAACAGAAGCTGAAAGCAGGGGAAAGACATGGGCAGTGCTCTGGAAAATTAACCCTTCACTTCTCTGCTCCTGTGTTTCAGCTCAAATCTAATTTCTCATCCGGGGAAACCCCAGAAATGAGTGGCAAATGTGTGGTGGCTCTGGCAACAGGTAAAGAGGTAGGGCAGCTGGTGGCAGAAAGGGCCTAAAGGGTCTGCAGGGTGGTGGCAGCCAGTTCTAGGTCTTGGCTCAGGAGGTGGTTGAGGAATAAACCTTTCTTGTCTCTGGCTTCTGGAGACCCAAAGGGTCAGGATTCCCATTTTGAGGATTGGAACTTCAAGAACTAGCTCCTTGGACATATGACCAGAACCCAGAGTCCCAGGAGCCTTCCTAGGACCAGAAACAACTTTGGGCTCCTCAGCCTGTCTCAGTGGTGCCCTGTCCCATTGGGCCCGAGCCTTGTCACCCTGCACCACTCCCATGCCATCTCAGCTGTATGTGTGCCCACAGACCCCAATATCCTGAGCCTGAGTGGAAAGGTGCTGCCGTCTTGTGACCTTGCTCGGCGCTACGGCCTTCAGGATGTGGATGGTAAGAGCTCCAGCCCAGCAACCAGCCTGGCCCTGCTTGCCTTCTGTTTCCTGCTCACTCCTCCCTCAATCCCTTCCTGTTCCTCCCTCACATCCTGCTCAGTGTTCTCAGCCCAGGTGGAGGTGTCCAAGGAGTGGTAAACGAGGGTCTAATCCTCCTTCTTTTCCTGTTCTCAGGCCGCCCCATCCAGGACTATTTGTCTCTGAGTTCGGTTCTCCACTCTGCCTCTAGCCTGGGCTGGCTGGCCTCCTACTTGCCTGGCTTCCTCCGGATGCCCAAGTGGATTATGACGCTCTACACAAGCAAGTTCTAACTCTCCTGGGCTTACGTCACTACTCTGCCAGTCTTTGCATTTGGACTGGGTGGCTGGGCCTATCTCAGTAGAACAGGGCAGCCTTTCCCATGTACCACGTGCCCCCAATACAAAGAGAGAAAGCTTCTGCTGTGTGTCTTTGGCAAGCCTTGGGGCCCTATAGGTCCTTCTTTGTGCCTTGGTTTTCCTTGCCCCTACACTTTTCTTTTTGCCTTAGTCCTGACAAATAACTCTGGGTACTAATTAGGTCTCATTTCTCCTTCAACACATTTTTTTGAGTGCTGATTCTGTATTGGGCCATGTTTTGAATACTCAAGAGAAAGACCCAAAGACATGCAAAATGTTTGGGCTCTCCAGGAGCTCCATAACTGGGACAAGGCCCCTTTCCTCTAGAGCTGTTCCTGCTGTTCCCTGCAGAACGGTCCATCTCAGGGGCACCTGCCCTGAGGCGGGAAGGCCTGTTTCTCACACCCCAGCTGGGGATCAGTGCCCCTCCACAACCAGAAGCAGGCACCCCTCGGTCTCACACTGCTTTCCTGCCCCTTCACTGCACCATCTCTTCAGGGATGCCTGCCGCCTTCCAGCTGCGCCTGATGCAGTGAGGGCGCTGTGCTCAGGGGTGATGATTTCCTGGGACTTGGAAGGAAAGTATAGCCCAAATTCAAGTGAGGGGCAAAGGAATAAGTGATGGTACTAACACACTCTCATCCTTCCTCTCAGGATGATATCACCTGAATTACTTTCTGAAGAATTAATTGAAGAGCCCTTTAGGGCTGCCTTGCCTGCTCAGGGGGCTGTCCCAGCCTGAGGCAAGGCAGCAGAGAGTGTGTTCCAAAGAGGAGCCGAGGGCCACTCTAGGAGGACCTTCCAGACAGCAGCCTAAATGGCCGCGGAGGTAATGGGAGTGCTGTTGTAAGTCAGAGGGGCAGAGACCATCTCCAGTCTTCCAAAAAGGCGGGTAAGAGCAGAACCTTCTCAAGACTGCCCACAGTGCCTTCAGCAGCTGCGATCTTCCTGTGGCTTTCTGGGGACAGCCCTGGTTACTGTTCCCTTAGCATTCTGGGGCAGCTCACTGGCTTGCGGGGGCCGGCTGAGCACAGTTCTGCCAAGTCCGCAGTAGCAACTACACGGTGGTTGCCAGAAGCTGGCCATATAGTGAGAGCACATGTACCACAGCGACCAACAAGAGCTACCAAACAGGGTTTTTATTGTTTTTTTGGTGTCTTGTTTGTTTGTTTGTTTTGTTCTGTTTTTTGGAGAGAGAGGGAGGGAGCTGGCCTTGTCAGCACATGACTGGCACTGTGCTCCTAAACCCTGCCATTTGCCCAGGTGCCCCATTTGGATCGCAGTGATAAGATTTCCTCACCGCCCTCTTATCCGCTCTCAATTCCTGTTGTCCCCCAAGGTTGGCGAGGGGCAGAGGCAGTTGCCTGTGTGCTATAATACGAGTAAGGGCCTCAGGGTCACCTGCAGCCTTCCACAGCCACCACTAAAAGCCATCAATAGAAGAAATCCTTGTTGCCACAAGGTATTATGGGAAGACCATGTGCTTCAAAGTCATCCAAATCTGCATATAAGTCCTGATCCCACCATTTCGGGAACTACATGAAATAACATAAAGCACCAAGAAATACATAACTATTGAAATAGCCACATCCTTCTCTCAAACATTTAAGAGCATCCTCTGCACCAGGCACCATTCTTGGTCTTGGGAGAACAGAGAATATGACAGACCAGGCCCCAGCCTACCAACAACGTTCGTTTCAGCCCTGGATGATCTCAGAGGTCATCTATACCTTCCACTTAGTAAAAGAAGTGAGCAAGCTGGCCCTGCAGGATCCCACAGCACATGTGGTTAAACCTGGAGTTTCTGGTATCCCGGGGTACCAGAAGGAACAGCGTTCTTTATAGTCTACCACCCTGCTTACCTCCAACAGGATTTCATTAATCTTAGCAGCATAAGCAATAGAGTACAGTGCTTTGAGATAATGAAGACAGGACAGTGAATTTTGACTGGATGTAGAAGAGACTCAAGACTGAAAGCCCAATAGTGGAGAGTCAGGATATTTGGGGAATCAGTATTCATTAAAAAACATTTATGTAATGCCTCCTCTGCACCCAACACCATGCTAGACACCGCAAAGATGAGTTAAATTTGGTGAGATGAGCCCTATAATAAAGGTCGCACAACGCCCTGTGAATACAGGAAGAAACAGCCAGCTCCATTACAGAACTGAAGGAGATGACACTGACCAGAGATGTAAAGTGTGGGGAGAGAAGGGGTTTAGTTTGTTTTTTAACTTATTTTTAGACAGAAGGAGAGAAACATCAATGTGTGGCTGCCTCCCACACACCCTCGCACTGGGGACCTGTCCCACAACCCAGGCACATGCTGTGACTGGGAATCCAACCAGCGACCCTATGGTTTTCAGGCCAGTGCTCAATCCACTGAGAAATACCAGCCAGGGCATAATTTTTTTTTTTTTTTACTAAAAAAAGGTACCAAGATATAAAAATGTGACAGAACAGAACAGCTAGAGCTTTGATGTGGCTTAAATGTAGATGTGATAAGGAATCAACTTCCAGAGAGAAAGATGAGCAAAGACAAGTGGTTGAAATGTAAGTTATAGGCAGTAGGCTTCCACTGAGGGGTCCATCTTAGATGCTGAGTGACATACTATTAAGGAAGTGCTCCCAGAGGAGGCCGGCAGGTGGGTGGGGTTGGGGGCAGACAAGCAAGCTAGCCACCCAAACAGCTCGAGCTTGAGGGCTCAGGGCAGCCCCAGCTGTGGCCTAGGGGTGAAGCAGCTCCGTGAGGCCAAGGACCCCCCTCCAAGAAGAGCTGAAGTGTCCACCAAGAAAGCACACTGAAGGGGGTGTCATGCGCAAAAATAGAAAAGGGCACCCAGGGGTATGTGGGCGGAGCACTGAGGGTCAGCTACAGGAGGAGTTAAGCAGGAGAATCGTGTGATGAGACCTGTATTCTAGGAAGCTCTCTGGGACTGAGGTGTGGGGAGGACACAGCAGAAGGAGACCAGGCAGAAGAGCCAACATACCATGCCCAGGATGTGGTGGCAGTGGAGGTGGGGGCAAAGGGGACATGGTAGGCGGCAGAGTCAACAGACTGGGGGCCTGTGGGAAGGGAGGTGGGGCAGGACTGCTGTGGTGTTACCACTGGCATGGGGAACTGTGAGACCAGCAGCAGGCATGGAGAAAGGAGGAATGCACCTGAGCTGTGAAGGACACGCCAGCTTGCCTGAGGCTAGCCCTGGTGGGTCCCTGAGGGGCTGGCTGAGATGCATGCAGCCCCTACCCTCGCCAGCTTGACTGGTCCCCAGAAGATGGTTAATCCCTCAAAAGAGCCCAGGGAGAAGAGGGTTGGTTTTGTGGGGGGGGTTTGCATTTGTAATTTAAAAATTTTTAAAGGTCACACTTTCACATGGCTCAGAACCCAAAAGTTATAGAAAGGTGTGCCATGACAAGTCCCCTCCTATCCCTTGGGATATAGACCTTTGAGTGCCTATATCCCAACTCAGAGGCAAGGCAACCAGTGCTACCAAGTTTAAAGGTAGTCCCAGAAACAGCCCAGACAAATAGCTATAAGTAAATAGCTACACATACTCAAGGAACTGATGAGACTGTGTGCAAAGTGGGACGTTTCTTCCTCCAGCTAATGGGGGGCGGGGGGGGGGGGGGATCTTCCAGCCTGAGACCTGTTCTGGCCCTGAGTCCTTCGCTTCTAAGCTAGGAGTATCCCTGGGCCCAGAAGCCACTCCCCCTCCCGGGCCCTCCTGCAGCTGCTCCCATCACCAGAAACTTCCTGACTTTGCCAGCCGAGAGAGTAAGAGAGTGACTGACAGCTTAAGGGATGGAGAACAAAGGCTGCAGAGAAGGGGCGTGAATGCCAAGGAGCCCAGCCCCTCCTCACAGAAGGGAGCCCATGGTGCAACTATGAAATGCATGTCACACTTGATGTGGGATTCTTCCTTCTAGAGCAACTGCCCAACGTTTAGAGTTGCCAACATGAAGCAGACTGGGAAGTGTCTGTCCCCATGGATGTGAGCTCTGACCAACTGGCCAACACGAACAGCAAGTTGATGGAAGCAGGGCTGGAACAAGAGGTCCAGATTCCAGCTTTCAGAACAAGTCACCAAGGAGGGGTTCCCATTGGGTCCTGAAGGCCCCTTTGGGGATGTGAGTGACAGTAGCCTGGGGACTTAGGAACAGGGAGTGAGCAGCTCTGGCCCAACCGACAAATCAAGATGAGCTGGTTGGACCCAGACCTGTCCTTTTTCCTTCCTCATCCTCGCTGCTATGCACCATGGCTCCCAAAGGCTTTGACGTGGTCTCTGAGATGTTGAGTGAGGTCCCTTCAGCTCCTTCGCCTCCCCATTCCTGGGGAGGGCCCCCACCATATCCTCAGAAGTCACTTTGCCACAACCTGTCCCCATCCAATCTGGTCCCTGGTCCTCACCCCCTAAGTTGGCCCACTACTCCACTGAGGCCCTCCTCCCTGAGCCTTCTGCCCACGCCCTCTCAGGCCTCTCATCCTGCCACTGTTCCTCCTGGCCCCCGAACCCACCTCTCCACAGGACCTTCCCCTACCCTTCCATCTCCTAGTTGGCTGGCCTTTGTTGCAGCCTCCTGCTGTGCCCTGGGCAGGGTAGGGTGGACCAGCACAGGCCAGCCTTGTAAGGCAAGGGTCCAGTTCTCAGAATGCTTTCAGTCATCATCATGGAACAATTGGACAACTACGGCAAGACCCTGGGTGGGGACGCAAAGGAGCAGGAGGAGTCAGTGTAGCCAGACTGCTCTCCAGGTCACAGGAAACTCTTGTTCTTTTCAGGTTTCACTTTCTAATCCCTGCTTTCTCTACCAAACCCTCACAACTCAGCCTCAGTTCCTGCCTCCAGGCAACTAAGAGCATCCTTGCCCATCTCTCTCTGTCACAAGCAGGCTCACTCAGAGCAAGGTCAACAGGCCACAGGGCTTTCCTGGACCTGCGTGCCAGAGGAGGAGAGGAATTGGAAGCCACCTGTGCTTAACTTTTTAATGGGGAATCTGGGAAAGAAGAGGACCCTTTCTTAAGCCCTTGAAAATGGAGGAGACCAAAGAATGTTGGAAAGGAGGCAGAGGGAGGAAGTGGGGTCAGCTTTGTGGGATTTCTTTCACTGAGTACAAACACATATGCCCCATCCCTGGCTCCCCCTTCCTTGGAGAGGTGGTTCCAGAAGAAACCAGCAAAGCTGGAACTTCACACACAGACACTGCCCCAGCATCCTCGGAGCACCCTGTGCGAAAGGAAGCCAAGGGGCCTGGGCTGCAAGCTTTGGCGTAACTGTGACACAGCTGAGCCAACCAGAGACTCGCTGTTGCAGGGCTGCAGGAATTAGTGTCTACAGAGCTTCAGCAATGACCTGAACTCTGTCTGGGTCGTACTTAATCTTTCTTCATCTGCCATGTAGTGGAAGTACTCTCCTACAGCTGAGAAAACTGAGGCAAATCCCCCGAACCTCAGCTCCAGGCCCCAGCCCTCCCCTCAGAACTCAACCCTGAGTCATGATTGGGTGCAAAAAGGACATGGGGACATAGTGTTGCTCCTGTCAGCAATTCTAGGTGTTCTTTACTGAATTTGAGGTTATATCCCATCCCCTGCCCACTCCCTCTCCACCTCACCCTGGCCGTGAGGCCTGGAGCACAGCCACCTCAGACCTCTCCTCCCCACCTCACCCCAAGCTCCCCGCCCTGGGATTTAAGAGTTCCCCGCTTCCCTAATCCCCACTCCAACCCAGGCATGCAGTGTAATCTTTCTTTCGCCTCCGTTGCTCATCATCCATTCACTCATTCATTCTTTCCCAGGACACCCCAACACCACTGCCACCAACAACAACACTATCTCAATACCCTGTTTAATTTCCTCAGGGAACTTCTGACTCTGAAATCATCTGTTGTGTACACTTGCTTCCACAAGTGGAAGCTCCGTGAGAGCAGGGGCCTCAGCAGTCTGGATCATTGCTGCAAAGTGAGTCCTACTGGTGCTCAGTGATTATTGCTTGGTGATTGGCTGAATTGTGTAAATGTTTGTTCAGCAACCACCCTGGTGCGGACACCAGACTGGGTGAGGAGAGGTGCCATCAAACAAGGCTCCTTGGATAGTTCACAGCTGGAGTGAAAGCGGGGCTGCTGCACACCATGAGTGTGAGGTACCCCATGGTACCCTACCATGGGTGAGGTAGAATGCAGACACCACAGGCCACGTGCGGGGCGGGCACAGGGACAGCCAGGGCTCCTCCCCGCCCCTTCCGCCCAAGCTCTAGCTCACTTCCCTGGGAAACTTCCCCCACCCCAGATATAGGCAGAGCTGTCATTTTACATTTGCTTATACAGTTACTTGACTCCCTCTCTGTACTATTTTTTTCTTTTTTAAAGACCTTATTTATTCATTTTCAGAGAAAGAGAGGGAGAGAAACATCGATGTATGAGGGACACATCAATCAGTTGCCTCTCCAACAACCCCAGCCACAGGCCTGGCCTGCAACCCAGGCATGTGCCCTGATGGGGAATGGGACAGTCAGTCTTTCAGCTCGCAGGCCATCACTCAATCCACTGAGCCACACCAGCTGGGGCGGCACTATTTTCATCACGCAGAAAGCTCTATTGGACAGCCTTGCTCTGAACCATAGCTCCATGAGGGCAAGGCCTATGTCTGTGTTTGGCTCACTGTCTTGGTCCCCATGGCCAGCACGGTGTTCAGTACAAAGGGCACTCAGTCCCTAGCTGTTGAATAAATGAATGGGACAGGGAAGGGTAGGGGCCAGGTCCTCCCCCAAGGGAACAGCTCCTGCTTTCTGGGACTGGCCTTTTGTCCCCTGTGCTCATCTACCAACCAGAGCACCCCTGCTTACCCCAGGCTCCCACAGTCCTACTTTGTTCTAAGGCTTTTGTTTCTTGTGTGGGCATAGAACCTCAGGGCTGCTGCCTCCTGGCACCACTCACATTGTGTATTCCCTAAACTTCAGGCGCCCCCTGGAGTTGTACAGCAGTGGTTGCCACTCTAGCCCTGCCAGGCAGCAAGCCTTTTGGCCATGTGTTCAGCCCACCAGTGTTCTCAGCAATTTTAAAGCAACACTGTCATCTTCAAAAGCCACTGTGCAAGGCCTGATTCCTGTAAAAGAGGTTCCAGTTCTGACTCAAGAAGTTTTACCAGATTTGCAGGCCCACTGCCTGGTTGCTTTTCTGGCATCTCTTCCCAGAGACGCCAACCTGAGTTAGCACCCTCCACGCCCTGGGTAGGATCGGAAGCTCTGTTGTGGGGACTTTCCTCTGGGGCCCGCCTGTCTTTCAGGCCCAGCCTTGGGTCCCTGCCCTTCCTTCCTACCAGCCAGCCTATTCCTTCCTCTTCCCCAGCCAAGAAGTATGAGCCATGTGCCATGGCTGTGGGCACATGGTGGCCCCACTGGCCAGTGAGGAGTTCCCCAGCCTGGCAGAAGGAACTTGGGAGCAGGGAAGAGAGAAAAAAATATCCAAGCACTCAGACCAAGTGCCCAAGGAGCCAGGACCCTGGGGGACAGGCCATGTAGAGGATCCTCTTGCACTTTGGGTCATTCCAGTCTCCTGGTCCACCCCAGGAATCAAAACCTTGCAGAACTCTGGGGTAGAGAGACTCTGATCTTTGAGTGTCCTCTACCACATCTCACAAAGTGGTTGACCAACACATACTTGATTACTTCCCATGATGTGAGCTACCATTCACTGAAACCCATTTCACCTTAGGACAGATTTAATTATCAGAAAGTCTTTATTCTTGAGTCTATATCTACCCAATAGTTTTTGTCTTTGCTCTCAGATATACAGAATCAATGTAGTTTCTGTTCTAACTAGCAGTCCTTCAGGAGTTTGGAGACCACTATCATCTGCCCCTTGCATCATCCCCTCTCCTGGTTCAACATCTCCACATCCTCCCTTCTGGTCATGGGCTCTCCTCACCATTCTGATTTCTCCCTTTGGACACTAAAGTTTGTTCCTGTCCCTCTTAAAATAGACCTTACCCTCCCAACAGGGTCTGCCTATCACAGACCTAGGGCCCCTGGGCCCCATCACTCCGGGTCCTAAAGCTGTCTCCATGCAGCTCAAAGTCATGTCAGTGCTTTTGGAAAGCGAAGCACAGAGTCTCATCTGACCAGCCCTGCGCCAACCAGAGTCTCCCTGTCTGTGCACACTGTTGTTGTCCCCCAGCCTACAACTCTTGCTTTTATGCAGATGACTTTGGGGAACCAAAGACCCAGACTCTACCTCTATCCCTGTTCAATACCATCTCAAATCTGGCCCTCAAATTATGTTTAGATCAGGTTCCATGACCTAGTGTTCCTCCCAAAGGTGTCTTATTTACTTTTAATGAGAATGGCACCTATGTGATCATTCAACATGTCACTGGAAAACTGCCACCACTAGAGATTTCTCTGCAGGTTGACAAAGACACATTTAATCACCTTTATTTGGAGATGAACGTCCTATTGGTTATAACTGTACCTATTCTATTATCCCACACACAGTTCACCATTTTGTTCCTAGACGTACCCTGAGCTGGGTACGAAAGCACTGAGACAATCTGCCAAATTCTCACAAGTGAAGGACCAGCACATGCTTGACTGCCTCCCATGATTGGGGAACCTGGTTCTAGCCCTGACTCTGCCACCATGCATACAAATTTCATGTCACCAAGGATCTCTAGGCCTGTGATATTGTAATTTATAGTAAGAAATATATATATATTTGGTATTTGTCCCCAGTTCCTGGCACAGAGTCCCTAAAACCTTTGTAATTTCCTAAGTGATAAGAGCATTAGGAGCATCTTTTGTCTAATGAGGAAACTCAGGGTGGGCTTCTGGGTGGTTCTGGATGCCGACTGCTTGCCAGTATTAGAAGCTTGGAATTTTTAGCTCCACCCTCCATCCTCCTGAGAGGGGAGAGGGGCTGGAAACATCGTTATAACTGACCATGCCTGTGTGGTGAAGCCTCCGTAAAAAACCAACTGTATGGGGTTCAGACAGCTTCCAGGTCGGCAAACACATCCACATCGGGAATGCGATGCACCTCAACTGTATGGGGACAGAAGCTCCTGCACCCAGGACCCTCCCAGACCTTGCCCTATGTATCTCTTCATCTGGCTGTTCATCTGTCTCCTTTATCATGCCCTTTAATAATAAACTGGCAAACATACATGTTTCCTACATTCTGTGAGCCCCTCTAGCAAATTAATCAAACTCAAGGAGGGGAATCCTTGGAACCTCCAATCTGTAGCCACTTGGTCAGAAGCACAGGTGATAACCTGGGCTTTCAACTGGCATCTGAAGTGTATGTGTGGGTGAGGGATGAGTACCCTTGTGGTACTGAGCCCTTAACCTGTGGGATCTTGCGCTATCTCCAGGTAGACAGTGTCAGAATTGAGTTAAATTGTAGGACACCCAGCTGACGTCACAGAGAATTGCTTGTTGTGGGGGAAAACCTCCACACATTTGGTGACCAGAAATGTCAGAAGTGAAGTGTATTGTGTGTGCAGTGTTCTATATGTGTAGTAAAGGAGACGCACAGGTGAAAGACTCAGCAGGGAAGAACCGGGTTTTTCATACAAAGATGGTGGAAAACTGAGCTTTTCCAACACAGAGCCACTGGGAAATGAGCAGGGGGCTAGGTGATCTGTGAAGCCCTCTCCAGCTCTGACGTCCCATTCTTGGAGGTCAGGGTTAGGGAGTCAGGAAGCTGGGGCAGAGGCGGGCCCACATTACAGAAGATAAGAAGTGGGCACTTCCACCCAGGCCTTGAGAAAGCTTCAGCTCTGCCCTTCCTGCTGTTCAGCAGATGCCCTGCTCAGCTCTTGCACTTGAAATTCTTTTACCACAACTTACGCTGACCCTCTCAGACCTTTCCAACATTTGATTTTCTTTCAAGTGCCTGGCTGCCCCCATCCAGATGTCTAACCACTCATCATGTGATAACCTGCTGATCTAGGGCTCCGAGAAGATCTGGACCATCAGGCCCAAGTTCCCCTGGCTGGCTCCCTCCCCACCAGGCCCTCCAGCACACTTACCCTAGCTTCCCAGAAGTCTGAGGCATAGCCACACTCTTCTCACCCTACTCTACACTCTCCGTCTTTGCTGTCCATCTTTGCCAAGTAGAGCAGACACCAGTGGGCAAGACTAGGCTTGAGGGAAAGTGAGTGAGAATGTATCTTCTGGAATCAGACAGCCAGGACACAAGACCAGGCTCTATTGCTTATGAGTGGCATGACCATGGACAGAGTCTTCAGTTTCTTTTCATCAGGGCTATAAAGCACTTAGTCATTATTATTTCTCATCAATATTGGCCTCAGGGTCACAGAACCTCTCTTCAAAGTCCATTTCTTCTTTTGCTCCCCTATTGAGGCTTTTATGCCCGGCACCCCTAGTCCTGCCTTCACCATGACTCTACCCACAGCTTGTTTGTGGGTTTCCTCCGGTCCCCTCCTGGATTGCTGTTCCCTGGAGCGCTGTTCCCTGCAGGGTCTAATTACTATCTGCACCTAGCCAACACCTCTGCCTTGACCTCTCAAGCCCTCTGCAGGCAAGCATTTCCCACTGCCTCAGGACACCAAACGTGTTAGAAGTAGCCTTTCTCTTCTCGAGTACCACGCCCTGCCTCCACCCATGTTCCAAGGCCTCTACAGACCCCACAAATTCTCAAGTCCCTCAGTTTTACCACCTGTAGGTCTGCCTCAAAGTCACCTTTGTCCCAGCATCTCAGTCCCAACTGCTACCAAGTCCTGCCTACTATTCCTTAAAAATAGCCATCCTCGCACCAGCCCCCTCCTCAACTCCACCCCACTTCCTAGCAAGGTGGAGGGGACTCAGATATGGATTTCAGGTCCTGCCTAAATATCCCTGAGAAGGGGGGTTTCTGACCCCCTTCTGACACTCACCTCCACTCCCTGTATTCTGGGACCTGATAACCCCCTTCCGCATACCTATAATGGAAGAGTGTAAAATAGGAGGGTCAAAGCTGTACACTTATGATCTGTGCAGTTTTAGTATACTCATATACGTGTACTTCATTGACAAGTTTTACAAGAAGATGAAAAGCACCAGGAGTTTAAGGAAAAAATTGTAAACCATCTCATATCACCAGATCTAGAACAAGCTCCTCTTGACCTCAGACTAGGTCAGGTTGGGGCCTGTCCCATAGGTCCCTGTCGTACTCTAGCTTACATGCTGCCATATCTGTCTCACCCCTGAGACCTGTCCTGTCCCATACTAGCCATGAGCACCATGTGGTTGTTTATATTTAAATAAATTCAAATTAAATTAAATTTAAAACTCATTTCCTCAATTTCACTAGTCACATTTCAAGTGCTCAACAACCACATGGAGCTAGGAGTGACCACACTGGATGGCGTAGATACTACTTCCACATCACAGAACGTTCTAGTCTAGCACAATGCTGCACTACACAGTAAGCTCCAGGAAGGCAGAGACTGAGTCTCTGTGGCCCAGCACTGTGTCCCTGGCAGGCAGTGAGCACACCCTCAGGCCCAGTTCTGATGCTCAAGACCTCTCAAGTGACTGAATTAATGCACACACTGTCACACTGCACCAGCCCCACACCAGCTCCAGTACCTGCCTCCTTCTTACACTCTCTGCCTCCAGAGCCCAACCCAGGGCTCTTGGTCTCCTTCCTCCCTCCAAATCATCTCTTGTTTGTGATTCAGGGTCCTAAAGGCATTGTAAATGTGTGTGTGTGTGTGTGTGTGTGTGTGTGTGTGTGTGTGGAGAGAAGTAGGTGTAGAGAAAGGATTGGGTTAGCAAGAGGTGGTTCCAGGCCTTAAGAAGCTCAAGTTTGACTTTTGGAGAGTTTCACATATATAGAATCACACAATACTAGGATGTCTAGCCAAGATGGAGGCATAGGTAGACACACTGGGCCTCCTCGCACAACAAAGACAGGGACAATGACAATTTAGAAACAGAATAACAACCAGAACTGACAGAAGATTGAACTGTATGGAAGTCGGACAACCAAGGAGTTAAAATAGACATGTTCATCCAGACTGGTAGGAGGGGCAGAGTCGGGCAGCCGGGCAGAGAGGGGTTGTGCAGCACAAAAAGTGTTGGGACCAAGCACGTAAGACTGCAGCTGGCAGACCCTGGGCGTGCAAGTGGTGGCTGGCAAACCCCAGCTGAGGGGTGGCAACCGGCAGACCCAGCGAGGCGACGATTGTGAAGCAAGGCACTGCACACAACCCAGGATCCCAGTGCTGGGAAATAGAGCCTCGGGGCACTGACTGAAAACACCTGTGGGGGTTGAGGTGCAGGGAGAGACTCCCATCCTCACAGGATAGGTCATTGGAAAGTCCCATGGGGTGCACAAGCCCACCCACAAGGGAATCAGCACCAGAAAGGTTGTTTGCTTGGGGGAAGCTGCGGAAGGGACTGAAATCGGCAGAGAGTGGAGCAAGCGCCATTGTTCTCTCTTGGACCCCACCCCCACATACAGCACCACAGCACCACATACAACAACCTAGCTACTGGGTTGCCCCGCCCTGGTGAACACCTAAGGCTCCGCCCCTCATACGTAACAGGTGCAACCAGATCAAAAAAAAAAAAGAGAGAGAGATAGATGGCTCAAACAGAAGAACAAATGAAAGTCCCAGAACCCATCCTTTTAAGTGACTAAGAGATAGCCAACCTATCAGATGCACAGTTCAAAGCACTGGTGATCAGGATGCTCACAGAATTGGTTGATTTTGGTCACGAATTAGTTGAGAAAATGCAGGCTACAATAAGTGAAATGAAGAAAAATACACAGGGAACCAATAGTGATGGAAAGAAAGCTGGGTCTCACATCAATGGAGTGGACCAAAAGGAAGAAAGAAACAACCAAACAGAAAAGAATGAAGAAATAAGAATTCAAAAAAATGAGGAGAGGCTTAGGAACCTCCAGGACATCTTTAAACATTCCAACATCCGAATTATAGGGGTACAAGAAGGAGAAGAGGAAGAGCAACAAGTGGAAAACTTATTCGAACAAATAATGAAGGAGAGCTTCCCCATTCTGGCAAAGGAAATAGACTCCCAGGAAGTCCAGGAAGCTCAGAGTCTCAAAGAAGTTGGACCCAAGGAGGAACACACCAAGGCACATCATAATTACATTACCCTAGATTAAAATGAAGGAGAGAATCCTAGAAGCAGCAAGAGAAGACAGTTACCTACAAAGGAGTTCCCATCAGACTGTCAGCTGATTTCTCAAAAGAGACCTTATAGGCAAGAAGGGGCTGGAAAGAAGTATTCCAAGTCATGAAAGGCAAGGACCTACATCCAAGATTACTCTATCCAGCAAAGCTTTCCTTTAGAATGGAAGGGCAGATAAAGTGCTTCTCAGACAAGGTCAAGTTAAAGGAGTTCATCATCACCAAGTCCTTATTATACGAAATGTTAAAGGGACTTATTTAAGAAAAAGAAGATAAAAAACATGTATAGTAAAAGGACAGCAACTCACAATTATTAACCACCACACCTAAAACAAATACACACTAAACAAACAACTAGAACAGGAACAGAACCACAGAAATGGAGATCACATGGAGGGTTATCAATAGGGGAGTGAGAGGAGGAGACAGGGGGAAAAGATATGGAGAATAAGTAGCATAGATGGTAGGTAGAAAATAGACAGGGGGAGGACAAGAATAGTATGGGATATGTAGAAGCTAAAGAACTTATGACACATGGACATGAACTAGATGGGGGAATGTGGGTGGGGGAGGGTGTGCAGGGTGGAGGGGGATGGAGGGGGGTAATGGGACAGCTGTAATAGCATAATCAATAAAATATTTTTAAAAAAAATTTTTTTAAAAAAGAAGCTCAAGTTTGAGCCTCTGGCAATGGCCACTCCCACCTATGCAGTGGGCAGACACCCAGGCTTAGTTACGGTTGGATTCCGGTTGTGTTTCCTCTAAGCTGCGTGCCCTTGGGCAAGCAACTTAACCTTGGTAAACCCACAGTAAGCATTGCTTTCTCATTGTAAAATATGGATAAGAATACCTACTTCACTACTATATGCAGTGAGTACATTAAAATGTCTGAGGCTCACTTGGAACTCAATTATTGCTTGTTCCCTTCTCTAAACAGAAGGCAGTAAAATTCTTTCCTCAAACATCATTCAGATCATGGTCCTCAGACACCTGCATGCTTCCCACTTATCCCACACAGGAGGCTAAATATAACTCCTAACAGCTTCTTGCCTTAAAGCAAGAGGCTTGTCATTGGTTCCACTGGTCTTATCTCCAAAGGCACCTGGTTCACCTTCTGTCTGCCAGCTAAGTCTGTTTGGTTTCTCTTTCCCACCTTCACATCGTAGTACATGCCTGAAATGCCTTTCCTGCCCTCTCTTTCCAAAAACAGGCCCTACCTCCTTGGAAGCAGATTTGTTCATGACACTCACTTCCTCCTTTAAGCCTGGTTGACTCAACTTTCCCAGTTTCAAGATTGCTAATTACTAAAACATATTTCATGACTGTTTCAGCCTACATCCACCCCTTTCCTCTTCTCTTAGTGACTATGATGTAAGATGGTACTGCACCTGTTGGCACCTGTCTTCCCAGGTATCTGGTTATACATGTGAGAGTGTGTATAGAGCAGGAAGCAAAAGCAGGTGGTGACAAAAAAAAATCAGTTGGTGAGTTGGAAGGGCTGGCCCAGACACAGGTTACTTAATCTTTCTGAGTCTCAATTTCCTTGCATATTTGTCACAAAAAAATGGGGAAATTGCTACCATTACTATTTACTGTGTCCTTACTCAGTGTAGGCATTGTTCTAAGCACTTTACCTACATAATTGTATTTAATCTTCACTCAACTCTAGCAGGTGAATATTATTAAAAAGGCCTAGAAGAGCCCAGGCCGGGTGATTCAGTTGGTTGGGGCGTCATCCCATGCACCATAAGGTTGCAGGTTCAATGCCTGGGCCAAGGAACATACCTGGGTTTCAGGTTCGATCCTAGGTCAGGGATCATACAGAAGGCAACCAATTGCTATTTCTCCCTCACATTGATGTTTCTGTCTCTCCTTTTCTCTCTCTCTCAAAAAAAATCAATAAACATATCCTCAGATGAGGATTTTTTAAAAGGTATGGAATATAAAAAATTCAAAGCCACTCTGTCTTACC
Organism: Phyllostomus hastatus; assembly: GCF_019186645.2. Classification (NCBI taxonomy): domain Eukaryota; kingdom Metazoa; phylum Chordata; class Mammalia; order Chiroptera; family Phyllostomidae; genus Phyllostomus; species Phyllostomus hastatus. Next base: position 1,506,212 of record NW_025333860.1, on the reverse strand, counting down.
CAGACGTGATTTGTAAACATACACATGCCACACAGATGTACACTTCTCAAAAATACATCACACACTCATGCACACTGTCATCGTGAACCCCATGAAGGCTCCACCAGGAAACCTCCCTGAGCTGGTCCAGCCCACAAGAACTCTCCCTTCCCTAAATGCCAACACCCTACTAGGCCCAGCCAAGCCAGCCCACCCCCTATGTGGCGTTCTGTTCATTCATTCAAATAAATACCCAATAACTCCTAAGAACCAAGGCTAAGTATTGCAGAGGCAGGATCAAAAATGTGTTCCTGTCCTCCAAGAACTCTGATCCTGATAAGAGATGCTGGCATACAAACCAAGGCTTACAGTAGGCAAAGGAAATATCAGTACTCTAATAATGACACATATGAAGGTCTTCTAAATCAGACTGAGGTATTTTGGAGAACTTCAACTTGAGTTAAATCTATAAGACGAACAGGAGTTACCAGGCAAAGGAAGGGCAGTCAAGAAGTGGAAACAGGTTAATGTTTGGAAACTACAAATAGTGCTGTCAGCAGTGATGGAGAGTTTTTAACACGGACAAACAGGACAGAAGGCCAGAGGGGCTTGGCAGAACTCAAGTGGCAAAAGGCCTGATGTGCTAACCTAATTCAAAATCTGCCCTGAAAATTTTTTCAGGAGCCATGGAAGGCTCTCAGGCAGAGAGGTGACACAATCGAACCTGCATTTTAGAAAGACTGATCCAGCTGCACAGATGAACTGATAATAGAGGGGAAAGAGTGGAAATGAGGGAACACTGAAAAGACTATCAACAATCCAGGGAAGAAATGAGCCTAAATTCTTAGTGCAGTGGGACTAGAGATGATTTTTAAGAGATATTAAGGAAAAGTGGGGAAGGAATAGTACCATTCATTACAATAGGGAAACATAAAAATCAAAGTTTAGACTGGATGGAAAGGAGTCAATGAAACCTTTTGCTTTTGGAGTTTGAGGTGTCTCTGAGACACACATGTAATATCTAATAGGCTTTTGAATGTGTGTGCACATGTATGCAGACATACATATATTTTCATTCATTATTAAAGCTTGCAAGACAGCTGGGCAGGAGATGTCATCAGCTTATGGGTAGCAATTAAAAACCATGAGTGTGGATGAAGTCACCCAAAGTGTGAGTCAGAAGATGTGGGCCCAGGAGAGCTGTTAAGGTTCTCCCAGCAACATTATGTTAAGGAAAAATGGAATGGGGAAAGGGCCCTAAAGATCAACTTTTAGAAAGGAGAAGAAAGAAGTTAAGGTGCAGGAGAAGCCAGGACAAAGTGTCAAGTTTAATAAAGTGAGTAGCGTCAAATGCTGCAGAGGTCATGGAAGAGAAAGACAGGAAACTCCATCCACTAGATCTAGCAACTAGGAGGTAGCCTGTACAACCAGAATGAGGCCAGTGAAGTGGTGAGGCGGTGTTTTTAGGCTATTAGAGAACCCCCCTCAACTGAATAGCTTGCTGTTAGGGTAGCTGAAACTAACTACAGCTCCAGCTGCTCTCACGCGCGGGCCATAGCCGCGCACGCGCACTCGTACTCACTGGAGGGCTAACAGTTTCCGGACCCCGCGCACGCGCCTTCCGAGCCCACCAACGCCGCTCGGGGCCCTCCTATGGCCTGCAGAGGGCGCTGCGCCTTGGAGAGCAGGGGCCGGGTGCCGCTCTAGCCAGCGTCCGGGCTCGGTGGCGGGAGCCTCAGCTCCGCGTCTCCCACACCGCCTCCCAGTGCAGGTGGGTCCCCCCCGCGGGGGGCGAGAGTGCTTGGATGCTGTGGGGAAAGCTGGCAGCGGTAACCTACGTGCGCGGAGTGATCCCCATCGCCTAAATGCCGGGGCTCGGGTCCGGCCCTGGCGGATCGGGGCGTGGGCAGGACAGCACGGGTGCAAATCCCAGTCCAGTGGGTGCCTCCTCCTGGAAGTGCAATGCCTGCCTGTCCAGAACTACTTTACCACCCGGGGGTCTCAAACCAAGTTCGCGAGCAGCTTCCGGGGGAACAACTGGGGGCGGGGCTTCAAGGGGGCGGGGCTTCTATGATTGACACTTCTTTCCCCAGGTTTCACAGGCTGCCATTGGACCCCACCCCTGGCTTGAACCCTGAACCGGCACCATGGTGAGAACCCTGAGTCCAGCCCCTCACCTCAGCATGCCCATGACCTTGCTCCTAGTGGCCTTGCCTTTCCATTTACCTTTGTAAACCTGAGGCTCCACAGTGGGTTCCTTGGATCTGCCCCTGCAAGGCAACCTGCTCCCTTCCAACCCACCTATCCCTGTAGCACGGGCGCCTGAAGGTGAAGACTTCGGAAGAGCAGGCAGAGGCCAAAAGGCTAGAGCGGGAACAGAAGCTGAAGCTATACAAGTCAGCCACCCAGACTGTCTTCCAGAAGGTGGGGCCCTCAGAGCTAGCCCCTTCTCCACATGGCCCCCTTAGTATATAGCACAGAGGCCAAAAGCTGGGCCTTAGAATCAGATTGCCTGGGTTCTATTGCTTACTACTGTGTGACCTTGGGCAAGTTACTGAATCTCTTTGGAACTCAAGTTTGCTCATCTGTAAAATGAGACTAATAATTGCACCTACTGCACGAGGCTGTTGTGAAAGTTCAATGAGAGAATACATGTAAACCCATGAAGCGCTTTACATACTACCTACTGTATGGAATGGGGTCTACAGAATGCTGGATAGTTCTGTTTATGTTATTTAGCCCTGAAGTGGAAGAATGGTATGATCTCTGACCCTGCTACCTATCTTCTCAGCGCCAGGCTGGTGAGCTGGATGAGTCAGTGCTGGAACTGACAAGCCAGATTCTGGGAGCCAACCCTGACTTTGCCACCCTCTGGAACTGTCGACGAGAGGTGCTCCAGCGGCTGGAGGCCCAGAAGTGTGTAGGGGTTCAGAATCCCAAGAAGATGACCCTAGCCCTACCTCTCTGCCCTGCCTGGGTCCAGGGATAGAGGAGGAAGCGGGTAGAGGCATAGGCAGAGGGCAGTCGAGGATTGTTGCAGAAAGTCAGGGGTGAGCTGAGGTTGGGTGTTGGAGAGCCCTGACCCCTGTTCCCGTCTGGGTGTAGGTCCCCTGAGGAGCTGGCCGCTCTGGTGAAGGCAGAACTGGGCTTTCTGGAGAGTTGCCTGAGGGTGAACCCCAAATCCTATGGTACCTGGCACCACCGCTGCTGGCTGCTGAGCCGCTTGCCAGAGCCCAACTGGGCTCGGGAGCTGGAGTTGTGTGCCCGCTTCCTCGAGGTTGATGAACGGAACTGTATGTGCCTGCATATTCTGTCCCCACAGCCCTCACCTGCCCCACATCCTGGTACTGGGACCTCAGGAAGGCCCAGAGTGGGGAGGGATGACCAGGACAGGCCTACCGAGCTGATGGCAGAGGGATTATGGAGCGAAACTCTGTGGGATGCATAGAGGTCCTTCTTGGGTTCTTTGAGGGAACTCCACGGGTACCACCTAGGGAGCTGCTCCTCTTGCCTTGCTTCTGAGATGTTCTGTCACCCCTCCCCCCAGTCCATTGCTGGGACTACCGACGTTTTGTGGCTGCACAGGCAGCTGTGCCCCCTGCAGAGGAGCTTGCCTTCACTGACAGCCTCATCGTTCGAAACTTCTCCAACTACTCTTCCTGGCATTACCGCTCCTGCCTCTTGCCCCAGCTGCATCCCCAGCCAGACTCTGGACCACAGGGGCGCCTCCCTGAGGATGTACTTCTCAAGGGTAAGCAGGGTTGGGTGCTGGGGAGGACTCTGCAGCACTGCCCTTCCAGCCTAGCCCTGTTTCTGAACCTGCCATTGGGTTTCTGGGCAGCTATTTCATGCATGGCTCTGGGGGTGCATAAGGTTCAGCCCCTGACAGAAGAGAGCTCATGTCCTGTAGGAAAATAAAACTGATATATGTAGCTGCTGTACAAAGCTAGCATATAGGCAAACCGAGGACTGGAGGGACACCAAGGAGAGGGTGGGGTGTTGGGGCAGCCAGGATCTTAACCACAGCGCTGTGCCTCCTGGGCCCCTGCAGAGCTGGAGCTGGTGCAGAATGCCTTCTTCACTGACCCCAATGATCAGAGTGCCTGGTTCTATCACCGCTGGCTTCTGGGACGAGGTGAGCAGTGGGGGAGGAGGCTGGGTGTTAAGGGCTTGGAATGAATAGAAGAGGATTTAAGGAGACCCAAGGCTGTGTCTCCCCGCCAGCTGACCCCCAGGATGCTCTGCACTGCCTGCACGTGAGCCGGGATGAGGCCTGTCTGACTGTCTCCTTCTCTCGGCCCGTCTTGGTGAGTCCTACAGCTTTTGCTAGAGAACATTGTGGATTGTGGGCTTCACGCTTTTGGGGCTGATGGGGTCTCTCTTGTCCCCTGTGCCAGGTGGACTCTAGGACGGTGACTTTGCTGCTCATCGTTGATGAGTCACCCCTGCCTGTGGAGTGGAGGACTCCAGACGGCAGGAACCGGCCCGGTCATGTCTGGGTATCCCAGGATTGCTGGGACACAGTGGGGGCTGGGGCAGACCTGGGTGGGATGATCAGAAAAGTGGCATGGCTGGGCATTTCCTTGACCCAGTGCTCCCAGCTTTGTGACCTGCCCGCTGCCTCCCTCAATGACCAGTTGCCCCAACATACATTTCGTGTCATTTGGACAGCAGGCGACATCCAGAAAGAGTGTGTGCTCTTAAAAGGTGATGCAACCTGCAGCAGCCCCTGCCCCCTCTTCCTCGCATGGGTGTCCCCTCCTACCACCTACTCTTTCTTTCAGGCCACCAAGAGGGCTGGTGCCGAGACTCAGCCACAGATGAGCAGCTCTTCAGGTGATGACAGGGAAGCACGCCTGCAGGAGAGGACTCTGGGCATCAGGCAACTGGGATGGGAGGCAGGGGGCTCAGGCATGTGGTCTCAGCCTGGATAGGGGGATGGCAAGTACCCCAGAGCTGTGGGCATCATCCCTCCCCTTCCCCCCTCAGGTGTGAGCTGACGATGGAGAAGTCCACGGTGCTACAGTCCGAGCTTACATCCTGTAAGGAGCTCCAGGAGCTGGAGCCTGAGAATAAATGTGAGGACCTATTCCCTGAGATCCTACTTCTCTCAGGAGGCCCCTTTCTGTGTATATTGGAGGGGGCAGGGAATAGGAAGGGTCTCAAGAATATGGGAGCAGAGGAGGGTCCTCTTCCTACCCTCTTCTCAGGGTGCCTGCTCACCATCATCCTGCTGATGCGGGCGCTGGACCCCCTCCTGTATGAGAAGGAGACACTGCAGTACTTCCAGACACTCAAGGCAAGCTGGGCCTGCAGGAACAGACAGGGGGAGGCCCCGTGGGCAGGAAGAAGGCAGCTGACACAGATTCCTTGCCGGCCTTGTCCCTGCCAGGCTGTGGATCCAATGCGGGCAGCATACCTGGATGACCTGCGCAGCAAGTTCTTGCTGGAGAACAGCGTGCTCAAGATGGAGTATGCGGAGGTTCGCGTGCTATACCTGAGTCACAAGGTACAGACTGCATGTAGCCTTCCCTGGGCCCTCATCCCGCCGGCCCACCCTTCTTCCTCATGGCCTGGCCAGCTTTTCTGTTTGCTCCCTGGTCTGTCTGGCCTCACCTGCCTTCAGTCTCAGGTGCCTTTCTGGACATTTTTTCCTCTGCTCATTGGAGCAGGCCAACACCTAAAGCCTGAATAGTTCCCAGAAGTTCCTGACAAACTTCCTAGACTCTGTTTTTCCACTGCTTTCCTCTTCTTACAACCAACCTTCCCAACACATCAGTATTACCCCGTCACTGCAGCCCACCTCTGCTCCCAGCATCCGGCCCCCGGACTCACCCGACCCCTCCTGCCAGTGTCCGTGTTTCTGCCAGGGTCCTCCTCTGTCCCCTGTACCTGCTCCCACTCCACTAGCCACCTCACCCACAGCACTCGTGTCTGTCCCATGTCCTTGACTTGTAGTATGTACTATGGTAGGTTGCAAAGTAAGCTTCCCACCTTCACCACCCTCTCCTAATTTGGGGTCCGCAAGGGCCTGTGTGGGGCACAGAGGGCAAGTGCTTGAGACATGATGGCTGAGGCCCCACCGAATCGGGTGTCTCATTCCCTCCACAGGACCTGACGGTACTCTGCCATCTGGAGCAGCTGCTCTTGGTCACTCATCTTGACCTGTCGCACAATCGTCTCCGAGCCCTGCCCCCTGCCCTGGCTGCCCTGCGCTGCCTTGAGGTAAAACGTTCACTCCTTCATCAATGTCCTGGGTGGTCCTTTTTCCCTTCCTCTACCTCAGAAGCCTGCCCACCCTACAAAGAGATGCCCGGGTCCTCCCAACCACTGCAGATGACCCCTGTCCTCCCCCTTTCGTCACCCAGCCTGACCCCAGGAGCCCTCCCATGCACTGTAAGCTGGTCACCCTGGGCGCCCCAGTTGCTTGTACCAGTCTCAGGCTGACAGCTGCCTGACTGCTTTGTCTTCCCTACCCTCCCTGCTCCTCAGGTACTTCAGGCCAGCGATAATGCCATAGAGTCCCTGGACGGTGTGACTAACCTGCCGCGGCTACAAGAGCTCTTACTGTGCAACAACCGTATCCTTCCTTCTGGTTGCCTTTTGGACTGTGGGTAGAGTGAGGTGCCACACTGGGAAAGGACAGACAACAAGCAGTGGGGGCGCCCCACTGAAGGGGGATGAGGAGGGAGCTCTGGCAGTCTAAGCTGAGGAGAGGGGCTGTGTGTGTCTGTCCTGGACTTGCACTGTGTGTTTCTGCAGGGGCCAAGCGATTTCCTCAAGCTAGAGTTCACAAATGGGCAGACTGCAGATGTGCTTGGGTATGAGGTAGTATTTTAAAAGTCAGGAAGTTTCATATTTAAAAAATTTGGAATTCTGATTTCTCTTAAAGATGGTAAGTTAAAGCAACCTTGGCCTGTATTTTCTTTCTTTCTTTTTTTTTTTTTTAACATTTTACTTATCTTTAGAGAGATGGGAAGGGAGGAAGGGAGAAAAACATCAATGTGTGAGAGACATATTGATCTGTTTGATTACTTGCTTCTCACATCCCTCAGCCCCACCCCCTCCCCCGCCCAACTTGGGACCTGGCCCGCAACCCAGGCATGTGCCCTGACTGGGAATCAGACTGACAACCTTTCGGTTCCCAGGCCTGCACTCAGGCCACTGAGCCACACCAGCCTGGGCTGGCCTGCATTTTCACTGAGCAGTCTTTGGTCACTGCTGAGTTGTGGATGCCTCTAGCCATGGCTATCCTTCTTCTTGGCCACAGTCTCCACCACTTCTAGCACCAACCCAGCCTGGCCCCTGTGCTTCCTGCCTGGCCCCTGTGGGCAGGTGTTTGCAGCCCTTGCCTAGAGCCTTACCCCCTCTAGGGAAGCATGAGAGGGGCCCACCAAGCAGGCTGCCAGGGAAAACAGCGATGGGTGCCTAGGAGCAGGCGAGATCTGGGGGGACTGGCCAGCCTTTCCTTGACTCCCCTGCCTAAGGTCTCCAGCAGCCTGCAGCACTTCAACCGGTTGCCTCCTGCCCCAAGCTAGTGCTCCTCAACCTGCGGGGCAATCCCCTGTGCCAAACAGTGGGCACCTCGGAACACCTGGCCGAGCTGCTGCCTTCAGTTAGCAGCATCCTCACCTGAGAGACCCTGCCCCCATTCTGCCCTCTAACTTATGGGACTGAATAAAGAATGGGGAAGCCTCTAAGGCTGCTAAGCGGCTGCTGCTGCTGCCATCGCTGTCATCACCATTACTACTGTCACCTTTCTGGAAAAGGAACGGAGAGAGTTAGCGTGTGTTGGCTTACCGTCTCCTTCATTTTATGCTCAGTCCTGCTATCCCCTGTCATGGAGAACCAAAGCCTCAGCATTTGGGCAGAATCAGGGTGAAGGCTAGATTCAAGTTTACCTTCTGGTTGGTCTGGAGCTGGGTCTGGATTCCAGGCTGGGATCCAGTTTGGGGTCAGGTAACTGTGGGGTCTGGGCTACAAAGCAGCTATGTCTGCAACTGGAAGGGCGTCTAAAAGTTTCTCCCATGACCCCTGCCCCTTCCAGATGCCCTCTGCCCAGGAGCCCTGGCTCTCATTCACCACAGCCAAGAAGGCTGTTTCCCAGAGGAGGAGGTCCGGGTACCCTTGCTCTACCCTCTTAGAACAACAACATCCTTCCCCATGAATAGCATTATGCAGTTGAAGAGCCCTTTAAAATACTTGATCCCACTTGCTCATCCTAAGCACTCAGGCTTGAGATGATTAGGCCCATTGTACTGATGAGGAAACTTGGTAAGACATGCCCAAGATTGCTGAGCTCAAATGCTGGAGCCAGCGCTCTCTGCACAGCTTGCTCTGGGATTCCAGACTCCTGTTCTTGCTTCTGTGTGAATGTGGAACGATTGAGCAGACCTGGCCTCACTCCCTGAATCGGGTGTCTGCTTTCATGATGACACCCATCACATGCGCCCTTGTGCACGTGGACCCTCACACATTTATGCCCACACACAGACGCGTGTCCTGACTGAAAGCTCTGAGGCACCCGAGCCTCCTGGAGGGAGGAAAAGGGAGTGGCTCAGGTTAGGCCACTGAGTCAAACCTGGCTTGGTGGAGGGAAAAAGATTGAAACAAAAGGGAGAGAGTTTGACAGGCATTTTCCTGGTTCCCTGGGAATCTTCCTGGGCCCGTGTTTGCTCACACACATCCAGATCTTCAGGGTCCAGCCCCTTTCTCTGTCCATAGTGATGTACAAACAGCCCTTCAATGAAGCCCTTTGGCTGACCTCCCTCATATCTGCCTGAGATTTTGATTTCCACTGGTGGGTTTTCTGAAAGTGCTGGAGGTTGGGGCTGACTCCCCTGCAAGGCTGAGCCTTGGAGGTGGGCTGGAAAAGGTCAGCGTGAGTGTGGAGAGCTCCCTGCCTCTGCTGCACTTGCACCTCCCTGCCCCATGCATCATCAGGCTCCGCCTCTCCTCAGCTTCCCTGTGTCTTCTCGCCAACCCTGTTTTCACTGTTTTCTGTTCGATGGCCAGTGGGATGGAGGGGAGAGGCCCCAAGAGGGGGCCCAGGCTTCCTGTAGACCTCCCAAGAAAGCCTCGGTAAAGATGGCTGGCCTCCTCTTTACCTTGCGTCTCTCCAGGGCAGCAACGGGTGTTTCCCCTGTGCCAAGGTGGAGTTGGGATGCACACAGGGCAGGTGCCTGGAGCCGGTTAGTCAGGATTCCCAGGAAGAATTCAGGGTTGGGGAACCCAGGACTCCCGCTGACCAGACACTCCTCTCAGTGAGGGGGGGCCACTCTGTAGCCTAGGGAGGGGCCTCAGTTCCAACCCAAGCTTCGGAGTAAGGCCTCAGCTTCCCCCAAACTCCCCGGGGCAGGGATTGCCCCTACTCTGACCATGTCCCCCAATCCCAAACTTGGAGGGACACAGGAAGCTGGGGGCTACTCACCTCTGCTGGGGGCTGTAGAGCAGCAGGAGGAAGAGGAGGGACACATGGGTGGGGGGTCAGAGGATCTGGTAGAGCCGGCAGGTCGTGGGCTGGCTGGTGGAGCCAGTCTGAGGGCCAGGCTGCTGATGTCAGCAGCCTGCACCTTGGGACCAAGGGACCTCCCCGGGCAGGACCAGGACCAGGACCAGGCCAGTGTCACAGTGCTGAGCCTGACTGGGCTGCACAGGAGCTTTGCAACAGGGGTTGAGACCACAGGCAGGCAGCCTGAGCTTGGCAGCAGAGGGTCAGCTGGATAGGGGTACAGGTGAAAGGGGCTCCCTGCCCCCACTGCCCTCAGGAGAAGGGACTCCTTAAGTACACAGTCTGGCAGGGGTCAGCCTAGTATGGCGGTCCCAACAAAGCCTTCCACTTCACCCCAGCTTCAGCCCTGAGAGACTCCGATCCCCACCCCCACACACACCCTCCCAAGCCCTAGCCCCAGCCACATCATCCCATGTCCACGGTTCCTCAGTTCCTCGAAAGGGAAAAGAGGTTTCGGCGGGGCCTCATTTCCCTCCCTAACCTCAGAGACAGCCCCAGGGGGCCGGGCCTCTTCCCCCAACGGGGTTGGAGCAACCAAGCTTCCCTTCCCAGCAGCAGCCCCGCCCTCCCCCCTCATAAACCACTTGCCGGCAGGCCCCACACCTTCCACTTGTGTGGCAGCCTCCAGCGCGTCCATCCTGTCCCATCAGTCCTAACCTGTTCCACCCCGACTGCGCGACCCAGAGCTGCAGTCGCCGCCGGCACCGCCGCCAGGTGAGGGGCCCCGACGGGCTCTGGGCTGCTGTGCCCCACGATGCTGTCTGGGGACTGCGCACCCTCAGATCCTGCCCCAGCAAGGTGGGGTGCGGCCCAGCTCGAGCCTGCAGGGCCAGCAAAGCTGCCCCCCTGCTGGGACTCCGCTGGGGGAGCCCGGGCTCGGGCACAGCGAGCCGCCCCTCCCGGCTGCTGTGCGTGGGGTTTGACCAGAAGTGGGGAATGCCAAGGCCCCCACGTCCCGCCTCACCCGTCTGTCTTTTGCAAGGAGTCCTGGGTGGGGGATCTCTGCTAAGAAATGGGTCCTAAAGGCGGTCAGCTGGTCGACCACTATCTAGACTGAGGAGAGGTCGGTGGTGGGGTCAGGACAGGGGATGGTCTGTGCAGCTGGGTCTTAAGACTGTGACGAGTGTCCACACATTTCCTGGGATGGTCCTTGAGCAGGTTTCTTGGTAGGGTGTCTGGTTTGGCGGATGTCTGTGTGGGGGTGAGAAGGGAAGACTCTCCCCTGCAGTGTGGGAAGTTTCTCTAGCTAAGTCTGAGAGGAGTCTTCAGGGAGTGCCTCTGGATGGGTCTGGGGTAATCTCTGGTTCAAGATAAGATCGTCTCTGTCATCTGGCTGAGCCCAGTTCAGCTCTGAATGGAGGTTTTCTGGCTGGGCTGGCTGGGCTGGCTGGGGTGTCCTGGGTAAAGGACATCTGAGAGGGTGACCGGAGCCTCCCTGCCTCTTCCACACAGACATGATGGGAAGTCCTCGTTCCGACATGGGCCGCTGGGGCGGGAGCCCCTGGCAGCCCCCCGCCACGCCGTCCCCAGAGCCCGAGCCCGAGCCAGACAGACGGTCACGCAGAGGGAGCCGCTCCTTCTGGGCCCGCTGCTGTGGCTGCTGCTCCTGCCGGAGTGGGGCAGATGATGACTGGGAGCCCCACGGAGGCCGAGGGTCCAGCTCTGGGGGCCGAAGAAGACCCGACTCCCGGGGCTCAGGTTCCCGCCGACCCGTCTCACGGGGCAGCGGTGTCAACGCAGCTGGAGACGGTGTGATCCGAGGTGAGACTGGCCTGTCCGTCTTAGCTGAGAGCCAAAAGGGGACTGAGGCTCATCCTGGCATCTCCGGGGGCCTGGGAGGCTAATGATGGAGCCATGGGCTCCCCATGGGGCTTCGCTGACCAGGAGCTATGACTTTGCAGAAGGCATGCTGGTGGTGACTGGTGTGGACCTGCTGAGTTCACGCTCGGACCAGAACCGCCGAGAGCACCACACAGACGAGTTCGAGTACGATGAGCTGATCCTGCGCCGTGGGCAGCCTTTCCACATGGTCCTCTTCCTGTCTCGGCCCTACGAGTCCTCCGATCGCATCACCCTGGAGCTGCACATCGGTCAGTGGGGACTGTGGTGGGGAGGGTGAACACTGGGGCAGGGGGCCTGGCTAGCTGGCCTCCCAGCCATGGTATTAGGGTCAGAGGGGTGTCTTTGGGCTCCTCCCTCATCTCATTCCTCGGCCTCTGCCAGATGAGGCATTTGCAAGTGTGTGTCCCTAGGGGTGTATTGCAGGGACAGTCTTGGTGTCCCCATTTTCCTAAGCTCACCCACCTCAAGCCTTCAGGGGCATCTCTTTCTATTCTTTCTCCTTGGGTGTTTGCTCTGGTGTTGCTGCCTCTGTGCATCTTTCTTTCTGGGTCTGCTCTCCTTGCGCAGGGTGTGGCTGGCTCCCTCTGCGCTCTCTGTCCAAGCCTGTCTCTGTGTTTCCTCGGTCTCCGTGACCCAGGGCAGGTGCCTCCCTTACCGCGTTGCTTGGTGGCCATAGACTGTGCAGGCTGGTGATTACCCTGCTGCCGGGGGCGGGAGACTCCTCGTACCCTTTGATTAGGACTTGACCTTGTCCACCCCACCTCTCACGTCCCAAGTACCCCACCACCTCCACCAGGGATTCCCTGGGCTCTCATAGTGGCAGCCTGAGGGAACAGGCAGGGTCGGCCTTCAAGATCCGGACTGCCCATTCACATGAGGTGGGGCACCCGGACCCAAGCAGGGCTGGGACAGTCAGGCAGGCGGAGGGTGACGGAAGCCTGCTCTCTCCTGCCCACCTCTGAGTTCAGTGTCAGGGGAACAGGTTTGGGATGTTGGACTGGGCCTCTTCCTTGACGTGTGGGCAAGCATCGGGCGGGGACGGAGCTGTTCTCAGACTGCAGGGTGATGGCCCAACTCGGGGACACACACACACGCTGGCTCATACATGCTCTGGGTGGGGCCGAGAGAAGTCTAAGGCTCCGTCCCCACTGCCTCAGGGAGGCCTCGCCAGCTAATTACTGCTTTCCCGTTCTAGGAAACAACCCCGAAGTGGGCAAGGGCACCCATGTGATCATCCCAGTGGGCAAAGGGGGCAGTGGAGGCTGGAAGGCCCAGGTGACCAAGTCCAGCGGGCAGAATCTGAACCTACGAGTCCACACCTCCCCCAGTGCCATCATCGGCAAGTTTCAGTTCACAGTCCGCACGCACTCGGAAGCCGGCGAGTTCCTGTTGCCCTTCGACCCCAACAATGAGATATACATCCTCTTCAATCCCTGGTGCTCAGGTGAGCCTGCTGGAGTCCGGAGCAGGGGATAGACAAGAAAGGAGGCAGGTCAAGTGTCCTCTCCTAGGACCCAGCCAGGACTCCTAGGAGAAGCCAGCCTCCCTGTTGCCCAGGTGAGGGGATCTAGTTTCTAGGTCAAAAGTTACCCCCTCTAGGTCACACAGCCTCCCCTCTCCTGGTGAAGCACCCTGGTTACAGTCACCCTCCTCCCAATGTTTCTGACATATTCCCTCTGTCCTTCCTGGGAACAGTGTTTTTAGGCCAGTGGTGTCCCTGTTCTTCCTCTGTGGACATGAGCCCTGCAGAATTGGCTCAGGGGCAGGTGGGGCCCAGGGAGAGGGCTGGAGCGAACCAGGCATGTGTATTTTGGGGTTGCAGAGGACATCGTGTATGTGGAACGTGAGGACTGGCGGCAGGAGTATGTGCTTAATGAGTCTGGGAGAATTTACTATGGGACCGAAGCACAGATTGGCGAACGGACATGGAACTATGGCCAGGTACAGCTGCCACAGCCAAATGCACTCAGGGGCGCTGGAGGCGGGCAGGGTTTGGTGGGAGAGAAGATGTGGGCCAAGCGGTCCAGCTTGGCCACAGTGGGCTGCGGCCACCTCTGCCCTCCCTTCCTTGCAGTTTGACCATGGGGTGCTGGATGCCTGCCTGTACATCCTGGACCGGCGGGGCATGCCATATGGAGGCCGTGGGGACCCAGTCAGTGTCTCCCGGGTCATCTCTGCCATGGTGAGCGCCCCCATGGCTCTGAGCCCTGCGGAGTGTCTGCCTGCTGCCCCCTTTGCTGCCCATTTCTGGCCTTTCTGGTTCCTCCAGGACCCCCAGCCCTGACCTGCCCTTGCAAAGGGTATAGTGGAGAGGGGTCTCACTCCTCTTCTCTCCCTCACCTGCCCCCCACCCCACCCTTCTTGGCTCCTGTCCCAGCTCTTATGGAATGTAGGGCCAAACCCAATACTTGGCACACCCAGGATACACATTCCTATGTCAGACCAGGCTGGGAGGGCAGATGGCTCTGAGAGGGCTGGGCGGGACTTGGCCAGATCCTCGGGCATTTAGGGGTGACGGAGGTTGAGGGCCGGGGGCTGGGCTGGTGACCACAAGGCAGGTCCTGAGCCTCTCCTCCGACTCCTCACACCCCATCCTGGCCTGGACAGGTGAACTCCTTGGATGACAATGGGGTCCTGATTGGGAACTGGTCTGGTGATTACTCCCGAGGCACCAACCCGTCAGCGTGGGTGGGCAGCGTGGAGATCCTGCTCAGCTACCTACGCACTGGCTATTCTGTCCCTTATGGCCAGTGCTGGGTCTTCGCCGGTGTGACTACCACAGGTAGTGGAGGGACTGGGACAAGAGTGGCCTGGGCCCTGCCGGAGGAGGGAGGGAAGCCGGGCTCCACCTTCCTGAGCCAGGCCCACTTGTTGCCATAGCGCAGGGGCAGGAGGGGGTGGATGGTAGGCTGGCCTTAATTATCATTAATTAATGTTAACAACCACAGAGAAGCCTAGGGGAGGGGCGGGGAAAGGGAAGGGCAGGGGCAAGGCCAGACAGGTGGCCTGGCTTCCCCTAACCCCCAACACCCCCCAACACACCCCAACCCAAAGGCCTCCTGACCCTAGTGACCCCTGACCCAGCTCGGTGACCCCAGTTGCCCTTCTCCCTGTGCTGTTCCTCACCTGATGCCTCACCTCTCCCTGGCCCCTGCCCTGGCCCTGGGCCCTGAGCCCCAACTGTGCCTCCTCTGCAGTTTTGCGATGCTTGGGCCTGGCCACCCGTACCGTCACCAACTTCAACTCCGCACACGACACAGACACGTCCCTCACCATGGACATCTACTTCGATGAGAACATGAAGCCTCTCGAGCACCTGAACCACGACTCCGTCTGGTGAGGCTGGGGCTGGGGCTGGGGCTGGGCCGGGCCGCTCCTCCCTGCCAGGAGCAGCGACCTGCGACCTGGCTCCCGAGGGGTCCCAGGGGCTCAAACCGGCTGCTCAGACTCAGCCCTCCCTCATGTCTGTCCAGGAACTTCCACGTGTGGAACGACTGCTGGATGAAGAGGCCGGATCTGCCCTCGGGCTTTACAGGGTGGCAGGTTGTGGACTCCACACCCCAGGAGACCAGCAGTGGTGAGGCGGCGTCCTGCCCGGCCCCTCGAGCCCTCCCTGGGTGGCAGGCTCCAGCCTGCGTGCTGAGCCGGGCCTGAGAGCCAGGCCCTCAGCCCCCACAGCTCCTTCAGCCAGCTCATCAGCCACGTGCCCTTTAGTTTGCTTTTACTTTTCTCCATAACTGTATGCCTCAGTTTTACTTATTTATAATGGTTAATATACCATTATAGCAGATGACTTGACAGTCAAAGCATTCAAGAAAATTCAGTGACAGGTTTTTCTCCCCCAACCAATCCACTATTCTCATTGGCTTTTTTACTTATATATCCTCGGGATAGTTCATTGAAGGACACTTTTATTTATGTATTTTTTTAAGTTAAAAAAGGTGATTATTTTAAGTAATACATGCTGGAGAGGGGACAAAGTGCAGAATTGAATAGCATAAAATGTAAATATTTCCTGTCCTCTCTCAGGAGATTTTTGTTTTGTTTTGTTGTAAGCAGATGTGTAGGTCCCACCACAGACCTGACACATCAGACCTTCCAGGGATGGATTCCAAGAATCTATATATTTGAAAGTTCCCCTAGTGATGAGATCAGCTGGGCTTGGGGCCCTCTCCCAGCCCTTTCGGGACACGTGGGAAATGGTGGCCCAGAGAGGTGGAGTGACTTTCCCTGGGACACAGAGCATTAGGTCAGCCGCAGAGCAAAGCCAGTCCCTGACTCCCTTCCTTCTTGACGTGCACTCTCGCTTTCACCAAGTCCTCTTCTGTCTGTTCTGTTGCTCACCATGAGTAATATGTGTAGTATAAAAAAATTACGACTCAGATAGGTTCAAAGAAGAAAGCAGCCCCTGTACCCAGCCCTGAGATTGAACTACTGATGACATAACCTACCAGTATCTTTTCCACAAGACACTTGTTGGCAAAAGCTAGACCTGCCACACACTGTGTTCTCGGACAGGCCCCTCCCCGTCCCACCCAAGCTCTGCAGCCCCAGCCAGCCCGCCCACCCCTCGAGCCGCCTTCCTTCTGCTCTCCCCTCTTCGCCCTGGGGAGGAAGGCGCTCACTCAGCCCACATTTCTCCCTTGGTCTCTGACCAGACCCCAGAGACCAACCATCTCTATGGACAGTGCCCCCTGAGCTGTGCAGCCCAGGGATGCCGGCGATGCTGGAGAAGGCCAGCGCAGGACACTGGGAGAACTGAGTCCTGGTCCCCACTCTGGGAAGTGGTGGGGCGGGCAGCCGGCCTCGGGCTTCTTTCCAGCTTGGTCACTTCTTAGATATGTCATCTTCGGCAGGTTCCTTGCAGCTTTGGGCTTTGATGCTCTTGTTTGTAATGTGAGGATAATATGTACCACGTAGGGTGCTTGGGAGGATCAGATGAGAAATCATATATTAGAGAGACTAGCAGTATGCCTGGACCACAGTAAACACGAGCTCCTTCAGTGAGATCCAGCATCTACCTTGCCTCTCTGAGCCTCAGTTTCCCCATTGATAAAAGAATACCATAGTGCTAGGTGTTTTCTCAGACCCATTCCTGTTGGATGCCCCTCACATACCGTTGTTCCGTGTCTCTCCTGCCAGGCCTCCTCCCTGTCAGCCACCTCACCTAACCCCCACCCCCGAGCACGACGCGGTCAGACCGTTTTCCACTAGACCCCCTCCACCCCCGCCTCGTGGCTGTGGAGCTATCAGTCTGCCACTAGCAAGCAGAGTTACCATGGGCTCTGCATGTGTCTTGACACAGAGGGTCCTGAGCTCTGGGGTCACAGACAGCCGACGCCCAGCTCCAGCCAGTGGAGGACGAGTGTGTTGGTGACCGGGCTGACAGCACAGGCTTGTCCCCAGGACTGGCCCAGCCACCCACTGACTGAGGCCAAATGGAACCTCACTCTTCTGTCTGCCTTCCCTGGATCGGACTGGGTGACAGCCGACCCCAAGGCAGTGGGCACTAGGCCTGGATGGGCGGGCCTCTCCCCAGGATCTGAGGGTCCCCCGTGGCCTCCTTGGAGCTCTCACCTCCATCCTGCCCTGACTCCCCTAGGCATCTTCTGCTGTGGCCCCTGCTCCGTGGAGTCCGTCAAGAATGGCCTGGTCTACATGAAGTACGACACACCCTTCATTTTCGCCGAGGTGAGCGTTGCGCCCCACGTGCCTTCCTGAGCAGCGTGGAGGGCAGAGCACTGGCACGGTCCTGGGCCTCTGGCCCTGACTCCACCACTGACCGACCAGCTGTGTGTCCTTGGGCAAGTCATTCTAAGGGCCTTAGTTTCCCTCAACTGTAAAAGGGAATAATAATGGCTGCCGTGCTTCCTGCACTCAGGATCAAAAGAAATAATTGGGTATGAAACGGCTTTACGGGTCGTAAAGTCAGCGAATGTGAGCGTAAGGGATTACTGTTATTAATGCCAAGGTGCTCGGTGAGGAGCCTCCCAGACCAGCCTGCCTGCTCTGCGGCTTCATCGGGCGCAGTTTGGCAAGTCTCCCTGTCTGGCTCTGCCAGGAGGCTCCCAGCCTTTAGACCTAATGCTCCCGGATGCTCTGAGGCTCAGGGGGAGGTAGCTGGGGCCAGGTCCAACCTCAGGCCCCCGGGCTGCTCACACTCCCTGCCCTCTCCCGACAGGTAAACAGTGACAAGGTTTACTGGCAGCGACAGGATGATGGCAGCTTCAAGATTGTGTACGTGGAGGAGAAGGCCATTGGCACACTCATTGTCACAAAGGCCGTCGGCTCCAACATGCGGGAGGATATCACCCACATCTATAAGCACCCAGAAGGTACCCGGCCCGGCCAGCTCAGGCCCAGGCCAACTGTGCCCGCCGAGCACTCACCCCCCCTCACAGTAGCAGTCATCTCAACCTTGACCCTCAACCCCCAGGGTCGGAAGCAGAGCGGAAGGCAGTGGAGACAGCAGCCGCCCATGGCAGCAAACCCAATGTGTACGCCACCAGGGACTCGGCCGACGATGTGGCGATACAGGTGGAGGCCCAGGACGCAGCAATGGGGCAGGACCTGACGCTCGCTGTGGTGCTGACCAATCGCAGCAGCAGCCGCCGTACTGTGAAGCTCCACCTCTACCTCTCAGTCTCCTTCTACACCGGGGTCACTGGGTCCCCCTTCAAGGAGAGCAAGGAGGAAGTGGTGCTGGCCCCAAAGGCCTGTGAGTGTCCCTTCCCCATCCCTGCCCGCTAGATGGCCGGCACCCAGGGCCGTGGACGTGGAGACTCTGGGAGGCCGTGTCCGGGGAAGCAGGCCTTCGTGACACCATGCCTCCTCTCCCCAGCGGAACGCGTGACCATGCCCGTGGCCTACAAGGAATACCAGCCCCACCTTGTGGACCAGGGGGCCATGCTGCTCAATGTCTCAGGTCACGTCAAGGAGAACGGCCAGGTGCTGGCCAAGCAGCACACCTTCCGTCTGCGCACCCCGGACCTCTCCCTCACGGTGAGGGCGGCTGGCTAGAGCGTGCGGGCGGGACCACCAGGGGCGGAAGGAAGTTGGAGTGGGGGGGACAGGGCACTAAGTCAGGAACAGGCTGGCTGGACGGACAAGGGTTCCAGGAGGAACAGGTCAGGGACTGGCCTTGGGCTCCCAGACTTCAGCTTTCTCACCTGTGAAATGAGACCTCATCCCCCGATGCTGTGGCGACTTCGGGTGAGGAGCGGCTTGGAGTTTCCCCTCTGGCTGATGCAGAGCCTCCTCTCAGGGGCAGAAATGTGGGAGTCAGGGAGGGTTTAATCCCCTCTGGTGCCGTGTATGGACTCCAAGTGTTTGGCCAGGGTCTCTGATGTGGGGATGGGTGTCTTTCTCTCAGTTATTGGGAGCGGCTGTGGTCGGCCAGGAATGCGAAGTACAGATTGTTTTCAAGAACCCCCTGCCTGTCACCCTCACCAACGTTGTCTTCCGGCTCGAGGGCTCCGGCTTACAGAGGCCCAAGATCCTCAACGTGGGGTGAGTCTGGCATCCTCTTGCCTGCCTCCTGGGCTGCCCTGGGCCCTGCCTGGCTTTCGCACCTGGTCAGTGTGGCCCTGTCTGTCAGGGTCTGACAGTGCACCTTGGGGCCAGCCAGCAACACCTCCTGACTCAGCTCAGCCCAAGCGACATGTCTGAGGAGGCCTGCTGTGTGTGTGGTGCTGTGTCCCCGCCCTGCCTCACCGCCTCATTAGGGAGCTAAAACTTCACATAGGGGTCATTAGCAGTTTATCCCTAACATTGCCCAGCACTCAGCAGTTGACCAGGCACTTTCAGGAATATCTTCTCCTTTGAGAGACCATAAAAACCTTTTTAAGTACATTAGAGACCGTCATATAATTAAAAGCAAAGCTTTGGAATCCTAAAAACTTGGGTTTGAGTCCCACCTCCATCATTCACTGGCTGTGTGCCCTTGGGTAAGTGTCTTTTCTCCTCTGAGCCTCATTTTTCTCACCTGTAATGTGAGGATAGCAGTAGGACCTGGTTCTGAGGACCATTGTGAGGATTAAATGAGATGATGCGCATAAAGCATCTAGCACGTGCTTGGTACAAAGTTAGTGCTCTGCTGGGAGTTTTTATTTTGATTATTGCCACCATCCGCTCCACTTTACAGAGGGGGAACCTGATGGCCACATCTCACAGGGTCTCACAGTTCACAAGGGCCAGACTCTGCCCTGCCCACATGGCACACGCCCTGTACAGGCTCTCAAGCCTGTTGCTTGCTTTGTGCCACGAGGGCCCCTCCCAGCCCACCTGGACCTGATGCTGGGCCAGGCGAGGCTCTGCGAGGGCCTGACACAGGGCTGGGTCCCTGGGCCCGTGCTGCCGTCTCTGACACAGACCCACACACGCTGCCCTGTCCCTCCCCAGGAGCAGCACAGAGGGAAAGCAGGGGAGGCCAGGGGCTGACGTTTAAGATCAGTGTTCTGGGGACAGGGGCCCGCATTTCCTTCCTTAGACAAAGAGAGCCTGAGGGAAAGTGATGGTCCCTGTGGAGGGGCTGGGTGGGGGAAACAGACGGTGCCCATCCACCCTGCCCTTCTTTCCCCCAACCCACACGCAGTCACAGCAGGCTCTGCCTTGGTGGTGGCCTCCACTTGGGCCAACAAGACAAAGCTGAGAAGGTTGTTTTCCTGATCTTCATCCAGCCTGAACCCTGGATGATGTCGTATGTCACAAAGGAGTGCCTTCCCTGTCTCTCTGGAATCTGGGGCAGCTTAGAGAGTGGAGCTGGGACTCCCTGATAGCTCCCCCTGCAGGTGTCTCTCATCTGCAAATGATGGAGGGAGGACCTCTTGTTCTGAGGGGTCCCCAGAGCTAGACTCCCATCAGCAGCCCTGCCAGACCTTTGAGTCTTGCCCTCGCCTGGGAGTAAGAAAAAGACCACTGAGCTGAGCAGGGAGGTACATCCCCCTTCCCACTTAAAGGCCCCAGTCTCCCCACCAGCAAATGAGAGAGTTGGATGATGGTTTCTCAAGGCAGGTTCTCCTCGCCTGTGGCTCCTTGGCTGCTGCTAGTTCAGGCCAGAGCCACCAGGACAATGGAGAACCCCAAGGGGGAAGTCCCTGGGCTGTCGGTTCAGATATATTGGATTCCAAGGTGGGTGTTACTTCGCTCTCATGCGCGCATCAAAGGCTGTGGTAAAGAATCCCATTGGAACATAAGGCGTGCCGCCCAGCATGGTGACTAGCCACTGAATAAACATTCCAGCACTTACTCCTCCAGATAGCTTTTGTCACCACCAAACCAGTCACCAGGAGAGGCTGAAAGTCTGTTCCAAGCCCTTCTCTGGAATTTCCCCCAGAGCCTGAATCATTCTCTAGAGGATGTCCCTAGGGTGGCCTTCCTCAATCAGAAAAAAAGAAAGCTTGGCTGTAAAGGAGGGACCAGATGTTCATGTGTGACAGGGTGCTCGTGACGTGTGTGTGTGTGTGTGTGTGTGTGTGTGTGTGTGTGTGTGGTTTTCATGGACTCTGAAGGAAAATCCAAAAGGAGTTTTAAATAATGTTCCATGCACTGGCAACAAGGCTGAACAAGTACAGGATTGAAGGACAGTGCTAATTTTGGATGTCTAATTTCTGGTGTCCTTGTCAGAGAGTTGGTTTCCTTGCCTGAGCTCGCTGACATAGACACAGTCCAACTCCAGCAGCTGATGTGCGCAGCTTAAACTCACAGACAGGCGTGTGGCAAATGTCTCACCTACCACAAAGACCAGGGCAGGGAGAGACCTTGATAGTCTATGCTGGGACCTGGAAAGCCGTTTCCCTTGGAAATAACGTTATATATAAAGGCCATGTTCTGAAAAAGTACAGTGTGATTAGTATAGTATAGTATAGTATAGTATACTATACTATATACTATATAACTATATATATACTAGTGTATATATATACTATATAGTTATATAGTATAGTATACTATACTATACTATACTATATAGTATACTATACTATATACTATATAACTATATAGTATATATATACACTAGTATATATATAGTTATATAGTATATAGTATAGTATACTATACTATACTATAAACACAAAAAAACAAACACATTTGTTAAAAACACAAATTTGTAACCAGCCGGAGTATAGCCGACCTGCTACATTGTAGGCTTGATTTCTGGTTCTCTGTTATGACAGAAAATCTAGAGATTAAGTCCATAACTTAACAGTTAGAGTTTATATATCCCCTGCTTCCCTCCTTTATGGAGTTTGGAGGGACCTTCAAGATCATCTGATTCCACCCTCTTATTTTATGTTCACTTCTATTTCACAGACCAGAAAGTGAGGATCAGAGAAGTTCAGTAACTTGTCCTAAGCCACACAGCTAACAGTGGCAAAAGGAGTACAGAGCAGTCCAGGGATGCCCCTTGTAAGCAGGCTCCAAGCAGGGAGGCTCATCCTCGAAGTTGGGGTGTTAATTCATTCCCTTGGAGGACTGAGGTGTCCACACAGGATGTGGCTCCAGCGAGGATCCCCAAGGTAGGCTCGGGCTGAGTAGGGAGCCAGAGGTAAGGGTTTAGGCAGAGGCAGGAAAGGATAGATGCTCAAAGGCATGAGCAGGGGCTATATAAATGCAATCGCGTTCACTACACGAAGCACACGCGCAGATTGCTGGGGGAGCTCAAAGAAAGGCCAGATTCATTTTCCTGAGGGGAGGAGGTGCTCAAGGGAGCCCTCCCTGAGGAGGTGGTGTGGGCCTGCACTGGCAGCCAGGGCAAGCATGAGAAAGGTGGGTTCAGGGGAGGGAAGGAACCGTGGGCCGGTGGGCAGGAGGAATGGTGGGGGACGAAGCGCCGCGCAGGCAGGCAGGCTGAGTCAGAGGGAGCCTGTGTGTGTCGGGTCAGGGACCTGCAGTCTCATTCCATGAGCACTAGGGAAGCCGAGTCCTTGAAGGGTTCAGTTCAAGTTCAAACAGTTAGAGAACAGAATGGAAAAATGAGACGGGAGGCAAGGTCATTTAGGAGGCAGGTGAAACTGATTCCCAGAAAGGTGGCCTCACAACAGATTTTCAGAGATTCATGAAGAAGGGAGAAAATAAAGGCACTGAAGTGTGTATGTGTGTCTCACATACACACAAACATGTGTCAATTTAAACACGCCAACTACTTGTTCTTGGGAAGGACTTTCATTTTGTTCTGATAACATTTTCTCAATATTTTGGGGTATTACAATTCTTTGGAAAGATTCTTGTGGCAGAGGATAATTAATTTTCCTCCACTTTCTTTTTTGGTAAAACCAGAAGTGTTTGGCAATACCATGGTAAGCCCCAAGTCTCCACATGAAGTTCGTTTGGTCTAGGAAACCCTGTGTGGGGCGGGGATGGTCTGGTTAGGTGGCAGTGGCCATGAGAGGGTGGCAGGGCCACAGTTTTGTCCGAGTGTCCGTGGCAGGAGAAGGAGGCATCCCGGGGGACTGGCAGATTTCTAGCTCAGGCAGCTGTGTGGGCGACTGCTGATCTGGCTGAGTGGAGGTGGCCTTGGGACTCAGGCTTTGTCCTGGTCTTGGGTGTGGGGATTCCAGCTAAGCCCACAAGTGCCTGAGGGGCTCCACCTCTGTACCTCTTCTTCCTGGCTGCCCGGTCAGTCCTCGCTCCCCACTCCACCCCCAGTCGCCCCAGGCCCATGACCCTCTCTCTGCCCACAGGGACATTGGGGGCAACGAGACGGTGACACTGCGCCAGACGTTCGTGCCTGTGCGACCCGGCCCCCGCCAGCTCATCGCCAGCTTGGACAGCCCACAGCTCTCGCAGGTGCACGGTGTCATCCAGGTGGACGTGGCCCCAGCCTCCGGGAGTGGGGGCTTCTTCTCAGGCATTGGAGACAACAATCGCTCCGGGGAAAGCATTCCTATGGCTTCTCGAGGTGGGGCTTAGCCCTGGGCCAGGAGCAACGGGACTGGAGTCAGATGAACACGGACACTGCCTCGACAAGACAGGGGTCCGCTGGAGAGCAGCTCTCCAGGGGCGCAGGCGGGGAGGCCAGGACACCTGGGGAGGGAGCCCATCTTCACTTGCCCTGGGTGGCACAGAAGCTAATAAACTGTTTTTTAATGAAGCTGCTGTTCTGTCCATCTGTCAGTCCGTGCTGGGTCAAGCAGTGTTCCAGGGACACATGTGGCATTTCTGGTGCCCCTGGTTCTGAGAAGCATGGCTGGCAGGTCAGATGAGACCAGCTCAGCAGCTCTTGAGAATGGACCTGCTCGGCATCAAGACAGCCTCCAGTGCTTATCTGACCAAACCTCACTCCCACCCCCACCTCAGGGTGCTTCTACTGCCCAAAGCCCTTTGGAAGCCCCTGGGTTTGGGGGGGACTGCCCCTTCCCGTGGCACCCACTGTGGGAGAGGACTAAATTCCCTTTTGTAGGCACATGTCTGAGGTAGAAATAGACTAGAATTCTCTCTGAGCAGCAAAAGCCACTTCCCACTGTTTATTTTCAAATATCTTGGTCTAAAACTTTTTATAAAAGTAATACATGTTCAGAGTTTACCAACAATTATAAACAAGAAATTAACAATAATCCTCAACCACCACCATGTACAGATAAGAACTGTTAACACCATGTTTCTTGTGCTGTTTCTCTCCCCAAATAACCTTTGGTGAGCATTCTCTCCCAGCATTAAATACAGGCTGAAAGCATCAAGACTTCCAGGCCACGCTCCAGGTCCTCTGAGTCTGACTGCCTTTCTCAGGCTCGGGTGTTGGAGAGACTCGGCCTCCAGCCCAGGCTCTCTCTCCTCCTGTTCCACTCTGCCCAGGTAAGTCCTGCCAGTCTTAGGGTTTTAAGGACCACTGGCTCCCCAAATTGTATCTGTTTTCACTGAACCTCAAACTTGTATATTTACAGCCTTCTCCACATCTCTGCTGGGTGTTTCATGGACTGCCCCACCAAGCGAAACGGGTCTGAGATCAAACTCCCGACTGTCTCTAGCCTGTCTTCCTGCAGCCTCCCCTGTATCAGTACACGGCAACTCTACCCTTTCCGTTTCCTGGGCCCAGAATCTTGGAGTCAGGCTTGACTCCTCTCTCTCTCACACATCGCTCATTTGGTCTGTCAGCAAGTTCTGACGGTTCTGTCTCCCATTCCTGCCTGTCCAGAATCCGCCTGTTCCTCGTCACCTCTACAGCTACCATGCTGCCGAGCAGCCTTCACCTCTCACCCAGACTGTTGCCCCTGGCCCCCACCTGCGTCCCCACACCCACGCTTGCCCTTTGACACTCCGTTCTCCACACAGCAGCCAGAGTGAGCAGGGGAATTTGATTTCGTCAGTCCTCTGCTCAAAACCTTCTACTGGCTCCCCTAAAGCCAAAGCCAAAGTTCTCACAGCGCTCAGTGACTCGGCCCTCAGCTCCCCTTCCTGCCCCGGGCTCAGTCTATTCCAGGTCCCTGGCTCTTTCTTTCCTCCAGGGCCAGGCACGCTCCTGCTCTGGGACCTCTGCAGGACGCTGAGAAGTGCTTCCCTAGACATCTCTGCAGTTTGCACGCTCACCTCCGCCATCCCATTTTAAAATTGCAGCATCCTGGGCTTGCTTTCCCTCTCTGGAGCATGCCCAGCCTTTCCCCTTTCCCTCTTCTTCCTCTCAGGTGTGTATAGCCTTTGCCTTCCTCTCTCCTCAGCTCCAGGGGCCCTTCTTTTGCTTCTGTGACTTGTTTCCTGTGCAGCCCAGCTGACTCACTTTTCCTACCTCTGTAACTTTCTAAATAACTTTCTCTTACACTTTGAAAAAAGTAAAAATATATAAATTTGTAACATCCTTCACATTCCCTCTCCCCCTTATGCTTTTTCTTTCATAGCACACATCACCACCTGATGCTCTGTATGTTGAATTTTTTGTATTATTTGTTTGTCACCAAACCTTCTCTACTGGAACTGCCCCATCCTAGTCTTCCCTCACTCGGGTTGAAGCACTAGCCCTTTCAGTAGCCCTCCCCCTACCCTGTCTATTCTCAACTTAGCTGCCAGAGAGACGTTTTTAAATGTCAGATCGTGTCACTGATCCGCCCCCACCCCCAGTGGCTCCTCACCTCTCAGAATAACAGCTGTGGTCCTCCCCGTGGCCCTCAGAGCCCTCCAATTTCATCCCCCTAACCCCTTGTCACTCAGCATCACTTTTCTTGTTTCTTGAAGCCTCCACCTGAGGGCCTTCAGACTTGCTCTCCACCCCCTCACCCCCCACATCTACATGGCTGGCATCCTTCCTCCTGTGAGGTCTTTCTCAAATATCTTAGTAAGGCCTTTTCTGGCCCTCCTGTTTTAAATTGCAATCCATTCCACTCCTCACTACCACTTTCCCCTGCATTACTTTTCTCCATTGCACTTCTCCCCATCTAACATACTAAGCATTTGAACAATGCATTTGTTTATTGTGCCTCCCCTCCCTTAACCAGAATACAAACTCCATTGGCCTGGTTGTTCAAGCCATAAACATACAAAGTCGCCCGATTCCTCTTTTTTCTCCTCCAATATTAGATTCATCAGCAAGTCTTCTCAGCTCTACCTCTAAAATGTATCTGTCATTTTCTCCATTTACACCGTCACTGTGCCCTCTCCCTAGAGAACTGCCATATCCTCCTGGTGAGTGTCTGCTGCTCCTGAACAGTCTGGTTTCTGCATGGCCAGTGAGCTTGCTAAACTCTAAATTGAACCCTTGGGCTCTCCTACATAAAACCTTCCAGTGTTTCCCCTTGGCCCTTGGAACAGTGCAAAGTCCTGCTCTGACCCACCAGCCCTGCAGACCTCTCTACCTTCATCTCCACCATGTGCAGGGCTCTTCCACCTCAGCGCAGGCTTCTGCTTCTCAGCTTCGCCACCTTCTACCTAAAACTTAGCCCCTGCTCTTCCTTCTGGATGAACACTCTTCCCCCAAGTGGTATGGCAGGGGGTTGTGGGGGGGTGGGGGGGACCCACCTGTTATCAGGGCTCAGCTCAAACGTCATTTCCTCAGGGAGCTCCTCCCTGACCATCTATCTGAAGCCTTTTCCCACCTCCTAGTCTCTTTAGCAATCACTGTTTTATTTTGTGTCCTACCTAGCACTTATCATTGAACATTAGTGTGTTTGTTTATTTATTAAATTCTCTTTTCTCTAAAATGGGACTTCCACAGGTGCTAAGACCGTACCTGGCTTGTTCACACACTGTCCCAGGACCTAGCACAGGGTCTACCACAGAGCTTCACAAAAAATGTCTGCTACTTACAAATTTAAAGGCGATGATTTGCAAGATGTGGCATGTTTAAGATGGTTGATATGTTTTATTAAATTGATTCCCGGAAAGATTGAGCAGTAACACAACAGTGTCTCTTTTCATTGAACACCTGGGAGAAAATGTGAGACTTGAAGATTTCTAACAACTTTGTAACTTGCTTCACAGTTGTTCACTTTGCCCTGATCCCCTGTATTTATTAGAGGCCCAATGTGCTTGAATCCTCAAAAAACAAACAAACAAACAACATGGAGGCAATGCAATCCTCCAAACAGTTAGAAGAAACAAATACATGTTGAGTTCCTACTATGAGTTAAGGTCAAATCAGGTGCTTTATGGGGTATCACCTCCTTTATTTCTCTAGATGTGGGCATTAGAATCTCTGTTGTCCCAGCTTAACCTCTTCTGGTCTCAGGCCTCTAGATCCTTTCATGCTAGAATATAAGCCCTGTGAGGGCAGGGACCTTCTCTCTCTTTCCATTCTTTTTTTTTTTTTAAGATTTATTTATTTTTAGAGAGAGGGGAAGGGAAGGAGAGAGGAAGGGAAACATCAATATGCAAGAGATACGCAGATCAGTTGCCTCTAGCACACCCCCACCTGGGGACCCGACCAACATCCCAGGCATGTGCCCTGACCGGGAATCAAACCAGCGACCTTTTGGTTCACAGGCCAGCACTCAGTCCACTGAACCACACCAGCCAGGGCAGGGACCTTCTCTCTCTTACTCATGGCTGATTCACAGTCCATGACACATAGTAGGTGCTCAATAAATATCTATAGCATGAAAGATGGACTAAATCAGAGGGTGATGGGGAGTCTGGAAGCTGGGAGGAGCAATGGAGGATTGTGTTTCGGAGCGTTTGTAGGAATAATGCATGCTGGATGACAAGAGCAAGTCTGTGAAAGAGGGAGATCCATGGGCAACCCAGGGGGCCCAGTAATGACCATCCAAGCAGAGCTCCTACTGGAATTATATCTCAGAAAACTTACTAGTAAAACCTATTTTATACCATTTATATTTATTTATATGATGATTTCCTTCATATATACAAAGTGTGTGTGTGTGTGTGTGTGTGTGTGTGTGTGTGTGTTTGTTGTTGTTGTTTTAAAAAAGAAGGTGTTCTTAGTCTTGGTTTCAAGAAATCCACTAGAGTTGCCCTCGTAGTTGGTGTCTCTGGGCAGTGATGAGTCAGTCACTTGCTTTGAGTCCTGGTAACCTGTTTTGGTTCTTCTGGGATACCTGGTATACAAAGTTAATCCCTAAGGAGAAGGTGGGTTCTTTGCCCAGCATTTCCTGAGTATAAAGAACCAATATATTCTCTTTGTTTCTTTCTGCCTCAAGATTTAAAATTGGAAAGATTAGTGTGGACTATGGTAGCTTCAGCTGAAGCTCAACAGCAGGGCAGGGGACCATCCTAGGCTTGGAAAACTGGGCTGGACATGAGAGTCCCTGAACCTCATGTCAGTGGGTTTGGAAGGTAGCTATGCTCACCACAATACCACCAACGCCGCACTATGTCGGTGGGTTTGATTTGGCAAAGCCTGTGGCTAATGCTGGAAGCTCCTGCAGCCTCTTTACTCAGGGAAAAAAGTCTGGATCTGGGGGTGGAATTCTGAGAGCTCAGGTACCAACCCCTGCAGATGGTTTTCCAAGAGGACACCGAGTGGTGGAAAAAGTACGGCGACCCCGAGAGCAGTACTTTCCCCAACAAGCACAGAAGCCACAAGGCCTGCACTGTTGGTCAGGTTTCTTGGAAAATTCTGGGAGAGTTAAAAACACCAAAAGGAAGATTTTTATCTTCCTGATAAAAAACAAGTAAGGCAAAACTAAATCACAAATTTATAAACAAAATTTTAGGGGTGCTGGGTGGTGGGGGGCAAAGGGGGAAAATTGGGACAACTGCCATAGCATAAACAATAACGTATTTTTTCAAATTTATAAAATATGACTTATGTTTCTCAGATTTATGGATCAGACTATATAGTGACCGCATTTTATTTAAATAAAGTTAATGTTTAAAATAATGGCTGGCTTCAGCTGTTCTAAGGTCCACTCCAGAAAGGGATTTTTGTACACAGTTGGGCCAGAATTGTTTTGGAGACTCTGACTGGCTGGTAGATGGCTAATGGGCCCATTTCTTCACCCACTTACCAACATTTAATGGGGTATGTCGAGCACTGGGCAAGTGCTGGAACAAAGGGCAAGCCTAGTTCCTGCCCTATGGAATTTACTCTGAGAAATAGTAAAAGAATAAATGCATAAGACAAAAGAGAATAGACAGCTCTGCAGTTTACAGTGAAGGCATGTGACCTAGCCTGGTGTTGGTGGTTAGGAAAGCTTTACCTAAATAGATGATCCTGGAGGATACTCAAGAGAGGGAATTGAGATCACTCCAGGCAAAAGGAACAGCCTGTGCAAAGATCCTGTGGTGGGAGGGAGTCTAGAAAGAGTAAACAAGACAACAGTCATATGCCATGCAATGATGTGTGGTCAGTGAAGGGTCATATATGTGACAGCGGTCCTGTAATATTATAATGGAGCTGAACTTCCTGTAAGAAACAGAAGGACATACAGTACAGAAGAAATGTCTTGTTTTCTGATGTAGGAATATTTGTGGCATTTGGCAATAGATTTCCTCTCCCTCACAGCACCTCAATTTTGACTGAGCACATTACATGCCATTCCATCAGCCACTGACCTGTTTCAGCACTGAGGAGCCTGTCCCTGCAGTGCTACACATTCAGAGGGCACTGCAGCCCCCCAGAGCCAGCTTGACGGTCTAGAGCACATTGCTGTGGAGTCTTCATTGAGGATCTCAGGTCCTGTACAAGACACAGGTCCACGGGAGCTACCCTAACAAGTGTTAATATCACTGCCACTTTAGTGAAGGTCTTCTGTGCTAGTGTGAAGCCAGCCTGTCCCAGTACTTTGGAAATATCTTTAGGTTGTAATGATGTAAAGAATAAATAAATTTTATTTCTTCCTCAGTACAATGCCAGAAAGAACTTTATGCCAGATAGGGTCAATGGAACTAAAAACATATTTCCAGAGTGAAAATATTGAATCCCCAGGCCCTGGCCAAGTGCCTGAGTTAGTTGGAGCACCCTCCCATACACCAAAGAGTTGCAGGTTCAATCCCCAGTCAGGGTACATGCCTAGGTTGTGAGTTTGATCCCCAGCGGGCACATACAGGAGGTAACTGATCAATGTTTCTCTCTCACATCAATGTTTCTTTCTCTCTCTCTCTGTCTCTCTCTCTCTCCCTTTTTCTTTCTCTAAAATCAACAAACGTATCTATGAGTGAGGGTTAAAAAACAATGAATCCTTGGTTCTATACTATCTTCATGTTAAATCTCCTCTTTTTAAAAAAATAATAAATGCCACACAAATTTTTTAAAAACCACAAATTCCTTAATCTGACCACTGTGCCAACATGAAATAGTCAAAATCACACTGCCACGACAGTCCCCTTTGTTCCTTTACCTCTCCACCTTGATTTCTTAGTCCTAGTGATCCTCGGGCCGTGTTTCAGTGCCTCCTGGTAGTCACAATGATGGTGGTCCACCTGGATAATAATGGGGGGTACAACAGAAGGAGCTTCACATCTCAGATCTTATTAAAGACATCGCTAGAGAACCCCAGAACAACAGGGGAGACAATAATGCCGCCACAGGAAATTTTAGCCTCTGACACCTGCAGCTGCAGTAAACAACACAGACTAACTCCCAGCCAGGTGAATATAACACTTCACACTAAAGGCATATTTACCTTGGTTCCTTTTACCAGTACATCCAACTTCCAAAAAAAAAAAACAAAACCTACAAGGCATACTAAAAGACAAAAAAATACACTTTGAAGTGACAGGCTAAGCATCAGACCCAGACTCAGATATGGCAGAGATACTGGGAATTATCAGACCAGGAATTTAAAACTATGATCAGTATGTTAAGAGATTTAATGAACAAAGTGGACAACATGTAAGAACAGGTGGGCAGTATAAGCAGAGAAGTATCAACTAAGAACCAGAAGGAAATGCTAGAAATGACACTAACAGAAATGAAGAGCGCCTTTGACAGGCTGATCAAGAGAGGAGCACGGCTGAGGAAAGGATCAGTAAACCCGCTTATACGTCAATAGAAATTTCCAAAACTGAAATGCAAAGAAAAAGACAAATCAATATCAAAGAACTGTGGGGCAGAAGTTGTAGAACACACATGAAAATACCAGGAGGAGAAAGGAACAGAAGAAATATTTCAAGCAATAATACCAAGAATTTCCCAAAATTAATGATAGATACCAAACACAGATGGAGGAAGCTCAGAAAACACCGAGCAGGATAAAAACCAAAAAATAAAAAATAAAAATCTACACCTGGGAATATTATATGCAAACTTCAGAAAACAGAAAACTGAGATAAAATCTTAAAGCCTAGGGGGTTAGAAGTACAGACACCTTACCTACAGAGGAGTAAGGATAAGAACTACATCAGACTTCAGAAAGCAGGCAAATAAGAAGAAAGTGAAATATTTAGCATGTTGAAGGAAAAATGCCCAGCAGACTACTCTTCTGTAACCAGCAAAATTACTGTTTAAAGGTGAAGGAGAAATAAAGAATTTCTCAGGCAAATGCAAATCAAGGAAATGTGTCAACAAGAGACCTGACTTGCAAGACATGTTAAATTTTTTCAGAAAGAAGGAAAATAGTAGAGGTCAGAAACTCAGACCTACATAAAGAAGGACTTCACGGGTGGGGGAGGGGAAAATTAAAAGGGAAATAACTAGAATTTAATACCTAGCTAGTTTGGATACTTTTAGGACATCCAACTAGGTGTCCCACAGGCAGCTGAGGACATGGATCACCTCAGACCTTGCATGGAGATGGGGAGGAATATGGGAACCACAGCTCCAGGAGAGAAGATAGCCCATGAAAGGATAGTTTCACAAAAGCCCTGTAAGGTAGTCAGGGCAGGTGATTCATTCGACAGACAAAGAATATACACTGTGTGCCAGGTTCTGTACTTGGTGATGGAAATAAGTAGACATCAGGAAGGCTGACAAGGAGACAAACGATCAAAACAATCAATTACGTTAGAAGATGTCTAGAGTAATTGCACAACAGAAATTTGAAAAAGGAAACTATTTTACATTTTTTATTTTCAAATTACATGATACCAAAAACATACAGAGAAGCACATAAATTACCTACAGTGTCACCATCCAGGGAAAACCAGGTTAACAATATGATGTATCTTTTGAAATTATTTAATCTTTACTGTATTTTTTTCCATTACCATCTAGTCCCCTTATGTACCTTTTCAAACTTGTAAAAGGTGGCGCCCTCTCCTGCTTTATAAAAGGAACAGTTGAATTCTTGCAAGAAGCTGCCTGCCACCCGGGGAGGCTACGTAGCGACGGTTTAGGGACTGGCATTTAAGGAATCGTATTTCAGTGGGTGATGATGATGGAGAGGACAAGCAGCATGATCCCGCTTTACAGACAAGAAAGTCTTAGAGAGGGACGCGACTTCTACAGAGGCTCTGCAAAAACCCGCAGGAGCGTGGGAAGGCCCAGGCCCGCTGTCAAAGCAGCCTAGCAACGGACCAACGAATCTGACAGAGAGCGAGGGCGGGGACGGCGCCGGAACCGCAGGGGCGGGGCCCTCTGACGCGACATCACGTTTTCCCTCGCCGGCGGCCCATTGGTTACCCATTACTACCCCTTTTTCGGGCAGAGAAAACTGGTCACAGCACGGGAAGCGCGGTAGCTCTCGGGTGGAGACAACGGTGCCGTTTAAGGCAGAACGAGCCACCTGGTGCCACTGAAGCCGGCTAGACTCTCCGCTCGGGTTCCTGCCCAAGTTGGAGACCTCCAAAATCCTGGTGGTCTATGGAAGGACGCTGAGTCTGACGGTGAAGATACAGCGTCCGACGAAACAGCCGAGCCACTAAGGGCCACCGGAAACCCCGCCCCTAGGAGGAGTCAGAAAGCTTCGCGGTGGAGGCGTGGACCCAGAGTACTGCCTTGGGGCGGAGCACCCACGCCATGGCTACGCCCCCGGGAGCGGGTCCGGCTGCTCTGCGCTTTGCAGCCGCTGCCAGCTGGATAGTCCTGCGCAGACGCTGCGTGGAACATTTCCCACGAGTATTGCAGTTTCTTCAGTCCCTGCGTGCTGCCGCCCCTGGTTTGGTTCGCTACCGTCACCACGAACGCCTGTGTATGGGCCTAAAGGCCAAGGTATTAGAGCCACTGGGCCTAGGAAAAGGACTAGGGGAAGAGGCGGGCTGCAGGGACCTAACTGGGCAGACCGCTTTGGGGGTGAGAACGATTGCCAAAGGGGAATTTGTCCCGAAGTGAGGACCCTGAGCTCAGTACCATTCACAGGTGGTGGTGGAGCTGATCATCCAGGGCCGGCCTTGGGCCCAGGTTCTGAATGCCCTGCATCACCACTTCCCAGAATCTGGACCTGTAGTGCGGGATCCTAAAGCGGTGAGTGATCCGTGGAATAATCCCCACCCCCCTAGTTAACCCTTTGTGCAACAAAATTGCTCCGCCTTCTAGTCACCTGGTGCTCCTAACTTGACTCTCTGCCTTCTTTACCGTCGACAGACAAAGCAGGATCTCAGAAAGATCTCGGAGGCACAGGAGGCCTTTCGCCAGCAGGTGAAGCACCTGGCAGAAGCCCCTGTGGATTTGGCTTGGAAGTTGCAGGTGAGACTGGCTGGTTTGGAAGCTCTGATGTGGCTATTTTCTCTAGTCCTCTTCTGACCAGCTTTTTTCTTTTCTGCAGGAACTTGAACAAGAGTATGGGGAACCCTTTCTGACTGCTGTGGAAAAGCTATTTTTTGAATACTTGTGTCAGCTGGAAAAAGCACTGCCTGCACCACAAACTCAGCAGGTTTTCCTGGGGCAAAACACAGGGCAACGTGCGGGCTGGTTGGATGAAAGACTGTAGTTTTCATGCCTCTCTCCCTGCCCACAGCTTCAGGATGTGCTGAGTTGGATGCAGCCTGGAGTTTCTATCACTTCTTCTTTTGCTTTGAGCCAGTATGGTGTGGACATGGGGTGGCCACTTCCAGGTACCAGGACCATTTGAGAGAATTAGGAATTTTGGGGTGGAGTGTTTAGCCTGAGACCTTTTGAGGCAGCCAGCCCTCTAGAAGGGTTACATGGGCCAGAGACACAAGAAACCAGATTAAGTTGACGTGTTCTCTTTATAAAGAACATTGTTTTCTTTTTAGAGTGCTCTGTTACTAATTCAGTGAACATGACAGAGCCCATGGAGCCAAGTCCTCCTCAGCAACCAAGACCAGCACTCCACCATCCTCTGCCAAAAGCCAAGCCTGGCCCATACCTTCCTCAGGGACCAGCCTCAAGGAAGCACCCAGAACCTTTGGTTGGCCACTACTTCAATCTGGCCCCTCTAGGCCAGCGAAGAATCCATTCCCAGTGGACAAACACTAGGGTAGGCAATAAGGAGCGCCCCACAGCCATGCTATTACCCTTTAGGAATCTGGGTTCACCAACTCAGGTCATATCTAAACCTGACAACAGAGGAGAACAAGGGACACACGTGGCAGTTCCAGCAGGTGACGTCCACACGAGAGCAGTCCCCACTGGAAAGTCTAGGAGTCCACCCCAGACCCTGGGCGGAAGGGCTGTGAAGGAGAACCCAGTTGACTTGTCTGCCACGGAGAAAAAGGAGTGAGTAAACAATTGCTTCTCTCTACTAGCAGCCCATGCCTTACTTGCTTTCCCTTTACGGTATCTTCTTTCCTTGCTGCCACCCCAGGAATTGCTGGGATTGCCCCCTGGAGCCCCTGACACTGTCACAGTCATCTCCTAGGGCCAGGAAGCCAGGTAAGTATAATGAATCAGGACTGGATCAGACAGCCTTTTGAGGGCCTTTTTTTTTTTTTTTAATTTATTTTTAGAGAGAAGGAGAGGGAGGGAGAGGAGGGAAACATTGGTGTGAGAAACATTGATCAGGTCTCTCTCACAGTCCCCTTCTGGAGACTAAATCTGCAACCCAGGCATGTGCCCTGACTGGGAATTGAACCAGCAACCTTTCACTCTGCGGGAGGACACCCAACCAACTGAGCTACATCGGTCAGGGTTTGAGGACTCTTAAGGGCTATGTTCACCTAGAAGAGTACTTTGACTCTGGTTTCCTTCCTGCAGTGTGTCCTCCATCTCTGTGCAGCCCTGTCATTACCATAGGGGACTTGGTTTTGGACTCTGATGAGGAAGAAAATGGCCAAAGGGAAGGAATGGTGAGTAGGGAGGAACAGAAAGCTGGGGAAGGAAGGGGATGGGGCAGAACAAGGCAGAAATCCCTGTGCTCCAGAGTATGGAGGGCTCAGGCACTGTTCTAGATGATGATAGGATCTCCTTGCTCTCTTCTCTGCAGGAGTCTCTGGAAAACTATGAGAAGACAAAGTTTCACACCCTAATCCCCACCTTCTATGAATACCTCCCCACTTCTAGCCCCAGTGCTGTGTCTGTCCCTTCCCATGACCATATAGACTCCTCTAATAGGACTGGAATGCCATCTGCATCCTGCCTGTCTTCTTCCCCCTCACCTCTACAGGCAGTTTAGTGGAAATAAAGTGGAAACCCAAGCTTGGGTTGCCTAACTACATTGTCCATATCACTTTGTAATGCTTGGTGATTAAACTTTGGATTTGTTAAAACACTGTGTTGGTATGAAGGAGGGGGAATTAAGGCTTCTGTAAGGTCAGTGTAGATCATTTCTTAGAAACAGAAGTGGACTCTCCAGGTCTAAAAGAATTCCTTTGCCTTTTTACTTCCCTTGGAAAGTGTTCAGAAGTGCCAGAAAGATTACCAGGGCTAAGAATCTGGACAAGAAATCTCCTTTTGCTATTCTGAAAATACCTATGTCTTGATACCAGAATACACCTGTAAATCCTCCTGTTGCCAAGTTACCGGGGCGGGGCACGAGTGGTACTTGAATGGAGTTGCTTCGTGGGAAAAGTACTCTGTCATCGACTCCACTGGGTCAGTGCCACCTCCACCTCTACTTGCCCTGGAGCAGCACCCAGATGTCAGGCTTGTGCAGAAAGCCCCAGAATCTCTTTACAGTCACTGGGATCTCTCTTTATAGAGATACTTAAATTTATATAAACACTTCTGAGCTTTTTAGATATTCAAAGATCCTATTTAATGAACCTGATTAGCAAAACACGATTCTAAAAGCTTAAAGACCATGGTCATATATAAAACACTTGCATATGAATCAGTATCTTTTTCTTTCAATAATCTTCAGGAGCTGGGTCCCCAGATTCCCATATGATTATCTTCATTTTCTCAGCCTGCCTGCCTTGCTTCCTCCCCAGTGAGCATGCTGGGCATTTTGTGGGTGTAGACAGAAGTATAGCATTACCGCAGGAACTCGAAGAGAT
Organism: Phyllostomus hastatus; assembly: GCF_019186645.2. Classification (NCBI taxonomy): domain Eukaryota; kingdom Metazoa; phylum Chordata; class Mammalia; order Chiroptera; family Phyllostomidae; genus Phyllostomus; species Phyllostomus hastatus. Next base: position 1,470,223 of record NW_025333860.1, on the reverse strand, counting down.
GAGATTACCAAGTGATAGTCATAGTAGCTGGGATGAATGAGGGGCCATCTTGGGAGGCCCTGTGATGAGGTGCTGGTGCCTTGGGAGGGCAGAACTGCTGAGGCCTAGCTCACATCACTGAAGACTGGATTCACTTGCTGGGTGACACAGATGAAGGTGGTTCTCCGGCTCAGCTCCTTTAGTTTAGCTGCTCCTACATAGGTACATGTGGAACGGATGCCTCCAAGGATGTCTCGGATGGTATGTTCCACATCCCCTTTAAAGGGCATCTCCACCGTCTTTCCCTCTGAGGCCCTTAGAGGAGGAAAAATTTTCTGATGTTTTCTTTCTGAATTCCTTAAGCTCAGTGACTCTTCCCATCTCTCGCATTTAACCCTGGTTCACTACTTTTCTCTCAAGAACTACACCATCCATCTCCCAGCAGCCCTGAGTTCTGCCACCACCCTACTTTGTCACACCTTCCAAGAACCCTCAACTCCTGGGCCTCTATACATACCTGTACTCAGCAACGCCCCCAGCATACTTCTTCATGGCTGTTTCAGAACTCATTCCATAGAAGAGCTTGTACTTCTTGCCATCCCTCTCGATGAGCTCACCACCTGACTCACTGTGCCCAGCCAGCATGCCACCCAGCATCACGAAGTCAGCCCCTGCCCCTATCAATGAGGGGGGAAACAGATGAATCTGGCTCAGGTGCCCACATACCCACCCATGATCAGAAGCAACTCACACCAAATTCTCAGTCCTGATTCCAGCGTCTCCCTGGTTTTGTTTTCCTAGCAGGTCTGTAACTCACACAGGCCTGCTCTGCCCTAGCCTCTTTTCCTGACTTCACAAAACTTTAAAAAGTGTCCTGGCTGGTATGGCTCAGTGAATTGAGCACCGGCCTGTAAGCCAAAGGGTTGCTGGTTCAATTTCTGGTCAGAGCACATGCCTGGGTTGTGTGCCAGGTCCCCAGTGGGGGGCCTGCAAGAGGCAACCACACATTGATGTTTCTCTCCCTTTCTCCCTTCTCCTCTGTCTAAAAATAAATAAAATCTTTTTAAAAATAATTTTTTAAAGCCACTTGCAGGGGTGTCCAACCTGTGGCCTGTATGCAGCCCAGGATGCCTGTGAATGCGGTTGAACACCAAATCCTAAATTTACCTAAAACATTATGAGATTTTTTGTGTGTGATTACATGTTGTAATGTATTTAATATGTGGCCCAAGATAACACTTCTTCCAGTGTGGCACAGAGATGCCAAAAGGTTGGACATCCCTGCAGAGATTCCCTGCTTGGCTTTGCTCTCTCCTTTTGGCTGGTTTTGGCTGTCTTCTGGTCATTTCTTTTACTGTGCTCAGCTGAGTAAGGCTCATTTCAAGTGTTCTAAGAGCAAAAGTCTCCAACTTTACTATGAACAAGGATCACCTGGGAAGCTGTAAAAAATGCAGATGTGCAGCCCCATTCTCCAGACCTGGATTCTGTTAAGTCTGAGGTTTAGGCATTTACATTGTCCAGCAGTCCAGGAGATGGTGCAGATGGCCCTGGCCCACACTTGGGAGAGTCCATATGAGAGTCTCAGCTGACTTGCCCAAAGGACACCACAAGCTTCTGGGTCACGAGTTCATATTATGAAAGAATCTGAATGGCTTCCTCAGCCTTTCTCAGCCTGATCCTAGACCCTCAAAGGTAACTCCTCCTCTTCTAATGGATCCTTCTGTGCCCTCCCAGTGCCCTTACCAAAAGCCTTGGCCACATCACCAGGACAGCTGCAGCCTCCATCCTGCAAAGAAAGAAGCAACGTGAAGAGACTGCCTGGATTTCCCTAGCCCTCTCAGCGATGTCTCAATAGCCCACTTCAAAGCTGACAGGAACCCAGAAGTCCTAACCCACCTCTATCAGAGCTTCCACACCCAGCAGAAAACCCAGATGTTTGGCAGCCTCACGCCCTAGCCTGCACTTAGGCCTTACTGAGATTATGTGGCCTTTGAGGCCATGAGCAGCGTCTGCACACTCCATCACCGCACTGAGCTGTGGATACCCCACTCCAGTTTTCTTCCGGGTGGTACACACAGAGCCTGAGAAAAATGTGACGAGGATGAGAGTGAAGTGTTCCATAGATGTTTGCAACTGAAGAGGTAGCCAGTGGTCCCCCAGTGAGCCAGCTTACCTGGTCCAATTCCCACTTTGATGATGTCAGCCCCAGAGAGGATCAGTTCTTCCACCATCTCTCCTGTTACCACATTCCCTGCCTGGAACAGAGCAATCAGAACAGCATTCTTAGGGTAAGAAACGAAGAAGAGCCCTGACTGGTGTAGCTCAGTGGGTTGGGTATCATCCCACAGACTGAAGGGGTTCCCGGTTTGATCCCTGGTCAGGGCACATGCCTGGGTTGCGGGCCAGGTCCCCGGTTGGGAACATGCAGGAGGCTGCTGATTGGGTGTTTCTCTCACACTTGAATGTTTCTCTCCCTCGCTTTCTCCCTCCCTACTCCTATCTCCAAAAATAAATAAATATTTTAAAAAGAAAAAGAAATAAGGAAATAGTAAAGAAAAATGCTTCAAAAAAATGAGGAAGTTGTATATTCTCATTTATAGCATGCTTGGACCAGGGCCTTCCAACGTTATTACAAAGAAGCAGGTAGCTGGGTTCCCTCTACTGGACCCTCTGAAAGCTTTTACACTAGCTACTTCAAAGGACCCTGCTTCCCCAGCTGAGGTGAGTTAGTGGCCAGTGTCACTGTCACACTAGAGTAAAGCTGGGGTCCAACTGGACCAAGATTAAATCTGATTTACAGTGAATTTATCTCCCCAAGAGACCCAAACTTATCCTGCCCTTAAGCCATTAGGTCATAAAATCTCTTTGGCTGAGGGAAAAGGGGAAGACATAGTAATATAGGCTAAATACCCATCCACATAGCTGTATTTGCTTCTGATGGACGGAAAAGGGTTCCTCAATGCAGTGAAGAAAATGGGGCCTTGTCATTACTCCTAAGCTTGTAAAAAAAAATAATAAAACATTGTTGCATGTGATCCCTTTAATAGAATTATAGTATCACATCCATTTCAGTAGGCAGGTGTACACGTATCACCGGTGTGTACAGTGCATAAACACAACAAGGTTTTGTGAGTGATATCAGGTACATGGGATTCACAAAGACTATCAAGGCTCAGAGATTGCAATGACCAGTAACCAAACATGTTAAGCACAGAACCATGGATAATCACCCAGTAACATGACTAAGCAAACCAGGAAAATCATAATGCAGAAGAGAAAGGAACTGACATAACAAAAAGTGGAGTGACACAAAAAAGTGGAAGGAGATGGGGGTACCAACTACTGGGTAACAAACATACCATAATGGTGTGTTCAGGGAAGCGCTTCCGTACATCCTTTACAAATTCAACAAAGTGTTCAGAGTAGCCATTTGCCACATCCAGGCATATATATTTCACCTGGGGAACAGCTTCCAGGATTTGCTCCAGCTGCTCAAAGTCAGAAGAGCCTGTGCCTGAGCTGGCAGCCAGATGCTGTGGAAGAAAGAGGCATTGGCATGTTTGAAATGACCTGATGAGCAGCCAACAGGGGTGGGGTGGTAAGAGCTGAACCCAGGAAGCCAAGCAAAGGTTCCTGGAAAACTGGAATAAGGAAAGGATTGGGGAGGACCAGTATTACCTTAAGACAGTCAGGATTCTGGCTAGCAAACTCTTTCCACTGCTCAAGGCTGTAGTGTTTATGGACAGCAGTGAAGAGGGAGAACTGAGAAGATGAAAGAGAGTCATCAAAAAGGAGAACTTTAATAGGGTCTCTTTTTCAAGAAATAGACCTTTATACTATTCTGAGGGAGAAAAGGACTGAAGTCTGGAAAAAGAAACTTGAGGCACTCGGGGTTGGGGTTGGGATTGGGGTTTTTAATTCAGCCATTAGTCTCCTTACAAATCCCAGTAGTACTTTTTACCATAAGCTAGTGCTGTTGGATACTCCCACCAAGTACTAAGTTGTACGGTTTGGATCTCACCTGCCAGCGCATACAGTGCTGCTGACTTAAAAGGTGACTAGGACAAGCTGTTGGTGCAGTAGGACAAGCAGTAGACAAGAAAGAACCATGCAGACCCTGGACAGAGCCACTGTCTGCCTACACTGTCTCAGCCCTGCCTTCTATGGTAACCCAGTAAAACACCTAACCTATTTTTGGGATCTTCTCAGTGATTTACCTGCAGTAATTCCGTGAGTCTAAATGCTCACAAAAGGTTAAAGCCTTAGGGTTAATGGAGACAATAAGGTGTCACCCTATCCTTTCTCCATCTCCACTGTAATAAAGGACAATAAAGGACAGATTTTCTACAGACACAGACCAACTTGAAAACTTTCATTCGGTCTATTTCAGTCAACCAAGTTCAAGGATATAATGACTCACTGGATTTGTATTTCCTAGTTCAACAAATTACAAACAATATCCCAATACTTTGAGAAAGGAATTCAAAGGCCACTGTGAATGCTGGTGTTTATATTTTAAAAGTGTAGGCATGCATACCTGAAACTAATATAATAATGTATGTCAACTATAATTAAAAATAGTAAAAATATAAAAATATAAGTGCAGGCATGCAAACAGACGAGACAGCAGTTGACTGAGACAACTCAAGTCTTGCAACTGGCAAGAAATCCAAAGAAGTCATGTATCAGCAAGCAGTAACAGTATTACACTATACGCAATCAGAGATCAATACTACCTAGCTGGTATTAAATTCTGCTTTCTCGGCAACACTCTGCCATCAACATGCTGACAAAGAAAAATCACTCTAGGAGGTCAACAGACCTTAGAGATACATTGGCATAGTGTGGCATGATAAGTATGTCCAAATACATACCAAGCTGAAGATTTAGAAAAAGATGCATGCTTGCATCCAACCATTTTATTATTTCTTTGAGACTTGGCTGTATCTCTAAAATCTGATTTCTTTGGCACACATCAGCAGTACTGAAAAGCCAGTCTCAACATAAAACATCAAGAGAGTGCTCACAAGTTCCATGTGTGACAGCATGTCTGTTAACACTGCAGTCAGATTCACCATTCCTCACCTAGACAGGCAACAGCAGGAGTCCTAAATAGTTCATGGCAACAGCAATATAATACTAAACAATACAGTATCAAAACAACCATCAACCTCAGAGAAATTACAGCAGACATTCCACAAACACTTACAGCGATCAAAAACAGAGAAAAGGAGATGAAGTCCTTCAGACTAACAGAGCCATACTCAGCAGCAGAATCCATCAACTATGGATTAACCAGAAGAGTGCATATGTTCTCAGAGTGCCCAGAGTAACTATCTACTTTCTCAGCTGTAAATATAGAGGCAGGTAACATCACTGACAAGAGTAGCATCTTCTATTTTGAAAGTGAACAATAACCTGTATGTAAGAAAAACACATTCCATTCTGGGCACATCCCAGAAAGTCCCATATACCTAGGACTTAAGAAGATTTTCTTTAAAAAATCAAAAAGGCATAAAATAAAAATGAATAAGCTTTTTCTCTCTAGGGTCTTCTGGTTAGGAATTTCTGAATGCTCAAACTGTATTTAGTTTCTGGACTAAAACAGTAAATGTTTCGTTTCCTAACAATGCCCTAACTGGAAAGATGAATGTTATTTGGGGGGGGGGGGTGACCTGGGTGCTGGGAAAAGTTGGCAAGGTGTATAAACTGCTGGAGAGGAGAAAGGGAAAGTTCTATTCCTATATCAGAAAAATGGGGGCAAAACTTAGCTTCAAATCTCATTAACTCACATGGCTCTTTGAACTAACCAGATAAAGGGGCCTTAGTACTGGAGAAAATAGTAAATTGTAGCATCCAGACTGGTAATTGCTGTTGAGTTCACCTGGGATGCGGATGCAAATAACTCTGCAGTCGGCTCACATAACTGGACACCACTGGGGAAGCAGCGTAAAAGAAGTCCTACCTTACAGAGAACCTTGGCCATCTCAAAGGTACCCACAGTATCCATATTGGCAGCAATGATGGGGATCCCAGTGTACATTTGCTTTGAGTTGCGAAATGAAAAGGATCTTGTGAGATCCACCTGCAGATATGAACAGGAAACAGCATTTCATTCGTCCAAAAAGCAAGTACTGAACGAGGAAAAGGACCAAGAATCTTTCTCAGTCCTGGTCCACCAGGGCAAGCTGGCTCACCTCACTTCGAGACTTAAGGGTACTGCGTTTGGGCCTCAACAAGACATCCTTAAAGTCCAGTTTGACGTCGTTGTCGATGTGAGGCATTGTGGGGGCCTCGAGGTAGCAACGAATCTGAGTTGGAAGGAAAGACTTGAGGGGGGGCTGAATCAACAGAAAGCCTTAATGCCCTTTTAAGGCTTTCAGCAGGGCTAATCTCTCTCCTGGCCTAAATTGTGGAAAGTCTGGGTGTGGTTGATCCCTGAAGACTGTCACCTCCCGACCTGTCCCATGGTTATGATTATTCTCGGTCCGAGGGGAGGATTCGGATGGAGTCGTGAGTAGCCCTAATGAGGTACATTCCTTACCCCACTACTCTTTTCCAGCCCCTGCAAAAAAGTAGTTTGAGCTAAGAGGGTGATTTGGGTGAGAGAAGGAACGTGAGGGGAGTCCCATAATCAGTTTCCGTAATAGGAGTACTCACTTCCTGTCACTGTGGTCCAAGTGGCAGTTGACCGAAGCTCTCCTTGCTTAGCAACTAACCTCGTGCAGCCCCGCTGAGCCTTGCAGTCCAAGCCAACAGGTCCCGCTAATTGTAGGCGAAAACGATTAACCGAGGAATTCCAGCTTCGGCAGCGGCCTTGTGAGAGCTTCTGATTAACAGAGTTCGCACACTAAGGTTGCCGTTAGAGCTGAGGGGCAGGAGACTACAACTCCCAGGGTGGAACGCGCGGAGCTGCCCCTAGCGCGGTGGCAGTAGTTCGTTCCGTTCCGTCTTTCCTCTAGAACCGGTTCGCTGGGGACTCTCAGGATCGCGGAAGAGTCTTCTCTGCTGTAACTAAGCGGACAGCCTTCTTTCTCTTTACAACGCCACTGAAACGAAACGCCGGAGCATTTCTCAGCCTTTCTGGAACCCCGGGATAAAAAGGGGGTGGAGCCAGACAGTGACCCGGAAGAAGAAGTGACTCCCACAGGCGTAGTGCAGGAGAGCGGCAGTGGAGACCGCACCGGTGGAAGCGGCAATTTATCTGTGTGCAGCCTACATCTTGGAAGAAGATGCTAATCAAAGTGAAGGTGGGAGCACCTCCAGCTTTGCCAAGATGCAGTGGTACTGGGCTGGCTTCTGTACCTTACGGGAGAAGCGGGGAAGGGAAACCACGCCTTTCCCGAGCCTGGAGGGCGATGACAGCCTCAGGGCTCTGCGCGAGGGGTGATGGGAAGTAGGGGGACACGAAGAGGTCTTTGATTGCTGGGGGGTGGCTCTGCCGAACGACTACAGGGTTGCTGCCATTCCTGCTTTCTCGTCAGAACAGTGCCATGCCCCAGAAGGAGGCCTCTTTTGTCCCGGTTCCCGATGTATTCGAACCCTCACTGTCAGGGAGGCCTAGCAGCAGCTTGGCTCCACTCTCTCTTAGGTTCTTGGAATAACCTCTGATCCCGAGTCTCAGTGCGCAGGTTTCCTGTTTCTCCCAGCCCCTAACACAGGCTGCCTCTGAGCACAGCACAGAAACGTTAGCATGGGGGGGGGGCGGGGGGGGGGCGGGGGGGGCGGGGGGGGCGGGGCTACAGAGGCTAGACTGTAAGCCTTTGCTGGTTGTCGCCAAGATGTAGTATCTCAGGCAGCCTTCAAGAACCAAAGTTAGGAGTGTGTTCAGTCAGCACCTCCCTTTCTGAGCCAGGCATTCTGGACCACTCTCATTTCCTTCACTGAAACAGGTAGGTTACCAGGGCCCTAGTTCTTGGTAGTAGCAGTATTTCCTTCAGCCCCATCTCAACTTACGTGGTTCTTCAATTCCCGACCCTTATTAGCCTTATCTGCTACAAAAACCTGATTTTTTAATTGATACAGTGCAATATTAGTTTGGTTTCTTTACTGCTCAGTAAGTCGCGTTATTTCATCAGCTCCTTATTTTATTTACCATACGTAATAGCCATTCTTAACCTCTTCACTTCCAATCAATCTCTTAGCCAAGGATTGAGGCCAAACAGCATGGCCAAATGCCATTGTTTTTCAAACTTTGAATAGTGACCTATAAGAGTTACTAATTATGAAATCAGTTTAACGGTTCAATGGGTTTCGAGCAACATTAAAAAAAAAGGAAAATAGAAATATCAGGGTATACTTCTGGGTAAGGGTGTTTTGTGAATTGTTTCATTTTATGTGTATATTACACGCGCGTATGTGTTACTAGTTTCTATGTATTTCTTAGTGTGGGTCACTGTTGAAAAAGTGTGAGGAACACTAGCAGATGAATTCTTTTATCTTCTTTTCAATGAATAAGGTTTCTTGTGTCCCCTTAGTACTTTCTTAGTCCAAAGAACAGGTTATTACTATACTTGGTGTTCAATGTTTTGTAAACTTTTTAAAAAATCCCAATCTACACTAAAAAATTTTACCTCCATACATACACAGAAACACTATGGGTGATGTGCTCTGACATTTACAATTCTATTCCAAGTTGACTTCATAAGCCACTGATGATTGAGATCTGCAGTTTAAACACCTGTGTCGTAAATGGGCTTCTCAACTCAAAAGTACTTAAGGATTACCTGAGGACCTTGTAAAATTACTGATTCTAACATTAAGTGGGTCTGGGATGGGACCTGAGATTCTGCATTTCTAACATGATGCCGACGCTGCCTGAGTAGCAAGGTTCTAGATTTTGTCTCTTTGAATTCACTTCTATTTAGTACTTCTCTAAAATCGTCAGTCTCTTCTGGAACACTTTCCTTTCTGCTTTTAAACAGGTTTCTCTGTCGTCTGTCTGTCTCTCTTTTTTTTTTTGTTGTTGTTTGCTGAATTTCTCTATATGTTAAATACATATGAACATGATTAGTAGCTGTTAATTATTATATAAATGATAGGTTTTATTGGCAGAACTTCTTTCCTCTTAACTACTTCCATAGCTCTCTCTGCAATCCTTTACAAGTCCTTCTGACTTAAATCTTCTCTTGATGCATCATTGTTCTGAAGTTAAATATATCATCTTCTGTCTTAAGTCATCTCCCCAGTACTCATCTTATATATTGATCCTGAAAATCTACCAGGTATCTGGAACTTGGTTCTTTAGAGTCATTTTTCTCTAATTTTTCCTTTGATACTGTTTTTTGTTTGTTTGTTTGTTTGTTTTGCTTGATTTTCAGTACCCTTATTCTGATCTTGGGTCTCATTAACTTATGTCTTTATTTCTGTGTGATACCTCCAACCAGGTTTTCGTATGGCCATACCCCTTCTAAAGTTTAGAGTCTAAACCAAGGCATGATATACAATATCATAGTGTACAGATCTTCTTTTAAACTTCTTTTTCATCATATTGCTCTCTTACCCCAGGTGCTGCACTGGTACACTCTTAGCAGATTACTTTGGGCAATTGTCTGTACTATCTAAACACCATTTTTCTCATTCAAGTTTTTCTTTCTTTAAACATGGAATGAAACAAAGTTCTTAAGGCTTCAGTTTAGTGATTTTCTTTACCACAGTACCTACTCATGTAACCATAAGATCTAAAACATTAAACAAAATTTTTTTCCATTACCATTTATTCCCCTTATACTCCCCTTCCCCCTGCAGTCACCACTGTTATCCATATACATGACTCCTTTTTCCTTTTTGCTGGGTCTTCCTGCCATCCCTCACCCCAGAACTGTCAGCCTGCTCTTTGTCTATGAGTCTGTCTCTGTTTTGCTTGTTAGTTCAGTTTGTTATTAGTTTCCACATACAAGTGAAATCATATGGTATCTGTCTTTCTCTGACTGGCTTATTTCACTTTGCATAATGTTCTCCAGGTCCATCCATGGTGTTGCAAAGGGTAAGATTTTCTTTTTTGTGGCTTAGTAGTATTCCATAGAATATTTTCACTCATACCCTCTGAAAGTTTCCATAGGTCAGTTTTGCTTATTTTAGAACTTCATATGAATGTAATTATGCAACATAACATTTTGTGTCTGACTTATTTCACTCAGTATTATGTCTGTTGTTGAGTGTGTCTGTACCTTACAATGAAGCAGTATTCCATTGAATAGCTATATCACAATTTGTTTATCCATTCTCCTGTTGATGGACATTTTGCTTGTTTTCATTTTCTGGTCATTATGAGTAAGGCTTCTGTGAACATTGTTATACAAGGCTTTTTGTGGACACAGGTTTTTCCTTTGAATAAATACCTAGGAATGGAATTAGTGCATCATGTGGTAGATATATGTGGCTTTAAAAGAAACTGCCAAACAGTTCTCTAAGGGGTTGTTCCATTTTACATTCCCACCTGCAATGATGAACATTCCAGGTGCTTTGCACCCTTGCTAACTTTTAGTCATGTCAGTCATTTTTATTTTAGCTATGATAGAGGGTGTAAAATTAATTAGCATATATTTTTATTCATCATGGCACTTTGTCATTGCATCTTGTATTTGGACAATAAATAACACTCAATATGGCACTTCCTTGTTTACTGTATAGGTTGGTTCTATTAGTTGTATGGGTCATTGTTTCTTGGTTGTAAATCTTCACTTGAAAAAGATTGTTGGCAAAAGCTGGATCACATAATTTCTTTTATATCCCCTCCAGTGCCTAAAGCAGTATGTTGGACTGAGGTTCATCATAGACTTATTAACTAGCATTGAATGCATTCCTGGGTCACAAGGAGCAGATCTGAGGGAAGAAGCCTAGTATCTGCAGTCACCACATGATATATCAAGAATATCTTTTAAAATTGTTTAGTTACTTTTTAATTATGGACAATTCCAAACATATACAACAGTACAGAGAAAGACCCTTTACCCAGCTTCAAAAGCTATCATTTCATGGGCAATCCTATTTATACTCACCAACTCTCGTTACCTCATGTTTTATGAAACAAATCGCAGCTTATATTACTCATACATGTTTCAGTATTTAGCTATTGAAAATCACTCCCTTTTTCTAAAATAACCATTATTATCACACCTAAAATATTAACAGTGAGCCCTGGCTGGTGTGGCTCAGTGAAATGAGTGCTGGCCTGTGAACCAAGGGGTCTCTGGTTGATTCCCAGTCAGGGCACATGTGTGGGGTGTTGGCCAGGTCCCCTGGGGGGTGTGCAAGAGGCAGCCACACAGTGATGTTTTTCTCCCTCTCTTTCTCCCTCCCTTCCCCTCTCTCTAAAAATAAAATAAAAATGAAAAAATATTAACAATGATTTCTAACTGTCATCAAATTTACCCTATAGTCTCACTTATTTTTTACAGTTAGTTTGAACCTGGAGCCAACTAAGATCATACATTGCAATTGGTTGATATGTATTTTAAGCCTCTTTATATCTATAATGCACCCTTTTCTCTATTTTTTTCTTGTCGAATAAACTGTGGCGTTTGTCCCATAGAATTTTGTATGGTTTGGATTTCCTGGTTATATCTCCGTGTTGTCTTTAATACATTCCTCTCCAACCTGTTTTTCTTGTGAATTGGTAATAAGATCTTGAGGCTTGATTAGTCTTTTCTGTGTGTTCATGTATGAAAATAATTCATAAGTAGAGGTATGGTGTGTACTTCTGTTAGGTTCTTTTACTTTCCATGATCTTGGATCTATTATTTCATTGGAGGTTACAAAATGGGGATATTCTTATTTTATTGTTGTTTAGGCTGGAATGCTTAAGCAGTGTCCGGTGTAGTGACCATTAACCACATGGGCTACTGAATACTTGAAATGTGAGAGAGAAACATCGGTCAGTTGCCTCCCACAGTGCCCCAACCTGGGATCAAACCTACAGCCTATGTGTGTGCCCTGACTGGGGAGTGAACCCGTAACCTTTTGGTGTACAGGACAGTACTCCAAATAACTGAGCCGCCCAGCCAGGACTCAAGAACTTTGTTTTAAAAATATTTTTTTCTCATTACAATGTACTCATGGTATATAAAATGGAAGATACAGAAAAGTACAAATAATATAATTAAAGTATCTATAACCTCACAACTCAAAAGTACTGATGTATATATCCTTCCCAACTTTTTTGAAAGCAGAAACAATATTTGAGGGTTTTTGTTGTTTGTTTTTGTTTTTTTTTTTAAATACAAGATTGGAATTATACCATTATTTTAGACATTGAGGACTGTGTGATTTTCCCTGTGTTTGTACTATAATTTATTTAACCCTCAATTGTTTGATAATTTAGTTTGTGTTTCTAGTTTTTCAGTATCAAAAGGCTAAATGGCCAGTGTTAAGGGTATATTTTTATACATAGTCATGATTATTTTCCAAAAGTGTTGTTGCTGAGAGACCAGATTGCTTTCTGGATACATTCATGGGCTTCTGCAGTCAGTTTCAGAAACAGAGGGTCACTCCTGAGTTTTAAATTTTTACAAACCAATTATTTTTTTTAGATGTCATAAGGTCCAAGCATTTTACTCTTGGGAGAACCGTTCTATGCCTTCTCTTAGAATCTTTTTACTCTTTAAAATTTTCTATAATTAAATCAGAATGAATAAATATCTGTTTATTAATATTCATGTGATAAATGATTGTTATTAGAAATTTAAGTAGTACAGATAAAGGGAGAGTTACCCTTGATAAACCCTCCATTCAGTACCACTCCCCTTCTCAAACATAACCACTGTTACAAGAGATATGTATATATACTTTTAAAGATTTTATGTATTTATTTTTAGAGAGAGGGGAAGGGAGGGAGAAAGAGAAGGAGGGAAGCATCAATGTGTGGTTGCCTCTCATGTACCCCACACCAGGGACCTGGCACGCAACCCAGTCATGTGTCCTGACTGAGAATCAAATCAGTGACCCTTTGGTTTGCGAGCTGGCGCTCAATCCACTGAGCCACACCAGCCAGAGTGAGATATGTATACTTTTAATCCTTTCTTCTGTGCATATACATATGTCTTCATATAGAAAATAATAAATAATTATACATTCTTTAGAGCTTTCCATTTTAGTGTATAAATTGTCGCATAACAAATATATCATTCTGTGAATATACCATAGTTTAATAGTTTTCTTATTATTAGACATTAAGTTATTTCCAGTGTTCTGCTTTTACAAAAGGTGTACATGTTCCTCATTGAGATGCCCAAGTTTTTCCTCTAATTTACTTTCCTGTAAATAGAAGTATCTGGTCAAAGAGTCTTTGCATTTAAAGTATTATGATCTATTGCTCCTCAGCCTTTTGGCTGAGATCAAGTGTAGTATCTGGTCTCAATTTAATATCTGACACATCCTCTATCCAATAACAATATATTAAATGGATTTTTGGAGCCAGGAGATGGAGTAGGAGCTTGCTTCACCCACTCCACACATCGACCCAGTATTGCAATATTTCTGGGAACAGCACCTCCTGCTCCCCAAAAAGTATTGCAATCAATGAAGTGAAATAATTTTTGTACAACACAGAATTGCATACTTTTCATTTTGTCAGGAAAGGACCTAAAAGAAGTTACCGAATATTTTTACTGTTGTTTCACAAAAAGACATTTTAACACCTGAATATATTTAGCTTCATGAAAATCTCATTGCTGTCAGTGTTTTTCTCATTTTATCATAGACTACAGGAAATGTTCACACATTATTCCAGCTTGGGTTGGGGTAGAAACCTGAGAGTCATTGTTGTAATTTATTCTTTTGCATCCAAACAGGTAAAGCCAAAGGAGTTGCTCATGCATTTTTGGAAATACTATATATTAGGACTAAACCATTCTCGTATTTGAAAAGTTAGGCCCTAAACACTTTCTTCATGCTGGTCTGTGTGAACACCATAAGTAGACACAATGTGTTATTTATGAACTTACCACAAGAGCATAGATTGAGTCTCAGTTCTAGATCAGTCCAATGTAGGCAGTACTAAGTCCAGAGCTAAGAGCTCAGGCCGGAGAGTCTGTGTTTAGATCCACACCCTCCTTTTGATTCCATAGTCACACTTGTTAACCTGCCCAAGCCCCATTTTTCTCATCTATAAATTGGTGATAGTAATAGTTCATATCAGAAATACTAGCAAGGATTAACTGTATTGATATATGTAAGACACTCAGCCCGGTTTCTGATTCTTGTAAAGTGTTCAGTAAATGTTGGCTGTGATTATAACATAATCATCAGTGTATTCAGCCCTCCCACAAATATTTTTTATTGCTTATATGTCAAATATTATGCTTTGTGCTTCAACTAGAACAGTCTCCGTCCTTAAGGAAGTTGGAGAGTTAGAAACTTAAACAACTAGCTTTAAGAGGTATTAAAGTGCATTGGGGACAACTCATCAATCTTATTTTAAAGGGTCTTTGAAGGTTTGAGAAAAAGTGGTGAAGGGTATGACAAAAAGGGATACAGTAAAAGGAAAGAAATGCCCCTAAACTGGACCATGCATTGTGTGTTTGTGGTCTTGATTACTGTAGACTGGTATAGATACAAGCTTTCAGAGCAAGTATGTATGAGAGATTAGACTGAATGGAGCACAGCATTTTAAAGTGTACAGTCAGCATGTTGTGTTTGGACACCAGCAGCCCTTAGCCTATGGAAGAAGACCAGAACTGCAGTTTAGGATTTACATCAAAGTCCGGAGAAGATACGGGAGAAGCTTGGTCAGAGGCGATCTCTGATATCCTCGAAAATTCTTTAAATTATCTGAATATTAATTTCTATCGTTGGTATAGAAAGCAAAGTCCTTCTGACTCAAAGGAATGCTTTCTTTAGAACATCTCTCACTGCTGTCTCAAGCAAAGGAGTACCAGTGCTTTCATGGATTCTAGGGGGTGGGAATTGTGAAATGACCTGGGGGAGTAAGGTCAAATGGTTCTCAGAGTCTTACCCTCTCAAACTAGTCCAGAGCGAAAAAATGTTTGATGAATACAGGTGTGGTCGAAGCCTTCTGATTCTTCAAAGCAGCTTTGCCAAGAATGTGCCTCTCTCAGAAGATAGTAGATCCCCAGAGACCAGGACAGGACTTTTTTTTTTTTTTTTAGATTTTATTTACTTATTTTTAGAGAGAGGGGAAGGGAGGGAGGAGAGGGAGAGAAACATCAATGTGTGATTGCCTCTTGCACAGCCTAGGCATGTGCCCTGACTAAGAATCGAACTGGCGACCCTTTGGGACGCAGCCCAGTGCTCAGTCGGCTGAGCCACACCAGGCATGGCAGGACATTTTACCTAGAAGATAAACTGTATATTGGGCTGTAGGATTCATGAAATCTTTGCCTGTTTCAGACGCTGACCGGGAAGGAGATTGAGATTGACATTGAACCCACAGACAAGGTAATCCCCAATACCTCTTCATGCCTATCTCCCTACATGTACATTTGTTTGGATATGCTGATGAACTTAGTTCTTTGCTTTCATGCTATCTGCGTAGCTCTGTTCTTTCCACTTCCATGATCCTACCCCTACCTACCATGAGTAGCCCCTGACTCCTTGTACCTCTAAAGGTGGAGCGAATCAAGGAACGTGTGGAAGAGAAAGAGGGAATCCCCCCACAGCAGCAGCGGCTCATCTACAGTGGTAAACAGATGTGAGTTTGGAATGGGAATGAGGGTGTGGCATTCTCTTGTGAAGATGAGGGAGCAGATCCTGGAGATGGATCGGGCTTGCTTCTTTTTATTGGTGGCCTACATCCTTTGTCAATTTAGTAAAGCCTATGAACCCCCTCTCAGAATAATATTTTAGCAGACATAAAATAAAATACATCAAATTACAGAAGAAACTAATTATATTGAGATACAGTTATCAAAATACTAAAAAGGCAAATTTGTAATATATGTGCTTTTTTATTAGTACATTAATATTGAATGGTGGACCAAATACTACCATAATTTTGAAATATTTTCAAGATACCTACAAACAATTGTAATATGGTATGAAAATATTTAATTTCTGTTATTAATAGGTTACCCATATTGCTTGTACCACTGTGGTTTTTGCCTATCTTCAAAATTTAAAGAAATAACCAGATTTCAATTTGTGGTTAGTAAAAATAAAGATGTAATTTTTTTTGTCATCTGAATTCATAGACCCTCAGAAAGATCCATGAGACCCAGGTTAAGAGCCCTATTCGACATGATCTTTCTAACCCTTTTTGTGCCTCCTTTTCCTGCAGGAATGATGAGAAGACAGCAGCTGATTATAAAATCCTAGGTGGTTCAGTCCTCCATCTGGTGTTGGCACTAAGAGGAGGAGGTGGTCTTAGGCAGTGATGGACCCTCTCTCTATTTTACCTCTTTACCCTGTTCCTCGTAATGAGGCATCATACATCCTATCAGTCTCTGGGACACCAGAGTGACTGCCCCCTCTCCTGGATGCCCAGTCTTGTGTGTCTACTGGTGGGAGACTGTGACGACCTCAGGATGCAGTGTTTCTGGCCCAAAGGGCCCTTGCTGGCTATTGGGTTTTAGTTTGCAGACCTATGTGCTACCCTCTCTGGTTCTCAATAAAATAAAATGTAAAAGATTCTTGGCCTCTTGGAATCTTTCTTCTGTTGCACAAATATGACAAATCAGAATGGACCAAATGCACACCTACTTACAACAGACTGAAGGAGTAGGACAATGGAAGGGAAATGTCCTTTGAATGATTACCAGGCTCAGTGGCAGTGGTGTACTCGATTCAGCTCTTACCAGTTCATGAGACCTAATTATTGGTATCTCCTTCCAACCCCATGTTAAGTAATTGACCATGGTAGGTGGGAATATTTATAGAAATTGGCAAACAATACAGATCAATCCTTTCCCCAAATTGGTTGTTACACATGTATTATCATACAACTGACATGGGTGGTAGAAACCAGGAGAGCAAAGTCTCATTGTGGTCCTGCTGGACATTTGGACCTGATTTGAGAAAGTCCAGAAGGGTTTTACAGATACCATATTCTTTATGGCTGGAATATAGCTGAAGGGTCTGGGCTCTACACACTGGAAAGGTGCTGGTACACAGTTTGGGTGAGGAGCTCTGGCCCAGCAGCTCAGTTGCTTAGAGGGATGTCATGACACACCAAGGATGCGGTTTTGATCTCCAGGGCACATGCAAGAAGCAACCAGTGAATGCATAAATAAGCGTAACAACAAATTGATGTTTCCCCCTCTGAAAATCCATAAATTTAAAAAAAAAAAAAAAAAGATTGAGGAATGACACAAGCTATGGTGGGTGACTTAGGTGTGTAAGGTGAAATGAGAGACGAGTGCCAGAGGAAAGAGCTTCTTTCCCTGATGTCTCTAGTAGAGTTTGGGGAGGCTAGGAAAAGCAGAGAAGTGAAGGAAGGAGGAACTTGGAGACCACTGTGGTCCCGTGTACCACATGTAGGTACTTGCTGCAGTCCTTTCCCCTTCCACCGTCAGATGGCGCTCTTGTGCAGTCCCCAGGCTCACCGCTGCGGCCCGCCGTAAGGACTCTCTAACCGCCGTTTCTCTAATGCAGGCCCGGCGGCCTCGCAGCCTCCCTTGAGTATAGAGCACTCTATGGCCCTGAAGAAGGCCCCGCTTCCGTGCGCCTCTAGCAAGCCACTTGTAGGCGCAGGTGATGGAGCTCCCGAAGCTCGCTGTCTTCGATCTGGGTGAGGGGCCCGACTGTGTAGAATTCCGTAGGGTGCTCTTCTTTTCCAAACCCCAGTTGCAGCTCTCGAGGCCCTGCTTCCCAGGCTGAACCTTCCCCTTTCTTCCTCTCGCAGATTACACGCTCTGGCCATTCTGGGTGGACACGCATGTAGATCCCCCATTCCATAAGAGCAGGTGAGGCTGGGCTGGGGAGGACTGGGAAAAAGCTGGTCGGGCTGGAGCTGAGCGCACTCTCACCTTCTCCAGCGATGGAACTGTACGAGATAGGCGAGGCCAGACCATCCGATTGTACCCAGAGGTGCCCGAGGTCCTGGACCGATTTCGGGGGCTTGGGGTGCCCGTCGCAGCTGCTTCACGGTAAGAGCAACTGAAAAAAACTGTCAGCCTAACGTTGACAGATGCATGCATAAGGTTTTTCGTGTTCCCAAAATTTAGGCTGTGCAAATTTGCAAGTATTGTACATTTGTTAAATTATGACTGCCTGTGCCTTTTATTTTTTGAACATTGGCTTGGGGCCACCTGTGTCAGAAAGGAAGGATATGGAGTAGAATTAAGGGCCCAGGAAGCCTATCCACCCCTCCTGGAAAAACAAGTTGATTTACCCCTGGTTATACTTAACTTCACTTGCAGCTCTGGCCCTCCACTCCTCATCTCATCTACTATACCTTTTTGCAGGACAGGTGAAATTGAAGGGGCCAAACAGCTACTGGAGCTCTTTGACCTTGACAGATACTTTGTTCAGCGGGAAATCTATCCAGGCAGCAAGGTCACACACTTTGAGAGGTATGTGCAGGAGATGAGGGTAGAAGCAGGGGAAGAGAAAAGCAGAGAGACTGGAGGAGCTCAGAAGCCAGTGTGGTTACTCTCTGCCCTGTCTTGCACAGGCTGCGGCAGAAGACTGGAGTTCCTTTCTCCCAGATGCTGTTCTTTGATGATGAGAAGCGGAATATTGTAGACGTCAGCAAACTGGGTACTGAGTGGTGAGAATACCATTTGGGAAATGGGGAGAAGGGGTGCCTAGGAGGGATAGGTATAAAATGAGATCTCTTTTTCTTTCTAGGTGTTACCTGCATTCATGTCCAGAATGGAATGAGTCTTCAAGTCCTAACTCAAGGATTAGAGACATTTGCAAAGGCCCAAGCTGGACCCTGAGGTCCAGTCCTATGGATGAGCCTCATTGGAGGCATAAAACTGAAGGAAATCAGGAAGGCATTTTCAGGTGCATGTGTAAATTATTAAAGTGTATTTGTGTGTGACAGAAGAAATCTTACCCACAATGTGGGGTTGTTCTTTTTTCTTGCATGTGAATCAGGGTTGGCTATCCAGAGGGGCCAAGACCAGAGTGTGAGGCATTAAACTGCATCAATTTCTGCCGTAGAACCTGTGGCAAACCCCTTGTGCTCCCGGCATCCTCACTCTCTCTCCTGAGCTGTTAAGGGCATAAAAGAACTAAATCTTCCACTGGCCCTAGGTAACGGGGTGTATTACCCTGCACATTTCCTTCCAGGAAACAAATACTTGGTTTTGAGGCGGGATGGGGGCGGCCTTTTCATACTTGAAAAAGAAGCATCCCCTTCACGAGGAGCGGTGAATTTGGAGCTGGTGGCTGGCATCACGTGGTAGAAGTGGCCTCCTTGGCGACTGTTGATGATGTCACTGCAGTGCCCCAGGCTGGGATTGGCCGAGGCCCGTGACTGAGTGAGGAGATGCGCTCTCCCAGGAATAAGGCGGAAGTGTGCGGGACGCCGTGGGCCCGCGGTGGGAGAGGACAGGGTTGCGATGAGTGGTCTGGGCCGACTCTTCGGGAGGGGTGAGCCGGGGCAAGACCGGTCGGCCGGGAGGCGCTGGCCACAGGGAGTGGGGGAGAGGCTACGGCCCCTGGCGTGGAAGAAACCCAGGAGACAGGCTTCACCGCAAATCCTTATGATGGCCCAGCAAGGCCTCTAGTGCCACGAGGCCCACCTTTCAGGGAGCCAGGCAGTGTCAGCCTTCCCTCCTCCACCCCAGAAGGAAGAGCTGAGGCCGGGGAAGGGACAGGAGTGGTGTGCTGTGCTGGCTCCTACTGTTTAGATTTGACAACCAGTTTCCAGATTTTTTCCAAAACATTGGTGCTTACTTGATGCTGGGCAAGAGGGAATCTGTAGTGACAAAGAAAGGAGATTTCTCAAAGCTCCCATCCGATGGGGGAAGACCAGCAAAATTGGTATTGACAGTATAGTGTAGCACTATATGGTGGAGATGTTCCTGAAAACCAGGGGAGCACAGGAGAAGCAGCTTTTGGGGGTCCAGAAGGCTAGAAAGTATATCAGGTGGAGAATCGAAGTACTCCAGGAAGAGGTAACTGTGTGTGCAAAACAGAGGCTGGACAAAGGATGGTTATATTTAGAAGAAAGAGTAGTTCTGGTTGCCCCATGAGTGTACCTACCACTGAAGGGGAGAGGAAAGTAAAAGGAAGTATAGTTGGAGAGGTAGGCAAGGGCCAAAAGAACCTTGTAAATCCCATTTGGGAAGTTTTGGATTTTGGCCCGGTGGAGTGGCTCAATTGGTTGGAGCATCATCCCATACACCAAAAAGGTTTTGGGTTCGATTCCTGGTCAGAACACATTCCTAGGTTTTGGGTTCCATTCCTGGTGGGGGCACATATGGGAGGCAACCCACCGATGTTTCTCTCCCTTCCTCTTTCTCTATAAGCATATCCTTGGGTAAGGATTAAAAAAAATTTTCTTTAAGTTTTGAATTTTGCCCTAGCTGGATAGCTCAGTTGGTTAGAGCGTCATCTGGATATGCCGGGGTTGCAGGTTCAATTCCTGGTCAGGGCACATACAAGAATCAACCAATGAATGCATAAATCAGTGGAACAACAAATTAATGGTTCTCTCTCTTTCTCTCCCCCCTCCCCCCACCCCTCTCTCAAATCAATAAACAATTTTTTTTAAGTTTTGGATTTTATCCATAAGGAGTAGAGAGTATGGAAGGATTTCAAGCAGGCAAGGGCCATCAGTTGTGGGGGGTGGAGGGAAATAACTGTTTGAAGTGCAGAAGATGAAAAATACGATCAGTTTTTTTGTTTTTTCTCTAGCCCCCTGTACTTCATTCAGTTTGAACCTGTGGTGTCAGGACCTTGGGTATCTCCTGTGACAGCAAGTGGAACAGTGATTATAAAAAGCGACTGGACTTTGGTGGGGGAGTGATAATGAGGGGCTGTGTGTATGTGGGTGTGTGGGAGGGATGTGGGGAATCTCTGTACCTTCCACTCAGTTTTGCTGTGAACCTAAAACTCCTCTAAGAAATAAAGTCTAGCTCTGTATGTGCTTGGTGTGGCTCAGTTGCGTGTTGTCCCACAAAGCAAAAGGTCGCTGGTTCAATCCCCAGTCAGGGCACATGCCTGGCTTTTGAGTTCAGTGCCCGGGCAGGGCACCTATCAGAGGCGGCTGATCAAAGTTTCTCTTTCACATCAATGTTTCTCTCCCTCTCTTTCTCCTTTCCCACTCTCTAAAAAGTAAATACGTAAAATCTTTTATAAAAGAGAGTCTATAAACTTTTTAAAAAGACTGAAAATGACTTGAAACTCCAGCCAGGCTTGGATAGCAAAGGAATACTAGCTTTGCAAGTCATGTTGCCCCATTTCAATTACTGCTCAGTCTCTTACTAGTTGTGATTTTAGACCCAAAAAATGTTAGTATCTTCATGCCTAGTTTCACATTTGTAAAGATAATACATTCATTGCAGAGAGTCATTTTGGAACTAGAATAACACCGTCAAATGCTTAGCACATAGTATGCATGCACTCCATGATTGGTGGTTAATTTCTTTTCTTCACACAATATGGGCATTGTCCATTGGACTCCAGGGAAGAAGGAGAAGGAACCAACCCCTGAAGAGGCAATACAGAAACTGAAGGAGACAGAGAAGATACTGATCAAGAAACAGGAGTTTCTGGAGCAGAAGATTCAACAGGAGCTACAAACAGCCAAGAAGCATGGGACCAAGAACAAGAGAGGTAATAGGGGAAAGGTACCAACAGGGAGGAGCCAGGTACCAAGCAGGGACTTCTGACTCTGATGTTCAAGGTATGGCCTGGGTCAGCTGCCCTACAGGCTTTGAGGAGGAAGAAGAGGTTGGAGAAGCAGCTGGCGCAAACCGATGGGACATTGTCTACCCTGGAGTTTCAGCGTGAGGCCATTGAGAATGCCACCACCAACGCAGAAGTGCTTCGCACCATGGAGCTTGCTGCCCGTGGCATGAAGAAAGCCTACCAGGACATGTGGGTATGGGGGAAGGGGCAGAGGGGGCCCAAGTACTGGGGTTATTAGCTTGGTATTGTACTTTGGATCTTAAAACCTCTCAATGTGAATTTACAGTACAGGTACCTGTGGTGGCAACATTTCAGCCTCCTTGCTTTCTGAAAGAATATCTCTTTTCTGGCTGGGGCATTCTAGCAAAGAAAGATGATTTTCCTAATCTGTAAAGACCCTTCAGAGAACGGAGTGCAATCTGTCCCACTCCCTGCCCAGTGTGGAATCTTGCCATTTCTCAGCCCATACTTGCCTAGTTACAATTTTCCAGGGATCTTCCATCTGGTGGCCATGGATTTATCAGTCCAAAGCCACCGGCAGACCCTTCATTCATGTGAGACAAGAAAATCGGGGGTAGTTGCCTGATGTCTTGGCTATATATGTTTTCCTCAGGGACATCGACAAGGTGGATGAACTGATGGCTGACATCACAGAACAGCAGGAGGTGGCCCAGCATATCTCGGATGCCATTTCTCGGCCTGTGGGCTTTGGAGATGATGTGGATGAGGTGATTGGTCAAGAAGTCTTGGAGAAAGCATGGGACCAGCCAAAACCAATGTCCAGGAGACTCGTGGGGCAATTTTTAGGAGGAACTCCAACAGCGGTATGTTTTTAAGAGCAGAAGTTTCCTTTCTTTGTCTTGAACAGTCTTGTCATCCCCTATCCAGGATGAGCTGTTGGAGGAGCTAGAGGAGCTGGAGCAGGAAGAATTGGCCCGGGAGTTGTTACATGTGGGCGACAAGGAGGAAGAACCCCAAGTCCATCTGCCCAATGTACCCTCTGCACATCTGCCTGCACTGCCAGGTATTCAGAGCTGTTCTCATATCTTAAGGACTTGAGAGGATGGGACAGATATGAGGAGAGATCATTCCTCATCCCCTGGTTCCTCAAAGGAACCAGGCAGAAAGGTTTCACAGGTTACTGACTGCGTAAGAGTACCTGGCTAAAGGGGAGTGGGGACTGAAATCCAGCCTGTGCTCCACTCAGCAAGCTGTGTGCCCTGGTTTAGGGTTTCAGATGCTGGGAAAAACAGGCACCTTTTTGTTTTTTAAGTTGCACAAAGACATGGGATTAGCAGCAGCTCAACAAGCAGAAGGGCCACACCTTTGGGTTCTTTGTTGGGGAGAGAAAATTCAGCAGGTTCTGAGTGTTGTTGCAGGGATGGTTGGAAGGTGCTGGGGCCTTAACACATCTTTCTCTGGGTATCCTTGCCCCAAAGCTTCTAAAGCGGATGAAGATGAAGAAGCACTAAAGCAGTTGGCTGACTGTGTATCCTGATGAGTCTGGGCATATCTTCCTGATGCTGCCTTCGTTGGTCTCTTTTCCTTAAGTACCAAGCGCTAAGCTAAAGGAATATAGCCTTTTTGGGAGGCCCTGCTGAGAGTGGTGGTATAGCCTTGCTTGAGAAAGGGTTTGTTACCCTCCCATCTCTGGCTCAACTGTAAAGGACCTTGGTGCAGGAGGAGCCTCCGAGCTCCCTTCTTTCTGCTAGCAATTACAGTGCTCTTGTCCTCAATAAAATTGAGCAGATTGAACGCTGGTATTTATACTGCCTTGTCTATACCTGAAACTCTTCCCCTGGTCCTTGGAGCCTTTTTTCAGGCCATGAATAATAACAGGACTAACGAAGGGGCATTGGAACACAGAACAAATGTTTCTAATATCTTACCTTCTAGGTTCATCTTTCAAGTTGATTTGTCCTAGAGTTGCCTAGTGCTGAGGCTGAGGCAACTGCAGTCTGTTTATCCTAGAAGTGGAGCTGTCTCTGCATCTTCCCTCATCACTTCCCCCCCGTCAGCCTTTGCCAAGACAGCCTCATGATTTATTGCCCATTTTCTCTTTGCAAAGCCCATTTTCAAGGACAGGGAGGGAGAATACAGGGATAAAGGGGGCAAGTAACTTTCCTTAGCTGGAACCCATAGTTAGTAGACTTGGTTTGAACTGTCATTTCTCTGTCTAGGAGCAATGAGATACTGCGATTCCCTAGGATTGTTTCAATAGTAAATTTAGAGGAGGAAAAAGGAACCAAGATATTTCACATAGCCTGATACCCTTTTCTTAAAGAACAAACAACCAGGTCCTCTACCCTATGGCTTGAACATTTAAAGTGCAAAGAGTTGTAAAACAATGAACATGTACTTAGCCAGAATAATGAAGCTCCTTAGAGCAGGTGTTCATCTGAGCACTCCCTCTCCCATGAGCCACGTGTGAGCTACACTGAGGGACACTGTGGACTCAACAGCTGTCGAGATCACTGGTTACAGGCTCTGGGCAGAAATCTACCTGCTCAGGTTCCTTTCAGGAAAGAATGTCTTTGACCCCGGCTCATGAAACTAAATCAGACTTAGATTTATTTTTGGTATAAAAGATTTTTAGCCCGACGCCTCCTGCTTTGCTCTTCTCTCAACCCCCTGCCTCTCAGCCACTTTCAGATACTGATTTCCATGGATTGGTGACGGTTTGCCACGCTAGGCGACTTGCACATGGCCTCAAGCAGCCTGATCTCATGGGTGGGTTGCTCAGGCTGGAACTTGAGCACCCAGGGATCCTTGATGATGTCCAGGATGGTGGCACGCTTGGTGGCTTGGCGTAGTATCTGGAGGACCAGGTTCTAAGGCAGGGGAGAGAGAGGTCTTGGCTGAGCCTCCCATTGTGCCACACAGGCAATGAGCAGGGGACCTAAGAAAGAAGCAGGATAGCCCATCACACCACTCTGACAGAAGGGGGTGTGGCTTCCATTTTATCCTAAAGAGCCAGGCTTTTAACTCTCTGGAGGGGAAGAGAAGGAAGAGCCTTGCCTAATCCCCTCTGGCCTAAAAGATAGAAGTTGAATCCTGCTCACCACTCATATCTAAAGTGTGGGGCCCAGTGATTGGTCCTTTAAGCCCTTCCCACTATTCTAGGGCAGGGGCCAGAGTGTGAGCTGGCTCTGGTAAGGAAGAGCCTTCTCCAGAGTTGGGAGGCCTAGACTGGGTTCCCTCCCTATGGGTCATCCCTGAAGCCTCAGTCCTACTGGGGGAGCCAGCACCTTGCACTCCTGGGAGATGGACAAGTTAGCTGGAAAAGTGACCTCCTTCTGAGTTTCTTTCAGCAGCTTCTTGAGATTGGTGTCATCAAAAGGCAGACGGGCAACCACTAGAGTGTAGAGGATGACGCCCATGCTCCAGGTGTCAGACAGAAAAGGGTTGTAAGGCAAGCCTAACAAGATCTCTGGGCACGCATAAGCAAAGCTGCCACAGTAGGTCTGGCTGAGGTGGTTAAAGCAGTTCATTTGTCCGTAAGAAGGGCTAGTACGCACAGCCTGGTTAGAAGGCACCATCTTGGCGAAACCAAAGTCCGATATCTTCACATTCTCCCGCTTGTCCAGCAATAGGTTCTCCAACTTTAAGTCCCTACCAGCAGCAGAAAGGCTGGGGGTCAGGGAGAGGGCTTAGTATTAGACCCAGAGCTGAAGAGCCAGAGGCTAGAGATGAGGAAAGGCATAATGGGAGAAATGCCATTATGAAGACCCAAGGCAGAGAGGAAGGAAAACCATGGGCTTGTGAACAGAGACCAAAAAAGAGACACAATGGTAACTGAGGAGGCCTGGGAGTTCATTATTTTGTAAAGGGCTCTGCTCAGAGCGGGCACTTAAATGTTCTTGACCAGGTGACTAAAATAGAGTGGGTGAGTGGGCCTGGACACTGAGCAGGGAGGTCAAAGGAGGAAAAAGCAGGGCAGGACATAGAGACATGCACAAAACCCCCTAGAAAGCCCAGACTGGGGTCTGGGTGGCAGCATACTCACCGGTGCACGATGCCCTTGCTGTGCAGGTAGGCGATGCCCAGAGTCATCTGGGAGAACCACTTGCCAGCAAGGGGCTCAGAGCAGGCCCCGTAGCGCTGGATCCATTCAAGGACATCGCCACCCTGAGCCAGCTCCAGAATTATGTACACCCGGGATGTGGTCTCGATGGCCTGATAGAAGTTGATGAGGTACTTGTGCCGCAGGACTTTCATTACCTGGCCCCGGAACAGTGACCCATCAAACCTGAGAAGGGAGAACCCTGGCTGTGCTCCCAGCCCTCCTACTCTCCTAGTGCTGCGTTCACAGAACTTTGCAACAGGAGCAAACCCTAGAGAGCTGGTGGCCTGTGGGCACACCCTGTACTTTGCCCTTTCACTTTTTGAGGGGCTGGAGGTGAATGGGTGGGTGGAAAGAGGTTGGATTTATATAAAATAATTTTCCTAGCTGCTTACTGAGGCATTCAGTTCTGGTTTGGGGGTTTCTGGCCTTCCCCCCTCCTAACCATACCCCTTGTAAGAAGCCTTTAAGCAGCTTGGTACCAGTTCCCTCTTCCAGTCCCCTTTCCAACCTGTATCTCACGGGGCAGGAACTTGTTCAGATAGTCTTCAGAGGCCTTCTTCTTTGAGATGATCTTGACAGCCACCATGACCTTCTGCTTTGTGTAGTAAGCCTCATATACTGTCCCATAGGAGCCATTGCCAACGGCCTTACCCACCTCATAACCATACTCCTCCATGACAGAGCGGTGGGCTGAGGTGGGTGGAGCTGCCTCCTGGGTGTCTCCCTTCCCCATGGTGCTGGGCTTGCTGACAGCAGGGAGCTTTGCTACTTAAAAGCCTCCTGTCTACTCAGAAAGCCAACACCTTGAGTCACTGAGGGCCAGGGTACCAAAGTGAAGTTAGTCTCCAAATGCTTGCCTGTGTAGTCACACGAGTCTGGGATGATGGGTTCTGCTCTTCACTAGGAACTTGGAGGAGAGAAAAGGGAGAAGCAATTCTTTGTCTCCAGTAGCTGTTGTTACATCTTTCTCCTCTTGGTTACGGAATTCCCAAGGCCCCATGTTCCGCACGCATCACAATTCACCTTCTGTCCACCATTGGCCACAAGGCTTGAGAATGAAGTGAGTTTGGAACAGTCATTCCTGGAGGCACCTTTTGCAGTCTGGTGAGAATCCGTCCATAGATCTGGTCCCTACAACCATTCCTGTTTATTGAGTACCTACTATGTGTCAGGCAGTGTGATGAATACTGGGATAAGTAATAAGGCCAGTAGACCCTGTGCCCCTAGATTTTATAATCCAGCATGAGAAACACATGAGTGTGAGAATAAAGAGAATCACAAGGTATTGTAAAAGCATGTTCTGAGGAGTCTAACTTTAAAATTCATACTTTTTTCTTTTTTGGCTTAGAATAACTTTTTGGCAAATTGAGCTAGACTCAGTTGAATGGTTCATCAGGTGGTCTCATCTCAGCTGGGATGGTTTATTTCTGCTGCATATGGTCTCACTAACCAGCTGACTGGCCTCAGTTCCCTCACATAGTGGCACTGAATTTCAAGAGGAAAAAAAGTCACAAGTTGCATTTTCAATTGAAGCCAGGTTCCAAAGTCACAAAGTATCACTTCCATACTTTTATATAAAGACAATTACAAGGTTACAAAGATCATGTACTGAAGGGGTGTAGACGTAGACTCCACCTCTTAACCTTGAAATACATTCTTTTTAAAAATTTTTATTCAGTGGGTTTTTTAAGGAAGAGAGAAACATTGATTTGTTGTTCCACTTATTTATGCTTTCATTGGTTGATTCTCATTTGTGCCCTGACCAGGGATCAAACCCACATCCTTGGCATATTGGGACGATGCTCTGACCAACTTAGCTACCCAGACAGGCTGGTGAAATGCACTCTTACCTTTCCTTCCATGACCCTAAACTCTGTACTTCATCCTTAAGTCCAAGCCATAAATCTGATTTTATTCCCATTTAAAACAATTTAACATGCTCCATTAATCTCAGGATCAAGTCCAAATACTTTTGTGTCTTCAAGACTTGACCCTGCTTACCTCTCCAGTTTTTCCTTCTAACATATATGCAATGCTCCAACCAAACAGAATTGCTTTTCCTTTATTGTTCCCTCTGTCTGGCAAACTCCTGCTCTCCCTTCAGGACTTAACTGATGAACTGTTTTAAGGAAGCTTGCTCAAGCCCAAATTAGATGTGCCTGCCTCCTAGATGCTCCTACCCCAATACTTCCTCTGTCACAACACCTACCGTAGTGACTATAATTGCTTTTCTTGTTGCATCCCTATTAAGTTGTGAGGGAGGTCAGCTGACAAGGAGATGAAGTGAGGAGTTTGAAAATGGGTTATGGAGAGTAGAAGAGAGCTGATTTTGGAAAATGAGCAGGATCACTGGGCAGCACTGAGGACCCAACTGAGGTTAGAGAACACAATTTACAGACACATGATCTTAACACATCAGTGTTAAGATCCTTTTAGCATCCTGGATATAGGTGCTTGCACATTGATAGATGAATAATGCAAGATTAAGGTTTCACTTGGCAGCTGCAATGAAGGAATGGAGTCTTCAAGGACACAGGCAAGAATGTGGCTGAAATGATGGAATGCAGAATCTAAGCTGAATGGGTTAAAAAAAGGTGAAAAAAAAAAAAACCAAAGGGGCCGGGGGAGGGGTTGTAGGTCTCAGTGAAATGCAAGACCAAATTTGGTGGGAATGACAGAACAAGAGGTTGTGGTCATAGAAGGGGTGTCTGGATTTAAGAATGGGGGGGTGGATGGGAGGGGGCATGCAGAGGAAAAAACAAAGGAAGAATCAGATGTCTTATATTGTCCATCCTCCAAAATAAAATGAAAACTCCAACAACAGATCATGCCATAGGCTACTGGTAAATTCCTGTTTATTGACAGCCTGACCCAGCTGGCAGGACAGCTCCAAGTCCTGTTGGAGGCAGATCTACACCCTTAATCTCTCAAGATGAGCAGTTGTCCAGGGCACACTGTGTTAAGGAGGCCCACCCAGCCCTGCCCATCTTCTGCTTCACAGCTGGCCCCTGGATAGGTAGCTTGGTGGCACCTCTGTTCCCATCACATACAGGGGTGGCGGGGGGAGTACGAGGCAAGGGGGGAAGTAAACCAGTTCTTTCAAGTAATGTGTGTTAGACTGCTTACTATGTACGAAAGCATTGCTAGGCCCTGAGGACACCAAGATGGATAAATTAATGTAAGGAGTTAGCAATTAACAAGGGAGACTGACACATAAAAAATAAAATAACAGTAGTGAGATGAAGTGCTATAAAGCCTGGAAAGATGTAAGGGAAGGCTTTTCAGAGGAGGTGGAACTTGCACTCTTCAAAAGAGGTCTCCAGGCAGGTAAGTGGGAACTGTAGATAGGGCAGTCTAAGCAAAGGGAACTACATGAGGCTTGCAGGCTTGAGAGAACACATTCAGAATTTTTTTAAAGGTTTATCTTACTCTCATTCCAGAGAGAGGGAAAGGGAGAGGATCATCACTGTGAGAAACACTAGCTGCCTCCAGCATGCAGCCCAACTAGGGATGGGACCAGCAAGCTGGGCATGTGCCCTGACTGGGAATCAAACTGGTGACCTTTAGGTTATAGGATAATGCTCCAACCAACTGAGCCATGCCTGCCAGGGTGACATTTAGAATTTCAGTTTGAGCCTAGCCATTTAATTCAGTTGGTTAGAGTATAGTCCCAATATGCCAAGGTTGCAGGTTTGATCTCACATTAGGATACATACAAGAATCAACCAATGAATGCATAAATAAGTGGAGCAACAAATTAATGCTTCTCTCTCCCTTCCTCTCTCTCTAAAATCAATTAAAAAATTTTTTTAAGAATTTCAATTTGAATACAAGATAGGATTCCAGAAGGGGAATGTACCTAAAGAAATCATTAAGATCCAGGCCTGAGAGACCTCACATGCCAGCTTTTTTTACTTTATCTCATGTACTCATGGTCCAGTTTTGGTATGCATCAAAACCAGAGCTTGTTAAAAAAAAAATACTGATGCCCAGTCACACACACCCCCAAGATCCTGATTTAGTAGTACCCAGGTATCTGTTTTTCATAAACTGATAGCTGAATCTAATACACATGAAGAGTTGAGAACCATTGTTGCAGGAAAAAAGACTCCTTGTGTGTGCATGTGTGTTCATTCTTGCAGCAGCAGTGTGGGAATAGATCCAAGGGGGGAGATGACAAAGAGACTAGCACAGTGGCTGTCACAGTAATTTAGGTGGGAGGATGGACCTGAACAAGACAACCATGGAGGGCAGGCATTTGGAAGATATTCAGGAAATAAGCAGAAAGGGCTTGGTGGCATTGATCTGGGGGTAGTAGTAATTGAGAAAGAGGCCCAGGTTTCTGGCTTTAGAGACAGGGTGGTTGTCACTTAAAGACCATCCAAAGCCATTCTAAGCTACTTTAAAAAATTTTTTTTCAGCCCTGGCTGGTGTAGCTCAGTGGATTGAGCATGGGCCTACCAACCAAAGGGTTTCCAGTTGGATTCCCAGTCAGGGCACATGCCTGAGTTGCAGGCCAGGTCCCCAGTAG
The DNA here is from genome assembly GCF_019186645.2 of Phyllostomus hastatus. NCBI lineage: Eukaryota > Metazoa > Chordata > Mammalia > Chiroptera > Phyllostomidae > Phyllostomus > Phyllostomus hastatus. The sequence goes on along the minus strand of NW_025333860.1, from coordinate 1,439,888 downwards.
AAGGTGCATGAGGAGCAACCACACATTGATGTTTCTCTCCCTCTTTCTCCCTCCCTTCCCCTCTCTCTAAAAGTAAATAAATAATTTTAAAAGATCTTCACCAGAGAATGTTTATTGATTTTAGAGGGGGCGGGAGAGAGACATCAATTGATTGCCTCCCATCTACACTGACTGGGAATCAAACCTGCAACTTCTTGGTGTAGGGTAGGATGCTCTAACTAACTAAGCTACTACTACTTTTTAAATTACTAAAGTAATTATCTAAAAAACTCAACCCTCTACTTCCTGGAACTTCACCTCCTTAAGAGAGGACTGGGTCAGAGAGAGCAAATATAGCTAAGTGGACTTCTCAGGCCAGAAACCACTTGTGACTTTCAGCTTCCTTACATTTTGCTCCCAGGTGGCCAAAGGAAAGTCACTACCCCTGGGTCTGATCTCCAGGCGAACTGCCCTAAAGGCAGCTTCCCTTAAAATAGAGCTGAGACAGGCAAAGGTAAACTTTTTCAGAATAATCTGCAATACAAAATCAAGAAAGTCCAAATACATATATACATAAATAAGAACAAAAACAGGAAAAAGACAAACGCATGGCAATATTCTTTGCCTGCAACTAACAATAACCCTGTCAGGCTGCCTAATTTACAGGGTGAAAGGCACCATATTTCTGTGTGCCTGTACATCAGACCTCGCCCAGGCTGGCCTATCGTCGGCCATGGAACGGTCGTTATACAGCCAGGGAAGCCTCCAATACAGCCTCAAGGATATATTTTATTTACTGATTTATTTTCTGGCGGTAAGCCATTCATGACCCGTAGGAGTAAGATGGGATCCAGACTATAACCCCTATATGGGCTGTGCCCTTGTCCTAGCACAGCGACGCCCAGAGCCTCACCCCAGGCCGGGTTGGGGACCATGAACTGCTCAGGTCTCGCCCTCAACAGTCCGTGGCGAGCCTCATTGGTGCAGCCGGCAAACACTTCGGGGCATCCACTAGATACTGGCACTGCCACGGCCCGGGTTCCCCGTCCTGGACAGTCAGTAGGCGCGCGCACTGCAGGAACTGCTCAAGGTCTCCGCCCCAAATCTTCCCAGAGACAGAGAGACGACCCAGAGACGACTCTTTTCCGAAAAGGTGCCTACATCCCCATAGCCACGGCTCCACCGTACGCTCCTGCCCAGGAAGCCGTCAGCCGGCCACCGTCCCCTCTAGGGTCTAGGAAGAAGCTTCTCGCCGGGCAGAAGATACAGCGGGAGAGGGCGGAAGTGGTAAGACTGACGTGGCCTGGGCAGCTCTCCCGATTGCCGGGAGGGCTTCCCGCCGTGGGGGAAGCTCGCTGAGCCTTGTGTGGTATCCCGAGCTGAGCCGGGCCTCCTGCTGTACAAAGCTCATAGGCGAGCACTTCACTGAGCCGAGTGCCGGGGTCCCTCGTGGCGTGACCTCAGTTTTTACAATCAGGCACAGCGGCGGCCCACCCCACGGAGGTCGGTCATCAGGTCCTCAACAGGCTGCTGCGGGCGCGCCGCTCTGGGGGAGACCCCAGCTGGAGCCCAAGGGCAGCTACGGGGCTGCAGAGGCTTCTGGCGCTACCTGCGCCAGCCCTTCCCGCGCGGTTTGGACCCTGGGTCTGCGGCGGGAAGGTGCGGGAGGTGCGAAGCCGCAAGGAGTTGTCATGGCAACGGGATGGGGCACGGGGAGGCTCGGGACAAATGGACCGAGGGCGAGGGGAACCTGGGTCGAAGACAAGAGAGCAGAGGTGCAGCCCAGTCTTAGGGATAGAAAGACTGGGGGAGGGTCGGAGAGGTCAAGGGGAAGTAGTGCAGCCATCGAGCTTAGTTCAAAAGGCTTGACTTGGGGCATCATGAGTTGCTCCCTGGTTTCCATAACCTCAGGACTCCCCCAAACAGGTTCTGCTGCCTTAAGGATGACAGTCCTAGGACACCCTCGAAGTTGGAGCTGTCAGTGGCTGCCATTCCTGATGCTGCTGCTGAGCACAGGCCATGAGCCAAGGGTGGAAGGTGTGACACACTACAAGGCCGGCGACCCTGTCATTCTGTATGTCAACAAAGTGGGACCCTACCATAACCCTCAGGAGACTTACCACTACTATCAGCTTCCAGTCTGCTCTCCTGAGAAGATACGTCACAAAAGCCTTAGCCTGGGTGAAGTGCTGGATGGTGACCGAATGGCTGAGTCTTTGTACGAGATTCGCTTTCGGGAAAATGTGGAAAGGAGAATTCTGTGCCATATGCAGCTCAGTCCTGCACAGGTCAGCCTCTCCACATGGCTAGAACTTACTCCTCCCTCCCAGGGACTAATAACAGTGAATCACATTTATGGTTTTCAAAGTGTCTTTATGGAAATTATCTACCTTGATTTCAACTACATGTGGCAGGCAGGGCAGGTGGCATTATTTGTATTCAGTTGATGAAGAAACATACTTGCTCAAAGGTAACTTTTTCAAGACTACATGGATAGAGAATTGCAGAGCTGATATAAGAGCCTGGGACTCCTGATTCCAAGCTTCTCTGCTGGTAATAAGCTCCCAACTCACTGCTACGTAGTTATTTCCTTCCATCCTTACCTCTTGGTCCTTAACTGGCTCCTTTACACTTTGCCTAATCTTTTCTGTCATGCTGTTTTCACTAGCAAATCTTATATTAGGACACTTTTCCGTAATCAACTTTAGACCTTCTTATACCTTATCTCTTTCCTCTTTATAGGCTGTAACCCTGTCAATCAAACTTTTTTTTGAGAAACCCAACATAGTGGGGTCTAACCCAATAGTTCTGGACAGGGGGCAGTTTTGTCTCCCAAGAGACATTTGGCACTGCCTGGGGATATTTTTGATTGTCACCACTAAGGGGTGCTACTCTAGTGAGAAGAAGCCAGGGAAGGGACAGCCCCCAACAACAAATTACATAGCCCCAAATGTCAGCAGTGCCAAAGTTGAGTAACCCTGCTCTAACTCTGTGACCAGGGAGGCCTTGTCTGATTCTTGACTTGCTCTTTGTAGGTGGAACAGCTGCGCCAGGCCATCGAGGAACTGTATTATTTTGAATTCGTGGTGGACGACTTGCCACTCCGTGGCTTTGTGGGCTACATGGAGGAGAGTGGCTTCCTGCCTCACAGCCACAAGATAGGACTCTGGACCCACTTGGACTTCCACCTGGAATTCCATGGAGATCGAATTATATTTGCCAACGTCTCAGTGCGGGATGTCAAGCCTCATAGTTTAGATGGGTTACGACCTGATGAGTTCCTAGGCCTCACCCACACCTACAGTGTGCGGTGGTCTGAGACTTCAGTGGAGCGTCGTAGTGACAGGCGCCGTGGTGATGATGGTGGTTTCTTTCCCCGAACACTGGAAATTCATTGGTTGTCCATCATCAATTCCATGGTGCTTGTGTTTTTGCTGGTGGGTTTTGTGGCTGTCATTCTCATGCGTGTGCTTCGGAATGACCTGGCTCGGTACAACTTGGATGAGGAGACACCCTCTGCAGGTTCTGGGGATGACTTTGACCAAGGTGACAACGGCTGGAAAATCATCCATACCGATGTCTTCCGTTTCCCTCCATACCGTGGTCTGCTCTGTGCTGTGCTTGGTGTGGGTGCCCAGTTCCTGGCCCTTGGCACTGGTGAGGTGATAAAAATTAACCAGGGATTTTTCTCAAGGGTTAAATGTAAGTAGGTGATTTGTTCAGAAAAGATCTGCAGATCTGTCCAAGGTGAGGGGCAGACCTAAGGGTGGGCTGGCTCTAGCAAGAATGCATATATTCTAACTGTGAGTTTTCTGGACAACAGAATTGGGGGATAGTGTTTTGCTAGAAGCCTTGGGTCTGAGAGAAGGAGGCTGATTCCTCTGAAGTTGCCAGAGGAACAGGTGAGACCTAACACAAATTTTCCACTACCACCCTGCAGGCATTATTGTCATGGCGCTGCTGGGCATGTTCAATGTGCACCGTCACGGGGCCATTAACTCGGCAGCCATCCTGTTGTATGCCCTGACCTGCTGCATCTCTGGCTACGTGTCCAGCCACTTCTACCGGCAGATTGGAGGCGAGCGTTGGGTGTGGAACATCATTCTTACCACCAGTCTCTTCTCTGGTGAGAACTGGCCTTTCCATGGTGGGCGCTTCATAGAAGCTGGGATAGTCAGAGAGAGACTTCAAGGGAATGAAAATCAGCAAAAGAAACAATAAGAAAACCATTCAAAAAACAAGAATGCATTTATTTTGCATAGTTAAAAATTATTAAGCCCTTAAAGTATTCTAGGCAGCATAGTAAGTGTTTAACAAGCCTTCATCTAATTTAATCCTTACAATAACAATAATGAAGTAGGTAACATTTTCCCCATTTTACAGATGAGTAAGTTGAATTTCAGGATAGCTAAAGTAATTTGCCCAAGATTACATCCTCCTAAAAAGTAGTGAGCCAGGTTTTAGACCCAGGCAGTTTGACTCTAGAGCCCGTATTCTCAACCATTACACTGAAACAACACTCTGGGATTTATTTTTGGATACTCCCCTTGCCCTTTTCTTTTTAGTTTTATTTTTGAGGTGGGCTACTCCACTCTAGCCTTTAAGCTGGCTTGTCCTCTCAAAGGCAGTAGTAGTTGCATTCTAAACATTTCATGTTCCCAAAGCTAAGGGTCTGATTTATATTCCATCACATTTAAGGTTCACCTGAGGTTTTCTGAAAACAGGACCTAATCCAAAGGAATGTTTCATGCTAGGAATCATTGATGCCTCAGCAGGACAGGCCCTTGGAGGCAGGTGGATTTGTGTCAGTCTTAGATCCGTATGTAAAGCTGCCCTTTTTTTCCCCCAAAAAGATTTTATTTATTTATTTTTAGAGAAGGGAGAAGGGAGGGAGGAAGAGGGAGAGAAATATCAATGCGTGGTTGCCTCTCGTGTACTCCCATCCAGGGACCTGGCTTGCAACCCAGGCATGTGTTCCTGACTGGGAATCGAACTGGTGACCCTTTGGTTTGTAGGCCGGCGCTCAATGCACTGAGCCACACCAGACAGGGGTGTAAAGCTAATGGATAGGGGAGGGGTATCAGTAAAATAAGAAACAAGAAGTGGGATGTGAAAGGCTAGCACCTGCCTGGGAGCAGGATTTTTCACCCCTCTCCCCTTTAGACCCAGTCTGAGTGGGCGCCCCAGGGACATAGTGCCTAGTGCTGACCCTCCTCCCTCTGGGGGCCCACCCTTGCAGTGCCTTTCTTCCTGACGTGGAGTGTGGTGAACTCAGTACATTGGGCCAATGGTTCGACTCAGGCTCTGCCAGCCACCACCATCCTACTGCTTTTGACTGTTTGGCTGCTGGTGGGCTTTCCTCTCACTGTCATTGGAGGCATCTTCGGGAAGAACAATGCTAGCCCCTTCGATGCACCTTGTCGCACCAAGAACATTGCCCGGGAAATCCCACCTCAACCCTGGTACAAGTCTACTCTCATCCACATGACTGTTGGAGGCTTCCTACCTTTCAGGTATCTTCCCTTTATCCTATGGCCGTCACTCTCAGGTTCCTGCCCTCAGCTTTCCATTTCCCCACTCACCCTATGTACCTTAACCTAGTGTCAGTGATAACCTCTGGTTCAGCCGTACCATTAAGAGATCACTAAACAGTTCTTCCTTTCTTTAAGTAGGGCTGAGCTTGAAACAATTCAAATGTGAGGGGTCTCACTTATAGAGGCATTTCTCCTTTCACCATCTCCCTGGTTTCTGACTTGAGTGTATAGAAACACTATGTGGGGTAAAGCCCATTTGATTATTTGTTCAATTTGTTGAGTACCTCTTAGTGGCAGGCAGATAATACAATGGAAAATATATCAGACAAGATCCCTGTTCTCAACCTATCAAAGATGTTCTGAAAATGAAATCAGCTAATCATAGGCAAAAGAAACCTCAACAAGCCTGGAACTCCAGGGCAGGAAGTGGACTGGGGCCACTCACCACACTGACCCAGTAACTGGAGGGGTGCTGGCAGTGCACAGCCCTTTAATGCAGTGTCTCTTCTCTTCACAGTGCCATCTCTGTGGAGCTGTATTACATCTTTGCCACAGTGTGGGGTCGGGAGCAGTACACTTTGTATGGCATTCTCTTCTTTGTCTTCGCCATCCTGCTGAGTGTGGGAGCTTGCATCTCCATTGCGCTCACCTACTTCCAGTTGTCAGGAGAGGATTACCGCTGGTGGTGGCGATCTGTGCTGAGTGTTGGCTCCACTGGACTCTTCATCTTCCTCTACTCAGTTTTCTACTATGCCAGGCGCTCCAACATGTCAGGGCCCGTACAGACAGTGGAATTCTTTGGCTACTCCTTGCTCACTGGTTATATCTTCTTCCTCATGCTGGGCACCATCTCCTTTTTTTCTTCCCTAAAGTTCATCCGTTATATCTATGTTAACCTCAAAATGGACTGAGTTTTGGGTGGCAAAACTACTGTTTTTCTCTCCCTTTCTTCATGCTCCATTTCCTACCAACATCTCTTCTGATTGACTGAATTGTGTGACAGCATTGTTGCCTTCCCCTTGGCCCTTTGGGACTCCCTTCCCCAGGGAAGTTCTGGAAATTATTAATATTATATAAGAAGTATATATTTGAACTTTTTAAGTTGCCTTTAGTTTTGGTCCTGATTTTTCTTTTTACAATTATCAAAATAAAATTTATTAAGAAAAAGGATCCTGTAGTTGGAGGGTTTGGTCTGGATATAGGAACTCGAGCCCTGCCATTGCACGCAGTGTCCCTTAGGGAGCTGGGTCGGCTGCAAAATAAACGGTACTCAAGTTCTCCACCGAGCCTGGGAACTTTCAGCTGGAGGAACCTACCTCGCCAGGGAGCCGTTTCCGCGGCTCAGCAGCGCTCAGCTCAACGGAAGTCCAGGAACTGGAGCTCTATGCAGGAAGCGAGTTGAATCACCCTGGCAACGGGAGGGTCGCGGAGCAACGCCCTTTCCGCCGGAAGTGGATTTCAGAGCTTCCACGTGCTGTCCCTCCCACCTCCCGGCCAAGTAGCGGTGGCTCGGCTGCTGCCATGGAGCCCGCGGGCCTGGAACTGATCTTGCGGGAGCTGCTGCTGCCGGACACCGAGCGCATCCGCCGGGTACGGGGCAGACGAGGCCGGACAGGGGCAAGCGGGAGGTTGCGGGGAAAGCCCGACTCTAACTCCCGGCACCCCCCAGGCCACCGAGCAGCTCCAGACCGTTCTTCGGGACCCCGCCGCCCTGTCCGCGCTTTGCAACCTGTTGGCCTCCGCGGCCGATCCTCAGGTGAAGCTTCTGCCCCTTCCCGCTGAGCTTCCCACAGTACGCCACTGGTTAAGCCCCGGCTCTTGCCCGGACCCTCATACGCCTGCCTCCTGGCCCTAGATCCGCCAGTTCGCAGCCGTGCTGACCCGCAGACGACTGAGCACCCGCTGGCGACGGCTGTCAGCGGAGCAACGGGAGAGGTGGGCAGGGACGGGGGCGGGGCGGGGCGGGGCCTGGCTGAGAGGGGCAGGCAGAGAACCAAACGCCTGCCACCTGTGTTCCAGCATCAAGTCCCTTGTTCTGACGACCCTCCAGAGAGAGACAGAGTAAGTGCCCACGCACCTCCTCTCGGATCCTAACTGATTCCAGTCTGATACCCACTCTGGATTTCTGCCTTCTCTTCCATCTCCAGGCTGGGAGTTGGGGGCAGGGACTTCAAGTTTTAGACCAAGAGCAGGGCATATTCTAAAGCTGTGTTAAGACTCAAGTTATTGAGAGTGGGCTGTGAAGTTCTGCCAAAAAAATGAAACTGAAATTCAGTCTGAATGAGGTCAAGCCCACCCGATTATACACCCACCATGCTATTGATTTCCCTTTGAGCCTCTATCATATGTGTCCCAACTTGGCAAAGACCCTGTTCCACCACCTGGAAGTTTCTCTTCTGACCACATGATGGAGGCAGGGCCAGCATGTGCAGGGGAGGGTATTGGAAGGAAGGTGATTAGGGGTGGGGGGAAATCTCTGGTGTTTGCAGGCACACTGTGAGCCTTAGCCTGGCCCAGCTCTCAGCCACTATTTTTCGGAAGGAAGGCCTGGAGGCCTGGCCTCAGCTCATGCAGCTTCTTCAGCACAGTACCCGCAGCCCCCACATCCCTGAGAGAGAGGTACTGTTACATGGTTGGTAGGAGGGAGGGACAGAGAGGCTGGCTAGACCATGTAAGCTTTTCCCTCTTGTCCCCTGCTCCTGGACAGATGGGGCTTTTGCTGCTAAGTGTAGTGGTGACCTCCCGGCCTGAGGCCTTCCGACCCCACCACCGGGAACTTCTTCGGCTTTTGAATGAGACCCTTGGTGAGGTGGGGTCTCCTGGGCTTCTCTTCTACTCTCTGCGCACTCTGACCACCATGGCCCCTTACCTCCGCACTGACGATGTGGTGAGATGTGGGCCCTCCCCTTCCCTGGCTCCCTATCCTTGGGCTTTTAGGTCCTTATCCTTGCAGGATACAGAGCTACTTTAGATTCTTTCTCTGCCTGTTGTCCTTCCTAACAGTTGAGAAGGGAGAGTGTGGGTGGCTGTGGCTGGACTTATGCATTTAGGCTTCAAGGAAGCTGTCAGCTTCTGGAGCCTGAGAACAGGCTGCATTATGCTTTCTTGATTCAACTCATCCTTTGTCATCCAGCCTCTGGCGCGGATGTTGGTGCCCAAGCTCATCATGGCCGTGCAGACTCTGATTTCTGTAGATGAGGTGAGGACATTTGGGCAGGAGCTCTGTTGGAAGGAGGGTGTGGGAATATCCAGCCTGATGCACACAATAAGAGCATAGTAACTCTGTGACTTGTCTGTCTGTCTGTCCGGCAGGCAAAGGCTTGTGAGGCCATGGAGGCCCTGGATGAATTGCTGGAGTCAGAGGTGCCTGTCATCACCTCCCACCTCTCTGAGATCCTCACGTTCTGCCTAGGGGTGAGCTGGGGTGGGCACAGCCCCTGCTGTTTTTTTCTGTATTTTCCTCCCCTGTTTTTGATTCACCTTAGTCTCTGGGCAGGTGGCTAGAAACACGGCTCTGGGTGATGCAGTGCGTGTGCGTATTCTCTGCTGCCTCACTTTTTTGGTCAAAGTCAAGAGTAAGGTGAGTGTCCTTTGACACACCCAACCCTCCCCACCCCCCCTTATCTCATACCTGGGGCTTTTTGACAATCTTGGAATATTCAAAGTACCATAACTAAGATGTTTAAGACTTGTTCTGGCCTTACCCTGGTTTCTGGCTGGGAGGTAAAACTCTTGCTAGATCCCTTTATGGCCTGAAAGGCTGGGATTTTTAATATGAGTCCATCTTGGAAGCAGATTTTCAGGAACACCTTTCCACCCTTCCTCTCGAGGCCTTACTGAAGAATCGTCTCCTGCCCCCCTTGCTGCACACCCTTTTCCCCATTATTTCTGCTGAGCCCCCCTTGGGCCAGTTGGATCCAGAGGACCAAGATTCAGAGGAGGAAGACCTGGAGATTGGGCTGGTGGGAGAGACACCCAAGCACTTTGCTGTACAGGTGCGATGTGGGACAAGGGTGGGGCAGGGCATTAGGTGGCTGTAGGAGGTTGGAGGGCAGAGTTGGAGTCCAGCAAAGTTTCCCTGTCATTTTTCAGGTTGTAGACATGCTGGCACTACATTTGCCCCCTGAGAAGCTTTTTACCCCACTAGTAAGTATCCCCGTCCTTCTGGTGCCGGTTGGCCCTACCCCCAGGTTTGCCTAGTCCCCTGAGCAGAGGCTATATGGGCCCTGGTGAGTGTGGAGGGCCTGTTGCCACAAGAGTGGGCGGGCTTGTGCTGGGGTTTCAGGAGAATGCCCTGTGCTTCCCTAGATGCCCATGCTGGAAGAGGCCTTGAGGAGTGCAAGCCCCTACCAGCGCAAGGCTGGGCTCCTGGTGCTGGCTGTACTGTCCGACGGAGCTAGCGACCACATAAGGCAGAGGTGTTTATTCCTGTCCTGCAGGGAGGGTGGACTGTGGGATGAGGACCACATGAGCCACAGCAGTCCTGATCTGTGCTTGTCGTTCGTGCCTAATTATTAATAGTACTTGCTCTCTAATCTCAGAAGCGTTCTGATTTGAAAGGTAAATGAAAGGCTGTCCCAGCTGTAGGGACCAGGGGGTGGTACCTATCATCCAGTGACGGAGAAAGCCCAGGGGAAACAGGAGAACAGTCCAGCCCAGGGCTCTCAGTTCCTGCCCCTCAGACTATGTTCTCTTGCCCTGCCTCATCCAGACTGCTGACCCCACTACTGCAGATTGTGTGCAAGGGCCTGGAGGACCCGTCACAAGTTGTGCGCAATGCTGCGCTCTTTGCCCTGGGCCAGTTCTCAGAGAACCTACAGGTCAGTGGGGCTGAATGTGGGTAGCCACCGGTTCCAAGGACCAGCTCCATGTCCTCAGGAGCCCCTGCTGCCGTTGGCACTGAGGTGTGTCCCTTGTGGTAGAGCTGACTCAAGGTCCACTCTCTCCCACAGCCTCATATCAGCAGCTATTCAGGGGAGGTGATGCCACTGCTCCTTGCCTACTTGAAGTCAGTGCCTCCCAGGCACACACACCACCTAGCCAAAGCCTGCTATGCCCTGGAGAATTTCGTGGAGAACCTAGGTAGTGAAGGCAGTTGAGGGTGCAAGGGAGGGGACAAAGCTGTAGCTTTGGCTGAAGGGGGCAGCCTTTGGCTGATGTGCAACTCTTTGAACCACTGCCTGTGGTGGGGCCACAAGGAGCATCAGCCTGGAGGCATGTGGGCCCCTAGAATGTAGAGACCTGGGTTGGTGGTTAGACGGGCACCTTTTCCCACAGGGCCTAAAGTGCAGCCCTACCTTCCGGAGCTTATGGAGTGTATGCTGCAGCCTCTGAGGAATCCCAGCAGTCCCCAGGCCAAAGAGCTGGCTGTGAGCGCCCTGGGGGCCATTGGTGAGGAGAAAGGGGCAGGAGGAAAGGAAGCAGGAGGCAGGGGCATGGGTCTCCCAGAAAGCCCAGTACCCATCCACCCACGGTTGGTTCTGTCCTGCAGCCACAGCTGCCCAGGCCTCCCTGCTGCCCTACTTTCCTACCATCATGGAGCACCTGCGGGAATTCCTGGTGACAGGCCATGAGGACCTTCAACCTGTGCGGATCCAGAGCCTGGGTAAGGAAGGGGCTCCCAGGCAGGGTTCCCAGTGCCAGGGCAGGGCTGATGCTCACCTGGTGTTCACAGAGATCGTCCCCAGGGCAGTGCAGGTGTCTCCCTTCTCACCGAAGGAGGCACTCCCATTGTACCTAGGAGTAGGTGAGATTTCCAAATTACTTCCAGCTGCCACCTTTGGTCCCCAGGTCTTGGCCCTGCATTCCTCTGGCCCAGTTCCACTTCCTAGTGCTAACCAAGTCTTTGCCCCCACAGAGACACTGGGGGCGCTGGCACGAGCAGTGGGGGAGCCCATGAGGCCCCTGGCTGAGGAATGTTGCCGGCTGGGGCTGGGCCTGTGCGACCAGGTAGACGACCCTGACTTGCGACGCTGCACGTGAGTGAGCCCCCACTTCTCCCCACTCCAGCCTTCGGTCATCTGGTTCTGGACCATAGGTTTCCCCCAGCTCCCCCATCCTGTCTGCCTATCATAGGCAGAACTCTACAGCTTCTCCCTGCCCCCTCCAGGTACAGCCTGTTTGCAGCCTTATCGGGGCTGATGGGTGAGGCCCTGGCACCTTACCTGCCACAAATCACCACATTCATGCTGTTGTCACTGCGCTCCACTGAGGGCATTGTGGTGAGCGGAGAGGAGGTGGGCTGGGCAGTGGGGAAGACCAGCCCTGGCGTGGGATTTATCCTCTGATCACAGCTGAGCCAGAGTCTGTACTCTGCCTCCACTGTCCAGCCTCAGTACGACGGCAGTAGCTCTTTCCTTCTGTTTGATGACGAGAGTGATGGGGAGGAAGAGGAAGAGCTCATGGATGAGGATGAGGAAGAGGAGGATGACTCAGAGATCTCAGGGTGCGGAGGGGTGCCATCATAGGCATGGTCAGAGGGACCCTAAGTTGTGGACAAAGGCCCAGTGCCAGACTTGCTCTCGCTGGCACCTGATTGCAGCTACCCCCGCCTCACTCCAGGTACAGTGTGGAGAATGCCTTTTTCGACGAGAAGGAAGACACCTGCGCTGCCCTGGGGGAGATCTCTGTGAACTCCAGGTGAGCATCGGCCCTTCCCTACCTGGCATTGGGAACCTTCCTGGAAGCCTCTTCCCCATGGCCTCGTGTCTGTTCACAGCGTGGCCTTCCTTCCCTACATGGAGAGTGTCTTTGAAGAAGTATTCAAACTTCTGGAGGTGAGTGGTGGGTGGGTGGAGTTGGTGAGGTTCAAGGGTCAGGGGCCCTGTGTTCACCCTGCACAGAGGAGGCACATTCCACCCCTCTTCATCCTGCAGTGCCCTCACCTGAATGTGCGCAAGGCAGCCCACGAGGCCCTGGGTCAGTTCTGCTGTGCACTGCACAAAGCCTGTCAGAGCTGCCCCTCAGAACCCAGCACTGCTGGTGAGAAGGGCACTGGGGCGGGGCGGGCTTCTCTGGGGCCAGGGAGTGCATGGGAGAGGGGTAGGGCCTGACCAGGACATCAGCCAATCATGTCCCCAGCTCTGCAGGCCACCCTGGCCCAGGTGGTGCCATCCTACATGCAGGCAGTGTACAGGGAGCGGGAGCGCCAAGTGGTGATGGCTGTCCTGGAGGCCCTGACAGGGGTGCTGCGCAGCTGTGGGACCCTCATACTGCAGCCCCCTGGGCGCCTGGCTGAGCTCTGCAACATGCTCAAGGCTGTGCTGCAGAGGAAGGTGAGCAGGGCAGGTGGGCTGCAGGCCCCAGGTGGGGATGGTCAGATGCTACAAATCCAGCTCCTACATACCCCCATCCCATGGAGAGGAGAAGGGGCAGGAGAGCCCAGGCTGAGCTGAGCTACCTCTTCCTGCAGACAGCCTGTCAGGATACTGAAGAGGAGGAGGAGGACGAGGACCAGGTGAGAGTGTGGATGCAAACTCCGGGACCAGGCAGTGTTTCTGGCAGTCTTCACAGGGCAGGGTGGACAGTGCACTTGGGCTTGGCCTAGGCAAGCCAGGGCTGCTAAAAGACTGGTAATGGCTTTAAATGATACAGCCCTGCTCCTGCTCGGGCAGAGAGGGTTCAGGGAAGGCTTCCTGAAGGCAGGGATTCAGGATGGGCTTGGGTTGGTAGGTGGGAGTAGGAGGGCCAGGAGAAAAAGCTTGGCTACAGACAAGCCCAGCCTGAGAGGTGCCAGTCCTCTCAAGGGCAGCCCTCACGGGAACCTTTGGCAGTGGAGGAGCATGTTGGGAGGTGCCACAGTCACAGCTGGTACTGGTGCTCCAGCCCCTGACCTGGCCCCACAGGCTGAATACGACGCCATGCTATTGGAGTATGCCGGTGAGGCCATTCCTGCCCTGGCAGCCGCAGCTGGGGGAGATGCTTTCGCCCCCTTCTTCGCTGGGTTCTTGCCATTACTGCTGTGCAAGACAGTGAGTACTCATTTGGCTTCAAATCCCATTCCGCCCAAACCCCAACCCCCCACTCTGTTCCAGTCCCAGGCTGACTTGCACTCCTCTCCATTCCAGAAACAGGGCTGTACAGTGGCAGAGAAGTCTTTTGCAGTGGGTACACTAGCAGAGTGCATTCAGGGCCTGGGTGCTGCTTCAGCCCAGTTTGTGTCCCGTCTGCTCCCCGTGCTGCTGAGTGCCACCCGGGAGGCAGACCCCGAAGTGCGGAGCAATGCCATCTTCGGGCTGGGCGTGCTGGCCGAGCATGGGGGTCGCCCTGCCCAGGAGTATCCTCGGCTTGCAAGAGTGGCTGGGGTAGGATTGGGAGAGTGTCCCTGGGCTCAGGGATGGGAGAGTGCCTTTTCCTTAACTGTGGACCAGACACTTTTCCAAGCTGGTGGGGCTCCTGCTGCCCCTGCTGGCACGGGAGCGCCATGACCGTGTCCATGACAACATCTGTGGGGCACTTGCTCGCCTACTGATGGCCAGTCCCACGAGGAAACCAGAACCCCAGGTGAGGGATGGGGGTATGGGACAGTGCTTGGAAGCTAAGGAGAGAACAGGGCAGGAGACCAGAGCCATCTGTGTGTCCAGGTGCTGGCTGCCCTGCTGCACGCCCTGCCACTGAAGGAGGACCTGGAGGAGTGGGTCACTGTAGGGCACCTCTTCGGCTTCCTGTACCAGAGCACCCCTGACCAGGTAACCTCCATGCTGGAGCCCTCAGGGGAGATTAATGCTCTGTTCTCAGAGACAGAGTTGGCATCAGTTGTAGCTGATGCAGAGTGATGGTTTAAGCCGTCCTTTGATAACTCCATACTCTGCTTTCATTATTGGTCTGCAAGGATTGGCAGCCAGGCCTATCATGTGAGAAAAAGGGCTTTCTCTTATCACATAGCATTTTTCTGCAAGGGGCCTCCATCCTCTCTGGCCATGTGCATCCCCCAGTCTGAACCAGAAGTCCCACCTTCCCTAAGCTGGTATCCTAGACCAGGGCTCTTTCAGGCTGTGCTTCATGGAGCCTGGGTACAGGTGTGGCCACCTCATCTACCATCTACTGACAAATCAAAACAGTCTTTGTCTTGGATTTGACTGCACCAAGTGGGTAGGTTTGGACTGATATCCCCGTATTCCTGTGTCTTTCACCTTTGTTATGCACTTTTATGGTGGTGCTCCTGGGTGTCTGGGATTTTGATCTTGAGGTCATGGCTTCAATCATCTTTGGTCACAATCCCCTGTCCTCTCCCACTATGCCCCAAAAATTATCATCACGGTGTTTCAGGGGTCCTTCTCATGTTTCACAATTATCTTAGATTCTTGTGAATTAGTATCAGGCTATAACAGCCCTAGTGAGAGACTCTGCCTCTCCTTAGCCCCTACTACCCCCCAGTTCTAAAGGGCTCAGGGCTGCTGCTGCCCGAGTCAGCCCATCTTTTCCCACAGGTGGTAGATGTAGCTCCTGAGCTCCTGCGCATCTGCAGCCTCATTCAGGCTGACGACAAGATCCCACCAGGTAAGGGTGGCTGTCGTGGGCTGGGCAGGGGGAGGCAAGGAGCAGTGTAACTTAGAGGGCCTGGGGCAACTAGAGTTTGGGGGCCAGTCCTTTCTGGATCTCTCTCTCTCCTCACCCCACCCAGATACCAAGGCCTCACTGCTGCTGCTCCTGACATTCTTAGCCAAACAGCACACCGATAGCTTCCATTCGGCACTGGGCTCACTGCCCGGAGACAAAGCTCAGGAGCTCCAGGCAATTCTGGGCCTCACCTAGACTGTGGGCTGCAGCCGGGCCAGAGAAAACAGCCTGACCAGGCCCCAAGACCACCACTCAGCCCAGTTCCTCCTCATGCCTTACCAAAGATTCTGGAGACCCAGATCTGTTTGCTGCCTTGTGGGGCTGCTGTCCCTGGGGCTGGATCTGCTATGCTATGGGACAATACAAATGGAGTCATGACAACATACTGTAATAAAGGCGGTTCATTTTCTGCTTTAAACAGTAGCTCTGAGAGCAGAGATAGAGCTTCATGTCCGGAAAGGAGGCAGGCAGGGCCTAGTAAGGCAGGAGGTGGTTTAAGGTAGCTGGTTTCTTGGCAGCTCTTACACTGGATCTAACCAGAGTGGAATCGGGGCCCTGGCTGGATCAAAAGGCGTCCGTATGGCTTCTCTTGTTCCATACATAGGATCTGCTGGGCTGCCAACACTGTCAAGACAGGAAGAGCCGGTTGGTCAGGGGGAGTCCCTACAGTGACCTCTGGTCTGTGTGTCCCCCTACACGTGCCTGCACTCACCCAAGAGCAAATAGAAGACTCGGGCAGCCATCCTGCGAGGGCTAAGAGGTGGCACCAAGCTGCTGAAATCTGGCTCCCTGTTGGCCTGCAGCTCCAGTGCCACTGCCCTGTAGGGGTCAAGAACCATTAGCTAAGGCCCCATGCTGGGCCTGCCTAGTTGAGGCACCCCCTCCTTGGTACCTGCGCACAGCCTCGAGCGAAAGCAGCTCAGGCTCTAGAGGCCGTTCCAAAGGCATCTCCATGGGCACCTCAGGGAGTTCGGGCACCACAGGCAGTGCAGGGGGCTCTGGCTGCTCCACCTCAGCCCAGGCCCTGGGGGAACATGGGAGGCAGATAGGGAAGGGAAGTGGCAGCTGTGATGATGACCAGGGACATACCCATCCTAGCCACTGCCCTACCTGGCCAGGACTGCGGCCTGAGCTTACCCAGGCTAGCTGCTTACCACCGCTCTTCCGGGGGAATGAGGCTGATCTGGGTCTTCTCTTCCTCAGCTGCTTCTATGGAGAGCTCTGTTGGGGGAGGGGGAGGTCCTGATCCAATCTGCTTGGATCTCAGCAGTTGGGACCTATTCAGACTGGATGCCAGAGCTGGGCATTGATTTGTTACAAGCAGCCAGGAAGGAGAACTGAAGAGAATTGATGTGTGCTTTCTGTGTTAAACACTCCTTCTGACAAGCTGTCAACAGTTGGGGTACCAGTTTCCTGGGACAGTGGTTAGGGTGGTGGTCTTCATTGACCCTTCCTCGGGGGCTTACCTGAGGACAGCATAAGGGGCCCACTGGGCTCCTGGGCCTCCCTCAGGACCTGGGAGTGAAAGAGAACGATGGCGTCAACATCGCAGAAGCACTTGGGGCAGGAGTGCAATGGTCACCACCTGAACCTGCCTAAGCTGTCAGGCAGGACCTGATGCCATTGGCTCGCACGGGCAGAAGACAGACTGCTGGAGCTCGAGGGAAATAGGTCCTTCGGGAAGGAGTGGGGCTGCAGTTACCTCGATATC
Source organism: Phyllostomus hastatus (assembly GCF_019186645.2). NCBI lineage: Eukaryota > Metazoa > Chordata > Mammalia > Chiroptera > Phyllostomidae > Phyllostomus > Phyllostomus hastatus. The sequence continues at coordinate 1,423,106 of NW_025333860.1, read as the reverse complement.
ACTCGGAATTTCCATCCTTCTCCTTTCCTCCTCAGCTGCTGCCTCCCTCTTAGCCTCCTCTTCAGGCTCCAGGGGTGGCATTCGCCTAAGTGCTCTTGGGGGTGGCTGAGCACAGTGGGTCCAGAGCTCCATCAGTTCTGGGGGTAGCCAGCCAGCTGAGTGGGGACAAGGTGGCAGCAGGGACAGGGTTTGAGGCATGAGGAATACCAAGAGTGAGGAATATCAGGTTAGAGGATCCCACATACCAACTCCCACCACTCTTCTTACGGTAAGTTGGGGCTTGGAACAGCTCCATGGGGCTTCTGATGGTCCTCTCCGGGGGCTGCACCATTGGCTGCATGGGAGGGAAGGCAGAGCCCAGTTAAAAGGGAGTCACTGCACTGCCCCATCACCTCTGCAAGGCCTTGTTCCAGGGCCTGTGGCCTTCCAACCCTTCCAGGCACATGCCCCTGCCTGCTGTGCTCATTGCTAAAAGTAGGACTTGTAACTGGTGCTGGTAGATGTGCTGGGCAGGGTCACTGAAGGAGTATGGAGAGTTAAGTATGTGCAGACCCCCAGGGCACGTACTTAGGGGGTGTTCCCAGTGCCTCCACAGGAGTTTACAAGGCCTAGCGTGTACCTGCTTTAGGCTCTCCCTGTCTCCCTGCAAAGTTTGGGCTGCACTTACACATTCCCAGCAGTGAGCTCTGGTTTGCAGTTGTTTCTGGAAATCCTCCCGGGAGATCTGAGTCTCCTTGTCCCAGAACAGTAACTGGCGGCGGCGACCACGACGGCGAACAGGTGGGAAGGATGGGGGCCTCCTCTGCTGAACAGGGAGGGGAGGTCGGGGCAAGGCTACCTATTACTCCTTTTTCTGACATCCTGACGGACTGCAAACAGGCCCTGCATTGTTGCCACAGAGGAAAGGGCAAGGGCTCCAGAAGCACATGCAGCTCCTACCCTGCAGGGGCATACTCATCTGGAAGTGCAGCTGGTTAAATGGTGGATGGGTAGGGCCACCTTTTACTAATTTGCATGAAGGCTTGTGTAGGCTAGCAGTGGCCTGGGGCTTGGGGAAGCTTAATATGGGTGAGGAGGGTAAAGAGAAGACTTGGAAGGGCTACTACTCACCTCTGGGCTGGGTGGGGCTGGAAGACGCAGCTCCTCCAGGAGCGGGGGTGTCACCTCTGCAATAACACACTAGGTCCTGCCTCTGCCCCAACTCTCCACCCTCAGAGCCACCCAGGCAAGATGCCAGAGGGTCCAGCCTTTATCAAGTGGGAATACAGGGCCCTTGTCTGCAGCAGCTGTGCAGATGCCCCCAGGAAGGATCCAGTCATGGTGGCTACTCACCAGCAAGTGGGACCTCAGGCTCCCAGACTGCTGGTTTCACCTCCTCTGGGGCCAGGACCGGGACTGGAAGTGGCTCTGCTACTTCCACCCTGAGGGAAAATGGGTGAAAGATGAGAACACTCCTCCCAGCACCAACCCCCTACCTGACCCAGGGGTTCCTGCCCTTACAGTGGAAGAGCTGGAGGTGACAGTGAGGGAACTGCAACTTCCACTTCTGGGGCTCGGGGCTCCTCCCTGGACACTGCAGAGAGGATCAGCATTCAGCACACAGAAGAAAAGGGATGGAGCGCGACCCAAGCCCAGACTGCCCATGCCCAGGGCCTGACTGTCCAGTGCCAGGCAGGCCCCACACTGCCAGACAGGCCTGCCTTGTTCCTCCAACAAGATAGCTTCATCTGGCTCAGCAATGAGCAGATCCAGGTCTCGACGGCTAATCTCTGGGAGGTCTGGTTCACCCTGTTTTAAGAGGAAGGAAAAGGAGAGGGGACTCATTCCATTTCTGAAAAAAGGAAGTGGATCCAGGAGAATGAGTCTGAGAGGCATGCCACAGGGCCAGGCCAAGGAAGCCCAGTGGGAGGTCAAGTGCCAGAGGCAGGGAGAGGGGAAATGGAGACTGAGAAGGCAGAGAAGTAGATGCAAGGGGGACTTGGGCTGTCAGCAGCAGGACTCGGGCCTCAGTCTCTGTGTGCAGGGGGACAACTCACTTCAATTGGCAGCATATGTATGGGCTCTGCCTCCTGGAGCGTGATGGCCTCTGGAGGCAGCACGGTGACCGGGATCCTGTCTGAAGGAGCAGGGAAGTCACAACAGCTCCTCCATCTCTTTCCAAGTTCCCACACACCCACTTGAAGCAAAAGCATGGATTCTGGAGTCAAGTCAGTCTGGGTTCCAGTCAGGTCCAGGCCAGTCACTGGCCATTTGACCCTGGATATGCTGCTTAATCACTATGGACTTCACTTTTCTCCTCTGTAAGATGGGGATGGGAGTTCTGATCTTTCAGAACTCTTGGAAGGCAGTGATGAGGTTACACACATAAAGTGTCCCTCACAGGGCCTGGCTCTTAAGAGCAACTCAGAGATGGTTATTTCTTCAGCCTTCAGAGCTTCCTATGCCTCTCACCCGAAAGAAGGCCCTCTCTGCTCACCTGGCCTCCCTGGCTCTGTAGGGACTTCAGGAGGGATCTCCTCAGGAACTCTCTCTGGGGTCACAGTCTCCAAAAGGTGCCGAATCTTTGGGGACAAAAACAGGTTTCAGCTTCAGTCCCCTGCTTTCCCACTTTGTAATCTTACACAATGGACAGTAATACCCCCTTATGCCTAATTCTTGTATTAGCATGCAGTGAACTCACTTGCCATTGGGTCTCCCATTCCTGCCCTCACAGACCGCCCCCCCCCCCACACCAGTTATGTAGCCTTTGACAATTTGTGCAAGAAGCTCTGCATCCATGTATTTAGTGTTGTGGGGAAAGAAAGGATTCTTGATCTTAAGGAGCATATGGTTTAGTGGGGAGACAAGTTTGTATATGACCTTAGCAAGTGTCAACACAAAGGCTAAAACAAGGCCCTATGTGCTGAGATCCAGAACAGTATTTGGTTCTGGCTGGGAGTGCGATAGAGACTTCATGGAAAAGGGTAGCATTTGAGTGAAGTCTGTAAGGATGTGTAAAATTTGACTAGTAAAGAACAAGCAGTGACCTTATGGGTTCATCAGGCAAAGAACTAAATGTGGCATCTTTGGGACCAGGGGTCAGACTAGTGTGTTTGGGAGCCAAAGATGCCCAGAGAATGTGTGGAGATGCCTGGGGATGGCTTGCTCTAGACCAGGGCACAGAGTCCTAAATGCTAGTATTCTGTTCGCAGTGGGGAGCCACTGGAGGTGTTTTTGAAGGAGAGGAATAACAGCGTCTAAGTTGCAGAGGTGTCAGGAATGGATGGAGGACATGGGTAGGAAAACCTAGTGCCGAGGGATAATGAGGGCCTGGATTAGGGCCTTGGAGCAGTGTGGAGATGAGTGGGGACAAGAGCAGCCTCTGGGCTGGCCTGGAGTAAGTAAGTGGAGCAGGTCTGTTCGGACTGATCCACCATGACAGTCCCGCAGCACTGACTCTTGTGGGGCGGATCTGCGGCAGCTCCCTTCCCTCACCCCAGTGTTGGACTGGTATGGGAACAGCACTCCCTGCTGTACTGTCAGCCCATCAGTCTGAGGTGTCCCAGGGGAATGAGCCCTACCTGAGGTATATCAAAGGGGCTGGGAAGTCTGGGATCCACAGACATCATCCCAAAAAAGGGGTCTGGAGCACCTTCCAGGATCTCTATCATGTCCAGGCGGTTAGGAAGCAGCAGGCTGGGTCTGAGAAAGAATGTGGCTGTCAAGGTCTGAGGCTGAGATGAGCAAACACCAAGCAGGGAGGCTCCCCAGCAAAGGCTGGGTGGTCCCAGGCCCAGGGAGACACTCACAGGTCAGTGTCCACCATATCTATGCGGATCTGCAACTGGGCACGGTGCAGGCGCTCCAAGATGTGCTGAATGTCCTCTGTGGGCAGGGAGCGCAAAATGGAGAGAGCCAGCCTAGCCGAGGGCCACTCAGCTCTGCTCCACCTCTCAGAGCCTTCTCAGTCTTACCTACAAGATACTGGCATTGTTGTGAGTAGACCCGGATCACACCGATCTGGAGCTGGGCTGAGAGATAGAGAGAGAAGCGGGGGCGCGGCAGGCCGGGCTGGGGGGGTTCCACTTGTACCAGCACGTAACTGAGGATTTCCTCACTAGGAGAACAATGTGCCCCGATCACCGCCAAGCCTGCGCGGAGAACCAGCCCCAAAGCCTTGCTCCCTTAATCCACCCCCTAACCCACACCAGCCCCAGGTCCGTTTTCTGGGCCTTACCAGGTCTTCACCACATTCACCTTCAGGTATTCACGCTTCACTAACCGGCTGCCGCGAGTCGCTGCCAGCCTGGATCGGGTGGGAGTGGGGATGGGGGCGGGGAGCTGTCAGGCGGGGATCTCGGGGTGTCCCTCCTAGCCCGCCCACCCTGGCCCAGCCAGCTTTTACCAGATGGTGGCGAAGCAGCCGGTGTGGCGCTGAAGCACATTGGGATAGTAGAACATTGTCCCTCCAAGGTTTCACCCTCTCGTTGTCTACCACTCCTCTGTTCGGATATCAATCCGAATTCTTTAGGACACCGGATTTCCCAGCACCGTTGGAGAGAAGTAAGGATTTGGACAGGTGGAGCTGCGGATGGACCCAGAATGCCAAATAAATGAGCAGATAGACATGTGGTGGATAAACGATTTAGGGGACTAGTAAGGCGTCAGTCCTTGAAGGATTCTCACACCATGTTGGTGCTCTGAACTTACAGGAGCTGGTTGGATATGCAGAGCTCCTGAGAAGAGTCCTGGCCGTGGCCCAGACCAGGTCCGGATCGTGGAGGCCCTGCGCAAAGATGTCTGGCTTTGGGCCTTTGCTCTCAGCTTGAGCAGCGACAGTCTCACCCAGTCGCCCCCTCGCGGGCCTAGATCCCACTGCAGGGAGCATGCACTTGGGTGCTCTGTGCCCCGTTCCTCAGCAGCAGAGGGTGGCCCCCAGAACAAGTTTATGGGAACAGGGGTCTGCGAAGCTGAGCTCGTTCCAGGCGCCAAGCTGCCCGCCAGGGGTCAAGGAGATACGCCCCCTCGACACCCCTCCACACACCCACACACACAACCGCAGGGCCCTACGCGGGAGGAACGAACCAATCCGCAGAACCCTGCGCGCTGCTGGGTCATTGTGAGGTGTCCTGACCAATGGGCTCTCGTTCCCTTCGGTAGCAAAAGTTTCTCGGAGGCACTTCTCTGCCGACCAATGAGGGGGGAGCAAATCCCAGCCTTTTCTTCATCCAGCCTGGTAACAAGGGCATTTCACCCAGTAGGGTCATGTCTGGGGCAAAGGCTTTGTCCCTGCTTGGCGCCTGACGTGCGGCTAGACCTTGCCCTGCCCCCACCAAAACCTACCAGGTAGCAATTGTTCCGTCCATCTTTGTGCCATCTTTGGGTCTACATTGAGCTGGGCAGGTAGAACGGTGTGAGGTGGCCTGAGAGCCACCACAGGTCGATGGGGGGAAAGACATATCTCACAGGAAGTAACAGGGGACTTGCCTGGTCATTTCCCAAACTTGATCAGTTTAGGTTGTGGGCATGCCTGATCTGCCTGTTTTCCAGTTGTGAATGTTCTCCTGGCTGAAACAGATTTTAGCTTTGTTGGATGCAGAATATATTCTCAGCACCCAAAAGCCATTTGTCTCAAACAATTATGTGTATAAACTATGTTCTGGTTATGAACTTCCCTTGTCTCCATGCCTCCTGCCTTTCTTTGCACAGCCATTTCTTTAGTCTAGATGACCTTCCCAGCCTCAATTCCAGGGCACACTGAGTCTTTTTAAGACTCAGCTCTCATTGCAGCCCAGCTGACCCTATTTTATTTTGTTCTTTCAATCTGAGAGCTCTTGAGATTGGGGTCTTGTGTTTTCAATTAGTGCCTGGAGCCTAATTCAGTAAATATTTGTCAAATAACCGTGCAATTACACTAAACTTATAACCACAGAATGTCGAGGCTAAAATGGATTTCAAAATCTAGTGCAAACCTGGCCTTTGCAGATGAGAAAACAGAGGCCCATACAGACTCTTTTTCCTGGACCACACTGTCCATAAGTTGTCAATGTTCACAGGTATTCACACTGGGACACAAAGATGATAAAATGGGGTGTCCACCCTTCAGATGCCTAGAACCTCGTTTGGGAGATAATTTGTTACTTCATTTATTCATTCAACAACTATTTATTACATTCCTACAATGTGCCAGGCACTCCTCTAGGCACTAGGGATATAGCAACAAACAGAGCAAATCCCTGTTCTCACAGAGCAAGGAAGGAGAGGAGATAAACTAGTAGAAAAATGGAAATATAGAAGTGGTCAGTGCTATGAAGGAAAATGAGGCAGCATAGAATACAGAGTAGCAAGGACTGCTAGTTAGGTAGGGAACTCAGGGAAGGGAGGGGACAAGTCATGTGCCTACCTGAAGCAAGAGTATTTTAGACAAAAGAACCAGCAACTGTAAAGATCCTGGGGCAGATATGTGTTTGGTAGGTGCAAGGAGCCTGGAACAAAGTGACTGAGGAGAATGGCAAGGGGTGAGGTTAGAGAGGATAGTGGGTACATCATAAGGACCATGGAGGTCATTGTAAGGATGTGGGCTTTTAACCTGAGGTGAAAGCTAATGGAGGGTTTTGAGCAGGAGTGATGCAGTGAGATTTATGGGTTAAGAGGACCTCCACTGTGTTGAGTATAGGCTGAAGGTGGACAAGAGTGAAAGCAGAAAAGAAGATGGAGAAGGAAGCAGGAAGAAAAAGTGTGAGAGATGATGGTGACTTGTTCTGAGGTGCTGGTGGTGGAGGCAAGGAGAGGCGGACAGTGTCTGGGTAGCTTTTGAAGGAACAATGACAGGATTGGTTGGGGGACTGCATGTGGGGCACAAAACAAATGAAGTCAAAGAAGTGGCAGGTACAAAGGTCCAGGAGGGATTTCAGCAAATTGAGGGCACAACAGGGCTGTGCACCTGTGCACACAGTACCTGATTTCGTCACTGCCAGTGCAGGTTCCTGGAGGAGGGTGGGAAAGACGGAAGAGAAGGCAGGCCTAAGGAGGAAGAAAGGCTCAAATAGCACTAAAGCAGGAAGATTCTTGAGGATCTAGGTATCTAGATTTGATTGTGTAGGTAGTTCACCAGCCACTGAAGGCTTATAAGGATGACATGACAGGAAGGGGTCTAGTCTGGGAGGCTCCTCCTCTAACCTGGTGTCATGTACAGGAAGCGGGGAGCTGGAGGCTGTGATAATCAAGTAAGTGGTAACTTAGGTCTGAGTTATTCTGCTGGAATTGAACATACAGAGAGGAGAGATGACAAGTGGCCTTGTCAATAAAAAATTTCCAGTTTGGTGGCAAAATAAACACTGGTGAGAGAGAGGAGTGTTAGCTGATTTGGACCCCTCAAAGCTCTGATCAGAGTGTTGATCAGGTGACATGGCATCCTAGGCCAGCTTGTCTTGTGGGGCTCAAGTAGAGTGAGGAAACCAGTTTGGGGGTATCCTCCAGTGGAGGTAACAGGGCACCATGTGCAGGGAGAAGAGGCACCAGGGCTTGGTCTGCCCCAGGCACAGAAGGTCCAGCAGACCCCAGGGCCTCTAGCCCATGGTTTCAGGTCAATTTCAAGTTCTCCTGTTCATTCAGACCTCCAATCTAGGGTCCTACCCTAGGCCTTCCGTGAAGGGCCAAATCAGACGCCTCTGACAGAGCACTGTGGAGTGTGGATCTTCCCATGTGAAGTTGGTGGCTACAGTGGCTGTAGGTTGTGCCCCTCTTGGTGGCTGACCCTGACCCTAGTCCTGGTTGCATAGAGGGTACAGAGAGCCAGGCCCCAAATCTGCAGTGCCCGGCCTGCTTCCTCTTCCTCACCAGGACCTGTGGGTGGAGAGGAAAGGGGCCTGGGACGTCAGCAGGAAGAAAGCCCAAGTGCCCTCCTGCCGAGTTACATCTGTTACCTCCCTGTGACCCCTGCTGCCTTATTTGTCCAACAAATCAGATACTGATTCCCTTTTCAATAAAATTTTATTTTAAATCCTTAGTGAAGATTTAAAAAGAAAATATAAAGTGCTTGGCTTTGGGGTTGGGGGAAAAGGAAATGTCCCCCTGAGTTCACACCATTTCCCAGTTCAATTCCTCAGAGAGAAAAGAGGGTATATCTCAAAAAACAAAACAAAAACAAACAAATTAAAAAAAAAAAAGATAAAAACCAGCCGGATAATATGAGGAGTTCAAGGACATAACCATCACAGAAAACCACTAAGAATTATCACTGAGGGAGGCAGGTCAATAATGTGGAGAATGAGTCTCAAAGAAATAGGAAGAGAGTGGAGAGGAGGAAGGTAGGTCCCCCAGGCTCTGCACCAGGGACAGAGTGGCTGTCTGGTCCTCTGGAGTCTCCTGCAGTAATTGCCGGGCAAAGGCCTGTTCCATCTGTGCCGGAAGTTGGGGGAGAGGGTATCATGAGAACAACAGGCAAGGCACTACTCCCATCCCACCCCGGTAGGCCCTTCTCCTCCTGGAACCCCCTTGCCTGAATAGGCAGCTATTCTTTATGTATGTATGTATGTATTTTTAGAGAATGGGGAAGGGAGGGAGAGAGAGGGAGAGAAAGATCAATTAACTGCCTCTCGTTCACACCCCAAGTGGGTTCTGAACCCACAGCCTAGGCATGTGCCCTGACCAGGAACTGAACTGGTGACCTTTTACCTTGCAGTATGACACTCAACCAACTGAGCCACACCAGTCAGGGTTAGGCAGCTTTTCTTACCCTGCCCTGAACTTACCTGCACTGAGATAAGACTCTGTGGGGTGTGGTTGGGGCTAGGGTCCTCCTCTAAGAAATTCAGTGTCACCTGGAACTTGGGTTGGGGGCCTAGGCCTTGGAAGTATTTCTGCAAGTCTGAAAGAGAAAGGGTCAAAGGTTGGAGAAAAGAAAAAAGAAGGGAGAGGGCCATAGACAGGGAAGGAGGAGAAAGGTGGCTATGAGGCCACTCAGAGACCAAAGCCAGAGAAGCTGCAGGATCCCAAGGCTGCTGCCTTGTGCGAGAAATTCTAGGAACTAAGTGGCTACTCGCCTATATGCAGATGGGGGAAAGTACTCCCTCCTCCAGCAGGAAGTACTGTATTTAGTGGTAGCCAGCTGTTACAGAGCCTGACATGCCCTCTGCTGGGAGAATTTAGAGTCCTCTCAGCAGCAGCTCTGGCTGTTAACTCAGACGTGGCCACACCTTGGTTGCTTGCTCATACTATCCTCGCTATGCTAGGGCACCTACGGCCCTGGGAACACTCATGCTCTGCATCCCCGGTGCTCCTGGCCCCTGCTCCAAGGCCAGGTTTAGAGTTGAGTGGAGGCTGGAGGTGGAATTCCAAGTGTGGATGGGACAGGGCAACCTGAGAGGACACCTGGAGTGTGGCAGGGCCAGGATGTGTGACACATGCCAGCTTCCCTGAAGGTGTGGATGGGTGCATGTGCCAGTGTGTGTGTAGGAGAGAGCCACAAGGTGCACCTTCCCATGATGATTGCATGCTTCCACGCAGCAGTGCTCTCTGAGCTGTGACACTTTTGTGCACTGGGCTCCACCTGAGCCCGCCTTCCGTGGCATAGGCTGCAGGAGGAAGGCTGTCAGACAGCTTTCAGGGCTGAGCATAGGGCCACACAGGATGAGCACCTGGCAAGTGCAGAGTGCCATGTGTGGGCTGTGGTGGTGGGTCTGCTGGAGGGAGCACACAGTGGGGGCAGGGCCCAGGGGGACTGAGGGGAGGGGGAGGAGCTCAGGGGCTGGGCTGTAGGAACCTCACCTCTGCAAAAGTGGGTGGTTCTGAAGAGCTCCACACACTTCTTGGGGGGCAGCATATGTGGGCCTGGACCAGGTGGGGACTGGGGCGCACTCCAGGAGATGGGAATGGGGCAAAGGCGCTCCACGAAGAGGCCTCGGGAGTTGCTGGCCACCAGGACACCCTTCTCAAGCTGGCTCAGCAGGCGATGGGTGGGCTCTTGCGGGCCAGGCTTGGGAAACACCACCTGTTCAATGCTGCACTGAGAGTCTGAGGGCTCAGCCACGAGGCGGCAGTCCAGGCTCTGCACCTGGGCCTCGCCCACCACCTGCCCATTGTAGATGAAGGTGAGCAGCAGCGAGTAGTCTGCGGACAGAGAGCAACCAACTGTACCAAGTGCCTCTCCCCAGAGGCCCACCTGGTCAGCAGGGGATTCTGGGAAAACAAAGAGGGGCTCCTTGCAAATCCAATGTCCTCATTTTGCTGCTGAGGGACATGAGGCCCAGACAGGAAGACCAAGCAAGGGCTGGGGAGGACAACGCAGGCTGTGGGGTGGGGGCAGCAGCTCTACCTTCTGAGGTTACAGAAGTCGCCCTCCCTCCTCCATATGCCCCACACCCTCACCAGCAAGGGACCTCCTGCCAGACCCTCCCATCACTCAGAAGAGTAACTGATACACAGATTCCCATGGGGGCCTCAAGGCTTAATGCCCAGGCTCTTAGAGTTTATAAGAAGGTACCAGAGATAGGGCCTCTGCTTAATCCATAGAAATCAATGTTTTAAAGCAGATTTCCAGGAAACAGAATGCAAAGGGGGTATTCTGAGAAGTGAGCTGTTTGGAGTCTGGAGTCTGGCCAGGTGTGCTGCCTGGAAACCAGTGCCTATGCTAGGGTAAGGTGAGCCCAGGTCACTGCAAGCCCTGACAGATTAGATAATGTGTGTACAGTCCCAGGGAGCCAGCCTATGGGGACAGGGAGCAGGGGTAAGCCAGACACGCCAAGTACCTGAGTCAGGAGGGGGCAGAAGCTCCAGAGATACCTGCTCTCCTTGGAAAGGGGCCTCACTTGTGTCTGCGCCTGGAAGGGAGAAGGCGCATGTCATTCAGAGCGGGACTGGGGAGTTCAAAGGGCAGAGGGTGTGGCAAGGGCGATGACAGGAGGCAGGGGAGGTGGTACCTTCCTCAGGCTCAGGACTGTTGCTACTGCTGCTCCCAAAGTCTGAATGGCCAGCTCCCCCATTGGCCTCCACCTCCTCCTGCAGACATAGTGCCTGTTGTTGGCCTCCTCTCCCCCTAGTTACCGTCCTGCCCTCAGGCCCACAAAGTTCCTGTCCTAGCTCTTACGTTTCTGAGGGGGTCCTGGAGCAAGGAGGGACTGAGTATACAGTTCTTCGTGGTTTCTTCGTTCTCCTCCCTCTCGGGGGACACAGAGCTGTGGTGTCTCTTTGATGGTGGTTTCTGGGTTGCTGGTGAAGCTGTAGAATGTGGGAGAGAAAGGTCAGAGCCTTAGGTGGGGATGGAGGGTGTGGGGGAGAGAGGAGGCAGTGAAAGGATGGGCAGGACTGGGCAGGGGAACGTGGGAAGCAGCTCCCCAAGGACAGGGACAAGGCAGAACTCTGACCGAGGGGCCTGGAGGGAGTCCCAACACCCACCCGGGAGGCTCATTCTAGGAGTGGTAGGCAAGGGGACACTCACCAGGGAGGGTTCCTGGTGGCAGCAGTCGATACACCTTGTAGGGCTCAGCCCCATCCCTATGGCTATTCTCAGGAACCTCCTCAAACTCAGTACTCTTGTTGAGAGCACAGCGCAGACGAGTCTTCCAGATGGCAGGGCCTTCTGTGTCCCCCTCCTTGTATTTTCCCTTAAATATCGCCCAGGCCTTGGAGACAGAAGTGCAGAGAGGAGGCCCGTTACAGACTGCAGCAACACGCCACCAGGGCCGGCGTCATGGATGTGTGGCCCAAGCACTTGCACAGAAAGGCCTGTGTTGGGTCCATGCTCGGCTGCTGCCATCTTGAAACCCTTACTAACGTCTGCATTTTCATCTTGCACTGGGCTCTGACAATTACAGAGCTGGCTCAACCCTCTGCTCTCCCCTTTATCTGACACCTAGGCAGGCACAACCCCTGGAGCTTCAGTGTCAACTCTATCTCTTACTTGGAAGGAGGGGCCAGTTCCCAGGGCCTTTCACCTTGAAAAAGGCAGCATCCTGGTCCTCCCGGAAGTCCTGCTTGCCTGCATGCTTCCAGGGAATCCGGAACATGGTCTTAGCTGCATCTTCCCAGCACACCCCTGGGAACTGTCCACTCTCCACTTGCTCCACCACCCAGTTCCGGAGCTTTCGGGTGCAGCGTGCCCTGCCTGATGCCATCCTGGAGATAAGAGCAGCAGGCAGCATCAGTAGAACCAACCAACACTTTAGGAGGTAACATCTGCTGAGGTTCTGGCCATTTGGGTTGTATTGTCTGGCAAGGACCCCCAAAGAACCCATCCCTCTTTTTTCTCCAGACATATCTGAAAAGCCTTAGACACTGGTCTTAAATTTAAGACATTTTCAGGCATCTATTGTTTGGAAAAGAGCATTCCCTTGGTGGCCTGTTCCTGGTCAATAACCCAGCCTGCATTCCCAAACATTTGCAGAGGTCGTGTCTGCTTCTGAGATGCCTCATCAACCTTCTTCAACCACCACCCCTACAACTTCTCCTAAGACCCCCATCCTTCCCCTCTGCTTGCCCTAGGGGTAGGTGGGGCAGGGGCGGAGCTTCAGCAGATGTAGGCAGGGCCAAAAGGCCAGAAAACAAAAGTGTGAGTGGACTGGAGCAAACAGCCTGGCAGCAGGTGCACCCAGCCTTTGCCTGTAGAGTTTGGGACACAGCCCCCAGCCAGTCAGGTTGGCTCTCTCACTCAGGCCAACCTCCTGCTTCCCGAGTCATAGGCCTTCAGTCAATTCCCATCTAGTAGAGGGGCCCCCAGGACCCTCCTTCTGCCAACCTGGCCGGGCCTTCTAGGCCTACACCCAGGCTGCCACCACCAATTCTTGGCTGATCTTACCTGAGCGGCTGTGCAGGCAGTCCAGAGCTCAGCTGACCTCAGCTCCGCTGCCGGCTAGGGAGCTTCCTGTTGACTCCTCCCTATTTCTACAGTCCCCACCCTAAGTTTCAGTTCCCCTCCTGGGAGGTCCTTTTCCCTGAAATCACGTGGTCTCTGAGTTGCAGGGCAATGGGTGGCCACCAGAGGGAAGCAGCATCTGAGAATCTCACTATCGGAATCTCAGCCAGGGGAGCAACCATCCAGCTCAGGCTCCTTCCTCCTCCCTCAGATACTCCTTCTGTCCGGCCATGTCTGTGACACTGCTGCTTCCCTAGGGAGGCCACAGTGTGCTGGAGTCTGGCGCCAGGGCCTCTAGGTAGCTCTGTACCACCTATGCATCTATGTTCCCTCACAGTGCTAGCTTAGTATCTATTAGGTAACCTCAAATCTCAGCTGAATTTGATGAAGAGAAGAAGGGAGGCAGGGAGGAAGGAAGTCAGCCCGGCCAAGTAGCTGGATAGGGAGGACATCCCTTTGCCATCCATGGTGTCAATTCTTTTCTGATCCTGAGTCCAGGGAGGGTCAACTGGTGGGCTGTAGGGGGCCCTTTCGGCAAAGCTCTGTTCACCCCCCTTTCCCTGGTGCCCCCAGATGGTGGGGTCAGGAAGAAGGACCACCAAGAAGCCTGGGCAAGGAGATGCCTCTTTATTGGTGCTGGAGCTGTTCCTGAGGAAGTGGGGCCATGGGACCCTCACCCTCAGCTACTTCCTCCTGCGGGGGATACTCTGTCCCAAGGGCACCTCTTCCATCAGCTTCTGCAGAGAGAGAGAGATGACGATGATCCTGGAAGTCTGGAGCTCAAACACAGGCTAGACAGGGGACCTCCAGAACAAAGGGCCAGAGACAAGGCTGGGAGGGAAGCTTCACCTGTAACAGGCGGGCGTGGTAGGCAGGGGCATCCTCCCCAGCCAGCGGCTGTGGGCGCACATGCAGGTAGCGCTCTGCAGCCGTCTCCAACTCCTCTACCTCATACAGGGTGGCTGGGTCCAGTGAGTGGGCATTGATGAGGCTTACAAGATACTCTTTGTAGTGTGCCCTGAGAGATGAGAGAGGGTGAGATATCGGTTCTTGTGTTTGGCTACTGGTAACTGAGTGTGCCCAGCACCTTGCTGAACACTGGCATACTTGGACAAACAAAATTGACAACCCTCAGCTGTGTAGGTATGCCAACCTGTGCGCATTACTTGCTACTACCTATCCAGGCCTTTGCCCAGAGAGCCCTTTCCTTCTCCTTGCAAGACCTACTGCTCCCAGAGACACATGATGGGAGCTCCCAGTGCTCCTATCCCTCTCTCCAACACCAAGCTCCCTGCCAGGCACTCACTGGCAGAGGCCCGCGTAGCCTGCGGGAGTCTCCTTGCCACAAGCTTCATCCCGGAACCCGTTGGGAACCTCCTTCTGCTCCATCACTCGGCAGCCACCTATGGATGAGGGCAGGAAAAGACACTTTGTTAGGAAGAGGCCACTGACAGCCAAGCCCTAGGAGAACAGGGATGGAGGCACGGGTGACAGCCTCCAGGAAGGGCCGGAGGACAGGAGGGCCAACTCTAACGGTGGTGGTGGGGTGTACTTAGAGAAGCCACTGTGGCTGACTAGCTCTGACACAGAAGCAGGGACCTTGCTGTCCCTGCTTTTATCCAAGCTGGCTCTTGGCCCCTAATCACATACCCTCGGAGACAGCTCTTTTTTGATTTAGCTTTTGAATAGTTAACTTATTATGTGAAGGTCTTACTCTGTTTTGATGGTAAGAAGTGGTGTACATTAGAGCCACAAGTAACATCTCATTGTCTCAGGGAACCTAAGACAGTGCAGCTAGCAAGTCTCACTACATACTCATTGAACTAAAGAATCATTATCCTTTGGGAATGACAGAAGAGATTATTGAGGTGCCAGATGCTTTAATGTGGCTTCATTTAAAATAGCTGAGCTGCAAGGCGAATATTACCCCGATTTCACAGAGGAAGAAACAAGGCCCGGGGAGGTTACCTCGCCAACGGGCACACAAGTCAGCATGGGATGGGTCTTCAGCTCAGGTCTGACCCCAGACCCATGCCTCCCGTTTTCCCAATTCACAGGGGGTGCCCAGCCACCCTCGCCCCTTCTCTAAGACTGGTCCCAACACTCACCTCCAGGGACCGCCCGGGCGCCTGCTGGGGGCTCTGTGTTGAACATAACCTTATTATCCTGAGAAGAGGCAGATGGGTGGGCGTTAGGTTCTCCTTTGTGCCAGCCCACTGGGTTTTCCAGGAGAGCTTCTCCCTTCTTGCTAGCCTGGGCTCTGCCCCCTCTCCTGGATGACCTGTGAACCCAGCCAGGTTGGCCCCCATTACCTGTAGCAGCTTCTGGAGCCGGACAGCAGTCCAATCCCGCAGGTAGAAGAGGCAGTCTCGGGGATGGTGTCCGTGCAGGGACTTTTTCACCCTGCAGTTAGGGTCTGGACATTTCTGGTGGAAACCCAGATGGAAGAGGGAAAGTTGGAGACTGTTGGGGTCCTGTCCTCTCAGGAACCCTTGAGTGAGGGGTGTAGGGGTGGGGGGAGATGGAGACACTGGAGGGTCTGGAGCAAACAGAGGGGAAAGGGGACAGAGAGAGGTAATTTACCCCCCTCCCCCACCAGCCTCTTCTTTTCCCCTGGGCTGCTCCTCAGTGGCCTCTGTCCCTCACACCCAATGGCAGCCCCCATCATTCCATCCCTTCCATGCCCATTCTCTGGGCTCACATTCTTGGCATAAAAGGCATTGTAGCATCCACTGCAGAACTGGTGACGGCACTGGGTGCAGTGAAAGTGCATACAGCCTCCTCGGGCCAGTGCGTACGAGAACTTGCATTTGGGGCAGTCTGAAAGGAACAGCAGGTTAGGGCTAGGGCTGCCACTGCTCCTTGAGACCCTCAAAAAATGAGCCTCTGGCAACAATAAATTACCAGGCAAACAGGCGTAGTGGGGCAGCCTTACCAATGCCATTTTCCTGAAGGTACATTGCCAGGCCCTGGGCCTGGTATTCTGGGTCATTGGTGCGTTTCCAGTTCTGGAAATCCTCGCAGCTTCGGCCCCGATGCTGCTCTTCCCACTGCCAGAAGGAAAGCAAGAGTCACATGGAAGCTCCATCCTAGGCCCTTCTTGCCAGTCCCTCTACTCATACTCAGTGTCCCTGGCTTAGCTATGGCACTGCCATCCAACATTTGCTCTAATCCACAGGTGGCAGACACAAGGCCTGCAGGCCAAATCTGGCCCTCCACTTTGTTTTATCCACCTGGCACCAGCGCCAAGCTCCTTCCCCCTAGTTAAGGAGTAGTTACATTTATACAGTCCTAAAATCATACTCGGACCTTTAAAGGCAACCATGAGGCTCACGTGGCCCCCGGTGAAAATGAGTTGGACACCCCTGCTCTAATCTCAAACCGAGGAGCCAGCATTGGTGCTTTCATTCCCTCACACCACCGTGCATTCCCAGCAAGTCTTGATTCCACTACCTAAGCCTAGCTAACATTGTACTGATGTCTATTTCACACCCTGTCCTCTTTTTCTTCATCCCTACTGTGACTATCTTACGCTGTGCCAGGTCAGGTCTTGCCTTGGCTACTATTCTCTCTGCTTCCACTCAGGCTCTCCTATGGTCCAAACTCCACCTTGCAGCCAAAGTGCCTTTGAAGGTGTGTGTCAAACAGCTGCAAGTGGACTGGGAGTGCCCTAGTTTTGAGGTTCAGTGGTAGTGTCTCAGGGGTTTATTTATCGTGTTTCAAAATATAGATGCAATATTTGGGAGACCAAATATTAAACTTTTTAAAAGGCAAATGAAGCCCTGGCTGGCGTAGCTCAGTGGATTGAGCACGGGCTGCGAACCAAAGTATTGCAGGTTCGATTCCCAGCCAGGGCACATGCCAGGGTTGCAGGCCATGGCCCCCAGCAACTGCACATTCATGTTTCTCTCTCTCTGTCTCTCCCCCCCGACCCCTTCCCTCTCTAAAAATAAATAAACATATATATATATATATATAAAAAAAAAGGTAAATGAAGTTGTGTCACCCCTTGCTTAGTCTTAGAATAAGAGGCAAACACCTTCCTCACTTGGCCTCAAGGCCTCTCTTGACCTGGGGGCTAGTGCCTCTCCAACTGCCTGCCCCTCTCACCGTTGCTCTTGAGGCACCAACCACACAACACTGTTTTCTGACTTTGGCTTTTGCATGGGTTGCTCTCTGTCACAAATACTCTTTGCATAGTTGACTTCATCTTAACTTTCGTCTTAAGCCTGAGCTTAAATTAAACCATTTTAGAGTAGACTTGCCTGACCTCTCTGTTCTAAGTAGTTCCGTTCCATTATTCCTAATCTCATATTCCTGTTTGTATTCCTCATAGAACTCATGCTTATGTATAATTATGCTCTTTCTCCCTCCCTGACTTCTGTTCCTTCCTTCTTCCTCTCCCTCCCTCACCAACCCTCTTCCTCCTCCTTTACCTTTCATCCCTCCTCCTGTTCACCCTTCCTCCCCCTCCATCCTTGTCCCCTTGGCCTTCCTCTCTCACCTTCTCCATCTGTCTCCACTCCTCCCTCACCCTTTCTTCCTTCTCTCACTCTCCTCTGTCCCTCCCTGACTAGCCTGTAAGCACTTTGAGCTGAGAGCTCACGTGTGTTCTGTTCTCCAGCATACTCTGAATCTAACAGAGTACCTGGCAGCAGCTCAGCAAATATTTCTGGAAGGGTGGATGTGCCTCACCTGACGCTTACAGCGTACACAGAAGGTCTGGTGACACTGCGGACATGTTGCCTCCAGCTGCTCACGCTCGTATATGAAGCCAAAGGAGCACTGTGGGTGCAGAGGGATAGAGCTGTTCGAGGCCTAACCAGGCACCACCCCCACCCTTCCAGTCAGCTCCTTTGGGCAGGCCACTTGCCTGGGCACACCACAGGAACTTGGGGTCCCGCATGAGCACACCTTCGGTCAGCTTCTTATGGAACAGGGCATAGGCATCTGGCTCCAGGCTATCTCGAAGCTGGAGACAGAATGCAGAAGTGGAGGATAGCAAGGGTTTCTGTTCAAAGCCCTGGGCACCTGAAGTCCCAGAGACTTCGGTACCTGGATGTCCAGAGTGGAGAAGTAGCTGAGCAACTGCGTGTCATCAGTGAGGTCAGGACGGCCACAGGCGGGGCACACCATGTCCGTGATGTGCTTCTCCTTCAAGGCGATGGTGAAGTGCTGGCGGAAGCAGTCAGGACAGATGGTGCACTCACAGGAAGTCAGGGCCTGCATCTAGAGGGGAGAGGGAGAGAAGGAAGTCAGAAGCCACAGCTGCCAGCCTGGGAAGGGACAGCAGCCAGGTGTTCACTGAGAAACCACTAATTAACAACTGGGCAGGGAGAGCAACTTCAAATGCCAACAGGTGCCAGGCAGGCAACCTAAATGTCTGAAGACAGCCAGGTGGAGGAAAGTAGACAATGGTAAGGCCTAAGGTAAAGGGAAGAATGCCCTCTAAAGGCATTCACATTCAATTAAAAGAGAACACACAAATAATTCTGAAATGGCAAAATGATAGAGATGGAGAGCAGACTGGTGGTTGCCAGGTGACAGGGGGAAGGGAAGAAGCTGTATATCTACAACTATATAGGGGAGGCATGAGGGAGTTCCTTCATGGTGATGGAATAGTCCCCATCTTCATTGCGGTGCCAGTTACATGACTCTCTACATGGGTCAAAACAGCACAGAACCCCCCCCCACACACACACACAAATCAAACTAGGTCTGCAGTCTAGCTAACACTGCATCCATGTCTATTTCTTGGTCTTCATATTGTACTCTAATTATACAAGAAGTCACCAAGGTGGGGAAGGTGGGTGAAGGAACACATAGGTCTCTGTACTATTTTTACACCTTCCTGTGAATCTGTAATTATTTTATATGTATGTACATTTACGATTACTGTAAAATGAAGAGTAAAAACAAAACAAAACAAAACACATACAGAGCCAATCTAATTAAATCAAACCGTTTTTGGCCAAAGAACTGCCACTTTTGACCTCGATTAAGTGGGGTCTCAGAAGATAAGAGGGGTCTGCTCCTACAAAATGGAGATTTGATGGCAACATTAAAGAATTACTATTAACTTTTTGTTGGGACACAGTATTTGTGGCTATATTTTCAAAGAGCTTTCCCTTTTAGAAATACATATTTAAATATTAGCAGAAAAGCCATGATGCCTAAGATTTGCTTCAAAATAATTCTGTTTGTGGAGTGAAATAAAGATTGCCCATACGTTTGTAATTGCTGAAGCCTGGTCATGAATACATGGTAGAGGGTGGAGGAGAAAGTTCGTTATACATTTTTGTCTACCATTGTGTAGACAAATTGTTTGAAATTTTCCATAATAGAACATTAAAAAATGGGGGTTGGGGGTATGGCCTATTTTTGCCCTCCCCTTCCCAGAAGCCTTCAGGGGCACATGGGCAACTGTAGAGCAAAAGACAAGACCAAAGACTGGCTGAGGTGAAGTGTGGGTCTAAAGGAAATATTCTAAGGCCAGGTTCAGTGGGAGGTGTTTACCCGGTTCCGGGGAAGGGCCCAACCACACACAGCACACTCCTGGGCAAGCAAGCGGCGCAGAAAGGCCCGGTCTTGGCTCTGCCTCACGGCTTCTACCACGTCACCCAGTTCATAGTTCCTGGGTGTCTCCTGCAGCAGCGACAGTGCCAGCTCAGCCCGGCCCCAGCTGGGGAGTGCGTAGACTGCCAAAAGCCGTCTGACCAAGCTCTGCAATGTGATTCAGGTGGAGAGAGAAGTGCCTGTCAGACCCAAGGCTCCTGCCCTTCACCCTTCCCTCTGCCCCTCTATGTGGCTCTTCACCTCCTCCCAGCACCTGCTTGTCTGGATCGTCCCATGAAAGGGTGGGCTCCGGGCCACTGTCCCAGAGGCGCTGATGGAAGGGCTCTAGGCGCTGGCGCTGTAGCTCAGTTAGGGCCCGAGCCACGTCACCCCCGTGTTGGAACAATGCTTGAAGAGACCCCTCCTCAGGCCCAAAGCCCAGGGATCGGAGTTCCTGCACCTGAGAGTTGGAAGTAAAGAGAAAGAATAAAGAGAGAAAAAGCAAGCAAGGAGAGAATATGAGAGGCTCTGAGACCCATGACCCTCAACCCTGCCCCGCCTCTAGCACTTCTGGTACCTTCTTCCGCCGGGCCCTCACACACTCTTCCACAGCTTCATCAAGATTGCCATGACGATCCAGCCAGGCTCTCTGGGCCTCCTGACAGGAAAAGGCACCCATCCCCGGGGCCTGCTGTCCAGCCAGCTCAGCTACCATCTCCAGCACGTAGGGCAGTTCTGAGCGTAGCCACTGCAAGGGCACCTCAGTGCCGGAGTACTGCAGAGCTGAGAACACCTCCTCTGGACAGGCGCCTGCAGCTTCTCCTTCCTGAGGCACAGTCCCACCCAGAGGGCCTATAAGTAAGGGTGCCTTCTATCCACCCTCAGCCCAAATCAAAATGCTGAGTGGTTGAGCTCAGACTATGATCATGTGAGCAGAGCAAAGCAAACCTGTCATGTGGGAAGTGTTAAAAACAGGTGGCCCTGACCGCTGTCGCTCAGTGGATTGAGTGCCGGCCTGCAAACCAGTTGCTGGTTCGATTCCCAGTCAGGGCACATGCCTGGGTTGCAGGCCAGGTCCCACGTAGGGGGCACAGGACAGGCAACCACACACTGACATTTCTCTCCTTTTCTTTCTCCCTCCCTTCTCCACTCTCTAAAAATAAGTAAAATCTCTAAAAACAAACAAACAGGTAGCTGTGACTAACAATGACCAGATTTATAAGAATTCATATTATTTGACTGCAGCCTGTCCCTCCCCCACCAGTTCAGCCCCACCTCATCCTAGACCCAAATCCTCACCCGGATCTTGGATACTAGCTGAAGACCCTCCTCCCGCATCTTGTCTTGGCGCTGCTTCTCAGGGTCCCCACAGGAGCTGGGCAGGGGGGCACTGAGGCGTCGTTGAGGCCCTGGCTCCGGGAGTCGCTCTTCTAAAGAGCTGGCATTGGGCCGGGAGGCATGCTTTACTGGGACAGGGCTGCTGGTCCGGTTGCACATAGCACACACCCAGCCAGGGCCCGAGTTGCAGAAGGTACAGTGAATACAGTACCAGACTGGAGTCTGCGCAGAAGACAGCAAAGTATCTCCCTGCTGGGAAGGCAGAAAGAATTATCCCATTGAAAGCTGGCTGAGGCTCAAGATGGAAATATAGGGGGCAGATTGGAAGACATGGAGAAACTGAAGGAAAATGGGATGAGGAGGTGGAGAATGGCTTACAGTAACAGGTGCAAATAAAGAGCTGGGAAGGCCAGGAACAGGTTACCTGAAAGGACTGCGGACAAATGCTGGCATCTCGAGAATCCACCACCAAGCTAGGAGGCTGGGCCAGCCGAGGTCGTTCACACATGGCACAGAGCACAGCTGCTGCCTCGTTCTCAAAGGTGCAGCTCTGGCAGGCCCAATGACCCCGTGCAAGTTCAGGTTCTAGGCTCCCAGAGCCTTGGGAACTCATGATCTCCAGCCCCAACCCCTTACAGCCTCTGGGCCGATCACAGGCCACACAGAGCACTGCCCAAGATTCATTTAGCACAGCACAGGTGGCACAGTGCCAAGGCAGACGGGCACTCGTATGATCAGGGGGTGAAAGGGAGTTGTCTCCCAGGGCCGGCATGGAGGTTAGCTGGGGCCGTGGTGGAGTTGAGGCAGGTAAGCTGTAATGGAAAAGCAGACATGGCCTGTGAGGGGGCCCTGGTGCCCTGGTTCCTCACCTTGGGCATCCCTCATTCTCTGTGTGATGACACATGGCTCTGACCTTTGCACATTTTGTTCTGTCTGGAACACTCCCATACCCATAGTCTGTTCAACATTTAAACAATAGCTTTCAGTTTACATCTTGCTGGTAGGTATTCCTAACGTAGGGCCTGACCCATTCTAACTGCTTAAAATACTGCCAACTGGTTAAGCTCATCCTTCAGACTAGGCTGCACCCTCCTACTACCTATGTGAGCAACATGATAATCTATCTTGTTGTGACTGCTACTAACTTGATATGTGTGTCTATGATCTCCTGGAGGGCAGTAATTAGTTGCTTGCCCTCTATAAAACAGCCTTTAGCACAGAATGCAATACACACTAGATACTCAAGTAATTTTAAGATCTCTCAATTTCACTCCCTCCCAGAAGTGAAGGCCTCTCACCTAGGGGTCAAGTGGGCAGTCTGGGGGACCCAAGGCAAGGTCTGGCGGAGGTGATGGACACGGGATGGGTGCCCATGGAACAGGCGATCACAAGCTGGGCACAAGGCCTGTTTACAGGCTGAGCAGTGCAATGTGCCTGGGGCAGAACCACAGAGGAAGCAGGGACCAGGAGTGGAGGCTGGAGAACAGGAGAAAAAGAATAGAACATCTTTCTGGAAAAGACCAGGTTATATCTGAATGTGCTGCAGAAGGGGATCAGTTACAGGCTACTTTTCAACATATCTCAACTCAAGGAAACCATTTTAATCTCTCCTAAAAAAAAGAAAGGCAGCCCTGGTCGGTGTGGCTCAGTGGGTTGAGTGCCAGCCTGAGAACCAAAAAGTTGCCGAATCGATTCCCAGTCAGGGCACGTGCCTGTGTTTCGGGCCAGGTCCCCAGCTAGGGGCAAGAGGCAACTGATTGATATATCTCTCGAACATCAATATTTCTCTCCCTCTCTTCTTCCCTCCCTTCCCTTCTTTCTAAAAATAAATAAATAAAATATTTTTTTTAAAAAGGCAGATAACCAAGAAGATAGACAGAGGAGGGCCCCCAAATTTCCATCAACATGGTCTACTAACCCCTCTTGCAATATAGGACCAATAATACCTGGGGCAGATGGTGTGGTGAGGGGACTAGGAGCAATCTCTCTCAGTAGAGGGGCAAACTCTGAGAGCTGTAGCATCTGAGGAAAAAGGGCAGGGAATGAATAAGTGTTTGGGGAGTCCCCTAACTCCTGCCCGTTTTGTTCACCAGGCCCCAAAGTCCCATTCCTGCCTTCTTTGCATCATCATCAACCTTGTCTTTCAGCAGCTGCTCCAGTGCTTGCTCTCTTGGGTGAGAACCCTGCAAACAAGATAAGAAGAATTCCACCTACAGTCCTAGAACAAGGCCCTCCCTCTAAGCCCTGGTCCCCAGCATTTACAGAAAGAAGAGTAAGGGGAACTCCCAGGTTGCTGCAGAGACTGTCCATGGCTTAGCAGCATGGGAATCCCTAGACTGGCTTTGGAGTTAGGCTGAGCTTCCCAGCCTTGGTGCTTAAGTCCTCAGGACCAGAGACACCTTACCTGTAACAGGAGACTGAGTTCGGTCCGAAGTAAGAGTACTTCCAGTGTGACTGTAGCAACTTGATACTCATCCGGATCCTCTTGCCCCTCAGGGAAGCTCAACCCATCTGGCTGCTCCTCTGTGTAGCCATACAATCGCAGAACATCCCGGCCCCCCTGCCACACATTCGCAACCAGTCACCACCCAGCAAGCCCCTTTCCAACAAGACTGAACCCCTTCCCATTCTGCCCAGCTCAGGCGTTTTCTAGCCAATCCCCGGCCCAGGCCAAGATCCCTTCTCTAATAAGGGACTCCAGGGGCTTCACCTGCACAGCATCCACTGTAGTTCGAAAGACGGGATTATTGAACTTGACCCCGCGCCAGTACCGAGGTCTTTGAGGGCTGAGGAGATTACGGCCATATTTCTCCAGGATATTCAGGGCCGTGGACAGGGTGTTGAGGTAGTTTTGGGGCTGAAAGCAGTTATAGAGCAGAGAGCTGTGAGCCCCGCCCCGGGCTCAGGTTCTCTGTCTTCCTTCAAAGTGGGTCTGGGCCTCACCTCCCCGTGAGCATTGCAGCGGACCAGGCGTGCGGCGTCCAGCTGCAGGTAGCGGGCGGCTGGCGGTAAAGATGTGACCAGCAGCGGCCGAAGCTGCTCCAGGGAGAACGACTGCCCAGAATCCGCCCTCAGGGCGCTCACCAGCTCCTCGCGGGCTGCCAGGAAGGCCCGCGCCTCCTCCTCCCCCGGCATCCCGAGACAGCAGTCCGCCACAGCCCGGTCGCCGGCTGGGACCCAGCACTGGTTGCGCGCGGCCTGAGCACCGCCCCTTCCGCCTGGTGTCGGACTTCACGACCCGCCCCGGACGGCGCGCCTTCCTGGGTTACTCAGGCCACGGTTACCCTTGAGCCCCTCAGTCCCCAGCCAAGCTTAGTCTGGAACAGGAAGTACTAGAATAGAGGGCGGAACTGCCGCACAGTTTCAGAGGAAGAGGAGGGGCTTAAGGCTAGGAGGGCTGGGTAATGGAGTAGCGGGGCGTGGCCCATAAGGGTGGTCCCAGCCAATGAGAAGGGTAAATGGTCCCTGGTCTCCCCGCCCCCACGCCCCGAGAGCCTAACAGCTTCTAACTTGGTTCTAGAGCTATTCCCCGCCTTCCAAGTTGGCCCGCCCCTTTCCGGATAGCCAAAGGAGCCGGATTATCCTTATTTCCCTCAAAGCCTTCCTCTCTGTCCTGACCTGTAGGTCTTGCTCTTGTCCCCACTGGGGAAGTCCCACTCTGCCCGGGACTGTGCCCGGCTCAAGCGAGTCCCGCCCCTTCTCCGGTCAGTCCGGAAGGCTGGGAGCCCCCGCGCCTACTCCCTTTCATAGCCTGCTAGCCCTTCTCAGCCCCAGGCTCTCCCTTCTACTCCCAACGCTCTGATCCCTCTCCGGCCTCTCCTCACAGTCACGCCTTCTAGAAGGAGCCCTGCCACTGAACACCTCCTTTCCCACACTTCCACTTCTCTCACCCTAACGCCGACTTCCTGTAAGCCCCGCCCCTTCTCGGGAGTTCATTCTCCACGATCCCACTCGTCCGAGCCCCTCCCTGGCCTTGGACCCTGTCAGCACCGCCTCTCCCAGTCTTAACTAGCCGAGCATGGCTGAGGGACTCCCTACCATTTGCGGCTTGCCAGGGGGGAGGGGAAAAAGGGAAGGGGGCGGGGTTGAGGGGGGCGGGCCTGGGTGTGGGGAGTGAAAGCGAAAGCCCCGGAGGCGAGCCGGGAGACCGAAATCTAGCACACTGAAGCAGCATGGCCAAGCCTTGTGGGGTCCGCCTGAGCGGGGAAGCCCGCAAACAGGTAATGGGTGGCTGGGAGGCTAGGAGGGGGCCGGGGAGCCCTCGTGGTAGAGGTCAACCTGGGTTCCAGGGGACCAAGTCGTTCCGGAGAACTACCCCAACCTCTTCGGTGCTTTCACTTCTGACCGGGAATTCCCAGATTCCAGCCCTCTGGCCAGTCTCTGCACTGAGCATGGACTTCCAGGGAAAGCTGGCTTGTGGTGGGAAGGGCCCGAGCTAAGTTGGAGGGCATTCCATTGGGGGTGGGATCTTACTGTTGACAATTGAGACCCTTAACCAACATCCGGGTACTGCTCTCTGTGTAGGTGGATGTCTTCAGGCAAAATCTTTTCCAGGAGGTAAGTCTTCTGGATTCAAGCGATTTGGCCGAGAATCTTAGACCAATGCCTGAGGGTCACAACCTCTCAGAGTGACCCCCAAACCCATCCTAAAACTGGACCCTACTTCCCTTATCAAGCCTTCACCCAAGATAAGCTCCTAATTATTGATCTCTACCTTGATTTGACCCCTCTTAATACTCCCCCCACTCCTTCCATTTCTCTCCTCTCTTTTGGTGTGAGGGGAAACGCTATGGCCCTGAAGCAGGAATACCACAGTTCTAACCTTGGTTTTTGCCACTTCCCAGCTTGGGCAAATCCCTTCACTTTTCAGGGCTTCAGTTTCCTCATTTGTTGGCCTTGGGTTCAATCATTTTCAAGGGTCCTTCCAGTCCCACTTCTCAGATGTCTCATTGAGTGTCTTCTGTGATTCCCCACCCTTGCAATGTAACACACAGGCTGAGGAATTCCTCTACAGATTCTTGCCACAGAAAATCATACACCTGAATCAGCTCTTGCAAGTGAGTAGTGTGAAACCCTCTTGCTCCATCCCATGGCCCCCATTTCTTCCACCCACCGTCTCCAGCTAACAGCTGGGCTCAGCGTACATAGAATAGTTGTGGGTGGCGGACTAGGAACTTTAGGATGGTGTGAGGCCTGAGCTGAGGATGGGAGGCAGAGGGCAGGTGGGATGTGTGGAGGGAAGGCTGGGCAGCCCCTGACAATAAGCTCTTGCAGGAGGACTCCCTGAACGTGACCGATCTGACCTCTCTCCGAGCCCCACTGGACATCCCTATTCCAGACCCCCCACCCAAGGATGATGAGGTGAGGCATTCAGGGTGCAGGGCTTAGACTATAAACCCAATGGAAGTGATGGCTTTCCAACCTCCATGACTTTTCTGAAGCTGCTTTCCCCCATTCTCCTTTAGATGGAAACAGATAAACAGGAGAAGAAAGAAGGTAAGAGAGGAAGGGATGGCTAGGGAAAGGGAAATGGCACAGTGACTGCTGGATGAGAAGAGGTCTAAATCCCCTTTTTTCACAGTCCCTAAGTGTGGCTTTCTCCCTGGGAATGAGAAGCTTCTGGCCCTGCTTGCCCTGGTTAAGCCAGAAGTCTGGACTCTCAAAGAAAAATGTATTCTGGTAAGCCTGGGAACTGAGAGAAATAGAAAGAGAAGACAGGCCAGGCCCTGGGGTCCTTCAGAAATGCAAGTCTTTCATGCAGGAACCCATTCCTGAAGTAGGAAACTTCCATCTGTGATGTGGATGTAGACACCTTTTGTTCTGTTAGACCTCTGATACCACAGTGGTATCCCTGAAATCAGATACTGTGCTATACCCACCTCTATAACCTTAGAACTCACTGCTGTACCAGGTACACAGTGCAGGTGCTATAATATAGTAAGTTGATTTAAGAGTTTGGGCCCTAGGGGAAGACTGCCTGACTTCACATCATGACTCTATGACTTACCTAGCTGGTCACATAAGTCTCTTAGATGTTCTGTGACTCAGTTTTCTTATCTGTTAGAAAGGTATAAAAGAGCATTAAACTTGAAAGTAAATTAAATGTATAATACATGGTATAGTGCTTGGCACATAATAAATGCTCCATTAAATAGAGCCATTATTAGGAAGTAGCGGGAACAGGAAGAACCCAGTAGGTTTGTTGAATGAGTCCTACATGATATCACTTCACATAGGTGATCACATGGATCCAGCACTTGATCCCCAAGATTGAGGATGGAAATGACTTTGGGGTGGCAATCCAGGTAAGAAAAGGGTGTGTGAGGACATTAAGTGTGGCTTGGGAAGTGAGGGTTAGGAGCTAAATGTAACTGGGAGGAGGAGGGAGGTGGTGCGTGAAGAAGGAAGGAGAGTAAATGTTTTCTTTGCCTCCCGTCTCTTTTGTTACCACAGGAGAAGGTGTTGGAGAGGGTGAATGCGGTCAAGACCAAAGTAGAAGCTTTCCAGACAACCATTTCCAAGTGAGAGCAGCTGAAAGGCCAGCATGGGGCTGCTACAGGAACATTTTAGGGACTTCCGAAGCTGGATAGTCCCATCAGGATGATGGGGGGCTTTGGGAAGGGTCTGAGAGAATATATCTCTGTGAACACCCATTCCTGTGCTTCTGGCAGGTACTTCTCAGAACGCGGGGATGCTGTGGCCAAGGCCTCTAAGGAGACCCATGTAGTGAGTGGATTGTCCACCAGCCTTTCAGCTGAGGCTGGCTGGGGGTGGGGTGAGGAAAGGGGGATAGAGATTCTCTTTGTCTTGTTTATGACCTTCCCCATGTGGGGAATATCAAGCCAAAATCATTGTCTAGGGAGACTAATTTGGGCTTCAAAAACACTTGACCCCTTTTTTTTGTTTGTTTGTTTGGAACTATGGGAATCCCATTACTTGGTGCTGAGAAGGGCTCATCCTCAAGTTACCTATTCCCTGTATGAGGAAAGCAGACTATGTCCCAACCTCCCATGGGGCTGACTCAGCTTTGCCTTCCACATCCCAGATGGATTACCGGGCCCTGGTGCACGAAAGAGATGAGACAGCCTATGGGGAACTCAGGGCCATGGTGCTGGACCTGAGGGCCTTCTATGTGAGTGTGGAGTAAGCCCCCTCAGGGAGCTGGGTGAGAGAGGGCAGAGGAAAGGCCAAGAACCTGATTACTGTCCTTCTGTCTTTCTTCCAGGCTGAACTTTATCATATCATCAGCAAAAACCTGGAGAAAATTGTCAACCCAAAGGGTGAAGAGAAGCCATCTATGTACTGAGCCCAGGACTAGAAAAGAAATAAATTACCAATGCTTTGTTCAGATTACCTCTGGTGTGTGTCATTTACTTAAAAAACATTTACTGAGTGCCACCTTTGTCCAGACACTGAATGTGAATGTGCTGTGAAAGGGAAAGGGTTCCAGGTAGATAAAGATGAATTAGATGCCCAACAGGGTGGAAACTTACATGCCATGACAGCCATGAGGATAACCTATATTGGGGATTTTCACAGGTTATTCCCATTTGGGGATCTCATGAGTGCTTCCTGGAAGAGGTGGCATTTGGGCAGAGCCCTTATAGGAAGAATCAGGCTTTGGATGGACAAGGAAAAAGCTCTGTGGGTGATGTCGGAATAAAGAAAGGAAAAGGCTTTCATCATTTCATCAGCCCAGAGCAAGCCTGGAGGAAGAATGGTTTCACAGGAAGAATTATGGGTAAATGGTTGGACTCCTCAAGGCCTGGGAGGTTAAAAAACAATCCCAAGGCATTATGATGAAGGAAATCACACCAGAGGACATTAGGGGTGTGTACATTTTTCTTTCTTTTTTTATCCACCTTCAGCCAATCACTGTCTTCATTTCTACAGATAATTACATGAAGGAAACGAAGGGCCAGATAACGTGTAGTTGGAAAGGTAGCATAGCTCATTCTTAAGTGGAAGCGTCAGTCTCCAGTACAAATCCACTCCTCCGATAGTAGGAACAAGGTAGTCGGCTACGTGCCCAAATTCGAAGATCTGCTTCTGGACACCCGATACAGGGCGCACCCCACTGGCTCTGTGGGTCCTATCGGGGCAGCACAGGCTCACAGAAGCCATCCCGCAATCACAAGCTAAAGTCGGTAACCTACCCAATCTGTGAGCTGGCAGTTTTTGCTTTACAGTTGTGGGTTCTTTCCAGTCCGCTGGCGACAAAGGCGTGGCAAGGTCTGGGCGAGGCTAGTGATTGGACAAAATAGGAACCTCTAAACCTATCAAGTGGCACCATGTGGGCAGTACTCTAGAAGCGGTCCCGCTTGAGCAGGCGGTTCTTGGTCCCAGACACAGGCGCGAATCTGAGGCCGCCCCCTGGGGGCTGGCGGAGGCGGAGCTCGGTGCCGCAGCATGCAATTGCCACCGCCTGCATTCCCAGCCAGGCTGGGGCCAGGAGTCTTTGAGCCGAGTCAGGGTCAACCCTGAACCTAAGTGACGGGGTCACGGGAAGGGCCAGGGAACGTGCCAGGGTGTTAGAAGAAGCTTCCCGGAACCGAGCTGGGGCCAGGCTCGCCATGGGGGAGGTGGAGATATCGGCCCGGGCCTACGCGAAGATGTGCCTGCACGCTGCCCGGTACCCTCACGCTGCGGTCAATGGGCTGTTGTTGGCGCCAGTGCCGCAGTCGGGAGAATGCCTGTGTCTAGCCGACTGTGTGCCACTGTTTCACAGCCACCTGGCCCTGTCCGTCATGCTGGAGGTCGCCCTCAACCAGGTGCCGCTGCTGGATGCCCACCAAATATGGAGAAATCCCCTAACACCCCTAGCCCAAGCCCATCTCCGGCCTCTTAGCAGCCGTGTACAGCCTCAGGCGGGTGGCTCGAGTTAGTTACTGATGGCCCCTTTCCCACGGCAGGTGGATGTGTGGGGCGCGCAGGCCGGTCTAGTAGTGGCTGGGTACTACCATGCCAATGCAGCTCTCCATGACCAGAGGTAAGTGGGGTAGCCAGAGACAGAAGACTAAGGGTTATGGGGTGGGGGTGGGGTCAAGAGAACCCCTCTTGGCTATTTCTTCAATCTTGCCTTAATCAAAGGTTTAGGAGCAGGGACTGTATACCAGGCATGAAGCTGGTACTGGAGTGAGGAAATAGATTCTTGGGAGGAGCTGTGATAGGGGTGGGGAGGACAGCTGTGTATGAATAAGAAAAGACTAACACTAGTTTAAACTGAAGTGACCCCCCCAAACTGCTGACAGAACCCCGGAAGACCAACCAGCAACTTTAAAAAAAACCCTCAAGAAAGAAAAATTTACTTTCTTTTTTTTTTTTTTAAGATTTTTATTTATTTATTTATTTCTAGAGAGGGAAGAGAGGGAGGCGGGGAGAGAGAGAGAGAGAGAGAGAGAGAGGGAGAGAGAAACAGAAACATCAATGTGCGGTTGCTGGGGGTTATGGCCTGCAACCCAGGAATGTACCCTGGCTGGGAATCGAACCTGGGACACTTTGGTTCCCAGCCCGCGCTCAATCCACTGAGCTACGCCAGCCAGGGCTGAAAAATTTACTTTCTATAAGTAGAAAAATAGATCTACTTATATATTAATCATGTATCTAGATCAAAGTATACATACTATTTTGTAACTTGCTTTTCCCCTATTTAATAAATATCTGATATTTTCCCATCTCTACACCAAGACCTACCTTACCCTAAAACTATGTAATATGAATACGGATGTACCATAATTTACTTAATGCCTATTTTGAACATTGAGACTGTTTCCAATATTTTGTTAGACTGCCCTGTTATTGCAGTAACTTTTTCCTTCCTTCCTTCCTTCCTTCCTTCCTTCCTTCCTTCCTTCCTTCCTTCCTCCCTCCCTTCCCTCCCTCCCTCCCTTTCTAAGAAAGAGTGGGAGAGGACCTGGCTGGTGTGGCTCTATGGATTGAGTGCTGGCCTGCATGCAAAGCAAAGGGTCACCAGTTTGATTCCCAGTCAGAGCATATTCCTGGGTTGCAGGCCAGGTCCCCAGTGGGGGGCTCACAAGAGGCCACCACACATTGATGTTTCTCTCCCTCTCTTTCTCCCTCCCTTCCCCTCCCTCTAAAAATAAATAACATCTTTTTTTTTTAAGGGATAGGGAGGGAAACATCATTGTGTGAGAGGTACATCAATCGGTTGCCTCTCACATGCCCCCAACCAGGGACCTGTCCTGCAACCCAGGCATGTGCCCCAACCACAAGTCAAACTGGCAACCCCTTGGTCCACAGGCCAGCACTCAATCAACTGAGCCATACCAGCAGGGTTATAGTAATTTCTTTATATAAGTGACATTTCTGGGTCAGCATATGTGTAGTATACAGTTTAAATCTGGATGGTTATGCCAAATTACCCCCCAAGAAGACCATCTTTGATTTTCACTTTCACTAGCAGTATCTGAGCACCTGTTTCCCACAGCATCCAAGCATCAAGCAGTTGTGCATGAAGCATCAAGGAGACCGGATCCCCCTGCTTAGTTACGGGGAAAGGCAGTCACTGCACCAATGTCTGTGAAACCTGGGAGACACAGTTCAAATGGATGGGGTCTCTCCAGTCAGCTTCTCACTTCTCTGATCTTCCCTCTACACAGCCCTGGGCCCCTTGCCTTGAAAATTGCTGGGCGGATTGCAGAATTCTTCCCTGATGCAGTACTTATTATGGTGAGGCTTGGGTTTGGAGGAGGGGGTTGGAAAGAAAACAGAAAGAGGGATCCTTGAAGCCCTCACTTGACCTGGTTGTCCACACAGCTGGATAATCAGAAACTAGTGTCTCAGCCTCATGTGCCCCCAGTCATCGTGCTAGAGAACCATGGTCTTCGCTGGGTCCCCAAAGACAAGAATTTGTGAGTGCCCCACTCCACTTCTTGGAAACCCACAGTACCAGGGCCTCTGTCCTTGATTCTGCCCCAAGGGTCATTCTCTAGACCTAACTTCTGTTAAGTGTCTGGCTCCACTGCCAGCTGAGTTTGATCTCCATGGGGGTTATTATTTCAGAGTGATGTGGAGGGACTGGGAAGAGTCACGGCAGATGGTGGGAACACTACTGGACAGCCGGGCCCACCAGCACCTCGTGGACTTTGACTGCCATCTTGATGACATCCGGCAGGACTGGACCAACCAGCAGCTCAACACCCAAATCACACAGTGGGTTGGTCCCACCAATGGAAATGCCTGAGCCAGGAACAGAGAGGGAGGGTCAGGGTCCAATAAAGAGACTTGATCTGATGGATACCGTTATGACTATATTTATTGTGCCTGAGAGGCAGAGTGAGGGAGAAACCTCAACAGGCTTAAGGTAGGACAAAATCTGGAGTTCCCTGTCAAAGACAGGAGTTCTCTCTTGGATCCACCGCAGTGCGAGAGGAGGCTCTCAATAGATCATTCCCTTTGTTTCTCCCCTGGGCTTCTTCAGCTTCTCAAAGTTCTTCAGGATGATGTCATATAACACTGCCTACAAGGCCAGGGAGGAGTGGAGATTAGCCATAAGCCCCCTGTGGCTCTGTGCCCCTTTTCAAACCTTGTAGAAAGACTGAGCTTTGTCACCCTTTACCCCAAGCCTGGAGGGTCAGGGGATGGGTAGCCTGGGAAAGTTGCCTCTGCCCACCCTTGCCCCATCCTCTCCTCCTCACATAAGCATTTCGGATCTCCATGACCATCAGCCGGATGTCCCGGTATTCTGCCTCATCCAGCTCGTGCACCAGCTGCCGATAATCACCCTGTGGAAGACCTGGATCAGGGCCGCCTTCAAATGTGTCCTTCCCCACTGTCATGCACCCTGACCTGGATCTCACCTACCACATGGGGCTGCTTGGCTGCTTTGGCCACAGCATCGCCTCGCTCAGAGAAATACCTGTGGGAAACAGAAGGGTGTGGAGTGGGACAAGGAGAGAGCCCAGGCCTCTTTCCAAGCCAAGGCAGGATGTGCACGTGGGTGCAGTTGGACAGACACTCACTTGGAGATTTGACTGTGGAATCCTTCCAGCTTGGTGTGAAGGGCTGTCATCAGCTCAAACACCTTCTCCTGGGGAAAGAATGCAAGGGGCAAACTGGAAAACATAATGGACTAGAGAGGTAAGAAGAATGGGGGAGTGAGGCAGAACTCTAACCTGGACAGCCACTCCAAAGTTGTTTCCATCCTCAATCCGAGGTATCTGCAGCTGCAACCAGGTGGTGACCTGGGAGGAGGGAATGGCATCAAAGCCGCATCAGCCTTCAACCCAGTTCCTGAGTTCCTCTCCTTCCTTGCTTCCTGCCCACTTTGGGTAGCAGCGTACCAAGTCCATCCTGAGGCACAGAGCCTAAAATTCTGGCTTCATTTGCTGTGCCTTCTCCCACTAAGACCTGGCAGGTGCCATGCCCCAAATGGCGGGGATCAAGGAAGACAAAGGGTTTGACCCAGAGCCCGGGGCGGTGGGGGGGCGGTGTGGAAGTGAAGTGGGAGGACTCACCAGGTTAAGCTGCTCAATGACATCTTTGATCTCAGGCTTTAAGCGCTGCAGGAGGATCACGATCTTCTCGTTGCAGTTCACTGGGCCACAGGGAGGACCTAGAGAGCGGCCAATAAGTTAGTCACATGGCCAGGACTGAGTGAGGGGTAGGGAAGAGGAATCCTTCCAGAAGAGCTCCTGAAAGATGAGACTCAAGTCCCTTCCCACCAGAGTGGTACCTTTGTCTTCATCATCTTTCTTCTTTTCATCCTTGTCTTCCTTCTGCAGGAAAAGAAGGGTTCTTGGGAGACAGGTCTAAGGCTAATTTTCCCATGGTTGAGTCCCTCCTCCCAGCTCTTCCTGGCTTGCCTCCTGCTGTTTCTTCCGCTCCTCCTTCTCTTTCTCCTTCACTGGGTCAGGCACTGGGATGTCCAATGGGGCCTTCAGATTGCTCAGGTTGGCTTCATTGAGAGCTGGCTCCTGGCACAGGGTTTGGAGGAGGGCTGGAGGCAAGGGCATCCCTCTCACCTCCTCACTCTCCTGGTTCCCAGACTCTCCCCCTTGGCCTCTACCCTCTAGCTCCCTGCCCAGCCCCAGTACCTTTAAAAATGCATCCAACTCAGAAATCTTCTTGGGGAAGTAGCTCCCAAGCAGGTTCTCTGTCTGTGAGTGAGGTAGGGGTGGGGAAGATGTGTGTCAGAAGCAAATGCCCTTCCTAGGCAGTGACGGGTATTTGCCCTGCCCAGCAAGAAAGGGCTGAACAGTAGGGATGGGGTGCTGATAGGGTGCTGATGAGGCGAGTCTTACCTTGGTACACAGGTCTTCACGGAACACATCCACCTGTGGGACATAGGCAGCCCTTTAGACAACTGGCTTTATGGCCAGTTCATTTGGGTACTGTTCCCTCAGGGTTGTGTAGGGCTCAATCTGGGGAAGGGTGGAGCAGATCCCCGTGGGACTGGATTTGGGGGATGAGGACATTTCTGGCTGCGAAGGGCGAGTGGTTCAGGTGAAAACAGATCCTTCGGGTCTCCTGGGCTGTGTAAGGAGAGGTGTAAGAGCCTTCTGAGACTGGGCAGGGATGGAGTACCCTGTGAAGTGGGCCCCGGGGCCCTCCCTGTGGGAAAGGCAATGAGGAGGCAAGGCAGGTGTGTGTGCGGGCCCAGCGCCGGGCCAGCGGACTTCCCCTCCACGCTAGCTCTCCGCTTCACCTCACCCCGCTGAACCTCAGCCGCCTCCTCTTTCTCGGCAGGCGAACCCCGCTGGTCTCCCCGGGCCTCCGATGCTCCCTGCATGGAGGCTTACTTAGGCTGGAGGACTGACCTCGACAAGTGTTGGGGGAGCTAGAGGGCGGATTACCTACGTCCTCAGCTTTTAGGCACCACGCTTTCCCTAATAGGTCCTTCCTCGAACCCCTAGCGCTCACCTTGGCTTGGGCTTCAGGCTGGACCCTGATCATGGCCATGGCTGGGGCGGAGGCCCGAGCACTGCACGAGGAGCGAAGGCTGGGCACAGAGAAGGGAAAGCGAAAGCAGCGCGAGTAACCCGCACGGCTTTCCTGGGTAGTGGGGAATGGAGGCACAGGAGGAGGCGGGGACAGGCTCGAAAGAAGGCGGGAGGGGGCGGGGGGAGTAGGGGAGCAGGGGAAGGCGGCTCCCGCGGGGCTCCCCCTAGAGCTGGAGCGAAGCGTTTCCACTGAAGCCCTCTGCCCACCTCCCTACCCCGCTTGCCTGCTCTCGAAGCCCCGCCTTCTCCACCCTCCTCCTCCCCCTCCCTTCCTCCTCCTCCTCACTCTGCCTTCTTTCCACTCCTGCCCTCCCTAGGTTCCGATTCTTGCCTTTCGGCTTCCCTAGGCTCGTACTCCCTCCACCCAGCCAGTGCCCACCTGGGGACTTCCGCCCCCATCTCCGCATCCTGACCCCAAATTGGCCCTCTTCTTCACCGACTAGGCCTGGGACAGCAATACGCCTTCTCTGGTGGTCTTCCATCTTTCCTCCGCTGTGGAGCGAAGGTGGCCTCCCGTTCCTAGCCCTGTCAGCCTGGGACCTTGGACTCCCGCCCCTGGGCATCTTCTGGCCCACGCAGTGACGTTCAGATACTGGCCCCACGCCGACCCAGGCCCGAGTCAGCTCTCTCCTGACCCTTGCTGTGCACTCCATTCCCCTGTAACCCGCTATCCACACAGCAGCAGGATCTGGCTCTTTCTTGCTTAGAACTCTTTCTCAGTTTCCTGTTGACCTAAGAATGAAAAAGGGCTTCCCTGAAATCCAGAGGCCTACCTGGACAGTCCGGCATCTGTTGCCAATCAGCTTCACTGTTACACTGCTTTCTCCCCCTTTTATTACATTCGAAAATACCTGGCTTTCATTTGTTCATCCTGTCTCAGAGCATTCGCCTTGGCTAATCCCTTCTCCTGACACGCTTCCCTTACATCCTATTGGCATTCCATTCTCAGCTCAAATGTCACTTCTTAAGACACAACTCTTTCCACCATCCTTTGTAAAGTATCTCCCTCCAAGTCTCTGCTTACAAAGCAGCTTGTTTTAGTACCTTCATAACACTTAACCTCTGATATCCTTCTGTTTGTTTTTTGAAGATAGTGTGGTTTAGCCCAGGGGTTGGCAAATCTTTTTAAGAAAAAGTCAGATACTAAACATTTTTTACTTTCTAGGCCATATAGTGTCTGTAGCAACTACAGTACTCAAATCTGCCGTTGTAGCAGGTAAATAAGTAGCTATGCCTAAATGATTTGTGTGGCTAAGTTCCAATAAAACTTTATGGACACTGCAATTTGAATCTCATGTAATTTTCACATATCATGAAATAACTATTCTTTAATTTTTTTCAACCATTAAAAAACATAAGAACCATTCTTAGCAATCTGGCCATACAAAAACTGGCCACAGGAGGGCTGTAATTTGCCATCCCTGGTTTAAAGACAATGGACCCATAGTACCTGTGTTTATAATCCTGACTCTGATATTTACTAGCTGTGAACAAGTTACCCTGTGCCTCAGTTTTTGCAACTGTTCAATGGAGACACTTCACAGTGTTGGTGCTATGAGGGCTAAATGTGTTAATTTATGTAAAGAACTGGTGCCTGGCACAGAGTAAGCACCACACAAGTGTTTGCTATTATTTTTGAGTTTATCATCTGCTTCCCCCAGTAACCCATAAGCCCCCAAGCAGCAAACTCCTTGTCTTTCTTACTCACATGGCATGGGAGTATGCTTGGTTCAGTAAACATCTGTTAGAAAAATGAGTGCACATGGACCCCTATGGGGAAGATGGGGTAGGAAGGGCTCCTCGATAGGCCCCTAAGGAAAGTAGAGGTGGGGTTCAGTGAAAAAGGCAGGAAAAAGGAATCAACCAGGCTGGAGATGGAGCTCAGTGGGAATGCTGCCCATACCTAAGGACTGTCACCTGCCCTCGCAGTGCCATTCCCTGATATCAGAGCTTCAGATAGCTCAATGTCTGCAAGGGCTGGGAGACTGAAAGGACAGCAGGAGGAATGGCCATCAAGTGTAAGGAAGGACATTCAAAGCTGATGACAGGAACCTTAGTGACCACCAGCCTTTTTTTACCCTTCCCACCCTTCCCAGATGCCCCAACCAAATGATGAGAAGGGCCAGAGCCAGGCCTCATGTGCCTTTATTTCTTTCAGTTATGCTTGCGGCTGGAGTGGGGGCGAGGGAAGAGCCCATGGCCTGGGCTCCCTGGAGACCAGGGCTGATGATACCAGCTGCCATAGGTGAGGTACCAGGCAAAGGTGCCCACTGCAGCACCTACCACCTTGTGAGTATACTGGTGGAAATAGATGACGGTACAGAGCAGCAAGAAGTTCCAGAGGCCCAGTAACAGCACGTTGAGCAGGAAGACAAGGCGCAGGGGTGCGCCAGCGGGCAGCCCATGGGCCAGGTACTTGGCGAACACTGCTGCTTCCTCAGCCATGAGCAGGCAGCAGAAGGTGAGCAGGAAGGTGTGGGAGGAGACCGTGTAGCCCCGCCACTGGTGGCCGGCTGCCAGGCAGCTGCGGCGGTCAGGCAGCTCGTGGAGCAGCAGGCCCTGGGGCAGAGGCTCGAAGCAGGAGCCGGTCAGGTCCTCGATGAGCAGGAAGGCGCGTCCAGCCCCACGCCACACAGCCGCCCCCACCACCAGTCGGCTCAGGTGCCGGGCAGTTACAGCCACTCTCCGTGTAGCCAGGAACACCACCAGCAACACGAAGCCCCCCAGGAAGGTGCATGTCCAGCCCCATGCCGAATTCACAAACTTTCTGCAGGCAGAGAAGAGGGGAGGCTACTGAGAATCCTCAGCCCAGTCTCCCTGCTCGGGTCTGTGTTCCCATCACTGCTGTTCCCACTCCTACATTTCATCACTGGCTGTCTGTTTCCTGTGTCTCATACCTCCCACCCCCATTCACTTATAAGCCCATTAAGCCTTCTAGGGTCCATATTTCCTCTTCAGCCCTGCTCCCACTTCCTCTGTACCCCAACAATGCTGCCCCCCTCCCCCTCCTCTGACCTTCTCCTCAGACTCCTGGCCTATTTTTAGTGTTTGGACTGGCAGGAGGACAGAAGCCTGGAGGGAGCTAGGATCCCAGAGTGCAGGGAGCGGCACCCATGGCCTCAAGTGGACTCACATATTGAAGAAGTTGCCGTGGCTGGCGAAGATAGTCCGAGGGTTGACATGGAATTGCAGAAGGGGCCCAAAGATGACCACTGCTGCCAACCAGGCATGGTAGAGGCGCCGTAAGCAGGGGCTGCCCAGGAGGCGGGCAGCCTGTTCGCTCCCGAAGTACAGCAAGGCAGAGGCCACCCAGAGCAGCACCTTGACCAGGCAGCCCAGCAGTGCCCGGATTCGGGCCCTGGCCCCTGGCCCTGCCCCCACCACTGGCCCCCGCTCCATGTTCCCTCCCCTCCCCACTAACCGCTTGCTCTGCTGGGCAGCTGAGGAGGGGCTGATGGGGCCCCCCTGGAAAAGGACAGGCAGTGACAGGTGTGGCAGACACAGGGCAGAGCCCTGTTGGCAGCTGGCAGGCGGGGGAGAGGGGCGGGGGGCAGTAAGGGGCCAGGGCAGAGGGCTGCCACGTCAGCAGGGTCCCAGCCTCTGGTGTGTGTCCGGATTGAAGTCGGTGTCCTTTCCAACGAACCCTGTGTCCCCTTGGCCCTCTAGGCCTGTGTCCCCAACCCTAACCATGTTCCAGTTAATGTCTCAGGGCCAGGCCTACTGTTCAGGGTTGTCTCTGAGCATAGCCTGCTTGGGTCTGCCTGTTTCTGTCTAGACAGCTAGTCACCCTCCACCCCCCCAACTTTACTATTTGATCCACATGGAAATTTTAAATTTTGTTTGAGGCTCCTGAGATTTCTTTACTGTTTGACCTTTTAAAGCAACATTATGTCTTAAGAATGGGAAGTGAGAGAGTCAACATATCTGAGAGGAGGTTTTGTGAAACAGATTTATTCGCAACTGGATTTAACATGCCGTGCTGCAGGCAGGTAGGAGGAAGAATCTAAGCTATTTTCAGAGGTCTCTCAAATAAAACAAAGCGCAAACTTAGGTGGGTTGAAAGTGTCAGAAAGGTAAAACTAACCAAACCTTGGAATTTATTTAAAAATCTGTGTCTGCCTCATCAACAGTGTGATCCAGGGCCCCTCCTCAGATCTGGCACAAGAGCTGTTGTTATCCATTTAAAAAACAAGGGATGAGATTTTTTTTAAAAGATTTTATTTATTTCCAAAGAGAAGAGAAGATAGGGAAACACTGACAGACTGGTGGCCTCTCACATGCTCCCAAACAGGGACCTGACCTGCATGCAACCCAAGCGTGTGCCCTGACGGGGAATCAAAACAGTCTTTTGCAGGATGATGCCGAATCCACTGAGTTACACTAGTCAGTGGGGGATGAGATCTTGTCAGAAATTATATTGCCATCCTACTTCCCTCGAAGAACTTATCCTAATGTTCTTTTCTCTTTCCTTCCCTTTTCCCTCCTTTCCTCCCCCTCTCTTTCAAGAGGGGATGGGAGGGAGAGAAACATCAATGTGAGAGAGTAACATCAATCTGCTTTTGCTATACACCCTGACCAGGGACTGAACCCACAACCTAGGCATGTGCCCTGACAGAAAGTGGAACCAGTGACCTTTCGTTTTGTGGGACAATGCCCAACCAACTAAGCCACACCACTCAGGACCTAATGTTTTTATTTTATTTTTTAAAATTTTAATTGTTGTACAATTTTCTATCTTTTACTCCCATCCCTACCCATCCACCCAGCCCTCCTGTTTTTATTCTTGAAAGTCTTTTATTGATCACACTTCACTGCAAAAAAGAATATACTTTGAAATTTAATTTTTAAATACTTTCTGTATTCATAAAGTTCTAAGTTTAATTTTTTTTCTTCAGAATTAAATTTGCATAATTATTAGTATAAAATGTATTATTAATACAACAAACATTTCACACATTTTGATAACAGTAACCTGAAATTGTATTGGAAATACATCTCTTATTGAGAATGAGTGGTCTTTAGGGCTTTCATTAAATGGGGCTTCAAGGACAGTAATAGTTTTAATTGCTTCTCACTTGGGGCACCCTTGGAGGTACTGCAGGTTCTGGGTCAGATGGGTGGCATCTCTGGGGCGATGCAGCAGAGAGGAAATGAAGAGGGCCAGAGGGAAAGGAGTTTTACACTGGCCAGAGCACTTGGAGAACACATGGAGGCTGAGCATCTAAACAATTCATTTTTTAAAAAAAAGACTGGAGCCCTGGCTGGTGTAGTTCAGTGGATTGAGCTCGGGCTGCAAACCAAAGTGTCGCAGGTTCGATTCCCAGTCAGGGTACATGCCTGGGTTGCAGGCCACAGCCCCCAGCAACTGCACATTGATGTTTCTCTCTCTCTCTCTTTCTCCCTCCCTTCCCTCTCTAAAAATAAAAATTAAAAAAAAAATAATAAAACAACACACACACGACTGGTTTCACTGTGAAATAGGTACTCCTTTTACCCCTTGCTGCGTCTTTGAGAACCCTTGTAGGTGTGTATCCCGGTTTGAAAATTGCCTTGGAAACAGTGAAATGTGTGGAAAGATGGAGCAGAGCTGGATGTGAACCCTAGCTCCCCCATTGACCACACCATTGGGCACCCCTGGGGCATGCCACTTGACCTCTGTGTGTCTCCACTTCCTACCCTGTACAAGGGGCGACTGTGAGGGTGAAGTGCCCAGATGGGGCTTGGCATCAGTGCCTACCAGCTTGTCTCTGGGCTACTTTTTCTTGTAGGCTGGACCAACTCCAGGGCCAGCCCCAGAAGAAAGGTGATGCACAAGTGTGGGTCTAAAGTGCAGTTATTTCCTGCTCTCTTGATTTCTACTTGCTAGGAAGTTTCTGAGGTTAGCGAGGGACTACCTACCGAAGAGTTCAGTTAACAAATGATTTTGATATTTCCCTACATCTTGAGCCATCAAAGGGGTGTTTTTTTCCCCATAGAGGAGCACATCTGAAGGCTTTGTTGAAACTATTTTCTTGAAGAGAGAGGATAGAGATGTCAGACAGGAAAAGGAGACAGAAACAGACACTGAGCCAGGTTCCCACCGAGTTTATTGAGGCCATTGAGAGGACAAAGGAGTCCTACTTCAACATTCTTCCTTGAAGCTGCTGGCTTCTGCAAGATGGAAAGTTCTGGGTGGGAGGGCCTACCTTGTGAGAAGCCACATGGAGCCTCTCACATCAGTCTGTTGTACCCCAAAGACCCAGACACAGGAGAGAAAGGACATAATTCCCACCCCAGGAGGCTGCTGAGGACATGCTTTACCCCTCCCACCCTCCCCAGAAGGGCTACAGATCTATCCATCAGGATCTCTGGAAGGAAGGCCAGGACGCCTGGCCTTCTGATTGGCCAGTCTAATCCTTAACATGGAGGCCTGGGCAATGGGCCTGGCTGACAGCTCAGTGCAGACTTGGCCCCAGGCATCTACTCTAGAAGCTAACACCTAACATCCA
Organism: Phyllostomus hastatus; assembly: GCF_019186645.2. NCBI lineage: Eukaryota > Metazoa > Chordata > Mammalia > Chiroptera > Phyllostomidae > Phyllostomus > Phyllostomus hastatus. The sequence continues at coordinate 1,381,935 of NW_025333860.1, read as the reverse complement.
AACATGATTAAAAACACTCAGAACAGTTCTCTTACAAGGGTCACACCCCAGGTAAAATAATGGCAGTCCTGCCAGATTCTGGCCAGAGACAGGGAGCCAAGCTGCATGGGGTGTGAGCATGTGGGGAGACCCATGAGGAGGACTTTCCAGGGCTCACTTAGGGCCCTGAAATCCTGGGCTTCTGTTTCTCCCCATTGAATGCCAACAATTCCCCAAAGATTCCCCTAGAAGGGAGAAGGGGGAGAGAAGGCAGAGGGCTTATCAAGAGGCTCAGCCACGTATGGGCTGGAGGTCAGATCCACTAGGGCGAGGAATAGGCTGAAGAGGGGTGGGGCACTGTGGCAGGAACGCTGGGGCATTCCTCAGATTCTGGCATGTCATCCTGGAAGTACTCAGCCTGGCGGTACTGCCACAAACACAGGTTCCCATCCCACTGCAGGGAAGAAGGTGTTGAGTAGTCAGGGGGTGCTGCCCCCTCCCAGGTCCAAGTCCCAGACATGCACTGGCTCCCCCTAACCCTTGCAACCTCACCGAACTGCTGACAATCTTCTGCTCAAAGGGGTGCCAACTGACATCACGCACACAAGCCTTGTGTCTGGTTAGCTTCTTCACAATGTGTCCACTGAGGAGGTTGTACACTGTTCAGGAAAGGCCAGAGTGGAGAGGAGCCACCATAGGAACTTCTAGCCACCTCTCCTCTCTCCCTGGGCAATACCACTTGCATGCTTCTCAGGCAACTTCCCCCTTTCCCGGGGGAACAAAACCCACAGCAGAAGACAAGGTTTTTCTCAGTTTCTATTCCCTTTTCCCTACCTCAGATTGAGGGTATGGTCTAGCAGAACTTGGTATCTCTGCCCTCAGCTAAATTTCACAAGGTCTACACTTAATGTAACACGATGTGGCTTTAAAGCTTTTAGCAACAATTTTCTAAAGAGCTCACAAGATCTGGCCCTGGTTGGTGGCTCAGTTGGTTGGAGCATCATCCCATGCATCAAAAGGCTACAGGTTCATTCCCAAGTCAGGGTGCATATGAGAGGCATACAATTGATGTTTCCCTCTCTCTCTAAAATGAATAAACATACCCTCAGGTGAGGATTTTTTAAATAAAGCCATAAGGACAGCACCACAAAAGTGAACAATGGATGTCTCCAAAGACATATGAACCTGTTGTTCCTTGTCTGCATGGGGCACACCTTTCTCTTTATGGATGGGTCTCCATGTGAGTTCAGTTTTAGGCTCCTTATAGATGCAGCTGTGTTTGTGCATTCCTCCTGCTTTAGTGGCTGTATGTCCTTTACTACTTGCTGTTTTCTTTTTGTGTCATTCTTTTTTTATCTCTGTTCCCTCCTACCTTTCATCTGCAATCTCTTTACTTGACTGGCTACATAACAGAACTGAGTATAATTTTGGTAATCTATTATATTTACTGACTAGAATTCTATGTTCCTTCTCTTAATTTAAATTTAAAATGCTGATGAATAGAATGTTTTCTGTTTCTTCGTTTAAACCTCCCTTGCACCAAGCTAAATTAAATTCCACTTATACATGTCACTGAGTTTTTTTAAGGTGGTCACTGGTAGTTACAGGTAGAATGCCTGGGAAACAGTCCTGCCCTTCTGAGGCCCCTGTTCTAATACAATGCTTACCAACCACTTTGCCAGTAGAGCAGCCACTATAGATGAACTGCTGGCCGGTGCTATGGGTGGGGGAGAATCGGCAACGGATGAGGGTGTGTAGTACCCCATGGCCCCTGTAGGTCATCAAGGAGCTGTCCCCTGGGAGCTTCAGCTTCCGCCAGGCTGGGTAGGGGTACAGGAAGAGCCCTAGGTTAGGAGTCTGGATTCTCCTAAATCACTAGTCCTTAGCAAAGATCGATGCTCACAGACAATAATCTTTCAAACCCCAACTAGTGGCTCTTTCTCCACCTAACAGTCAGCTGGTATTCACCAACAATTAGCTGGGCCTCTTGCTGATTGTTAAGATACTGAAATATTTTTGTACAGGTTAGTTTAAAGTGGCCCCCATCCCCCAACCCTTGGCTCTTCCCATGGTTCAGCAAACAAAGAGTTAATGCCTGGCAAAGGGAAGTGGAGGAACAATTCCAGGGCTCAGCTCCAGGCTATAGCAATATTCACTGTGCCCATGACAGACCTCTCCAGGGGTGACAGACCACCCCCGACTCTTCACTCTCCAGATCTCAGGCTCTTCCTTCCACTCTCACCTTTTTTGGGCACCTGCTGCCAGCGGTAGTCCCAGTTTTGCTGTATGGCAGCTTGGCGTGAGGCTTCCATGCCTTCCCGGCTAGAAAAGCGCCGGATATCCCAGAGCTTGATGGTCTGGTCTTTGGAGTTGGAGATGAGATAACGGGCATCACCCTGTAAATTCCAAGACGGATAACGAAGAAGCATCAGAGCTTGCAAGTGCTGGTGCTGTCAGTCCAGCTCCCTTCTCCAGTTGAGGGGTAAAAATGCCAGTCATCTGATTTTGTTTGCCTCTCTCCTCATCCGGGTGGGCTCACATTGGTTTTCTACCCCACAACCCATCCCCTGATTGGACTTCCCCTTCTTTGCCCATGGCACTCACTGAGTCTCCATTCTATCCTGGATTAACTGTTTTCTACTTTTCTTTTTTCTTTTTTTAGTTTTCACAGGATGGTTTTTTATTTTTTATTTTTTTTAGATTTTATTATTTATTTTTAGAGAGGGAAGGGAGGGAGAAAGAGAGAGAGAGAGAAACATCAATGTGCGGTTGCTACGGGCCATGGTTTGCAACCCAGGCATGTGCCCTTACTGGGAATCAAACCTGCGACACTTTGGTTTGCAGCCCGAGCTCAATCCACTGAGCTACGCCAATCAGGGCTGTTTTCTACTTTTCTTGTACAGAAAGCCCTGGCCTGCTTCATTGGTTCCCATTGGTGTTGGGTACCCATGGATCTCATGTTTCCTGGCTTAAGCCCCTTCCCTAAACTCTGGCTCTTACAAACTTGGCTAACAAGGACCCTGGGCAAGTTCCCATACCAGTCCATTTTGACACCCTTTCCTGGACAACTGGAACCTTAGTAGTCTGGCTGTGCATTGCTGCCTCCCTGCCCACCTTGCTGTCAATGAAGGTGATGCCATCCTGATGTCCAGCCAGTGCACCCACAGGCTTGGGGTCATCCTCCCGCATGGTGCGTCGATCCCACACTTTGCAGATGGCATCGTCACCCCCGGAGAACAGGATTTGGGAGCTTATGTCAGCAAAGGCCACTGCATTCACATCATCCTCATGAGACTCAATCTAGGGGAGAAAGAGGCCAGGACATCTAGGCCCTCTTTCTGGGTCTTCTAATAGGCCAAGGGCCAGGAGGCAGAGACTCTAAGTCTCGGGAGCAGTACCTGAAGGGTGCGCCGGTTCTGTTCTCGATCAAAGACATACAGGCAGCCGTCATTGGCCCTGAAAGGGAAGGAATAAACAGGGTACTGGATCCAGGAGCAAGAAGACAAATGCTATGTGTGCTCTGGAGAATCCCTGTTGTGAAGTCCTGCTGAGGAGCAAACCCTTGTCTCTCCTTATACAGAAGACAGAAGAGTTAGCTTTGTTTACAAGGAGGACTGAGACCTCCCATCTCATTATGGGGAAATGGTGACCAAGAGGTGAAGCAATAAACCTTGACCTTAGAGAAGGGCTATTGTTTTCCACAGCTGTCTGGGTCTCTGTAACAGCAGAGCAAGTCTCTGGGAGGACTCTATTAATGGAGAGCATCATCTCCCACAAACACTCACCCTCCTAGCACTTCTCTTCCATCTGAAGAGACAGCAATGGAGAAGACTGCAAAGCGACGTTCATCCGGCCTGAAAAGAGCAAAGGAGGAGCTGGTTAAGTGCGCTTCCCTTCAGCTTTTGTTAATCCACGCAGAATCTGATGAGGGTTGTAAGGCACACTTCTGGAGGGAAAAGAAGTCCTGCCAACATGAGCCAGAATGTAGATCACCTCAGGGAGAACCCAGAAATAATCCTGCAACCATCTATTTTACCCTGGTCCTCTGCTGACAGGATGGGTGGGTCCCTCCCAGGAATCCACACAGAGAAACTTGCAACCAGTGAACTTTTCCCTCTAAGCAGGAGTTCCATTTCAAGAGGTTTGCTCCTGGAGAGCCTTCCTTGAGAAGTTTCTGATGAGTCTGACCAGGAAGGGAAGCCAGTACCTTAGATCCAGGGCAGTGTGTGTGTCTCCCTCCCCGTAGATGTTGCAGATATGAACTAAGAGAAGCAAGAGAAACAAGAATCTTTCAGGGCTAGGGAAGGCCGGTAGAAGCTAGAATGGAGATGGAACAAAGGGTCAGGGTGTCAGACCCTGGGAGTGATGTTTCCAGGAAAAGGCGTGGAGTCCTGCACAGAGGAGGTGGGCGTTTGGAGATCTCAGGTCCCAAGCTGGAGAGAGAGTGCAAGTCTGGGGCATACTCACTGTAATCAGACCAGCTGGAGTATAGGAAATGGTTCCCATCAGGGGTAAAGGCCACATCCAGGACACTCCAACCTACATCCCGGGCCTTGATGCTCTTGAATTTATGAAAGCGACCATACCGGCAGTCATACAGTCTGATTGTCTGATCTGTGTAAGTAGGGACCAGACAAAATTAGGGAACACATTCCTTGAATCCTCCTCAGAACAACCTCCCTCAGTGTGTCTGAAAAATGTGCTCTGACTAAGCATCTCTAAGTCAGGGACTGAGCCTTTCTAGCTTCAGCCAGAGGGACCATTCCTTGTTCTAGGGCAATTCACAGGACCGGGGTCTGGTACCTTGGCAAGCAGACATGAAGATTTGACCATCTTTGCTATAGATTCCACAGAAAGCCTTCTGAGAGTAGGTATCAGTGAAGCTGAGATCATTGGGCAAGAAGCTGGGGAAGAAGAGGGAAAGTGAGGGTAAGGGGAGCTCAGGATGAGGAGTGTCCTGGTTAGCAGAATCCTACCAGAGCTGGATGTGAGTACAAGGCCACTATTCCCTTTTGGCTTTGGGTACAATCCTCTTTCTTTCATTCATTCCATCATCTTCTCAATTTCTATACTCTTTTCACTTTGTTTACTCTCAAAGTTTCAACCCCACATAACATAACCTTAATACCCCTGAGGATCCTTTCACATCTATCCCTTCGAAATTTAGAAGATAAGCCCCATACTCACTGAGACATCACTCGAGACTGTTCTCCAAGGGAGAAGCTTCCCTGGTGGCAGAGTCCCCGTTCTCTCTAAAGTAAAGCATTGGGGAATATTGCTAGCAGAAACACAGGCCACTTCAGCCACACCAAGCCCCCTTCTCCAAAGTTATTGTTCTTGTTACAGAAATGGATACCACACACAGTATGTCCCACAGAACTGAAGCAGGCTGGCTAAGAACTCTCCAGCTCTAGCACTTGAGCTTTCTTTGGAAAGTTTACTTCCCTCTTCTCTGGGTCTAGCAGAGTTTCTGGCTACCTTGATAGGCCTGCTGCCAGGCTGGCGGGAGGTGAGGGCCTACCTGGTACAGCATTTGAGGAAAGCTGTGCTCCTGGGCTGACCGCCTAAGCCCCTGCCGCCCTGTGGCCAATTCCACTTGTGTCTTGATCTCATTGCATTCCAGCTCCCGGGTGTCAGGGGTTGCATCCACTGTGAGGACCAAGGAGAAGTTTCATCCTAGGTCTTTCAGTCCCACAGGACAGTTAGCAGAACTGTGCACAAGCCCATTCAATGTGGCTGCATATACTGAGTCTACAAGGACTCCCTCATTCCCTGAACTATCTTATCTTCTTTCAATTTAATTGTTCTTTGCCAAAAAATTTTTTAAAGGGTTTTCTAATGAAAAGTCTTCTTCTTTTTTATTTTTTAAAGATCTTATTTATTTATTTTTAGAGAGGGGAAGGGAGAGAGAAAGAGAGGTAGAGAAACTTTAATGTGTGGTTGCATCTAATGCACCCCCTACTGGGGACCTGGCCTGCAACCCAGGCATGTGCCCTGACTGGGAATTGAACCCACAATCCTTTGGTTCCTACACCGGCACTCAGTCCACTGAGCCACACCAGACAATGCTAATGGAAATCTTCTGATGTTAGCGTCCTGGTCTGCCTTTCCTCTTACCAGGTGGGTTGTATCGGTCCCCGAGACGACCATCCCAGGCATTGTCATGCTCTTCCTCCGAGTCTGAGAGGGCCTGGATGAGTTGTAAATTTGCTGCACCTCCTCCCTGCACCAACCTCACTTGGCCCCTGTGGAGAGACCCCCCTCCCATGATAAAGGGGGAGGATCCCTTTCCCAAACCAACCAGATTCAGAATCAATAGCTATCCAGCTCTTAGACCACTGGTACTCAAATCCTCATGCTGTTCCCATTTTGAGGTCTGAGGCTGACTAGACCTTGGCTGTTACTGGCAGTCTTCTATAAGACTAATTATCACTCTTTTGGCAGGAGTAGAGAACCCCCAAATTACATGAAGATTGACAAGACCTACTAAGCTGACTTCCCCAAAAGTTAAAAATTCAGACAGCATTTCCCTCTGAGCCTATGCCTAAAGAGTCCAGCATAGAGCATAGTATTCTGGAGGGACCCCCAAGCTTGTCTTCTCCTCAAGAAGCCACAGCTAAGAAACAAATCCATTTTCACTACCTTTCCAGTCAATTCTTGGGGTCACTTTCCTCAAAGCATTCTTTCTTCCACAGTAGGGTCACAGTTAGCTTAATTTAAATTTCTTTTTCAAGCAAATCCACATGATCTTATATCACATGTAATTAACTTCACTAAAGTTCAACATTCACCTCCCCAACTCTTCCCTTCACTCCCTCACATCACTGCCTTCCCACCAGGCTCCCCCTTTTTTTTACTTACTTAGAAAATACATTACATTTGTGTAGTCATAGCTAGAGAGGCTCCTCTGAACAGTCCCCTCAAACACAAGAGTGAGTTATCTCGGTGACCCTAGGCAAGAATCACTCTTACTGGGTGTGGAGCTGAGTGCTGTGAATGTCCAGCAGAACAGCTGTCTTGGGCTAATCCCATTCCCTATCTTCTGTAACTTCCTGGCCTGGAGTTGGGATCAAGGGGCTGTGGTGGCACCTGGTGGGGACACACCAGGGGGCAAGTTACCTGCGAAGGAGATAGGCCAGTACCTGGGCCAGATCCACATCTTCATCCTCCTCTTCTTCTTCTTCACTCCGACGCAGGCCAGCCCCTCTTCGGGGCAAACCCTCGGAGGAGTCTCCGGACCCAGTTCCTGCGCTGCTGCTGTTCCGGGATCCCATCTTCTGGTCACAGCATCCTTAAGTCCTTGCAGGGACTCCTCCTATCACCTCCTTGGGTTTGGTGAAAGTAAAGCCTGCTCTAGAAATGCTAGGGTCTCCTGAGATAGGGGTAGCTATCTCTAGGAGATCGACACTTCCTAGGGACCGAGGAGATCCCTTTTTCTTTAGCCTGTGACAACTCCAACGCTTCTGGAACACAAAACTTCCCCAGGCTTGTGAAGCAAAGGGAGAGAGAAGCTTAGGAGACTACCCGAGCTCACCAATGAGAATTCTTTGAAGAGGAATTTCTCAGTTTTCTACCTCAAACTCATCTACCAAAGTCCCTGGATAAAGTGGATTCCCTTTAACCTCTTTGGCCGACCAAGCAAAACCCCTCCCGGAAGAAAGCAAGCTTATCTCATCTAGCCAACCAGAAGCCTTAAAACTCAAAGACCCCCGACGCCCCCCTTACCGACCAATCAAAGTGCTCCCTTGCGAAAGCCGGCAGCAGCAATAACCAATGACGTTAGAATTCGTCTAACACCCCTTCCTTCCCAGACTCACGCCCACGTGGTGTGCGGGAGGCGTGTACACCAAGGTGTAGAGGCCGAGAAGCCCCTCCCACTGAAGCCGGTGGTTACCACCCCGCACAAGACCACCCACCAGCCAGGAGCGGTCGCAGGACCCGCAGGGGCGCGAGGCCTTGTTTACACCAACTGCCGCCACAGCGTAGGCCAACCGCTCCTTCGTCAGGCACCACCCTCGTCACTCATCTCCCGGCTGCTGGGCCCGCGAACTGTCGACGTCACGCGACTCCCCTGACAGCACCGCCCCTTTGGCCCGCTAACTGGACTGTAGGGCTTGATGATTGACAGGTGGGTGGGAGAAATTGCATGATGGGAGGAGAACGCCCTCGACTTAGGGAAGGTGTTCCGTACTTGTTGGGAGGAGTAAGTGGGGAACCGGGTGCTCCCGGCATCGGAGGCAACGGAACTACAATTACTGGGTGAGGGGTGGGGTTTACAAAAGAAGTTTGAAGAAAACAACAACAAAAAAAGAAGTTTGAGATTTCGCTACCGAGAGGTTGTCTTAGTAAGAGATACAATTTACTGTCGGTCCCTAAAAGTTCATGTAACTGCACTTTTCAGACAATCTCTTGAGTCCCTCATCTTTCTCCCCACCTCCCCTCCCTGCCGGCTCCAGCCTTATTCCTCTTTTCGTTCGTCGATTCAGGCGGCCCTGCCTTAGGAATGGCGGCGCGTATAAGGTGTGTTCACGTCACAGATGGGGACCCAGGCCTGCATAACCTCCATTCTGGGTTTACCTTCTGAAAGCCTTGTTCTTGTGGGGACCGCTCTTCCTAAACATCCCCTTAGCTGCTTTGATAACTTTTTAGATGACCCCTGGCCCCCTCTGCGTTCTTTGCAGACACTCCCTAACACACCATTGGGCGTCAGCGGGCCTTTCCGGTTCCGTCAATTCACCTTCCCTAGACCCTCAGTCCTTTGCCTTTGTGTCCCCAGCCACCTGGCTAGGATATGCAAGTATTCCGCTTCCTACCCCCTTCTTCATATTTATGAGTAACCTGAATGAGTGCAAGGTTAGGATGTGCCACGACTCGGGATCTTCGCCCTATCCGGGGGGCGGAGGATCTGGGTCGAGTGACTTCTTCGTGCCGGGCGCAAAGGTCCGGAGTCCAAGCTGCCCTTCAGCGTCCCCGGCCTTCACTTCCTTAGAAGTGCATCGAGCTGTCTCGAGTCTGGAGTCCCCGAGGAGGGCCCTCTCTTCTGGGCCTCACTGTCCCGGAGAGGGCGAGGGTGTGGTCAGTCCTTTGGGTGATGACTCCTGGTCTCTAGATTACTAGACCCGAGTTTATCTCTGGTCACCAGGGCGAGCGTCAGGCGCCTGCGATCTGTACAATCGTACCCACACTTCTTTTACTACTGATAATAGTAATACACTAGAAATAGATATACTACTGTATGGAACGGGATTGGTTAAATAAGTTATGGCCTATGTAGTAGGACACAGAAATACTGGGTAGATATTAAAATGATAATGTAATCTACTTTTATGCTACGGGAAACTTCAAGTTGATATTGTTAGGTTTTAAAAACGGTAATAGTTCTGGTGGCATATTGTGGTGCAAGCAAAAACAATATGCTTTAAATTTTGCATGAAAATACCGAGGTTCTTTATACCATTAAACAAATAAAATGGAAAAGGCCTTGCATGAATTAGTGACAAAGTTACAGCATGAACATTGCAGTATGATTAATACAACTGGAGCACCCAAGGTTCACAAAAGACAAAAACTGTTCAACTCATCTTAAAAATTTTTTTTTCGTTACTGATTTTAGAGAGAGGAAGGGAGAGGGGGAAGAGAGAGAGATCAGTTTGTTGTTCCACCCATCCATGCATTCATTGCTTAATTCTTGTATGTGTCCTGACTGGGAATTGAACCCACTGCCTTGGCACATTGGCCCAACACTCTAACCAAGTTACCCAGCCAGGGCATCAAGTCATCTTAATAATGCATTTTTTCATGACCTCTTTCCTCTACTCCTTGGCCTCTTCTCCATAGCACTTATAAATACAGTTTAAAGCTGAGTAAAATCCAAATTCAAGTCTTTGAAATACAGAATTTATACATTATTGAATGAACATATAAATGTCATTAAAATATTTTTCTAAAAACCCTGAGGTTTTTATGACTAAAGTGAGTCTTAACATCAATCAAATGCTAAAGAATATAGGACTTCAACTCTGAATCCACTGATTGATTTTTGTATGTAAGGTTTTTAAGCCTATGAACCTGATTATGTCACTTGTGACTCATAATACTTTAAAAGTATATATGAGCAGTTTGCTATGTGTTCCATTGAAAGAAAATGGCATTTTTATTATTACAGTTTACATTCAATATTCTGTGTGAGTTTAAAGTGTACGGCACAGTTGTTAGATGATCATATACTTTACAAAATGTTTTCCCTGATATATCCCAACTGGCACCATACATAGTAATTTCAATGTTCCCTATGCTATACTTTATATCCCCATGACTATTTTGTAACTACCAATTTGTACTTCTTAATCGTTCACTTTTTTTCACCCAATCCCTCAACCCCTACCCCTCTATCAACAGTCTTTTCTGTATCTGAGTCTGTTTCAATTTTGTTTGTGTGTTTATTTTGTTTAGAGTCCACATATAAGTGAAATCATATGGTATTTTTGTCTTTGACTTCATTTAGCATATTATTCTCTAGGCCCATCCACGCTGTTGTAAATGGTAAGATTTCATTCTTTTTTTTTATGGCTGAGTAACATTCCACTGTACATGTGTACCACCACTTTTTTATATACTTGTCTGTTGAGGGACAGTTGGGTTGCATTCTTATCTTAGCTATTGTAAATAACGCTGCAATGAATATAGGGGTGCATGTGAGTATATTCTTTCAAATTAGTGCTTTGTGTTCCTTCAGCTACATGTTGAAGAGTAGAATCTCTGGGGCGTAGGCAGTCCCATTTTTAATTTTTTGATGACCCTCCATATTATTTTCCATAGTGGCTGCACCAATTGTATTCCCACCAGCTGTGCATAAGTGTTCCCTTTTCTCCACATCCTGGCCATCACTTTGTTTCTTGATTTGATGATAACCACTCTGACAGGTGTGAGGTGGTATTTCATTGTTTTAATTTGCATTTCTCTGATAATTACTTGAGCATCTTTTCATATATTTATTGGACATCTGTATGTCCTCTTTGGAGAAGAGTCCCTCTTCCTGTTTTTAAAATTGGATTTTTTTTTGTGATGAGTTGTATGAGTTGTTTATGAATTTTAGATATTAACCTTTTTCAGATGTATCATTGGTGAATATGTTGTCACATTCAGTAGGTTGTCTTTTTGTTTTGTTAATGGTTTCCTTTGCTGTGCAAAAACTTTTTAGTTTGCTGTAATCCCATTTGTTTATTTTTTCTTTTGTTTCCCTTGCCTGAGGTGGTGTATCAGAAAAAAATATTGTTCTGAGAAATGTCCAAAATTTTACTCCCTGTGTTTTCTTCTAGGAGATTTATTGTTTCAAGTCTAACATTTAAGTCTTATTTTTTAAGATTTTATTTATTTATTTATTTTTAGAGGAAGAGTAAGGGAGGGAGGGAGAGAGAAACATCATGTGAAAGAGAAATATTGAGTGGTGGTATGCACCCCAACACCCAGCCAGCTGAGCCACATGCCCGCTGAGCCACACGGGTCAGGGCTTAACATTTAAGTCTTTAATCCATCTTCAGTTTATTCTTGTATATGGTGTAAGAAGGTGAGTCTAGTTTCGGTTTTTTTTGCATGTATTTGTCTTGTTTTCCCAACAGCATTTGCTGAACAGACTGTTTTTACTCCATTGTCAAAAGGCATTTCTTAAACATATTGTAATTAAGTCGTTTTGATAAACTCTTTTGGTCTTCCCTGTCACGAATTTGAAATTTGGCCTGTTGCTTGGTGACCGTTTGTAAAGTGCTCTTCCTTTGGGCAGCCTCTACTCTCCCCAGCAACAGTTAAAGCCACGGAGATGTTTTCTACCTTCAGCACCCATTTTAGGACCAGTTGTGGTAACTGCTAAGTAAATATCAAAGCTAGTCGACTTCCTGCCTGACCGCCTTGGGCTATTTCCTGCTCATTAGCATCTCCACTAGAGGGCGGACTAGGCTGAAGACGGGATAGGAAAGCAAATTTTCTTTTCCCCTCACACTGTCCTCCCTCTCAGCTTCCAGCCTGGTGACTACACAGACTCCTGGGACATGTGTACAGCTCCAGGCAACACAAGGGAAAATTCTCAAGTGACTGATGATGTGTTTATTCATTATCTTCTTGCAGCATTCTTTGTGTAGAGCAAAGGGGGAAGTGTGCCCATTTACCCAGGACTTAAAATGTGTTGACTATAAAACAATTGAGTAATTATGGGATTTCTAAACTTTCATGTCCTGTGTCCTCCTTGAGAACCAGAATTTTCAGTGTGGCAGTCGGACAGGAGATACAGATGTTATATAGAAGAAGTTAAAAACCCTTGAGCCCTGCGTTTGAATAGGAACTATCAATATGAACTCATGAGATGTTTTATCTTTCTATCCCTATCCACTGAAAAGATCTAGAAACAATGACCAATCCAGGATCAATTAATACTCCTGCCACCCATATATTCAGGATGATATCCCTACAATTTAGTTGTAATTCCAGATTGACCTGAGAGGAGGTTAGTGTAGCTTCCACTTACTCCTCCGCCATCTTGGTTATCTCTCCTGCAATCCATATCTTAAAATACCATCTCCCACAGAAACAAACCAGAACTTGGAGAAATGGCTGATTCCAGGTCCTGGGCAGGAAATGTTCAAGATGAGTGTGGAACAACCTATCATACCAGATAGAGAAAAAGATAGTAAGTACTATCAGGGTAGTGTCAAAAGGACTCAGGAGTTAAGTTCTCATGACCAAAGATGGGATAATTTGAGCATTAATAAGGATAATTTAGTAAGCATTATGTTTAGGAGCCCTGGCTGGGTAGCTCAGTTTGTTGGAGCATTATCCTGATACACCAAGGTTGCAGGTTCTGTTCCCTTCAGGGCACATACGGGAATCAACCAGTGAATGCATAAATCAGTGGAACAACAAATCAATATTTCTCTTTCTCTCCCTTCCTCTCTCTCTAAAACCAATCTGTAAATAAAAAACAAACAAACAAAAATCATTATGTTTAAATTCATGAGTTCGTAATACGGTTTATGTATATGTGTGTGCAACTAACTGGTCACCTTTGGAAGGATAAGAAATTATTTTGAAGATGGTACATAAGGAAAAAGAAGCAGTTATCCTACTGTTCCTGTATAAATTGTACCCCAGGGTGATGAGTAGAAGATAAAGGGAGTGTCCCTTTGTAAAAGTATTCCAACTGTTATGATAGAGCTTAGATATGGCTGCTTTGAAATCCCTAAGAAATTAATGAGTATATAAGCATTGAACATCTAGACCTGTATTCTTCAATGGTTAAATTGAGGTAAAATAATGGAATGGAGGGGGAACCTGTAGGTCAAAAGAGACTTAAAAAGCATGTGAAATTTTTGAAAATTGGGCAAGACTAAACTATGTCTAGAGGTGCACATTTTTTAGTGATAAAACTACAAAAAAAAGGCAAATGATTATGGTACAATGTAGTGTACTATTTATGCCAGGAGGGAGGGACTGTGATGGAGATGAACAGATGAACAGGGTGAGGAGGCGTGTGTGTGGAGGGACTCCTTTTGGTGTCTGGCAAAGTTCTGTTTCTCTCTAGGTGATAGTTTCAAGGGTATTTACTTTAGTTTATTAAGCTATACGTTTGTATGGTTTTTTGGTGCCTGTTTTATTTTAAAATAAAGGTTAACTACAATGTGTTATCAATTTTTCTCATATATCTGGAGCTATAGGCATGCAGCCCAGTTTTATTCTAATAGACAAAATTTTTAATGTCTTTTTTAAAAAGATTTTTTATTTATTTACTTTTAGAGAGAATGGAAAGGAGGGAGAAAGAGATGGAGAGAAACACTGATCGGTTGCCTCTCGCACACCCCCAGCTGGGGACCCGGCCTACAATCCAGGCATGTGCCCTGACCAGGAATCGAACCAGCAACCTCTTGGTTCACAAGCTGGCATTCAATCCACTGAGCCACAACAGCCAGGGCAGACAAAATTATTTTTAAGGCTAACATCTTCACATCATTGCATTTAGATGTTAGAGAGGTGCCTGAACCTCAGTTCCCTTCCTGCCTCTTTCCTGGAGGGACTTACTGCCAAACTGATTTTCTTTCTCCTCCAAATTTTATTTAAATTGCTCATTTTACTCTTAAACTTGAGTCAGCAATATATAATATAGGCTTATATGGTCTAACCTAATCAATGTAGAGTGGAAAGTTGAGGGCAGCTAACAAATATTCAAAAGTCATTTTATGCCAGGCATAGTGCTGAGTGAGTGCCTGGCACCACTGATTCTTCATTTTTTTTTTTTTTAAGATTTTAGAGAGACAGGAAGGGAGGGAGAAACAAAGGGAGAGAAACATCTGTGTGAGATAGAGCAACCTTGATCAGTTGCCTCCCCCACAACTCTGATGAGGGACCGGACCCTCATCCTAGGCATATACCCTGACTAGGAATTAAACCTGCGACCCTTCGGTTTGCGGGATGATGCCCAAACCACTGAGCCACACCAGTCAGGACATGACTCTTAATCTTAACAACACTATGAGGTGTAGGCACATCTGCATTCTACAGATAAGAAACTGAGAGGCACCACTGGCCTGAGTCTACTATGTGTTTAACGTCTGTTATGCTGCCTCTGATCATAATGTTTCAGTCATCACATGCTACTCGTGAAGCTGAGGATTTGTCTGCATATTTTTAAATGCAGTGGATTCCATTGCTCACTGTATTTTAGCATGTGATATACTCTGACCTTTAGAGCCTTTTCTGCTCTTACACATTGTAGCAGGTTATTGGCTATTTTCTAGAACACTTGGTGTTTCTTCCTCCAGTGTTTTCTTTTGAGGGACTTCCCAGTAATTCCACCTTATTTGTTGAAGTTAATTCTCATTTTTCTGGGAACGGACTTCTACCTTACCCACCTCAGTTTATACATTCACTCAGCCTGATCCAGATCACAGGTGAAGTTATCCTCAGCTAATGCCCCTGATTTATGTAGGATCATCACTCTTTTTGTGGTTTCCCAATAAAATTGATTCAGAGTTTAGGCCAAGGCCTTGCTACTCAAACTATGGCCCCTGGACTAGCAGCATCAGCCTCACCCAGGAGCTTATAAGGAAAACTGAATCTTCGGGCCACTCCAGACTTGCTGAATTAGAATATGCATTTTAGTAAGAACCCTAGGTGATTCATATACACTTTTAAGTCTTGAGAAGCATGACATAGGTAATGTCTAAAATCCTTACAGCTCCAGAAATCTATGTTGCTGTGTGAGACATGTCTGCAGTTATCATTTACCCTTGGCTCTACTGTTTGTTGTGTGACCTTCAGTAATTACTTGACCTCTCTGTGCCTTTGTTTCTCCATCTGTAAAATGGTACCTGCCTCAAAAGTTTGTTTTGTAATGTGTTTAGAACAGTGCCTGGCACACAGAAAGTGCCATAGAAGTATTAGCCGTCCTAAATACTGAATAAGCATTCAGGAATATTTTATGAGTCCCAATTTCAGGTCAGCCAGGAGGAAGAACAGTTTTGAGAATTGACAATGGAACCACTTCACTGGAGAATGGGGTTATAGAGGCTTCTGCTAGTCTGAGTGGAAGATCAATAATTTTAGGCCTGGAGGCCTACTGAGTAGCTCCCAGAGGCCCCCATTTTTTAAGACCTCAGGACACATAATAGATAGTGCCTTCTCCCAGCAATTGATTCCTACTTAGGTGGCCCAAAGGTAGAGCTATCTGTGGGACACCAGCTACTTGGAGGGGCTGGAAGATCGTGAAATTGGTGTTAGAGGGAAGACTGACAATAATTGGGAAATGAAAACACAAATGTTACATAAAATGAATGCACATCTTATTGGATAGCATGTGGTCTCAAGGCACCCAGGAGATGTTAGTTATATCAGATTGCTCATATTTTCTGCAACACTGGTGCTCTTCTGTCCCTGGGTAGCAGTGGAGGGTAGGAGTACGCCGTGCTCTCTGGCTAAACTGGAGCCCCAGGTTACATTCTACGAACACGTCCCTCCAGGGCCTCCAGCTCAGTCAGCACCTCCTTGGGCAAATCCTGGTTGACCTGCTCTGTCAGGTAGCCCCTAATGTCACGAACTTCCTGTTCCCAAAAGTCCTTAGGGATGGAGAAGAGCTGGGTGGTATCTATGGCTCCCAGACCGCTGAGATTCAAGGCACCTTCCTTTGGCACTAGCCCGATGGGCGTCTCTCGGGCGCTGTCCTCTCCCTCTAGCCGCCGGCAGATCCAGTCTAGCACTCGAGAATTCTCTCCAAAGCCTGGCCACAGGAAGCGGCCCGCCTCATCACGTCGGAACCAGTTGACATGGAAGATGCGGGGCAGTCGGACCCCCTTGCGCCCCTCCATGCTCAGCCAGTGTTCTAGGTATCGCCCAAAGTTGTAGCCAAAAAAGGGCCGCATGGCAAATGGGTCATGCATGATCACCTTCCCTGGGGAGGGGAGCGGATGTGTTAGGAAAAGAGAAGGGTGCCCGGCATCCAGCTTGAGGAAGCTGTAAAGTGTTCATGGTTCTAGAATATCCGCGGGGCAGGATGAAAAGGGATGGGGGAGGGGCTGGGCCGGAGGCAGGTGTGGCTCAGGCAGGGAGAGAAGAGGCAACAGGGTACACAGAAGAGGAGCAATGGAAGGTGCGTACCTTTGTGTTCAGCTGCAGCAGTGGACTCAGAGCGCATGGCGCTGCCCACAAACACTCCGTGGCGCCAATTGAAGGCCTCATATACCAGGGGCACTCCTAGAACACCAGTGAATGGGGTCACAGGCAGTCCTTTCTATTGGACTCATCCATCCCTTCTAGTGATTCTGGCTCCTAATCTCTCTCTTAGGACCTCAGCTGTCCAATTTTCATACCTCATGCCTCCCCCCCGAGTTTTGCACTCTCCAGGGGAGAGCTCTGGAGTGGGGCAATCCAGGCTGAGGGTCCTGGAGCCTTAAGTACAAGGGGGGGATGGGCCCTGATATAGACCCAGATCTTTTACCAAGAAGGCATGGAGCCCACACGATGTTTACCTTTGGGTCTTCGGCCTCCAAAGATGATGGCATCAATAGGGACACCCTCAGGGGCCTCCCAGGCTGGGTCCATGATGGGGCACTGGCGAGCCGGGGCACAAAAGCGAGAGTTGGGATGTGCACAGGGCTCCTTGTCACCTGGCAGAGGAAATACAAATACTATCACTTCCAAGGGCACATCCACCCCTAACACACATGTGCACGCACTCTTGCACAATTTCGTTTTTCCTCATCAGCTCCCTGCAATCTCATGTGGTAGGGAGTAGGGAGCCAGAACATCTCCCCTAAAAGATCAGCTTATTTATCCATAATGGTACTGTCAGCTGAGCTATGTGAGCAGAGGAGGAGAGGAAGTGGGATTATGTGGGGCACTAATGTTTATGCTGAACTATAGCCATGTGGCATTAGCCAGTGCTCAAAGGAATGGGGTTGGATGCTGGCATAATTTCCCCCCAGAAGTGATTTCTTTATTTATGGGATATTATTTAAATAAATACTCAAACCTAAAGCAAAAACTGAGTCTGGTGTGTATTTTAGACAATTGACCTTTCATCAGTAAATGCAGTAAGACAAAAATCTCCTGAGCTATCAAAGTGCAAATAGGAATTGATTTTAAAACTAATAGAATTTTGGTGATTTCCCTGGGTACCCCAAATGGACATGGTGCCGTCTCTACTGGAGGTTGCTAGTCAGACCTGGGGGGCATGGGATTCAAAGAGCCAGCACCCCCTGCCTGCTTCCTACCCCCAGCTCCTGCCTCCACTCTCAGATAAGAGACATCCTTTACGTTTCTCTCTTGCACTTTCATCAGCCCCCAATTCACGACCCTACCATACAGTGTTATTCTGGGAACTGAAGCTGAGCACAACATGCCCTAGTTATACCCCTGAGTCCAGAGATGATGAAAGGGTTGGGGAATTAGCCTGCAGGGAAATATGAAATTTTCTTGGATTTCTCAGTTGGGTAGGAAGGCTGAGGAGAGCTTAATGATGATGTTAGAGAAAAGGAGGGGTGATTAGATGACGAGGGTGACTGCTAGGTCAGCTTGGGAAACGTGAATATAGGCTTCAGTGACCACAAGGCTGCCCTCCCCCACCCTGCTCTTCTTTGCTCCCATCCCTACCCAGGTCTCTGGGATCCCAGACTGCTGAAGGCCACCGAAAACTGAAGGTCAGAGTGCACGGTTGGGGGAGGGGCAGGACTGTAGGCATGGGGAGTATGGACAGGGTTGAGAAACTAACTTCCCGGAGAGGCTAAAGAACTGGTTTCACTCAGTTTGGAAGAGGTTTTAGAGTGTGTGTGTTGGAGGGACAGGGGAAGGGTGAGGGTAACAATACTGAACCTTGGACAGTAGTTATACAGAGGGATGATGGGAACTAAGTGGCAGGAGGAAGGGCAGGCTTCCTCCTTCCCTAATAGGTCTAACTTTATGGATTATGCTTTGAGCCCTATTTCTTCTGTAATCATTTTTAAAACAGCCCTTCCCTTTCCTTTTTTAAAAAATGTCCAGCTTATATTTGTTGCGGGTTTACAATGTGTTTGGTACTATTATATGCATTTAACCCTTCAACAACCTTATAAGATAGGTGCTACTCCCATTCAACTGATGGGGGAACCGAAGCTCAGGAGGATAAGCAATTTGGCCAAGTCACAAAGCCAATACTTGTGTAGAGTTGGGATATGAACTGAGACCTTTCCTAGGTTTGGAAACTGCAAACATTCACAACTTTCTGTGCTTTCCAGAGGTCCCAAAAGATGGCTGTGGGTGGTGAAGGCTTTTACATCATCAAGGTGCTGAGCCCTGGGGGATGTGTCCTGACTCCACTACCCCACATACCAGGTTTCCAGGCCTTGCCCAGCCAGGAGGTGACAGTGACACCAGGTGGAAGAGGCTGGTCGATGCCCTCCCAGTATACGCCACCGTCGCTGGTCTCAGCCACATTGGTGAAAAGAGTATTACTCTGGATTGTGGCCATGGCATTGGGATTGGTGGTAGCAGAGGTACCGGGGGCCACCCCGAAGAAGCCATTCTCAGGGTTGATGGCCCGGAGTCGACCTGTTAGAAGCGGAAAAAAGGAAGGACCAACCAGGAAAAGTTGAGGGGTGGGCCAGGGAAGTTCCTGCTCTGCCCCTCTCTGCCATGAGCTGGACCATAGATCTTATGCAGAAAGGCTTTGTATCTCTGCCAGAATTTTCAGGGGGCAAGGTCAACTGGTCAGGAAAAGTTCCTTACTGGCAAAGCTCACCATGACAGAGGAGGGGAGACCATCATGCTCTGGGAAGAGCCAGAAAAAGAGCATGATCTGAGGGCCACTCACCATCACTGTCAAACCTCATCCAGGCGATGTCATCCCCTACACACTCCACTTTCCAGCCTGGCAGTGCTGGCCTCATCATGGCCAAGTTTGTCTTCCCACAGGCACTGGGGAAGGCGGCTGCCACATAGTGCTTCTTCCCTGCAGGGCTGGTGATACCCAGGATCTGCACATTGGGGAGAGAGGGAACAAGGAGGAGGTCACCAAAGGTCAGGGCATGGTCTGCATGGGAAAGACAGCTGTGGGTTAACAATGAGGACAGGTATAACAGGTTTATTCACTTAACAGGTGCACCACCTTGTCACTGGGCCTGAGGTGGCAGCAAGGAGAAGCCCCCCAACATTCAGCAGCCTGAGGTCAAAGATTCAGGCTTTGGGCAGATCCCTGCCCACCAGCTTGGCACCTGGCAGTAGGCAAGGCTGAGGCAGAATGGCCAGGCCCCACCACTGCCTGCCTTGCCCCCCACAGCTGCCCAATCCTCACCAGGCCCTCACCAGCATGTGCTCTGCTAGCCAGCCCTCATCCCTGGCCAGCCGAGAGGCGATGCGAAGGGCAAAGCACTTCTTGCCCAGCAGGGAGTTGCCACCATAGCCGCTGCCGAAGGAGACGATTTCCCGTTGGTCGGGCACATGGCCAATCAGGGTTTTCTCTGGGTTGCATGGCCACTGGCTCACCGGCTCCCCTGGGGACAATGGGGTCATGGGGCTGCTGGCAGGGCATCAGGCACTAGGGTATCAGGGGCTGGAGGGCTCAGGGGTGGGCAGGAGAGACACCTGAGAGCAGAGGCAGTACAAATGGGTGGCTGAGGCCACCCATGTCATAGTATCCAACAGCTCTCATGCCCCTATTCTTAGACATGGATAATTGACTTTCTCAATATTGTGCAAACTGCTCTGCAAACACAGGCTCACCCCCCAGCCCAGACTGCTGGCCTGGATCTGGGGAATTAGGTATCTCACTGATGAGGATGGGTAGGATTTGGGGTTCTTTCTGAGTGTAAGCAGCCCTCTGCATCTTCCCATGGACAGAGCAGGAGCTCACCTGGCCCAGTCAGGGGCTGGCCCACGGAGTGCAGACACTTGACAAAGTCACCATCTCCCAGGGCCTGAAGCACAGGTGTCCCCAGCCGGGTCATAATACGCATGCTTGCCACCACGTAGGGCGAGTCAGTGAGCTGCACTCCGATGCGGGACAGTGGGGACCCCACAGGACCCATGCTGAATGGAAGCACATACATGGTTCGGCCTGTGGAGGAAAATGTCACCTGGATGAAGGTGAAGGAAATGTCACCTGTTAATGCCACCAGTGTCCCTGTCTCTGTGTCCCTGCCCTGGTTACCCTGCATGCAGCCTGGAAACCTCTCATCCACAGCTTGCTGGAACTCAGCTGGAGACATCCAGTTGCCCAGCTGCCCCCGGGCCCCACCGGCCGGGAGGGGCACTGTGTCTCGTTGAGAAGGAGTTACAATCACCGTCTTGCTCTCTACTCGTGCCACATCCTTGGGGTCTGTGCGGGCCAGCCAGCTGGGAGAGAGGGGATTGTTAGGAAGACATAGGCCAGCAGGGCTCCCTCATCCTCAGACCCACTCTTTCAAGTCCAACTTTGACTCTGGGTCTTCTGTTTTTCCCATCCCCGCACACCTCAGTCACTTCCTCCAGGTTTTGCTCCATGTAAGGGGACACCTGTAGGCACACTGATGTTATTGTGGGCCTGGCCCAGGCCCATGTTTAGTTATGCAGTTCCCTTGGTCCCCAGCCCTCTAAAGACCTCTTCTGGCGAAAACTCCCTGAATTTGTGAGAAACAAATAAAAAAAGTTTTTATTGGTATTTGCTTCTTCACTTAACATAAAAATGCAGACCACTCCTAGTAAGTCCTGACTGTTTCCTCTAAAACTCCCGTTCTTGCTCATTCCATTGAGGTGGTCTAGTTAAATATGATTTTTGTCTTGGTAAAGACAAAGTGGCCTCAGTCCAGGTAGCTGCCCCATATGCGGGGTCGCTGGGCTCAGGGCTTACCAGTTACTGTACTTAGGAAGCTTTCGGATGAGTCCCTGCTGCTGCAGCAGGGTCAGTGTGGCAGTGTTCTCGGCCTCAGTCCCATCACAGATGTGGATGCCTTCTGGTTGGCACAGACGGGCACTGCGCTCCACAAAGTCTCGAACCCCAGCAGGCATCCGGCCCAGGTCTCCACTGAATACTCGCAGGGTCTGGATGCTGCGCCGTGAGGACCAGCCACAGGGGCTCAGCCCATGCCAGCTGAGCCTGTGGGGGAAGAAAACAGATAATGAGCCAGGCATCCTCACGGAGGATGGGCAAGTCAGGTGGACAGGAAGCTGGGGCTGCTAGGGAGTGTGCTGAAGCAGGGCTGGAGTTGTGTGAGATGGGTTCAGGCCACGTGTATCTTGTGGCATTTATGAGGCTTAGTGAGGGTGTCTCCTGGTCAGCAATGGGGCAGGTATTGCCATATGATCATGAAGGCTGTGTAGAAGTGTGTGTGTGTGTGTAAGCATGCTGCTGTTATTGCAGGCCTAGCCCATGCCCATGTTTAACTAGGTTTGGTCAATGTTTAGAAATGAACAGTTGCCCTATGGCCCAAGTGTAAATAAACTGCCTAGGTGTCAGCTTCATGTGTCTGGTGTTTGAAGCTCTAATCCTTGTTCTTTCCATTCTCAAGTCTAGCTTTTGTAAGTTAAAAAGGCAGCTATTTTTACCTGTTTATTTTCTTCTGGTTGTGTATGCTGTGACACTGTGAAAACCTCATGCAAGGAACCTGTTCTTTGAAATGGCAGAGTCCCAGGTTTCTAGATTAGGATTCTTGCACAGAGAGTGGGTGATCAGATATTAGGTTTCAGGCATGAGACCTGCTGCAGCCCACCTGGTCCAAAAGTAGTGCAAAAATGTTGCTTTTGGGTAGGTACTTTTGAACTGTGTGAAAGGCTGACTATTGGGAAATGTCACTGGCTGGGGTTCATGTCCCGATTCCTAGGAGGGCATGGTCCCTGTTGTCTGTCCCTTCACACCCCTGGGAGAGGGAGAAGCAGGGTCTGCTCTGATTGTCCTGGACCCGGAGTGGAGTGAGCCAGAGAGACCAAAGGCCAGGAGAGGGAAGCTGCCCTCCTCCTACTGCAGGGAGGCATAGCAAAATGTGCCCCATACACCTAGGACCACATGATCGTATTCTCCCGACTCTCTTTCCTAGAGGACACATGCCCACAGAGCTTTGGGTGTTGGTGGTAGGGTGCAATAGCGGACTGCAGGAAGCTCAAATTCAGAGAGGGTGTAAGCCTGGGAAGGGAGA
Organism: Phyllostomus hastatus; assembly: GCF_019186645.2. NCBI lineage: Eukaryota > Metazoa > Chordata > Mammalia > Chiroptera > Phyllostomidae > Phyllostomus > Phyllostomus hastatus. The sequence continues at coordinate 1,359,337 of NW_025333860.1, read as the reverse complement.
AAGCTGAGATCATGGATGTGGGATCTGGAGCCTGCTGGAGTGGAAACTGGGGTGTGTTCCACTGGGCAGAGTGAGATGGAAACCCAGTGTGGTCCCAGGGCTGAGGAGGAGGGCACCTGGGACCTGGATATTCCCTGAGCACTAATTTTAAAGGTACACGGGCTTGGGGAGAGCCTCTCTCCGGCGGGAGCCTGGCTCAGGAAGTCCCTGGTGAAGCTCCACCACTCCACCACTTCCCTCCAGTCCCTTAAGTGCGACCTCCTTTTCCTCAGCTCCAGAGACCACCCACAAGGGCTGGCCGATTGGAACCAGTAGGGGAGCGATATGGGGTCAGCTCAAATTCTGGGACAAAACCTGGGGAGAATGGAGGCTACAGAAGACAGGAAGCTGTGAAAAGGGGGAGAAGGTGGACAAACAGGGCCTAGGGGCTCCGGTTCTGGACAGGCGACAAAACCAGCCCTATAATAATTGAAAGCAAGTCGGCTCCCTCCTCTGCCTTGCTTCCCTTCTTCCCCTAGCCCCAGGTCCCTCTGGCTGCCAGGCTTCCTGCCAGGTGCCAGTAGGGGGGAGGACGGAGAATGGATGTTTACTTTCTATCTTAGTTAGGGACCTCTGAGCTCATCCCCCAGGGCTCATACACCCTTGACCCTAGGGCCCTACTGCTCCTCATTGCAACCTGTGGAACAAGAGTTACATCTAAAAAAGAAAGAGCAAAGACTAGGTTACAGGGCTCGGCGGGGGCGAGCGAGGAGGTGGAAGGAAGTTCTGCGAATGGCAGACTGAGGCCACGCGGTCAGAGACCAGCAGAGTAGGGAGGGGTAGGAGGGGACGAAAACGGTGAGACCCGAAGCGGCCACCCCTGATCTCTGGCGAGACACGAGGCCCGAGAAGCTCGGGATGGAGAAACACTTGCCCCCTTCACGCCACCTCCTCTGATGAGAAGGCGGGCTGAGGCAGACGAGCAGGAGGGCGCAACAGGCAGCCCTAAGGGTGCGAGCTCCGCGGAAGGTGTGGGTCGGCCCGGGGCTGGGGTCACTCACCGCAGGCCGGGGCGGTACACAGCAGCCATGGCACCTTGGCGGGGGCTGCAGTGTCGTCACGGGAACGGGAACGAACGGAGCACGGGAGAGATGGAAGGTGGGTGAAGGGAACGCAGCAAAGCTTGAGGGAGCTAAGACTGGGCGGGAGGCGCTTAAAAAGAAGGCGGGTGGGCGGGTGCTTGGGCGGGACCTAGCAGGGCCGAAGCGACCCTCTTTCCACACACCAGCAGGCCAGTTGTCCGGGTGCTAGGGCTCCAAGTCCCAACCCTGTCCAGCCACCGCCCCACCCCCTGCACCCTAACTAATCCCCAAACCCATCCCAGTCTTTAAAGGACTGGGTCCTCTCCTCTAGGCCCCGCCCCCTTCCCGCCCCTTCCCGCCCACTGCACATGATGTAACTTTGAGGACTCTTGCCCCGTGTCGACAGTGACTGCAGACCTTGGGTGACAAACAAACTAGGAACGTCGAGAGAGGAGAGGGGCGGGAGTCGGTGAGGCCTCGAAGTCTAGTAGTGGAAATTGGATATATTATCTTTCCCCTTATTCCTAGGGACTGGGCACTCTGAGCCCCAGGCTCTTCTGATTTGCAGGACCCCAGTGCTAAGTTCCCCTCACTCCCCAATTCCCAGATCCTTATTTCTTCTCCCCCCTTGAGGGGTCCCTTCCGCCTTACCATCAAACAGTGGTGTCTCTCCACTCCAGTCTTCTTTGGGCCTCTGACCTAGTCTTTTCCCCTCCCCTCCCCTCTCTCTCCTTTTTTGAAGGAGAGGAAGTGAGGGAGAAAGAGAGGTTGAGAAAATCAATGTGAGAGAGAAACATCTATCAGTTGCCTCTTATATGCAACCCTCCACGGGGGTAGGGGGAGCAGCACAACCTAAGCATGTGCCCTGACTGGGAATCAAACCAGTGACCTTTCACTTTCCAAGATGATGCCTGACCAACCGAGTCACACTGGTCAGTGCTGACCTGGTCATTTTTTCCACATTCCCCTGGAGCAATCATTTGCTCCACCCAATCACCATCATAAAGTCCTCAGGTAATTTCTCAATTTATGTCTCCATCCAGACATTTCTCTTCAACTTGAGGCCACTGGGTATCACCCCAAATGCCACAGCATCTCAAACTCAGCATGTCTCTGGGAGGCTGAGGCATCTCTCAGCTTGGCCAATTTGTGTGTTCCTTGCTCTGACCTCAGCAAGTGGGAATGTTTGGGATGGGCATGAGGTCTCTCTTTGGTCCTGCTAGGGTTGCTGAGCTGGTAGGCTATAAATCTGGAGCTTCTGGTGTCAGCTTAGTACTGCACAGCAGGAACCTGCTTGAGACAGAAGCCAGCCTAGGCAACACAGAGCAGAGGGACAGAGAGAAACAGATTTGTGATTTTAGTTATAGGAGTCAATAAATTTCTTCTCTTGCTCAAGCTAATTTTAAGTGGATTTCTGCCATTTGCAACAGACACAATCTTGATTCACAGATTTCTCAGAGTTCTGTGTTGGAACACAGTGAGACAAGGAGAGCTGGCCTCCAGCCTTGGGCTTGCTGCTGGCCCTCCTCTCTTCCACCCCAGCTTCACCCTGCACTCAACCTCAGGTGTATGCATTTGGGACTCATCTCTCCAGTCCCAACATCCAAATTCTGTCCATACCTACCCCACAGCAAACAGCAACCTGTTGGCCCTAAAGGTGTGCACACTGGTGTACTGGTTGACCTACTGAAGGTCATCATCTCTTCCACAATCCTGCACCTGCTCTCATGGTTCCCTATCTCAGCCAATGGTCCCACCATCTAGCCAGTTACCCCAGAGGAATTTGAATCAGTCTAAATGATTCCTATTTTATCCTCCATAGCCAATCTGACATCGGGACCTTTGGATTTGTACCTCACAATTATCTCTCAAATCTGTGTCTATCCCCATAGCCACTCTTAGTTCAGGCTTATCTTTCACCTGGTTTCAGGTGATTGCTTCCAAGCCACCTCTTGCCACCTGCCTCTCCAAATGCTACCCTCTTTCCTTCCCACCAAGTTACCCTCCAAACTCTGCACTTAAGGTCACGTTGAGAGGCGTGTTTATGGTGTTTATGGTGTAGACCCTAGGCGCCATGCTCTGTGACATCAGCTTTACATGTATAATCTCACTCAGTTTCACAACGACCTTATTATAGATGTGGACACTGAGGCTTAGAGAGGTTAAGCCCTTTGGTTGAAGTCACACAGCTGGTCAGGTTGAGAAATGTCGTCTGAATCCAAGTCTGATTCTAATTACCAAATTGTTTCCCCCCCTGCAGCCCTATATTGTCCCCTTGGGTTATCATTTTGAAAAGTGAGAACGTACCACTCCCAGGCTTAAAAATTTCTTCAAGGCTTCCTTTCTATCACATGGCAACTGATGTCCTCTATAATCTGTTTCCTATTTATCCAGTGTTATCACCCCTCTTCCTTACTTGCCACCTTCCACCTCCATACGGGACTCTGCAGTTTCCAGAGCACTTCTGTGAACACTTTCTGCCCCTCAGACTTAAATTAAACATCACCTCCTACATGAAGTCAGTTTGCCCCTTAGAATTAACATCTATATCTCATCTCTGTTGTTCTATACTGTGTACAGAACTTATAATTTTGTACTTATCACTTTACTTAGTTGTTTTTGTATCTCTGTAATGCCCACCAGAGTATTCACTCCTTGAGAGAAGAGCCCAAATTTTAGTCTTGGTTTTTATCCTGGCTCCCAACAGAATCTGGCCTATAATAGGCACTTAATAAATGTTAGTTGAATAAAAGAATGAACGAGTACCACATTCTTAATCCTCCCCATTTCTTACTTCCGTAATTTTAGGCAGACTGAACAAGGGGCTACTGTAAGGATTTCCTTGCACTGCTGATGCCCCTTAAGCCACACACTTTTGTTCAGTCTCTGGCCCTCAGGCAGCCTGGTCTACCAGCTGGCCCAATGTCCACAGTACACCAGCAGGGGGCAGGGTGTGATCAGCCTTGCTTGTGTCTGTCTGCCTTTTCTTCTTCCCAGGGCCCTGGGGGCAGGGGTGGGGGGGGGATGGCTCACAGGTCCCCTGTGGTGGATGCTGTGGTGTGCTGCCCAGGTGCCCTCTTCAGGCCCAGATGCTCAGCGTCCCAGCCACTGAGTGTTGGCTCCTGATGGCTCACGGCTGAATGTTTGTTTCCCTGAGAACTACCTGTGGCTGAGGAGAACTGTCTTGTCAAATGCAATGCCCCTTTCCTGGGATAACAAGTACCCAATGACTAGTTGATATAGGGGTTCAAAGGCCTGGACCCCTTGCCTCAGCTAAAACAACTCTGAAGGTCTACCCCAGCACCAGAGTGCCTACAGAATCAGCTGAATTCCCCTCTGTTGCAACTGCAATACATTTCAACTTTTCCCTCTTTCCAGTCCTGCTTCTGTCACTCCCTTTGAAAATCTTCCCCAATAAACCATCTGTATATAAGTTTCAATCTCAGAGTTTGTTTCCAGCTTAAGATATTTCCCAAACTCAACTTGGATACTGCATTCCCCTCTTACCTGACTCTGACTCCATTTTTGCCCTTCTCCACACTAGATCCAAAGCAATCTTTTAAAATCATCTGATCATGTCACGTCTCCACTGAAAACTCTTCAGTAGCCTCTCATTGCTCTTATTTATTTATTTTTTATTTATTTTTAAAGCTTATATTTACTTACTTTTAGAGAGGAGGGAGGGAGCGAGAAAGAGAGGGAGAGAAACATGCAAGAGATACATTGATTGGGTGCCGCTCACACACACCCAGTTGGGGATCTGGCCCACAACCCAGGCATGTGCCCTGACTGGGTATCGAACTGATGACCTTTCGATTCACAGGTCGGCACTCAATCCACCGAGCCACACCAGCCAGGGCAATATTTATTTATTTATTTATTTAGAGAATTTTTATAAGAATTTATTTGATCCAAATTGATGATGAATACCAGGGAGCAAGATCTCAAATGCTCCCAGCTTCTCACTGCTCTTAGAATAAAGCCCACATCCGAACCGTGGCCTAGAAGGTTCTGCATAATCTGGCACCAGCAGGCCTCCAGCCTCGCCTACCACCATTCTTCTCACCTTTTCTGGTTTCTACTCTTTGGCCCCATTGGTCTTTTTCAGTCTCTTGAACACATCCACCTCTTTCCTGACCAGGGCCTTTGCATATATCCTCCCCACAGCTTGCAACCCCTGCCTTCTCCACACGTCCACGAGTGGTCACTTTCCACTCACCTGATCAGTCTCGGTCTAACGTGACAGTCTTAAGCAAGCTGTCCCCACTATGCCACCCCATCCCGTGCGCCCACATTAGATTAGGTCTTCATGGAATAAATCTCACAGCACCCTGCTCTTCTCCTTCACAGCACTCACCTCAGTCACAACGGTCTGTTTTCAGGTGGGCCTGCATCCTTAACATGTTGGGCCTGGGGCAAGAGTGCAGATAGAGGCTCACAAACCTTGTGTTTAAATATTTAAAATGAATTAACTCAAGCTAACAAACTGTTAAATATGTTCTATACTTCTTCCTTGGCAAATATATATGTAATGGTCTGGAATTTGGTTCAGATTTAGATTTTATTTGGTGTCCTCAGGATTTGACAGTACAATGTGGTGGTGTGGGAAGAGCCAACTTTTGGCCACTGGCCCTCAGGCCCACCTCTTTCCCACACCTGACGCCACCTTGTACTGCGAGGGGCACCTTGTAGGGCGAATAGCCACCCCTTGGCCACCTGTTGTGTCTAGGGATGTGTATACAGGTAGTATGGTCTACCCCTGGGTGGGCAAACCCAGGGAAGAGGTCCATTTGGGCCCTAGAAATGGGATTGGGGTCCTCTAGGCAGGGAATTCCTGGGTATCTGGAGTGTGGTCCAGAAGAGGATTGGGAGTGTGGGTACAGGAGGCTTGGATACCTCACTCCATGGGACACAGCGGGAACAGGACCAGAATGGAACCTCTCAAAGCACAGGGCCCAAGGTAGGGGCCACCAATATAATGATGTTTTGTCACTCTGTAAGCTCCAGGAAGGCAGGACTGGTATCAGTCTGATTTACTGAGGTCCACTTAATGCTTAGCACAGTGCCTGAGGTGGAGTAGGTGTTTAACAATATTCATCAAATGAGAATGTAAGAGGTAGGTCGTGAAGAGAGGTGAGGGTTTGGATCCATTACTGAAGATCTTAGATACCAAAAACCAGAACTAGGAATGAGAATACATCTTACAGGGCTCCAGAAATGGCTGCAGGACAGAGGAGACAGTGACAGCAACCCAGATCTGTCATCCCAGCTCATTACCGGCTCTGTCTCTTCTCTTGTCCTTCCTCTTTGTTTTCTCCTCCACCGCTCCAGGCTCTTTGCCTGCTTGGCCCTCTTTCTCTCAATCCATATCTTTCTACCTTTTGGTCTTTTGGCCACTGCTCTTCATTTGTGACCTGACCATCTACCTGTTGTGCTTCTGTATTTGTTTTATTTCTTGGCCCTCAATCATATTTTCCTTTGATTCTTTCTTCTACTACCTTTGCTGTTCTAGTCCTTTGCTCCCATCACTTGTTACTCTTAGTCCCTCCTTGGCCTCCTCCCAAAAGCTTTCCTCTCCCTTTTAGTTCCCCATGGCCCTCTGCCCATCTCTTCCATGTGCCTATGTCCCCTTGTCTCCCTCAGTCCAGATCCCTGGGGAGCCCCTGACTTGTTCTGCTCTCTGTCCCAGGTCTGTACCCACTGCCTCCTGGGCTAAGTATTTCTGTATCCCTTCCTCTGTTCTGTCATTCCTAGAGTCCACCTGGCTTCATCTTTTTCATCCCCATGGTGTTTTTTTTTTAAAGATTTTATTTATTTTCAGAAAGAGGGGAAGGGTGGGAGAAAGAGAGGGTTAGAAACATCAACATGTGGCTACCTCTTAGGTGCCCCTTACTGGGGACCTGGTCTGCAACCCAGGCATGTGCCAGGACCAGGAATTGAACCTCGACCCCCTGGTTTGCAGGCTGGCACCCAATCTACTGAGCCACACCAGCCAGGGCTTCATCCCCATGTTTTTTGTCCCCAGATGTCCTTGAGCCGGTTAGTGTCAGCATGCATCCCTTCCTTTCCCCACAGAGGGCCCATTAACCACCTCCTGGGTCCCTAATGGTGGCCACAGCCTCCCCTTTCCTTGTCCTTCGTCCTTTTCCCTGGCCCAGCCCTCAGTTCCCAGACTCCTTTCCCTGGTCAGTGGCACCTGGGCTGAGCCCCCAGCAGCTCATCCTGCCTGAGTGTATTTAGTCTGGCTCTGTTAGCCCATTAGTAGCTTAGCCCTCCCACCTCTCCTCTGAGCCCTCCAGTAAACAAGAGGATCAGTGCAGACCTGACAGCTGCTGGCGGTGGGGAGTGGGGCAAGTGTCTGGCCACGACAGAGCAGGCATAAAAAAAAGGGGGCTACATTCAGCCCTTCTTATTCCTTCTTCAACCAGGGAAATTCTGGGGTCTCTTTCTTGCCTTAGAGCCATATACCATGGGCATGTGTATGGGGTTCTCTGTCTCTACGATCCCTACTTCCATTCTGTGGCTTAGTTGTCAGGCCCTGGGCTTTTTGGGTCTTCTACAAAACAGCACTAGATCCAGGAAATGGCACTGGGAAGCCTTTCTTCTTGGAGAATGGTCATGGTTTCTGTGCCACAAAATGGGGGCCAGGTGTGGGAAGAGAAAGTTGTCATCTGATCTAAGTCTTCTTATATGTATGTAGAGAACATGGCAGGGGAGACCACACACAAACACTCATGCACCAAGGGAAGCTGAGTTCATTGTACGCATTCTGTAGGCCAGTGGTTCTCAAACTTTTGTGTTCATCAGAATTGCCCAGAGTGCTTATTAAAACACAGATATGTATTTTTTGGCTCCATCCCCAGAGTTTCTGATTCAGCAGATTTGAGGCGAGGTGAGAGAATTTGGATTCTAACAAGCTCCCAGGTGATGCTGCTGATCTGGGGACCACACTTTCAGAACCACTGTCTTAAATCATATGAATCTCCCACCTGTTCACCTAAGGCTGGGACTAAGGCTGGGTTAATTTTAATTTTAATTTTAAAAAAGATTTTATTTCTTTGTTTTTAGAGACAGGGGAAGAGAGGGAGAAAGAGAGAGAGAGAAACATGGTGTGTAAGAGATACATCGATCAGTTGCCTTTCTCATGCTCCCTACTGGAGACCTGGCATGCCAGGCCTGTGCCCTGGCTGGGAATCAAACCCGCAGCCTTTCAGTTCACAGGCTGGCACTCAATCCACTGAACCACTCCAGCCAGGGCATTTTTTTTTTTGATTTTATTTATTTATTTAGGTTAATTTTTATAAATGATGATCATTGGGGCTGATGGACACCCACGTCTCTCTCTGGGCTGGGAAAGAGCATCTGTTAACTCCATGGGAGGGTTTGGGTGTCCTCAGAAGGCAACGAATAGCCCTTAGCTCTTGGAGTTCTGTTCCAATCCAGACCCTATTTAAACAGCTTCAGACAGGTTTAAACATCTCCCTGGCTAATTCCTAGTATCCCTGTTTCAACTTCTGCTCAGGGATGATAGCTCTAAGAGGTGTTAGGGGATTAGGCTGAAAATGTAGGTCATCCACCAGCCATCTGGGAACCAAGACGAGTGAGAGGGGAAGAGAGTGGGACAGAGATATACACAGGGAAGAGAGGAGAGGAAGCAGAGGGCGTATGAGGGCATTTACAAAAGTCTCAGATGGATTGGTGATGATTAGATTCCAGTGTCTCACGGTGGCCTAGAAGGAAGTGGGCAGGATTTCCCTTTCTCCCTTTTCCTGCTCCTTCGCCTACGCTGGGAGGCCTGTTCTGGGGCTCAGTCAGCATGACTGGGAGAGACTGAGATTGGATGGTCAAGTCCTGGAGATTCCTCATGGAGAAGATGGCTTCTCTTTCTGTTGTGATAGCTGTTAGGATCATGAGGCCAGACACAGTGGGGGTGAGGCAGGGGGCAGAAATGTGAGGATTCTTGAAAGCAGGGGACACACAACAGCCCAGGTGAGAGTGGGTTTGAGAGAGCTTGTACTCCCCAGAAACAGTGACAAGGGGCTGCGGAGCCTGGGAGTGTGAGGGCCCTGGGAGCTTGTCTGGCTCTCTCTTCGGCCCCACACTTTCAGTCACCAAGTGCTGAGGGCTGTGTTCACATGAGGGTGGTTGTCTGTACCAGGGATCTGAGTACTTGTGTCGTCAGGCCATCAGTGAGGAGCTTTGTTGGGGAAGATGTCTTCTTCCCTTCCTTGAGAAGAGGCATACTTGTCTTCTCCTTTTGTCCCCCCCCCCCCCGCACCCCACCCCCAGGCCAATGAGATAGGCAAATGATCCCCTTACCTCATTGGCTGAAGGCCTAAGGACCACAGATGATCTCAGAGAGCTATCCCTTTAAGAGTGCCCTGTGGGCTCTGCGCCCACAGCCCCCTGGTTCTGAGCTTGAAGGCACCAAGCTCAATGGGGCCTCCAGCCTTTGGGGAAGCTCTGCCTGCCTGGCTCTGACTCTCTGCTATTCCTTGAGTGAGTAAGCCCTGGGCCTTCCTGGGTGCTGGGCCTCTAACCTAGAGCCCCCCTCCCCCAAAACCAGCCGTCTGCTGTTGTCTGTTTTCGGGAATCCTCACTCTTCTGTCCCCTGCCCCACTCCCACCTGTACTGGCTTTATACCCCTCTCTGCTCTCACATCAGAAAGATAAACAAGCCTCTCACTTATCTTCTCATCTAATTCTGTATGGACACCTCTCAGAGTCTCACCATCTTCTCTCTGCCAAGGACCAGTCCCTTCAATCTGTGTCTTTGTTCCTATCTCCCCTGCCTCACAAGGGTGAGGAGTTTAATAGATAGGGCAACAACCCTTCCCTGGGACAGGAAGAGAGGCCTTGTCCTTCCTCCTGCCTCTTCGGGCAGAGCCTGGGGGTCTGAGATGTGGTTGGAAAGGGGGATACCTAGGTTTGGGCATCAAGATAGAGCCAAACTCTAAGCTTTGGGGATGAGCACTTCCTGCTTTGTCCCTCCTGGGGCTTCGGGTGCAGCTGCTGGAACTGAGACCTGAGCTAGGGTTTGGGACTTCCAGGCTGGGAAGACTCTCTGTCATCTAGCTAGAGATTCCTCAGGTGAGTCCATGCTCCATGGTTGATAACAGGGAGGTGAGTTCCTGGGGGTGGAAGTTTGAGTTTGGTACGTTCTGTGTTGAAGTTGAACAGATAATTTACTGAAGGACTTCTTAGATTAATAGGCTGCTGTGTTTTGTGAGTGTGCAAGAGGTGGGGATGGGAGGCAGCATTTCTCAAAGTTTTCTGAGCACACACCTTTCCTCGGGTGTTTCTCACTTAGTGTTTCACAGATCACTCTTTGGGGAATGATAAAGTCTAACTCCCTTCATCAAACAGAAGGGGAAATGGGGGACAGAAAGGGGGAGGTGATCTGCTTAAGGTCAGACAACATAGGGGGTTCTGAATGGAAGGAGGAAAACCCACCCTGGACCGTTTCCTGTGGAGAGGTTGACCTTGAGGAAAGAAGGTCACCACTCAGTCCTGATCTTTTTAAAACTGATTCTAGGATCTTTCTTTTTTTCCTTGCAAAGTCTCTCACTCCTATAAAAGGAATTCATTGGTTGATAACCATAGAACAGATGTGCAGTAAGGATCTTCTATATGCAAGGCATTGTCTTGGGTGCTCTGAGAGACAGAGAGGTATAATAGCATGTTATCCTTAGACATATATTAAAATTCATAGCATACATTCTTCCCATTGTCCAAAAATATACACATTCGCTGTCACAGTTAATTAAACAAAATTTTTTAATTGCTTGGAAATGGAATGATGCCTCTTGAGATGACAGAGCATCTCAGGGTGTTCCAGCATTAGAGTTGGAACACTGCCATATTCCCCCTGTTTTTCATAGATCTGAGGCACCAGTGAGGCCAGAGGCTTTGCTATCCTCTTCCTCACTCAGGGTTTTAAGCTGCTTGCCCCCAGTCAGGAGCCCCCACCACCTGAAAAATTGGCCCCCAGCCTGGAGGTGATGTGCAGGAAATAGGGCTGCACCAACACTCCAGCTTTCCAGAATTGGGGCTCCAGGGCACTTGGGCTTTGGGGAAGTAGGTGTGGTGAAGAAGGCTGGCAGGCGGCCTCCAGGGCTCCAAGTATCCTCTTTTTTTGCAGGTGTGTCCCTCCTGACCCAGCCCCAGAATGGCACTGCCTCCCAGCCCCTTGGCCATGGAATATGTCAATGACTTTGACTTAATGAAGTTTGAGGTAAAGCGAGAACCTTCAGAGGGGCCATCTGGCCCCCTCACAGCCTCACTGGGCTCCACACCTTACAGCTCAGTGCCACCTTCACCCACCTTCAGTGAGCCGGGCATGGTGGGGGCCACTGAGGGATCCCGGCCAGGCCTTGAGGAGCTGTACTGGATGGCCACCCTGCAGCAGCAGCTGGGGGCTGGGGAGGCCCTGGGGCTGAGTCCTGAGGAGGCAGTGGAGCTGCTGCAGAGTCAGAGCCCAGCCCCTGTTGAGGGGCCCCACAGCTACTACCCAGGGAGCCCAGAGGAGGCAGGAGCCCAGCATATCCAGGTGAGTAATCAGTGAGCTGGTCTGAGAGGAGGCAGGGTGAGGGAAAGAGTTCCTGGATGGGAAGAGACAGAGGGCAGGAAAAGGGAAGAAGGGTCCTTAAAAGAAATCATATAGAGAAAACAACATTCTACTCTGTCCCCTCCTTTTTTTTTTTTTAAGTGGAGAGAAATGAGTATGCTAACTTTGGAGGGAGAGAAAGAAGGCTAGAAGAGGAAAGAAAAAGGAGAGTTGAGAATTAAAAAGTGTAGGGGAGCAGGCCATGGTGGGGAGGTAAATAGATTCGCCATGCGTGGGAAACAGGGAAAGAGTTGTGCATGGATAGAGTGGAGTTAAAACTGTGGGAACGATAATGAAGTTGGCCTTTGAAGACTTCGTGCTTCTCCAGCCCCCAACCTTCTCAGAAAGGATTGGGATTCATCCTATTAATTACAGACACAGATGGGGGTGTTGAAGGCATTAGGATGTAATCCAAATCCTTTGAGGGTCACAGGGTTGCAGCTTTCAGGACAGGAGAGCCAGGTGCGCTGGAAAAGCGGGGTTTATGTAGGCGCTGGTCCACTGGAGACATTTGGGTCAGGAGCGGGATGCTAATTGACCACTGGGGTCGCGCGCAGTTCAGGTGCGGGACTAGCTCTCGGGACAGTGGGAGGTGGGCGGGGCCTGCAGCGCAGGGCGGGTCCAGAGGGGCGTGAGTCCCACGGCAAAGGCCCAGGGGGACCCGAAAGTGTTGAAACCTGGGGCGGGGTCGGGACAGGGAGATGGAGTCAGGGGAAAAGTGAGAGTTCCAGTGATGTAGAGAGCCGGAGGCGGGGCCTTCCCAGGGGGCGGGGCCAGCCTGACGGGAAACCTGAGTGAGGAGCGAGGCAGGACCCAGTCCTGACCAGGTCTATATCTGCTTCATCTGCAGCTGGCGGAGCGTTTTTCCGACGCCGCGCTGGTGTCGATGTCTGTGCGGGAGTTAAACCGACAGCTGCGGGGCTGCGGGCGCGACGAGGCGCTGCGGCTGAAGCAGAGGCGCCGCACGCTGAAGAACCGTGGGTACGCGCAGGCCTGTCGCTCCAAGAGGTTGCAGCAGCGGCGCGGGCTGGAGGCAGAGCGCGCCCGCCTGGCCGCCCAGCTGGACGCGCTGCGGGCCGAGGTGGCCCGCCTGGCCAGGGAGCGTGATCTCTACAAGGCTCGTTGTGACAGGCTGTCCTCCAGCGTTCCTGGGTCTGGGGACCACTCCCACTTCTTCATCTGAGCCACTGGGGGCCGCGGAGTGGTGGAAGAGGTGGGTGGGAGGCACCATCCGGGAGGCAGCTGTACCATTCACTGGATGGTTACTGAGCACCTTCTGGTGCCAGACACTCCTTTGTATGACCACAGCAATAATCCCAAACTTCCTGGACCCTCAAGGCATGCTCCGAAGTTAGGTGATGGTCATTTTCTGGGAGAGGGTTTCCAGCCCCTCTGGCAAGCCATGCACAGAAACCCTCCACCTTCTGCCCACATCCACATGACTAGGATACTGAGATCTGCAGGAGCCAGTGCCAGGCACTGTTTGTGTGTGTGTGGGTAGGGGGGCGTGGATGATGGCTGGGTGACAGTGTGTGGGAGGTGAGGGAGTGGTGCAGCTTCCCCCTCAGTTTAGATTTTAATTCAAGGCTTTCAACCTGTAGCACAATAAGCAATAAGGCTGTATTTTCATTCTGTAACCTCCCCATTTAGGATTATTGCATTTTCAAGATTTTAATTTCCAATAACTAGGAAATTTATCCGAGAGGCTTTCCTTCTCTGCCCAACCCAGTGGCCTCCAGGGCCCAGAGTTGCAAAGGCCTGAGGAGCTCTGGAGGTGGTTAGTGTGGGCTGGGAGAGAACCGTGGGCAGGAGTCTGGAGACCTGGGGGCTAGTCCCAGTTCTGCCACAAGATACCTCTGTAATCTTGAGCAAATTGTTTGCTCCCTGGGTCTTGGTTACCTCATCTAAACCTCATTTGGATTGGATGATTTCTGACACCTCTCCAGTTCTGGCATCTCGTTAGTGTGGGAGTCCAATGGTCTCCCCAAGACAACCTCACCAAAGGGAGTTCCTGTTCTGCTCCAGCTTCCTGGCTGCAGCCTTGGCAGTGGATGAGTCCCGGCTGCCTTGGCCTCCAGATCTGATAAGGTGATCCTGCTATCTCCTGCCTTTCTGAGGCTGAAGCGAGACTTTCCCCAGCATGACAAGGAGCTAAGAGAACACAGCTTTTGTGAATTAAACTTGAAGTCTGGGCAGAAATTTATGCTATTGGCTAATGTTTTTGCAGTTTAAGAGGTGTTCATTTTTTATCCTTGATCCAGACTTGTGTGTGTGTGTGTGTGTGTGTGTGTGAGAGAGAGAGAGAGAGAGAGAGAGAGAGAGAGAGAGAGAGAGAGAGAGAAAGAGAGAGAGAGAGCAACTGGGAAGCCCCCTGACTGGGTCGAGTGGTGCCTTTCAGTTCTGAAGGCCTAATAAAAATGGGGTGGAGGGGTGGAGATTGGGCCAGATGGAGACTCCCTCTCCCACCACCACTGGACAGAAGCCCAGGAGCATCAGTGACAGGGCCAGGCCTGTTTATAGCTATCCTGAGGCCTTAGAGTTGCCATGGTAATCCAGCCCTCTGCTTCAGCAGCCTATGGTGGGAGTGGGTGGGGAATCTGGGCAGATCAGAGGCATTGAACTAGGAGCAGCAACCTCATCAGGTACTCTAAGGGACATAATAAATGGGAGAATCAATTGGGTGTGGGAGAAGAGGCTCCCATATGTCTCTCTTCCTTTCTGGCCGCTCTATCCACCCCCTCTCCAGCTGCTTCTTCCCATTCCAGTTCTTGTCCCTTCCTTCCCCTCCTCTAGCCCAGGCTTGTCCCTCCTCCACTCAGGAGCCTGCAGTGGGAGGCCTCTCTTCCATCGCCCCCACCCTCAAGGAGTTCTTTCTCTTCCCCTTTCCTTTTCCCACCACTGGCTATTGGCCATTGGCTATTGACTACTGGCTACTCACTCTGGCTGTGTCTGGCTCCTGGCACCTTTAGCCTCTCCTCCTGCATCCCCTTCCACACACATCATTGAAGGGAGAGGCTGGGACAGGGAGGGTCCCTTTAGGAGCCCAGTTCTTCCTTCACTCTGGATCTCACAAGGGTCTCATCTGCTCTTTGGAGCTGCAATTCAGACCCACTACTGTTCTTGCACACTTTACTTGATTGAGGCTGAGGCATATACACACAGGTAGAGACACCCATCCACAGGTCATGCACTCATACACACAGTCAGGCCACAGATAAATATTGGGTCACAAGATGATGGCCACACAGATACATCCCACACAGAAGTAGCACGAAGTTCCAGGCCTACCGCTTCTTCTTTAGCCAAACAGTATGTGCTGCTATTAATGTTATTAAGAGTACACAGCTGGACTTCCTGAACCACGAAGGCCACACCCATGGAGAATCAGGGATGTGCAGTGCACAAACACACACACACATTTACACACCAGGAAAACCAGGCAGCTCAGACCTTAAATGCCCCCTTTGTATTCACAATTCACTAGCAGACCCGCTGCCCTCCTTCAGTCCCCACACACCCCTTCTGGGCCCCACTCCACAGCTGTGTGGGGGCTGGAGTTCAGCCCCTGGGCACTCAGCTGGGCTTCTCTGGAGACAGCTGTAAAAAGGCATTAGCCTGCCCCCTTGACAGCCCCTTATTATGTTCCCCACCCAGTGATTAACCCCCATGGTGCCTGGGCCCCCTGGGGTTTGGAGATGAGGATCAGGGTTCCTCAGATCTCACTGGTAAATAGTTGGGGTAAAACTAGAGGCATCTGGCTGTCTGATGAGCTCTGGCCCAGTTTTTGAAAGGTGCTGGTCTTCATTTCTTAATGGTGTTTGTGGGAACTACAGACGGTTCAATGGGTATCTGACACATAATGGCTAGAGCCTGAGGCGCTAGGAGTGGTTCCCTTTATTAATGGCCAGAAAGTCAGGATCACTGAAGAGTCATTGAGGGGCCACTAGGCTGACAGCTATGGGGCCTGGAGAGATGGGGCAGGGTTCTCCACTGGCTTCCAGGATTCAGGGGGCACAGCTGATCCAAGAGGGAGAGGCAATGATCACTGGAGTCACAAGGGTCAGGAGAGGCACCTGGGAGAGGGTGGGATAGTCATAAGCATCCCTCTCTATACCACACCTGGCCAAAACGGGCTCCACCAAGCTCCAGCTTGCACCCCCTAGTGTCCATACCTTTGGGCCCCCAGGACTCACTGAGAGGCTGAGGGAGTGTCAGTCCGTTGGGAAGAAGTCACGGGCTAGGGCTGGGGGTCGTGGCCGGCGTGCAGGGCCTGGGCACTCCAGGGCTGATGCCTTGGCTGGCGTAGTACTCCACCACCTGCCGGGGCACCTCAGCCAGGACGCACTTAGCCAGCGCAGAGGGTGCGGCCTGCAAGGGGGGTCGTGGGCGCGGTTAGGAGTCTGAGTGCAAGGGGCGGGGTCATATGGGCGTGGCTTCGGAACGGCCAGCTGGGCTCCAGCGTCCTTCTCAGGACACCCACTCATTGGGAGAACCGGGTCAGATTTGGGGATATGAGGAGCTGAGGAGCCCTGTTGGGTGAGGGTGTAGGGTCTTACATCCTTGAAGTCCCGGAAGGGCACGAACTGGACGATGTCTCGCGCCGCGGGCACCCCTCGGGGGCAGCGCAAGGGGCCGTCATCACCATCTAGCAGCCGCATGTCGGTGAAGTCGGCATTGCCCACGCCTACGATGATGATGGACATGGGCAGGCGGGAAGCGCGCACGATGGCAGTGCGGGTCTCGGCCATGTCACTCACCACGCCGTCTGTGAGCACCAGCAGCACCGAGTATTTCTGAGGACAGGTGGAGAGAAGGAAGGGTAGGCTCTGTGTGGAAGGGCCTTGGCACCTGCCCCAAGCCCAGGCCCAGGCCCTGGCCCTGGCCTCACTGGAGGACCCCTGGGCAGAACCCGGTTGCCTGCTTCCTCTCCTCACCGTGGCTTGGCCAGTGCTCTGCTCCCGCTGGGCTGGCCCCGCCACGCGGTTGATGATGGGGGCCACGTTGGTGGGGCCATAGAGCTGGATCTGGGGCAGGCATCGACGGTAGGCGGCGATGACCCCTGAGATCTCTGTGGGCAGAAGTGAGGCTGTCAGAGGTTAGCAGAGAGCCCTTCCCGGCACCCCTTAAAGCAAGGAGGTGTCCTGCCCCATCCCCCACTAGTTCCTCAGTAAGTAGGAGGGTTGGATGGTCCAGGCACTGGGGCCATTGGATGCTAGATGCTGGGCCAGGGTCTAGAAGTCTTACCAAAGGAAGACAGGCCCTGGATCGGTAAAGGGGGAGGGAGCTGGGCCTGTGGGAATGCAGTCTGTGTTCTGGCATGGGGTGCAGGGAGTATGCGGTAAGCTGTGTGGAGGGGTGGAGGGCTGGGGGAATTGGGCAGAAGAAGTCAGGCTGCTGGTGGGAACCTTCCCTCTTACCTTCACATTCAGGATTTTCAGGCTCAAAGTTGATAGCAAAGTCATGGGACACCTGTGAGGATAAGGTGAGAACAGCAAGGAGATCGCTCCTTTCTGTCTCACTCCCCCAGTCTCACTCCCCCACCGGCTCGTCCCCTCTCTTGGCACCCAGCCTACCTCGAAGTTGGGAGGGATTCGAGCCCCAAAGCCAAACGCTGGGAACCGCTTATCACTGGGGAGAAGGAAAGGCTGTAGGGCCTACTGGGCAAGGCCTCCCTGCCTGTGTCCCCACCCCTGCCCCCCACCTCTACCTGTCATAGTCTTGGCAGATGCCTCCCACTGCACGCAGGGCCTGCAGGTAGTGGTTGGGCTGGCGCGGGCTGAGGCAGTGTAGGGACTGGCTGCTCCTTGGGTCCCCATTGGAGGCTGTGAAGTCAATGGCCACCTGGTGGTGATGGGAAAAGGGACTTGTTCCATCCTTGAGAGCCAACAAGGAGGCTAGGCCAGAGCTAGAGTCTGTAGGGGACTGAGGTAAATCTGGGCAAGCCCACGGGGAACATCTTCATGGGGGGGGGTGAGGGGGTACAAGGTGACAATGCTAAGGTCATGAGAGTCCTAAGTAGGGCAGAGAGGATTCTGGGCTCCTTCTGTTCACTATGAGCTTAGCCCCCCCTCTTGCCTATGTCCCCACCCCTGGGCCTTTACCGTGAAGCTGATCTGGCAGCCACCCATGATGTAATCCAGGAAGGTGTGTACCTTTTCCACCTGATGGAAGCAGGAGAGGTAAGGTGAAGGGATAGTCCTTTGAGGAGGGAGCTAGGTGGGGCTTGTGGGGGAAGTGGAGGAACTAGAGTTTTTGAGGTTGAAGTTGGCAGTGGTATAGGACAAGGGTTTTCAGTTCCCAGAGGCAAGGGAAGAGCTGAATGTGAGCTTGCAGTGGGGCTCAGGCCTGGGGCAGGGCTGGAGGCCGGCACCGGGATTTACCGTGCACTGGGCCAGCACTATGGTCCCCGAGCTCTTGTAGTTCCTCTTCTTGTCCCGATACTTGGGGTTGATGCAGTCCCACTGCCTCTAGACCCCACATACCCCAAAAGCCCAGGTCACAGTTCCATCAGGAGACCCCTCATTCCCCTTCCAGCAGAGCCACCCAGAGCAAGGCCTCCATGGCCCATTCCTTAGTCTGAGCCTGGGGGCTTTCTGCACTCCGCAACTCCCATCACATACAGTGGCCTCTTCAGTGTCACCCCCAGGATTTTCCCAGGGATCTTGGGGGGGCCTCCTGGGAGGATCTTTGTGACACCTCTTGTCCAGGATTTGCCGTTCCTTCCTGCATCTCCTGGAAGGTGCTGGTGAACTCTCCAATGAAGTCATGTTTCCCACTTGAGTCATAGTCATACACCAGGAACTGTGAAGGCAGGGGGCAGTCAGGGTCAGGGAGGCTCAGCGATGGTTCCTGGGGCAGGGGCAGGGGCTCAGGGAGGTGGGGGCTAACAGTTCCTAGGTCCCGAAAGAGGAACTCAACCTGCTCAGAGAGGCCATCTGCTGTGACTGTGTTCTTTGGCTCAATCTGGCAGGGACTTTGGCTTCTGATAAAAGGTACACATGTAGGGACATTGAACTGTGACCATTTCTTTGCCCCACAGTGGGAAGATCTTATCTCATGGGGGAGGGGGGGCTTGCTACACTCAGGGGGAAGGCCCCAGATACAGGCTGGGTGCTTCAGTAGGCTGCCCTTGCTTGGGGCGAGCTTCACCTTGAGAGGCCGGTGGATGTCACAGCTGCATAGGGAGTGCAGGGACAGGCGGAATGGCTCCCAGCTGGGGTTCAGGTTGTTCTTCACCACCTTGGAGAGGTACCAGAGAGCCAGTCATCTCCTCTCTAGGTTTCCCTACTCTGCTCTTCCTCCCTTTTTTCCCAGACCCCCAGGCACCAACCTCAGTCCTCCAGACCAGCTGCTCACTCTGGTCCTCATTGGTCTTGTAGATCTCCATGAAAGGGTCAGACTTGCTGAACAGATCCTGGGGACATGGGGGGAAAGGCCCATGAGCCTGGTGAGGCGTGCAGGGGGAGATGGCTAACACCGAGGAGGGAGCAGGGCTGCGACCCTGGGGCCTGGGCTCGGGGGTTTCAACCTTGTTGTCCAGCTTGTGGGCTCTGAAGGTGAGCTGCACGTAGTCGTTGGTGCCAGACACCTCCTCAGCCACAATCTGCAAGGGGAGCACAAGTGGCAGGACTCCCCCCTACCCCCCTACCACGAGGGCCACCCTATGCCCTTTCCCTTAAGTGGGAGCCAATCATGGGCATGATGTCACCATGGATGTCCATGCAGGGGCCTTGAATGCCCCGCCCAAGGGTGAGTGCAGGTGACCTTGCCTACCGTGATGGTGGACCTGCCCGCAGGCTTCCCATTCTTCAGCAGCAGTGGCTTAGTGACCTTGGTTTGTGACACAATCTGGGGATGGAGGTGAAGGGAGACCCAGCTGTGATGCCCCACCTGCCTTGGCCAGGGGTAATAAGGGACAGAGGTAGTAAGTGCCAACTGGGCTAGGGTTGGACTTCATTTCTACAGCAGCCTTAAGGTAGGCACTGTGACCCGCTACTGTTTAGATGAGGAAACTAAGACTCTGAGAGGTTAAGCATCCTGCCCAAGGTGACGCAGACAGTGAATGGCGGAGATGGGGCCCGAGCCCAAAACGAAACTGCCTCCAGAGTTCATGCACTCCGTTATTTTGGATTTCAGGGGTGGACGCTGATGGGGGTGGGGCAGGATGGGAATGCAGACCTGGCCCAAGGTGCACTCTGTAGAGCCCAGGAAGGTGTCGTTGCTGGGGCTGGTGGCTCCGTCCTCGGCGTCAAACACGTGGAACTGCAGGGGCTGCTTTTCCTCAAAAAAGTACTCGAGGGCCAGCACCCGGGAGAAGACCGGGCTGGAGCAGGAGCGCAGCACCTCTGTGCGCTCCACCTGTGACGGGGGCGAGGGTCCTCTGGGAACCCAGGTACTTTCCCAGCCCCAGACCACCCGTCATGCCAGCTTTCCTTGGGCTGCACAACCCCTGCGGCTAGCTCTTCCCTCCCTCAACTGAACTCTTGGGCACAGGGGGCTGCCCGCTCACTAGACTGCCAGCCCTCTGGGGCTCTCATAAGGCCCCTGGGAGCAGCACCACTGTCTGTGGGGCCGTCTCAGGACCTGCTGGAATGCTGGGATTTAGATGTTGTGAAAAGGTTTGTGTTTGCAGCGATGGCACACCCTTCTCAAGGTTACCCACACGGCCTGGAAGAGGCCCCTTGGGGTCCTCACATTCCCTTGTGAGGTTTTTGTTGCCCCCACCCAGTCCACTTCCTCCCCAGCCAGGAGGTCAGTGAAGGAAAGACCCCCTCTCACCTCCACCCACTGCTCCTCAGAGTAGAGCTTGAGCAGCACGCAAGGGTGGGGCTTGGTGAGTGTGTCTCGGTCCAACAAGCCGTGGCAGGAGACCCGAAGCTCCACCCGAGAGGCCCCCAGTGTCATGGCTGAGGGCTCAGGCACCCATTCCATCTCAGGGTTCGACATGTCGCTGTGGGGACAGAGCAGACAGTGTGGACACTGGAAAGGGAATGCACGCCAGGGGAGGGAGTCTGTCTTCTGGGAGCCTGGGCCCCACCCTCCCTCACCCTGCTTCCTGACGCCCTGGACCTCAGGGACCTCCTGTTTCCTCTGCCCTCTCTGGGCTTGGCCTCCCCTGGAGCGCTGAGCGGGAGTGGACAGAGGCCTTGAGCCTCCCAGTCCTGCACAGCCCTGCTCTTCTGTCACCCCTTCCGGCCTAGTGTGCATGGATGGGGCTGGGCAGGGCTAGAGGGCAGGGGGTGGGGTTCCTGGCAGCTTTGGCTCCTAGGCCATCGATTGATCCACACTTTTATCCACCTCAGCACCTTCTGCTATTTCCCAGCTGATGTTTGAGCCAGTGCTGCACTCAGTCTTGGCAGGAGGGAGATGAACTGAGGCAAGGGGGTGGGGAAGGGGTGGATCGGCCCCCGGAGGTCTGAAGAGGATGGGTCTCAGGAATGGAGCTGCAGTGGGCAGGAGCAGGCAGGGCGGAAGGTACCCTGGTGGCTGTCCCTGTGTACCTCCCGGCGACTCACCTTCTAGGTGGCTGATGGGGCAGGAGGGGCGGCAGGCTCGGGGAGTTAGAGGCAGAGCCCTGTCCCTGCTGAAAGCTCCTCCAGGTTCCTGGCAGGGGCTCCTCCAGGTTCCTGGCAGGGGCTCCCACTATGACAACTCTCGCTTTCCTCCCCGCCCCCCCCCCCCGCCCCGTTCTCACACTTCTTGGCAGCACTAGCACTGTCTCTTAGCGACGAGATTTTTGGGGAGCTGCGGCCCCCTCCATGCTGTCTGTGGGATGCACGTACGCCACCCTCCCCCAGCAGTGGTACCAAGCCTCGGGCAGCAGCAGGCAGGGGTACGCCGGTCCGAGTTCACGGCCGGTCAGTTCATCTATCTGTGTCTGTCCACGTCTCAGGGTGAGGCTGTCTGATCTTGTGTCCTGCTTCTCCCAGCGAGTGTGCATTTGTGTGTCTGACTGTGCCCACCCTGTGTGTCTGTCCCTTTGTCGTGTGTTTGTCTCCAGGAGGGTGTGACAGCTCCTGTAGGTACCTCCCTCTGAACTGGGACCCCTCTCTGGCTGGGGAGCCCCTCCCCACAGCATGTGACTTTCTGGGTCTGTGAGGGAGGGTCTGGGTTGCCGGGGACTCTGCCTTCCAGCCCCAGTCTCCGGTTCTTGTAGGTCCCCTGAGATGGGCAAGGACGTGCGGTAGTGAGGGGGTCAGGCAGGACCGGAGACTTCTCTGGGGGCTGGGGGAGATGTTGTTACAGAGGCTGGATCAGGCTGGGCTGGGCAGGGCAGGGCTGGGCTAGGGAGGAAGGGGAGGCTCACCTGGGCTCTAGCTGCGGGGGTCCTCTCTCTGGTTCTGGCCCTGGCCCCGACTCCCTTGCTGCTCCAGCCGCTGGCGCCAGCTCCGGCTCTAGCTCTGCTGCTATTTATGGGGCCTGGATGGGGAGGGGGGGCGGCAGCACCAGCTCCCCCCACCCCCTGCAGAGAACAGTTGGGAGGGAGAGGAGGGAAGGGGCAGGGCCACTGTCTGGGAGGGAGCCATCGAACTGGGGGAGGAGGATGGGCTGGGGGTGGCTCAGAGGCAGGACCCCCACAGACACAGTGACACACATCTTCCCCTTCACACCACACCCACGCCCAGCATCGCAGAGATGCACACGCCGTGGCTGTGCATGCGCGCACACACATTCATACTGGGGACGACGGAGACACGCACCCACGATTCACAGGCTCACACATATCTTGACACGCACAGACGCCAACACATAAACTCTCCGTGACACCACGACAGTTATAGCCCTAAGATATACACAGGGAAGCACGCCCCGCCTCACAACACTCCCCACATCATTCTAGTTAAGGATATCTGCACATATACAAGAACACTGGGCTGTACTTGTCACACACACACACATATACACTCGTTCACACCAACCCAAATACAACAGAATGGAGATCTTCACATGCTCCTGAAAAACTGTGCTGAACCTCACGGCTCCCAGAATGAGGTTCTGTGTCCCAGGCACCTTTGAGCAGGGGGACACAAGGACGTGGACACAATTGCTTAGGGGCACAGTCTCACATCCTGGTCACACAACCAACTCCCTGAAGATGGGGCTGCTCAGCGGGGAAATCTGCTTAAGGACTGATTCTGGAGGCATCTTCGCGGTGCCCACAATTCACCCTCTGCCCCGAGATTCCTTGTGGGAGGGGCCAAGCCATGCACAGATCTGGGGAAACAAGACATTCGTCATTCCCTAGTGAGACCAGGGGAAGCGAGCCATTGCTTGGGAGCTGCATGCACCATGTGAAGACATTTAGGTACACGGTGATCTGGGATGAGTGCTCGAGAAGGTTCGTCAGAACATCTTCACCCTCCGTGCCCTAAGCGGCTCATGTATTAAGGTAGCAGCCATTTATCAAGCAGCTCCTGGGTGCCAGGCACTGTGCCCGGGGCTGGGGCTGTCCAGGTGATTGAGACGGCTCCTGCTCCCCGGGAGGTGTGTGAGGATAGAACAGGCCCACAGGCAGAGATGGTGAACCAGTACACAAGGGGGATAAGTGTGTCGGGGACAAAGGATGCAGTGGGCCACAGAGAGGGAGGGTTCAATTCAGATGAGTCAGGGTGAGGCACCAGGAAGGGCTTCATGGAGGAAGAGGCTCTTGAATGCTGAGCTAGTATTTGGTGGTACACCCACGGGAAACAATTAATTTAATCGTTGATCTTCTCACACTGCAGACACTTCTGTTCACCTTCAGGCCACTTTACTAGTGAGATTTCTGACTACTGATGGTGCCCCCAGGATGGCACACCATATAATCCCGCCATCAGTGAGCCTGCCTCTGTGTGAACACACACACAGCTCCCCAGTCTCCTCCTGGTACCCTGGAGTCAGCCTTCCAGTCCCACCACACCCCGAAAAGCCGGAGAGACACACACGGGCGTCAGTTTCTGTCATATTGGCTCCTGCAGCCAGCTCAGCTCAGATCCCATACATGACACCCACCCGGGCTTGGCGACCTCCCACCTGTCCCTCACTCCCTGGTCTTTCCCTATCTGCTCAGAGCCCCAGCCCCAACCCTGTGAGGTATCCCTCACTTTTCCCCACTGAGACCAGGCACTGGAGGGGACCAAGATGGTGGGGTGTGGGGCCAGTAAATGGGGGAAGATGGCAAAGAGGCAAGGCGGGCAGTGATTTTGATTTTTATTCTATACAAGTGGGGAGAGAGCCCCTGGGGATAGAGGGACAGATCTGCCCTCCAGGGAGGGAGCTGGCCCCCACCCCAGGCGCTCTGCCGCTCTGCCCTGTGGAGGGAGCAGGCATTCAGAGCCTCCCTCTCTCCAGGTTGCTCCCACCCTTCCTGTCCCGTGCACCTCGTCCTGCCACCCTGCCCTTGTGGGCTGGGCTGGCAGAGGGGCCTGGAGGTTGAGGGCGGGGGAGGGTCAGTCCGTGTGAGGCACATGTCGAGAGGAGGGCTGGGGAGGCTGCTGCAGCGGCTCTCAGTCTGTTCCTGGCTCGCTGGCTCCTATGGGGAACAAATCCAGGGAGCCCTGTTTCCTGGGCCGGGAGAGCCAGCCGCCCAGTTTGGGGTGTGGGGTGCGCCATGTTGGACAGATGGGCGGGAAGGGGGACTGCCCTCTCGCCCACTCCGCTGGCACCTGTGGGGTCAGGGGGCCGTCTTCTATCAGGCTCCAGCTTGTCACAGGACTGTGCCCGCCGTGTCCTCTTGGGCTTCAGGGGCGCAGTCCGGCGGCCGGGGTCCAGGGGCCCTGGAATGAATCAGGGAGGTCTGGTCTACGCAGAGGGCTCACAGGCTGGACGCTCATCCAGGCTGGGACTCATTCTGTCCTTGGGGCAGGGACCGCTGAGGGTGGCAGGGTCCCAGAGCCTCCCCCCCGCCCCCCGCCCCACCCAGGTCCCCTCCAGCCAGGCGGCAGACCTTGGACCTCGGTATCCTCTTGGTCGTGCTGGGAGCCCAGCCGCAGCCGGGCCTTGTTCACCCCAGGGGCTGTGCCCCCAGGCTCAGCCTCTTCCCTGCCCCCTGGCTCCTGGGGGGGATGGCGGCCCCTGGGCACAGCCGCTGGCTTGGGGGGCCGAGGAGCTAAAGGGGGGTCCTGCAGCTGGCAGAAGAAGGAAGACGCTGGGTCAGTTAGTTAGTCCTTTTGCCTCATTAAAGTGCCTTCCCCACCCACCTTGCCAGCCCTCACCTTAGCATTCCGAGCAGGAACGGTCCTCTCAGGGAATAGGGCCCCCTCCTTCTCCTCCTTGCCATCTTGGGAGGCTGGACTGGGGCTTTGGCAGCTGTGGTTGAGGGCACTCTCCTCAGCTAGGGGATGGGGAGAAGAGAAACTGCAGAAACAGGCATTCTTGCCCCCCACCCTCACCCGACCCTGTCCCCTGTGTCTTTGAAGCCCTGGAGGCCAGGACCTCCCCTCGAAAACCTATTTGCTCCTAAGCCCCTGCCTCAAATGTTCCCTTCCTCTCATATTTCCTTAGTCTGTGGTCCCCAGCATGGTCCTGAGCCCGTCACCTTCTGGAGGGGGCTCTGTCCTGGCTGTGCCTCTGGAAGAGCAGGGCCTGACATCTTTCCTGTGGGGGTAGGGCCAGAGCCTGGGGCTGTCTGGGTGCACGGGTGTGGCTGACCATCCAGAGCTGCAGTGCCCCTGGGCTCTGCCAAGGCTGCAGCCTGGCACTCCCAGGACTTCGCCTGCCAGTCTGATTTAGATGAGAGAGCTTCCAGGAGAGGTGCCTTGGAGCCCCCACCTCCCGCCTCTGGGGTTTTATGCAAATTGAGCCTGTGGGTAATCCACTGGGAAGGTGGTGTCTGCGTGTGTATCTGCGACATGAGCAAGAGGGACCTGCAGGGTGCGGGCGGTGGTGTGTGCGCAGTGGAACATCTGACTCTTGTGGTCTCCTCGATGGAGGACGGAGCCCCACTTCGGGTGTTTAGTTTGTGTGGAGGCTGAGAAGCCAGCAAAGATGCTCCCAGGACTGGTGGGGCCTTGGAGGATGGGTGGGAGCACAGGCATTGCCAAGCCAAGGGACAGCCTGCCTGGCTCTGTGCCGTGCTCCTGTGCCCCAGCCTCGGGGTGGGAGAGGAGGGCGGTTACGGAGTGGCTACATCTACAGGGGGATTTGGCCATGTCAGTATCGTTGAAGGGTCATATTCCAGGCCTGGGGGAATATAGCTTGACGCCGAGCTCTCCTTTCGAGGCCCTGTAAGTGAAAGGTGCCCTGAACCCAGCAGAAGGGAGTGTCATACCATGAACCCTTGCCTTTATTCCTTCAGAGTGTCAAAGCCAGAAGGTAAATGACCTGCATAAGGTCTGTACTGCTGGTGCCGGCTGAGACGGGGCTAACACCCAGGGTTTCGGGCCTCCAGGGCAGGAACCTTGCCCCTTCCTTGTGGCACCTTTCTGTGTGAACTGAGGGTGGCCTGGCAAGCTGTGTTTGGAGGAGACTGGTATGTCTGAGGTGGGCCTGGCGTGACAAGGACTTGCCCACTCTCTTCCCAGCTGAGGGTCAGAGAGAGGGCTTCTTCATAGCGGGCGCCACTCTGCCGACAGGACCAGATGTGGCCCCTGCCCTAGAGAATTATCTGGAATCACCCATAAAGTGTTGCCATGTTCTAACAATCCCGGCAAAGCCACTTTTATTCTGTAGGGGCTTTCTCTGGATCGGGCTGTCTCTTCTGGTTAGAGCTTTGTAAATATCCTTAAACCCTTTCACTGTGTTGACTTCCCACTGCCCCACCTCGGCCAGAAAATTCCCAGATGCAGGGGTCATGGCCTGTCTGTGTGGACATACCCTGGGCCTTCAGTGCTGCTGCCTGAGCAGAGGTGTTCCATACCTATGTGCCACGTGGCCTCTGCGCGGCGCATGGCGCTGAAGCTTGGCTTGCTGCTCTGGGGCGGTGGGGGCGGTTTCCAGGCTCCAGGCCCTGGAGCGGAGGGAGGGGATGGGCAAAGGGGACCCAGGAAGGCAAATTAGGGGGGGGCCCTGAGAGAGGGGTCAAAGGAAGGGAGGGTGACCATTCTCACCTGCATCATCCGAAGAGCGCCGTCTCTGCCAAGCCTGGACACTGCCCTCCAGGTCTGGGCCTGTGCCCTGGAAGGACAGCTGAGTCAGTCGTCAGAAAAGGACCCTCCAGCTGGGGGCTGCAGTTGGCAAGGGGCTTCCACTCTGGTATTTCCTGTCATTAGTGCCTAGATGCTTGGGCCATTTTTTTCCCAAAGATGGCACCCAGACCACCCTGGGGGCATGAGAAATGGCTCCCATGAATGAAAATACTGTTATTTTTAATAGTTACATGTTTATTTTATGTGTACAAGAAAACATGACTGGTTTTAAAGATAATGCACAGGTCCAGACTAAGTTATAAAAGGTGAGTTGAATTAAAATATTATGTAAATAATTATACAGATGGAATGTGGAGAGGGTAAAAATCAGTTCTGAAGGTGGTAATCAAGTCACCCAAGTTTGGGAAACAGAGCTCTGGAGGTAAGTGCTTTTACGACTGCCCATTTTATAAGGAAGTAGAGGCTCAGGAGGTTAAGCGACCTGTCCAGGATTCCGCGGTGAGCGTCTGGTACGGGCAGGGCTGCAGCTAACACCTTCTAATGCCAAAGCATGGCTCTCTCCACTGACTCACCAGGGACGGGGGTGTGGGAAGTGGACGGTGGTAGACAGGGGCCCACAGGACCCTCAGTTCACCACTTTGGGCTCCCCTCACCTCTTGTTTCCCATCGAAGCTCCAACCTTTGGCTCTTCCCAACCCAGGAAGCGCAACACCCTGGACCTTTGGCTGCTGTGCTGTCCCAGGGGCCTGGCTCTCCTCCCCTGGCTCTGACCCCTCAATGCCCTGAAACAAGGTCTTGGGTTTACAAACAGTTCCTGAGGGAGAAGGGGCTCCATAGGCAGCAAGGGAGTGGGGGAGGGCCCCTGCCTCTCTGAGCACTGAGCCCAGGGGGCGGGGGTGGGGGCGAAGTCCTGCCCAGACCCTTCGAAGAGTCCTTCCACTGCCCAGGTCTGTGAGCAGCACTCCCGGCATGCTCTGGGTCACCGGGCCCCACCCACTCTCAAGGAGCAGGGAGTTGGGATGACCAAAGCTCCCCAGGGTCCAGAGTCCTAGCGTCCTCCCATTAATTGCCTGGGGTAGGGTGGGCAGGTGGGCTATGTACTGGAGGACAGTGGACAGGGAGGACGTAGTACCTGCTGCCCCACTTACCATCTTCCTGCGGAAGGAAGGCCCCCGGGCCCCCCCAAATCCAGGGAGGAGACCGCTCTCCTCCTCGGGGCTCCAGCAGGGGGAGGAGTTGTTGCCAAGGCTGGGGGTCTCTGGGCTGGGGGGGCTCTCCTGAGTCGGGGGTGGGGGTGGGGGCGGAGGGAGGAGGAGCCC
The DNA here is from genome assembly GCF_019186645.2 of Phyllostomus hastatus. Classification (NCBI taxonomy): domain Eukaryota; kingdom Metazoa; phylum Chordata; class Mammalia; order Chiroptera; family Phyllostomidae; genus Phyllostomus; species Phyllostomus hastatus. Next base: position 1,331,287 of record NW_025333860.1, on the reverse strand, counting down.
CGTGGTGGGGGACCCTGGCCCCCTGTCCCCCTTGAAGCTTCGCGGCCGGCGAAAGTGAAACAGGCCTCGGCGCCTCTTCTTCTGGAGTGGAGGCAGGGGCGGCTCGGAGAGGCCTGGCCGCAGGGTCCGCAGAGTCCGGGGGTAGCTGGGCAAGGTCAAGGTGAGTCAACGACAGAGCCTTGGGTGGATGCGAATGTCAGCTGCAGAAGTGGCTCAGAGCCCAGGGTGGTGCTGGTGGTAGTCTTGGGTCTCATAAACCTCCCCCCTCCCTCTCTCATCCAGTTTCTCCTGCTCTCCACGGCCCTTTCCACCTACCCCAGGAGAGACAGTGCCCCCACCTTCCTGTCATAATCCTCTAGCAGATCAACTCTTTCCTCCCAGGTACCCCTCTTGCCCTCTCCTTCTCTCAGTCTCTCCAAGTGACCCAGCTCCTTCTGTGCAGAGCCAGGGACCGAGAACATGCCCTCCAGGCTTTTTACCCTCAGGGTCATCCCACCCCCGGGCCTGCGGCCACGCCACACCCCCGCTCCTTCCCGCCCATCCCCACCATTCCACTGTGGTGGCCCCATCCTTTCTGAGAGCAGGTGGGAGATGAGAGCTGGTATGGAAGGACGAGAATGTGGGGGAAACGCCCCAGAGAGACTGGCTCTGGGCTCTGTCACTGAAGAGGCCTCCATGGGAGCTGGGCAGACACACGGGTCCTTCCAGGGCCTCGGGGCCTCATGAAAATGGGAGTGTGTCGAGGTGCCGCACCTGGAGCTTTCATCCATGACCCTTCGGCTGAAGAAGTCCTCCAGCCCCTCATCCAGGCGGGCGGCCATCCCGTTCTCCTGACGCGTCCCGGGTACTGGCACCTGCTGTGGGGAGCGTCCTGCAGGGAACCTCATCCGGCCAGGAAGACCCTCCCTTCCACTCAGTGCCTCCCTTTTGGACTTGGACCGGCCTCTCCCAGCCCCATGGAAATGCGGACTGCAGTCCACCTGGAAATTCCCCAGCTGGGCGGCCCTCGCCAACACGAGGACCGCCACTGTCTGGCAGGCAGACTTCCTACTGCTACAAGGTCGAGGTCTCATCCAAACGGGGTAGTCCCGCTTTTGGTGGCCTGCCGGGGCCCCTGCCAGATCCCCCAGGCTGGTGCCTCAGCATTTGGGTCCTAAAGCTGCAATCCCTGGCTCTGGCTCTACTAAGTGCGGTCAGTCCCTCCCCTTGCAAGGCCTTAGGGACTCACACTGGGCCGACCGGGTCCCGGAGGGGTGGTCCTGGGGGGCCGGGGCCTGCCTTGTGTTTGATGCCTTAGTTTATAGCCATGAGTAGGAAGCTCAGAGAAACCTTCCCAGGAGCCGGTAGCTGTGGACTGGCTGTTCCCAAGTCCTGAGAACCAACCAGGGGGGATCCCCAGGCTCCCCAGCTGGCTTTCCATGTCCTGAGGGCTCCCACCTGTGGGGACAGCAGCATCAGAGGGACTAGCAGGAGGACCGGGGAGAAAGCAGGCTGGCGAGACAGAAAAAGAAGAAAGGGAGGCAGGGCCACTAGACTTGAGGCTGGGGACTCACTGATGAAGGCCGACACGGGCCGGATCTTGCGGCAGCGTTTCTGCTTCTTGATGGCCATCGTGTCCTGTAGGGAGAAAACCGCGTAGTGGGGCCGGGGTGCACATCCCAGGAACCTCACCTGCAGCCTTCACTCCTCAGGCAGCCTTCCTTTAAGAGGCCCTCCTGCCTCCCTCTCCCCAGGTGGCCGGGCCATTGGGATTTGGGAAGAGGCTGGACTGGCTGGGGCAGGGGCATGAGACCAGGCTCAGTCAGAAGGGGAGAGTGGAAGTCCAGAAAAGTAGAAGGGGACAGTATGTTGTAGGTTCGGGGGCAGGACTTAGATTAGGAAGGGGATCGGGGTGGGATGCTCACGATGTTGGTCCCAAGTTCATCATCTGTGGTCTCCTCGTGGTCATGGTTACGGCCCCGGCCCCGGGAGGACAGATCCTGCGCTTGGCCTGGCCCCCCTTGTGGGTCTGAGAGTGTCCTTAGCTGGGCCAGGTGCCGGGCCTGGGGAAGGTGTGAAAAGGATCCCAAGGAAGCCGTCCTCCTCCCAGAGCCCTGAGGGCAGGGGGCTGCGGGAGATGGTATGGTCCCACCATGCAGGGCATGTGTGAGCCTGCCCAGGGTTCAGAAGCCTTACCAGGCTCTTGTGTGAGTGGTACAGCTCCTGCAGGATCTCATCCACTATGGAGTTGGTTAAGTAGGTGACGACTGAGAGCTTCACTTCACTGTGGGCACAGGTAGGGGCCGCTCAGCCACTCCTTCCCCAGCCCCGAGCCACAGCCCCACCCTTCCCTGGGTGCCTGAGGGACAGGGCCAGCTAGCCTGGCCGTCCAGGGAGGCCCTGATGTGCTGTAGTAGGTGCCTGAGGCCCACCACACTTGTCTCCGTAAAGGCACAGCCTGTCCCACCCGCAGACCTCCAGCCTAGACGTGTGTGGGTCGGGAGGCTGGGCAAAGGGGACTGAAGGGGGAGGGGGAGCAAAGGGGCTCTGGATCAGACCCCTGGAGCTGTAGCGGAATGGGGCTGAGTAAAGGGGGTGCCCAGTGAGGTCTGCTGGTCTCTGCCCTAAGAGCAGACACCTGTGCTTCTTGTAATAATTTTTCATTTTCTTTGCTTTGGCGAGTGGTGGCACCCAGTCCTGGATGGAAGTGGGAAGGAGACAGAGCATAGTCCACACACATCAATTTTCTTTGACTGTGCCTCTGAGGAGGCTGTGCTTTGTTTTCAGGAGAGGAATCTGGGTGTGCCTGTGTGGCTACATGTGTGTGCACATCTGTGTGTGCACATCTGTGTGTGCACTGCTTGCCTCCTAAACCCCAGCTCCTAAACCCTTGTTCCGCACTTAGATGTCTAGGGCAAAGACCAGTCTGACCCTAAAGAGCAAGGTTGCATTTGGTTAAAGATTTATCCCTTGTAATGGAGATTGTGCTATTCATTATTCATTGCCGAGAGCTGGGCCCCGAATCCCTAAGTGCTCTGGGCCCAGTCCAGCCCCGCCCCAGCCCGTCTGCCTCTCACTCCAGCTTGTTCTGAATGTCCTGCCCCGCCTGCTCCAGCAGCGCCCCGCGGATGAAGTTCCGGGGCACAGTGACGCGCTCAGCCACGTTGCTCAGCATCTTGTTGTGCCCCTCGGCCACCCGCATGGCCACGGGGCATAGCTCCTGCGTCAGGCTGACCATGGACTCCAGGATCACCTAGTATGGGGGAAGGGAGGCCAGAGCCCCAAGGGCAGCAGGATCAGGGGTGGGTCCATAGCCAAGAGACACTAGCCTGTCTATTCCAGACCCCCATGGCTCTCCAAGGTCACAGGGCCAGCTGGCAGCAGAGCGTCAGACACTTGGGCTCCCGCCCTACTGTATGGACAGGGAACAGTCAGTCCGGGGGAGAGGTAAGAGTTCAGGGGCCAAGACTGAAGCTAGTGGAAAAAAATTCAAGCCCAGTTTTCTAGCAAAGTCTTTGCACAGTGGGAGTGTGGGTGGTCTCAGCTCTGCATTTCCTCCTTGTCCCCAGAAATCTCCCCTGCAAAGACCTTAGTCCTCAGTTTAGAGCCTGGGTCAACACTGGGCTCTTTCCCCAGGACTTGCCTGCAACTCCTTGTCCACAGCCTTGGACACCTCACTGGCTACAGACTCCAGTCTCTGCCGCACAGGCCCATCGTTGGCCAGCACGTGACCCAGCTCGTAGAGGCTGGGAAACAGCTGTGTAAGGAAGGGGTTATGACCAGAAGGTGAGATCCAGGTCCTGGCTGCCCTGGGCTAGGAGGGCAGATGCACAAGGCAGGGCCTGGACACTCCTGGGCTAGCATGACTGGCCTTCTGCCAGGGGTCCTCTGGACTGTTGGGGGAGGGGAGCAATGGAGGCTCACCGCCCGGGAGTTCTTGGCATCCTTGATGAGGTCCCGAGCATAGAGTAGCTCATCTTGCACGGGCTCCAGGGGGCACAGCCTCAGGGCCCGAACCTCCTCCTGCACACGTCCACACAGCCGTTGCAGCATCTGGAGCACAGCCGGCAGGAATGTTAGGGGGACCCCACAGAACATCTTCCCAGGTGGGACCCCAGGCACCCCATTTCTGGGTCTCCTTGGGCAGGGCTGTTGGTGCCAGCACTACAGGGGGGTGATGATGTCACCAGACGGCCTGTTCTTCCCTTCTGGAATGCCCAGGGGAGCTCCCACAGCCCTGTGCACCCCTGGCTGGGGGTCCCTCCTGTCTGCCCGCATGCTCTCTCACCCCTACTGTGCATGTCCTGCCCCCCAGCCCCCCACCCCACATGGAGTCCAGCCACAGGCACCACGAGATGCCTCCTTCACGCCCCGCCCTGGCACAGCACACCTGGGCCTTGTATGCCCCACGCATCCCCAAGGGAAATGTTTACTTGCTCTGCGCTGCTGGTCACCAGGCCCTGCTGCAGCCTGAAGGCCTGCTCCTGGGGGCACGTCTGGGAGTGGTTGTTCCTCACCAGGCACCACTGGATCTGAAGATGACAGGGTGAGTGAGTGAGGGCCTGGGGACTGGGCTGGCCCCTGCCCTTTCTGTCCCGCCCTGCTCAGGCTGCCACCTTCTGCCAGACGTCCTCCGTGCGCTCGGGGGCGCTGCGGTAGGCTTGGGAGATGTCGCTCACGGGGAAGGACATGAAACGCAGCGTGTGGTTGCTGTGGGACACAGGAGCACAGCTGGGTGAGGGAAGAGATGAGGAGAGGCTCCTGCTCCCCCAAGCCCACCTCTTGCCGACAACTTCCCTCCTCCATGGCCCTTCCTAACATTTCTGCACAAAGAGGTCAAGGGGGCTGGTGTGAGTGCAGGCCTGGCCCAGGCCCAGGAAGCTGGGGGCTTGAGTCAGGGCAGGGCTTGGTCCACTCACCTCTCCAGGGCCCTTGCGATGTCCAGAAAGCCCAGGGCAGATGTATTGTTCCGATCCCATAGGATAGTTCTGGGGAGAGGGTGAGCACAGCTGGTTACCCCACCCTTTGGGTCCCTGTTAAGGGGCAGGACATAGCACTCCCCTCCTTTCCTGGGTAGTGAGGCTGACTCAGAGATGGTTCTGGGACTGAGGGTCCCCTGGAAGTTAGGGTACAGAGCAAGGCAAGCAGGGAGGGTGTGGGTTTGGAAGGGGTCAGAGAGCCAAGTAGGGGCCCACCTGAGGGAAGAGTTTATCTGCAGGGCCTTAGACAGCATCTTGGCCCCGATGTCCTCCATGCCATTGCCACTCAGATCCACCTTAGCCAGGCAGGTGTTGCTGCCCAGAGCATTGATGAGGATGCTGGTGCGTAGCTTCAGCCGGGAGTCTGCCACTGACAGTGACTGCAGAGACTGTGTGGGCAAGTGGGGGTTGGGCCCATCCCCAAAGTCCCCGCCACAGCAGGTTCCCTCCCAGGCCTATTCACTCACACAGTCCTCTTCCTGGATCAGCTGTACCAGCTTGTGGAGGATCTCCTCCAGGGTCCTGAGGGGAGTGAGGGTCGAGTCAGAGGGGCGGGGGCTGGGGTCATGCTACTGGGGGAGCAGGGAGGGAGTCAGAGGTAATCCAGTGGGTCAGAGGAGAGGTGGATGACGGAGTGGGGTCTGTGGTATGGGGAAGGGCCTTACTTGGCCTTGACATTAAAATTCTTGCCCAGAAACAGGTGCTTGAGAGACTTGTTCTTGCCAAGTGCAGGCACCAGTGTCAGGAGGTCTGAGTCGAAACCTGGCCAGTAAAGGGGAGAGGTCTGGCCTTAAGGCTGGAAACTCACAAGGAGTCTCCATAAGGTTTCTGCCGTATGCTCCAGGCCCAGTTCTCGACTGCCCCCAGGAAGAAAATCACCTGCACTCACCATTGTCGGACAGATCCAGGCTGCCTACACAGGTGACAGCTCCCAACTGCTCTTGCAAAGCCTGGGCTCCTGCAGAGCGGAGCTGCAGAGACAAGGGAGGTAGGGAGAGGGTGGGGGCAGGGCACCTTTAGTGCTCAGAGGCTGAAGTGGTTACGCCAGGACTCAAGGTCATGTCAGGTCCAGGGCGCAAAATCGGAGCCCCCTTCTCCATAGCAGATTCTTCCCTAGGGCTCTCTTCTTTCCCGTCAGTCAGAAACTAAGTCTCCAGGCAGGGGCACCAGAGATAGCTCGCTCCTGCCCTCTGGTGGGAAAGCCTGGTATCTCCCTCCGCAAAGCTTTAAGCGGAAGAGACTGGAGACTGAAAATGACCTCTGGAAAGAGGGACGCACACCAGAGTGAGAGGGGAAACTGGAGGTGTGACTAAGCTTGAGGGTCACAGAGGAATAGTGCGGAGGCAAGATGTTGCCAGAGTTTGATTTAGGTCAGAGAAATGAACAGCAGGTGAAGGACAGGCAGTGGGGTTTGGGGGACGGAGGGCTTACCTCACAGCTGCTGAGGTCCAGGTGCAGATCACTGAGGTGGCTGTTGAGGGAGAGGCCCTGGAGCAGTGCCCTGCGGGAGGATGGTCAGCAGGCCCACTCTTACCCCTTACCCTCTTCTCTTATGGTTCCCCCTCGCAAGCTCCCCCAACCCTGCACCCACCCGACCTGAGGGCCTCCAGGGGCAGCTTTGTGGTGGAAAGGTTGACGTGGCTCAGAGTGTAGGCGCTGCTGAAGAACTGCTTGAAGGCCGGTGGGGCCTCCCGGCCCTTCCTGCAGAGACCTCTGGGGTCAGCAAGGGAGGGGGGACCCTCCACTTGCCCCATCCCTTCCTGCACCCCCCAGGCTCCCACCTGTGAGAGCAGCTGTTGCGTGCCAGGTTGAGGTAGGTCAGGTGGGAGCAGCAGCCATGGAGCAGGGCACCTAGAAGCTGTGGGGAGAGGCACAGTGGGTCTCACAGGGGCTGGGCACGGTGCTGAGAGGGGTGGGCAAGGGCTCCTTTCTCCCCATCAAGGTCCTGGCTCTTACCCTCTGCAGCCAGTCTGTGTGAGCCCCCCTATGAATGCCCACTTCGCCTCTTACTGCCTCAGTTTCCCCTCTGTGGAGAGTGGTTCTACTCCCTGCCTGATCCCCAGGGGCGGGGGAGAGGCTCACAGGCAGCGGATGTATAAAGCCAAGGTCACCGTACAGGCTCCTAAGGTGCCTCGTTCACATTAAGAAAAGCATCTTATCCTCCTGGTGGACTCCACCCCCAGCCAGGGGAACGGAGTGAGTGCCAGCTTTCAGGCACAGCCAGCACAACCTCAGGTGGTGACGGAGGTCAAGTGCAGCACAGGTGTCAGCCATGGGTGTTGCTTTATCATTCAGCTGAACCTGAAGGCTTCCTGCTAGCTCTGCCCACCTCCACACTCAAGGAAAGGGGTGAAGCACAGATCAACCTTGGCCTTCCCAAATCCCCACAGGCTGGTCTGCCATTACCAACCCCTCACCAAGTCAATGGCGCAGTCAGTCCCTGCCAGGTCCAGGTGCACCAGGGCATTGGGCTGGGCCAGGAAACTGTAGAGGGCCTGTGAAGGAAGGACAGAGGGGTCACAGGGGAAGGGGTGATAGGGTCCCTCCACCCCCAGGCTACAGGGCAGAGAGCCCGGCCCCGAAGCCTGAGCATGCTTCTGCAGTGGCTCCCGGTTATGCTCTGTGGACTCACGTTGGACTCGTCTGTGGCAAGCAGCCCAGGGTTCTTGCTCAGGTCCAGATATCGAAGGGAGCTGGCAAAGGCTGGGTTGGCTCCAAAGGTCTGGCCCAGCGCCTGGAGCCCTGAGCACAGCGGGCACTGGGCTGGGTTGGCCCCCCTCCCCACCTCTTCCCCAGGTACACAACTCTTCCCCACTCCCGAAATGTGGCTCCTTTCCTTTCCTCGATCCCTGGGATGCTGAGTGGGTGTGTGGGTCTGCCTCGGGGGCTCAACACTGTAGGAAGCACTGGATAGAACCAGAGGTCAAAGGTCAGCGGTCCTAGTGCAAATACCTCGAGGGGAAATGGCAGTCTTGGCCAGGCACAGTTTGGTGAGGCCGGTGGGGAAGCAGAGGAGCTGCTGGCTCAGACTGAGGAAACCTAGGGAGTGGGGAGAGAAATGTGCCTGGTGAGAGGGTGGGCAGTGGGAGCAGGTGGTACAGAGTCAGAGTAGGGGCTTGGGTGGGGTACAGGCCCGGGATCAGGGGTGACAGTGTTGGGGCATGGGCTGGCATCAGGCTGGAGAGCCCCTGTTTGGACCCGGGCTGGACTTGGGGCGAGGACAGAGTCTGCGCTGTGGTAGGGGCAGAGTTCGGGGCTGGGGCTCACCCTTGTCCTCGATGGGGTTGTGGGACAGAGTGAGGGCATGCAGCACACAGCTCCCGTTCTCCCCAAACACCCCGGCCAGCTTCTGGACAAAGTCCCTTCAGGCAAGGGGAGGAAGGATTTGTTTGTCCCAGCCCCTGGGCTCCCCCTCCTCTTCCACTTGCCTGTCTGGCTGGGACTGCAAAGGCCAGAGGCCCCCACCGGTGGGGAGCAGCTCGGGCTCTGCCTGCCGCAGAGCTCGTCAGCACTCTGGAGCACATGAGAAGGCGTGCTGAGACAAAGCCCAGCTTTGGGTCCTTGAGGTTAGAGAAGCCCACCCTGCTTGGTGGTTGATGGAGCATGCTGGGGGAGGCCATGGAGCTGGGGGTCAGGAGGCTTAGGTCTGAGTCCCAGCTGGGCCACTGGCTTGTTTTCTGCCTCTTTGGGCCTCAGTCTCCTGTTCTGTAAAGTGAGGAGCTGGATGAGATAGCTCAGAAGCCCGTACCATGCTCTGAGGTTCTGGGGCCCTAAGACTACATCAAGGGGATGCCGCTGCCCGAGGAGGAGGCTGGCCTCACGTCTTAAGTCCGGCGTTGTCCAGTACCAGCTCTTCGAGGCTCCCCGACTTGCTCAGGGTGTGTAGCACCTGTTCCAGCACTTCAGAGCCCTGCGGACAGAGGGGTGCTGTGATCAGGAACCGGAGAGGACACTGCTCACTCCCACTTCTCCCGCCACTCCTAGTCCCTACCAGCCGCAGGTCCTTGCAGTAGAGTTTGGTGAACCACTGGTTGTAGGCCAGGGCTGCCACCATTAGGGCCAAGTCTCTGTGGGGAGATTGGAGGGGGTAGAGAGTGGTGAGCAGGTGGTTGGGCAGGAAAGAAGAGACTGGGGATGGAGTGGTTGGGCCGGGGAAAGCCTGGAAAGGTAGAAGGCCATGGTGGGTGGGTTGGGGAGAGAGAGCTGGGACTGTGGGAGGGACGAGAAGGGCATTTGGGGTGGTGGTGGGGAGTCTCTACCCCATCAGCTTACCGGCTCTCCAAGTGGCTGAAATCCAAAAGATTGAACTCCCGGTTATCCTCGGCATGATAGATGGTGTCCACATCCTTGGAGAGGTGGAACCGGGTCACACCCGCTCCTCTCCTGCTCCGACACCCCCTCCCTCCAGGTCCCACGTGCCCAAGTAGGGCCCTGCCCCACTCACCCACTGCACCTCCTCGCGGCAGTGCAGCCCGTTGTAGTCACACAGGGCAGCGTAGGTCTCAGAGAAGCCACCTGTGGGGCAGTAGATGGGCTGGCTCCACAAGGGGCAAGGGGTTGAGGAACAGGTTTGGGGGGCAAGGAAAAGTCAAGGTCACTTTATGTGCTAGTGTCCTGGGTTCCTGCTACGTCATGAACCTCTGAGGTCTGGGAGCTGTGGAGTCCTCCAGGCAGGTGAATTCTCACGTGTAAAGGGCTCTGGACAAGGGGCAGGGTGGCGTAGGTCCCACTTCTGCCAGGTCTGCCCCTGCTCACCGCAGACACTGTGAGTGGTCGACGTGGAAGTCTCAGAGTTGGGGGACGTGTCCCGGGGCCCTTCTGGAGTGTCTGCATTTCCACGCCGGATCAGACACCTGGCAGGTGAACAAATCCATCCCAGAAAGAGGTGAAAAGAGGCTCTCAGTTCTTCCCGTTATGGCTTCTGGATCCCCAGGAGAAAAACAGGAGCAGACACAATGTTGTTCTGTTCCTGGGTGTCCTAGGAGCTCAGGTGCAGGGGAAGGAGAGAAGGAGGGGAGGAAGAAGTCTCCTTGTCGTCCAACCCCGTGAGAGATTCCTCCTTTGCCACTCACCCAGGGCCAGGGCAGACCTTGGAGAGGGCAGAGCTCACGTGGCGTGTCACCTGGTCCACACTCTCAGCGGATGGCAGCCGCATGCTCACCATGCCACGCTCTGTCTCCACTAGGATCTGGGGGTGAGGGAGCAGCAGGGCCTCAGTTATCGGCTCCTTCCTCCTGCTGGCCCAATAGGGGGCCCCAGGCCCTGGTGCTCACCTGGTTCTGACTGAGCGTGTTGAAGGCCCGGATCTCCAGGACATTGAAGGAGCTTTCCACCTGGGGGTGTGGGGATGCTCAGCTTGTGGTAAGGGTCTGGCTGCCAGGCTCGGGAGGGAGCATGCCAGGTGCTCTCCCGCTCCTCAGCCCAACTCACCTTGGCTGGGACTTTAAGGGGGAAGAGGTGGAGGCGCCAGGAGGTTAGGGCCTTCAGAGAAAGGAAAAGAAAGTCAGCAGCAAATGGCAAGTTTCCTGGGCATTGATACCTCCTTTAGCCCCTCAGCCTGTGTGCGACCCTGCCAGTAATGACCCTCCACTTTAGGGATCCTCTCTCTCTCTTTCATGCCCCATCCTAATCTCCTGGATACCCACCCATCCAGCCTGCCCCTCTCCCAGGCCATTTCTCCCTAGCTCTTCCCCACCTCTGTCTCCCCTGCCTCTCAGGCTCTCTGCTCTCAGCAGCCCAGCTGCCCTTGATACCTCCTGCTCCCAAGCCTAGTGCCCTCACCAGCACTCGGTCCTCAAACTTCTTGGGCTTCGTCTCCAGCTTCACACGGTGTTGTTGGAGCACCACCCCTTGGCTCAGGCACCTCCGGATGCTGTCTGCAGGTGGGTAGGGGCCTGCTCAGAGCTCCCCTTACCCTGGCCACCGCACCTCCCGAGGGCTCTCCAGGGGCAGGGGCAGGGGCAGACGGGAGTAGAGAGAAAAGAGAGACAAAGAAGGATAGGGACACAGACCTTTACTTCTTGGATGACTTTTCTCTTCCTATTAGAGAGGGAGAGGAGTGTGGAGAAAACTGGCTCCTGATGTTCCTGAGTTAAGGGACAGTCACTGAGTGACACTTCTGTGGGAGGGTGTGTCTTACACTTCTGAGGGTGAGAAGGATTTTCCCAACCCATTCACTCCAACAACTGTCAACCCATACACAGTGAGTCAGTGTGGAGGGGTATGGGGTGTCCCTTTGACTATATATTCTAGGTGGTCTGGGTGTGCGTGTCTACCTTTTACTACACATGTGTGCGTGCCTTCTGAGGATGCTACGGAGCTGGTCTATGGCACTGGTGGGGATGGGTAAGTGTGAATGAGTATGCTGTGCTCGCAGTTGTGAACAGGGCATGGAGCCAGAAGATTCTGGTGTGTGTGTGGGGGTGGGGTGGGGGAGTGGGAAGGAGTTAGTGTTTAAATAAGACCGTACCCAGCCAGATATCCCTGAAAGAGTGGGGTAGGGGAGAGAATGAGAGGTGGAGGTGCAGGTGCTATAAAGACGTGTGTACACACAGCGTGTGTTTGTGCTTGTGTGTGTGTGGAGGTGGGGGAAATTGTGAAGGTGCAGCATGCCTGAGTATCCTTGAGCGTCTTGGTCTCTGCGTGGGCTAGCCTGTGCTCCTGCCTCTGGGGGTCAGGGTTGTGGCAGTGCTGGGGGGTGGGGCCTTGTTTTGGGCTGAGTCTTAGGGCCATGCAAATACAAGAGGCCTTGAGGTGTGTGGGTGTAGGGTAGCGAGAAGAGGGCAGGCTGGGACGGGGGGCTGTGGGAGGCGAGTCGCAGAGACCCTGCTCTTGCTTTTAGCTCCAAACCAGGCCCTCTTTCCTGATTCTCTTTTCTGCCCCACTGTCTTGGGCACTGCCAGGCAGCTAAGGGGGCTCTCTGGGGCCAGTTCCGGGGCGGGGCCGGGAGAGGGAGGATGTGGAGCAAGCCACGGTCAGGACCAGGGGCAGCTCCCATCGTGCGGCGGGGCGGGCCTGGCTCCGCCCGGCGGGGAAACGGGGACTCTCAGGAGGGGAGACTAGGCGCCTTGCTGAAGGGTGGGTCAGCACTACTGAGAGTCAGCCTTAGGGAGGGCAAGGGGACTGCATGGAAGATCGGCACAGGCGGCTCCGGGACAGTAAGGTCCTGACCAGGTGAGGCGAGGGGGCCAGCAGAGGATGATGCTCCGAGGACAGATGCCCAGAGCTGAGATGCAGGGGCAAGGGGTTGTCTTGCAGCCTGGGTGCTGGGGGGTGGGGCGGGGTGGCGGGAGGCACCGGGGCTGGGGTGTGCCGCGGAGAGGAATGCACTGAGTCTGGGAAGCTCCCAGACCGGGCGTCCCGGAGACCACCGCAGCCTCGTACCTTGCAGCTCGCGGGTGAGCTCCGTGCTGGACTTGGCCATGGCAGCCGCTGTTGCTGCCACTGCTGCAGAGGAGCCGCCGCCGCCGCCGCCGCCGGGGAGCCGCGGCACATGCTAGATCCGGCTCCGGCAGGGCCCGAGCGCTGAGCGCTGCAGCAGCCGCTGAGCCCGCTCCTGTCAGGGGCGGCTGCGCGAGCGCTCCAGCCCCCGCCTCCCAGCGCCAGGTCCCCCACCCTGCCCAGGGAAGTGCCGGACTGAGCATGCGCTGCGCCTGTGGGCCGCGTGAGACCCTGCGCGAGCTCGTGCCCACCCCTCCTGCCGGCTCCCTCGTGCGTCGTCCTGTGCGTGCTACCTTGAGCCTGGGCCGTCTCCCTGGCGGGGGACATCGTGCCACACTCTCCGGGCACCCTGAGCAAAACCTATCTTGTTTGTGGGCCTGGGTACCCCAGGTCATCCTTGCAAGGTCTGTCCCTTTTCATGTTTGTTTGGGCCGGTCCATCTCGCCCTCGCTAACCTGAGAGGGAACTTGGGGTCCAGGGAGAGGACTTGGCCATATCTGGGGGGGTTCGTCCTTCCTTTTCTGTTCACCCAGCCTTGGGGATCCCTGTAGCGCCGTTGGCACCATCCCTGCGGAAATAGCACCTGGGAATTCCCCTGCCACCTCCTTCCAATTGGTAGCTCTGCAGATGCTTTCATCCCTGAGCATCAGGCTCAGATCCTGGAGACAAGGGAGGAGGATTAGAGGGACCCAGACATCCAGTCCACTCAGACTTATGCTCTATGCTCAGCTACCACACCTGTGTACGCCGAACTTAAAAAAAAAATCCACAACAACACATTGATTTAAAATCACCATGATCATCTACATTTTATTTGTACCTCATTTGCAGATTGTTAAGTTCCAACCTTCCTGCCCCCTCTTTCAACTCCAGGCTTCTGCCATTTCCCTCAAATTTCTCAGTTGGAGGGTGGGGGGTGGGGTAGGGAAGGGGATGCATATATATAAAATTAGTTGGTCTTTGTCAGGGTAAAGTCAGCCTTCTCAGCAGGCCTGTCTTGTGTCCTCAGGGGAAGTCTTTATTCAAGGCTAGGGCAACAGCAGGAACCCTCATAAGACTAAACCTTGACAGCAGGAAAGGCTGGATCTTGTCACAGGGCAGAATTGATTTGGGGGAGGGGTGGGGGTAGGGTATAAGGGGAGCAGTATGTTAGGCAGAGGTGGGAAAGGCCAGTCCATGAATGCAGGAACTGGACCAGACGTTGGAGCCCAATCTCTGTCCTTGCAGGCTCTCTCCAGGTACTCAGAGGTGGGATGGAGCCCCTCCACCCACTACCACTGTTTCCCCAGTGATGTAGCTGGCATCTTCGGAGCACAGGAAAGACACAATGCCTGCACAGTCCTCTGGCTTGCCTAGCCTAGGGTATAGGGAAAACAAGGAAGGGAATAAAGATTAAAGAGGCCAGGCCCACTGACCTGGCCCACAGAGAGTGAAGTTTGTTTGCTTAATCAGAAAGTATCAGGTGATTTTTCAGGACCAGTGTACAAGTCCATCAAATAGGGGTATCATGATGATAAGCTGTTATAATTTAGTATAAGCATAAACATCATACTCTGCAAAAGCCACTATAAATGATATTAAAATAATATAGAGATACTTAGTTCTTTAGAGCAGGGGCCCCCAACCCCCAGTACTGGTCTGCAGCCTGCTGAGAACCTGGCCAGAGAGCAGAGCTTGCCCGAGTTACGCCTTCATACCCCATCCCCACCCTGTCTTTCACAAGAGAAACTGGTACTAGTGCCAAAAAGGTTGGGGACTGCTGCTTTAGAGAACTCAGGACACCAAAATCCAAAGTTACACAGATACACTGGTGAGTAGCTATTTCATACTTCAAAGAATTTGTTTCACACGTGTGCATGCTAGTCAAGCGTCAGGGAGTCTGTGACAGTAAGTGGTTTGTTTAAAATGATTCCATTTGCACAGCTTCAATTCACAGACAGCTTTTTCAGGAATCTATTTTTGTCCCTTAGAGTCAGGTTTGTTTTGTGAGAATGTGCTAATTCTCAGTGTTGGTATCAGTGATTGCATAGCTGGGAACACTTGAACATAACTGCCGTAAAATGCTCTGGAGGTGGGGCTGAGTGGGTATCTCAGACCCAGAAGGCTTGGATTAGTGGTTCTTCATCCTGGTTGCACACTGTAATCATCAGGAAGGCTCAACACCCTGCCTCACCAAAGATGGGCCTCTGAGGTGGCAACACCCTGACTAATTAGTGAGTTGTGAGCTAGGCCTGCAGCTCACGCTTGTCAGAATGGCTTTGGGAGCATTGGAGGGGCCTCCTTCCTTAAGCAGGCTTTGTTTGCACGAGTAGTCCTTGAAGGACAAATGGGGAAGTTAAAGCCAAGAGAGTTCCCAGAAGCCAGAAGTTGGAGAGAGGTAGGGAACTTAGAGGAAAGGGAGACAGATGAAGGTACCTGACCAGTTCATCCAGCCCCTTGGGGAAGGGGCTGGTTTTCTTAGGTAAAGGGAGTCCTGGGACTCAGTAAAAGATCTTCATTCCTTTTATTTGGATTGCAGGGTCATCAACCCGAGCTTTGAAAACATGACTCTATTCAAAGAGAACTAAAAAAACATGTTTTGGTTTTGGTCCCTGGGAGCTCGGGGTGTCTAGAGGTGTAGGCAAACAGCCAGCTGGGGAGAGGAGTCAGGGCTTCTCCCAGAGCTCTTCTCTGCTGAAACCTGGGCACCTCCTCGCACACACCCCACTCTACTGAGGCAGTGTTCACGAGCTTGTGAAGTGCGTGCTTGAGGCAGAGGAGAGCATGCCCCTGCTGTACACGGGACCCAGAGACACAAGATGTGCGCTGGGAGAGGGACCAGACCTTTCCATCTGCACCCCTCTTCACTCTGTGACAGCCTTACCTTTGTATCCGCAGGGCTTCTTTTATCGTCTCCTCTCTCGCCTCGTCCATCCACAACTGCAGGAAAAGGGACTTTGTTTACGTGAAAGAAGAAGGAAGGGAGGGACAGGGAGGGGAGAAACTGTCCGCTCTCACGTCACTTGAGAGGAAGGGTGGAGAGACGCCCTCTTTCACCTCCTAGTCCTTCCTAGCCCCCAGTCTTTTCCCACAGCCTTCTCCTGTTTCATCCTTTTCAGATTCTAGTGAGGCATTTCCCTGAGTCTTCCCAGTTTCCACCCACTTACGCAGATATGGACCGGTGTGAACAGTCTGAATTTCTCAGTCTCCACTGCACTCCTCAAGAAAGGAGCAGGTCGCCCTGGCTGGGTAGCTCAGTTGGTTAGAGCACTGTCCCGATATACCAAGGTTCAGGGTTTGATCCCCTGTCAGGGCACCTATAAGAAGCAACTAGTGAAGACATAAATAAGTGGAACAACAAATCGATGTTTCTCTCTGTAAAATCAATCTATCAATAAAAAGAAAGGAGTGGGTCTGGTCTGGACAGGTGGCTGGCCTGGAGGGGGACTAGAGAAAAGCCTGGGGAGGTGGGCAGGAGTGGTTGGGAGCTCAGGACCCAGGCACCAGGGTTCCCCAGCAGGATGCAGGACTCCCCCTCCTCACCATTTTGCTGAAGTTAGTCTTGATGAGTCCGGGCGCCAGAGCGTTTACCCTAATGTTCCTCTGGGCCAGCTCTATGGCCAGGTTCTTGGTCAGGCCCAGCAAGGCTGTTTTACTAACATTGTAAGGGCCCAGGGTCTGGGGAAGGAAGAAAATGGGTTAGTTTCTTTGTTTCTGGTTCTTTCTTGGTTATGATGGAAAGATGTAAAGGGCAGTGGATAACACGGCATCTTCTGTAAGGGAGGGTTCCCGGTAGAAAACTGTCTTGTGGCTGAACCTCCCCTAGGTTGGGGTTCATGGGGCCAAGGCATCTATTTATGGAAAGGGGTTTGGAGGTGTGATTCCAAAAGGGACACAAACTTCCTAGTATGACAGGAAGGGTGGAAAGGTGCAGGATGGGGGAAGGGAAGGAAGTAGCAAAGAATGGGTTCTTACAGGAAACGGGCTGTAGGCTGCTATGGAGGTCACAATCACTATTGAGCCACTTCTAGAAAAGGAAGAGAATGTCCCATTTCCCCGAAGAGACACCCCCGCCCTTAGGCCACATGCGGCCCGTGGTACCCAGGCTCCCTCTCATTCTCTGTACCCTCGTTTCTCCATCTCTGGCACCACTGCCTTTGTCATCAGGGCTGTGGCCTTCACATTAATGTCCAGAATCTGAAACAGAGAGAGGAAGGAGAAACGGCATGAGGGGAGAGCGCTAGAGAGGGCAGGAGGGTGAGGAGTCATAATAGGGTCCCTAAGATCTGCTTGTTAGGGCTGGCGGGGATCTTAGAAATGACTTCCCGGACCTTGTCAGTGAAGAGGCCAAGCTCAGGGAGAAGTGCCTTTCACCAGCTTGTTAGGCTCGAGAACGAAAGATCAGGTTTGGGTGAGGAAGAATGGAGCCTGCTTCACCTAGTTTCCTAGCAGCCATGCACTTGAATGATTTGGCCTAGAACGGACCTGAACTCTCAGGACTACTTTGGATTTCAGCTGGATTTTCTGTGTCTCCTCTGACACGAGAGTGTGGGATTAGGTTGGTCTCCTGGGATCTGCCAGGGCGCGGGCCGTGCTTCTCTGGAAAAATGTGGCCTGACCTCTGACACGTGGAGCGTTCCAGCACCCCCTGGCCCCTGAGTTCAGGGAGTGAGATGCTCTTGGCCCTGCAGGATGGACTGCTGGGTGGACATTTGTTGGAAAGTGGGATCACGAGGAGGCATTCTCGGGGAGTCTGGGGCACAGGCTGGAACCAAAGCCCCACATCCATAATGGAAAACAAGCGCATGACTGTTCACATGGCTCTAGTTGCTGCTGGGTAGTTGCTCCCCATGCCCCTCAGCCAAACTTCTTACTTTGAAAAACTTCACTTTTACAGAAAAGTTGAAATAGAAGTACAATGAATATCTTTCCCTAGATTCCGCAACTGTCCCCATCTGCCCCATGTGCCCCGTCCATGTGCGTCTACAGCTTCCTGTCCCCGAGGCGCTGGAGGCTGAGTCGCAGGCGTCACAAGGCTCTGACCCTAAATACTCACGGATGTTCCCTTGCAGGCCACAGTCCATGGTGACCACCGGGAAACCTACCGCCGAGAATGACGGTTTTTACCGAAGGTGCTGTCCACGATAAAGTTTCCCCAACTGTCCCCCAAGTGCCCTTATGTTAAAAATCCAAGGTTCAATCAAGAATCAGCGCCAGCATTTAGATTTGAGGTACTGTGATATTTTTTAAAAATGCAAACTAAACAGAAAAATTACTTGGTTTAAAATTGTTTTCCTGTGGGCTCCATTCAGACCGCTTATGAAAGATGACGTTTCTCTGCTTTAAAGAATATCAATGAGGAACTAACTCACTGTGGAGCATTTGGCACTTTGGTCTGTGTCTGTGAAACACTGATAAAACACAACATTTTAGGGTTTTGAACTTCAAAGTCAAGATATTATTGATGACATCAGAAGAAAAAGCAAAACCATGGGCAATCCCCAAACACCTAACATTTCCAAATCATGAGGGAATATTAACCTTAATAAACAAAGACAAATAATTTAATTAATGCTTTATAATTAAAAAAATAGGTGTGTGAAACATATTATAAACAGGTCATTTCACCAGAATTGGTATTTCACTTAACTAGCAGCAATTAAAGTTTTCCAGCTAATGAGAAGTACTATTTTTTTGGCAGCTGAAAAAAGGGACGGGTGGTGTGCAAATTTAAGTGTATTAGCTGTCGGCGGATGAGCTGCCACGTCTGCTGGAAATTAACTGGGAAGAAGAGCCCGGGTGAGCCTGGATAAGGGCGGAGTGGCGGCGAGGGTATAGGGAAGGAGGCAGTCAGCAAGGAGCAGATGGAAGCAGACAGAACTGGGAGAAGCAGCAATGAAAGAGATGGGCAGGGAGAGAGGAAGCCACCCCCCAGCAAGCCTTCACCAGGTGCACTCCAGGTGCACGGTGAATTGCAAGGATCCTTCACATTTACATTGCACTTGACAAACGCATTCTAAAAGCAGGCTGAGTTTTTGCTGTTTCCCCAGGCCCCCTGCTGCATTAATCCCCTCTTACCTTGTCCCACACCTCCTCAGGGACATCCATTAGGTTTCCAAAGAAAGGGTTGACAGCGGCATTGGAGACCAGGATGTCGATGCCTCCGTGAAGCTTCACAGCCTAGAGAGAGGGAGTTGGGTCTGAATCGGGGCATCGGGTCAGTGGGGGAGGTGCATTTATCGATGTTGACAAAGAATTCCTTGTTAGGAACAAAATGCTGGCAAAATGACATCTCTGTTTCTTGAAACATTTTTCTCCAAAGCTGCCCTAACCTTGGCTGCTGAACACTTAAGGTTGTCTAATTGGGGGGGGGGCATCTTTTCTTCTAGCCCCCACTTCTTTTAAGGCTGTCGCTGACCCTTTACTCTTTACACTTTCTCTTTGGGGAGCTCCTCTATTTTCACGGCCTTGCTGTCCCCTCAAAATGTATTTCTAGACCTTTCCTCTTTTCACACCCATTTCTCCAAGTGCTTACTGTTACCATTATCTTAAACTCAACCAGTCCACACCTGCTACAATAGAGAAACTGGTTTAAATAGACTACAGAAAGTTACCATGGGCAGCAGGGGGTGGGGTGGGGTGGGGTGGGGGCTCTTAGGTCATCTAGCCCCATGTCCTCATGGTGAAGGTGATGACACTGAGGTCCAGGGAAGTTAATTTCTCAAGGCCTTATAGCTCAGTAATGACATGTTAGGGCCAGCCAAGAATAGGAGGCCTTTGGTCTTTGGGAGAGGCAAAGGGATTTGCTCAGGGCACAAAACTAGCTGGTGGTGGCAGACCTGCAATCAGTCTGATGGGGAGCACGGCAGTCTGGGCGTAAAGCAGTTCCACACTTGGCTATAATGCCATCCCCCATCCCACCTTTCTTTTAGCTTGGAGGCATATAAAATTCAAGGCAGAGCTGAGACTGAAACTGGGAAAACCAAGAAAGGAAACACCTCACCTCCTTAATAAGTTGTAAGGAGGTGGTGGCAGTCATGTGCAGATTAATGAGTGGCCAGAGAGTCTGCCAACAATACACTACCCTGAAACCAGAGTTTGCATTTGTCCAGCACTGGCGATCTTGACCCCTGGGGCAAGCATCAGTAAATGGGCCCTCGGTCAGCTTTGTGCTTCACGATTTGGGTCAGGGAGGCGTGTTATTAACAATGTGTACCATCTGCTAGCTCCCATTTTAACTAATTATTCTTGCTAACTAGGTGCAAAGCTCAGATGTTTCTATACTGCTGAAGGAACACCTGAGCTGTCAACATGTAAATTTTGCAAAAATTTGAAATCACATAATCTTTTAAAATCAGTATCAATACTTTCTTGGGATCTTTAAATCTTGGTGTCCTGGAACAAAGCCCCAGTCACTTGGCTCTGCCGAAGTTTGGCCCTGTGATTAGGAAATTGCAGAATCTGTTAGAAAGTGATGAGTGCCCTGCACATGTCTGTTTGAGCGTGGGGAGAAAGTGGGGGAT
The DNA here is from genome assembly GCF_019186645.2 of Phyllostomus hastatus. Taxonomy (NCBI): domain Eukaryota; kingdom Metazoa; phylum Chordata; class Mammalia; order Chiroptera; family Phyllostomidae; genus Phyllostomus; species Phyllostomus hastatus. Next base: position 1,311,387 of record NW_025333860.1, on the reverse strand, counting down.
TGCACCAAATCACCTGGAACACTTTTTCATTTCTGCTGTGCATCTCGGCCTCCTCTCCTTCCACGCCGACCAGTGCAGAGAGGGGAGGAGGCTGGGTTTTGAGGGAACAGAGATGAAGAATCACAGAAGATGAATGAGAAAGGTTCTCTGACTATCTAGCTGGTGCCTTCTAAGCCTTTCTCTAAATTGTGCCATCACTACACAAAAGTGGTTAAGCGCTGTTTGCTCTGTGTTCTGATAGGTCCATTTTTTTTTAGAAAAAGCATAATCAAGTGGAGAAGCAGCTGATCTGGTTTCTGCTCACCACACTTTTGAGAAGTTTCAAGGTGCAGACTGGGCGGCCACTGGGTAGTACCCACCCTAGGGGCGGCAGCCTTCCTCACTGCAGGGTGACAGCAGGCAACAGACAACACATCTCAAACTGCACACGAGTGACCTGCTGTTCTCCATCCTGACATTGCCTGGAGAGTCATTTTGACTCCTTCTTCTAGTTTCCCATCTATTTGTTGACACCAGGTTAGACAAAAAATCTTGGTTGGTCTCCACTAAACGTCTCTGGGCATGCCTATCCATTCTGGTCCCACCACCACTGCCCTAGACCTGAATGACAGCAACTTCCTCGTTGACGTCCCTGGCTGAGAGCTTTCTCTACTCCAATACATCCTTCCTGCCAGTGCCAGATTCTGTTTTTTATGACCATGTTCATCTTGCTCAAAACCTTGCATGGCCTCTTATTTCCTATACGGACATCCTTGCTCCTTTGGGAGACTATGGAGGCCCCTGTGCCCTCTCCTTCCCACCAGCCCATCACCCCAGCACTCCCGAACCTGGGCTCTCAGCTGGAGGCTGACAGTGCTCCCCTCTTCACTTCAGTCCACCCTTGGCTGTCTGCCCATTTTGCCGGGTCATCTGGAATCCCATCCTATTCCATCTTTCTATCCCACCCACTCCTCAAGGTCTTGCGCAAGCCCCACCACTGGGCAAGGGCTGCAGGATAGATGGGGTGAGAGGTGGTTTTCCTGGCAGGACTTTGACATTAAGTTGCTATATACATTTCGAACGACTAGTCACTAATTGGCCCAGGATCCCAGATAGCTCCCTTCACCCTGAGGTTCAAGGTCCCGAATCTCAGGTTCTGTCCAGCAGCCTGTGGCAGAGAAGGTGACCTTCTTGGACCTATATTTGGCTCCCTCCAATGTGCATTCGAGCATTCCCAAATGGTTCTTTAAATACGGATAACCTTATGCCACCTACTGTTGTTTAACACCCCCCTCTCCTAAGATTACCGGCATTATTGCTGCCAGCCTTACCGGCATTATTGCTGCCAGCCTTCCAGCAGCACATTCCTGAACTTTCCATTCTTGGGTAGATTCTCCCTTCCACTCCAGGGAACAAAGAGTAGGCACTGAGCCCAAGAGGAGGGGGTGCTCCTTTGCTGGATATTCATGTTTTCTTGTGTAGCTGGAAAGCTGGTGCCAGGCACCAACTCTGATGCTGGCTTAGACACTGTCTTTGAGAGTAAGGTCCAAATGGGCATCCAAGGCATGACCTGACGATAATGGGGAAATGCCTGGTAGCTTGGCAGGCCTGGGTTGACTCCCAGCTCCTTTCTTACTGGCTGTGGGACCTTGGGATATGGCTCCATCTTTCTGAGAAGAATGCGAACAGGGAGAATGGTCCTTGCCTTGTTTGGGCTGTGTCAGGTTTGGAGGTAACCTATGTAAGCCTCTGAACACAGTGAATGGCACACAGTAGGTGGCTGAAACATGGTGGCCGCCTTCTGCAGGTTGCTAGAGACTGCCTCTACACCGAGGGACAGGGCATGGATTGCTGATTAGCTCACAGGTGGGAACATCTGTTTTGTGACTGTATCTACCTTTCTCATCTGCCCAATTAGACTGGAAACTAATGGAGAACCAGGACCTGCTGTTTTTCTGGGTGCACCTAAGGGCTGATGCAGGGTTGAAGCACCGATTCTCTGACTGGGATGGGATGGTTCTGGAGACAGAACAGAAAGGCACACAATAAAAGTGTGTGGACGGACTGGAGTGGGTTTGCAGAGTACGGTGTTATGTTTTAGTTGATAGTGCTGGCTTGGACCACATCAATGTCCAGGAAAGCAGGGAAGGAGGCTTGGGCTGATGCCCTTCTGCCACTTCCTGGCTCTGTGCCCATATCCTTGCTGCTCACCATGGCCACCAGCCGCTCCCGGTCCTCAGCCTTCCCCACGTGGCACACAGTGCCAGTCACACTCAGCCCCTCCCGCTGCAGCGCTGCCACCGCCCGGTCCACGTTCTGCTGCTTCCGGCTGCTGATCACCACATGGGCCCCATCTTGGGCCAGACGGCGGGCAATGGCCAAACCGATCCTGTGGGCAGAGAGAAACATGGACTGTTAAGGCCAAGTACCAGGAAGAGGTTGAGAGCATGGGCCCCGGAGTTAGACTGCCCCTGTTTGAATTCTAGCTCTCCTTTTAGGCATTCATTTACTTAGTTTTCTTATGGTTTTAGCCCTCAGACTAGGTCCCCAGAAAATGACATCACCTTCCACAGGCCCCCCGTGGATGACAGGCCCCATATGCTGTAGGGATTGAGGGGAAAGAAGTGAGCTAGGGGTGTTGCAGCATCCACTTCCATGATTGGAGGGTCTCACTCAAAAGAGCCCGCCCCAAATAACTTTCTTGCTATTCTGCATCATCTCAAAATTCTATCATTTAGTTATGTTTTGGGCTGCATATGAAAGGGTGGGTCTGTGGTTAAAAATGTAATTTTTTTATGTTACTTTCCTGGGACTAAGGGTTACACATTTTGCAATTGTTAGCCATTAGCATTTTGAGTACATTTGTATTCTAGATTTGTGTACAGCTGGCGTCTAGCAAAGTCCAGTGGGAATGTGAAGCAGTATAGACAAGAACAGTTGGTGAGAGACAGGCTGTGCAAGGGAGGCCAAATGTACTCAGCCAAACAAAAATCTGGATACATGAATCTTGTGTCCTGTCTAGATAAGGGGCGTGGTTCTGGGAGATTTGTTGAGGTGTCCAGATAGAATGTCTGGAACATTCCCATAATCAATGGAGGCAGTGGGATATTTTTGAAATCGGGGCTGCCTTGAATTTCTGGTGTCTTCTCTTCCTAGACTCAAAGTGGGGCCAGTTTGTCCGGACAGCCCAGAGCACTGAGACTTTGGGTTGATGGGGGCGGCACTGAGCTGGCGCAATAGAGCCAGAGGCAGCAGTGCTGGGGTATTCGGTGGGGGGCCACCCGCTGGCCTACCATGTGGTTCCTTACTTCCGGGGTAGCGTGAGGCTTGAGGACACTGTCCGGGAGGCAAAGGACACCTGTTTCCAGACAGCAGGGGGCCTCAAAGACTCCGGCCTGGGCACTCACCCTTCGGTGGAGGCCGTTACTAGGGCCACCTTATTCGCAAGCAGGTCCCGGCGCGCCACCTTGGAGCTGGCCATCCGTATCGACTTCCACGACCGGGCACAGACGCCCAGCAGCTTATACATGGCTGTGCAGGGTTCTGCACCACCCCGAGGGAGGTGCGAGTGGCAAACCACCTCCCATGGCGTGCCCCGCTCCCATTTCCCAGCCGCCCTCGGGTTGCACAGCTCCTCCCTCTCTGCGCTGGCTCCCAGTGCGGGGAGCAAGCCGTGGCTGCGGGCGCCCCCTTCTGGCTCACAGCTGTCACGCCCCTCAGCCCCTCCGCTCGACTCTGGTTGGTGGGTGTGAGACTGCTGTGCATCCGGATTTCCTGCAGGGCCAGCCCTCCTGCAGGAACCCGCAGACTTCCTTGCACCCCCTCCTTCCGCAGTTGCCTGTTCAGGTCATTTTCCAGGGTCGGCGGTGGGGAGAGGCAGCTTTGAGTTTGTTGCTTTTGCTTCCTAGAACCTCAGAATGGACCACCTTCTCCAAAAAAGTCTGAGTCTAAATATGTGACAGCCCATAAGAGGGCAAACGATTTGAGATTGCCCATGGAGGTGAGGCCTGTGCTCCCCGTGGAGTAACTGCGTGGGGCTGGTGAGGGTGGAGGAGCCTGGGAGAGAGATGTGATGAGGAGCAGCTGGGTTAGTCCTGGCACTGCCCTTCGCTCTACCTCAATATCTCCTTCACTCTGACAGGCCTGGAGGGAAGACTCTGATCGCTGTGGTAACCAGTGTGCAGGGATGGAGATACTAGCTGGACAGGGCTTAGAACCAGTGGTAGAAACTAGGACTCAGGGGCACTCATTTCTCCACAATCACCAAGTCCCCAGGTCTTAGCCTCCATCCTAGTTCAATAAATATTCGTTGAATGTAAAAGCACTTTATAAACTGTAACTACTAAATATAGTAATTATTGCCTCTATAAAGTAATTATTACTGCTGCTACAGGCCAGACTCTTCATCTGTAAGCTGAAGATGCTGGAGTAGATGATAAATAAAGTCCTCTCCAGCTATAAATTCTGTGTTCCAGACTTTAGCCTCCACTCTGCCAAGTGGGCTGAAATGATCTCCCTCCTGGGTTTCTGGGAGAATAAATAAATCTGGGTGGCTTACGGTACACTGCAGAAAGGCCCTGGCAGACCCAAGTGCAGTGTCTGCATTGGTCTAACCCAGCAGCCTCAAAGCCAGACTGAGAAGTAGCGCTGACCTGTGGCAAAGTGTTCTCTAGTTCAAGGTTAAGTGAAGAAAACAAAGAAAACATAGTAAGTTCATAAAGCTAAGCTTATTTAACTTAACAGATACTCCTTTATTCTGAGACAGGCTTTTGCTCTTTTCTTTGTGTGTGTGTGAGTGTTCGTCTTTTTGTTAAGAAAAGACGATGAGAGCAGATAGGTAGGTTGAGAAAAGTGTTGGCGAAATCACCAGTTTGGCAACCTTATGTCAGTCCCTTCAATGAGAGGAGAGAGGATGCAGATCTGTGAAATTCAGTTTTAGGGATTGCTCTTTAACAGAATTTATACTTGCTAAAGATTTATTTAGTATATGTGTAGGTCAGTTGATCAGCTAAAAAAAGGGGGGGATTTTAGCAGTCAAAAGGGAGTGGTTGGGTAGCAAGTGATACAACAATATACAAGATTTATAGTATATTCCTCAACTGAGATGCAGTACTCAGCACACCCCAATGAGATAAGACAGCTTAAGTCTAATATTCCCCATATCCGGAGAAAACTGACTCTGACTGGTGCCCCTCAGTCTGAAACTCATGAATTATTGACAACAGGCGGGATAGTGTGACACTGCTCTTCCTCCTCCCCTGTTGGGAGCTAATGCACTGTGAGAACACTTCCCAGCACTGTCCACCTGTGTGGGGGCTGGAGGGAGGGTGTGTAGGAGGACTGGAGTGGGGGTTTCCAGGGCTTTTGGTTCAAAGGGACAGGCCTGCAGGGAGAATTTGATCTCTCCTCACCTCCTGCCCAAAGGTCTGCAGCCAAATCCAGGAGCTGAGGTTGTGGGGAGAGGGAGGAAGACCACACTCCAAAGAGCAAAGGATTCTGGGAAGAGAATTCTGTCTTGGTAGCTTCTTGAACATGGCCTCTCCTCATCTGGGCAGGGCTGAGATTTGGCCTCAAGCACCATCTGGGAGAGCACAGGCGACACTAGGGAGGGGATCTATGAAAAGAAAAGGGTAGAAGTGTGTGTGTGGGGGTCTCTAGCTTCTGCTGCTTATCAGGCTGCTTTATTGGACATGGGGGTAGGACATTTTGGGAGGAAATGCATGAGTCTGTTGGAGTCTCTTTGAAATGGGGACTTTAATAGGCAATGGGTTTGCTCTTGTATGGAGCTGGTACCATCTGCAGATCTTGAAGAAATGCTTCTGTGATTGAGGATCATACTCCTGTCTTCTTCAAGGGTCAACTGTGGCCCAGAAAGAAATTCATCTGGAATGGAATTTAAGTCTTGGGCTTTGCTATATCCATCCTAGATTGGTTATTGGTTCATGTATCATCTTTGACACAAGTCAGGATTGAGTAGTGTGGGAGGGCCGAGGATGGCGACTTTCATTGCATATTTACTAAATGCAGGCAAAGTTTGGGTGCTTTCTACAAACTGTATTGAATATGTCCAATTCAGTGAGGTAGGCATTTTTATTTCCATATGTTAAATCACAGTGACTCATGACAATCTGACTCCCTGTCAGTTTCAAATAGCTACATTTAACTTTTCCGATGTTGTTGGAGAATAACAATTTTCTTAGAAATTAACTTTCTCTGAATTGGAATTTTACTTTCATCACCAATGTGTTTTTGTTTTGGTCATTAAAACATCCATTCTTTAAATCATAAAATAACACATGTTCATAATTTAAAAAATTTTTAAAAAGATTTTATTTATTTATTTTTAGAGAGGGAAGGGAGGGAGAGAGAGAGAGAGAGAGAGAGAGAGAGAGAGAGAGAGAGAGAGAGAGAGAGAGAGAAACATCAATGTGCAGTTGCTGGGGGCTGTGGTTTGCAACCCAGGCATGTGCCCTGACTGGGAATCGAACCTGTGATGCTATGGTTCACAGCCCGCACTCAATCCACTGAGCTACGCCAGCCAGGGCCATGTTCATGATTTTAAAAATAGAGGGATATGAAGTGAAAATTAAAAAAGTAACTCTTCCTTATGGCTTCTTTTACCTACTGTGCATATAGCACTTCATCTTATGTATTCTTCCAGAAACTTCCTACAAATTTACGTGCATTTTCCCCTTAAAAATGTTCCCATGAATGGAATGACAACGTACTTCACTAGTCCCTTCAAATCGCTGGTTTCTTTTCTTTCTTCTTTCCCCCACTTCTTTTGTTTCTTAAAATACATTCTCAGAGACAGGTCTGAGCGGTGCACAATAGATCTCCTCTGTTCTCTCTCCCTTTAAAAATAGCTGTGCAGTTGTCCGTGGTGTGGGTATTCCATAATTTATTTAGCCAGTCTCCTACTGATGAACATTTAGGAAGCTGCCAGTGTTTTGGTATTTCAAACACTGCAGTAACGAACAACCTTGGATGTACTGTGTGTGTGTGTGTGTGTGTGTGTGTGTGTGTTGCAAACCTGTTTGTACCTTGGATCAAATGTTTTAAATGGATGACTATGGTCAAATTACCTTGAAAAGCAGTCCTGCTTTGATTTGTTTTTCTACAGTGAATTTATCTTCTGTCCCGCCCTCTTACACATTGACGTAGAAAGGTTTCAACTTCAGATGATGGTGTAAGCCTACCCTGACAAGTGTTGGCCTACCCTGACCTCAGTGGCTGGGAGCCAGTGAGGGATGGTGGGTCCCGCTGACCTGTATCTCACAGAACTGAGGCATACTCAGCTTCACCCACGTTTGATATTGAGAATGCCAGCCTAGCATTGTTGGATCTTAAGGATTTTTAAACAAAAGGTAGAATCTGGATTTCCATATGAAATATTTGATGTTTAATGGTTGACAAGTAATTTATTTAAACAACAACAACAAAACAAAACAGTGAATGGGTTTGTGGGTGCCAGAGACTGACACAGTCTCTTGGCTATTTAAATGTAATGGATTATTAGTTTTGTGAGATATTGCTCTATTTACAATCTCATAATTCTGTTGAATAGCTTATTCAATTTCTGGGTTTTTTTTTTTCAGTTTTTTGTCCTGATGGCCCTATATTTAGGTAGGTGTGTGTGAACATTGTTTAGAAATCATCCATCCAGTATTTGTATAGGTCTTTTACAGGAACTCTATACAGCAGCAAGCGAAAGGTTCTTAAAGACAGGCTCATCTTTTCCCTCAGGCCAGGATTGCTTCCCACTGCTGTGTTTGGGAAGGGTTATCCCTCCGTCTGTTTGCACCGCAGTTGGCTCCCTCTTGGGTCTCAGTCCTCTGCTGCCTTCTGGGAAATCCAGGAGTATAAGCGTGGTGTGGTTTCTGGGTGGCAGCTGGGATGCAGGGACAAGGTGGGGAAGGCCACACTTTCCCAGCTGCCTTATCCCTTTAATTCCTCACAATGTCATTGGACCAAGAGATTCACTAAAGATCTGAGGGTGGAGTGAAGTACAATACAGAGGGACAAATCCTCCAACTAGGATACCTAATAAGACTTCCCATTGGGTCCTTTATGGGCACAATTAAATTCCTAGCCCTGTTCTCAAAACTGGGATTTCCCCTCTTTCCTCCCTTAGTCCCTGTGGCAGACACGGAGATGCAGATAACAGCTCTCAAAACCATCCTTCTGGAAAGAACCTGGTTGGCTGCTGGGAGTTCGATTGGCAGTCAGCCTCCAGCTGACAGCTAACTCCTTCTCAGGGTGGCCCCAGCCAGTGACTGAGCACGATGTGGTACAAGGACCTCATCCTTTTTGGCTAACACGAGGCTCCTCTAACGGTCCTGTTTGCTTTGGAGCTCGTGTTGGCGTCTGTCAGGTTTGCTTCCTGTGGTCTAACGGTTCCTCCTTTTCGATCCTGCTTCCTCCTTTTTCCTTTCCCAGGTGTTACTCTGACTAAACCCTTAGACTCCTAAGTCCAATCAGGCATCTGCGTTGGCGAGGACTCACAGAGAGTCTCCTTTCTTCAGAATCTTTCCAGTGCAGGACCCCTCCCCCTACTCCCCACCCCCTGGCTCCCTGCACATAGGGATGGAGTCCAAGGATTGGTCTTTTTCTCCCCATTCAGAGATTCAGGGCAATCTGAAGCAAAAATCCTATCACCGCAGTTCCTGCCAGTTTGGGTTATTTGATGGGAGGCTTCCGTAGAAAATTGCTGGATGGACTTCGGCAGCCTGAGGACCATGGCAGTGTGGGTGCAGTTCTGGAGCGCCATGTGTTTTCCTTCAAGATTTCTCTGCTAATACGAGGTGACGAAATGCCCCCTCACCCCTTTGGAGGTATTCCATTTTCCTCTGGGGAATATCCAGATCATACGCGTGCACACAAATGCCCAAAAACCAAAAGCAATTTTTAGGGACAATACAATAGAAATCCACATTAAGAAGAGAACCATTTCATTTCCCTCAAGGCGCCAGCCTGCCCTCCCCGCACATGTCTGACATTGTTCTGCAAAGCAGTTTCAGTTCTCTGGTCTGAGGTCTGTGTGAGGGCCTGAGGGAATGAAATGAATAGAGCCCATCACAAACCTTGCCAAAGGGTAGAGCAGTACTTTTTGTTGGGCTAGATCGAATTCTTGAGCAAAACTGCACTCATTTTGATCTCTGCAAAGAAGGTGGGGGTGGTTGAAGAATTTATTATCTTTGTGCCTCGAGCAAAGGTGCAGGAGTGAAAGGAATGGGTGGGCTGGTTCCAGTTACAAATGCTCTGCTCAGACATTTTGAGTTTAACGACACAGGGATTGTTCTTACCTATTGCTACTTCATAACAAAACAACGCATCATACAATATACATGTCCTGCACTTTAAAAAACTTCAGTTTGAAGTAATTGTGGACTCGCAGTAATTATAGACTCAGAAGTAGTACACAGAGATCCCACGTCCCTGTTCCCCAACTTCCCCAGCAGTGACATCTTACGGTGGCGACATCTGTAGTTCAGTGTCAAGACCAGGACATTGACACATGGATATCGGTGCAGTGTTGTTAAACGAGACTCAAGGTCTTATTCGGTGTTCATCATTTTCTACATGTACTCATTTGCGTGTGTCTGTGTGTATGAGCACATGCGTGCAGGCTCCGTAACTTGTTAGTGTGTTTTGGAGATCTTTGACTAGCAGGCTGTAGAGATCTACTTCTTTCTTATTCTTTCTTTCATTGTCTGGATGGACTATCACGTATCTGTCCCCCAGCGAGGTTTACTTTAATTGTGGACGTGTTTACTACATTTGATGTTGCAATAACGTTTTTGTACACACAGCTAGAAGAACCTGTACTAATCCCAGGTAAATAGTTGAAAGGATGGGGCGAAGGGTATGTGCCTTTGACATTTTGATAGGAATTGCCAGTGGCCCTCCAGAAAAGCTGTGCCCTTTTCCAGTCTGCGGGAACTTTCCCGAGGGGCAGTTCAGTGGGGTGGGATCCATCCTGTCACAGCCTCCTAGCACTCAGTTTCAGCAAACATTTTAATTTTTGCAAATCTGTGTAAAAAATATTTTTTTCTATTCACGTTTCTTTATTAAGATGATTGTGTATTTTTCAAATGTTTACATGTATTTGTACTTCTTGTTTTATAAACTGCTTCCTCATACCTTTTGTCCACTTTTATTGGGTTGTTTAGGTTTTTCTTATTTTTATACATTTTTTATGAAAGGAAATTAACCATTTGACTTATGTGTTACAGATATTTTTCTCAGTTTGACTTTTGGATGTACGTCTTTTTAATATCATGTAGATGTTTTTAAATTTTTATAGAGTCAAAATTACCTTTTCTTCTATGGCTTCTGAGTTTTATGTCACATGTAGAAAGGTCTTTTTACTCCAAGAGCATTAAAAAATCCATGTTTTCACGTAGTTATTCAGTGTGTGTGCATTTAAATCTTTGGGCCATTTGACGTTGGTTCTCGAAGGGGCCGTGAGAGGCACCCAGACGAGCGTTTCTCCGGAGGGCTGACCAGCTCCGTCGGCGCTGGCCGAGTCACCCCCGTGCCGTGGTTTCGTTATTGTTCCGCGTGTATCTGAGCCTGTTCCTGGATTCCATTTCATTCCATTGATTTGTCCGTCGTTCCCGAGTCAGGACTTTAATAGATATTGCAAAGGGGAAAAAGGAAAGTGGGAAAAGTACCACGAAATAATTTCAAATAGAATGGCATGGCAGTTCAGAGGTGGGTGGGAGATTTTCAGCAGTGCTGGGGCGGTTCAGGAAAACTTCACGAAAGAGGGACGTTTAAGACGAAGCCTGAACGATGCCAACACTAGTCAGAGGGACACAGAGCAAAGGCAGGCAGTCATGTCTTTGGTACAGTCGAGAGTGAACAGAAATCATCGTATTACTATTTCAAAGCATTCTGAGGATACATTTATTAATCATAGTAGCCAGAAGTTGAGCACCTCCTATTTGCTATGTCAATTCTGATTTTCACCACAGTGAGCAAAGTTGGCGTTATTGCTCTCATTTTAGGTAGGTAGCAAAGCCTCAGGTAGGTTAATAACAGCTTATAAGTGACTGCACTGAGATTCAAATCCATGACCAGCAAACAGACAGACAGACAAACAAACAAACAAACAAACAGACAAACTCTAGAATAGAAAACAGCACAGTCTGTGATGTCCCTGTTCTGCCCCGTCACCTGGGAGTCCCTTCACCTTCCCCGTGCATGCCATCTGAACTCCAGGGTGAGTTCTTCCCTCAAAGCCAGCATGTCGTTGGGAGGTGCAGGAGAGCCAGAGGGGCCTGGGCATTTGAGTCCTCCCCTGCCGCCGTGCCCATACCCAGAGACCAATGGGGACGGAGACAGACATACTCCAGCTCTCTTGCCCTCTCATTGGGACGACTTTCAGGTGTGACCTACAATGCCCTCAAGGCCTCTGTGGGAATGAGTCAAAATTGCTCTCTAGCCGGCTTAGCTTGGTGTTACACCCTTACTGGCCCAACTTCTGCACTCCTCCAACTCTTTCCCTGGAAATATTTCCTAATAAACCACTTTCACATGCATCTTCCCATAAGCCAATTTTGTTTCAAGAAGTGTGTTTCAGCCTCATAGGTGTGTGTGTGTCTGTGTGTCCATGTATTGTGTTGCCCTTTAACATGCATTTCTTACTGTGGAGCCCAAAAGTTTGAAAGCCGCTGTCCCATACGGCATTAAACTCTCTACTCGTGTGTAGTTCAGTAAGCTGGAAAGTTTCCTGGATGCCCCAGAAGCAGAGCTGCAGATCAGATTACAGATTTTACTGCCTTTCTGAGTACAGTGACTTAAAATACACTGAGTAAAAATGTGTAGTCATAGGCCTAGAGAACCCATCAACTTTGACACAGTTGGCGAGGCTGTTCTTTGAACTTCTTTTGTCAGTCAAGACTGCCAAACAGCTTTTATTTTAATTTTTTCATAACTCAGAGGGCACCAAGAAGTTATTTTATTATTATTTTAACGATTTAAAATTTTTTTCAATTATAGTTGACATTCAAAGTTCTATTATTTCAGGGGACAGCACAGCCGTTAGGTATTTATATAATTCACAAGCCTGCCAGAGAGCTTTCAGAGTCCAGACTTCCTCGTGCTCAGGTGGACAAGTGTGTATAAAGGTCATGGTGGCTGACTGTTAATTTTTTGCAGACTAACAGAACAGGAAGACCAAGTCTGCCTTGCAGCAGAGCCAGAAGGTATGCCTGCCCACAAGGCAGCATCATCCCCGAGCTCTGGCTGAGTTGGAGGGAGGTGAGGTCTTCAGAATTGCTCTGCATTTACCCCCAAAGACAGTGCAGTGAAGGGAAGATAATACACGGCATACTCACTAACAACCAGTGAGGCCTAGCAAAGGGCAGGCAGGTCTCTGCCAGTCAGATCTGTGGGGAGCTCAGGGCAGGCCTGGCCACCAGACTCCCCTGGAGGCCGCGAGCGGAGCACAGAGAGCACCGGTTCCTGAAGTCCAGCGGAGGTGGAATATGGAAGGCCGTGCCAAGGAGAGGGCAGGGCACCAGCGTGCCAGGAAGGCCCTGGGAGTCCAGCTGTCGAGGTGTAAGGTGAAGATCCTCATTGTCAGAACATGATGTAAGATTGGCTCCATACTCAGAAAAGAAAAACAATAGGTTGAAAATCCAGTAGAATGACCAAAAAAAGGAAGTAAGTTTCAGCTCATTAAGTTTAGGATGAAAATGGCTGCGAGTTACAAATTTGTAAGTTCTCCCGTGTTGTGCCAGGGAAGAGCCATGCTTTCTGCGGGCCACAGTCGCTCTGGTCACCCCGCGCATGTGCGGCGGTGTGTGGGGGGGGGGGTGGTGCTCGCCGGCGCCACGAAGGTCCGGTTGACGGGCTCTTCAGCACCAGCCGGCTCCCTTTCCCATTTCCAGATTGGTTCCTCTGCTACCTGGCCGTTCTCCGGGTAGGAGGTGTGGGCCATGGGCAACACCTTTTCTCATGGCTGGAAGGACTGTTCCCCCAAAGAAACCTAATCCACTGGCACTTAGGACTGACTCGATTTCATGCGAGTTTGGGTTGGGAAGGTCAGTACCATGCCCCCGCTGAGATGTGGACAGTCTGTGCTCCTGGCTGAGCGGTCTGAGAGACACAGGGAGTAGGACCCTGTGAGGCCAGCCTGAAATGGGCATCAGATCTCATAGGTTCTAAGACCACAGAGGAGCCCCAGGATCCCACCAGAGAAGATCTGAGGCTGAGCTGAAACCCTGGGGGTGGATGGCACTCGCTGATTCCTGACTGCAAGGAGCTAGCTTTAGCTGTTGGTGAGACTGTAGAGACCAGCAATAAAGGGGGTGTCCGCGTGGGGGTGGGGTGAGAGAAACCTTTGACTCTAGGGAGCAGAGCAGGGGTGAAGGGAGGTAGAGAGTCAGCTTTGTCCCCAGTTTCTGTCTTATTGTTGCTCGAGAGTTAGGTGGGCAGTGATGAGAGGCCCCCTCCCTCAGGATTCTACCTCGGTCGGGGGGAGGGGGTGGAGTGGCTCCTGTGAAGCGTGGTGGGCTGGGAGGTGGGGAGGTCCTTGGCTCCTAATGCACAGGCATTGAATACTTTACACTATTATATTCATATAGCACGTTCACACACACCTTATGCTGTAGCTGTTGCGAGGATACACCGTTTTTCCCTAAAGCAGATTGTAATTAATCAACACTATGCTGATTAAGCATCTGTAGGAGAAGCATTGTGCTAAACACTCCAGGAGATTACAGATTTACAGCATAAACCTAGTCTTTGCACTCAGAGAACTTACAATTGAGCTGAGGAGACAGGGCCTGTCAAGGAAACACCTGGAAAACAACTGCTAAAAACACTGCTAACCTAAGTGTTATCTGTCCACCTGCCCCCTCCTTCCCACCCTTCCACTGCTTCTCCCCACAGGGAGGCTCAGCTCTGCCCGCCTTGGCAGGGCTCTGGAGGCACTGGGGTGAATGGGCCCTGTGCCCACCCACTCCTCCGCCCTCGGTTGCCTCAGCTGACCCATAATGACTTCTTGAGTCATGAATTTTGACAGTGTTGAGTCATTTGGATTTCGAGGGAGAGACCAGGGCTGCTGTTAAACACTAATGTCTAAGATTAACCTAGAACTTGGAAGGAGGAGAAGACACTCACACTTGCCCTCATTCCATACCAGGGAGCTCTGCAAGGCAGGGCGGCTTGGGATGGCCAAGCACTTGACAATGATTTTTCTCCGTAGTATGGGCTGGAGAACCTCCATTCAAAAAACACACTTTAGTTCTTGTAAACAGTGATTTAAATGGCAAAGGTGAAGAAAGTGTGCCTGCCCATCTGATATACCAGTTTAGAGATTTTATGCTTTGGCAAGAGGAGTCATGGTGTTTAGTAAATCTGGAATTTGTCAGTGTGGAGGAGTAGGTAGGGAAGATAAGGGTGCCGTGAGCTCCTCAAGACAAGAACAGAAACCTGTGGGGACAAAGGAGCAAAGTAGCCTAGGGACTCTCCCATCCTTCAGCCCCATGCGATGCTGTGAGGAGGCCTGGGAAATACTGTCATGTTGGAAGGCACTTTCTCTGAGTCAGGCTTGACCTGGACATTTCCTAACACCTGTGTTTTGGAGGTTGCCCAGGGGGACAACATGTTCCTCCAAGATTCTGGTTTCTCCACTGGCTGGACCAGGCAGAGCCTAGCTTTCCTGGGCCCCAGCAGACTGCCAAAATAACTCCACCCTTCCTTCTATGCCACTGCCGTGTGCTGAATCCTGCTTGAAACCCTCAACTTCCCCTTCTTCTGGGTCCCTTCCTTTCTTTCTCACTGGACTCAGAGAGGATGACAGGCAGCAAGAAGACTTGCTGAACTGCAGCCTAGCTTGTGGGGCTGTCTCTGTGTAGAGGCCCACTTTGTTAGAGTTTCTAGTGTTACCCATGGGACAACAAAATGTGTTCTTATTCTAGGTTAGATCTCTCTGCTCTATGGTCTTATGGACTTTCCTTTGAAATATTTATCATACTAAAGCTTGTTTATGTAATGCTTGGTTTTCCCAACAGACTGTGAGCTCTGTGAAATCAGATACTGAGCTGGTCTTGCCCTCTTCCATCTCCTTATCATCTGATGTACAACAAAATTGTCCTGGGCATTTCAAAGAGGAAATTTAAACCAGGGAAGTGATTACACAGGAAGTGGACAGAGTTGGAAGCAGAATGGGCTGATGAAACAACCCGATATGAGTGACAGCAGGAAGCTTGTGCCACCACAAGGGCTCAAAGGACACAGGCAAGGGATGGTGTCACCAGAATCAGAGGTGGGGGCTATACCATGGCTGGGATTGCCAAGGACCCTGGATGGAGGGGCTGTCTAATGGGGAGCTGGAACCATGCAAAAAACGATGCTCAAAATGGAGCGAGAAGAGCTCTGGCCAGTAGCTCAGTTGGTCAGAGTGTGGTCCTGATACAACAAGGTGGTGGGTTTAATTTTGGGACAGGGTCCATACGAGAATCAACCACTGAATACACAAACAAGTGAACAACACATCGATGTCTCTCTCTCCCAAGTTAATTAAAAAAAAAAAGAAAGAAAGAAAAAGGAACAGCTCTGGCTGGTGTGGCTCAGTGGATTGAGCGCCGGCCTGTGAACCAAGGGGTCACTGGTTCGGTTCCCAGTAGGGGCACATGCCTGCACTGCTGTGGGGTTTCCAGTGGGGGGAACTTGGGGGGCAACCACACATTGATGTTTCTCTCTTTATCCCTTCCTTCCCCCCCTCTAAAAATGAATAAAATATTTAAAAAATACAGAGAAAGAAGGACGGAACATAATCTGGCTTCTCTTTACTTCTCAGCCTTCAGTAACTTGCTAGTGCCATCCCTTGGAAGATAGCTGGCAGGGAAAAACAGGAAACAGGGTTCTCAGGAGAAAGGTGGGCAAGAGACCTGAGAGCAGACAGGCAATGGCTGGTGTAGTACGACTAACAAGTATTTGTTGCTTGCTTAAATAAATACATGTATAGTCATGCATTAAATACTGGCTGATCAATAGTTTAAAGTAGCCACAAGCCTCCCACTCAGAGCCTGTCAAAACAATTCCATCCCTCACTTCTCTGCCACTGGTTGTCACAGCTGTGTCCTTGAGACACAAGTTTGGACAGTGTAAACCCAGAGTAGTTGAAGTTCAAAGGAGAGGCAAGCCCTAGAGCTGGTAACTTTATTCTGCTTAACTTCATCTTGAAACACTTGAAGTAACATTTTTTTTTCCCTGCTGGGAGTACCCAAAATACTAGTAAAGATATAGGCCATTTAACATTGTCCAGTTTGAAATCCAGCCTAGTTTTCTTAAGCCTCAAATCTAACAGCTTCAGGGATAATGCATCTTAAAATGACACAAAGTACCATTTTGGAGGCAAAGACCTGGCCTGTCCCTCCCAGGCAGGCCCTTGGTTAGGGTTTCCTGTCACTCCCGTGGAGCCACCTGAGGCTGCCATCCCAGATGGGCTCAGGTGCCTTTTCCCGTACAGAGAAGGCTGCAATTTGTCAGTGTGTCCACCAGAGGGCCACCAACCGCCGCCCTCCACCACCTCTTGTCAAACCTCCGTAATGTCCAGACTGGGACTTGTGCCTCACCCATGCCTTGGCTGCCTGAGGTTCTCTTCTTAGGTACGTCACGCGTTGGAGCAGATGTGGGGGAGCAGAGACTGCCCTGGTCCCAGCGGGATGCATTTCCTATTCAGCTCCCTCATTTTCCCTTTCACGGGTTTATTTTTGTTTAATTATAGTTGACTTGAAAAATTTCCAAATGGAGAAGCCAAGTAGGAGTGCGTGTGTGCGACTGTGTGAGAGCACAAGGGCGTATGTGTGCATTTTGAAGGTGCGGTGGCAGGAAGTGGGGACATTCTGTTCACATCAATTTATGCCTGATCCTGCAGTTTAAATATTATTTAATGTAGAACTTCAGAGCTGGAAAAAGACCTTGGAAAGAGAACCCTCACCCTCACCTGTAACTGAAGAAACCAGAGTAGCCTTTGCTGCTTGCAAGATGCCTGGAAGGTTCAGAAACTTTAGGAATGTAGTTAATAAGAAGATTTTATTAAGGGGTTTGTGATAAGATTTTATTTTGGTATTCCATTCTTCTTCCTCCTTTTTTAGGCCCCACCTGAACCTTAAAAGCTGCAATAGAGCACAATAAGGCATTTTTTTTTCAGTTTGCTATTAAAAAATATTTGACTCTGGTTCTACCCTCAACTTTGGTCTTTGGATCCTTTCTAGACTCCATGGAGCCAGAGGCTGGAAGGAGCTGATGTGGTAGGAAAATGACCCAGGAAGATGGTGGAATGATAGAAACCCACTCAAACTCCTAATCACCAGTGCTATTAAAATCAATCAGAAATTTCACTAAAGAATTTTCAGCAGTACAGCAGAGATCAGTCACTAAGGTAACAAGGGAGAATGCATTCAACTCAGAAAATTAATGTGGGCTCTCTGAAAATGCTTTATCACCCCAAAAGACCGAAGAATGTGCAGTAAACTCTATTTTAATTAATCCTGAAAAAAGCAACTGCAGGAAACCACACAGAATTCAGGAAATGGTTGGAGTCTCTTTCAAAGACATGAAGTAGCCACTATCCTTTCAAGTAAGAGAAGGTAAGAGTAAAAAAGAATGACGAATTCTTTGTTAATGATCATTGATATGGAATTTTTGAGATAGAATTTCCTGTTAGTGATCATTGCAAAACATAAGCTGAAAATGTTTAAATGGCACAGGCAGAAATGGCACTTAAATCATTAAAAAATTTTGAGCAATAGATACAAACTTTTGAGAAACAAAATTGAGAAATGAGACATTTCAAGAGGCAGATCTGGGGGATAGAGTTTAGCATTTCAATTACTGAATGGTTCGACTTCCTGAATAAGCAGCCAAAATAAAAGGCTCTACATGAATAATTAAAGATGCAATAATACATTTTTCCAGAGCCAGTAAGAGATCAGATTTGAAACAGAAGAGTCACATGGCCTAAGAGGACACTTATGAACATCTGGGGAGTGACTTGCTGTTTACACAGTTCTCACAGTCATACACCTTTCCACCTGATTTTACCATAACTACGTGAGGAGGACAGGTATTTTTATTTTTCTATTTTACTGATAGAAATTAACTCTGAGAGGTTAAGTGATTTGCCCAAGGGTTATAGCTGGTAAGTAAAGAGCCCAAGTTCAAGTCCGGGTCTCGCTCTCCAAAATGGGAGGGTCTCGTGTACATTTTAAATGAAAAGGAAAATGCATCTGCAATAATGTGTGAGAAGAGAAGACCACCGTTAAGGAATGTAAGTGAGAAGGACTGTTGCCTCATCTGGGAACAGAACCAGGGCTCGGTGCACGTGGATCGATGCCACCAAGGATGGGAGGGAGGAGTGAGGAGAAATGAGAGGAAGAACGTGTCCACTTATTCTTGACCTTGCCAAACTGCCCTTCATGTGGAACGTGACAAAGACACACCAACTCCTAAGGTCCTAGAAATCCAGCCTTTTCCCGACAGGCGCTGAGGACTGCTTCCGCAGAAGTCTGCACTAAACGCAGGAACCCAAACAGATGCTGTGGACCTGAGTTACCTATTACAGAAACACATACATGAGAACAACATGCGAAAGGGCGTTCTGCTGATAAGGATAATTATTGTATTCAATGAAATAAAAGTAAAGATGCCTGCTCCTGCTTGTGTGATGCACTGCAAACTGCGGTCACCTTTCCAAGAGTTTCCCGACCAAATGCGACACCAGCCGCCCCCCAGATGCAGCAACACCCACCACCCCAGGAAGTGGTCCCAAAGCAATAATTCCAAGAAGAAAAAGTTGGAGATGGTTTTACTGATATTATTTATAATAGTGAAAGTTTGAAATAAACCCCCCAAGTCCCAATTGCATTTTAGCCCAAATGGATATTATGTAGCTATTAAAATAATGAAAATGAAATAGTATATGCAACCATCAGGGGAAGTAGAATTAAGTCCTTTTATAATATTGTGATTAAACAATGAAAACCTGCACATGTCACAAATTAAAACACAATTTAAAGAAATCACATGTGTTCACCCAGGGTGGTAGGACTGATGCAGGATTTTAAAAATTTCTTTAAATTAATTTTAAATTTACAAATCATTAAGAAATCACCAATCCCCCAGGTCAGGGGCTCACGGACTCTATCTGGAAAGATGAGGAACAGCTCACAGTCGCCGTGTCAGGGCACTGGGAGCCCGTGGGCCTGGGAAACAGGCATAAGAAGAGACTTAATTTTCACTCTGTACCCTTTGATGCCCTTTGAATTGTGTATCCTGGGCATGTGGCACCAATTCTAAAAATGACACTTAGGTGCAGTGAACCCACATTGACTACATTTCTGATCCAAAAATTGGGCCAAGCGGTCTGATGATGGGCCAGAAGAGCTGAAATCCGTGTAGTCTTAGAAAATCCAGAAAACGTAGTCGTCGTGCCGAACAGCTGTAAGGGTGGGGGTGGAGACCGCGCTGAGGCTGGGAAGATGGCAACAGGTGGGCTGGGCCCATCTGGGAGCCCGACAGAAGTGGTGGGGGCCAGGATGAACCTGGGGGTTGAGGGCCCCAGGGGAGGAAACCTGCAGAGCAAAAGGTGAAGAGAGGCAGTGGCAAACCTGCAGAGGGGAAGTGTGTGTGGTGGCTGCCACAGGGTGGAGTGGCAAGCGAGGGGAGGGCCCTGGCCGGGGTATACTGCAGACAGAAGCCAAGGTGTAGGGCGTGGAGCGCGAGTTGCTCTGGCTGGACCCTCTGCGTGCACAACGTGAAGAAGCCAGGAAGGCTTCTGGGGCGCGTGGCTGAGGCCAGCGTGAGGTGGCAGGGAAGCAGACACGCCAGTTTGGGCTCACGGATCGGGGGCCAGCAGTGGTAGGGCAGCTGCGGATCCGCACAGTTTCTTCTCTTGATCATTGGTAACGTAGGAAGAAATGGAGTAGCCATCAGAGGCCCAGGTTCAAGTCCTGCTTTGGGGACAAGGTCTGTGGCCTTAATCTCTGTTTCACCATGCTCAAATACGGGTAGTAATATCTGGAGGCAGAATGAGGAGGCAACAGAGCGGCCACCTGCAAGAACTTGGAAAAAGGAAGAAGCTAAGTGCTCTCTGAGCTGTAAACTATAATAAAATCAGTATAAAATAGATCAAAGCAGAGAAGTGCCATGTCACTTTAAGGGGGCAGAATGACTCTCAGGCCACTTGAGACTGATGAAGTTTGAATGAAGATATATTAACCTGTTCATCAGAATAAGAGCTGAGGAACAACAGACCCCCAGGGAGGAGCAGCAGGGGTCCATGCTGGTCCGTGACCTGCTCAGGTGAGGGTGCTGCAGGCAGGTGCGATAGTATTTCTGTGAACAGGAGTGCATTAGGCTACTCTGGCCCCATCAAACATCTGAATCGTGGTAATGTGCTCACCCAGTAACCCTCTCCTGGCCCCTATTTGGCTTGGCTCATGGCCTGCCCACAGGAATAAAACTTGCTATTATAAGATGAGAATAACTGGTCCCTTCGAAAATTACTTCTCATTGGTTACCAAAATAGTGAGAAGCACTGACTTTGGAGCCAGATTCAAATTCTCGCTCTGCCACTTTCTAGTTGGTGGCCTTAGGCAAGTTACTGACCTGCCTGTGCCTCAGTATCCTTGTCTGTAAAATGGGGACACTCATAGTACCTGTTTCCTACTTGTGAGGGATAGTGGATTAAGTCATCGAAGAGCACTCAGCACCTGGCATGTAGGATGGCCTGTACACGCGTCTGGGGTGTTCCTGGAACAGTTCTGACTTGGCATGCTGGCTTATGAACATTACACCCTGTGAGCGAGCTCAGGGTGTTGCCGCCCTAGAGAGAATGTAGAACTGGTAGAACTCTCTGCACAGGTTTCTCAACCTGTGAACCTGGGAGGGAGCTGTTTAGTCACGGTGACTTCTCCAAAGTAATGTCCTGTGGGGCCCTTAGGCAGGGACCCAACTGGCCGCCTCTGGGGAAACCCAGCTTCTTGTGTTCTGCCTTGTCTTCCACACTCTGATGCCACTTGGGCCTGTTGGGAGGCTTGGGCGGGCTGTCTGCGAGGCCCTCCGAGAAAGCAGGCACTGGATGAGTGAAGTTGCCTGCCTACCCCTTACAAGGTAACTTGGCCCTTGTCCTCCAGGGCTCACTGTCCCCTGGGGAGACAGACATCCAAGGAAATCACACAGCTGCGTGGGAAGTGCTGGGCTGCCCAGAGGCAGGAGGCATCTACTGAGTCTGAGGAGAGAAGACAGGGAAAGTTTCATGTGGTCTGAAGAAAATTCCGAGAGTTTCCTAGAGGGAGGGCTTTCCAGGTAAAAAGGATGTGGTTTGTGGGAGTCTGAGAAGGGTGAACAGCCTACAGGTGGCTGCAGCTGGGGTGCGTGTGGCAGACGGTGGGGGGGGCAGAGACCAGACAGAAGTTTGACAGGGGCCACGTCCCAGGAGTAAGAACAATGCAAATGGTGCTATGCTAGTAAGTTTTGATTTCATCTTACAGGCGATGGGGATCCCCTGGAAAGTTTCAGGTAAGTGAGTGACTAAAAGGAATTTGCATTTTAGACATGAGATCCTTGGGAGCAGGGGAGGTGTCTTATACACCCTTGTGTCTTTAGTGAGACACACGTAAACCTTCTTCATGGCGAGAAATCAACACGTGGTGAAGGAGCGACAGACACAGACACAACTGTGGAGCGCAGCCGGGTGGGCGTGAGGGGCGGCCGTCAGTCAGTAGTCGGGGCTGGGGGGAGAGGGTGTGGATGGAGGTAGCCTAGGGTGTGAGGAAGAGGTGACATGACATTCCAGACTTGTGAAGTCGTATCCGACTATTTTGACTGGTTGGGAGGAGGGAGTGATGGATGGAGATAGATGACTTCATGGTTTCTAGCTAGGGGGGTGGCCAAGCTATTAAAAATAAAGATGAACCGGAGGAACAGCTGATTTGTTAAAGTTTAGGACAACAGCACAGTACGAAGGGCTCAGGAAAGGGTTCTTTGTCCCCATCATTTTGCCTGAAAGCAAGGTGGTCATCCTTAACACCCTGATCAGCGCTCTTGACCTGCGAGACCTAACTTTTTTCAAGGTAGGGCTAAAAAAATCACCTTACATTTTTCACTCACATATTTTAGGTCATCCCAATGAAGGGACATGTCTGAAAAGGCAGCTATAAGCAAATTTATTTTAATTTAGACATTAAAAATGCACAGCTGAGCGGAAGTTACGGAGATTTCCCACATACCCTCTGCCTGCAGGCACGCATGGGCCCCCTTCCCATTACCACCCTCCCCCGAGAGGCACAGTTGTTACCATCTAAGGAACTGCATGGACACATCATTGCACCTGGAACTAAAGCCCCTCTGAAAATGAAAATAGAGTGATCACAAACCCACAGAACTCTATACTGGAGTGTGTCTAGGTACACGAGTGTGCACTGCTGTGCGCTGTGGGGACCCGCAGGGCTGCCGGATGCCTGGCCCCAGCCCTGGGCCTGCCTCTAAGTAGCCGGCTCTCAGACTCGGTGCCCAAGGGACGGAGGGTTTCCACGTTCCCCAGGGTCTGGACGCTGTGGCATCTCAGTGGATTCCCCTAAGCAGGGGCACCAAAGGTTGGCACTGGGGTGCATAGCTAAACCGCTTATCCCCTGCAGGGGGCCCCTTTATGCACATCTCACAGGTGGCAGCGTACAGGGTGGGCACTCTGCTGCGCATCTCCACACCACGCCTCTCCACAGGAGGTCAGGAGGCCCCACTGACTCCGCTCCCGAGAGTGCCAGCCACACCTAGTGACCTTGGTTGGTGTCCCCCTGAGCCCTGTACCGAATAGCTCTGCTGCTTGTTCTGGATCCTCAGGAAATTAGTGATTTCTGTAGCTGAGGAGGAAAACTGGGTTCTGTGACCAGCAGCACTGAAGTCCATTTCAGCTAGCAGAGGATAATGCACTGTTTTATCTCATGACGCATATGGTGTAATAGTTTCCACCACCAGACTCAACAAAGCTCTAACATTAAATCTAAAGTAGCACAGGGATTTTAAGAAGACCCTGTATCATCAATTTTAGTCATATTGCCCCCATTTGCAGAATCTAAAAGACCATTATTTACTTTTCCTACATTATTTACTTTTCCTATTATTTTTCCTTCCTTCCTCCCTCCTTCCCTCTCCCTCCCTTCCTTCCCTCCCCCTTCCTGACTCCTTTTCTTTCTTCTTTAGAGAAGAAAGTGGCGGATGGAGAGAGAGAAAAACACTGAGAGAAACTGGTTCGTTGTTCCTCTTCTCCATGTTTTCATTGGCTGATTCCTGTGTGTGCCCTGACTGGGAATCAAACCCTCAACATTGGTGCATCAGGACGACACTCCAACCAACTGAGCCATGGGAAAACCCTTAGATCTCTTTGTCCCCAGGTGTCCTAAATAATGGTGGTGTGTTTCCTCTGTAATGACATGGGACAGGCTTTCTTCTGCTGACTTTATTGATCAGGTTGCATTAATGGTAGTGGTTTGTTTGAAGTAGATTTTTTTATGTGTATGTTTGAGGTAAAATTCATGCAAAGAGATAGGTGAAATAGTCCTCTGGGTTCTTGCTGTGACCCAGAAGATTTTATCTTTTTTATTCCTGTTTCTTTTCTTTGGGAATGAAAATAACGCAAAAATCTTAGTTGTCTTTGTACTTGGTCCCATTACTGGGGATCAAAAAAAATCTCATCAATGACATTACCAGGCTGAATGATGTATATAATTATGAGAAACAGTTATATTAATAAAACATTTATTTTGATGAAAACTATAAATGCCTATTAAAGCACTTTGACTTTTTTCCCCTGGTAACTGCTACCTGAAAATATCTCTAAATATCATCTGTAAGGCAAAATGTTTTGGAAAAAGTGGAAAGTTACATGAGAAAGTGCATAATCCCAGATCAGCTGAAACAAAAGAGCCAAAATATAGAAACAGAACGTGTGTGTGTGTGTGTGTGTGTGTGTGTGTGTGTGTGTAGGCCTGTATGTACCTGCCTAAATAAATTACATATGCCATACACTTCCTTCCTTCTACCTTGCAATAGAAAATACTATTTTCTTGTATACCCAGGAACACAGTCAGTAGTGATGCATTTCTAGTGGTGTCCTAGACATCTTGATAAGGTTGATCAAGAATGGGACCCTGTGGTTAAGCTTAGTCTTGGTGGCACAAAATAAAGGAGGCAGCACAGGAAGCTGTGGCTGGGTCCACGCGCTCCCTCTGTCTGCCCTGTGGTTCTTGCAGAGTCAGCCCGGGCAGGTGACAGGAGCGATGGGTGGTGTGGGATCTGGAGATGCGTCAGAATCGAGCCTAGACACTGTCAAGTAAAGTGTCGAGAGCTCTGCACCCCGTAGAACAAGGAGAAAAATGCTCACCAACCCATTCCTATTTTACTTCGACTTCTAAGTATCAAGGAAAATTATTGTTATGTGTTTTTCTGGGAGGAGTGATGAGAATGTGTGAGGTGGTGAGGGGGAAAAGAAAGTGGAGAAAGGCGTTTGCTACAACGGAATGGGGGCACACTGGGTGGCTTCGTGGCTGGCGGAGTTCTTCTGGCGCTGTGGGAGGAAGAGACTGGGCATCTGGGGACCTGGCTGGGCTCTGCCGCCTGCCCGCGACACAGGGAACGGGTGGTTGGGGCTTTCCCTCCGGACGGACGCGGTTATCGCACAGACCGCCGGCAGGGTCGGAAGCACTGCTGTGGTGGGCGACTCGGAGAACTATCACTGAGAATGGTGTGTAACGGGACTTCCTTTTCAGTCATGAAAAATCTGATAACCAAACTTATAATACAATTGATTAAGAAAACCAAAAGACCTTTAATGGCAGAATGTGTAAAATGATGTATTAGTTATAAGTACCAGTATCTTTCTAATTACTGTGCCTTTCTTGGGCGTATTAAATATGTAACCTGTGAGCTCTCTGGATTGAAATGGGCTTTTTTTTCTTTTTTAAATGGGCCTTTTTAAGGTAGCTTTCTGGAAGGAATGTTTTCTTTCCCTCTTCCCACTACTAACCTGAAGTTGTACTATAGTCATTCTTAAAAGAGATTCAAAAATTTCCTTAGATGAATTGATCTCTAGCACAATACAATGTTGCATTTGTTAGCAGCAGGGGGCTGGTCCAGAGAAGGTAGGACAGGAGGGGTTTTGGAACTGGCAAATTATGTTTACGTAGCAGCTGGTTTTTAAAATGTATAAAAGGTTGCAGTTTCATGTCAAAGGTCGCCAAAACATCAGGTGCACATTGTTTGTGGGGAAGGAAATCCATGGCAGGGCGGTCTCAGATGACAGCGTGCAGACTCTTGGTGCCTGTGAAAGCAGCACGTCTCGGAAGCAAAAGACAGGTGGGAGGTGGGGAGGGCTGGGGTGGTGGGGAGGGGTGGGGGGGAAAGGCAGAAAACTGTACTTGAACAACAATAAAAAACAAACATTAGATTTATCTTAGAAAAAATTAAAAAAAGCAAACGACCAGCAGCTGCTGCATGGCCAGAAACGGGAAGGACAGCTTAACCCCTGATTACGTTCAGGCCAAAGACAGGGAAGCTTGGAAGGTGTCAGCCCAGGGGGCTCGCCACCAGGTGACAAGGTCTGAATTTTGAACTGCCCAAAGCCAGAGGTTTTTCTCAACAGCAAGCAAATCTGCTCTTTTCTTAATTTGGGGACAAGTTTTTTTTTTCTTTCCCTCCCTTTGACAAAAGGTTTTTTGATTTGAAATTAAGAATGACCAAGACAAAATATGGCCTGGATTCTGTTTCAACCCACTGGTCTGTCACCCCTGCTGTGCCTCAGTCCAAGTCTGGCGCTTGCCCGAGGCTGACTGCAGACCCCACCGGCTGAGGGCTCTGTCCTGCACAGGACGGCTCCCGTTTCAGGTGCCAGGTACACTTGGGGGTCCCCAGGCCACCTATACTTTTGATCATTGGCTACAAATCTGGAAGGTTCCCATAGCCCCCTCAGATCTGATAATTTGCTAGAACGACTCACAGAACTCAGGAAAGCACTATATTTATGATTTTAATTTCATTATAAAGGATGCAGAACATGACCAGTTCAATGAAGAGACACATGGTGCAAAGTGTGGGAAGGGCCTGAGTGCAGAGCATCCCTGCCCTGACCAGGGGACTCAGGACTGGTCACCGCCCGGGTACGTTGAATCCGTCCACCAACCTGGAAGCTCCCCTGAGGTTTGGCGTTCAGGTTTTATTATACAGGTGTGACTGATTAAATCACAGACCAAGTGACTGAGTGTTATCACCAGTCCCCCTCCGCACCAGGATGTAGGCTGGGCTGATAGCACATTGCTTGAAGTCTCAACCTTCTAACCAGGTGTTCGGTCTTCCTGGTGACCAGTCCCCATCCTGAAGCTGTGTAGGAGACCCTCGAGTCATCTTAGTAGCATAAACTCAGGTGTGACCTAGGAACTCGTGAATAATAAATACACTTCTCTTCCTTGGGACAGTCCAAGGATTTCAGAAGCTCTGTGCCAGGAACACTAGACGAAGGCAGACAAACTCCCTCTTATACCATGGCATGGGAATACAGGCAATCAGGCACATTCTTATGTAGCAAACCTTAAATTTACATATATATAGGGTTCCGATCTGTTTTCCAAACAGTAGCCAGAGTAATCTCTTCAAAACTGGTATCTAGTTGAGTAGGCTCCTGCTTGAAATGCTGCAAGGGCCTCCTACTGGTCTTAAGATAAAGAGTGAAATCCCTAAGCAGGCGCCCCAGGTCTCCCAGGTTGTGTCCAGACTCCTCTGGCACACTCCTCCCCCCTTGCTCTCTGGAGCCAGCCTTTAGTTTCTCCAGTACGCTTGCTGTTCTGGCCTCTGCCCTGCTGGTCTCTCTGCTTGAATTAGTCCCTTCCTCAACCTCTCGGTCTGTGTGCTCCTGGAGCTCCGAGGCCTCTGCTCTTCACCCCACTCTGTCTTGCCCCTTTGCTGTAAGCTCTAAGCTGAGCTGTTTGTGCTCAAAGTTCATCCCTAGCCCCTGTTAAAAGATAAACTGAGGCATATTAATTTTTTGTGTTTATTTGAGCAAAAATCTATTTGAATTGAGCAGTGCCAAACAGGAAGTGGTTAGGAATGCTCCACCTGCAGGACCTCAGGGAGAGAGTGTTATAGAGAAAAGGTGGAAACAAAGCAAGGAATTTATTGATTGGCTATAGCTTAAAGCCTAATTGACTGTGATTGGTTGTCCTTAGGTTTCAATTCTGTACCTCGAGGCATTTGTAGGCTTAGATTTGGGTTTGCTTACATAGGCCATCATGGATTTACAGCCACATCAGTCTAATGGCTTTCTCGCTTAATTCATTTAATGCCTCCAACACCTATCACAGTCCCTGGCACATAGAGGATGCTCAAAATACCTTTGTTGAACGAATTAGAAATTGTTTCTCAATTCGTCCTTAGGGAACTGGCAAAAACTGTCACCTGGGTATGGCTAAGAGGACAGTGTTTTCCTCTGTCTGGATTTCCCTGCTGTGTTTCCCATGTCCTTTGTGTCTCTCATTATTCTTGTCTCT
This sequence comes from Phyllostomus hastatus, assembly GCF_019186645.2. Lineage (NCBI taxonomy): Eukaryota > Metazoa > Chordata > Mammalia > Chiroptera > Phyllostomidae > Phyllostomus > Phyllostomus hastatus. The sequence goes on along the minus strand of NW_025333860.1, from coordinate 1,283,854 downwards.
TGTCAGTCTGCACAGAGCTCTCTCAGACACCATGGCCTGTTATGGACTGAATTCATATGTAGAAGCCCTAACTCCCAATGCTGCTATACTTGGAGGTAGGACCTTGAAAGAGGTAATTAATGTTAAGTGAGGTCACAAGGGTGGGGTCCTAACCCAATGTTACTGGTGCCCTTGTAAGAGGAGCAAGAGAAGCTAGAGGTGTGCATTCTTAAAGGAAAGACCACATCAGAACCCAGGGAGAAGATGACCATCTGCAAGCCAAGGTGGACCTGCCAACACTCTGACCTTGGACTTTCAGGCTTCCCAGGTGTGAGGAACACATTTCTGTTGTCAGAGTCCCCAGGCCGTGGGATTTTGCTCTGGCAGCCACTGAAGGCTACTACAGGGCCTTTGCTGATGCACTTGCTCAACGTCTGCTTTTCTGGAGTCTTCATCAGCTGTGTCCCTGAGGAGACTCTGCGACGTCCTACAAAACACCTGCTGCTAATTTACTGTCATGGGGCGGCTCCTGGCTCTGTGTGGTGTGGTGATTGCGCCTATGATGAGCCTTCTGCACTCGGCTTCTTTGTGCTGTGTCCTCTCCTTCCTGCTCACTGCAGGGCTGTCCTGGGCTCTTCCGTACATGCACATTGGGACACTTCCTGTTCACACCATTTAATGTGTCTTGGGCTGTTTCTGTGGAAGATCTCATGCCCACTGTCAGGTGGGTTATTCTCGTTACATATTAATTATTCTGTTGGAAAGCTACAGGAAACAGAGAACTGAGTGATTTTTACCTGAGCACGTGTGGCTAGTTAGTAAAATCAGTGGAATTAGAATACGAAACCCTTGACTTCATAATTAACCATTCTTTCTACTCTACCCCTGGATTGGCTCACATTTCTGAGCAAATGAAGATAAAATTTTGTTGACTATCTTTCTACTTATGAAAATGTGTGAAATCATAGCAGACTACGTATTCTATTAGTATCACCTCATTATATTCTTGGTCTGTGGGAACTGGAAAAAGCAATTCATAGCAAAAGGCTTGACTTTTCTTAACTTTCCCCTTCAGAGGTTCTGAGCAAAGAGAATAAAAATCCAAATCACCAGAAAGCATCATTACAGAGAACTTGACTACAAAACCAGATTTCAAACTTGCTACTGATCATCCAAAGGCTTCCCTTTGGTGTCCACTTTGGAAAAAGTGGCTGGCGATCTCCTCCATACCGGGCACTGATGCGTTCAAGCCTTCAGTTCTTACTCAAGTTAGTGGGACAAAAACACCCCTCAGTTTTCTTACCTGAGATAAGAAAGAATTCTAAGAATATTTTATTATGAATGGCTTGTTTATAGACATCCCAAAGATTCCCTAAAAGATGAAACATAAATATAATTTAAGGGAGGTGAAGTCTAGGGTTTTATGAGATTAAAAACATGAAAAAGGATGTGGAGAAAGTCTCCAGCAGATTTGACAGATGCCGAGTTCTTCCCTTGATCATCCTGGTCTTTTGCCAGCAGTCCTCATGTTGAAATGAATAAAATGGTGATGATTTACCCCAGAATGCACAGGTCATCTGGCAGAGGCAAAGAATAACCATCTGCCAAGAGGACATGTCCTACTAAGATTTCTGTTTCTTCCCTAAGGTTTGAAGACATTTTGTGTCTTTCCATGAAGCATCTCTGGTCTTCAGACTCAGCTTTCCTGCGGTAGATACCTGCTTCTTAGCTACATTCACACAAATCCACGGGTACTGTGTTTCACGATTTAGAAGAGGTTTTTTTTTTCCTTTTTAATGAGGATACAATCAAGCTAAGATCTGTAACAGCAGCAGTTTTAGAATTAATCATTTTGTTTGTTGTTAATAGCTCCTTCAAAATAGATTTCAAGGCTGAGCAGATGAACTGTAATAAATAAAAATGGTGCCTAGCAGCACATATCACAAGGCACTGCCTTCCCTGGGTCTGTTCTAAATCATTACATACTGTTTTCTCAGCCTTTTCATATCCTTAATAAACGCAGATGGAAAAACACCTCAGATTTTTGTCCCTTCTCTGTCAGCTCCTGTACTGGATGTCTTCTTTTGTGCACCTCCCACCCCACACTGCCGTCCCCACCCACTTTCCATCCATCCACTTCCAGCCACGGAGGCTGGTCCACACCGACGTCATCACCATACTCTGATGCTTTCTGGCTTCTGGCTGGGTCTGGCTAATGGAAACTGCCAGCAGGAGATGGAGACAGCATGGAGGGGGGTGCAGAGGGATGGGGAAGTGTTTATTACAGCAGCTGTCTCCCTTCCAGTTTAAGAGGGCTGGATGCATCCCACTTCCAGTGGTGGCCCTCTCCTGGTTGCTACTCCCTGCAGGTGCCCAGAATCTCCCTTTTCTGAGGTCCTTCAGACCTAGAGGTGGTAACCAAGGCACTGCTGTGACCATTGTTGGTTTCACAAGCTCTTTGAAAATAGTCTCTTTATTAAACCTCAGGTAGCCTGAGGTGCATGCGCCATCTGTTTCCAGCTGTGTCTGATACCACTTCCTTGTGTTTCCTTCCTCTCTCTCTTTTTTGTAAATCTTCACCTGAGGACATGTTTTTATTAATATTGAAAGAGAGAGACAGACAGACATCAGTGTGAGAGAGAAACATTGATCAATTGCCTCCCGTATGTGCCTTGACTGGGGATTGAACCTGCAACACTTGGGATGGCGCTCCAAGCAACTGAGTCACCCAGGCAGGGCTCTTTTCATTCTTACTCTCCTCTACCCCTTTCCTCTTCTCCAATTTCCTCCCTTTTACTATCATTTTAAATTTCTATCTCTGTCTCCTCTCTCTTCTTTCCAAAAACCACTTAGAAAGCAGTGGCAGTTTCTTGAAAAGTAAAATACACATCTATCATATGATCTAGCCCTTCTACTCATAGGTATTTATCCAAGAAAAGTAAAAGCATACAAAGACTTTCACATGAATGTTTGTAGGAGTTATTTGTAATAGCCAAAATGGAGATGACTTGAATGTTTGCAAATGGGTGAGAGTATAAACAAAATGGGGTGTAGCAGGGCCCCCCAAAGACAGATTTATAATGGGGTCCAGAACTTGGGTGTCCAGGATATATAAAAAATATAGGATATCCTCACTCCCACAAGTCTGAACTGGGGGATGGGATACATGGGGCAGGGCCATTGAGAGTTATTTTGCATATTAACAGTTGGCCAGCTTCATGCCTGATATGCAAAAATGGTCATTTTACATATCTATAACTGTTGGCTAGCTTCATAGATATGTTAAGTAGCTGTGGCCTTGCTTTGAGCCAGGGAGATGGGAATCACTTCACCCATGACATAACTGGAAGGCAGCTAGTTCCCCCTGGCTACAGCACCTGTGTGAGAGTTTGGAGATGGTTGGCTCCACGCCATGGGGCCATGCCTGTCAGGACTTACTATGGCAGCCCAGAAAAGCTGGAAAAATACAGGGATTCTGGCAGGTGTGGCTGATTGTGGGAGGAGTCAGAAATGGGGATGCAGAGGAAAATTTGCACTGGGATTTAAACCCTGGCGTGGCAGCCATGCAGAGTGGACCACATGGTTTTGCAGGGGAACCCTGTGGTTATGGGGCTCCCTTTACCATTTGGCTTAGGAAGCAGGAAAGCAAGATGTAACAGCGATATAGATCTTTCTCTTAGCAGTTTAGAAGAATGCAGGAGAGACCTTGCAGGGAAGGAAAGGGGTGAAAGGACTCTTGCTGGTGGGCCATGAGAAGGTGTCACATGGATTTGGAGATCCTGGTGACACAGCTGATGGTGCTGGGAACTGAGGAAGGCCTGTTGGCTGAGCATGGATTGATGGGAAAAACCAGGAGCTAGCTGGCTCACAAACTTCTATTTTTATTTTTTTCCTGAGATACAGTATCCCTGACTGGGCAAAGGGGGGAAGGAAGGACTGCGTGTGTTTGTGGACGTTTCAAAGGGACTTTGGGATTCTAATGAAGACATTAAGTCATTACCCTAAACCTGTATAACTTTTGAATAAATAGTTTCTTTCCTTTTCACCAAACTAGCATTGAGAACCAAAATTCCAATTCCTACGGGTGGTGGGCAAGGAGAACCTACTACAGAAGGACCCTGAGGGAGCGGGGAGTTCATTTGGTAACAGTATCTTGCGCCCCGCCCCCCCCCCCCCCCCCCCCCGCTACGGGTCTGTTCTGTAACTTATCTATGCAATGGAATACTACCTAGCAGCAAAAGGGAATTAACTACAGTAGTCCTCCCTTATCCGCAGGGGATGTCGTCTAAGACCCATAGCGGATTCCTGAAACCATGGATACCACTAAACCCTATATATACTCTGTTTTTTTTTAAAAGATTTTATTTGTTTATTTTTAGAGATGGGAAAGGAAGGAGGAAGAAAGGGAGAAAAACATCAATGTGTGGTTGCCTCTTACACACCCCCTGCTGGGGACCTGGCCTGTAACCCAGCCATGTGCCCGGACTGGGAATCGAACTGGCTCCCCTTTGGTTTGCAGCCCATGTTCAATCCACTGAGCTATACCATCCAGGGCTATATACTGTTTTTACCTATGCATACATATCTATGATAAAGTTTAATTTTTTAATTAGGTACAATAATATATTAACAATAACTGCAATAAAAGTTATGTGAATGTGGTCTCTCTGTCCCAAAATATCTTATTGTCTTGAGCCCACCCTTCTTCTTATGGTGATGTGAGGTGGAAAAATGCCTGCATGAGACGCACTTGCCATCTGAGGAGCAACAGCGGAGCTAGCATGACTTCCTTTTCCCTTCTTTACCATTTCCCAGATAGAAGATTTATTTTTACCATAGGTCTTAGCAACCTGAGCATAAGGTTCATTTTATTTTCTTAATAAATCGAGAAGTTTCACCTTTTCACTTAAAGAAAATACTTTATGGCTTGTCTTTGGCATATTCAAACTGTCAACATCACTACTCCTGCACTTTGGGGTCATTATTAAGTACAGTAAGGATGACTTGATCACAAGCACTGTGATACCACCACAGTCCATCTGATAACCATGATGGCTACCAGCTGACTGCTGGCCAGGGAGCGTATACAGCATGGAGATGCCGGACAGAGGGATGGTTCACGTCCTGGGTGGGAAGAACAGAGATTTCATCTCATTATGAGTGGCATGCTACTTATGAATTGTTTATGAATTGTTTATAGCTGCAATTTTCCATTTAATGTTTTCGGACCATGGTTGACTGCAGGTAACTGAAACCACAGAAAACAAAACCACAGATGAGGGGCGAGAGACTGTACTGGCATGCGCACAACATACATGGATCTCAAAACAACTAGGTTGAATGAAAGAAGCCAGACAAAAAAAGAGGGTATACTGTATGATTTCGTCCATATGAAACCAACAGTCTGTACTGACGGAAGACAGACCAGGGGTTGCCTGAAAGGGAGGCAGGGTGGGGGCTCAGGGAGGGCTGGGATTGAGGGATTACTCAGCCTCCTTGAGGGATAGCAGAGGTGCCTGAGTTAATTTTGGAGGTGTTGAGAATGTTCACTATCTTGATGGTGGTAATGACTTCATGGGTGTTTACATATGTCAAAAATTATTAAATTGTGCATTTCAAATATGTGCAGTTATTCTGTCAGTTACTGCAATAACTTTTTTTATAAAAAATATTTTATTTATTTATTTTTAGACAGAGGGGAAGGGAGGAAGAAAGGGAGAGAAACATCAATGATGTGTGGTTGTTTCTCACATGCCTCCTACTGGGGACCTGGCCCGAAACCCAAGCATGTGCCCTGACTGGGAATTGAACCACAGACCCTTTGGTTCTCAGAGTGGTGCTCTATCCACTGAGCCATACTAGCCAAGGCACAATAAAATGTTCTAAAGTAACATAATGATAGACTTAAAGAAAGTATGTTTCTCACTGCTATAACAAATTACCATAAACTTAGTGACTTAAAACAATACATATTTATTATTTTACAGTTCTGGAAGTCAGAAGTCCAAAATCGGTCTCACTGGGCTAAAGTCAAGGTGTTGGTGGGCTGCTTCCTTTAGGACAGGGGTGCCAAACTCATTTTCACGGGGGACCACATCAGTCTCATGGTTAGCCTTCAAAGCACCGAATGTAATTTTAGGACTGTATACATGTAACTACTCCTTAACTAGGGGCAAGGAGCTTGGTGCTGCCACCAGGTAGAAACAGGGTGCCGGGCCAGATAACACACAGTGGAGGGCTGGATTTGGCCTGTGGGCCTTGTGTTTGCCACCTGTGCTTTAGGAGGTTCTCAGATGAGAATCTATTTCCTTGTACTTTTCAGCTTCTAGTGACACCTGTATGTCTTGGCTCGTGGCCCCTTCCTTCACCTTCAAAGGGCATCGTTTCAACCTCCACAGCCATCATCACATTACCTGCCCCTCTCTGTAGTAAGGTCTTCCTCTGCCTCACTCTTGCGAGAACTCTCGTGATGGCGTTTAGGGCCCATCCAGATAGCCCAAAATCAGCTCCCCATCTCAGTACCCTTGGTGTAATCACACCTGCAAAGCGCTTTTTGCCATAAAAGGAAACATTCACAAGTTCCAGGGATTAAGATGGAGATACCTTTGGCAGGATGCTACTAAGACCGCCTCAGACAGTATATTGTTCATTCTGCAAAAATGCATATTGCTTAGTGTCTAGGAATGGCTTATCTCTCTCTGCTCTGCACTGAGCTATTTATAACTAGCCCTGGCTCTTGAAGAGAGGACAAATTCCAGGTTGGATTCTACCAAGAAAGCTTACTGTGCAGAAATCATTGACTATGTTACTTTATTTAAAATTTTTTTTTAAATTTATTTTTAGGGAGAGGGGAAGGGAAGGAGAAAGAGTGAGAGAGAAACATTGATGCAAGAGAGAAGCACCATTTGTTGCCTCCCGTATGTGCCCTGACCAGGACCGAACCTGCAACCGAGGTGTGTGCCTGGACACAAAATCGAACTGGTGACATTTTGTTTTGCAGGATGACACCCAACCAGCTGAGCCACACTGGTCAGGGTGGTTCTGTTACTCCTTGTGCAGAATTATAAGGCATTCCCAGTGCAGCAGACTAAACATTTCAGACTCATTTTCACATGGGTTTTGGTGGCTGGAAAAAGGCTAACCTTTTAGACAAATGCTGCCATTTTGCCCAAAACCGATCCCTATTTTACAGGCTTCAATCTGCCCTTCCGTAACTCGCCTCTAATTGCATCCACCATCAAAGCACTGTCTTTGCCAGTCTGAGCAGTGAGGTGCTGGGAAGAGCTGTGCATAAAGCACACACACGTTTCTTTGCGCGTTACACAGGGGACTGCCATACTCATGGTGTGCTGTCATCACACCCACGTATAGTGCGCACCCTTATTTTTCCCTCAAAAAGTCTGGGCCATAAGTGCGCATTATACACGACAAAATGGTGATTGCTCTGTAAGAAGCAGACACCATTGTCCGTATTTAGAGATACTTCTAGGAAAGCTGCCGGGATGGAGTTTCATCCTAAAAGAGGGTGACTCTCGGGCTTTGTTGACCCAGAGCCCTGGTTTTGGTGAGCCTTCGCAGGGGAGTGGGGAGGCTGGGGGTAGGGTATGTTGTACTGGGCAGTGGGGTCAGAGAGAGACTTTGCCTCTTCCTAGTCCACGGGGGCGGCAGATGGAATCGGAGCAATACTAGATACTGACGTTGCTCACAGCCTCCGCGGGGGAGGAGGGGCGCCTCATGTCTGAGCTCGGGCCCACACCAGCAGGAGGCCCAATTTGGGGGAGCCGCCTTAACCAACCTTAAGATGTCTCCAAACGGGGATTTCTCCAGTGCGTGGCGTCCTTAAAAAGGGAGAGAGTCACCAACAAATGACAAATGGAAAAACTGAACCTTGGGTGCCTCTAGCAATGGCTTTGGGGCCCACAGGAAGGTTCTTTGTACTATGAGGGGACAGGCCATGTTTACAAAGTGCTCTCTTACAGGCAAGGGGAGGTCCTGTTTGTTCCTGTTAGCTTTCGGACAGGTGGGTTTGCTCCATGTAGCATGAAACTTGGGGACTCTGGCCATCTTTCCTAGGCAAAGGGTCAGGTAAGGGAGAGGTTGGGGTTCAGGGGAGATGGGAGTTTTATGCTGGTGTGGATGCAGGTCAAGTTCCTCCCCTCGCCTGAAAGGGTCAGCAAAGGCCCAGGAAGGGTGGAGTCATCCTCACTCCCAGGAGAGAAAAAATTCCTAGTAAAACCATCAGACCCCAGGGGACCGCTCTTCCTAGCTGCCGTGTGGTTTCCCTGTTAGGACATTGACAGGTCCTCCCTCAGGGTTTCTCTACCTGCCTGGAGATTCCGGGGTGCGCTCTGCATATTGGAGAATGGAAGCCTATGTGGGATACAGAAAAGGGAGTGAGCGCAAGAGCCTGGATTGAGGGGGGCTTTGAGCATGTAGAATCCCGCAGTCCACCCTCTTGGATACTTCCCCTGGGATGCCTGCGCTCCAGCCAGAGCCTGTAACCAAGCCATTAAAGCTAATAAGATGATTTCTGTATTAAATGAAATTGTGGTACAGAGTGGGGATGCAGGAAACATGCTAATGGCTCTAATGCTTTTTCCTAACCTTCCATTTCTCAATAAAGTGCAGTCATCTGACTCCTTGTTTATTGCTTGGAGAACCATGACTCCTCTGAGAAGTTCTGAACAATGGTCATTCTGTCCCTCATTCCCTAGTTGGGTGGAGACAGGCAGGAGAAACCGTGACGGAGAGGGCAGTAAGTCTCGGTCTGCCCCTTAGATGAGCACCTAGCTTCTTACTCAGTTTCACTGCTTGCTCCATTTTCAATAGTCAACAATATTTCTATTTTTAATTACAAAAGTATGACAAGATTACACTTTAGTTGTTAAAAAACACGGGAGTCCTGGCCAGTTGGTTGAAACGTCGTCCAGGCACCAAAATGTTGTCAGTTCAATCATCAGTCAGTTTGTGGGTTCAACCCCTGGTTGGAGCTTATACAGGAGGCAACAGATTGAGTTTCTCTCTCTCAAATCAATAAACATATCCTTGGGTGAGGATGAAAAAAAAACCCAGGAAAAACAGAAACCTCTTGTTACTTGGCTCCTCCAGTCTGCTCCCTTGTTTATTGTTGATTTGGGAAATAACCTCTTCTCTATATACAGTGGTTTGAAAATATGTCTACAATTATTTGTTACCACTCCTTCAAAAGGTGGAGCCTAATTCCCTTCACCTTAAATGTAGGATGCACTTAGTGACTCTCTTTTAAAGCATAGAACGGGGCAGGAGGGATGGTTAGTGTCATCTGAGATTAGGGCTTGAATGGTGCTGAGCCTTCTGGTTTCTCGCTCTTTCAGACCACCTGCTCTGGGGGAAGCCAGCTGCTGTGTTGCCAGGACACTCGGGCAGACCTACGGAGAGGCCCTTGTGCTGGGGAACAGAAGTCTCTTGATAACAGCCATGAGACTGAGCCACAAAGGCATTATTATAATATATTCTGCTACCTGTAAGGCACAGACTCTCTCTTGCCAGGACACTCTGCTCCTCAGGGATCTTGTTCCTGGGAATGAGCACATAATCTCTGGGTGCATTTTTCTATTGACAACGAGTACCCAAGGGTAACAGGTATGGCTAGTTCCGGAGTGCAGGTTTTATGGTGGTTGCTAGTATTTGCTGCCTGGGTCACCCTTCAGGATTAGCAGATTTATTACCCCAGTTTCTGGGGGTGCTGCTGGCAGAAATCCCTCCACAATCAAACCTCTCGTGGATTTCTGGAGCTAGAGAGGGGCTGCCATGCCCAAGGTCAAAACCCCTTCCCAGAAGCCCACATCCAATGATTGATTACTGAGAGGTACAGAGCCCAGCCCTCTCATCCCAATTCAGGAGAGCTCTGAAGGCTCATCCCATCTTCAGAGCTCCATGCAGAGATGACTGAGTGGTTCCCCTGAGACTACATTGCACCTAGATTCATTGTCTGCCCAACCCTGCTTCCCTCTCTTCCCTTTCCCTTTTGATACCAAAAGCACTTTTTAATAAACCTCTTGCATGTTGGTCTCCATCTCAGGGTCTGCTTCCTGGGGGACCCAAGCAGGGTCAGTGGGTGTCAATAGAATTCTAAGAAAGCAGATGATGAGACAGGGTTTTAGAGCTGGATCACTGGCCACCTGGCCGGCATCAGTGCTGGTGGTTGGAGCGCCGACAGAAGGTGGCAGTGCAACTGTTCGTTGGTTATGAGCTGCGATGGTGTACCGGTAGAAGGGAATGTGTCAGCTATTAGCTGCGAGGCATTTGGGAAATGTGGGGGAAGTAGTAACTGTATGCATGTTCTGGAAGAGAGTTGAGAGTAAACCAGTTATTAAAAGCTAAGTATCAAAGCTGGAGGACTTCCTTGGAGGCATATAAAGTGGCTCTTGTCTCCTGGAATCAGAGGGCAGAGAAAGTTGAGAATCAGATTCAGGGCTTAAACGTAAGAGCAGAGGAGCTCCAATGAAGATTTAACTCTCAACTAAGACAGGTCTGCTACGGCAAAGATAGGGTCCTGGGTGGGAAAGAAGGGGGCCCTACACCTGAGATGGGCCATCAGTGTTGACCCCCTGGAATCTTGAATCCTCACTTTCCTCTGAGAACCAGGGAGTAGAAGCAAGAGTGGCCTTATTTACTGTCACTCCCACTGACCAACTTTGGGGAGATTTTTCCCCACCCCTATATCTCTGGGCTCTGTGAATTTAAATCATTCCCAAAGAGGAAACACTTTAATTTGGGAAAATGCAACAGTTGTATTAAATTGTAAGCTTTGGATGCTGTCTGGATATTTGGGGCTCCTTGTGACAAAGATCAGCAAGGAAATAAGGTGGACTCACCATCCCAAGGGGACCGACTGGCCCTGACCATTGGGTGTGAGGGAACTGTGGTTGCACAGCAAATGCTGTGTGGGCCAGAGGGTGCGGGCCAGAGGGTTGCACGAGGAAGGCAGTGTGGGGAATCTCCTCAAACACAAATCTCTCCCCGTCTGATAGAGAAATTTACTTCATAGATGTGCTTGCAAAAATGTGCCAACATGTATGTATCAATGCAAGGATTTATATCGGAATTCTTATATTGCAAAACTCAAAACACAACAAAATAACCTGTTTGGAAACTACCTAATATTATTAATAAGGAGTAGTTAATTCAGTTATGGCTTGCCTACCCTTTTTATGGGACTATTCTTTTTTAAAAAATATATTTTATTGATTATGCTATTGCAGTCATCCTATTTCCCCCTTCATTCCCCTCTACTCTGCATACCCTCCCCCACCCACATTCCCCCCTTTAGTTCATGTCCATGTGTCATAAGTTCTTAACTTCTACATTTCCCATACTATTCTTGCCCTCCCCTTGTCTATTTTCTACCTACCATCTATGCTACTTATTCTCTGTACCTTTTCCCCCTCTCTCCTCCTCCCACTCCCCTGTTGCTAACACTCCATGTGATCTCCATTTCTGTGGTTCTGTTCCTGTTCTAGTTGTTTGCTTAGTTTGTTTTTGTTTTTGTTTTAGGTGTGGTTGTTAATAATTGTGAGTTTGCTGTCATTTTACTATACATGTTTTTTTATCTTCTTTTTTCTTAGATAAGTCCCTTTAACATTTTATAAAATAAGGGCTTGGTGATGATGAACTCCTTTAACTTGACCTTATCTGAGAAGCACTTTATCTGTCCTTCCACTCTAAATGAAAGCTTTGCTGAATAGAGCAATCTTGGATGTAGGTCCTTGCCTTTCATGACTTGGAATACTTCTTTCCAGCCCCTTCTTGCCTGCAAGATCTCTTTTGAGAAATCAGCTGTCAGTCTGATGAGAACTCCTTTGTAGGTACCTGTCTCCTTTTCTCTTGCTGCTTCTAGAATTCTCTCCTTCATTTTAATCTTAGGTAATGTAATTATGATGTGCCTTGGTGTATTCCTCCTTGGGTCCAACTTCTTTGGGACTCTCTGAGCTTCCTGGACTTCCTGGAAGTCTATTTCCTTTGCCAGATTGGGGAAGTTCTCCTTTATTATTTGTTCAAATACGTGTTCAATCTGTTGCTTTTCCTCTTCCCCTTCTGGTACCCCTATAATTTGGATGTTGAAACATTTAAAGATGTTAAGAACCAGGTTAAGAACCTGGAGGTTCTTAAGCCTCTCCTCATTTTTTTGAATTCTTGTTTCTTTATTCTTTTCTGATTGTATGTTTTTTCTTCCTTCTGGTCCACTCCATTGATCTGAGTCCCAGTTTTCTTTCTATCATTATTGGTTCTGTGTGCATTTTTCTTCATTTCACTTAGTGTAACCTTCATTTTTTCATCTAATTTGTGACCAAAATCAACCAATTCTGTGAGCATTCTGATCACCATTGCTTTGAACTGTGCATCTGATAGGTTGGCTATCTTTGGTTGCTTAAAAGTATTGCCTCTGATGCTTTGATTTGTTCTTCCATTTGAGCCTTTTTTTTTTTTTTTGGTCCAGTCACGTCTGTTAGTATGAGGGGTGGAGTCTTAGGTGTTCACCAGGGTGGGGTAACTCAGCCACTGGGTTGTGATGCTTATGTGGGGGTGGGGTCCAAGAGGGAACAATGGCATTTGCCATTTGCTCCGCTCTCTGATTTCAGTCCCCTCTGCCGCTTCCCACAAGCAAATTGGGCCCTTCCGGTGCTGATTCCCGTGTGGGTGGGCTTGTGTACATTCTAGGACCCTGTGGGTCTCTCCAACAAACTCTCCTGTGAGGCTGGGAATCTCTCCTGGCACCTGAACCCCCACAGGTGTTTTCAGTGCTTTTAGGTTTTATTTCCCAGCGCTGGGTCCCTATCTCACTGCCCATTTTCACCTGGTTTATCTGCATGCAAATGTGTGACTGTGGACAGCCAGCTGCCTTGTGTACCTCGCTGGGTTTGCTTGTTGCCTCCCCGCACCCAGGGTCTGCCACTGGGGTCTGCCAGCTACTGCTTTTTCCTGCTGCAACCCCTCTCCACCCCTCTTACTGGTCTGGATGAATGGTTGTTGGACTTCTGTACAGTTTAATTTTCTGTCTGTTCTGGTTGTTTTTTTGTTTTTACATTTTTGTTGTCCTTAATTTTGGTTGTGCAAGGAGGCACAGTGTGTCCACTTACGTCTCCATCTTGGCCAGAAGTCCTAGGACACTATTCTTTTATTAACAGAATGAAGTAGTTTTATATGTGCTTATCTCCAAGATGTAGTAGTAGGTGTAGAAATTAGTGTGCAGAAGAGCCTACATAAATCCTTTGATATAAAGAAAAATATAAATATGCATGCTGATATATGCACACAGTGTTTTTCTGAGTGACACATAGCATTTTTTAAAAATAGTGGTTGCCTTTAGGAACTGAATATTTGACTTATCTAAACATATCCAGGTATCAAATTGCATTTATTTATGAGTAGTTAATAGCAAATGCCTGGGAAATGGTATTATAAGCTATTTACATTTTTAATTTACAATTTACGTTTTAAAAATGATTGAATACTATTAATAATATTAAGAAATCAGAAAAAGAAGTGGGGAGCAGGCTAATATTTTGCTCCCCCATTCTGGGCTTCAAGTCGTTTGTGAATTAAAATGTAAGGCTTCCACCATAGCAGGCTGGTGAAGAATCCATTTGTGTGTCATCACCTGGCAGCTCTTTGCCCCCTCAGCATTCCCAGAAAGGGGAGCTCTCTCTTACTGGGTTATGTCTAGTTATAAAGTGTGTGTACGCCTGTGTGTGTATGTGCTGAGTCATGTGGAGGGGTAATACTCTTTTCCCAGGTTACCCCCAGTCAGAGGCGTGCAGCATAACAATTGACACAGTCTCCAATATTACCAACAGCACTTCCCCGAGCCCTTTTGGAGGGGTATAAACCTCCTTTTGGGCTGGTGGGGTCTGGGCAGTTTCTGGCATCAGCTAAAATCTCGTTCTACCATGACTCTGGCTTTTCTCTCTCTCTGGCCACATCAGTGGTCCTGCTCGCTTGTCCTTGTTGGGGATACTCTTCAGGCACATTGTAGTAACTGGCTGTCCAAGGGACTCACGTTCTTTCCTTTCAGAAATTCCGCTTTCATGTAAATGTATGGGAGCAAAGAGAGATGTTTGGGTTTGTTTGGATGGCTGGTAGCATCCAAGAACCATACACCATATTCCAGTGTGTGGGTGAGGGAAAGGGCTGATGTGACTCCATTTGTCTATGGAGTCTAAACCCAGGCCCTCATTCAGTTTAATGCCCTTTCACTGCTGTACAAATAATTCACAAAGGGATGAATTGCTCTGTTGTTAATTACTGTTACACCCCTGGTAACCAGGATTGGGTTCTCCACAGAATTACCAGGTTAGGTCAGTGCCCTCAAGTTCTGTCTCTCTTTGTCTCTCCAGGAATGTCTTCACAAGGAAGTGCTAATTCCTCAGGGACATTGGGGAAAGGTTAACGATTCTGAATCTCCAGCATTTTCTTTCAGACCCAGGAAATACACCCTGACAGTGTGTTTAGGGCTTGGAAAGGAAAGAGTTCTTCCTTCTAAGCCAGAACTTCATGCCCCTGTTGTTGACCATGGTGCCCTTGGTCTTACTGTGGGACTGTCTTGGGATTAGTTGGCCACTGCCTTCTTTTCTAATTTGATTTGGAGATGCTAAGGGTGTGCCTCTAATCTAAGCTCTCTCAGTTGTCTTTGTTAATTCAACAGTTTATTGAGTGACCCCTATATGATGGTCAAACAATCCCACACTGCCTTAAGCATAGAAAGCATATATGCCATTGGTAAACACCACCACCACCACAGTGAAACAACAAAGCAGGTGCCCGGGGATGGGGAAGGGAACATTCTAAGCAGGAGGAATAAACAAAGTTACTTAATTCACATCTTGGATGATCTCTGGAAATAGGCTCCCAGGCTCTGTGCCCTGGTAGATAGCTCTCTATCGTATTATTACAACATCTGAGTTTCTGCATTGCTTTTTCCCTAAAGCTGTTCTTCCCCCTGAGGTTGGCGGCAGGTGCTGCCACTATCCACCTGTGAGGCCATAGCCTTGTGAGTAGGAGGGATTTTGCCAGAAGGAGAAGCCATGGTCATTCCAGTGACAATCACTAGGGAAGCTGTAGGCCATAAAGAGGCTCCTGAGGACTTCTGGGCCATAGTTTTGAGTTTCAGAGTTATCCCACTCAAAGGGCAAGGGCACTGGACTGAGCGTGACCAAGATCCCTGTTTCCAGGACTGCAGCTTTAGCACTGAAGGACCAACACTCCAGGAAGCTGCTCAGTTCAACAGACAAGTGGCCGGCAGACCTAGAGCAGAGGGCCTAGGTGAGGTGGGATGGTGTGGTAACACCACGGGATTTGGATTTTTTCTTATGGAAAAAAAGAGTTCATGGAGGTTTTTGCAAGTTGGCATTTTGGTGTAAATAAATGATGATCACACTCAGGGAGGTATAAACTTTATTCTAGGCCTTAGTGACTAAAGTAGACAATCATTATTTCTCTAGTGTTCATTTTTTGGTCTTAATTCTTACTCCATTTTCTGAGTGGTCTCTCCCAGTCTTCCTACCCCTACTAAGCCCCTGCACAGGTAGGCAATTAACAATGAAAGCTAACCAACCCTTCCCAGGGAACAAAATTATAGAGCCCTGAAAATAGACAAGTTCAGATTGCTTGGGTTTCCAAACAAGGTCAATGTTGATCTCAAGGAGTGCTGTGCACCGAATTATGTCCTCCTGCTCCCAGATACCTTTGCTGAAGCCCTAATGTCTAGGACTGGGGGTGACTGTGTTTGGAGGTGGGACTTTTAAAGATGTGAATAAATTAAAATAAATCTGCTGGGATAGGCCTCATAATCCATTCTGACTGCTGTCCTTAAAGACAGTTTGGACATAGAAAAGAGATGCCAGGGATGTGTCCACAATGAAAAGCCATCTGAGGACAATGCAAGCCAAGGAGAGAGGGCTTTGGAGAAAACAAATCTGCCAACATCTTGATCTTGGGCTTCTAGCCCCCAGAACTGTGAGATATAAATTTTGGTTTCCAAGCAACCCAGTTGGTGGTATTTTGTATGGCAGCCCTAGCAAGCTGATATAAGAAGAAACTTCAATAATATTCCTTAACACTCTACATCATTATCTGTTAATCTCCCTCAACCTTCCTTTCAACAGAAAAGGTATGCTAAGGCTTTCAGGCCAGCAAAAACAGCCCGAGAAAAGAAAGAATAGAAAGCAAACCATGAACCTCAGATACATGAATAACACACAAATATGAAGAGAGCAAAGTTGCCTCTGGGAATTGAGCTATCCAGGCAAAGTTAATTTTTTAAATGGACAAGCTATACATGCTTTAGCGGATTTTGAAAGACTGTTTCTTAAATATGAATGTAGAATTTGGTAGTGATTATTAAAGTTGTGAGTAGTGAAACATGTTACTAAAGTTTTCAAAACCTTGCCCTGGCTGGCGTAGCTCAGTGGATTGAGCACGGGCTGCGAACCAAAGCATCTCAGGTTCGATTCCCAGTCAGGTCACATGCCTGGGCTGCAGGCCACAGCTCCCAGCAACCACACATTGATGTTTCTCTCTCTCTCTCTCTTTCTCCCTCCCTTCCCTCTCTAAAAATAAATAAATAAATAAAGTTTTCAAAACCTTGAGATAAATGTGCACTAAAGGCTTTTATGTAAATTGTGTGGAAATAGGGCTGTTCTTAAGTTTCCTAAAAGAATATATTCCAGTTTCACTGAAGAAACCTCTAGACATTTCCAAGGCAGTGGGATTCACAGGAGGGCTCAGATGGAGCCCTCTCTTTCCTCTTGGAACCAGCCCTGGGTCTCTGAGGGTGGGCCCTGTTGGCCCAGTGGTGCCCCTGGCAGTGCCTGAAACTTGCTATCACAGTAGGGAATGGGGATTTGACCTGATATTTCTGGGCACAAAGGAAATAAGAAGGTTAGCACTTCTTCTGATATGGCCTTGAGTCCTGACCTTGAAGCTCTCCCTGTTCATGATCTGACCCTCCTAGCGGTGACCTGTATAGGTCACTGACCACTGGGCCCCTTAGAGTCAAACTTAAGACTTTCAGAGTAGGGATTGTGCTGAGAAGATGTCCCTAGAGCCCTATGTACTCCGAGGGGGGAGACCCCTGGAGGAAATAGACACCCCTACCAGGGACAGATGGACTCAGTGCTTTTCTCTGATCCATGAACAGATGCCCAGGATGCAGATGCCCAGTCCTAGGTTTTTTAACCTATTACATATATTGCTGCCACAAACACCCCCATGCATATCTCCTTGCACCACACATGTGTGAGCTCCTTTCTAGTGTTTGTATTGGAGGTGGGAAGCCCAGTCAAAGAGCATATGCATCTTGATCTCTACTATATGTTGCCAAATTTGTTTTCCAAAACTGTTGTGCCAGATTACACTTGTTGAGAGCTCCTGTTTCTCCACATCATTCCTAAGCTTGGGCTCTCAGACACTTCCATTTTTGTCATTCTGATACTGTAAAATAGCATCTCATTTTATTTTGCATTTTCCTGATTACCAGTGATGTTGATTTTCTTTACAGATCTGATGGCTTGAGGGGTCCTCTTCTGGCAATTGGCTGTTTATCTCTGTCCACTGTTTATAGGATTATTTGTCTGTTTTTTATTGATTACTAAGGGTTATTTGCATATTCTGAATGCTAATGTTTTCAGTAGTCCCCTGGCTGTACCCCTACTTTTTTGCAGTCATCTAACCTTTAGCTTATCACACCTCATTCCTTAAAGATTTTAGCACTGGTTTATTGCCTCTCAGTACCAGCCCCATCTTTATTATTAGGTATTTTAATATCCATGGGGATGATCTTCTTAGTTCCTGACCCCTTCAATCCCAGTGAGCATTCTCCCTCCGCCAACACACCCACTCCCAGATTCATGCCTGAGATCTTGCATTACCAATAATAGCATTTCCTCCATAGCCCGGTGACAAGCATCCCACTCTCTCACCACTTATCTTGTAGTAAGTGGTGAGACGTGAAACTCCTTCCTGTAGCCTGAATCAGTTATTCTCTGATTGTAATGGAGCTGGCTATCCACTGACACCAATTTTTCATGTCCTCTATCCCTCTATGTCCTCACCTCCTACCTTATCTGGCTTAGAATCCACACTCCATCTTATGATCACTTCTCTATAATACATGTGGTTCTTCCCTTTCAGTTTTCTTGAACTTTTCTGGAAAAACCCTACAAACTCCATAAGTATAACTCTCCAGTCACTCCCCTCTGGCACATCAGCACATGATATTGGCTGGAGAAGAAGTTGAAGTAGGACCAATGGTACAACAATGGTATAACAGGGGAGTGACATTCTCTTGTGGAACAACAAGGGTAAAGGGTCTTCCTTTGAATTCATGGCCACTAACTTTAGGAGGGTCTTTAGTTCTTCAGTCCTGCTTCACTTCCTCAGTTGATTTGTGTTCTCATATTCACATAGATCATTATTCCATAATGCCTCCTCTTTCCTCAAACTTCCAACATCTCCCATTTTCTCATGTTTTGTTGATAATCTTGCTTATGATTGTACAGAGAATATAGACACAATCTAAAAAATATTCCTGACCACTACATACAGTCCCAGCTCTCTGTTTTCCCTTCTGGTACAGTGGATCGACTCTCAGTAAGGCCAGCACTTTCACTTTTCACCCCAGGTCCCATTCCTTTCCATCTGGCAGTGTTTCTTGTGAGGCAGTGTTTCCCCGGGCAGCTCTGTAACAGGCCCCTTTGAATTTGCTTGCCCTCCTCCCCACTCTCTCCCTTCTGTTCTTCACGTTCACTGCCTTGCCCTTCCAAAAAGTGTTAGCATGTAAGCTTTGCCTGGAGTTCTGATTTCTAAGGAAACCAGCAGGACACAGCACTATAACTGGTGTTGGATTGGGGTGGGATTCTCTACATAATGACAAAATAAAGCTAAAGCTCTCAGGTTCTGTCCTGCTCAGTGCTGTGATGTTTTTCATACCTCAAAAGAGGCAGGCACTAGACAGTCAATGCTTTTGCACCCAGGCCAGCAGCACCAGTTTAGCCCTCTCATCACATCAAAAAGGAAACAGGGGGCAAAGCTAACTAACCACATTTTGTCTTAGACAAGCAAGACCAGGCCAGTGTGTAAGGCTGAGGAGGAAAGGAGTGAGTTGTTTCCTTCTAAGCCATTGCTTCACCTCCTCTCATCTGGGTTCTTCTCTCTGCACCACAGCAGTTAGCCGGTGAGTTAGGATCAGTGAGCTGGTGGGTTTGGATGTGGCAGCACAAGGAGACATAAATGGTCTCTTCTTGTTTTTGGTTCAGCTGGGCCCTGACTGGCTGATTTGGGAACAACTTAACGTATAAAAATCTGAACAATTCTTATCAATTCAACAAATATTTATCAAGTGACTGCTCTGTGCTGACCAAGTCATCACACTCAGCACCTCAGCCTGGAACACGCGGTCTATTGGAAAACAGTTGCTATAGATGTGCGGAAATGAGGAAGACAGACCGGCAGGGCTCCTGGAGAGATGGCTGTGGAAGACAGACCGGCAGGGCTCCTGGAGAGATGGCTGTGGCAGTATGACCCTCAGGGTGTGAAATGCCTGGAGGAATAAGAGTGAATCTGGGAAGGGCTAGGAAATTTGCATATTCTCAACAAGAAGAGCAAACAGGATCCTGGCTCAGGGGCCCTGCCTCTACCTGGCTTCCCTGCAGACAGCTTAAACTCAGTTTGTTCAACTGAATTCACCTTCCTCCAAATTTTTTTCTCCTGCACTTATTATACCACCATCTCACCTGTTAGACATCTGGGAGTGTAACAAAATGACCCCCTTGCTACTGTGTGTGCTTATGACTTAAGTGATGAATTGTCATTTTGTTTAGCACAATGATGTGGCTCTTCTAGGTCCAGGCCATACCCCTCTGGTGTCATTGAAAGCAGATGGCCTTGGATATTTGTGTCAATTATCAGGCAGGCTCTGGGTCCTGAAAAGTGTGTCCCAGGGAGGATTTAAGCAACAGAGAAAGACACTCCTTTCTCTTTCTGGACCTTGGCTTTGAAGGGCTGAGTTACGCTTAGGGGCATGAACAGGCTGAGAGAAATATAGCCTGTGCCACACAGGAAGTATGGAATGATGTGTGCATCAGATCCGTATCTGAGACTTCCAGGCAGTGTGACACTTGAGAGGGAGATAGAAGCTGGCTGAATTATCAGGCCACCACATCTGTTTGGGTTTAATTTGCTGTAGGGATTCTGCTCATGGCGTCCATGAGACTCTTTACTAATACATGAGGAGTCGTGGGCTTTGATAGAATCCTTGTGCTTTCCCCCTGTGGTATGGGTATTTGGCTTCATTTGTTTGTACCAGATTGTCTGTGTCACTTTGGTATCACCCTCCCCTTTCTTCACTGCCCCCTGCACTCTAGATAAGGCTGGAGCTCCATTTCCCAGCACCTCTGTTCTGTGTGGCTTTGGGTGAGAATGTGCCAGCTGACAGTCTGAAATCATGAACTAGCAGCAGTTTCCATATCGCTTTCCCAGCCGTCCAGTCCTCATGTAAGCTGCTACTTTCCTTTCTCCTTGGAATACAGAAGTGCTTCTCCTTTACCAAGAGAACCCTGGTGACAGAACACTGCTGCAGCGTCTCCTCTCCTCTCATGACGGTGGTCACCGTGGTGGTTGTGGACAGCTCTCACTCCTAGCAGGTTTACCAGTGTGGTAGGCCAGAAAGCTTCTGGGTAATTTTTCTAGCTCTGTGACCAGAGGTCCTTGCTGTGCAGTAACAGTCACTCCTGATATAGAAAGATAAATAGGGTCAGTAGTCACCGCCTCTTCTCTCACGGCCTTCCATTTGCTGGAGCTCAGTGTGACCAGGGCACTTAATGTAAGATGAGCTGGTTAGCTAATGTGTAGTTTGGCTGTAGTCTGAGACTACTGCAGTGAATGATATTGAAAGAAAGGGGCAGAGGTCCACTTCTAGTTTGGGGGTATATGAGGACTGCTTCCTTAAGAACACAGATGTGAGTGTGTGTGTCACACAGGACCTCTTGTTCAACACCATGGGCCTCTACTACCTTTGTTTTTAGCACAATATCTGAGCTTATACTTCCTTGGAGACGTTGGCTGTCAGGACAAAGGAAACTAAGGGCAACATGAGGATGAGATGTCTCAGTGCATGCCAGCCTCGTTATATCATGGGGACCGCTGTAGCACACACTGCCAGCACCCCATCCCTTTCCCTGCAGCGCCGCCATTCCCACTGGCAGCAGTCTAAGGCAAGCACCTGTGACTACACCCAAGGGCTTTGGCTGGTCAGGGGACATTCCACTTGGCCAGGGGACATTCCGCTTGGGAGCAGGGGAGGCCACAGATGCCAGGGGAGTCCTCAACCGGTGATGAATGAGAGTGAGTGGGTCAATGACCCCCTCTTCTTTGCCCATCACTGGGGACAACTCAGAGGAATGTTCCAACTCTGGAGCATACTCTGTGAGAGGTTCCCAGGGGAACGGAGCCCCAAACCAGATTTAACAAACAAAAAAGTACAGACACCCACTTAAATTTAAATTTCAGATACATTATGGTATCTTTTTTATATATTGTTCTTTGTAGTATTGGGACATACACATAATATAACATTACTCACTGTTTATCTAAAATGAAAATTTAACCAGGAGTCCTGTGTTTTATCTGGCAGAACTACCGGTAGCTCAAAGTAGTGGTTTACTCACTAAGGCTTCCGTCCCTTCTGTGACCCACATGGCCTTCACTTGCTGGTGCTTCCGGGGATCACCTCTGAAATAAACGGCATGCTCTCAGTCCTAAAGATTCTGATCAGGTGGCCCAGCCCACACCGTGGCTCTGGGAAGTCCCTGAAATGAAGCCCTAGATATGCCTTTTGTAGACAGAAATCAACTTCCGCGAGCTGTCAGAATGGCTCAAAATAAAAACTGTTTTACTAAAGGAGAATAAAGTTACATTTCTTGCAGCCCTAAAAGTGTTGGCTGAGCTTTGCACATGCTGTCTGTGTAACTTGGCTCTTCAAATCTTCTCAAAGACTCAATGGTGCAGGAACTATTATTTGCCACATTTAACCATGGGCATTTAAGAATGCCAAGTGATTCACACAGAGGCCGTCTGCCTCTAGAACCTGGGGTCTGCCTCTCCATGTGGTAAACCGGTAGGCAAGTGGGGAGAGTCTAGAAGACAGGAGGCACCCAGGTGAGAGGTGGTTTTAGTTCTATTACTAAAAGATGTTTAGGGTTTTGACTCAGCAAGAGCAGTGTAGATCCAGGGGAGGTCTCTCTGGTTGGGTCTGTGGGGTTTGTTGACTGACTGGTGGTGAGAGTGACTACCTCCCCAGCTTCATCTCTTGCCACATCCCCTGCATTCTGCCAACACTGCAGTCTCCAGCAGTACTGGCCTCCTTTCTGGTTCTCATAATCAAAACCCTTCTACACCCAAGGCTGCAGATTCTGTCCCCTGCCTATTGTTGGGAACAAGGAAATTAAGAACTAAATTTTAACCTTAATAGACAAGAACCACATTGTAGCTGAAAAGAAATGATAAAAGAGACAAAGTACAGTTAAAGCAAACATCCTGTGTCTAGCAGACGCTCTCCCCTGGGTAGGCTAGATAAGCAGTGCTTTGTAGTTTTTAATGAGAAAATAGAAAACTAGCTAGCTAGAGCCAGGAGATTACTAGGTTAATGAACAAACATCCTGCCTTCTCACCTTATGAAAGAATGCTTGGTTTGAAATTCCCACGCGCGGTCTTTGTAAGCGAATTACTAACTGCCACGTCTGCTTCTATATAACGCTTGCTTGCCCGCCCATATATAAGAACGTTGTTGTAAGCACTCGGGCGCGGCTCTCATTTGCAGCTCCTTGTGGGCACTGTGTCGCTGGACACTTTAAGAGTTCGCCCCTGCGCAGGTTAAACTTGGCCAATAAAGTAACATCTTTGATACCCTGAAAGTCTCCGATATTTGTTCTCGAGTTTGCTGGATGCTACACCTATAAGTCTCTTCATGTCCTTGTCTGTCTCATACTCATCTTTTAAGCTTCACCTTATTTTTAAATAATTGTAGCAAGATATGTAACATAACTTTACCATTGTAACCATTTTTATGTGTATAGGTGGGTGGCATTAAGCGTATTCACAATGTTGTGCAACTCTTACCTCCATCCACCTCCAGGACTTTTTTCATCTTCCCAAACCAAAACTTTGTCCCCAGGGAACAAGAACTCCCATTCTCCCTTCTTCCTAGCCCCTGGCATCAGTCATTCCACTTTCTGTCTCTATGAATTTGTCCCTTTGTAACTAGCTTATTTCACTTAGTATAATGTCTTCAAGGTTCGTCCATGTTGTGCCATGTGTCAGAACTTCATTTCTTTTAAAGGTTGAATAATATTCCTCTATATGCATATACCACATTTTGCTTATTCATTCATCAACTGATACACACTTGGGTTGCTTTCACCCTCTGGCTATTGTGAATAATGGTGCTATAAACATGAGTGTACAAATATCTTTTTGGGACTCTGCTTTCAACTCTTCTGGATGTATACTCAGTAGAGGAATTGCTAGATCATATGGTGATTCTACATTTAATTTTTGAGGAACCTCCATACTGTTTTCCACAGCAGCCGCACCATTTACATTCAGATCAGCAACACACAAACATTCCAATTTCTCCACATCTTCACCACCACTGCTTATTTTTAACTTCCTTAATTTAAAGAAGTCTCCTCTGACCCCACCATGTCATCAATGAATTTATCATACTGACATTTAATTTTTATTTGTGTAATTATATAATGTATGGGTCCCCACTGAACTGTAAGGTCTTTGTGGGCAGAGACTATGATATCTTGATTATATTAATTTGTCCCCAGTACCCAGCTCAGTGCCTGGCACATTGTAGGTTTCAAATCTTTCTTTTGGATGAATGAATGAATGAATGAATGACATTTCTGCTTTAGAAGAATGAGTTGATAATGCTGGGGTTTTACAGTAAAAGTGCACAGTGAGTTAGGTTGCATGAAGTGGTTATCACAATCCCTTAACTGGTTGTCTGGGTCCTTATTTCTGCTCTGGCCATTCTTGTTCCTCCAGAATGGTTTAAAATGGCCTCAAAGGTGGCCTCCTGGAAACAAATGTCTCTGGGGAGTCTGAGATGGGTAGCATCTTGGGGTCTGTCACTGCTCTAGACACACAAGGTTTTCTACCTTTGGCTACAATCATGCTTCCTGAAGAGCCTCTCAGTGTTCTTTATATTAATTAATTAATTATTTATTTTGTGTTGTTATGCTATTATAGTTGTCCCAATTTTGCCTCCTTTGCTCTTCTCCACCCAGCCCAACCCCCACTCCCACAGTCAATCCCCACATCATTGTCCATGTTTATGGTTCATTCATGCATGTTTTTTGACTAGTCACTTCCCCTTCTTTCCACCATTATCCCCTTCTGTCCTCTGGTCACTGTCAGTTGGTTCCTTGTTTCTATGTCTCTGGTTCTATTTTTCTTGTTAGTTTATTTTGTTCATTAGATTCCTCTTATAAGTGAGATCATACAGTGTTTGTCTTTCACCGACTGGCTTATTACACTTAGCACAATGCTCTCCAGTTCCATCTGTGCTGTCGCAAAGGGTAGGAGCTCCTTCTTTCTTTCTGCTGTGTACTGTTCCATTATGTAAAGGTACCACAGTTTTTTGATCCACTTATCTACTGATGGGCACGTAGGCTGTTTCCAGCACTTGGCCATTGTAAATTGTGCTGTTATGAGCATTGGGGTGCATAAATTCTTTTGAATTGGTGTTTTGGGATTTTTAGGGTATATTCCCAGCAGTGGAATCACTGGGTCAAAAAGCAGTTCCATTTTTAATGAGGAAATTTTTTTGAGGAAATTCCATACTGTTTTCCCCACTTGCTGTACCAGTCTGCATTCCTACCAACAGTGCATTAGGGTTACCTTTTTTCTGCATCCTTGCCACCACTTATTGTTTGTTGATTTGTTAATGATGGCCATTCTGACCAGTGTGAAGTAATATCTCATTGTGGCTTTAATTGGCATGTCTCTGATGGTTAGTGATGTTGAGCATCCTTTCATATGTCTTTGGGCCCCTGTACGTTCTCCTCAGAGAAATGTCTATTCAGATCTTTGCCCATTTTTTAATTGAATTGTTTGTCTTCCTGGTGTTGAGTTGTATGAGTTCTTTATTTATTATGGAGATTAAAACCCTTGTCTGATGTATCATTGGCAAATGTGTTCTCCCATATGGTCAGTTCCCTTTTCATTTTGATGATGTTTTCTTTAGCTGTGCAGAAGTTTTTTAATTCGTTGTAGTCCCATTGTTTATTTTTCCTTTATGTCTTTTGCCTTAGAAGATATATTGGCAAAAATATTGCTACATGGGATATCTGAAATTTTACTGCTTATGTTTTCTGCTAGGACTTACATGGTGTCACAACTTATGTTTAAGTCTTTTATCCACCCTCTCAGTCTTCTCAGGACCAGGAAAGAGCAGTATAACAGTGCATGCTCCAGTTGGCCTTTAACGTTTTTAATTGTTTGGCTCTCATGACAACCCACCCGGATTTAAATTGCTCTGTATTTCTCTGGGCGTTTGTACTTCTCCCTAGTGTCAATGAAGCACACCCAGCCATCAAAAAACCTAGGTGCTGGAAGAGATCTTGAAGGGAATCTTTCTCAACTTCTAAATGGAGGTGCTGGGGCTCAGTGAGGTGAAGTGTTTTTCCTAAAGTTCCTATAATTTCTGAGCAGAGGGGGGACCTTGATCAGCTTCCTGACTCTGAATCCAAGTATTTTTTTTCTCCTGGCTAGGCTATGGCTGTGTTAAAGCAAAAATTTCCCTGGACAAAGTTAAATAAAAAAAAAACTTTGTTCAAAGTTACTGCCACATGTGGTAGCATCCAGCCTAAGTGAAGAAAATATTTTCTGTCCCCAGAAGGTTTGGATTCCTCACCCAGGGGATCGATCCTACAATGAGATGAAACTGTGTTACCACCATGGTGGCCCCTTCTGCTCCTGTGATCATTTGCAGCCACCCACTGCCCCAAGGCAGAGGCTCTGAGTCTTGGTATGCGTGCTTGATTGTTCCCTGGTCTTTCTTGTGGGGACTTCCCTGAGCTCATCATATTACAAAAACAACTTAAATCCCTGTGCAAACATTTTGTTTATATTTGTTCATTATTCCATTCAAGAGATTGGGGGTGGTTTCCCCTGAAATTTCCGAACTCTTCATTGTGGTCTAGCACATAATAGATGCTAAATAAGTATTGATTAAACATTATGCTAAGTGAAATAAGCTAGTCAGAGAAAGACACATATCATATGGTTTCATTGATATGTGGAATCTAATGAACACACTGAACTGACAAGCAAAACAGAGACCAACCCATAGATAGAGAGCAGGGTGACAGCTGTGGGGCAGGAGTTAGGGGTGGAGGGCTTGAACAAAGAGGAAAAAGGACTCATGGACAAGGACAACAGTGCAATGATTGCAGGGTTGGGGTGTGAGGGGACTCAATGAGAATGGAAAAAATACAATAAAAAATAAATTAAAAAAAACAGATTGGGGGCAGTTTTCCCTGAAATTTCTGAAGACTCTTCACTGAGGTCTAGAACATAATAAATGCTAAATAGATATTGATTGAATGGATGGCATCGTTTGTAAAAATTCCAGTTATTTAACAATTTAGGTCTTCATAGCTAAGAATCTGTTGGCTACTAACATTGTGTAAATATCAGAAGCATTGTGTAAGTATCAGAAGGAAAGAAGGTAAATTGCACCAAATTCCTTTTAAATGTTTTTACTAAAGCAGTGTTTTTAAAACTTTCTTCTTCTCTTCCCCCCCTTCTTCCTGTACCTTAACCCATAGAAGAAGTATATGTTCCATTATAACCTACTACACACACTCACACCCCCCAAAATTTCATAAAATAATTTTTACCTTCACTATACTTTCAGTGTACTCTGATGTTTTCTATTCTCTTTCATTTCCTAAAAAATAAATGTGAATTGAGACCCACTACATTAGTTTTATGACCCACTACTCATTGAGACCTACAATTTGAAAAACACTGCTCTAAAGTTACATAAAAAATGGCAATGGAAAAACTGCTGAATATATTTAATGTAAAAGCCAGACCTGGGAATATTTAGAAATTTGAAAATATTAAATTTGAAAAAAGTGGTATGATGTTGGGGTAGGTAAAAGAAAGGGAGATTGGACATATAATCCTGAGGGTTATAGGGCTTCAGACCTGAGGATTTAAATTTGGGAAGGGGAAGACAAAGGGGAGGAGAAGATAAATGGCACTGATAGGGAATAGATTGAAATACTAATAACTTCACTTGACAAACTCTGCTGAAAACAGTTGAGCACACTCCTGAGTCAGGAGACCTAAAAAAGTCTGATTCCCAGATGGTATCATCAGCACACTGTGAAACAATATGTTCTTTTAAAATTGATTCAATTTCATTTATTTTTAATGACAAAGTAATGCATAAATATATTTTTGTTAAAAATTAAGATTATACAGAAAAATGTCCCTCTTGACACTGTTTCTCTTCTCCAGTCCCAGTGACTTTTTGAGAACTGTTTTTAAAGTATTTTTTATTGATTATGCTATTACATTTGTCCCATTTTTTTCTCCCCTGTGGTCCCCTCTGCCCTACATGCCCCACTCCAGCATTCTCCCTCCCTTAGTTCATGTCCATGGGTGGTACATATAAGTTCTTTGGCTTCTCCATTTCCTATACTGTTCTTAACTTTCCCCCTCCCCCTATCTATTTTGTACCTACCATTTATGCTTCTTATTCCCTGTACCTTTTCACCCCCTCCCCACTGATAACCCTCCATTTCTGTGATTCTGTTCCTGTTCTAGTTGTTTGCTTAGTTTGTTTTTTAGGTTCTGTTGTTGATAGTTGTGAGTGTGTTGTCATTTCACTGTTCATAGTTTTGATCTTCTTCTTTTTCTTAGATAAGTCCCTGTAACATTTCACATAATAAGGGTTTGGTGATGGTGAACTCCTTTAACTTTACCTTATCTGAGAAGTACTTTATGCATTCATTTTTTCATCTTAATATTTTGAATTCCAGTAAATATTTTACACTTATAGTACATTTCAATTCAGATGCAAGTTTTCATAAAAATATCCAGTATACATTTAGGTTTAATAAAATTTATGGTTGGAAAAAGTAGATTCACATACCCAGCTATTCCAAACATACCTAAGATGTTTCCAGTGACTGGACTGAGCACCAGTTTTAAGTTAAGATTAAAATTAATTAAAATAAAAAAATTAGTTTCTCAGTCACACTGGCTGCATTTCAAGTTCTCAGGAGTTACATATGGTTAGTGGGTAGTGCATTGAATAGTGCAATTTTAGACAGACTTAATTTCTATCTGTTTGGAAAGGCACTTGAAACTTCTACATGAGAGTAACTGTTCTTTGCTTTGGGAGGCAAATCTTTATCAATAAAAGAATGTGATACAATAACAATTTGGAATGTTGTATTAGTCTTCTAGGGCTACCATAACAAAGTATCACATAGTGGGTGACTTAAATAATAGGAATTTCTTTCCTCACAGTTCTGGTGTTAACAGGTTTGGTTTCATTCTAAGGCTGCTCTCTTTGACTTACACATGGCCAGGTTCTCCCTCTATCTTGACATGGCCTTTCTTCAATGTGTGTCTTTGTCCTAATTTCCTCTTCTTACAAGGACACAAGTCATACTAGATTAGGGCCCACCACAATGGCCTCATTTAACCTTAATGATCTCTTTAAAAACCCTATCTCTAAACACAGTCACATTTTCAGGTAATGGGGGTTAGTATTTCAACATATGAATTTGGGGGACACAATTCAGCCCATAAAAATATTAATCTGGATGTTCTTTTCTTCTCTCTTTGGTTACCTGCAGTCTGGCCATGAGATAAGATGTTGCCATTCCCCTCAGTGTATTAGTTATCTTTGCTGTATAACAAATTGTTCTAAAATTTAGTGACTTAAAACAACATATATTTATTAGCTCACAGTTTCTGTGGGTCAGTTTATCCATGTAGATTTGGCTCACAGTCTCTTGAGTTGCTGCAATCAACAGGTGAGCCAGGCCAAAAGGGAGTCTTTGTTTCCAAGATGGTTTGCTCATGTGGCTGTTGGCAGGGCTGCTGGAAGGACCTTACATTATGGCAGTTGGCCTGTCCTGGAGGGAATGATCCAATGGAGAGTAAGCAGGAAGTTGCAGTACCTTTTATGACCTCTCTCCCAAGTTCCACACCATCACTTCCACTTTATTCTGTGCATTAGGAGCAAGTTACTGAGCCAAGCCTACACACCAGGGGACAGGCATTGGCTCCACCACATGAAGGGAGGTGTGTCAATGAAATTTTGAACATATTTGAAAACTACACCAAGTGAGGAAATAGAAGGTTGGACAAGTTCAGTGAATAAAGTACCATGTTTTTCAGCTTCTAAGTTCAAATGGTATGGTACAGTTCTTAGACCAAACGAGGTCAAGAAAAGGTGCAGACCAATAAAACAGACTAAACAAATTCCTATGTGTTGGCGTGAGAGAAGAATTTGTAAAGAAGATGAAGAGTGGGGGTGGTGTAAATCCCAGTCCAGAGTGAAGGCAATGATAAAATTATCTCTAGTGTTTAGGGTCTGAGAACAGAAAGAAAACAGGCCATTCTTCTGAACAGCAAGCATTAGGAAGAAGTCTCCCAGGCTGTCAGGCTGTGGAATCACTCAGAAAAAAAGGGCACACACATATCTGTGTTCTTCTCTTTTAAATTTATCTGAAGTATTAACAAGCCTTTATTTTCCACTGCTGTTTTAGAAGAGTCTAATCAAGTTCCCTAAAAATCCTACTGAGGTTTCAACTGGGACTGTTTTGAATTTACTGAGTAATTTTGGAGATAATTGACATTTTTCAATGTTAAGTTTTCTTATATAGAAACATAAACATCTATTTACATTCATCATTTTTTTCTATATCTTTCAATAAAATTTTTTATGTAAAGATTTTTGTGCATATTTTGGTAGGTTTATTTCTAACTATTTCATGTATATTTACTGATGTTGTCCATTTGATGTCAGTTTCAAAAATGTATTAAGATTTTTCTCTTATGTTTATGGATTTGCTTTTATTTCCTTGTAATTCTGTCAATTTTAAAAACATACATATAACAGGATATTAAAATTGAAATTTTGATCAAGTCACTGTCAAAAGTTTATAAATAGCCAAAGTAAAACCAAGGAATCATTGAAATAGTAATTAATAAAAATTTATAGGGTACACACCAAAAAGACAGTTTGCACACTAGGAGCATTCAAACAAAAACACGGAATGAGGCTCGGGGGTATGTTGTTATAAAGCAGTTTACATAGTGAGAAAACAGTGACTGTTCATCATGTAGATCAGTAATAATACTACAATTTTCTTAAATGATAGGGATTTGGTCAGTGGTTACCTCATCTCAACCTTAGGAATCAGTTTGTTTTGCTTATGATTTTCAGAGGCATAAGCAAGAAATGACCAAGTTCAACTTAATCTTGTAAAATAATCTACATTATGCTTTATATTTAAGACTAAACTGGTTTTGTCTGCTCAGAGAATATTCAAGGCTGGTGTCCATTTGTATTTCATTTTAGCAGCATCCAGATATAGATGAGAAATCCCAAAGCCAAGTCACCACAGGTAAATATTCTAAGGAAATGTTAAAAAAACACATTCCATGACTTTTAAAGCCTCTCTCCATTTAAAGACAGAAAAAGAATCAGAATATGGAGAGGGAAGACTTCCAGTTAAGATGACGGCACAGGTCAACACATCTTGCTTCCTCACACAACCACATCAAAATTACAACTAAACTATACAACAATCATCATTCAGAATCATCATAAATGGAGCTGAATGGAAGACCTACAACAATGGAATTAAAGAAGAAGCTACATTGAGACTGGTAAGAGGGGTGGAGATGCAGAATGGACTGGTCCCACATCCGTGTATGGTGGATAAAAATTGGGAGGGATGTCTGAGGTGTGAGGGTCTTAGCTCCATAGCAGGTCTACCAGTCCAGTGATCCAGTGCCAGCCTTCCAGTGTTCCAGGAAGATAAGTCTCAATAACTTCAGGCTGTAAAAACCAGTAGGGATTTGGGCTGTGAAAGACAGAAACTGCTGGAATCTCAGGAAGTTCCTCTTAAAGGGCCCAAGCACAGACTTACTCAGACTCACTCCTTCTGAGCTCTAGCACTGGGACAGATGGAAATGCATCAGAGGCATATGGGGAGGAACTGAGTTGCCTGGTATCAGGGCAAGTGCTGGAGGGCAGCTTTCTCCCAGACAGAAGTCCTGACAGAGGCCACTGTACCTTTCCTGAGCCCTCCCCACATAGAGCGGGCAGGGGGGCACCAAATCTGAGATTTCATCAACCTGGCTCACAGTTTGCCTCACCCTGATGATTCTCTCAGGCCCAACCCCACCCAACTTTTGGGTCCACCCAAACTGTTTTCACTGTTTTTTTTCCAAATGAATGGCTTGTCTTGACCCATGCTTCAGATTTTCCTAAATTCTCTCAGAAACCAGCATTTGGTTTCAGTGAGCCCTATACCTCTTGCTAAGTGGCCCCAAGCCTGGCAGTAACAGCAGCCAGTCTTGATTCACAGCTTGGCTGCACCTGGGGAACTCCAAGCCCAGTACAAGTAGCAGCCATCTGCAGATTGCTTTGTAGCTTGTGTGTGTGACCCTGGAGAAAACACAGGTAGTGGCTGACCTTGGATGTATCAACAGCAATCAAGGCTCAACTACAACAGAAGGGTATACACAGCCCACACAGAGGATGCATCTTAAATACCCAATTTGGGTGATAAAGGGAGGCTGTGCCGGTGGACCTTACAGGATACCTACTGTATTAAACCATTCTATGAAGCCTGGGAGACATAGCAGCTCTACCCAATATATAGAAACAAACACAGGGAGGTGGCTGAAATAAGGAGACAAAGAAACATGGGTCAAATGAAAGAAAAGAACAAAACTTCAGAAAATACCTAACAAAATAGAGAAAAGCAGTCTATAAGATGTAGAGTTCAAAACACTGGTTATAAGGATGCTAAAGGAACTTAGTGAGGACCTCAACAGCATAAAAAATATCCAGTCAGAAACAAAGGATACACTAATTGAAATAAAGGACAATTTAAAGGGAAACAAGAGTAGAGTGGATGGAGCCAAGAATCGAATCATTTATTTGGAACTTAAGGAAGCAGAAATCAGCCAATCAGAACAGTAAGAAGAAAAAAGAATTTTAAAAAATGAGGGTAGTGTAAGGAGTCTCTGGGACAACTTCAAGCATTTCAACATTCACATCGTAGGGGGTACTAGAAGGAAAAGAAAGAGAACAATAATTTGGAAACCTATTTGAAAAAATAATAACAGAAAACTTTTCTAACTTAGTGAAGGAAGTAGACATACAAGTCCAGGAAGCACAGAGGGTCCCAAACAAGATGAACCCAAAGAGAACTACCCCAAGACACATCATAATTAAAATGCCAATGCTTAAATACAGAGAGAATCTTAAAAGCAGCAAGAGGAGAGCAGTTAGTTACCTACATGGGAGCTCCCATAAGACTGTCAGCTGATTACTCAAAAGAAACTTTGGGAACTAGAAGGGACTGGCAAGAAATAGTCAAAGTGAGGAAAAGCAAGGACCTACAATCTAGAGTACTGTACCCAGCAAAGTTTAAAATTGAAGGACATATAAAGAGCTTTCCAGTCAGGAAAAAGCTGAAGGAGTGTACCACCACCATCCAGTATAAAGGGTCTTGAAGAAGAAGAAGGAGGAGGAGGAGGAGAAGAAGAAGAAGAAGAAGATCAAAACTATGAATAATAAAGTGGCAATAAATACAAAGCTGCCAACCATTAAATCTAAAAATCAAAATAAACAAGCTGACATAAACAATTATAGATACTGAGAATGTTTTGATGGTTGCCAGTTGGAATGGAGGTTGAGGAAATAGGTAAAAGAAAAAGAAAAAAAAGAAAGAAAACGACTATAGAGAGGAGCATACTTTATTTCTAAAGAGATTTCTTTAGAAAGAGTGGTCCCTTGTTGCTAATGCCCATCCCACCCTGAACCTTGGGAAGAGGAAGAAGGTGCTTCATCTCAATTTTCTTTGATGTAAATAAGTACTACTTCCTCCCATACCCCTAGCTTCCCAAACCTCCCATCCAATCCCTTCCTCGAAGGGCTTTGTTTCCCAAGTAATATATGCAGCTCAGCTCCCAAGGTCTCATTGTGGAATCAGAAATGGGACAAAGGAAAACATTTGAGATATTTTATGATGATCCCTTCTAGTCTGGGTCACAAATTCTTCAGTACTGCATCAAAATAGTGAAGTACATAGAAATGTCAGGATCTTCTTGTAAAAGGGTGATGGTGAAGGTGCTGGAAAGTATGCCATTGGTTTGATTGAGGTCAAAATGGGCTTCTAACCAGATCATCATAACACAAACTCAACCAGGAAGGCTAGAAGTTGGAATATTTATGACCCTTCTCAGGGGTAAATAAAGAATGCATAGTGTTTGTCTTCCACATCCCTTTGACAAACAAGGTCTCTCATGCAACTAGATTTGAAATTTATGATGACTTAATCACTGGAGGGTGGGGCGGGGTGTAGGAGGGCTGCAGTGGGAATCTAAGGAGATCTGTGAGAAATGGAAGACTGCAGAGAGCTAGGTTCCTTCCTTCTCCTAAACAGCATTTCCCCCAGGGCTCCTCATCAGGCTGAAAATCCTGGGGCAGGTTTCTGAATATTGGAGGCATACGCTTATTCTGGGCATTACTGGGTTACATTAGAATTTGTAGCCATAGTATCAGAGCTAATGGAATGATTGCTGCATTCATGAAAGTTCTGGTGTTCCTTTTATCAATAGTTTTGAAAAATTTGACTATCATCTGCCTGGTATAATTTTCTTCATGCTTTTTGTGTTTAGGTTTCATTAAGTTTCTTGCATATGTGTATTTATAGTTTTCATCAAATTTAGATATCTTCCAGCCATTATTTCTTTAAATATTTTTTCCTGTTTCTCCCTTTTTCTCCTCTTGTTTGGGAACTCTGATAATATGTAGATAAGTCACCTGAAGTTATCTCATAGCTCACTGATGATCTTTTCATTTAAAAAAATTTTTTTTCAGTGTTTCACTTGGATAGTTCTGTTGCTATGTCTTTAAAGTCACTATTTTTTTCTGCAATATTTAGCCTGCTGTTATTTGTATCCAGTATATACTTCATTTAAGATTTCATTTATTTATTTTCAGAGAGAGGAAAGGAGGGAGAAAAAGAGGGAACCATCAGTGTTTGGTTACCTCTCATGTGCCCCCTACTGGGGACCCAATCTGCAACCCAGGCGTGTGCCCTGACTAGGAATTGAACTAGCAATTGAACCTCGGTTCACAGGCTAGCACTCAATCCACTGAAGCACACCAGCCAGCGCCGTAACCAGTACATTGCTTATCTCATGCATTATAGTATTCATTTCTAAAAGTTCAGTTTGGATCTTTAAAAAGGAATCTTCCGTTTCTCCTTCTAACGTTGTGAACATATGGGATATAGCTGTAATACCTGTTTCAATGTTCTTGTCTGCTAATTCGAATATCTATGTTGCTTCTATGTTCATTTGCATTGACTGACTTTTTTTTCTTATTATTATTGCATTTATTGCTGCTTTACATGTTTTGTAATTTTAGATTAGAAGCCATACATTATGAATTTTATCTTCTTGTGTGCTGGATATTTTTGTATTAATACTCTTAAATTTTATTCTGGGATGCAGTTAAGTTACTTGGGAACAGTCTGATCCTCTTAGATCTTGTTTTTAAGGTTTGTTAAATGATATCAGAGCAGTACCCAGTCTAGGAATAATAATTATTCTCTACTATTGTAGAAGAGCCCTGTGATGCCCAATGCTTTATGAATTATAAGATTTACAGGCTGTCTGATGGGGATAGACATTGTTCTTAGCCTTGTGAGAACACCTAGGTATTTTTCTAGTGGTTCTTTCCCTAGCCTTGGTTAGTTTCCTCACATGCATGTGCTAACCAGTACTTTTCTAAATATTCAAGAGGCACCTTCTATAGGTCTGTCAAGTTCTCTGTCTGTAGCCCTCTCCTCTCCAATCTTGTCCTGCAAATTAGCTGGTTTTCCCAAACTCTTAGTTTCATATCCTCAACTCAGATAAGCCATAATCATCATAGTTTGTAATTTATAAATGAATGTTATTTGATTAACATATGACTCTTACTTCACAACTAGACTGTATGTTCCTTGAGATCAGGGATATGGTCTGCTTGCTCGTCATTGTAACTCTAATGCCTCATACAGTATCTTCTAGCTGATAATAGGTCCTCAATAAATACTCAGTGAATAAAAGAATGAACATAAGCCCAATGGAAATACTAAGTTCCCAAAGATTTAATGGGCATTAAATATACTCTATGGTCTAAATATCTGTGTCCCTGCCAAATTCATATGTTTAAATCCTAATGCCAATGTGATGATATTAGGAGGTGGGCCCTTTGGCAGATGCCTAATCATGGGGGCAAAGCCCTCATGAATGGGATTAGTGCCTTTATAAAAACAGACCCCAGAGAAATCCCTCACGCTTTCCAGGATGTGAGGACACAGAGAGAAGGCACCGGTTATGAACCTTTATTATCTTCAATAAGCATTGCTTGTTTTACTTTTCACATCTAATACATGATTTATCTGGAATTGAATTTTGTATATAGTTCAAAATAGGTTCATTTAGATCCACTTGAATATGCAATTAATCCAGCACTACTTATTGAAAGAACCACACTTCCTCAGCTGCATTGCTGTGGACCTATTGTCATAAATTGAGTGACAACATATGTGTAGATCTCTTTTGGGCATCTTCTTTTCCACTGATATATTTTTCTACAGGTGCACCATACTACACTGGTTTAATTATTGTAGCTTTGTAAATGTCTTGATTTCTGTAAATCACTGGTGTTGCTCTTCTTTGTTATTCTTGCCATTTGCAATTCTATGCAATATTTAGAATGTTTTTTGATTTCTACAAAAAAATAAACACACTTAAAGGGCATAAATAGTAATGGAAAAAAATACAATAAAAAAGACCAAAAAAAGGAGAAAAAAATAAACTCACTGGTCAATTTGAGCAACAAAATAAATAACGTAGCATTATGTTCGAACTCAAAATGTAAAAGAAATATCCACAGGTCCACATTGACAAATTTCTCTTGTAGAAGAATTTCAAGTAATTTATGTAAATACTCCACTCTCAAAAAAGTGGAACATAACTTTTCACATTCTGTGGGCTGTGCATAAGGAAATCTGATTAACCCAGGTATGGACTCTAGTTAATAATAAATTATTATTGGTTGCTTAATTGTGACAAAGGAACCACATGAAAGTAAGAGGTTGATAATAGAAGAACTGGGTATGGGATACAGGGAAGGTCTCTGCACTATCTTTGCAACTTTCCTGTAAATCTAAATCTGTTCTAAAATAAAAAGTTTGTTAAAGTAGGACACAAAACAACAGAGCAACATCTGACACATGTGCTTCCTGCTGCTATGCAATAGAAAGTACATAACATGAGCTACACTGTGTTTTTGCCAAACAGTTTAACCTGAATATAATCCATCAATAAACCATCAAAGAAATCTAAAATACAGGATATTCTACCAAACAATTGTCCTGTACTTTCCAAACAGTGACAAACAGGAGCACTATTCTAGATTTTTAGAAGACCAATAATAGGTGGCAATCAAATGCAATATGTGAAACTTGACTGGATGGATACTAAATTAAAAAAATAGCTGCAAAAACACTTTTGGGGAGTCATTAGTGAAAATTGGATCTGGACTACTTTGTTGATCCTTGCAACTCAAAGTGTGGCCTGCGGACCAGTAGCAGCAGCAGGAGCTGCATCTAGCGACTTGTTAGAAAGGCAGAACCTTGGTCCCTATCCCAGATCTGCTGAATCAGAATCTGCATTTTGACAAGATCCCCAGGTGGTTGGCATCATTTTAAAAAATATTTTACTTATTTATTTTTAGACAGAGGGGAAGGGAGGGAGAAAGAGATGGTAAGAAACATCAATGTGTGGTTGCCTCTTGTGCACCCCCTACTGGGGACCTGGCCCACAACCCAGGTGTGTGCCCTGAGTGGAAATTGAACAGCAATCTTTTGGTTTGGAGGCCAGCAACCAATCCACTGAGCTACATCAGCCAGGGTGTAAATAAGCACCATTTTTGATGGCATTATAGAATTAGTGTTGATAGTCTCAAGTGTGAAACTGATACTATGGCTGTATCTAAATGCTTTAATCCTTGGGGGATGCCTGTTGAAGTATTTAGAGGCAAAGTGCTATTGGTGTTTACAACTTACACTCAAATAGTTTAGAAAACAAAAGTATATGAGAAAACAAAGGAGGCAGGATGTTAATGACAGGCAAATTGAAGGGAGTCATATACAAGTGTTTATTGTAGATTTAAATTTTTACAACTTCAAATTTAGAATATTTTTAATGGAATTTCCCAGAATTAAAAAAAATTACTTAGGGAAAAGTGCCATCTTGATGATATCAAATTTTCTTGTGTATAAACATGGTATGTCACTCCACACATTTAGGTTTTCTTTTTCTTTTTTTTTCAATATTATTGAACAGTTTTCTTCATATAGGGTTTTTTTCTGAAGTGATAAAGGAAAGGAATCTTTATTCAAAAGCTTCACAATTTTGGAATAACAGCTTTCCACATGCATTAGTCACTTAAACCTATCAATTAAGGCTAAATTCTTTAGCACCTAAGTTCCCCTATAATTCCCTGTTATTTTTTAACTATCTTATTTTTCATATAGATTTTATATATTTCTTTTTAATTTACACTCACTCTAGATACTTTACTATTTTATTGTAACTATTGTGAATGGAGTCTTCTCAGATACTTCTAACTGGCTGTTGTCAATATGTAAAAGGCTATTTATTTTAGAATATTTATTTTGTAATGTGTTGCTATGTTACAATCTCATTTCTTTAATAATTTTTGTTCATTTCTTGAACTTTTTTAAGATAACAATGGTAATGTCTGAAAATAATAAAAAGTTTGTCTCTTTTCTAATATTTTTAGAGTTTTTTAAATTGACCCATTAAAGTAATGTCCTGCACAATATTAAAAAGCAGTGATAGAGACCCAAGATGGCAGAGGAGTAAGTGCAAGCTACACTAACCTCCTTCTGGGACTAGTTTGAAATTAAAACTAAACTGTAGAGAAATCATCCTGAATAACTGACAGAACACTAGCTGGAAAGAAGCCTTATAAGCAAGGACAGACAGAGGAAACCACCTCACCACAATGAGACTGGTGGGTAGTCTGGAGGTGTGAGAGGGCAAGCTGGGCTTCCACAGGCAGCAGCTGAAGTGCTGAGGGATATTTCAGTGGCTGGGGAATGGGTTTCCCCTCAGAAGTATGCCATCTAAACCCCAAGCTGGGCTCCCCAACATACAGCACCAGAGCAGAAAAGGAACCCAGATAACATCTAGTTGTGAAAAGTAGCAGAGTTTCTGTTTGCCAGGGAGAGATGGCTGGGGATGCAGAGAGACTCTTAAAGGGCCAACACACAAAATTTGATTTGTAGCCACTTACCCTGGGCTCCAGTAGTAGGAGGGCAAAGTGGACTAGAAATGCATGAAGAGAGTCTAGGATTGGTGGCTCTGGGGAGAAAGTTAAAGGGTCAGCCTCAAGGATCTCTGTGCTGAGTCAATCCCTATACTACAGAAGTCATCTTTCTCAGGCAAAGCAGTCCCCTCCTTGTGGCATTAGCCTGACAGGAAGCAATAGCCCTCCCTGCCTGCAGAATTTACTCTGTTCTACACTGGAGCTTAGTCCAGGCTGCTGAGTACAGCCTGAGGTTATATCAGGCTAGTGATTAACTTTGACAAGGCAGAACTCTGGGAGTTCTGAGATTTAGCACACCTTCCATTGGGCCTGGTGATGGTAAAAGCCAGAATTTCTGCACAACCTGGTTCTTTCTGCACACAAACAGGACAAGCAGAGGGAGCCACATGTTGTGGATTGTTGATAGCTCCAAACAGGTGGCCCTGGATCAGTCACAAGCAGCATCTGACAAAGGCCTACACCAGACTCTTTGCAGATCTCCCTAATACATAGAAACAAATACGAAAAAGCAGCCAAAACAGGAAAACAAAGAAACAGACCCCAAATGAAAGAACAAGAGAATTCTCCAGAAGAAGAGCGAGCTGACATGGAATCAAACAATTTATCAGACAGTTTAGAGCAATGATTATAAGGATACTCAACAGCAAGAAAAAAGACAAGAAAAATGTAAAAAGTGATTAATCATAAAGAAATAAATAATATGCTGCAAAGAATAAACAGGAAGTTAGATGAACAGAGGATTGATCAGTAATTTGGAAGACAAGGAAGAAAAAAAACACAAGCAGAAGAGCAAAAAGAAAAAAGTTTCTTAA
The DNA here is from genome assembly GCF_019186645.2 of Phyllostomus hastatus. NCBI lineage: Eukaryota > Metazoa > Chordata > Mammalia > Chiroptera > Phyllostomidae > Phyllostomus > Phyllostomus hastatus. Next base: position 1,244,338 of record NW_025333860.1, on the reverse strand, counting down.
AAAATGAGGAGAGCTTAAGAAACATTTTAGACAACATGAAGTTTTGATACCAGATGGGAATACCAGAAGGAGAAGAGAGTGAGCAAGGGATCAAGAACCTATTTTAAAAAATAATGACCAAAAATGTCCCTAATCTGGTGAAAGAAAATGACACACGGGTCCAGAAAGCTCAGAAAGTCCCGAACAAGTTAGATGCAAAGAGTCCTAAACCTAGACACATCATAATCAAAATGGTAAGTGTTGAAAGACAAGGAGAAAATACTAAAAGCCACAAGAAAAACAGTTAATTACATACAGCTTTAATAGGGAGCACCAATTAAACAGTCATCTGATTTGTGAACAGAAACATTTCAGGCCCAAAGGGAGTGACATAGAATATTCAAGGTAATATAAAAAGCAAGGACCTACAATGAAATCTTCACTACCCAGCAAGCTATCACTTAAAACTGAAGGAGAAATAAGGAGCTTCCCAGACCAAAAAAAAAAAAAGCTAAAAGAGATTATTAACACTAAACAGTACTGCAGCAGATGTTAAAGGGCTTGCTTTAAGAAAAAAAAGAAAGCAAAAAGAGGGAAATAGTCTAACAATAAAATGGCTCAAAGTATGAATCCATCAATAAACACCTTAAATGTAAATGACTTAAATGCCCCAACCAGAGGACATAGAGTAGATGAATGGATAAGAAAACAAGAACCATAATATGCTGCCTCCAAGAGACCCACCCCAGAATGAAAGATACACACAAACTAAAAGTAAAGGAATGGAAAAAGATATTTAATGCAAATGGAAGAGAAAAAAGCTGCAGTAGCAGTACTTATATCCAACAAAACAGACTTTAAAACAAAGGCTATAGTAAGAGACAAAGAAGGACACTGCATAATGATAAAGGGAGCAATCCAACAAAAGGATATAACACTAGTAAGCAATTACACACCCAACATAGAAAAACTAAATACATGAAGCAAATTTTGATGGACATAAAGGGAGGGATTGACAGAAATAAAGTCATAGTTGAGGATTTTAACACCCCATTGACTTCAATGGATAGATCTTCCAGAAAGAAAAGCAACAAGGAGACAGCAGCCTTAAGCAACACAGTAGATCAAATGGATTTAATTGATATCTTCCAAGCATTTCACTCCAAAGCAGCAGAATATACATACTTTTCAAGTATACATGGAATGTTTTCTAGGATAGACCACATGTTAGGACACAAAACAAGTCTCAATAAATTTAAGAAGACTGAAACTATATCAAGCATCATCTCTGACCACAATGCTATGAAACTAGAAATCAGTCACAAGAACACTGAAAAACACACAAAGACATGGAAGCTAAATAACACATTATTAAACAATGAACAGGTCAACAATGAGAACAAGGAAGATATCAAAAGTTACCTTGAAACAAATGAAAATGAGGACACAACAATCCAAAAAGCTGTGGGACACTGGGAAAGAAATCTTAAGAGGAAAATGAATAGCATTACAGGTCTATCTAAAAAAACCCCCAAAAGACAAAACCAAAAAAAACCCCCAAGAACAAGTTCAAATAAACAATCTAACTTTACACTTAAAGGAACTTGAAAAAGAGCACCCACAAAACCCAAAATGAGTAGAGGGTAGGAAATAATAAAAATCAGAGCAGAAATAAATGATATAGAGCCTAAAAAATGATACAAAAGATCAATGAATGCAAGAGCTGTTATTTTGAAAAGATAAACAAGATTGTAAAAACCTTTCACCAGTCTCATCCAGAAAAAAAGGGAGAGGGCCCAAATAAATAATTTTAGAAATGAAAGAGGAGAAATAACTGATACCAACAAAATAAAAGGATTATAAGAAAATATGAGCAACCATATGCCAACAAACTGCACAACCCTGATGAAATGGATAAATTCCTAGAAACATATAGTCTTCCAAAACTAAATCAGAACGAATCAGAGAACCTGAATACACAGATTACACCTAGTATAACTGAAGCAGTAATAATAAAAAAAAAACCTCCCCCAAAACAAAAACCCTTGGCTGGATGTCTTCACAGGTGAATTTTACCAAACATTCTGAGAACTAACACCTCTCTTTCTCAAACAGTTTCAAGAAATTCAAGAGGTGGGAAGACTCCTGAACTCATTTTACAAGGCCAGCATTATCCTATTACCAAAACCAGATAAAAACAGTACAAAAGAAGAAAATTATAGGCCAATATCCCTGATGAACACAAACCCTAAAGTCCTCAACAAAATATTAGTGAACCGAATACAGCAATGCATCAAAAAGATCATACATACTATCAGGTGAGATTTATTCTGGGAATGCAAAGTTAGCACAACATTCAAAAATCAATAAATGTGTTTCGCCACATAAACAAAAGGACAAAACCCAATGACCATATCAATAGATGCCAAAAAGCATTTGATAAAATCCAGCACCCCTTTGTGATAAAAAAAACAACAACAACAAACAACTCTCAGCAAAGTGGGAATAGAGGAAACATACCTAAATGTAACCACTGCCAGCATCGTAGTCAATGGGCAAAAGCCATAAGCATTCTCCTTGAGATTGGGAACAAGACAGGAATGGCAGCTTTCACCTCTTTTATTCAACATAGTACTGGAAGTCCTAGCCACAGAAATAGGACAAGAAGAATAAATAAAAGATATCTAAATAGGAAAGGAAGAAGTAAAAGGGTCTTTATTTGCAGATGACATGACATTGTACATAGAGAATCCCAAAGATTCTACCAAGAAACTTCTAGAACTGATATATGAATTCAGCAAAGTAGGAGGATACAAAATTAATATCCAGAAATCTGTTTATTTTATATGTCAATAACAAACTAACAAATGGAAATTAAGAAAACAATCCCATCCATAATTGCTACAAAAAGAATAAGATACCTAGGAATAAACCTAACCAAGGATGTAAAACACCTATATCTCAGAAAATTATAAGACACTGAAGAAAGAAATTGAAGAAGGTATAAATAAGTGGAAACATATACTATGTTCATGCATATGATGAATTAACATCATTAAAATGTCCACACTATCCAAAGCAATCCATAGAGTCAATGCAATTTCTATCAATTTTCCAATGACATATTTCACAGAGCTAGAACAAATATTTCAAAAATTTATGTGGAACCACCAAAAGCCCCACATAGCAACAGCAATCCTGAGAAAGAAAAACGAAGTTGGAGGAATCACATTACCTAATACTAAACTATACTATAAGCCCATAGTATTCAAATCAGCATGGTACTGGCATAGAAACAGACACATAGATCAATGGAACAGAATCGAGAGCCCAGAAATAAACCCACATCTTTATAGGCAATTACTATTTGACAGAGGAAGCAAACACATATACTGGGCTAAAGATAGTTTATTCAATAAATGGCAGTGGGAAAATTGGACAGATAAGTGCAGAAAAATGAAACTAGACCATCTCCTTACACATACACATGAATAAATTAAAAATGGATTAAAGACTTAAATGTTAGACCTGAAACCATAAAAATCATAGAAGAAAACATAGGCAGCAAAATCTTGGACATTGCTCATAGCAATATTTTATTGGATGTATCTCCCCAGGCAAGGGAAACAAAAGAAAAAATAAACAAATGGGATTGCATCAAACTGAAAAGATTTTGCACAGAAAAAGAAAACATCAGCAAAATAATAGGACAACCCACAGAATGGGAGAGTATATTTGCTGATATATATAATAAGGGGTCAATATTCAAAATTTAGAAAGAACTTACAAAACTAGACACCAAAATAACAAACAATCCAATTAAAAACTGGGTAAAGGACCTAAATAGAAACTTCTCCAAAGAGGACATACATATGGCCAATAGACATATGAAAAGATGCTCAACATCACTAATCATCAGAGAAATGCAAATTAAAACAACAATGAGATATCACCTCACATCTGTCAGAATGGCTATGATCAATAAATCAACAAACAACAAGTGCTGGCAAGGACACGGAGAAAGGGGAACTGTGGAGCACTGTTGGTAGGAATGCAGACTGGTGCAGCTACTGTGGAAAGCAGTATGGAGATACCTCAAAAAATTAAAAATGGATCTGCATTTTGACCCAGCAATTCCACTTCTAGGAATATATCTGAAAGAACCTAAGACTCTTGTTTGAAAGAACATAAGAACCCCTATGTTCATTGCAGTGTTATTTATAATCACCAAGATATGGAAGCAGCCCATGTCTATCAGTAGATGAGAGGATAACACAACTATGGGACATTTACACAATGGAATACTACTAGGCCATAAAATAAGAAAATTTTACCCTTTGTGACAGTATGGGTGGACCTGGAGAACATTATGCTAAGTGAAATAAGCCAGTCAGAGAAAGACAAATACCATATGATTTCACTCATATGTGGAATCTAATGAACAAACTGAACTAAGAAGTAAAATAGAGACAGACTCATAGACAGAGAGCAGATGACAGCTAAGGGTCAGGGGAAGGTTTGGGGTTGGAGGGGTTGAGCAAAAAGGGAAAAGGACTCATGGACATGGACAACAGTGTGGTGATTGTTGGGGGCATAAGGGGACTATACCCCCAGCAATCAGGAGATTCTAAGGGGGCTAAATGGTAATGGAAAAAATACAATACAATTTTTAAAAATAAAAATATAAAATACATTTTTAAGAAAAGCAGCAATAGTGAGTATCTAGTCTTCTTGACTCTAATGGAATGGCTGCTAGTGTCTCGCTGTTAATTCAATGTTGCTTTTGGTTTCTCTTATATTCTTTTTATTGTAATATATTAATGGCTTTTAATTAATTAGAACTGCCTGTTTAAATTATATGATATTTCTATTCCACATCTTTGGAAATTATTTCATCATTTTTTCCTCTTGTAATTTATCAGTGTAATCAATTTCTTTATAATAAACTATATTTTCATTTCAGAAATAAAACTCCTTGGTCATGTGTACTATTCTTTTAACATGCCATCAAATCTCCTCATACTAACATTTAATTTTTTCCATTTATATTCAAAAGAAAAATTGGTCTATGATATTCTATTATTATTTTTTTTTACTTGCTTAGTCAGGTGTTGGTATCAAAGTCTTAATATAAAGACATTCCCATTGGGGCCTGCTCAATATACATTGATGACTTGAATTGAATCTGGCTGCTGGGGTGTTTTATGCTGTTTCCTGTTCATCATTTACATACAGAACTGTAAGAACAGACATCATTAATATTCCCTTGCCCCTAAGTAAGACAAACCAGGAGAAATACCATCAGATCATGGGCATTAGCTTAAGACCATAAGCTTTAAAATACTTTTGGTAACTCTGGCCAGGTAGCTCAGTTGGTTAGAGCATCTTCCTGATACCCCAAGGTTGTGGGTTTGATCCATGGTTGGGGCGTGTACATTTTTTCTCTTCCCCTCTCTTAAAAAAATCAATAAATAAAAAATTAAAAAGGAAAGTAAGATTTCTTTTAAAAAAATAAATTACTTTTGGTAGAAAAACCTGCTAGATGGAAAATATCCAACTGATTTTAAAATCAACTTAGTAATATTCTCTTGCTGAAAATAAAGACAAACTGAAAATAAACCATCCCAGTAAAATGGATAAAAAACTGTTACACAAGCAAAACTTTTAAGAAAGGTGGGAAAAATTTGAGGAAAGACAGTTACTTTTCAAATTAGCTCTGAGAACAATCAATACACATTTCACAAAGTAGAAGTGGTATTTTAATTATCTTCTTCATTTTTCATATTGAGTCCAACCTGGGGCCTCCCACTGGAGAAGTCCCCTACTGAGCTCTTTTTGAATGAATGAACAAAGGAAAGATGATTGTTCTGTTCATCTGTCCACTGTTAAACAGGTGTCCTGAGTGCCCACAAGCCACACCACAGGGCACAGAGAGCCCCATGTTTCCTCCTGGTGGGCTGAGCTTAGAGTATGGTGCCAAATAAACATTTTCCCTATCACCACACCAATGTCCACACTTGGAGGGAAGACTGTGCTGGTGAGAAGGGGCACTGAAGCTCTGCCCCCTCTAACTAGGGCAGGCTACCACCACTGTCACGGCTTGCACTAGAACGGCTGCCAATTCTGGGGCATAGGAAAGCTGGCTGACTCTGGCTGAGGAGCAGGACCCCACAAGAACTGGCTGTGCGGTGCACGGGCTGGGGGCAGGAACTGTGGTACATACCAGCAGCTATCTTCCTGAGTGAAACTGTGACTTAGGAACTTAGGTGGGTGCGTATAAACCATGGTATTTAACAGGAATGCACATGCAAGTGAAGTTCTAGAAGGATTTTGAAGTCTGTCAGTCAGCAGGAGTCCCTTCCCTTCTCTGTTTCAGACTCTTTCCACAGCTGTTTGGCAGATGATGTTGGGGAGGCTGGCGTGAAAAAAGAATTCAAAGATCTTTGGGATGATTTTGTAAAAGTCACACTGAGTTACATCAAAGTTTCAGAATCTTCATGTGAAGCATTATTAGCCTCTGTGAAGCATTTGTGACCCAGCAGACTCCAGCTCTTGGAATAGCATTTTGTGAAAAGCCAAAAGACATGGAGCAGGTGTGTCTCTCATCCCTTTGATACGCTGAGACATCCAATCCATTATAAAGCCTCTTCTACTTCCTAAATGTAACTTGAATATGTCTCTTTTTCTCTATCCTTACTGCCACACTACTCTTGTCCAAGTCATTGTTTCCTACAACCTAGACTCCTGCAGAAACTTCCTCTCTAGTGGCAGAGCCATTGCCTTGCAGAGCGCCAGAAAGCAACGTTCCCATTGCCGGCCTCTGCGGAGCACACCCCTACCTGCACAGCAGGCGGAAACAAGGGGCCCTCGCAGCTGCGCACCAGTCCACCCCACTGCGCTCCCTCCTTTCTCCCTCTTGGGATCTAATTTTTCCTTTGGTATTTATTGTTATTAGTGAAATATTACAACCAAATAGAAAAATACAAAGAGTAATAAAACATGCACTCGTGCATTCATCACCCAATTTTTTCATATTTTAACATTTCACAAAGTTTTTTGAAGTTGGGTAACCTAAATGTTTATTATGCATAGGGAAGGGTACATATGATGTATGTGAACATTTTAAAGAACAAGCACTCATGTACTCACCACTCAACTTAAGAAACAGAATATTTCTAAACGCCTTTAGAGTCTCCCATATGCCCCTTCCACACCAGAAACTCTGCGGTGCCCCCCAGAAACAACCACTCCCCTGAGTTTTGAGATAACTGTTTTCTCATGTGTCTTTATATCCGTAACATATGTGTACAGATCCTTAATGTTTTGCTTTGCTTTGCCTGTTTTTAGACCTTTATAATAAATGAAATCGATCGGAATGCAGTCTTCTGTGGTTTGTTTTTTTTTGGCTTAGCAATATGTTTTCCTTTAGCAGGGAATCATCTGTCTTCACTGCTGATATTCATCTGTCTTCCCTGCTTTCCAATCCATACTTTACACTGCAGCCAGAATAATCTTTAAAAGATATACAGCCAACTGTCACTCCACTGCATGAAACCCTTCAGTGGCTTCCCAATACTCTTGGAATTGAATCACATATCCCTGGTGTAGCCGGCCAACCCCCACGTGACCAGGCCTCACCTCCTTCTCAGTTTCGTTCACTCCCTGGGCTGAGATCCATTTTCTTGATCTCAGTAAACTCTTCCCTTCCTTCTGGACTTCACACACACCTGGATTCTTCCTTTTACTCTTCACCTGGCTAGTCCTGCTGAAACTTCAGGTCTCCGATTAAATATCACTTTTTTAAATGGACCTTCATTAACCTCCCAATGTAAATAGGTGGTTCTTGTTTTGCTTCCTTTCTACCCAGTTTCTTCAAGCACATACCACACTTTTGTCATTATGTATTTATTTGTGCATTTATTTGTATATGTACTTAATGCTTGTCTCCCTGAAGTTGTGCTGAGGACAGGATCACATATGTTTTGCTTATATCTACTCCTAGCAGAGTCCTGAGGTGCAGTAGGTTCCAAATAATTAGCATGTGGTGAGAACTGAAGCCAGAAAAAGTTGAGAAAGTCAGGGCAAAAAAATAAAAAAAGCATTCAGCTCACGAATTCTGGGACAATTCTCTGCTGGAAAAAAAATTGTTATAAGTGAAGGTATTACAGCATTCTTCAAGAAAGCTTGTTGGACTCGGTGTGATCAAAGGCAGATATTAAGCTTTGTATTTGTCCCATTTGCTGACCCAGAAAAAGTGATCGGGAGGCAACTTATAGTGGGTGCTATGTTTTTAAAAAATATATAATGATAACTAAAACTTATTGAGTACTTGTATGGGCACTGTCCTATGTGCTTTGCACAAATGAGTAGATTTAATTCTCATAATAACCCAAAGAAAAAGGTATTTTGATATTCCTATTTTTACATGTCAGAAACTAAATCAGAGAGATAAAGGAACTTGCCAGGCCTCATGCAACTAGTAAGTAGCAAATCCGGGCTGTTACTCAGGCAATATGGCTCCAGTGTTCTTTGTCACTGTGCTATATTGCCTTTTAATAATTTTGCTCAATGAATATTTGTGGCAAGAATAAAAGAGGGTTATACTAAAGGTCAAGCAAAGTACTACAGGGGTATTGAATGAGAGAATTTTCATTCTATATATGGCTGTCTGCTGTAGCATCAAGCTTGGAAGAACAGACGTGGGAGGAGGATGCTGTCCATGAATGAAGACACATCAACAGCATGAGACGCATCAGGGACATGGATGTGAAGTGGATGAAAGGTCGTAAGGATAGACCCTTGCCAGAGTGTGGAGGGTCTTCAATGATACTTTTTGAGATTTCTGTTTTAAGTAGGGCTTCAGCTTAGATCAATGCATTGTATATCGAACACAGAACAGAATTCTGTCCCACCAACAACTGGAGCTCAGATGTTGCAGGTGAGGGAGATTGAATGACACCTCTCCTCCTATCTATTTGTAGCCATTTATTTCCATAAGAGCTGAAGGACTGTGATGAAGACATAGAGAGAAATGTCTGGTGGTTGGGGGAGACTTGAAGGAGGCAGATTGCAGGGACAGACATCTAAGAACCCAGAAGAGAATTCACTGTGCGAGTCAGACTCAGGCAAAGAGAACCAGGACCAGTAATTGTACCTCAGATCAGAGAGAAGAGCTGGGTCTGGGATGAGAATATCAGGTGACACTGGAATTTATCGGAAGCTAGTCACCTTCCCAAAGGGTGTGTATTATAGGAAAGAAGGGTTGTGGACACCGAACACAGACACATGCAAACACCCCATTGCAGCCCAAGTGTGACCACGGGTGCACCGTGGCCCCTGGTATTCGCAGTTTCTCCAGCATTGTGTGTCCTGGACCCCCAGCCACACCCAGAGGGCACCAAAGCCAGAGTGTAACTATCCCAGTACCCAGAGTCGCTTTCCACCCACACCCATCCTCCCTGCCCCTGAGCCAGCTGTCAAGGAACCAGAGGTCACAGAGTGAGTAAGGGAGAGAGAGGAAAAGGACAAGGCAGAAATAAGAAAAAGCCAAACAGGACTCCCTTTCTGGGCTTCAGGTATCTGAGCCTGAGTCAGGACTGAGATAGGGGTTGGGGAGAAGCTATAAAATAGGTGAGAATAAAGCTTTGGTATGAAACTGGGCCAAACTTGTTAACATCTGGAAAATGAGACTATTCACTAATGACTGAAAGTGACCAAAAACACTATTGAATCTACCCAAGATTTCATTGGAGTATAGAAAATGGAGATTCAATTTAGCATGGAAGAACGGTAGCAATATGAATACGTATCATGTTTTTTCCCTGCAGCTTGCACCCCAATAAGACCAGCACATTCAATACACTAATTAGAACAAATATTGCCAATGGCTCCTCTTAAAAGCTGTAACAACTTCCTCCCTCATCACTAAGGAGTGCAGTACCTGCTTTCAGGAAGAGAGGCTTTGATGTTCACATACTAGGAGCCTTATCTGTTCTTTGATATTCTAATAATGTAAATGCAGACAAAATTAATTGTTTCCTTTTTAAATTTTTTTATTTTTTTATTTTAATCATTGTTCAAGTGCAGTTTTCTCCCTTTTACTCCCAATCCAGCCCACCTACCCAACCCTCCCTACTTCCCTCCCATTACCACCCCTCCCCTAGTTTTTGTCCATGTGTCCTTTAAATTTGTTCCTGTAAACCCTTCCCATTTTCCCCTGAAATTCCCTCTTCTCTCCCCTCTGTTTACTGTCAGCCTGTCTTCTATTTCAGTCTCTTTGGTTATATTTTGCTTGTTTCTTTGTTTTGTGGTTTAGGTTCCTGTTAAAGGTGAGATCATATGGTATTTGTCTTTCACTGCCTGGCTTATTTTGCTTTAGTTTTGTTTCTGAACATTTCAAACCAATTACTACAGGCTTCCTGAGTTCGTGTACTTTTTTAAGGGATACCTGTGTATACTCCCCAAAGCCCAGCCTCCACACATCAAAAGCCTCAAGTTAGTTTGTTTTTTATCCCAGATAGGGAAGATCTACTCCCAAGGACTCACTCAGAGCAATAAAGACTGCTCTTGATAGTTACTAGATTTAGCATGGCAGTTTGTTATATATATATAAATGTTGAATAACTAAGTTTACACTAGAAACTACTATAAAATTTATATTACCTATATATTAATTAAAATTGATAAGCAAAAAAATGTTCTTTACAAAAATAAATATCTATTTTTTAACCCAAGGGTAATTATGCATTTAAAAATATGGGAATTGATGCTATTGTGTAAAGAATTAAATAAAGGCATAAGTATCTTGAAATTATGTTGTACAAAGTTATCAGTTAACTCAAAATGCATTGGCCTAAGTTCTGAAAATTAACTAAGGATCTAGAAACTTTATTTTCTTGACACATTAAGTCATTTGTAGAATCATAAAAATTAATCTTTTTATAAAGACAATACATGTTATCAAGTAATGTCATTGAACATATAATTTTGCAATTTTATAAACTTAAAGTGGTGTTTATTTGTCCAGTAAAACTGGTAGACAAAATTTAGAAAATTCAATTTAGTTAAGCTTCTCATGAGAAAATAATCTCAAAATTTTATAACCTGCATTGCTATGTAAGTGTTTTTACATGGTAAAAGTCAGGGAGAAGACATAGAGCTGCTTTTAAATCAAAATTGTTAAATCATCCTGGCTGGCATAGCTCAGTGGATTGAGTGCGGGCTGGGAACCAAAGTGTCCCAGGTTTGATTCCCAGCCAGGGTACATTCCTGGGTTGTAGGCCATAACCCCCAGCAACCACACATTGATGTCTCTCTCTCTCTCTCTCTCTCCCCTCCTTTCCCTCCCTAAAATAAATAAATAAATAAAATCTTTAAAAAAATTGTTAAATCAGTTTAATTTGTCCAGAAAGACACTTTGTTTATAAATATTATATGCTCTCTTTTCTTGTGCAATTTACATAGCTGGAATTAAACCTTTAAAGTTATTTACATGATATATACTTTATACTTCTTTTTTTTATCCTCACCTGAGGACATTTTTTTATGGATTTTTAGAAAGAAGAAGGGAGAAGAGAGAAACATTGTTGTGAGAGAAAGCAGCATTGATTTGTTGCTTGCTATATGCAAGTGGACCCGGGACCATTTATGCCAGGACCAGGTATCGCACATACCAGGACAGGGGATTGAACCTGCCCAGGCAGGGCACTGAACCTACAACCTAGGTATCTGCCTTAACCGGAAATCAACCCATAACTTTTTAGTTATGGGACGATGCTCCAGCCAACTGAGCCACACTGGCCAAGGCATGATATTTACTTCTTAAAACATATGAAGGTCTGTTCAAAAAGTAGTCAGCCATGTAATATGAAAAATAGAGACTTTACTGAAGATAGAAGATACAAGAAACATTGTACATAGGACAATGATGCCTCAGACCCCTTCAAAGTAGGCAATTTGGGACCTCACACAGATCTCCCAATCACCAACAGATGCCCTGTTGCATTTTCCTGAATCTCATCAACAGTCTGAAATCGCTTCTCTTTCAAAGGTGATTTTAATTTTGGGAACAGCCAGAAATTACAGGTTGCCACATCTGGGCTGTAGGAGGACTGAGTCACCTGGGTGATTTGATGTTTTGCCAAAAATGTCTATATAACATGTGATGCATGAGCAGGCACATTGTTGTGATGAAGCTGCCAATCACCAGTTGCCCATAGCTGAAACCGTTTTCATTGTATTGTATCTCTCAACTAACAAAGAACATTGAGGTAGTGCTCCTTATTAATTGTTTGGCCTGGAAGGGTGTACTCATTATGGACAACACCTTTCCAATGAAAAAACACAGTTAACCTGGTCTTGATCTTGCTGCAACTTTGCCACACCTTCTTCAGGTGTGGAGAACCAGGTGACTTCTATTGGGATGACTGGGCCTTTGTTTCTGGATCATAGCCGTAGACCCACAATTCATCTCTGGTTATGACCTTCTTGAGGAAATCTTGTTCATTGATAGTGGTTTTTATCAAGTCATTAACAACTGCAGCACAATGTTCCTTCTGCTCTGGTAGCAGAGGCCATGGAATGAATTTTGCCATGACACATTTCATGCTAAGATCCTGCGTCAAAATCTCAGACACAGTAGTTTTTGGAATCTTCAGATGAGCTTCTAGTTCTCTTACTGTCAGTTACCAATCTTTGTTTATTGCAGCCTGTACATGTTCTACATTCTCAGCTGTTCTGCTTGTTGAAGGCCTTCCAGAACGTGGATCACTTTCAACAGATTCTTGACCGTCTTTGAAGCATTTGTGCCACACTTTTTTATTTACACTGCACTCATTGCATTGTCCCTGAAAGCCTTCTGAATCATCTGAATAGCTTCTGCTGAGGAATATTCAAGCTTAATGCAAAATTTGATGCAGATTTGTTGCTCTACTAGCTCAGTCATTTTGAATGTGATGGCCACAAAGTACACATGCTCACTCTACAGCACCTACTGCTCACATTGACTGTAATCATCATTGTTTACACATGCACATTCCAGTCCACTCCCCTTGGCTGCCAGGTTACGCTGATGTCATGGAAATTGTTCTTATGAGTTTACAATGGCTGGACTTTTTCCAGACAGACCTCATAGTAACCAAGCTTATGAATTACACTCACAGTTAAATTCATTTTTTGATACAGCTTTGCCAAGAAACATTTTTTAAAAAACTAAATATTTATAAAGTGTAAGAAGTAGAAAAATAGTTTAGAAATCTCTGAATTCCACCCTGACCGATATGGCTCACTTGGTTAAGTGACATTTTGCAAACCAAAAGGTTGCCAGTTTGATTCCCGATCAGGGCACATACCTAGGTTGTAGGCCAGTCCCCAGTTGGAGGATGTGCGAGTGGTAACTGATCAATGTTTTTCTTGAACATAAATGTTTCTCTCCCTCTCTTCCCTTTTCTCTAAAATAAAGAAATAAAATCTTAAAAAAGATATCTCTGAACTTCTTCTTCCCATTTACAAGTGCTTACTATATTAATATGTTTAAAAAGTCAATTAGAAGAGTTCTTTTAGATTTCTTTTAACTTTTATTCTGAAATTATTTCAAATTTTCAGAAAAGTGGCCAAAAAGTACAGAGTTTAATGTGTCCTACACCTAGTTTTCCCTAATGTTAACATTTTACAGAGCCATAACAAAATGATTAAGACCAAGACATTGACACTCATGTAATAATACTAACTAAACTAAACAGCTCATGCAAATTTCACCAGATTTTTCTGGCCTAAGATCCAATCCAGGACCCCATGTTGTATTTTGTTGATATGTCTTTTTAGTGTCCTCCAATCTGTAATAATTCCTCAGTCTTTCTTGGTCTTTCATAACCTTGATACTATTTAAAATTCATTTTTTAATTTTTTAATTACAGTTGACACAAAATATTAGTTTCAGGTGTACACTGCAGTGATTAGACATTCTATAACTTAGTAAGTGATCATCCCAATAAATATCGTACCCATTGGACACCTTACATGGTTAAGAGAATATTATTAACTATATTCCCTATGTTGCACTTTATATCCCCATGACTATTCTTTTTTAAAAATATTTAAAATTTTTAAATTTATTTTTAGAGAGAGGGGAAGGAAGGGAGAAAGAGAGGGAGAGAAACATCAATCTGTTGCCTCTTGCATGTCTCCAACCAGGGAATTGGCCTGCATCCCAGGCATGTGCCCTGACAGGGAATCAAACTGGTGACCCTTTGGCCTGTAAGCCAGCACACAATCCACTGGGCCACACCAGCCAGGGCCCATCACTATTCTATAACAACCAATTTGTACATTAATCCTTTCACCTTTTTCACCCATCCTCCCCCAACTCCCCTCCCATCTGGCAACCATCAAAATGTTCTCTGTATCTATGAGTAGTTTTGTTCTGCTTGTTTGTTTATTTTGTTTTTTTTTAGATTCAGTTGTTGATAGATATGCATTCATTGCCATTTTGTTATTTATGGTTTTTATCTTTTTTTTCTTCTTCTTAAAGAAGACATTTTTACCTTTCATGTAATACTGGTTTGGTGGTGATGGACTCCTTCAGCTTTTTCTCGACTGGGAAACTCTTTATATGTCCTTCAATTCTAAATGATAGCTTTGCTGAGTAGAGTAATCTTGGTTGTAGATCCTTGCTTCTTCCTCACTTCAAATATTTCTTGCCAATCCCTTCTGGCCTGCACAGTTTCTGTTGAGAAATCAGCTGACAGCTTTATGGGGGCTCCCTTGTAAGTAACTGCTTTTCTCTTGCTGCTTTTAAGTTCTCTTTTTGTCTTCAACCTTTTTCATTTTAATTAAGATGTGTCTTGGTGTGGGCCTCTTTGGGTTCATCTTGTTTAGGACTCTATGTGGTTCTTGGATTTGTATGTCTATTTCCCTCATCAGGTTAAAGAAGTTTTCTGTTACTATTTTTTCAAATAGGTTTTCAATGTCTTCCTCCCTTCTCCTTCCATACCCCCATGATGTGAATGTTGGAATGCTTGAAGTTGTTCTAGAGGCTCTTTACACTATCTTCATTTTTTAATTTTTTTTCCTTTTTGCTGTTCCAATTGGGTATTTTTTGCTTTCATATATTCTAAATTCCTGATTTGATTCTCAGCATCCTCTATTCTGCTGTTGATTCTGTAAATTATCCTTCCTATAGTTAGTGTATCCTTCATTTCTGACTGGTTCTATGTCCTTTTTCATGATGTTAAAGTTCTCACTAAGTTCCTTGAAGTTTTCAGTAAGTTCCTTGAGCATCCTTATAATCATCGTTTTGAATTCTGCCTCTGGTAGTTTGCTTGCTTCCATATATTAGTTCTGTTTCTGGAGATTTCTCCTGTTCTTTCTTTTGGTACCTGTGTTGTTGTCTCCACATTTTGGCAGCTTTCCTATTTTTATTTCTATGTATTAAGTAGAGCTGCTGTGTTCCCAGGCTTTGTAGAGTAGTCTTGTGTAGTAGATGCAGCCTCCTCAGTTACTCAAGCTGGGTGCTCCAGGTGTGCCGCTGTATGGGCTGTGTGCGCTGTCCTGTTGTAGCTGAGCCTTGATTGCGGTTGGCATCACTGGGAGGGATTGACACCGCCCTCCCCTTCTCCAGGCCAACTGGCTTCTGAGACAGGCTGCAACTACAGAGGACGAGCTGCTGTATAGTAGTTGCTTCACAGGAGCTTCTGTATGGAGCAGGGCTTGCTTCAGTTGGTCTTCAGTGCTCACCAAGTCCTCTCTTTGAGTGTCTCACTCATGGAGGTGGAGGGTTGTAATCCAGCATGGTCTGAAGCTATCCACTGGATGTGATGGCTCTGGGGACTCCTGGACAGTGCAAGGTCAGTCACCACTTATGTCCTGTTTGAGACCACCCAGAACAAGATACAAAGCAATCTGCAGATGGCTGCTACTTGTGCTGGACATGGAGGTGCCCATGAGAGGCCAAGCTGTGAACCAGGGCTTGTTGCTGCTGGTGCTAGGCCTGGGGCCACTTGACAAGAGGAACAATGTACACAGAGACCAGATGCTGTTTGAGAGATTTCAGGAAGGTCCAAAGCATGAGGTAAGAGAGGCTAATTGTACAAAAATGGCTTGGGTGGGCCCAAGATTTGGGTGGGCCATGTCTCAGGGAATCATCAGGGTGGGACAAACAGTGACAGATAGCCATGTTGTGGAAGACTCAGATGTGGTTCCCACCTGTCAGCTCTGGCAGAGGAAGGCTCAGAAAATGAAAAATGGCCTCTGCCAGCACTTCTGTCTGGGAGAAAGCTGCCCCTCCCCAGGCTCTTGTCCTGATGCTAGACAATTCAGTCCCTGCCTGTATGTCCCTGTCTTCTTTCAAGTCTCTGCCCCAGTTCTGAAGCTCTGAGGGAGTGAGTCCATGCATAGGACCTTTAACAGGAACTATCAGGGACTCCAGAAGCCCTCCATCTCACTTTGTCAAAATCCCCTCTGGTTCTTACAGCCAGAAGTTATGGGGACTTCTCTTTCTAGCTCTGGAACCCTTGGCTAGGAGGTCTAGTGTGGGGTTGGGACCTCTCACTCCTCAGGGGGGGACCTCCAAAGCTGAGATATCCCTCCCAATTTTAAATTGCCACACATGGGTGTGGGACCAGTCTTTTTGCACCTTCAACCCTCCTACCAGTCTTGACATGGATTTTTCTTTAAATCCCTGGTTGTAGGACTTCCATTCAGCTAGATTTCAGGTGATTCTGAATGATGGCTGTGAGAGGATTCAAGTACCAGATTTACCTATGCTGCCATATTGACTGGGAGTCCATGACCTTCAGACTTTTGAAGAGTACCTCAGATTTTGTAGAATGCCTATCAGTTTGAGTTTGTTTGATGCTTTCTCATGATTAAATTGAGATTATGCAT
Source organism: Phyllostomus hastatus (assembly GCF_019186645.2). Classification (NCBI taxonomy): domain Eukaryota; kingdom Metazoa; phylum Chordata; class Mammalia; order Chiroptera; family Phyllostomidae; genus Phyllostomus; species Phyllostomus hastatus. The sequence goes on along the minus strand of NW_025333860.1, from coordinate 1,227,478 downwards.
TTTAGCAAGAGTATCACAGAAATGGTGTCTTTCCCAGTATGTCTTAGCAGGGTGTACATGATGTCAATGTGTCTTCTTACTGATGATAGTAACTTTGATCACTTGGCAAAACGGTGTCTTCTAGATTTCTCCACACTAGTGAAAAAATATTTTTCAGGTATCCTGTTCCTCTTCAAACTTTTGCTCACTAATTTTAGCATTGATAAATGGATCTTGCTTGCAGCAATTATTACAGCGGTGTTTACCTAGTAATAACTTTCTATATTCCTCACTCCTTTGACATTTATTAATTGCATTTTCTGTCTCTGCTCACCCATTTATGTATTCATTCATTTATTTATATTATTATGGAGTCATGGACATTTACTTTATTCTATGGGTTACATTCTAATACCATCATTAGTTATGGTTTTGCTGAAATTATTTCACCTTTTGCCACTGAAAGCTCCTTCACATGGGCTTCTGTGTCCTTTCACCATACTAACATACTCCCAACTCTTTTTTTAAACCAGTTTCTTACTTACTGTTCCCACAAAACAGTGTAGGCTCCTTTTATGTTTTTCCTGTTCCAGTCTTGGAATCAAGCATTTCTCTTAGGAGCCCTGGTTTGTTTTGTTTCTTTCACTACCTCTGGGTTTTGAATCTCAGTTAGAAAGTTGGTTCTAGGGTCTAAATCTTTTTCTCTCCATATCAGTGAGATACAGTAATAACTCTATAACCCACTTTCCTAAGTCTGGAGTCTTCCATCTAAATAATCACAAGGACTTTAGCAGGAAGGCCAGTGGAAATGTTGGGTGAGCATTCACCTCCAAGTCATGCCCTCCTGAAGACTCCTGCCATCCTGAGAACTGTATGTCTTCTCATTGATTCCCAAAATCTGGAGGGTAATTTTTGACTACACATTTATAAAACACATGTACCTCTCAAAGACAGACATTGATTCTCAGAGACTTTAGAGCCTAAATTAATATTCATAACCAGAAACAGTTTCCTGATTGTAACATCAGCTCCTCAGCCCCTCCTTAGGCCAGACCTGGTCCTTTGTCATGCAGAGCCCTGGACAGACTTCTTCATTCACACTTCTTTGAGAACATGCCGTGGGGCTTACTAAATGATGAGTTGCTGGGCCATCTACTACTTCAAATTAGCTTTTCTTTTAAAAAATATTTTTCATTTTTTAGTTATAGTTAACATAGAATATTATATTAGTTTCAGGTATACAACATAGTGATTAGATACTTACATAACTTTCAAAGTGATCACCCCGATTAGTCTAGTACCTTATTTGAGGAACAGGGTCGAATTCTTTTGCAAAATCTCTATTCTCTGGTAAACTCTGTAAATGGATTGGGGTTGTTCCTATGAGGATATATTCTTCTCCTGTCAAAAAATACTATTAATGATATTGTTTTTCCATTTATGTCAATATTAATCCAAATAAGAAAATTAGTACCTAATGATGACCTCCAGCCTTAATATTCACATTCACCATTACACTAAACCAAACCAGAATTAATGAAAATACTTATCAAGTTCACCAAAAACCTGGTAAACATAATCCAGTGATGTCTTAATAGTTTATATCAAGATTAATCTTCTTTGGTCAATGTTACCAAAATCAATGTCACCAAATACAGGTTTTATATATGTCTGCCTCATGATCCTCACAATAGGACTGTAAGCATGCAAGTTTGCAAACACATTAATAACCAAAATATATGTCGTGTTATATAACCAGTTTCTGTCCACTGAATCACAAAAAAAGGTCTATGATAAATTAATGAAAATAAAAAATAATCTTTTGTGGCTCAGTTGTCTGTAAGATGAAAGAGGATGTAGCAATGGAAAAATTTTTCTGTCTTTAATATCTATTGCTTTACAGTTTCATTTAATCAGGTATTGGTAGTTTTGTTATTCAAACTTTATCTCATGCTTAATCAATTTTGTTCCAACTCTATTATCTGATATTAATTTTCCTAAACTTTTATTTTTGTTTTTTATTGTTTTTAAATAACCTTAGACTAACCTTTCTTTTTTAATATACTTTATTGATTATGCTATTACAGTTGTCCCATTTTCCCTCTTCACTCCCTTCCACCCTGCTCCCCCCACCCACATTCTCCCCCTTTAGTTCATGTCCATGTGTCATAAGTTTTTTAGCTTCTACATTTCCCATACTACTCTTGCCCTCCCCTTGTCTATTTTCTACCTACCATCTATGCTACTTATTCTCCTTACCTTTTCCCCTTCTCTCCTCCTCCCACTCCCCTGTTGCTAACCCTCCATGTGATCTCCATTTCTGTGGTTCTGCTCCTGTTCTATTTGTTTGCTTAGTTTGCTTTTGTTTTAGGTATGGTTGTTACTAACTGTGAGTTTGATGTCTTTTTTTACTGTTCATATTTTTTATCTTCTTTTTCTTAGATAAGTCGCTTTAACATTTTATATAATAAGGGCTTGCTGATGATGAACTCCTTTAACTTGGCCTTATCTGAGAAGTACTTTATCTCCCCTTCCATTCTAAATAAAAGTTTTGCTGAATAGAGCAATCTTGGATGTAGGTCCTTGCCTTTCATGACTTGGAATACTTCTTTCCAGCCCCTTCTTGCCTGCAAGGTCACTTTTGAGAAATCAGCTGACAGGCTGATAGGAACTCCTTTGTAGGTAACTGTCCCCTTATCTCTTGCTGCTTCTAGAATTTTCTCCTTCATTTTTACCATGGCTAATGTAATTATGATGTGCCTTGGCATGTTCCCCCTTGGGTCCAACCTCTTTGGGACTCTCTGAGCTTCCTGGACTTCCTGGAAGTCTATTTCCCTTGCCAGATTGGAGAAGTTCTCTTTTATTATTTGTTCAAATCACTTTTCCACTTGTTTTTCCTCTTCCCTTTCTCGTACTGTAACAGGGTGCAGCCAAGAGGGGAGCCTCAAATAGGGATCTGTAATAAGATCCAGAAGAGCCTGGAGATAATTGGCTCCACACCACAGGGCCACATCTGCCCAGAATCTGGCAGCTGTAGCCAATTGTGAGAGGAGCCGGAAATGGGACTTCAGAGGAAGATTGGCTCTGGGATTTAAACCGAGATGCAGCAGCCATTTGAGGGGGAGAACCATGCGCAGCCCTGCAAAAGAGAACCACACAGCTTTAGCAGAGTGAAGACTCTCACGGCCCTGAGGGAGAGAACCACGCGGCTCTGGCAGAGTGGGGACTCCCGTGGTCCGGGGAGAGAGGACCACGTGCCTTTGCTAGAGTAGGGACCCCCGCAGCTTTAGGGGATATGGTACTCTGGACTGGGCAAAGGGGGAAGGAAGGAAGGATTGTGTCTGTTTGTGGGTGCTTTAAGGGACTTTAGGATTTTTGGTGAAGACATTAGGTCCCTACTTTAAGTTTGTATAGCATTAAATAAACGTTTCCCTTCCTTTTCACAAATCTCTGGCATTGAGAGACGTCTTTCCTCTGGCAGTGGACATAATGAACCTGGGGGCTTCTTTATATCGTCCCAGGCCCCCCTTGTTTGTTCTGTAACAGTACACCTATAATTAGGATGTTGGAACATTTAAAGATGTCCGGGAGGTTCCTAAGCCTCTCCTCATTTTTTTGAATTCTTGTTTCTTCATTCGTTTCTATTTGGTTGTTCCTTTCTTCCTTCTGGTCCCTTCCATTGATTTGAAACCCAGTTTTCTTTCCATTACTGTTGGTTCCCTGTGCATTTTCCTTCATTTCTCTTATCGTAGCCTGCATTTGTTCATCTAATTTATTACCAAAGTCAACCAATTCTGTGAGCATCCTGATCATCAGTGCTTTGAACTGTGCATCTGATAAGTTGGCTATCTCTCAGTTGCTTTAAAAAACTGGCTCTGGGGCTTTTAATTCTGTTTGAGCCATCTTTTCAATTTAATTTTATTTTTTTTCCTTTTTGGTCTGGTTGCACCTGTTACGTATGAGGGGCAGAGCCTTAGTTGTTCACCAGGGAGGGGCACCTCAATCGCTGGGTTGTGACGTTGTATGTGGGGGTGGGGCCCGAGAGGGAACAATGGCGCCTGCTCTGCCACGCCCTCTTCCAACCACGTTTTCTGACAAGGTCCAAACGTGGAAAGAGGGAATTCAAGGAATCCATCTTCCTGGAAGAGAGCGTGGCATACAAAGGAGGGCAGTAATTTTCCTGGGGATTGCTCTTAATAGTTTCCTTGATGATATTGATCATGGTCTTACTTTGTACCCTGATTCCCATAAGAACAGGCCATGAGAAGAAAGAGGCTCGAAGAGAGTCAATGATTGATTTTGAGGGAAATTCTGAAGGGGCAACTAGTTCTCCCTAGACTATTGAATCATGCCCAGATTGTTTTAAACAAGGTGTTTATAAACCTGAGTAAGAAACTATCCCCAATTGTTCTCATAAAAGAATTCATGAATCAGTTACAACAGGCTGAATTATTGGCGGACTTTCCCATGCCTGTTCCTTACCCATAGATACAAAGAGACTTTCAAGAAAACAAAAAAATTATATAGATCCCTACCCACAGCTCAAGGATACCCCTGGGTAGCATATTGGATTATTGGCAAATTATGGTATCCTCCAAGAGGAGCTAATAGTCTCCAGAGGGTTCCAGATCCCCCATTGCCTTATACAGGAGCATGTAATGAGGACGACATTAGAATAATCAATAAGGATGGAGTCCAAGTGCCTTATAATCGTCTAAATTTCATGGAAAGGCTAGCTCGAAGCAGACCTCCCTGATGTTTATTAATTAAGGAACAAGAAAGGTTTATTGTAGCTGGATTTCCTATTTATCTCTCCTTACATGTTTGTTTTGGTGATCAAAAGGTGGTGGGATTGTTAGATATCTGTATTTCAGGTTTATTAATTCACATAATTCCAATGAAGTTGTATAAAAATGATTTCTTGACCAGAGAACAAAATACCCTCTAATAAAATAGCCCCTGAATGTCTAAAAGTTGTTGGAGTAACAGCCCCGTTTTAACCTTGAGTAGGAATATATATCAAGTAGAATTAGACAGACAAAGAAATAAGAAAAGCTGGTTAGCTATTACAAACTAAGCACATAGAAACAGTTACCAGGGAGTCAGAGTCCATGGTGCATAGAGAAACATTTTAGACAGAAAAGATAAATAGCTAAGTTAGACATCACAAAGGCCTTATAATAAATTTCCTATAACCTCAATCTAGTGTATCCTTTTGCCCCATGACAAATTCTGAGAACTTTAATAAACAATAAGACATTCAAACTCTGTATGTACAGCTATTTCTAATTGTCTGATTTATGGCTCTCCTGGTCAAAACAATCTTTGTTTAATATAACTGAATCTATGGAAACCTTCGTATTTTTTCCTGGTTACCTTTGCATTAATTTTTTCTGCTTCACTTAATCGCAAATGTTAATCACTATCAAAAATGAAAGTATAAAAACCTGCTTGTACTTGCAATAAACGGAACAGAGCATCACCGTCCTCTGAGGTGTATTGTCATCTGTCTCCCATCGCTGACACCTTACCCACCTTTCAGAAACCCCTGGACCTAGCTGTGGCTGGACCACAGCACTGCTCCACTCTCTCTAGGACTTCAGTCCCCTTTGCCGCTTCCCACAAGCAAATTGGGCCCTTCTGGTGCTGGCTCCTGGGTGGGTGGGCTTGTGTACTTTCTTGGACTCTGTGGGTTTCCCCAAGGAGCCTCCTGTGAGGCTGAGAGAATCTCCTGGCCTCAACTCCCACAGGTGTTTTCAGTCGGTGCCTTTAGGCTTTGTTTCCTGGCACTGGATCCCTGGGTTGCGCCGTCTGTGTCGCTGCCCATTTTCGCTCAGTTTGTCCACCTGCGAATGTGTGGCTGCGGACAGCCAGCTGCCTTGCGTACCTCACTGGGTCTGCTCGTTGCCTCCCGTGTCCAGGGTCTGCCACCGGTCTGTCAGCTGCCCCTGCACTTCTGGAGTCTGCCAACTGCTGTATGCGCCCTGCACACCTGCGTCTGCCAGCCACTGCTTTTTCCTGCCGGGACCCCTCGACCCCTCTCTGTAGGCCTCCCACTCTGCCCCTCCTTACCGGTCTGGATGTATGGTAGTCAGACTTCCATTTGGCTCATTTCTCTCTGTTCTGGTTGTTTTTTGTTTGTAAATTTTTGTTGTCCTTAGTTTTGGTTGCGCAAGGAGGCACAGTGCGACTACCTATGCCTCCATCTTGGCCGGAAGTCAGACTAACCTTTCTAACTTTAATATTTTTAAATATTAATTTTGATTATTGATTTAGGCAGAAATAGCCTTTTAGTGGTGGGTTTGGGTTATTTATATTAAATATAGTATTTGATACATTTAATCTTAATTCCTTCAATGTATAGTGTGCATCTTTACTTGTCTTTGGGTTATATGGGCTATATTTTTCCCCTTTATCTTTTAAAATGTTTTGGAAGACCAAAAAAATAACTATTTTAAAGCTACATGTGAATGTCCGAAAACTATAAGCATTCAGTTGTGTGTGTGTGTTTTTAAAAATATGTTTTATTGCTACCAGCAGGAGGGACATGTCTAGGGTGGTGGATGCACTGGGTTCAGGGTACGAGTGGTCTGTGAGGAGGTGATGATGACTGGGAAGTTAGAAGGGAAGGGGGTGGTCTGGAGGCCAGCTCCATTGGCTTCTCAGGTGTACTTCTGGGAACAGCTAAAGGACTTAGGCAAGCGACTGCCAGGTCGCCAATAAGATTAAGAAATTCTTGGAAATCTAGCTGCCCATCACTGTCCACGTCCAGTTTCTTTATCATGCAGTCAAGGACACCAGGGTCCTTCTGGTTCTTTGTGAAGGCAGCCAGTTCTGTATTCATGAAGGTTGGGAACTCAGTCTTGGAAAGTGCAGAGTTGTTACTATCCTTTCCAGCATACCTCTGGAAAACAGCAATGAAGAGACTCGATGCACCACTCTGTCTCTATAGGGCTGGACGTTTTTGCCATATAGAAGTAGAGCGAGGTGCTGAGGCTGTGAGCGGCGGGTGGGGCAGTGAGCTCTGGGTGGCCTATAAGCATTCTTGCTCACTCTTTATGTAATCAAAAGTATGCTCTACTCCCCTTTATGGAAGACAAAGGATCCTACTTTTTTTGTCTAAGCTAGTTCCCATTCATAATTAAATTTTATATTTCTCTCTTTTTTCTCTTTCATGTTTCTTTTACGCTTTCTGTGTCTTACTTTTCTTCAAATACTTATACTGGTATCAGAAATAACCCTTTCACATTTATCCTTACTTCTTTAACAATGATCACAGGTTTATTTTTTAGCCATTATCCATTCAAATTTCTTTCTCTAATTTTAGCTTTGCATACTATATATTGTAGCTTTGAGCAATCTTTCCCAGGATGCCCCAGCTGCCACATTTTTTTGAGATTGGGCATGTCTGAGAATGTCCCTCTGTTGTCTCCCTATACAAATGGCTTGATGTAGTCCATTGTTCTGTGGAAGATGCCCCTACATTGTCATCTGGCAGTGGAGAAAGGCAAAGCCAGTTTGATATTTTGCTCTTTAAAGATGACCTACTTTTTCTGCTTGGAAACTTGCAGAATTCTTTTTTTCTCTTATAGTTTTACATTTTTATGAAACTATGTCATGGTGTTCCTTTTGTTACTGATTTTGCCTGGGACTTTGGATGTTTTTTCTGCAATGGTTTTCCAAGTATAATATATTTTTTTCTTGTTTTCTTTGAGTATTGATTTTGATCCTTTTATCTGTTTTTTTTTTCATATTTGGAAACTCCTTTTATTTGGAAATTAGATCTCCAAATTTAACTTCTTGAATTATTTTCTTATTTTTTAAATTCCTATTCAATTCTGATTATTATAATTATGAATAAGAGGACAGTGTGGGTGAACAGATTTTTAAATATATAGAAACCACACAGAATGATATTTGTCAGACAAGGAGGTCTTATTTTAATGGATACCAATTGAACCCTGTTTGACTGAATCAGGAATGATGTGGAAAGCTGGACCATTTGGTCCATTTACTAAATTCATCAGAGGATCTGTACAGGTCCCCCTTTGTTGAAGATGGTAAGTGTAGCTAATTGTAGAGCAGGTGGAACATATCACAATTCTCTCTTCTCTAGAGTCTGTGAGGAATTCTTCATGTAACCTGCTGAGTATGTCAGATATAATTAGAAGATGAAGGTGGGTAAGTTCTTGACATGAGGAGACCATCCAAAGAGGACTCTGTCAGTTCAGCTCAATGTGTGTGAAGTGAAGTATGAGGAAAACATGGCAAAGGAAGATGTGAATCAGGCAATGGCTTACAGTGGCATTTATGGGGAGAAGGAGAGGTTTATCAGTGAGGATTGTCCTGATTGTTGTTTTCTTTTTAAATATATTTTATTGATTATGCTATTACAGTTGACCCATTTTCCCCCTTCACTCCCCTCCACCCTGCACACCCTCTCCCACCCACATTCCCACCCTTTAGTTCATGTCCATGTGTCATAAGTTCTTTAGCTTCTATATTTCCCCTACTATTCTTGCCCTCCCCCTATTTTCTACCTATCATCTATGCTACTTATTCTCTGTACCTTTTACCCCTCTCTCCTCCTCCCACTTCCCTGCTGCTAACCCTTCATGTGATCTCCATTTCTGTGGTTCTGTTCCTGTTCTAGTTGTTTGTTTAGTTTTTGCTTTTTAGGTTCAGTTGTTGATAGTTTTGACCTTGTTGTCATTTTACTGTTCATAGTTTTTGATCTTCTTCTATTCCTTAGATAAGTCCCTTTAACATTTCATAAAATAAGGGCTTGCTGATGATGAACTCCTTTAACTTGACCTTATCTGAGAAGCACTTTATCTGTCCTTCCATTCTAAATGAAAGCTTTGCTGAATAGAGCAATCTTGGATGTAGGTCCTTGCCTTTCATGACTTGGAATACTTCTTTCCAGCCCCTTCTTGCCTATAAGGTCTCTTTTGAGAAATCAGCTGACAGTCTGATGGGAACTCCTTTGTAGGTAACTATCTTCTCTTGCTGCTTCTAGGATTCTCTCCTTCATTTTAATCTAGGGTAATGTAATTATGATGTGCCTTGGTGTGTTCCTCCTTGGGTCCAACTTCTTTGAGACTCTGAGCTTCCTGGACTTCCTGGGAGTCTATTTCCTTTACCAGATTGGGGAAGTTCTCCTTCATTATTTGTTTAAATAAGTTTTCAATTACTTGCTCTTCCTCTTTTCCTTCTGGTACCCCTATGATTTGGATGTTGGAATGTTTCAAGATGTCCGGGAGGTTCCTAAGCCTCTCCTCATTTTTTTGAATTCTTGTTTCTTCGTTCTTTTCTGGTTGGATGTTTCTTTCTTCCTTCTGATCCACACCGTTGATTTGAGTCCCAGTTTCCTTCCCATCACTATTGGTTCCCTGTACATTTTCCTTTATTTCACTTACTGTAGCCTTCATTTTTTCATCTAATTTGAGACCAAATTCAACCAATTCTGTGAGCATCCTGATTATCAGTGTTTTGAACTGTGCATCTGATAGGTTGGCTATCTTTTCATCACTTAGCTGTATTTTTTTCTGGAGCTTTGATCTGTTTTTTTTTTTTGTTTGGGCCATATTTTTTCGCCTTGATGTGCCTGTTATGTAGTGAGGGGTGGAGTCTTAGGTATTCACCTGGGCAGGGCAATGCATGTTGCTGTGTTGTGATGCTGAATGTGGGGCAGGGGTCCAAGGGGGAACAATGGCGCTTACTCCACTCTCTGCCAGATTTCAGTCACTTCCCCTGGTACTCACAAGCAAATTGGGCCCTTCTGGTGCTGATTCCCAGGTGGGTGGGTTTGTGTACGTTCTAGGACCCTGTGGGTCTCTCCAGTGAATTCTCCTGTGAGGCTGGGAGTTTCTCCTGCTGCCTCAACCCCCATAGGTGTTTTCAATCAGTGGTTTGAGGTTTTATTTCCCCACATTGGGGCCCTAGATTGCGTAGTCCATCCCGTTCCCCAGTTGTTCCTCCCAGTTTATGTGCATGCAAATGTGGGACTACCCAGTCCACAATCCGCCACCTCTCTGGGGCTGCCAGCCACTGCCTTGCAATGAGTACTCTCTGCCCCACTTCTGGTCTCCCCCCCTCCTACCAGTCTGGATGAATGTATCTTCTTTAACTCTTTGGTTGTAGGACTTTTCCATACAGTTCAACTTTCTGTCAGTTTGGTTATTTTTTGTTTTTAAATTGTTGTTGTCCTTCTTCTGGTTGTGCAAGAAGGCACAGTGTGTCTACCTACGCCTCCATCTTGGCTGGAAGTCCCTGATTGTTGTTTTCAAGATCAGAGATATCCTGAAACAGTTGATTGTGACTGAGGTTGTCACAATCAGGATTTCATTTACCTATTTGGGGTTCAGGGTGAGCTCTAGGTCTAGATCCTAGACCGAGGCTGTTACTTATTGAGTTTAGAACCACTGATCTGTGTACTATCCCAACTGTCTCTAACATTTCCCAGATACATGCACACATTTTTAAGTCATTTTAAAACTTGAACCAGTGAATGTCTTCTGGCTGCTTGGTATCTTTTGAAGACTCTTTTAATGATTGGACAATTTCTGTCTAATGAGTCCCCATCCCCAACCCCAGTCTCTCCAGCCACAAAATGACTTCCGCTGCCTCCTCTGTACAGGACACAAACATTGGTTCCACCAGCCAGAGAACCCCACACAGGACTTCCATTCAGAAGTAAATGAAATAAGCACTGCACGTGTTCCTCATTTTGCTGCTACTGTAGTAGCAGAGACAACTGACTTTTAGAGGCTATGGTGATCTCAAGCTGGGGCATAGCACTGATGCTGGATAAACTTCCTCCTAGATAATAAAAGCCCTCCAATTCTCTTCAGTCACAAGAAAAGTCTCATTTTAGTAATTAATTGGTCCAGTCCAATATAATGAGAAATATTCTGTGAAATCTTCTTTCTAGCTTAAGTTGGCTTTACCCTGGAAGCACTGATTTATCAGGTCCTCTTCTCTCTTTCCCCAGCCAGGGCTTCTCCTCTCCCTCTTCAGGCTGCCTCTGCTCCTCCAGAATTAAAATGAGCAGGAGGGACACAGGCAGAAAAACACTCACATAGCCAGCACAGATGAATCTGATGTTGGCTTCCTCTGGCCATGGCACAAATTTAGCGAGATCTTGTATTCAAAAGGTCCAGTACAGCATATGACAGATGCTCAGTAGGTATTTGTATTTATTTTCATTAGGTGCCTATTTGGTGTTTCCAGCCCATTATTAATAAGAAGAGAGACTATGCCTTGATTTGTACTTTAGTTACATATTTTATTATGATATATCCTGTCAAGCTCAGTAATTACGGGAAGAATGATGGAGTCATCATGATTTAAACCTCTTAAATGGATTATGCTCTGATTGTGCACATGTGGTCATCATAGTGGAAGCACAAGCTTCATAATCAGGGAGCAAATGTGGCAGACGGTGGCTTTCCACCAGACTCAGATTCTCCTTCCATAGAGTTTGTTGAGTTATCACTAGAGACCTACTGCCCAGCCAGGACCAACATTTCCTAGACTACCTTGTGTCTAGATAGGGGCATGTGACTGTGTTCTAGCCAATAGAATATAAGCAGAAGTGTTGATTGACACTTCCAGGCCTGACCCACAAAATCTTCACACGTGATCCTCTGCACTCTCTCTCCCCTCTTGGCTTCCAAGATGTTGGTGTCAGGGCTAGCTTAGAGGTTGCTTTTGGAAGATGGCAGAGCCTCCATCAGCTTGAGTCTCTGAATTATTCCATAGAGCAGAGTTACTGTCTGTCTTCAATTGGACTTTACATTTAAAAAAATGAACTTCTGTCATATTAAGTCAAGTGTCAGAAAACTTTCTATACAGAGTTATATAGTAAGAATCTAGGTTTTGCAGACTACATGGTATATGAAACAGCTTCATATGGTGTGGAAATGTATCTCAGCACTCACATGGAAAACCAGTGGGGAGCAAGTGGCATGCCGGACCATGCCCATGGAAAGGTTTTCCTGTGGGGAATCAGGCCTGCATTGTACCTAGGCTGCTATGAGACTTGCTTTCACTAAAACTCCCTCACTCTGAATTGAGGCAGCAAGGGCTTACTGCAACTTCCTAAAATCTGAGCTAAACCTCCAAAGTATGGAGTGTGACCAGTTCAACCACTTTTCCTCCTGATCTGCACCATCCTTCTCTTTGAAGTAGTTAGCAACATCCTTTCCTTTGTTATCTATAAAAGGTAGTCCCCTGCAGTGAAACTGTGCATAGTAAATGAGGACTACCCTCCTTGTAATGTACCCAGAAAAGCAATAAAAACCTGTTCAGGCAGGCACTGGGGCACTCTGGCTCTCTTGCCCTCTCTTTCTCAGAGAGTGGCCATGCCATCCCCTTTTCTCCACAGGACCTCTGTTGTCTGTATGTATTTGTTCTCTAGCAGCCACAATATACATGGATCCTGCAGGCCAGGACCTACCACAACATGGTCTCTTTTGACTACTCAACTCTGCCATTATGAAAGCAACCATCCATGAATGAGTGAGCATGGCTGTGTTCTAATAAAACTTTATTTATAAAAACAGACAGCAGGCTAGATTTGGCTTCTGGGTGGTAGTTTGCTGACCCCTGTATTAAACCACCACAATTTTGGAGTTTATCTATTATAGCAGAATGCTATATTAATCAATTCACTTTTCTTATTCAATCTTGTACCAACATTGCCCAGCATGACAGCAAGCACAGAGTAGATACTCAATGATGAAAGAATGGAGAGGCTCAAAATGTAGAGGCTGGAGTTTTAACAACTGTATGGGACAGTAGACCATGCCTTGGGCCTGAATATGGCCAGGAACTCAATGTGAGCTTGCATAAAGCTAGGAGCCATAAAGGGTTGTCTCATTTATAAAACAAAGTTAAGAAAAACTCCCTCCTTTGGCTCCATTGTTCTCAAGACTGGGTCCAACATCCATGGCTTGACATTGAGAGATTTCTTGCTCTGATTTCTGCTCATATTTCTATACTTATTTCCTACTGCTCCTCCTTCTTTGTGTCTGAGCCCCAGATATACCAAGCCAAGTTTCCTAAATGCATTGTTATTTCACTCATGCCACTTCCTCTGTTAGGAATGCCATTCTCTTTCTTGTTTCCTTGGCTTAATTCCTGCACATTTTAGCTTGCGACTCTTCTTGTCCCACCTAGAGTAGGAGGGAGTACTCCTCCTGTGTGCTTATCCTTCATATTGCCACAGACCCAGCTCATTCCTGTCATAGCACTTCTCACACTCTGGTATGTCAGTATGTCTGTTTACCTACTAGATTGGGTGCACCCTGAGGTCAGGGACCAGTCTGTATTCCATATCCCCAAACCCTATGGCAGTACTTAGTACTTATGCGATTCTCAATATAAACCAATGAATGAACTAGTGAATTAATAAAAACCCAAGCCTAATGAGAAAGTACAGCAACAACTACATATGTTGAAGAATTGTTTTACTTTTGGCATTTATAGATATTTGATCTGTATCCACCAACTAAACACTACCAAATAAAAATGATGTATAATATATAACATGATATCAGAGATTTACATTTCTAGTTGCTGGTGAAGGACTTTTCTTTTGTTTCTGAAGCCAAACTATCCTCAGTTGCACCTGAGCCCAGAGCAGCAGAGGCATTGGGGTTGCCCAGTATAAACCAAAAGCTCAATTCTTAAACAGTTTGGGTTTTGCTGATGGCACATGGATCTTCTAAGAAATATACAACTGTGTGACCCAGATTTTCCAGAAAAAGTTCCATTTTCCAGTGTTTATTCTATTTTCCCCACAAATAAGCATATATTTTTCAAATTATATGTTTCAGGGTTTTTTTCTAAGATTTTATTTATCCTGGCTGGCATAGCTCAGTGGATTAAGCACAGGCTGTGAACCAAAGTGTCACAGGTTCGATTCCCAGTCAGGATACATGCCTGGGTTGTAGGCCACGACCCCCAGCAACCGCACATTGATGTTTCTCTCTCTCTCTCTCTCTCTCTCTCTCTCTGTCTCTCCCTCCTTTCCCTCTCTAAAAAATAATAAATAAAAAAATAAAATTAAAAAATGCACCAGTTTAAAAAAAAGATTTTATTTATTTATTTTTAGAGAGGGGAGGAAGAGGGGGGAGAGAGAGAGCGGGAGAGAGAGAGAGAGAGAAACATCAATGTGCGGTTGCTGGGGGTCCTGGCCTGCAACCCAAGCATGTACCCTGACTGGGAATCGAACCTGCGACACTTTGGTTTGCAGCCTGTGCTCAATCCACTAAGCTACGCCAGCCAGGGCATGTTTCAGTTTTATATAAGAAAATGTGATTGTGTTAAGTTTGTGATAAGCAGCCTGTATTTAACCAAGCATCTGACCTAAAAACATTTTCTAAATCTAGTTCTAATGAAAAAATTTAGAAATGTTAGAGCACCTAATAATTTTAAAGTCTGTATCTCCACTTGATTGCATATAAGATTCAGCAGCAACCGTTAAAGCTGTACTAGTAAAGATGACAAAAATGCCTTTCTTAAATTTGAGGCTTTTGAACTAGCTATGCATTTTGGCTAATTTGACACAAATTGGGCTAGTCTTTTGCATCTGACCAAAGTCATAATGAAACTTTGACCTCACTTCTAGCAAGAAGGACAAAGGGAAGCCTTAACACTATGGCATCCCCACCCCTAAACCACAATGATTTCAGTGTTCATCTGGAGGCATTGCCCTAGGTTAGCATAGGAAGACCAGGGCTAGTCTGGGAAGGGGAGACAGTGGCTTTTGTTAGTTTATTTGGCTGTTGTTGGGGATGTGGCTACTTGGCCCCAGGAATAGCCAAATGCAGAACAGAAAGAAGCAGAAGGAGCCTCTGATAAGAACCTGAAATCCAGAGAGCAATCCACAGAGAAAGGGAATTGAAGTTTGGAGACAATCTCACTTAACTCCTTTCCTTTCACATATACACTCACTTCCTCTTCCTAGAGGCATCCATCCTGTGTGAATCTTCCCTGCTTGTTTTGGACACTTCTGGTTGATCACTTGTCACCCGCAGTGCCAAACACATGTTGGCAGGTTGAGGTATAAACTGGGCAGGTGGAGCAGCCCTGGAACTGAAACTTAGATGGGCCTTCTCCATCCACCCTCTACAACCCCTTTTAGGAGGGGAAGTGATGACTACCTGGAGCAGATGAGTGTAAAAGGAACAGGTCCTTACCTGAATAGATAGCAGGGTGGATGAAGGAATAAATATCTATTGGACCATATAAAGTTACTAATTATCTAGATGAATACATAAATAGAAACACTGATAGGACTGATGGATAGAAACACATACAGCTCAGTAGATATAAAAACAAATAATGACAGAGGTGGTGAGTTAGGTATGTACTGATAGGTTACAATACTTATTTAACAACACATCAGCTTTTTGAGGCATATGTGTGCCTCTTTTAAAAAAATTTGTATTGATTTTTTTAGAGAGAGAGCAAAAGGAAGAGGAGGAAGAGAGAGAGATAGAGAGAGAAAGAGAGAAACAATGATTAGTTGTTCCACTTATTTATGCATTCATTGTTTACTTCTTGCATGCACCCTGGCCAGAGATCAAACCTGCAACCTTTGTGTTTGGGGACAACACTCTAACCAACTGAGCACCCTGGCCAGGGCTTCTGTGTGCCTCTTTCTAGTAGGAAAAGATGGTCTGAGAGAGATCAAGGGCAAGACACAAGATGAGCAAAAGTCCGTGGGAGCAGTATTAGCACTAGTGACAGCCACCTCATGCTACACCTAATTTCTAACCTGTTCTTGCTTCAACATTTATAGCAAAATATGTAACAGAACAAAACTGTTAGAAATTGAACCATACAAAACTGAATATACTGCCTAGGTACAAATCAGTAATTTTGTTTTAAAATAATCCATAAGTACAGTTAAGGGTTTTATAAAATAGCTCATAAATGTGATGGCTTATAAACTTGCTTGAGCTAATCTGTCCCCCATGGACTCACAGTTATTATTTATCACTTTCTCCCAAGCTGGATTACAAGAAGTATTCTGGGCCATTAGTTTAAAATGTATAAACAATTGATCACAATCTTCTCTTATGGAGTTTCCCCTAAACACTGTATAAACATGACATGACGGGAATCAAGACACAATGGGATTTCTTTTTGGTCAATGGTTCCTAATGATGTATGTTAAGTATTATACCAAATCAATTCACTCTCTTTCCACATCTAGTTATTATAATTCATCATGTAGAAAAAACATGAAAGATAGCTCCTACTTCCAAGAATCCTAGACTGTGCAACCTTTAAGAATGGCTTACTGTCTTCATCTTTAGCAGTTTTGATTCCTAACTCTTTTGTCTTAGAGCACTGGATCTGAGATTCCAACCTGTACCAACTGAACCAACATTTGCAGCCATGTAATAGCACAACAAACTTCCATGTCCACACACTACTGTTCTGGGCTCTGGAATGACAGCTTTCGTTTCTTCACGGACTCTTTGGAGAAGCATTTATAGATTATAATGCTGCATCTAGAGAACTTGAATCCTTGATATATACTCCAAACTTGATCAGACTTGATGATTTTCCTTAGATGGATAACCAGATCCTTGAATTCTCTTTCAGAGCCAGACTTCCCAGCATTAGCTGCCAAATGGGTGCTAAAGAGCCTCAACAGAAAGATGAAGAGAAAAGTGGCTCCAAATACAATACCAGGGAACCATGGGCTGCCCCTTTCTCTCTCTCTTTCTCTCTCTCTCTCTCACACACACACACACACCCCTATAACTACCAGAGTTTTGCAAGCAGATCTACTCCAAACATTTGTATCTTCTTTGCTATGAAGGTAAAGTAAATTTTTTAACTTTTCATTTATGAAGTAGAGCATACATACAAAGAAGAGGCCCAAACAAAAATGTACAGCAAGCACAATGATTATCTCAAGATAAATATCCACAGAACCGCCACTCAGACCAGTAAACAGCCATTGTCAGCACCGTAAAAGCCCTTTCATCTCTCCCAAACAACATGCACTCCTTCTCTCCACTACACTTCCTCAATATTCTGACTATTATAGCAATCACTGCCTTGCACCTCTTTATATTTCTACCACCTAACCCCTTAGTGTATCCCTAAACACTATGGTTTAGTCTTGCGTCTTTTCTTTTAGCTTCACGTAAATGGAATCATGAAATACGTACTGTTTTGTGACTGGCTAATTTCACTCAATATTACCTTTGAGCATATACACAGTCCATGTTACTGTATGTTCATTCCTTGTCCAGTAACAGCCCATGTTCCTTTTTTTTCCTTTTTACCTCTGTAGAGTGTGCCACCGTATGACTAAAACAGCATTTACTTACACATCCTACTGTTGATGGACATCGGATGTTTCAGTTTAGGTCTATTATGAATGAAACAACACCAGTGCACACATTTCTATTGTGCACTGTCACAATGGTATCTGCAAGTGGACTTGCTGTTCCATAAGAAGTGTTCAGCTTTAGTAGGCCACGCCACACTGTTTCCCATGTGGTGGCACTCATTTCAACTGCCCCAGAAGTGTATTAGTTTGCTTGTTGCCCACATCTTCACCAACACTTGACATTGCCAGGCTTTTTCTAACTTTCTGGTGTATCTCATTGTGTTTTTTATTTGAATTTCCCTGATTACTAATGTGACTGAGAACCTTTTTTTATATGTTTAGGGGTTATTTGGAAATCCTGTTTTATTAAGTGTCACTTGTAGTCTCTTGTCCATTTTCTTTTGTTTATTGGTTGTAGTTTCTTCCACTCTGTGGCTTACTTTTCAATCCTCTTAATAATGTCTTTTGATAAAAAGAAGTTCTTAATTTTAATGTAGTTAAATGTATTAATCTTTTCTGTATGGCTGGTATTCTTGCATCCTGTTAAAGAAATCTTTCCTTACCAGAAAACCATGGACATATTCTCATATATTGTATGTTGGAAACTTTACTGGGCCTTGGACAAGTTGACCCCAGTAACCTGAGTTTTTTAAGTCCCCCAAGAAGGGATATGGATTTTATTCTTCCTCTCAGAAGGCTCCTGGGCTCCTTATGCCAATTTGCTCACTCTCTGGGCCCCAAGCAACCTTCAAGCTCCATGTAACTGTATTTTCTTACATATACACAGCTATGTCGACTCTCTGTCTCTCCCTCTCTTCCTCCTCTTCCTCCCTTCCCCCACAAATTTTCCCAACTCCTAGGAATTTGATTTGATTCCTCCACTAGTTCCCTGCCTTCCTCATGTAGTGCAGTCTGTTTACTTCTTTTGCTTTATCAGTTTTGCATCTCTACCCTTACCCTCATAGATAGCACTTTCAAGAGCCTTGAGATACCAATGAGGGGACAGGGAAAAACTTCTTTGCCTGGATGGAGCCCTGGGATGGACCACTGAGGCCACAAAATGTCAGGCAGTAAGACCCTGTACAGTTTCTCTATGAGGTGTCCAAGGGGATAGTGCACTTTAAACTCTCTTGGAAGGGTCATGAGAGTATCCTAGAAGTTCGTCTGGAAGGCAACACTAACTTGTTTACAGAAGCTAAAAGAAAAACCAGAGAAGATACCCCCTTCCACACTCCCCAAAGAACCAGAAAACATTTCCTTGGAGCAGGACTGAAATGAGAGAATAGGTGTTTAGACAGGCAGTGACAGTGACAGTGACAGTGACAGCCACATTGTAGAAGTAGTGCAGAAACGGCCATAGCTGAGACAGAAAAGAAAAAATATGACAATAAGATAGCTATAGCTTAGAGGTTTAGCTTCATGACTGGAAAAGAATCCTTGAAGACCCTACTAAGTATCTGAGTATGTGGAGAACAGCGGAGATTTGCACATTAAATACCTAAATGCCAAAAATGCAGGTAAATAAAACCTCAGCAAGTACATTGATAATGAAAAAACCTGCAACAGACACAAGAGAAAGGGACTTCTACAGGAAGGAGCAAAATAATATGGTGGATCTAGGATAATTAGAGATATGAAAGTTTGAGTTTTGTTTGTTGGATGGTTTTGTTTTGTGTTTAAAGGGCTCTGAAGAGGTTGAAGCTACAGATAAGAGAAGAGATGGTTTATGGAACTGAGGTGCCCAAAAGGGTGGGAGAAAATAAGATCCCAAGTGGATTCAAAGGATTCCCCTGGAGAGGGAAGATCACATCTCTCAGTGATGCATGAGCTTTCAGGTAAGAATAGAAGCAAATTAAAGTGAGTTGGCAAGTGCCATCTTACTGCCATTGCCCTCTGTGAAGTATGCAGCAAGGCCATTGCTTAGTGAACAGAAGTGAAGCTGTGGGGAAAGAGTGGTGCAGTTTTCAAAAACCACTGAAGAAAACCAGTGTGTGACCTGGGGACTGGGCCAAGCAAGGGAAGACTGTGAGGGAAAGGTCATGGTGTGGCACTGACGAAGCTGTGGAACTGGTGTGAGCTCAGCAAAGCAGGTGGACAAGGACTGGAATGTGACCGTGATTGGACTGGAAGGACTCACCCCATGGTGGGTGAAGTTGGGGGTGTGGATGTGAGCTACCACCCCATGAGGGCCCTAGATTTCCCTTGCTTCCTTTCTTCCCTTATAGGAACCTGGTCAGGAGACAGGCCATCCTTTTGCAATGGTCTCAGAGTGGTACATGCTGAGGGTCGGTGGAACCAACAACACCATTGGGACATGGAGGCCAGATGGTCAGAAAACACTGGTTGAATCTCACAGAAAGCCAGAGGAGGAGGGAATGGGGATTATGAATGCAACCCATTATTTAACAGCTGAGGAAACTGAGGCCCAGAAAGGTAAGGATGGCAGCAGAGGAGGGACTCGGCTTATTATTCATTCCTAATCCAGGTTTATTTCCATGGCTTCCAGCTGGGGAGGGAGAGAGATGAATGAATCTCCTCTTAGAGCCACTGGCCTTCCAAGGGACTGGCTCTTGGCCATTGTCCATGCTATTTGGCATGACATTTAATCACTGCCTCCCTAATTCCCCAGGCAAAGGCTTGCTCTTTACCTACATCTCAGCACACTCAAGTGGCAAATGTGGAGGAAGGCTCTCCTGAGGCAGTGCTGAGGAGATGGACCGCTGATGTAGGGATGGCTTTTATAGGTAAAGCGTTGCTCACATTTGCCTTCTTCACAAGGAAGCCGAGGTTAGGACTTTCAAAACAAGTTTATCACCAGAAAAAAAAAGAAGGATCAAACACAAATTCAGCTCAGTAACTGCTCAGCAGCAACTCTGTTCCATGGCTTGTCAAGCTCTATACTAGATCTTTCTTAGAATTCTGTCAATCAGCACTTGGTGCCTATGACACCTCCTAGAGGCCTGACCTCTGTTCTCCTATCCCATCCCATCATCATCTGCTTCCCAGGGTAAAATGTGGTACCTACACCCAGAGCAGCAGCCCCCAGGCCTGGCGGTGGACATCAGAGCCTTAAGGAGAAGTGGCCACCACAATGTTCCCCCAGGGAGGTAGCTCGGTTTGGAAAGCACAGGAAGCACGTGAGTCCTGCATAGTCCTCTGGTCTCCTGCCCTGCATGGAAGGAGGACAGAACTGAGGTCTCAGCCCACACACTAATGAACTCTGATGTCTGGCCCTGCTGACCTGGCCGGAAGGCCCAGTACGACTCCACCCCTGAATCCTACCTTCCAGGCTCCTCCAGGGATGTGGGGGGTGGAGGCCCTCTGCCCTCCAACCCTCAGCCCCTGGCCTGTGCAACCCAGACTAGGTGAGAGGAAGGACCGATAAATGAGTATGCAGTCAGATTCCTGTCTCCTCTTGGGAGAACACCTACCACTGCCATTCACAGATTATTTTATTTTATTTTATTTTATTTTATTTTATTTTATTTTATTTTATTTTATTTTATTTTTAAAGATTTATTTATTTATTTATTTATTTATTTATTTATTTATTTAGAAAGGGAAGGGAGGGAGAAAGAGAGGGAGAGAGAAACATCAATGTTTGGTTGCTGGGAGCCATGGCCTGCAACCCAGGCATGTGCCTTGACTGGGAATCGAACCTGTGAAGCTTTGGTTCGCAGCCCGCACTAAATCCACTGAGCTATGCCATCCAGGGCCCATTCACAGATAATTTTAAAAGATGTTTACAGAGTCAGATCATTTTTCATCTGAAAAAATTCAGAGGTTCAGTGCTAGAGAAGATTGCAAAGGGGCAAATGAGAGGCTGCCCTTGGTGAATGTGTGCCTTTGTGGGAAGATAACCCTGCTCGATGCTGGGGTTGGGGGACCCACTGGACTGTCCCCACACAGTATGGGGCCCTACTTCAGAGACAGAGAAGTGAGAAGCTGCTGGTCTCAGAGGCTGCAGGCCTGGGCAGCACAGTGAGGGCCCCGAGTGTGCAGGTCTCAGAGGTGGCTTGGCCAGGCTAGGGAAAGCACAGGGTGGTTGGCATGGGAATAGCCAGGAGCTGAATCCTCACCACTTAGCTGAAGTCAGCCTGGACAAGTTCTGGAACATTAGCCCAAGGGTCCTTTGGTGCCTGCTCCACAGCCAAGGACCTGGTAAGTCCCAGCAGGCAGTTTTGCTGGTGGCATAGGCCCCCAGCATTGAAGAAAGGAAATGAAACCACAAGAGTTCACTGCAGGTGACAGAAGGCCTCTTATAAGACCTCCAGGGCTGAGGAGGATGAACCAGCTCACTTTTAAGCATTTCAGACACTTCTTTCACTCCACCCCTAGGAATTACCAAGGAACAAAATCTGAGCAGGATCAGGATGGAGCCTGGATTTAAAGAAAAGTCAGGAAGGCAGAGGCTATGTTTGCTTATGCTTGACCCAGAGAGAAGCGCTTAGGTACAAAGTCACTGAACTAGATTGAAGAGATCCAAGGCCACGTCCCTGGCATATCATGAATTGTTTGACCTTGGATGAGTCAGTTAAGATCTTTGGGTTTTAATTGCTTCATCTGCCACATGAAGTTTATAAACTCTGCCTAGAGATAGTCACAGGAATGTCATACATAGATGCTCATAGTCTGTACTACCTCCTAGTGTGAATTTTAAAAAGAACTTCCTCTGAGCTGATACAGCCCCGTGGTGCCTAACTTGGTGGATGCAAATGTTAGAGCCACCCCCTTCCTTCAGGAGAATACAGTGCAACACCAGAGTACACGGGTTCGCAAACAGAGCATGGACCGGACTTCGGCTCCCACTAGTCCCTGGACAGGGTGCCCTTGTTCAATGTCCAACCTGTACAAACATACACAGCAGCTCTGGGGTTGTGGAGACTGAATGAGATAATGGCAATGAGTGTGATTTTAAACGTGGATGGGGCAGGTGTACTATCTTGTATACTTGGATTTTATTGCCACATTGGACCAGTATTCACTTTTCTCACACCCTGGCGTCGACTCCACTGCCCCATTCCAAAGCTCACCACTCACTGTTTGAGGTGCATACACAGAGCAATGGCAGTCAGCCCCTCAGAGCCTCCTCTGAGGGGAGAAAGACAGATGTGACAAGGTGGAAGGTGAGCACAACCGAGAAGCCAGGTGCTTCCAGAAAATGGACTTCTCCAAGAGATGAAGAGACAGAACAGAATCATGAGGAGAAGAAGGAAAAGTGGGGATGGTGGCAGGGTCCCTGAGAATGAATTCTTGTGGGAGGTTGGTCCTGGGAGGTGCTGACACAGGGCCTGCTGGGAAACCAGGCCCATGGACAGGGCCACTCAGCGGCTGGATCTCTGGAGAGCAGACCTGGGAGCAGGGAACCATCCACACGAGGGTGCAGCGGGGTGCACCAACCCTGGGGGTGGCTACTCCCCTGGGAGAGAAATGCATTTAGAGTCGCCTGAGTCCTAATCTAACTCTAGAGCAGGAGCCAGAACTGGTTGCTGATTCATATGAGAAGAGCAGAAGTGGGAAAAGCTCGGCCATGTGTGTCTCCAGAGGCATGCAGGGGACGAACCGAGAGGCCCTCCTCTGGCCTCTCTGGAGGGTTAGGCACTCTGGGTTACAACATCAGGCCTCATTCCTTGCAGCTACCCTGCCATTCTCGAGGACAGAGCACATCAGAGGTGATCGGGGCTCCCCTGTGGGTTTGAAATCTGCTGGCCACATTCCCTCCAAACGTTCCCTTTCACTGTTGGCCACATCCCCTGAGGATCAAGTCGCCTAAAGAGGTTATTCAGAAGGTGACAGGAGAAAGATCTGGCATCCAGAGCCCACTCCTACCTGCCCCACTTGGGGTATTCCACTTGAGGGCCCCTTCCCCAAGGGACCCCTTGGCACAGAGGACAAGGCAGAGTTGCCCCAACTCCACAGCCCTCAGGGCCTTCACCCTTCTCCATGTGGAGCAGCACCTGGCTCAGTAGCAGAGCTGGCGCCTTAGCATTCATGTGCAGGATCTGAAATCAGAGCAGGGAAAGAAGGGGAGCTGTGAGGTCCTTGGCTGGCCTGAAATCTTATGGGCAGGAGCTGGGCGTCTGTGTTGCTCTTCTCCCAGAGTGTGGCCCCAGAGTTGTGGAGGAAGAAGCACCTAAGGGATGTGCCCTGCTTGCCAGAAATACTCGGCTTAAGAACCCCCTCACTGTTCTTTGCTGCACAGGCTCTCCATAGGACACAATACTGTCCAGAAAAGCAAGTCAGTGAAAATTGTATTAGGAAAGGACATTAGGAAAGCTATTGCCTGCATTAATGAGTAGAGGTGAGAATTTGTATAGTGCTGCAAACACCGGTGCTGTGTGAGGCATAGCTCAAGGCAGATGCTGAAATTTGAGTGTCCTATAAAAGCCAGAAGCTGGGGAGGGGAGAAAGGCGGCAGGGCTGGGCTGGGAAGGCCAGGGAACATGAAACCGAACATGAGAGAGTGGGGCAGGGCCTGCAAGGAGAGAAGAGAGAGGGTGGTCAGGAAAGACTGCATAAGGAAAGAATGGCTCACCCTGACCACAGGACCAGCTCTGCTGGCAGAGTGTTGAGGAAGGTCAGGACTATGCTGACCATTCTCAGGGCATCAGTGGCAGCAGGAGCCCCAGTAATGCGTGGTGCACTCTAGCTGGATGGTGGGCCTGAATGGGGGTCCCTTCTCTCAGCTGTACACATTTCAGCTGTGGAAGGTGAGGTATCCTTGCAACAGCCCAGACTGCAGTGACCAGAGAGAGTGCCAATGAGTCAACTGTGACAGTCTCAGAAACCTGAGCCAGGAGGGAGGATCTGCCTCAGAGCTGCGAATGTCCTCTCACACTTTTGACTTGGAATAGGGCTTAAGGAGGTCAGTGTCATTGGCCACCTGAGCAGACTAATCCAGGTGTGCTCTACCCAACAGAACCTGGGCTGTCACTCAAAGGTAAAGTAGGGAAGCAGCTGGGAAAACATGCAGGTGTGTGAGTAGAGATGGGAAACTGAGAGAACCTCACAGCTCTACGCTCCCAAGGTTGTAACCTGCCCCACACCTGCTCACAGGCCCCCAGCATGCTCCTGCCAGGGGGTCAACCACAGTGTTTCACACCAGGATGCTGATGCCTGTACAGTGCTCCAGGGCCTGGGGTGAGGGGAAGATGGAAGCAGTGCAGAGAGTGAGGAAGAGCTTGGACAGTGGACCAGAAATCTCCTCCTCCCTTCACAGTCATCTGCCAGGGCTTGGCTCTTCAGAGATTCCTGCCATGTGGGTCTCAGAACACTGGGTGACATTTCCTGACAGCATCACTGGGGCCTCATGCTTAATTCTCTCACCCTAACTCTCACTCTGGGAGAAAACTGGATAGTGCCTAGGTCACAAGCCTGTACCTCCCCTGAACTCAGAGTTTCCAGCTCTGCTGGGCTGGCTCCTTCTTTCTCCCATTACCCTTCCAGGCACAACCCTCTTCTTAGCACCCTCTCATTCAAGAATCTTCTCTTTAAGTCCCGAATACATGGAGTTTTTTCTCTGGAAAACATATCTGGCAGATTCCCACCCCCTTCAAGACTTTCTTCAAAAATGACCTTTTCCTAGAGTTTCCCTGAACATCACCCATGCCCACAGTGGCCTTGATGTGCTATCCATCCTGGCATCTCCCCTGCTCCAGTCCACAGGGCTGCCCCTGCTATGGGCATCGCTCCTGCCTCCCCTTTGTCTGAACTTCAGGTGTCTCTTCCTTGCAGGGAACTGCCAATTGCAGGATTAAGGTTAAAAATGTGGGTTTTGGAGTCAGGCAGACTATAGTTCAAAATCATCCTTACTACTTAAATTCTTGTCTGTTTCCCACCATAAAGCTGTTATAACAACACTGAGCACCTCACGGAGTAATGTGCTAGAGTGTTAACATATGTCTGGCACATAGTAGATAGCCAAAAATATGTTAAGAAAAGGAGTGTTTTGACTTAGATCCCTACTACCCTGGGCTGGGTCTGTGTGTTCTCACATCTGTACCCTCACCATGGCCACCAGCCACTCTAGGTCCTTCCACATGGTGCATGGTGCCTATTGCACTCGGCCCCTCCTCTGCAGCACTACCTCTGTCATGCAATGCATGACTCCAAGGATGTCAATCCCCAAACCTCACGGTGAATGGAGTTGTGATGCTATTGGCCCTGATTTAGGACCATATAATCACTGTATGTTGTTCCCTTTCTGTTTTCATCCAGATAAGCTCAGAACAAAGCTTGTCTCTGTTTTTTTTTTAATATTTTTTATTTTAATTGATATTGCAGTACAATTTTCTATCTTTTACTCCCATCCCAACCCACCCACCCAGCCCTCCCCTCCTCCCTCCCATTTCCACCTACCCCTAGTTTTTATCCATGTGTCCTTTATACTTCTTCCTGTAAACCCTTCCCCTCTGTTTTGTAAGACCTTACTAACAGCCTCAGGAAATAGCCAGTATCTTCAAACATCCTGGTATTTTTCTTCTTCGTTTCCTAAAACTCCAGCTTCAACAGACATTTTGGTCTAAGACAGTTAAGCTGCAGTAGGAAGAGTTCAGCCAGCTACATCACTATCACATAATAAAGACAGGGCTTCTCACTCAGCCATTTCCACATTTTAGAGTCTTAATCCTTTTAAATCTTGATTTGACTCAAAGGTCCTTCCTTCTGTCTTATTTTTAGAAACATGCAATAACTTGCAGTACAATGAAATGTAGAATTTAATTGGGCTTTAAAATTTAAAACCTTTTGTAAGGCAACTAGACAATGATGAACTTTGTAGACAGATTGACTTGTAATTGAGGTCCTGCAGAATGTTAGATGGTGATAAGGGCTAGGACAAGAAATGAAGCCAGGAAAAGGAATGTGGTAGAGGGTGTAGTTTTATAAAAGGTGTCACTAAGAAGGTGACATTTGAGTAAGACCTGGATGACATAAGGTTACAAAACATGGAGGTATTAAGGCAGAGAGTACTCCAAGGAGCAGGAAGAGTAAGTGCAATTGTCCTAATGCTGAAGCACACCTAGTCTACTCAGGTAGCAGCAGAGAGGACAACATGGTTGAACTGAGGTGAGCAAGGGGAGACTGGCAGGATACACATATTAACAAATTCCTTATTTGGTGGCATTCAGGCTATTCCTAATGTCTTGATTTTATAAATAATTTTGCACTCAATATTTTATAATTATTTCCTTACTATGGACTCTTACAAGTGGAAATCCTGGATTAAATTAAGTTCTTGATTCATAATGCCGAATTGATATCCTGAAAAATTATAGAGTTTCTACTTCCACCAAAAATGTATGAAAGTACTCATTTCATCCTTATCACCATTGTAAATATTGTCCCTTTAAAATCTTCATCATCTTTTATTAATTGAATTTATTGGGACGACATTGGTTAATAAAATTATATAGGTTTCAGGTGTACAGTTCTATAATACATCAACTGTATATTGTATTGTGTGTTCACCACCTCAAGTCAAGTTCCCTTCCATCACCATTTTTCCCTCCTATACCCTCTTTTACCTCCCCGACTCCCATTTCCCCCTGGTAATCATCATACTGTTGTCTATGTCTATGAGTTGTTTTTTGTTGTTGTTGTTTTTTTGTTTGTTTAATCCCTTCACCTTTTTTACCCAGTCCCGCAACCCACCTCCCTTTTGACAGCTGTTGGTCTACTCTCTATCTATGAGTCTGTTTCTACTTTGTTTATTTTGTTCATTAGATTTCACATATGAGCAAAATCATATTGTACTTGTCTTTCTCTGACTGGTTTACTTCACTTAGCATAATGTTCTCCTGGTCTATCCATGCTGTTGTGGATGGTAAGATTCCCTTAATTTTTATGGTCAAGAAGTATTTCATTGTATAAATGTACTAGTTTTTTTATCTACTCATTTCCTGATGTACACTTGGGCTGTTTCAAAAGCTTGGCTATTGTAAATAATGCTGCAATGAACATAGGGGTGCATATATTCTTTTGAATTAGTGTTTTGGGTTTCTTCAGATATATTCCCAGAAGTGGAATCACTGGGTCATAAGACAGTTCCATTTTTAATTTTTAAGTATATTTTATTGATTATGCTATTACAGTTATCCCATTTTTTTCTCCCCTTTATCCCTCTCCTCCCTTCACCCC